>NC_039367.1:89543488-90806152 GCF_003573695.1 Papaver somniferum
AAAGAAGTTGTGACTCTAGTTCTTTGCCAAAAATAGATTTCGTAAAATATTATTTGTAAGTTAAAAGCATGACGCATCTAAAGTATTTAGAACTAAGCATGCGACATCTAACAAAATAACAAATAATTAATAGAAATCATAAAGCAATTAAATCTATGCAAAAAGTCAATAAAAGAATTAATTCATTTACCACAATCATGAAAAGTTGCTTCCTCCGTTGTCCCAGTAATGGGGTCTAGCTCAGCATGGTGAAAACACACTCAAAGGAATTTTTCATTGCTCAAAAAGGTGTTTATTAGGAGAAAAGGTATAAAACATGGCCTTTGTAACAGTTATAATTATTACAGATGCAACTGTTACAAAGAAACACTGTTACAAAAGGTGTTACTAACTGAAGATAAGCGTGACTAATGGACTATTGCAGACTTGAAATATATGACCCTAGAAAACGAATGTCCTTGACAACTAATGTTCTTCATGTTCATCTTCTCTGCAGCAGCAGAAATTTCTCTGTGCAACTCGTGATTTGATCACTCTGTTGCTCTCTATTCTAACCCCTAACTCTCTCTCTCGATTGTGCTCTCTTGCTCTCTATTTATACACACAAACCCATTAATCAAATATATTCTTCCATAACTCCAAAATCTTCTTCTTTTTAATTAAAAATATCTTCAAGAATTTTTCTTCTTCTTTATATTCTCTAAATTTCTTTATTATATCCAAATATTCTTTAATTCGCAGAATCAAATCCAAGAGAAAATCCTCTAAGATACCTTTCATGTTTAATAGAAGATAACTTCCTTTTTTTCAAAACTCTGGCAATTAATACTCATAAATTTCCTGTTTATAAGGAAGAAGATATTCTTGTCTTAAAAATTGTAAATCCTTTACTGTTGAAACCCAAATTTCTCGCCAATATTCTGTTTGAAAATGAAGAAGAAGGTGGTGCCCCTATCCAAAGTGCATGTGCCTTTATTAATTTTCTCAGAGAGGTGCAAGCATCACTATTCGAGCAACTTTTTCCACACAAGTGTATTTCTCCAAGAACACCTACACAAACATAAAAACACCATAATAAGTACAAAATCAAGCACTAACAATAGAGACACTGAGGACAAATTAGACACATAAATGCGTCTGTCAATACACCATATACTTTTGGTGAATTAAAAGCAAAGATACTTTCTCATGAGCAGCTTATTCTTGAAAGACAACAGCAACACATTAGTGTTTATGATGAACAAAGTTCTAGTGCATTGTATGCAAGAAATGTTTCTGCTAGCTATAATGGTTATAATGGGAATAAAAGAAATGGTGGTGCAAATAAACCTGGAAATAGTAGTAACTATAAGAATATTCAATATCAACATGGTTCAAGTTCTAATTCTTCAAATGCTTCTACTTCAAATGCTGGTGATAGAAGGCCATATGTTGATTATTCAAAAGTGTTATGTCAAATTTGTAAGAAGAATGGTCACACTGCCACAAGGTGTTTCTTCAAATATCATCCACCTCCAACAGCAAACTCTACAAATATAAGTCAAGCTAATTTTGCAACTTCTGATAGTCAAGATCAATATCCGAATGACAATACTTTTTCTTCTGGTCCATCTCAGCAGGCTTTTACCAGTGTTAATGTCAACCATGCATCAATACATGATGATCCATCTTCATCAAACACAGTATGGGTATCTGATAGTGGTGCTTCTCTCACATGACAGGGGACAAAACCTTATTACATAATACTTCTTCTTATAAAGGCAAGGACAATGTGATGATTGGAAATGGTAAGACTCTACCTATTTCTCTTACTGGTAGTGCTATTATTAATACATCTCAGAGTTGCTTCAAATTGCATGATGTATTGCATGTGCTTGCAATGAAACATAACTTACTCTCGGTTGCTAAATTTACTAAAGATAATGCATGCTATGTCACTTTTGATCCTCTAGGTTATGAAATCAGAGATTTATATAGCCATGTACTTCTAGCTAAGGGCAAAATGGTTAACAATTTTTATCCTATAACATCCACTATGATACAATGTGCTTTTACTTCTCTTGTTGCTTCTCCTAAAGTTTGGCATGATAGATTGGGTCACCCTTCTTCAAGAATAGTAAAACAACTACACAGTAATAAGAATATCATTGTTCAATCTTCAGAATCTTCATCTCTTTGTAATCCTTGTCAATTAGAAAAAAGTAAAAGACTTCCTTTTGCACTATCAACTTCTCATGCTTCTTATCCTCTAGAACTCATTCATTGTGATGAATGGGGTCCTGCTCATGTTGACTCATTAACAGGACATAGATATTACATTATCTTTATTGATGATTTTAGTAGGTTTAACTGGATTTATCCTATGCAACTTAAAAGTGAAGCTTTACAATGTTTTCAGCATTTTAAAAATCTCACTGAAACTTTCTTCCATACAAAAATAAAATCTTTTCAAACTGATGGTGCAAGTAAGTTGGTCAAAGGATGTTTTGAAGGTTTTTTAGATCATTCTGGTATTCTTTTGAGAATTTCTTGCCCAAAAAATCCAGAGCAAAATGGTTTAGCAGAAAGAAAGCATAGGCATATTACTGAAATGGGTAATACTCTACTTTTTAATGCTTCTTGTCCAAAGCAATATTGGTATGATGCATTTTTGGCAGCAACATATCTCATAAATAAAACTTCTATTCCTGTACTTCAAAATCAATCTCCTTATCAAGTTTTATACAATACTCCAGATTATTCAATGTTAAGAGTTTTTGGATGTGTTTGTTATCCCTTCTTAGGTCATTCAAGAGTGGATAAATTGTCACCAAAATATGTTAAGTGTATTTTTATTGGCTATAGTATTCTTCATAAGGTTATAAATGATATAATCCTCTTTCTAGAAAAACTTATGTTGCAAGACATGTCATCTTTTTTGAAAATGAATTTTATTTCTTCACTTTACCATCTCTTTCTTCCACTCCTCTATCTTGTGATAATCCAGCTATAGTATCTACTTCTTCCTCTTGTGACACTCATGTTACAGAATCTACTTCTTTGGTTCAATCTCCTTCTTCCAAAATTATCACTAGATCTCAAAGAGGCATTTTAAATCCAAAAGCTTTTCCTGATCATCTTTCTTATGCATCTGTCAAATATCCTTTATCCTCTGCTTTTGTTACTCTGCTCAATACTCCGACTGAACCAAAGAATTTAAAGAAGCCATACAGATTCCTGAATGGCAATTTTCAATGAAAGAAGAAAATACTTCTTTACAAAACAATGATACATGGGATTTGGTTGATCCTGAGCCATACATGAATATACTTGGATGTAAATGGGTTTATAGAGTTAAGCTTAAATCTGATGGCACTATTGATAGGTGTAAGTATAGATTGGTAGATCAAGGGTATAACCAGCAAGATGGAGTTGATTATGGAGAGACTTTTAGTCCAGTAGTCAAGTCAACTACAGTTAGAGTGGTTTTATGTATTGTTGTTACAAGGGGATGGTCAATCAGACAATTGGATGCGTCAAATGCATTCTTGCATGGTGACTTGACTGAAAATATCTATATAAAACAACCTCCTGGGTTTGTCATTGCAGAATTTCCTAATAAAGTATGTCACTTAAAGAAAAGTCTTTATGGTTTAAAGAAAGCACCAACAGCTTGGTTCCAAAAGTTTAGCTCTGCATTGCTTTCTTATGGTTTTTTGAAAACAGTTTCAGATTTTTCCTTATTTGTGTATGTTTCTGGTTCTCAAATGATGGTGTTACTTCTTTATGTTGATGACATTCTATTAACTGGAACTTCTGATTTTTTACTTGATCATCTAGTGCAATTTTTGAGTTCACAGTTTGCCATGAAACAATTGGGAGATCTGAATTATTTCTTAGGCATAGAAGCAAGTAGGAATTCCACTGATATTTTATTGACCCAAAAGAAATATACTCTAGAATTACTTCATCATGCTAATATGACAGAATGCAGTCCTTGTAGTACTCCTGTTATAAAAGGACCTAGAGTGTCTATAAATGATGGAACTTTGTTGCAAGATGTGTCAGCCTACAGAACTATTGTTGGCAAGTTACAATATTTGTGTTCAACAAGTCCTAATATTTGTTTCAGCGTTAATTATGTGAGTCAATTTATGCATGCTCCAACAGATGTTCATCTGTTATTGGTTAAAAGAATTCTCAGGTATTTAAAGGGGACAATTGATTGTGGTCTTACTGTTAGAAAATGTGATATTCAAGAGTTGAGGGCTTATACTGATTCTGATTGGAGTAGTTGTCCTGAGACAGCTAGATCTACTTGTGGTTATGTTGTATTCTTAGGAGACTCATTAGTTTCTTGGTCTAGTAAAAAGCAACAAACTGTATCAAGATCAACTGCAGAAGCTAAATACAAAAGTTTATCTGTAGCTACAACTGAATTAGAATGGTTATCTTCTTTATTATCTGAACTTCACATCGATTTAAAGTTACCAATTACACTCTACTGTGATAATACAAGTGCAATCTACTTGACTTCTAATCCAATTTCACATTCCAGGGTCAAGTACATAAAAATACATATTCATGTGGTCAGAGAGTTAGTGGCTAGTGGATTTCTGAATGTACAACATGTAGCTTCATCAAATCAGTTAGCAGATTTGTTTACAAAGGGATTGTGTGCTCCAACATTTACTTCTCTTCTGCAACAGTTACTTGGTTCTTCTGCAACATCTTCATCTGCTTATGTTGTTACAACTACTACTTCATCAGGTTTATCTACTTCTGCAGCTGTCTGTCAAAATACTGCAACATTACTTTCAGATGATTCTTCACCTGCAGAATGTCATTTAGCTATTTCTGGAACTTTTGTTCCTACTTGTTCATAAAAACATGTTTCTTTTTTTGTTTCTTAGCTATTTTGAAACTGATCCTTGTATTCATTATCAGTTTGAGGGGGGCTAATAGGAAAGTAAAGTAAGTAGGAATTGTCAAGTCAAATGTTTTTGACTTGACTCAGTTTAGTTCATTCAGATTGAGTCAGTTGCTGAGTCTGTGGTCTGTTTCAGACAACTTTATTGTGTGTGATAAATATGTCTGAGAAAGTTATTCTCAGACATCTTGGTTTTCTGTAATACAATTCCTGATTCTTTCTTTTCTCTCTGATAACAAAACTATTTCATAATAATAGATAAATCTGATTTTTCTCCCTCTTGCTTATCCCTTTCAATAAGAATTAACCATGGTCATGAACATGATATTAGGGTAAATCACAAATTGGTGATTACTTTGATCATCATAGAAAGCAAAAAAATAAAATAAAAAATAAACAAACACCCAGATATGATTGCCGAGCAAAAAATAAGTCAACCGACCGACCAAGAAAAGAAACACACAACCATTCAATCATTGAACTTACTCAATCATGCAAATCTCATTAAATCAAAAAATTATCACACAAATAAACATGTACGGGTTTTTTAGCCATCGAAAGTTACTTTTTCAACCGTATCCTCATGGTGATAAATTTATTTTCACCGAAGAAACAAATGAAAGTAAGTTTGCTCTGTTTTTTTACTCCCTCCGTTCCTTTTTAATAGGCTGGTTTCTATAAATAAATGTTTCAAAAAAATAGGCTGGTTTCCTAATTTGGAAAGTCAAATGTTACTTTAATTTTCTGGGACCATTTTTCTCTTAATTTCTTTTGATGACAAGTGTCATGTGGACCATTTCACTTTACTTCTTTTGCTGACAAGTGTTATGGGAACCATTTCACTTCACTTCTTTTATTGACAAGTGTCATGAGGACCACTTTCAATGATTAGTTCTCTTAATTTCCTTAAATTTCTCTAAAGCAAAACCAGCCTATTAAAAAAGAAAGCAGGTAGTATTTTTTAGCTTGAATAAAGAAGAAACAAATGAAAAAAAGAAGATGACGGGGCTGTGATAAATGAGAAGATGACGGGTCGATAAAAACGACGTACGCTTGATTGATTGTTGGGAATTACCAAAATTCTAGGTATTTGACTGTTTCCCGGTCGACCAAAAACAGATAATTACTAAACTAGATAATAATTAGATAATTACTATCATAAAAGGTTAATATAGTAAAACTATTACTCCTAAAACTATTTATGGGCTTCACATATGCGGTATCTAAATGATGGGTTTGTCATAAAGAAAAAAAGAGAAAAGGACTACAAATATTTTCCTCCAAACTATTTGTTAGGACTCAGTAATATCAGTTTGTTATGTGCATAATCTCGAAAAGGAGCCGGAATGGGGGTGGGGATATATAACATTTTCGTCATTTTCTCTTTTTCCTAAAAATTAGGAAAGAGTGACAAAAATTAGGGAAGAGTGACATGAGGTATGGTCGGTTATTTATGGACTTGTTCTACAACACCTACCAGACAAATAAATGTATAAGTTGGGAAGATAAAGACTTCGGTTTATTGCCATTTTTAGAAAAAAATAAAATAAGTAGAGACCTCGGTTGATTCTCCAAAGAAGTTGGTTGACAAGATTTTGAAAGCCATAGCATTAATACTTATTTTTCTTTCAAAAGGAAAAACGTTTTCTTTTCTTTTTTACACATGTAATCAGAGATAAGTCTACCAGATCATTGATGAGAACAAATTAACCAAATACTACAGTACATGTTTAAACTTTAGATGTGGGAATTCATATGTACAGAGATATAAGGCTACCAGATCGATGAAACAGTAGCTAGGAATTTAAATGTGGAGTTAAATGTATGTAGTCCCATTCATTCAACCAGATCGATGAAACAGTAGCTAGGAATTTAAATGTGGAGTTAAATGTATGTAGTCCCATTCATTCAACCATGAGGTCCCTAGTTATTCATACTGGTAGGTACGTAATAAGTACTAGCAAGTTGATTATAATCATTGCCCTTATTCATACTGGTAGGTACGTAATAAGTACTAGCAAGTTGATTATAATCATTGCCCTCCCCATTAATAGAATTAACTATAGCAAGTTGATTATAATCATTGCCCTTCCCCATTAATAGAATTAACTATGATGAAGGATCCATTGGAAGTCGACTTTTATTTATGTAATATTGGAAGTTTGCAAAATATACAAGTTGATTATAATTATTGGCATTGATCTTTTTTACATTATATCTTATAATTTCAACACTAATATATTTTATAAATCCAAGGGAAGATGCATTTGAAGTTAATTTTCCTATCTAGTTTGGGGCCTAGTCCAGTTATTTGCGGTCCGTTACTAGATGACAAAAAGGTCATTAGAAATAAATTTCACTTAACCCCTTATCCAACTATTCTCTTATTACCCATTTTACCCTTGATGAATTAGCGTTTATTAATCGTATTAGGTATTAATTAACCGTCTTAGATGTGAGATTAACTAATGTAAATAGATCTTCAAAACATCAAACAATTGAAAACTTTTGATTTTTTTTCTTCCAAAAACAGTACTCGGAATCGGCTAAGTGCAGTTTTAAACCGATTCAGGGTAGTGTTTTCTAAATTAACAGAGGACTTATAGAATCAGTTTAAGTAAGCATAGATACAATCCGATTTTTATAATCGGAATTTTTTAACTCATACATAAACCGATTGTCACCTTTCCATAAGATTTTTTTTCATTCATTTCATATCTACTCCTTTTTGTAGGAATCACGGATGCACTTAGCACGTGCATCAAGCCTTTAAACCCCTAGGTGACCCTAATGAACGAGTTATAGCCTCGTGCGGGTTTACATAGAGATCTACCCACAAAACATATACAACAACTTCTAAAATCATCAATCTTCGTTGGAGGAATCCGAGTCAGATTCACCCACCATAAAGTCCGGGCCATACACATCAATTTTGGATACCATGAAGTGATAGGTTGCATCATATGTGAATGCTTCCCCCTTTTCCTCCAAGTAGCACGCTTTCATGGCTTCTTGCTATAAAAACACGATACAAGCTTACTTTGTTAGTTACAAATTTATAAAAGTAGATTGAGTAGAATAAACCATAAAAAAATACTCACAAATTGTTGAAAGGACATGCTAAAATGGCTAGCGTTCAAAATACGTTGTTGGATAGCTAAAAAGGCAACTATCGCATCTAGGATGACTTGGTGCCTACCATGGATTTGTTGAAGACTTCTTCTATTCGGGTTCCCATAATCTTGCCTAATTTTTTATATATCTTCACCCAAAAACCTGTTGGACGAGGAGTGATCAACTCCACTTTCGGCGTACCATATTTTGGTGATTGCCAAATCTTTCGCGGAGTTAAACGATACCATTTCTTGTATGTGGATATATGAAATGAGTAGGCATGGAGTATATGGAGTGAGAGGGAATAGAATGAGAAATTTTGGGGAAAAATGGGTCCAAGGATGAGGTCTCTATATATAGAGAAAGACCCCAACGACTAGTTTTTTCGAGAAAAGTGAAATAATTTGGCACAATCGCTCTTCTCGAATGTGCATAAAAACCGATTGTGTTTTCATGCCAAATAGAATCAGTCTTTATGTTTGTCAACATAATCTGATTGTGTGCGCGTAAAACATTTGAATTTTCACTAACAGTATTCGGTTTATATATTTCACATGTAATCCGATTATTACTAGCAAAAAAATACAGAAAAACTGCATTTCTAAGGCTTGAAGAATCGGACTACACTGACACCCACATAAACCGATCCCAATATGAATCCATAGAAATCGGTTTATGTGGGGGTGTCTTACAGCCCGATTGTGCGCTTGCATTTGCAAAACAAAGTATGAAGCATGCATAAACTTGTTTTACGATAAACCCGTATACACATAATCATAATTAAAACTTTAAGTGCATTAAGCTCAAACCATTATCATCCAAAATATAAACCATAACCATCTCAACAAGGTGTTAAAAACTTAAAACTTAAACCACTAAAAGTCTTTAAAACTTGAAAGTTAAACTTATAATATCTAAAAGAAAACATCAACATCATGAGCATCAGGAGCAGCAACACTGGGAGCAGCAGCAAAAAAACCACGACCACCAGCATCATGAGCAACAACAACAACAACACCATGAGCAGCAACAACAACAGCAGCTTCTGCTTCAGCCAAGGCTTGAACTTCAGCCAAGGCTTGAACTTCAGCCATTTCTTCAAACAAGCCTTTCAAATATCCGGCGCGATCCTTCACAGCCGATATTGCATCCCTCCTTTTCATGCAAACCTGATGAGCTCGATAAGCTCTTCTAGTGAAAACTTATCTGCCAGTGCAAGGGCTTGCTCCAAACGGGTCTCACGGCCATATGCGAACTTGTAGAGGCCTTTGGGTATGATGGGTTGTGGTTTCCTGTGAACATCCTCCTGGGTGATATCTCGTGAATAAAATGCTAGGTGTCCGAAGTCCATATCTACAAAAGAGTGAAAATCTTGTTCAATAATCGGTACATAGAAAAATACATGCAATCTGATTTTAACCACAAAAACACACAGGAAAATGAAACCCCAAGAATCGGTTTATGTTGTACAAATATAAAATCTTATTGTGAAATAGAATCTGAAGAGACAGCTATTTAATCTGTATATTAAAACGAAAACAAAACCCAATTCTATGAGCGCAGAGTTTAAAAAAAACCAGAATCAGTTAATGTTTATGCACTTATAATCCGATTTTGGTGATGTCTTTTGATATTTGGATTTCAACCCATAATCGAGTTATTCTAGTCATCATATAAACTCACTACAAGAAAATTGCCAATTAGCGACAAAAGCAATTGTCGCAGAATGTTCTTCGTTCGTCGCTAATTCATTTTACCGACGAACTACTTTGGTCTCCCAAATTGTCGGGAATTGCTCGTCGCTGAATGGTACTGGCGACGTAAAACTTTATTTTGTCGGCAAATATGAAGTAGCGACCAAAGTAAACTTTGGTCGGTAATCAAAAACATTCACCGACCAAAATATATATTGCAGCAAATAAGAACTATTAGCGACAATGTGTTTTTGTCGAGTGAATAATTTAGCGGCCAAATATACTTGTCCGTGAAAATATAATTAGAGTCAGCGACACCATTTTTCGCAGCCTAAACCTCCATTTTGTGAACACAAAAGATTGTATACACCTTTTGTTTCATAGTAATTTTTGACCCAAAGTGAATTTTATTTTATTTGTATTGGATAGCTATAAAAATTAAAAATGTGAACATTAAGAAGATGAAGTGGAATGAAAAGCAAGAGTTTATTAGATGAATCTTGTTTTCCATACATGATGACATTAGCGGCGAATTGTAACAAAATTTTAGCATGAGCAAAAAATTAACACAGTCAATTCTTTAATCTGTATATATTTTTAATGGAAAAAAAATACAAAAATGCTAATGATGCTCCAGTAGACTCAAAATACAAAAGTAAATAAATGGATGTTCAATTCCAATCTTCAACCTTCAATTCTGTTTAATTCCAATCTGCAATCTTCGATCCCCCAACCTTCAAAATATCAGAGCAATCTGATCAGATTAGTCACCCACTAATGTTCCAATCGCACGGTAAATTTTTAAGATTCATCTTGTTCCGATAGCATCTTAGAGGGTTTTTTTCTTGTTCTGCAATTATTACAAAACCAAACACAAACGAATTATGCTATACTAACTTATTATATCGTTAAGAAAGAAAAGAGATCATTGAAAGAAAAAATATTATTCTGTAAAATAAACATGCATACATAATCACAAACCATTGATAAAACATGGAAAACAATATCTTTGAACCCATGTCTTCATCGGATCCTCTTTCGTCCCTCGTATATCTCTTAATCTATTCTATGATAAAGTTATGAATTAAAAAATGAGAAGGAAACTAATTTACTAGATCAGCCGAGACAATTAATTAAAGAAGAAACTGAAGTTTGCTTAAAAATTGAGAGAGGAGATAAGATAAAAAAACACAGAGCAGTCACTTAAGAACGAAAACAAAAAAAACTAGGGCTTTCTATATAGGAAGAAACAGTCATAGATCGTACGATTAGGCAGCAGTTAGAAAGATATTAATAGATGAAATTCCCCTCAATAACCAACTCATGCACGTCTATCTGTGGTCCACCACGTAATAACATAGATTAGTTTGCAGTTACATTAAAAGACTGTTTGGCGATAATTAATATTGTCGCAAAATTATAATTTTGCCGTCGACATCAATTTTGGTCGCCTTTTTAAAAATTTATCTACAGCATCATTTGTGGTCGCCAATTTAAAAATTTAGCGACCATTTTAAAACCGTTTAGCTACATTATTTCCGTTAGGTCGCAAATGTATTTTTCTTGCGACCAAAATTTAAGTTGTCGATGTTAATTATTTTTGGCGACCAAATTGTATATGTCGCTCGGAATTTCGTCGTTGATGAGGTATTTTCTTTCTCTTCTCTTTTTATTCTCTCATTTCTGCAACTCTATTGTTCTTCCATAAATTCTGCCATTGCAACTTTTTCTTCTTTCTTCTTCTTTTAGTCCTTTTTAATTTCTTCTTCATCTCCATACTATTCCCTCTGTAGATCTTCATTGTTCGTAGATTTCTTCTTTTTAATTTTTACGAATTAATCTTCCTGCTGGTGTTTTTCATGGATTCATCGAGGTTAGTTTTCTTTTTTCTTTCTTATGGGTTTTGCTGAAATTGATCTTGCTTACTGCCTTATTTGATGATGCTGCTTATGTGATTCCCATATACTGTTGTTATTTCAGCAAAAACGCCTCTAACACCAAATTTACAGTTCAGAACCCTAATATTCCCAAATCGCAGCATAAGATTGTTGTAAACAAAAGAAAGTCTGTGAATCAGAAGGTTGTAAGAAACATTATTCTTTTCTAATAACAATATTGTTGCCTCTGTTTCTTATTTGGATTGTGATTCGCAGGGTGATAAGGATGCCAACAATCCTCTCAAGAAATCTCGCCACCTTAAAACCGTTGAAACCTCTGTTCCATTCCACTTACTCATCTCTTCAAAATCTCCTGCGACATCTTCGCAAGTTAAACCATTATCTCCAATTCGCGAAAAGGTTTCCTCAGATTTCATTTCTTCAACTGACCTTTCAATGATTGAAACCCCCCTTATTAATCCTTATGTGAATGAAACTTCTCATCTTCCCATTGATAATGTTTCTCAACCTTCTATCATTGTCAGTTCTCTACCTGAGCCTATTCCTTTTTCGAAAGAAACCGTGGAAGGAATAGATATTGCTTTCAAAGTTTTGTCTGAAGTCCTGGATGATGGCAAGAAGTCTCCCATTGATCCTGTCAAGTATGGTATTTGCGAAATTCTGAGTAAGTATTTTGGTTCTGACAGAGCTGCTTCGCAAACAGCTTTGGGAAAAGAGTGTAATGCTCTTCGTCTCGAAAATCAAAAGCTCCAGAATGTTTCGCTGGATCACGAAAATCTTCGCAAGAAGAATGATGAACTGAGAGGTATGATTTCCTTATCTGTGTCTTCAGTTTTCCTTTCTAATGATTTTATCCTTTCCATATTTAATTATCCTTGAAATCCCTCTTTCGCATGTTAATCCTTAAACCAGAAAACGAATAATGGAGAGATATCAATTTGAATCTTCTGTTGAAGAAGCCCGCGTTGATAAAGAGATTTTGATGGATCAATATAACCAATTAGATAACCTCTATTCATACTCTGTTGATCATATAAATAATCTTACCAATGAAAATACCCAATTAGTTCGGAGGCAAGATTTATTAAGTAATGAAATATCTCGCCTCTCTTATTCTTTAACTAAAGCTAATCTAGGGATGGAATCTTTATCAGATGAGAATAAAATTCTATCTTAAGAGAAGCGAATTTGTTTAAACAAGATGGCAATATCTTTGCAACAACTTAGCATTCTTCATAAAGTATGTGATGACCAAGAAAAATCTCTTCGCTCTTTGAGAAATGAACTTAAAGAAGTAACAGAGTCATCTATCGCTGAAAGAGATACACTCATTCAAGGTAGAATAGCTTTAAGTGTAAAGGCGAACCAACTTAAAGAACAATATTCCAAATTAGAAGAATTTTATTCTTCTCTTGCGAAGAAAAATGCCTTTCTTATTTCTAAAGAGAAAAATCTTCAGTCTCGACTTAAAGGTTTAGTTGGAGATAAATTTGATGATGCGATGGACCGTTGGGAGAATAGTTGTCTGACCTTGATTCAACACCTTATTTCGCAAAAGGAAGGTAGTCATAATAGTTTGACTTGCCTTAACTATCTTGTCATATCTTTCTGAGTTCTTCATCTTACTAAAATTTTGTATTCTACTTTTCGCAGAGTCTGAGAAAAATCTTCATTCCTCCATTTCTGTTTTGGAGGCTAAATATGCCAAAATTCGCAAAGAAAATGCACTACTCGTCTCTGTCCTTACTGGTTCTTGCGACCGAGCAGAAAGAAGACTTGATTATCTTGCTTACTTTAAGGATATTCAAGATAGGAATCATCAGAGAGCACTTCTTCGTCAAGTTCATCTTCGGGATGAATTCCTTGTAAATGATATTTTATTGTCCAAATCTCTTCTTCCTACATCAATCGAACCTTTGGAAGTAGATGATGATGAAATTCCTCGTCCTGCTGACAGTGATTATGATTATGAAAGTGGTGGAGAGAATAGTCTTTTGGAAGATGGAGAAGAGATCCCTTCTAAGGAATCAGCTGCTGGTGCTAATCAAGATGAAAACGAAAAATAAATCTCTTCTAAAGAAGTAACTACTGGAGATAATCAAGGTGGCGGCGAAAAAGAAGTCCCTCTCAAAGGAATTATTGTTGGTGAAGATCAGAATCGAAATGAAGAAGAGGTTGGCGATAATGAGAACATTGGCAAAGAGCGTCCATTATCTCCTTCTACTGGAATTAATACTGAAGCATGGGCTTCTTATCTAGTTCTACCTTCTTGAATTGTTTCATCTTTATTATTTCTTGCGAATAATATTCTTCAACCAACTTTGGAATTAATTTTCTCTTTTAGTATTATGCTGGTATGCTGGTCGAGAAAGATAATGCTTCTTGTTTACTGATTCCCGTACTTGCCTCTCATTATCTTTCTTGCGAGAAATGGTCTGTTATGAATACTTATAAATATTTTGTTTTGTCATGTGGTCTTATTTTTCCTTCCTAATTAAAGTTCTTATTATGCCACCTCTTGTCATTGTGACAAAATCGCAGGACGTCCTTGCACTTTCATGCAAAAACCCATTGATCTTGCCTTAACTTTTTCTTTTGTATTATTGCCTATTTAGGAATGTTGCGACAATATGATAGGCCTAAATATTCTTGCGAAAATAAAGCCCCATTATATTGCCGTCTTGCGACGAAATCGTGTGACGTCTTCGCACTTTCATGCGAAAACCCATTGATCTCGTCTTATCTTTTTCTCTAGTATTATTGCCTCTATAGGATTGTTGCACAAATATGACAATCCTTAATACCCTTGCGAGTAAAAAGCCTCATGACATTTGTGTCTTAAGACACTTATCAGCTCCCTAATGGAGGGTGTCGCCCTTATTTTCCCCCTGGTTGCCCCTTCAAGGAGGCGTACTTCTACCATACAAGGTTAGCTCCTCCCATCCAGTCTTAACAACAACCAGTTGTTTTCGCATCCTCTTATCCCTTTTACCTATAGGGTTTATGGTTACGAGACTGCACCCTAAGTGGGGTTTTCTTCGGGTTGAATGCAGTATAAGCCAAGACTTGTCAAGAATGGAAAGGTATGCTCCAGACACCCATGGCACTCTTGACTCAACCGTGTACCTCGGCGCCTTGATCAGATTTCGCACTCCTTGGGAGAGTCCTTATTACCTTAGTCGCCCAACCTAAGTCATATGCTTAAGCTGAGAATCCAAGGTGCCTCTCCCGGATGGGATTTATTGACCCCAAATCTCCATGACTCAGGTTCCGGTGGAGGTATAGCCTTTTCCTGAGCCATGCAACAGGTACCCCTTATATGACGTACTTTAGGTCTTACATTTGCCTCTTGCGAAATTTTATTCGCGAACTAGGGTGTACGCCGTAAAGGTTCACCCCTTTCTTTTATGTCATTGTTCTATGATTATCTCTGCGAAAGTTTCGCACACCATGATCTGGTTTTGATATGAATAATCTCGCAACTATTGTTTCAGAATCCATAACTTCTCAAAGCTTCTTACGGATAATATCTTTTTAAGTACAATCAGTTCCATGGTCTGTCAAGTCTATGACCAACATCTCTTCCTTCTGGATCCATTAATTTATAAGCTCCCGTTCCAACTATCTCCTTAATGATGTAAGGTACATCCCATTTTTTGGCTAACTTTCCATCATTTTCTCGCTGATATATTGGTGTCTCTCGCAGAACTAAATCTCCTGGTTGAAATTCGCGTACTTTGACATGTTTATTATATTCTCGGTCTAATCTTCGCTGATAATTCTCCATATGTTGTAAAGATCTTTCTCTTTTTTCTTCTAATTCATCAATTTTGCTTAAGATCAAACCCGCACTAAGATTTTTCTCCCAGGCTTCTCTCTTGGTTGTCGGAATAACAACTTCTATTGGTAACACCGCTTCAACTCCATATGTTAAACAAAAAGGTGACATTCCAGTAGCTTCTCTTCTAGTTGTATTATAAGCCCATACTGCACTATGTACTTGTTCGCACCATGCTCTATGATGTCCTTCTAATTTCTTCTTTAATATATCTGCAATTGTTTTGTTTGTTTCCTCTGTATGCCCATTAGCTTGTGGATACAAAGGAGTAGACTTTCCACATTTTATCTTAAATGCATTAAGCAACATTTCTATATTTTTTCCTTCAAACTGTTTCCCATTATCAGATACCAACTGCGCAGGAATTCCGAATCTGCAAATGATATTTTCGAATATGAATGTAAAGATATCTTTGTCGCGAATATGCTGTACTGCCTTTACTTCTGTCCATTTTGTGAAATAATCTGTTGCGACTATGAAGTATCTTCTTTGTCCAGATCCTGGTAAAAATGGCCCCACAATATCTATGCCCCACTTTCCAAAAGGCCACACACTGGTTGAAGATGACAATGGTGCTCCAGGTGCATGTATTTTCTTTCCATGCCGCTGATAATCTTCGCAACGTCTTGATATTTGTTGCATCTTCGTGCATGTATGGCCAATAATAGCCTTGCAGTTTTGCTATATGTGCCAAAGATCGTCCCCCACTATGATTGCCAGCATCTCCACTATGTAACATTTTTAGCACTTTTTCTCCTTCTTCTCGTGTCAAACATATGAGTGATGGTCCATTAAAGGATTTTCGGTATAGCAACCCATCTCTTAATTCATAATTTGTTGCTCGGCTTTTTAACTTGTGTGCTTCCAATCTATTTCTTGGTGTTTCTCTTTTCACCAAATATGCATGAAGTTCTGTTCTCCAATTTGAGATATTGTTCGTTTGTTCTTCTTCTCCACCGTCTATTATCATCATGTCCACTTCTTTTTTTTCTTTATTGATTGATAGTGACAGAAGTGTCTGTATTTTTATGCATCTCGCAGTTGGATCTGTCATCATGCTTGAGATAAAAGCAAAAGCGTCTGCGAGTCTGTTATCCTTCCTTGAAATGTGCCTCCATTTTATTTTTGGAATTTTCGCTGACAATTCTTCAACAAGATTCTTGTATTTCTTCAAGGATGGTTCATTTGTAGTGTACTCTCCTTTTATTTGGCGAATGACTAGCTGCGAATCACTAGTGATCCTGGCATTTTCTAGTTTCATCTCTACTGCGAACTTTAAGGCATGTACCACAGCTTCATATTCCGTTTCGTTATTAGTGGATGCGAATTCCAATATGAATGAAAAAGCCATCTTCACTCCTTCTGGCGAAATTAAAACAATTCCAACTCCATTGCCTTCTCCATTTGATGATCCATCTACCAATATCTCCCATCTATTTGGTTCTGTTAATAAGTCTTCTGGATCTCCGTGTTCTTCTTCTATATCCATCATTTCTTCTACCGCTTCATCTTCTTCTAAAGGAAATTCTGCTAAGAAATCTGCAACAACTTGTGATTTTGGTGAAGACAAAATTTCATATTTAATATCAAAGTGGCCTACTTGGGCATTCCATCTCTCAACTCTTCCTGATCTTTTTGAATTCTTCATCACTGATTCAATTGGTACTTTTGTTAATACCTTTATTTTGTGCGATTGAAAATATATGCGGAGCTTAAATGATGCATAAACTAATGCTAAGATTATCTTCTCAATCTTTGAGTAATTCTTCTCGGCAGTATTAAAAGTTTTGTTAATGTAATAGATGGGTTTCTCCACTCCTGCGCCTATTCGCAATAACACGGCACTTAATACATGCGATGTCGTCGCAAGATAGATTAATAATTCTTCTCCTGATTCTGCTTTTTTGTAAAATAGATGTATTCATAAGATGTTCTTTGATCCCTTGAAAATCTTTTTCGCATTCATCAGTCCATTTGAATTTCGCGCCCTTCTTGAGTATATCGAAAAAATATTTGCATTTGTCTGATGATCGCGAAATGAATCTCCCTAGTGAAGCTAAAAGTCCATTCAACTTATGTACATCTTTTATTGTTGCTAATGTTGGCATGTCACGAACTGCTTGCACTTTTTATGGATCAACCTGTATTCATTCCTTTGATACAATGTAGCCTAAAAAATTTCCCGATGCAACTCCAATGGTACACTTCTCAGGATTCAGTTTAATGTCATACTGCCGCATTTGTTCAAAAATCTCCCTCAGGTCCTGTACATGGTCTTTGGCTTCTTTACTCTTTACTAACATGTCATCCACGTATACTTCTAATGTTTTGTGTATCCATTTCGCGAACACCTTCTCTACCATTCTTTGGTATGTTGCTCCCGCATTTCGCAAATCAAATGGCATTTTCGTGTAACAATATAAACCTCTAGGGGCGAAAAAAGCAGTATGCTCTTGATCTTCTTCAGCGAGAGGGATATGGCTATATCCTTTGTACCCATCTAAAGACGATACCCTATCATTTCCCGCTGCTGATTCCACCATTTGAGGAATATCTGGTAACGGAAAGCTACCTTTAGGGAAGGGTTTGTTTAAATCAGTGAAATCTATGCAAATCCTTATTGCTTTGTTTTTCTTTGGAACAATGACCATGTTCGCTATCCACTTTGGGTATTTAGCTTCTCTTATAATTCTTGCATCAAGAATTTTGTTCTTCTTCTATTTGGGAATGGTAGGCTGTTGCGATTTTTCTTATTCTTTTTTTTAAATGGTCTCACATTCTTGTTAATCTCCAGCTTATGACATGCAATTGATGGATCTATTCCCGGTATCTCATCCATGCTCCCTGTGAAAATGTCTTTATATTCTCGCAAAAGGTTAACAGTTCTTTCTTCTTCTTCTACATCCATCTTGGTTCCAATTCTCAATGTTAGAGGTTCTTCTATAGTACCAACGTTTACTTCTTTTGTTGGTTCTGCGACAGTGTAACTGGATTTGGGTTCTCCTATTGGTGTTGGTTCTTTTATTGTTTTCACAGGTCCTTCTCCTTCTTCCGAAATGTCGCTGGGTATTCCCATGCCTTCTTTTGCCCTTATCGTGTACACTCTAAATTTTTCTTCTTTCTTTGCCTCCTTTGCCAACTTTCTGCGAAATTGTTTCTTTTTTGCTCGTCCTTCATAATGATTTACTTCAATTTGATGACATAATTTCGAATTGTCAACATCTCGTCTGATTTCACCTATTCCATTTGGTGTGGGGAATTTAATACATTGATGCAACGTTGATACTACAGTTTTTATCGCATGTATCCATGGTCTTCCTAGCAACATATTATATGGCGATTCCATATCCACCACGCATAGTGTCACATGTGTTTCGATCTCTCCTAGTGGAATTCGTACCACTATTTCTCCTTTAGGTTTTGTTGTGGATTTTCCAAAGTCATGAATAAGATACGTTGAACTGGACATTTCTTCATCTTTAAATCCCATTCCCCTGAACGCATGATAAAATATTATATCCACTAAACTTCCTGTATCGACTAAAGTTCTGTTCAATGTCCATTCTTCCGTGAATTTTGTTGTTGTCCCCTTCTTTTTTCGCGCAATAGGTACCGTAATAACCAATGGAGATGTGTGGTTCAAATTTTCTTTTGGCATTTTTGTCGCCATGAATGTGATTTTTTGCTTTTCCCAATCTTTCAAGGGTGATGTCTTTTCTACCGCCATAACCTTCCTTCCTTCAAAATCTCGTTTAAGTATCCTTCCTTTGATGTTTCCATGGAATTCATTAATCATTGTTTTTGTTATCATATTACAATCCAATCTTTTGTCATCTTCATTGACTCTAATCATTTTTCTTTTAACTGGTTCACTGATTTGTTTAATCACTTTCTTGATTTGAACAATCTCAACAACAATCTTCAACTTTCAATCTTCAGCCTCCCTAATTCTAGCGCCATTATGTAGTTACAGGAATCCTACACTACACTCCTCATAAAATTTCATGAACATTCAACTCATTTTAGATTAACAATCTTAATTTTATTGATGAATCTTTGAACAATCTTACAATAAAAGATAAAGGAATCAAGAATAACCACTGCTCTAGATTTTCTCTCTCCTATTTACTTGCTTCTCCCTCAGAAAAGATCTCTCTCCTTTCCTTTACAACTGAGCGGCTATTTATAGGGAATTACATAGTGGATGACAGCTAATCTGTCCTTTATTTTAGGACATGACATGAGACATTCTCGCATCCTTACAAATATTAATCTCGCAAACTCTCTAATTTTCGCAGGACCATCACATTTTTCTCATGATTTAGCTGACGTCGTTTATTATTTCGTTTCTGAAGTTGTTCTGCGACACTGCTGTGTTGTGTTGTTAATAATTTCGCTGAGGCATTATTGCTGCGAGATTCTGATCCTACAATATTTCTACCACATATAAGTATATTTCGAAATACCAAAACCTCACAATAAAGTGATTTAATTTCGATTGTTAGCTTTCAGAGACTGATTTTCAAAGTAGTAGATATAGGTTATATGTCTTCGATTATACTCGTTTTTAAAAGAAAATGTTGAAATTTGTAAGAAAAATGTATCAGCGAAAAGTAATTTATTGAGATCGCATGTGAATAACTGTGTCAGTGGAATTCTTGTACTAACTAGAACACCGCTGCCACAATGGGAGGGTCGACCGAAGAAAAATGAAACAACGCTGCATAACGCGTTATACATCCTTTTGTTGGATGTTATTTTTGAGGCATATATATCGTTTTAGTGGTTGCATAACCAAATTATTGGGAACCAAAATACGACGGTATAAACTATTATACATCCTTTGTGGTGGTTCCATAATTCGTTGTGCATCTTCTTCTTTTTGTGGGAATGATATTTTTAGGCATATACTACATTCGTTTCAGAAAAGAGACACTTTCACGGTTTCATTTTTGCCTAAAATAAGCCAAATTGAAAAAGTGAAAGTATCACTTTTCCTGAAACAGTTGAAAATATCACTTTTTCTGAAACCGAGCGAAAGTATCACTTTTTTCTGAAACAAAGCGAAAGTATCACTTTTTCTGAAACGGGTGAAAGTGTCACTTTTCTGAAATGGGGGGAGGTGAAAGTATTACTTTTCCTGAAACGGGACGAAAGTATCACTTTTTATGAAACAGAGCGAAAGTATCACTTTTCCTAAAACGGGACGAAAGTATCACTTTTCCTGAAACGGGGTGAAAGTTTCATTTTCCCTAAAACCGAGTGAAAGTATCAGTTTTCCTGATTCAATAATGGTTATGCCCCTGAAAAAAAATATGATACTTAAAGAATTATAATTGGATTAAAGGGGAGGTACAAGTTTTTCTAGTGAAAAAGTAACCAAAAAAAACCACACGAAATTGTACTTGTGACGGGAATCTTTTAGGAATATCATATCCAATCTTTTTATCAAATTGCACATTTGTGTTGGGTTTCATTTTACAAAAAAGTGATCATAAAAGGGACTCCCTCCCTTCACGCCCTCCGGTCGGTCGGCGCAATTAATAACATATCCATTTACCAATGTGCAATGTGCTAAATCCCTATGCTTAGTTTCTTACCTCTAATTAAGATCTGATCTCCCACCATTTTGAAAACCAAAGAAACTTATCAAATTGGTCTTTTTAAACAAAGCATAACAGTGTTACTATGAAGACCTGGAGAATCGGAAAGGGCGAATTATGTAAAACCCGAACTTTTCGACTTTTTATTTATTTACTTGATTAATTATATTTAACGTATACTTTGAAGTTCGGTCGTTAGATTTATTATTTTTTTGTAAGAATACATTGGTTAAAGGAGAACAAGATTACAATTTCATGTGGGTATGTGGTAATCATAGAATCATGAAGAATAATTTTATTAATAAAAGATGAGATCTGTCGCATGGCTGGCCATGCCATCTGCTGCCTAGTTTCCTTCTTTATAGTTGTGTTGGATAACAGTTTGGGATATCCAGCTTTTATGGTAGTCGTAATTCCTAATGGTTGAGCCAAAGCCATCGCAGTTCGCGTCTCACATCCCTGCAAATGAAACATGCACCCGCAAACCTGAGGTGTCCACATTCTGCTTCGTCATTATTGATCTTTATACAGTCCATGTTAATTTGGGACGATTCATCCTTTTGAGACTGTCGTCATTATTCTAGTGCCTCCTAGTTGGTTAAGAATCGGAAAATCACCTGGCAGAACAGGAGGTAAGGTTTTTATAGCCCAGGATTACTCCTGATGTTGTTTCATAACCCAAGATAGGATTCTTTCAGATGTCGTTTGTTTTTGGCGATGTACTAGCTCATTTCTATCTAACCATAAGGTCTGGAATAGATTACCAGAATGAGAAGATATTTGTTCAACCTGTCTGGTTCACAAACTGGTCCAACTGGTCTGGTTCGGTTATGGTCCAAACTGATCCGGTCCAACCAGTTGACTCAGTCCGAACAGCTGCACCACATCAGCAACTTGATCCGCCACATCACTGCCAGCACTCGCTATTCGTGAAAATCTTGTTTCGCCAATAATTTCTTCGTTTCTTGTCCGATTTGAGTGATTCTTGGCTCGTTAGAATCATAATGAAATCCCCTACAACATGGATGGAAAAACTAATATGTTCAGAAAATATTTAGTATATATACTTGGAGCAATAACATGATCGAGTTCGAGGTTCGTGCATGGATAAAGACATGATCGA
The DNA here is from genome assembly GCF_003573695.1 of Papaver somniferum. NCBI lineage: Eukaryota > Viridiplantae > Streptophyta > Magnoliopsida > Ranunculales > Papaveraceae > Papaver > Papaver somniferum. The sequence goes on from NC_039367.1 coordinate 89,565,668, forward strand.
GTTCGTGATGAGGATTTCCTATATCCTCCAATATTTAGCCTTGCATCACATCGCAAGCACCTAAAGCCTCACCTAGCACGTGAGCACTTAATTCTTTCTTTCGCAAGAATAAAATCACATCTTGCGCGCGAGTATGAGAGACTTGCACCTAGGAAAACATAAAGTCTCATATCGACCACGATCCCAATGCCCGATGTTGGTTCTGACAAAGTCTCATCTCGACCACGAGACCAACGCCCTATGTAGGTCCAAAGACTCGTACTCAACACAAGCAACATCCAGCCTACTCGAGCAGCGAGCGCTTCATCCTTGTTACGTTGCAAGCAAAAAGCCTTGCCCCAGCCGCAAGCACACTACATTCCTTTCAAAACTCGACTAGCTCTCGAGCATCACAAGTCCAATACTTGGCAAAAAAGTCTCTCCTAGCACGTGAGCAAAATCATTGCAAGTTATCACAGATGGGGGCATCTTTGTAATATCTCTATATATGCTTGGGGGAGAGCCCGATAATCAAGCCCATCTAGCCATTGAAAGAATATTCCAGAAGTTTCTAGAAGTCTTGTAGGATCAGAATCTCGCAGCAATAATACCTCAGCGAAATTATTAACAACACAACACGACAGTGTAGCAGAACAACTTCAGAAACGACATAATAAACGACATCAGCCAAATCATGAGAAAAGTGTGACGGTCCTACGAAAATAAGGAAGTTTGCGAGATTGATATTTATAAGGTTGCGAGAATGTCGCAAATCATATCCAAAAATAAAGGACAGATTAGTTGTCATCAACTATGTAATTCCCTATAAATAACCGTTCAGTTGTAAAGGAAAGTGGGAGATCTTTTTAGAGAGAGGAATAAAAACAATTAGGAGAGAGAAAATCAAGAGTGGTTGTTGTTCTTAAACCCTTTATCTTTTCTTGTAAGACTATTCGAAGATTCATCAACAAAATTAAGATTGTTAATCCAAAAATGAGTTGAATGTTAATGAAATCTTGTGAGGGGTGTAGTGTAGGATTTCCTGCAACTACATAATGGCGCTAGAAACAGGGAATGAAGATTGAAGATTGTTCTAGAAAAAGTTGAAGATTAATATTGTGATTTATTAGAATTGAAAGTAATTGGTGAAAAAATTTACATAATCTCTTACAATTTGTTAGTATTGAAAGAATGGCTAGAAGGAGAAATGTATCGGAACAACCGACAACTGCTAGAAGAAGAAGTAAAAGACTTGCTGGAAGGGAGAGAAGTGAAATGGGAGAATCTACTAGATGGAGAAATAATGGAAATTATTAAGTTCAACCGCCAGTTCAGCAAACACCTGTACAAAATGGAACAATAGATTATGATAGAGTGAGTGTACACACTTGGCGATCAAATTCAGCAGAAGAAGTAGAAGAAGAGCAGCAAACCAGGAACCATAGACAGGTAGAGAGAAATCAACAAGCAGATGAAGGAATAATTCATAGAGATGAAGAAATTGGAGCGTTAGAAACGTTGAGACGAAGAATACATGAAGAATGAAGAGCTGAGGCAGAAGAAAATCCAAATCTAACAAGGAAAAATCACGAATTGAGGATGGAAAATATGAGACTACAGAGTAGAAGATCAAGAAGTACTACAAGATCGTATTCAAGATCGACTAGAAGAGAGATGAGCGAAACTCACCCACAGTTAATGCTGGAAATAATATTCGAGAAGAAATACGAATCCGAATGAAGAACATCGCGAAGATGGAGAAAGCACTGATGATCGTTACGTTCCACAAAATGAAACTTTTTGATGATAGGAAAAATGATAGAAATCAAGAGAATGGACAAAGTCAGGGACGAAATAATCAAGATGGTGAAGGGAATCGAGAGGAAGGAAGGAGAATTTTACATGAGATAGAAGCTCAAAGAAATCAACAAACGATTGAAAAAAAAATTGAAAGACACTATGCTGAACAAGCACGTTTAACTCGCGAACGTGAAAAATTGAGAACGGAAATGGAAGAACAAGAGCTGCAGGAGGCGATTCGCCAGAATAATCACGACAATCGAGAAAGAAGACGTACACAAAACCGGAATAACGGTAATCTCAATGAAGAGTATGATAGAGTACAGAGGAGGGATGAAAGACAGCGAATGGAATTGATAAGAAATGAACAGAATCATGGAGGGGAAAATGAGAGACATCATCATATGCGAATTCAAGATAGAGACGAGGAAGAGAATCGCAGGAGAAGACGAGATGAGGATGATGAAGAAGAAATGCAAAATTTCGCGAGAGAAGAAAGACATGAACGCAGAAGAATGGAGGCGAAATTAAAAAGACCAATGGATCAAAATTCAGGCGTAAATGAACAAATCTTAAAAGAATTGGAAGAAATGAGAGGAATGCTAAATAATAGAGGAGAACTAGGCAGAAGACAATTAGATGAAGCTATAGAAGAAACTGCGAAAACTCCATTTACAAGAGAAGTACAACTAGGAGGAATACCTCCGAAATGCAATTTTCCCGCATTAACCAGCATTTTTGATGGAACAACTTGTGCAATTCAACACATTAAAGCCTACGTGAGGTGCATGTTGCAATGGGAAAATCATGATGTCGTATTGTGCAAGTATTTTGCGTCCAGTCTAACAGGAGAGGCGTTAAAATGGTTCGAAGGTCTACCAAAAAATACAATAACATCTTTCAATCACTTGCAGACCACATTCTTGGGGGGCATATATAAGTAACAATTCTTCGCGACCTGGTATTGAAGATGTGTTTGGATTAAAGCAAAGGATTGGCGAAGGTTTGAAGCACCTAACTAAAAGGTGGAGAACTATGTGTAGTGAAATGGCTGGACGTGTGGATGAAAGATATCTTATCATTTATTAATGCTATGTTCGCAATCAATCTATTGTATATCTAAATTTTTAGAGTCAAGAATACAATCACAATGACTGAACTTCGAGAACTTCAGGAAGAGTATATTGCTCTAGAGGAAAGGCAAAATGAAATGGAATCATACCCAGTTGTGAATACCAATTCACAAGCAGCGAATGCAAGCTTATTACCTAAACTAATAAACATAGTGGCGAGCACTTCGCAAGTACAACAAGAAAAGGTTACGTGCAACAATCAACAGAAACTGGTGGCTATGGGAAGCCGAGATCAAGAGGAGTATGAAAGAGAAAGAAATTTCTACAATCGTGGTGGAAATAATAAGATTCAAAGACTTGATCAGCCGCAAGAAACCTATGGAGGTCAAAGACAAAATTATAATTGATGACAAGGAGGTCACAAGGTAGTATGGGAAGAAATCAAGATGCCACCTCTGAATGCAAGTGTGGAGAAAATATGGGAAGATATAATTTTGATGGACAATATACCAACACCATGGAACATGGGAACGGAACCACCTCCAAGCAACAGAAGTCATGCGTTCTGTTCTTATCATCATTTTCATGGACATACTACAAATGATTGCAGAAATATAAAGAGAATTATTCTGAGAATGATAGATCAAGAAAAACTAAACCACTTTCTGGTAGGGCACCCACAATCTCAACCATTACTACCACCACCACCAGAGCATCACAGAGTAAACACGGTGAAAGAGAAAGAAACGTTCTTCGTAGAAGTTGGTGCAAAACCAAATAATCTATTCTGTCACTTTATCGTATATTCATACAAGACAATTGAAGATTTTCATGACAATGTTTTGAGTAGAGTATTCGCAAGAGACAGTGATGGAAGAGAAATTTAGAACATTGCGAAAATCTCGCCACTAGAGGAGTGGCAGAAGCAGACTATTTCTTTTACCGCAGAAAAAGTCCCCTAAGGTGGAGAGGTACATGACAATCTATTGATGGTAAAATTAGAAATTAATCCAAAACCGAAAGAAGATGAAGATGATGAAGCTGAAGACTCATGGGCAATTAATAGGATTCTAATCGATACCGGAAGCTCTGTGAACATCCTATTCTATCATACTTATAAAACCATGGGAGGTAGAGATGATGATATTATACCATCAACATATAAGATATATGGTTTTAATGGTACTGCCAACAAGCCTAAAGGGGAGGTTACTATGTGAATTCCATTGAAGGGAATATCTTCTGAAATGTTGTTCTGTGTTGTTGACGTGGAGTCACCCTACAATGCATTAATTAGTCGACCTTGGCTACATAGGATTATAGGTGTAGCTTCAACTTTCCAACAGTGCATCAAATTCCCTCACCTCAGCGGTGTAGGAATCATAAAAGGAGATTGGGTTGAAGGAAGTAAATGTTACGAAACTGAGGTAGAATCCTGCGAAGGAAGAGCAAACAAGAAGGAAAGTTGGCGACGCAAAATCAAAGAGACACAAAGAAGTGAGAGATTGATGGTGGATGCAATCGAACGAAAAGAAGAAGAAATGTTGCGAAACTAATGCTAGCTCCGAATAAGAAATGGTGAACATACCACTACCAAGGAAGCAGTAACAAAAGATAAGATGTGTATGAATAGTTGATTTGTTAAGAAAATTTTCAAAAAATACATTTTACTGAATGATAAAAAAGAGATTGAGAAGTGCAAATACGATGTGATGATGTGTGAGAATCTCCGAGAGATAATGAATTCTACAAAAGACAATCAGAGAACAATGAAAAAAAGAGAAAGGGGCGAACCTTTATGGCGTACACCCTAGTTCGTGAATACAATTTCGCAAGAGTCAAATGTAAGACCTAAAGTACGTCATATAAGGGGGTACCTGTTGCATGGCTCAGGGAAAGGTTACACCGCCCCCAGAACCCGAGTCATGGAGATTTGGGGTCAATAAAGCCCATCCGGGAGAGGCACCTTGGATTCTCAACTTAAGCATATGACTTAGGTTGGGCGACTAAGGTAATAAGGACTCTCCTAAGGAGTGCAGAATCTGATCAAGGCGCCAAGGTACACGGTTGAGTCAAGAGTGCCAGGGGCGTCTGGAGCGTACCTTGCCATTCTTGACAAGTCTTGGCTTATACTGCACTCGGCCCGAAGAAAACCCCACTTAGGGTGCAGTCTCGTAACCATAAGCCCTATAGGTAAAAGGGATAAGAGGCTGCGAAAAAAACTGGTTGTCGTTAAGACTGGATGGGATGAGCCAACCTTGTATGGTAGAGGTACGCCTCCTTGAAGGGGCAACCAGGGGGGATAAGGGAGGCACCCTCCATTAGGGAGCTGATAAGTGTCTTAAGACGCAAATGTCATGAGGCTTTTTACTCGCAAAGGTATTAAGGCTTGTCATATTTGTGCGGCAATCCTGAAGAGGCAATAATACAAAAGAGAAAGATAAGACGAGATCAATGTGTTTTCGCATGAAAGTGCGAAGACGTCCTGCGATTTCATCGCAAGACGGCAATGTCATGGGGCTTTATTTTCGCAAGAAAATTTAGGCCTATCATATTGTCGCAACTATCCTGGAGAGGCAATAATACAAAGAAAAAATTTAAGGCAAGATCAATGGGTTTTTCCATGAAAGTGCAAGGACGTCCTGCGATTTTGTCGCAATGACAAGAGATGGCATATTAAAACCTTTAACTAGAAAGGCAAAACAAGACCACACGGGAATGAAATTTTGAAAAGAATCAAAATTCACTTCGCATATGATTGCGAAATTATACAAAAACAACTGCGAAGCTGAGGCACAAAATAAAAGAAATATGCAAAATCTCTCATTTGAATACAAATAACATAGGCAAGTATGGGAATGAATGAAACCAAAAAATGTTATTTGTCTCCACATGATAAATTTACGCAGAAAGTTAAAAATTAATGATTATATTGATTAGCTATATTGCAAGGAAGAATTGTTTTAATGAATGCAGGTCAAAATAAAAGAAACTTATATATTAAGGAATATGGGGAACCAAGAGAATTCGCAAGTATACGAAAAGAAGGAATAAATGTACAAATGTTACAGAAGATCAAAGAAAGAAACAAAGACTACTTCTTAGTTGATTCTTCATCATCTTCATCAGAATCTTTACCTCCATCAGAATCTTCATCACCATCAGATTCTTCATCATCAGCTTCACTATCAGAGATGATCAGACTAGGAGTGTTCTTTGGGATCTCCTCTGAGAGACAAGGATAATCAGAGTGAGGAATACTATGGTCATTGCAAACCATTTGAATAGTTTGATTGCAAAAATGCAGAGCGTCATTCTTAAAGTTCGCAACAGTGATCTTGAATTGATTCAAGGGTTAATTTGCGTTACCTCCCCTGGAGAAGATCATAATTTGAGTTACCTCCCCTACAGAACAAATATTAGTAAAACCTCCTCTCGTCACTTTTTTCATCCAAACCCCGTTAGCTGAGTCAGTTGCTTCGTACAGCTGGATGCTCTTAGGGGAGGTAACTCAAATTATGATCTTCTCTAGGGGAGGTAACTCAAATTATGATCTTCTCAGCTAACCAGGTTTGGATGAAAAAAGTGACGAGAGGAGGTTTTACTAATATTTGTTCTGTAGGGGAGGTAACTCAAATTATGATCTTCTCCAGGGGAGGTAACGCAAATTAACCCTTGATTCTTCAATCTAGAATATTTATCGTTGCGAGAAGAAAGACTCTTTGCGAGTTCTCCTTTCTCAGCTTCAAGTTCTTCAATTATGTGGAAATATCTACTCTCAGAACCTGCGAACAAAAGACAATCAATTAATAATTTAGTGAGAACTCAAAAGAGACAAAATACTAGTAAAAAAGTACAGTTGGTGACCTTCTCTGTCAGAAATCATATCTTTAATCAATGTCGTATGCTCAGCTTGGAGACTAATATTTACGCCTAAATCCTTTCTGGCATTATCTAAGATTTTCGCAGCCCAAGCGAACTCATCATCATTATCTATGAGAAGACGAGAACGAACTTGGTTTTCTCTCTCGCTAAACACAACATTTTAACGATTGGCTTCATCTCGTTCAAGTTGAACCTCAAGAAGGGTCTCTTGGAATTTCTCCAAAGCCTTAACACCTTGATCAGAGATACGGTCTTTATCATCTATAAGTTTGCTAATCTTGGTTCTTAATTTATTGATCTTCTCTTTAGAATTGAGATAAAAACGTTTAAATTGGTTGACTAAACCTAAACTAGATCTATGATCAATCTCTAAGAGGCGAAATTTGGATTTAAGTTCATTCAAAGACAGAGATGAAATTTTATCATTAGAAAAACTATTCAAAGATTTATTAAGATGTTCAAGAAGAGTGTCATTATCTAGGGCATCGGGAAATGAACGAAGAAGAGTGGCTTCATCATAAAGACCATAAATGTCTGCAAAAAGGATTAATCAAATAAGATAATACAATAGGATGAATGAATGAAAGGAAAGGAGAAAAATTGCATACCATAGAGCTGATCATTAGCTTTTTGAAGAGTAGAAATTTTGTTCCTTTGCGAAGAAGTATCGGTTTCCAGTTGTTTGTTCTTCTCGCGAAGACCTTTAACTTCAACTTCTAATTGTTCGTTCTTCTCACGAAGACCCTTAGCTTCAGTTTCCAGTTCTTCATTCTTCGTACAAAATTGAAGATTTTTTTTTTCAAGAATTTCGCGTCTCCTCTCGAAATCTGAGGCAACAACGAAAGAAGCTTTTCCAACCTGCGAAGAAAATACAAAAAATAATTAAAATAAATAGAAATTTTGAGTCACAATAATGAAGAAGTAAAAAGACGAAGGCATACCAAACTATTGAGAGAATTTAGGAAGCTAGGAGTCACTGATCTGGAGACCCCACGAAGAGAACTATCACCCTCTAACAAAGGAGTATCGCAAATAGTTGCGAGAGATTTATATATACTGGCGAGGCAATTATCTCTCATCCCTTGCCAAGAATCAGAGAAGATACCAGATAACTGTGCCATAGAGGATTCAGGTGGAGAATCTTTATTCGCAGCAGAATCGTCATCATCATCTTTTTTGTCTTCATCATCTTCAGAACCATCAGGGAAATGAACATCTGAAGGAGGAGGATATTCCCTCTCTTTCTTTTCTTTGAAGAGGATGCAGATGATTTTCCTTTGTGAAGAATATCTTTACCCTTATCACCAGCCGTCGCAGCTTTGGTGGGTTCTTCTACTTCAGCAATAACCTTCACACACAAATGAAGATAATAAATAAAGGCAACAATATATTATTTAAAATCATAAAAGAATATTTCTTATCTCATCTGTGTATGAGCGAAGAGATAGCAAGATATTGGCTTTCCCAGTCCTGCGGTAGCTATCTTTCAGTTTCTGGATCTGTAGAGTGTCGCAAGAATCAGCGAACAAAAGAGTAAAGATAAATAAAGAAACATAAAGTGGGCGAAATTGGAAGAAATATACCTCTTTCACTTTATCAGGCCAAGAGAATACCCAGGGTCGATAAGCGGTGAGATTCGCAGGAATGGCATGAGAACCAACAATATAGGGTCCTTTCAGCATCAAGGGGAAGACACACAATTTATCATCTTTGGATTGGCGAGGGGTTGTGTTCTTACCAGAGTTCCAATCAATGTCTTTCATGAGTATTTTATCTTCATCAATATTATCTTTCCTTTTCAAGCGAATACCCCAGCGAGTATACTCTTTCTTCATGGATATTAATTCATAATTTTCGAAGAAATTCGCTACTGTATACTTCTCAGCGACTATCTCTAGATCTACGAATTTAGGATCCCTAATCTATTTGGAATAAAGAGATCCTTTACCAGTACCACGGTTAGCGAACTCCAGCATTAGACGGATGCAATCTCCACTCAATTGGAAGATAGCTCGCGAAAATCCCGAGTGGGCGAGAATTTCATAGAACAGAGGAATATATGGGTCCTAAAGAGGAATGGGGAGACCTGCGAGAATTTGACCCAGCGAAACTATGATTGATTGATCATCACAATGTTGATCAGAGAAAAGTTTGATAGAAAGAATTGATTTGGCACTTTCATCAGGAATGGTAGAAAGTGTGAAACCTTTCTCGGCAAGATATTTTTGAACTTCCTTTAAGGTTTTCTCATGTTTTTGCCCACTTGGAGGCATATCTGAATATAGAGTATGGGAATGGACGAAGAATTAAGAAGATTGAAGAAGGAAGATAGAAGAAAAATTACAGCTGGGGAATTTACGGAGAAAATGACGAAGTTGCAGAGAAGATGAAAAAGAGAGTAAAAAAGAAGAAAAGGGAGAGTAAGAAGAGTATATATAGAGGAGATTTTCGAGAAGATAAACACAATTAATGCGAAAAGACGTGAGCGGTTGAAAAGCAGCGGTTACAAAGGACGTGTCAAGAAACAGATGGAAGAAAGGATATGTGTGATAAATGCAGAATATGAAGTGATGGATAGCTGCAGCATTTCTCACATCGTTCTCTACTTCGCAGAGAAGATATGAGAAGAGGCAAGATGTAGGATCAGAATCTCGCAGCAATAATACCTCAGCGAAATTATTAACAACACAACACGACAGTGTAGCAGAACAACTTCAGAAATGACATAATAAACGACATCAGCCAAATCATGAGAAAAGTGTGACGGTCCTGCGAAAATAAGGAAGTTTGCGAGATTGATATTTATAAGGTTGCGAGAATGTCACAAATCATATCCGAAAATGAAGGACAGATTAGTTGTCATCCACTATCTAATTCCCTATAAATAGCCGTTCAGTTGTAAAGGAAAGAGGGAGATCTTTTTAGAGAAAGGAATAAAAAACAATTAGGAGAGAGAAAATCAAGAGTGGTTGTTGTTCTTAAACCCTTTATCTTTTCTTGTAAGATTGTTCAAAGATTCATCAATAAAATTAAGATTGTTAATCCAAAAATGAGTTGAATGTTAATGAAATCTTGTGAGGAGTGTAGTGTAGGATTTCCTTCAACTACAAGTCTTGTTTCCCAAGTTGCTTGCACATGAAGTTTATCAGATTTAGGGTATACATAAACTATATAAATACATGTATCTTAAACCCTAAAGGGATATAGAATTATATGTTAGCTAATCATACAAGAATGTTGTAATCTTCATATCAATAAAATCTTTCCCGACGGGATTGCATCCGTGGATGTAGGCATCACTTGCCGAACCACGTTAAATTCCTGTCTCTCTTTATTTTAAATTTGTAACCCTAATTTCGCATCATCATCATCAATCAATCGTGTTTAGTGCTTAGAAGTAATTTTTTGGTATAAACAAGTTACATTGGGGAAAATGTTGGAGTTGGTCAAACGAATGCAATTTAGAATAGAGAAGGTCGGCAGATCTTCGTTGAGTGCTTTCCACAAGAATTTGGGAACTGGGAGGGGGTTTTGATGAGGTTGACCAACTTCTTGGGCTAGACATTTGTGTCTCAAAGCAGTAGTGTACTTTCTATATTTTTTGAATGCGGACATATAATGCTATTTTGTGGGATATCTCGGGGTAGATAAATATTTATGATCTTTTGGGATGGAACAGAGGGAGAGTTATTTAGTTTTTCCTGAATTCAGTTATAAGAAATTGGATTGATAATATCAACTACCATCTAAATAGGGTAACATTGCACTGGGTCAAGGTTTAGGAAGTATGGAATCCAATTAGCTTGAATGGGATTTGTTAGACCATTTCCAATACGGTAGAATATAAGTTGTTTCATGGTAGGGATGAGCGATGCTAATTGTCTCCACTGCGCGTTGTAGGAAGATGGTACAGACTCAATTCCTTGAAGAATTGGTTGCTGCTTAAGATATTTCTCATTGTAGAGACTTCCACAGATAGAGTTAGGTTGTTCATGCAAGCTCCAAATTCTTTTTCATGAAAAGAGCCTTGTTATGCTCAGTATTTTTCCTTATTCCCAACCCTCCTTCAGATATCTATTTGACTAATTTATCCCAACCTATATGATGAGCTATTTAACCGAAGAGTCATGACCCCAGAAAAAACCCTGGTGATACAGTCTATTTGTTGTGTACTTTGGTAGGGAAAAGTTGTATTTGCATAAGTTGGTTTGAAGTGGGTGTGAGGAGAGTTTTAATGAGAACCAATCTTCCTGCAGGACTTAGACATTTTGTTGTCCATCTTTTTTCTTTCTGCGCCAGTCGTTGATGAATAGGTGCAAAGTTTTTGTTAGATGTTCTTCCTTGTTTGAATTGGACCTTAATGTGGTCAGAATATTGAAAAATCGTTGCAGGTTACTAACCTCGAGTGGATCCAGTCGTGGGTGATGAATAATTACATATTTAGGTGATTGAAGTAAGTTCTTGAAATGAGTGTTACTTTCTACAGAAGCTTTATAAGTGATTAAGAGGTCATCATACATTAAATGAATAATGGGTGGTTTTATTTATATATATATATACACACACACATACACACGTAGTCCTCCTATTAGCTTTTGATTTTGAAGGTTTCCTAGGTTTGTAGATAAAATTTTCGCAAAGATTATAAAAATATAAGAGAATAGCGGGTTTCACTGTCTAATACCTCTTGTTGAGTTAATATAATCATGCGGTATACCATTAATGTTAATCGAGTACATCATTGTTGTGGCGCATATAGCATAACGTAATCCACAAAGATTGTTGGAAATCCAAGCTTGGTAAAAGTTTTTTTGACGAATCCGCGGCCTAAGCTATTATAGGTCTTCTGAATATCCAATTTGATAGCAATTTTTGGGTCTTTGGTGAGGCTTGATTATTTGATATAATGAAATAGTTCGCCTACAATCACTATTTTATCATGCATCGATTTTTGTTGTAACAATCCAAATTTCGGGCCTGGATTTCAACCCAAAATCCAAAATGCTACCTTAAATATCAGGCCCTGACTTCCATACTTGGCCCAAGTCCAAACGACTAATTCTTTGTTTAATCTTTATTTATGTTTAATTCAGAAAATCTGTTGCAGCGGATACATAAAAATTCTTTTCGGAACATCTAACCGTTAATTTGACGTGATTTTTAATTTACATGAACCCTAAAGAAATATACTTTATCAGAAAAATTAATTTCACCGTTAAAGTTCCAGATTAAATCCAAAATAATTATGTTTTTAAGAAAGATTCATAAAACAGAAACTGACGCCAGGTCACTCAAATAATTTTACTGAGTCCAATACGAATCCATAAATTATTATAATTATATATTCTGAATCCTAACTTATCTCCTTTCCAGTAATAAAATTTCTAGGATTTTTAGTTTATCTTAAATACCTTTTGACCATAGTCAAACGAGTAGTTGACCAGTACTGCAGAAACGTACAACAGTGACGATTCGTTTTAGAAAAATCATATCAATTCACTCACAACTTCAAATTTTCTTTGGTCGATCATTATGAAAATATAAAAGAACCATATTTGAGTTTTAAGTAGACTCTAAAGGCTAAAACATGACGTAGAATATTTAAAAAAAAATAGACAACTTCAGTAAAATTGAATCTGACAGAAAACGTCTGATCCTTGTACAGTGAAAACAATTGATTTAAAAATACTTCTGGAACTCAGAAAATTATGAAATTTTTATATGTACATATTGAGAGATTTTTAAATGTAACATAAAAAAATGAGACAAAAAAGTATTATATAATAATTATGATAAACAGTCAAACTGACATGATCCAGAAATTTCCATTATTCAATCAAATAGAGTAGTCTAAACAAAGCATTGTTTTCTTTGGTTATACATTAACCCAATAATCTTTAAAGCTTTAATACCCAATAAATAACTAATTAAATCATCTAAAAGAGTTGATGATATTTTATTACAATCCCAATCATAAATCTTATGCAAACTACTAATAATAGCACCAAAAACGATCTCTACGCTTTTCCGCCATTAACTCCTTGTGGTGCCATAAAATATGGAATTTTTTTGTCATTAAACGACGTGAGTTGTGACACCCAGTAGGAAAAGAAGCAACAAAACATTTTATCAAACATTTTCAATTCTTTTTAAAACAACTAGCATGGTTAATAGCATCACAAATACATGGAAACACCACATCCATAAGAACAATCAAATCAATCACATCAAATCCGCTCGCCCTAGGGAGCCCCACGTGGGTTTAGGGAACAAAACCGTTCCCAAGGATATCTCGTATCCCATCATAGTTGTTTTTAAGAATCACAATCTATGGACCGCAGCCCAACATACATAATCATACTCACAACATCGATTATCATTCATATATGAATCAAAACTTACAAAATAAAATTAATTAAAAGAAACTTAAATAAAAAGAAGGTTTTTGATTGTGTTGCGCCTACCTCAAACGCTAGCAATAATCCTAGGAAGAACAGTAATGAGATCAATAACCAACTAATATCAAGGCCGCTCCAATTCTACGAACTAATCACCGCCGTATTATTTTTTTGTTTTCTACTGGAAGTTTTTTTTTCTTCTGTGTTATATATTTATAGTATACTAAACCTAAAAGGATTACTAATGACCTAAACTTTGTGGTCGACACTATATGCTAAACTACAAGGCCTCCTTGTATCTTAGGCCCAAAAGAAACGAATGAATATTATAACTTTTGTAAGGCCCATTAACGAAAGAAATGACTAATACTTATTAGGCCCATTAGAAAAATCCATAGCCGTACAACTACAACAAAAAAAATCAAAGAGGATAAAACCACATGTTACTGCAATATCATTTCAGGAAAGACTATACTACCCTTATTTCATGAAATGACAAAACTACCCTTATATACTAAATGACAAAAATGCCCTTGAAATTTGGGACGGGCTTTACAGCTCTATCCCCCTTAAATGAAATTTCGTCACGAAATTTAGAGGTTACCTTAGAAAAGTTCAGGATATTTGCTCCGCATTTCGGGCTCTAATTCCCATGTCGCTTCCTCAACGTCTCTCTCAGCAATCATCGCTCTTTCCACTATCTCATTATAAGAGGTAATCTTCAAAATAGACAACCTACCCTTAATTGAAGGTCTAAGTCCCTCCTGAAACTTAAAAGCCTTCAGCTCTTCATTCTCCACCAGATGAATAGAAAACAAACGAGAAAGTTCTTCAAACTTGGCTTGGTACTGTGCTACGGTCATATTTCTCTGAGTCAATACATAAACTCGATCATGCGTTGGTTTCGTGCAGTTTGTGGAAAGTACTTATTTAGGAAGGCGAGTCGAAATTCTACCCAGGTAAACAGACCGTCATTCCTAAACGACGAGTCAAGTCCCACCAGCGAGTGGCCTCACCCTCAAGCTTAAAAACAGCAAGATCCAGCTTATCCTCGTCATTCACGCCTAATAGGGTGAATATTTTCTCAATCTATCTATCCAATCTTCAGCGACAGTGGATCAGGACTACCTTTAAAGGAATCGGGCTTTTGTTCACTAAACCTTCTAACTAACAAAGCTCGTTGATTAGGTGGTGGAGGGGGAGGAGGTGCATTCTGATTAAGATTCACTTGTTGTTGCATCGCTTGAGCAACAACATTCAAAGCACGAACAACCTCACCGAAACCCTCATCATGTGGGACGGCTAAACCATTCGTACGACGAGACATGTCCTGATTGAAGGACATTAAATTATAAGTAACACCGAGAAAATTATCTATGCAAAAAGTGTAACCTATTACGCATTCAAACAACAACAATCAACAGATACACGAACAATTTCACATTCAAGCATATAGACGTACCGACTTATTCAGAAACTAGCCTGCCCAAAGGATCAGACTAGCTCTGATACCAAACTGTAACAACCCAAATTTCGGGCCTGGATTTCAACCCAAATCCAAAACCCAAAATCCAAAATGCTACCTTAAATATCAGGCCCTGACTTCCATACTTGGCCCAAGTCCAAACGACTAATTCTTTGTTTAATCTTTATTTATGTTTAATTCAGAAATCTGTTGCAGCGGATACATAAAAATTCTTTTCGGAACATCTAACCGTTAATTTGACGTGATTTTTAATTTACATGAACCCTAAAGAAATATATTTATCAGAAAAATTAATTTCACCGTTAAAAGTTCCAGATTAAATCCAAAATAATTACGTTTTTAAGAAAGATTCATAAAACAGAAACTGACGCCAGGTCACTCAAATAATTTTACTGAGTCCAATACGAATCCATAAATTATTATAATTATATATTCTGAATCCTAATTATCTCCTTTCCAGTAATAAAATTTCTAGGATTTTATTTTATCTTAAATACCTTTTGACCATAGTCAAACGAGTAGTTGACCAGTACTGCAGAAACGTACAACAGTGACGATTCGTTTTAGAAAAATCATATCAATTCACTCACAACTTCAAATTTTCTTTGGTCGATCATTATGAAAATAAAAGAACCATTTGAGTTTTCAGTAGACTCTAAAGGCTAAAACATGACAGAATATTTAAAAAAATAGACAACTTCAGTAAAATTGAATCTGACAGAAAACGTCTGATCCTTGTACAGTGAAAACAATTGATTTAAAAATACTTCTGGAACTCAGAAAATTATGAAATTTTATATGTACATATTGAGAGATTTTTACATGTAACAAAAAAATGAGACAAAAACGTATTATATAATAATTATGATAGACAGTCAAACTGACATGATCCAGAAATTTCCATTATTCAATCAAATAGAGTAGTCTAAACAAAGCATTGTTTTCTTTGGTTATACATTAACCCAATAATCTTTAAAGCTTTAATACCAATAAATAACTAATTAAATCATCTAAAAGAGTTGATGATATTTTATTACAATCCCAATCATAAATCCTATGCAAACTACTAATAATAGCACCAAAACCGATCTCTACGCTTTTCCGCCATTAACTCCTTGTGGTGCCATAAAATCTGGAATTTTTTGTCATTAAACGACGTGAGTTGTGACACCCAGTAGGAAAAGAAGCAAAAAACATTTTATCAAACATTTTCAATTCTTTTTAAAAAAACTAGCATGGTTAATAGCATCACAAATACATGGAAACACCACATCCATAAGAACAATCAAATCAATCACATCAAATCCGCTCGCCCTAGGGAGCCCCACGTGGGTTTAGGGAACAAAACCGTTCCCAAGGATATCTCGTATCCCATCATAGTTGTTTTTAAGAATCACAATCTATGGACCGCAGCCCAACATACATAATCATACTCACAACATCGATTATCATTCATATATGAATCAAAACTTACAAAATAAAATTAATTAAAAGAAACTTAAATAAAAAGAAGGTTTTTGATTGTGTTGCGCCTACCTCAAACGCTAGCAATAATCCTAGGAAGAACAGTAATGAGATCAATAACCAACTAATATCAAGGCCGCTCCAATTCTACGAACTAATCACCGCCGTATTATTTTTTTTGTTTTCTACTGGAAGAACTTTTTTTTTCTTCTGTGTTATATATTTATAGTATACTAAACCTAAAAGGATTACTAATGACCTAAACTTTGTGGTCGACACTATATGCTAAACTACAAGGCCTCCTTGTATCTTAGGCCCAAAAGAAACGAATGAATATTATAACTTTTGTAAGGCCCATTAACGAAAGAAATGACTAATACTTATTAGGCCCATTAGAAAAAATCCATAGCCGTACAACTACAACAAAAAAAAATCAAAGAGGATAAAACCACATGTTACTGCAATATCATTTCAGGAAATGACTATACTACCCTTATTTCATGAAATGACAAAACTACCCTTATATACTAAATGACAAAAATGCCCTTGAAATTTGGGACGGGCTTTACAGCTCTATCCCCCTTAAATGAAATTTCGTCACGAAATTTGGAGGTTACCTTAGAAAAGTTCAGGATATTTGCTCCGCATTTCGGGCTCTAATTCCCATGTCGCTTCCTCAACGTCTCTCTCAGCAATCATCGCTCTTTCCACTATCTCATTATAAGAGGTAATCTTCAAAATAGACAACCTACCCTTAATTGAAGGTCTAAGTCCCTCCTGAAACTTAAAAGCCTTCAGCTCTTCATTCTCCACCAGATGAATAGAAAAACGAGAAAGTTCTTCAAACTTGGCTTGGTACTGTGCTACGGTCATATTTCTCTGAGTCAAATACATAAACTCGATCATGCGTTGGTTTCGTGCAGTTTGTAGAAAGTACTTATTTAGGAAGGCGAGTCGAAATTCTACCCAGGTAAACAGACCGTCATTCCTTAAACGACGAGTCAAGTCCCACCAGCGAGTGGCCTCACCCTCAAGCTTAAAAACAGCAAGATCCAGCTTATCCTCGTCATTCACGCCTAATAGGGTGAATATTTTCTCAATCTTATCTATCCAATCTTCAGCGACCAGTGGATCAGGACTACCTTTAAAGGAATCGGGCTTTTGTTCACTAAACCTTCTAACTAACAAAGCTCGTTGATTAGGTGGTGGAGGAGGAGGAGGTGAATTCTGATTAAGATTCACTTGTTGTTGCATCGCTTGAGCAACAGCATTCAAAGCACGAACAACCTCACCGAAACCCTCATCATGTGGGGCGGCTAAACCATTCGTACGACGAGACATGTCCTGATTGAAGGACATTAAATTATAAGTAACACCGAGAGAATTATCTATGAAAAATAAGTGTAACCTATTACGCATTCAAACAACAACAATCAACAGATACACGAACAATTTCACATTCAAGCATATAGACGTACCGACTTATTCAGAAACTAGCCTGCCCAAAGGATCAGACTAGCTCTGATACCAAACTGTAACAACCCAAATTTCGGGCCTGGATTTCAACCCAAATCCAAAACCCAAAATCCAAAATGCTACCTTAAATATCAGGCCCTGACTTCCATACTTGGCCCAAGTCCAAACGACTAATTCTTTGTTTAATCTTTATTTATGTTTAATTCAGAAAATCTGTTGCAGCGGATACATAAAAATTCTTTTTGGAACATCTAACCGTTAATTTGACGTGATTTTTAATTTACATGAACCCTAAAGAAATATAATTTATCAGAAAAATTAATTTCACCGTTAAAAGTTCCAGATTAAATACAAAATAATTACGTTTTTAAGAAAGATTCATAAAACAGAAACTGACGCCAGGTCACTCAAATAATTTTACTGAGTCCAATACGAATCCATAAATTATTATAATTATATATTCTGAATCCTAATTATCTCCTTTCCAGTAATAAAATTTCTAGGATTTTTATTTTATCTTAAATACCTTTTGACCATAGTCAAACGAGTAGTTGACCAGTACTGCAGAAACGTACAACAGTGACGATTCGTTTTAGAAAAATCATATCAATTCACTCACAACTTCAAATTTTCTTTGGTCGATCATTATGAAAATATAAAAGAACCATCTTTGAGTTTTCAGTAGACTCTAAAGGCTAAAACATGACGTAGAATATTTAAAAAAAATAGACAACTTCAGTAAAATTGAATCTGACAGAAAACGTCTGATCCTTGTACAGTGAAAACAATTGATTTAAAAATACTTCTGGAACTCAGAAAATTATGAAAATTTTATATGTACATATCGAGAGATTTTTACATGTAACATAAAAAAATGAGACAAAAACGTATTATATAATAATTATGATAGACAGTCAAACTGACATGATCCAGAAATTTCCATTATTCAATCAAATAGAGTAGTCTAAACAAAGCATTGTTTTCTTTGGTTATACATTAATCCAATAATCTTTAAAGCTTTAATACCCAATAAATAACTAATTCAATCATCTAAAAGAGTTGATGATATTTTATTACAATCCCAATCATAAATCCTATGCAAACTACTAATAATAGCACCAAAACCGATCTCTACGCTTTTCCGCCATTAACTCCTTGTGGTGCCATAAAATCTGGAATTTTTTCGTCATTAAACGACGTGAGTTGTGACACCCAGTAGGAAAAGAAGCAAAAAAACATTTTATCAAACATTTTCAATTCTTTTTAAAATAACTAGCATGGTTAATAGCATCACAAATACATGGAAACACCACATCCATAAGAACAATCAAATCAATCACATCAAATCCGCTCGCCCTAGGGAGCCCCACGTGGGTTTAGGGAACAAAACCGTTCCCAAGGATATCTCGTATCCCATCATAGTTGTTTTTAAGAATCACAATCTATGGACCGCAGCCCAACATACATAATCATACTCACAACATCGATTATCATTCATATATGAATCAAAACTTACAAAATAAAATTAATTAAAAGAAACTTAAATAAAAAGAAGGTTTTTGATTGTGTTGCGCCTACCTCAAACGCTAGCAATAATCATAGGAAGAACAGTAATGAGATCAATAACCAACTAATATCAAGGCCGCTCCAATTCTACGAACTAATCACCGCCGTATTATTTTTTTTGTTTTCTACTGGAAGTTTTTTTTTTCTTCTGTGTTATATATTTATAGTATACTAAACCTAAAAGGATTACTAATGACCTAAACTTTGTGGTCGACACTATATGTTAAACTACAAGGCCTCCTTGTATCTTAGGCCCAAAAGAAACGAATGAATATTATAACTTTTGTAAGGCCCATTAACGAAAGAAATGACTAATACTTATTAGGCCCATTAGAAAAATCCATAGCCGTACAACTACAACAAAAAAAATCAAAGAAGATAAAACCACATGTTACTGCAATATCATTTCAGGAAATGACTATACTACCCTTATTTCATGAAATGACAAAACTACCCTTATATACTAAATGACAAAAATACCCTTGAAATTTGGGACGGGCTTTACATTTGTGGTACAAAGGCACTTTGATAATGGCTTATTAAAAATGGTATGGGCGGACTAATTTGATTAACCAGGTTATTTGCAATGATTTTATAGGTGACACTGCAGAGGCCTATAGGTCTGGATTGAGAAGGCTTTAATGGATGGTCCATTTTAGGTACTAGCTTGAGGTTTGTGGGATTCATGAGTGGATGAATATTAAGAGATTTGAAAAAATTCTGAACCATATATAACTATCAATTGAGAACTGGTTGTTTTCCAAAAACTTTCAAAAAACCTACTAGCTAGTGTAGCCACCTGGACAAGGAGCACTTTCAGTGTTTATGGAGAAGAGATCTTGTTTGATTTTTGTTGTCGTTACCTCTTCAGTAAGAAGGTCCATTTTTCTAGAAGTTAATCCCGGAGTGATATCCGCGAATAGATCATCATCTATCAGTGTAAGTGGAGCCGTGTATTTTTCGGAGAAATGGTCGAAAATGAGTTGAACCGTATCATCCTTATTATTGACCCAATTGTTCGGTCGTCAAATGTCTGTACGAGTTCTTGTTCGCACAGAGGTTTAAATTAACGATGAAGGCAATTGTTTACTAAAAAGAAAAAAAATCAAAATAACCAACGATGTTGCAGGTGATGACTCTTTGACTTAAGTCAGGAATTGCTTCTGCTTAGGATGCTCGTAGAATCTAGTGGTTTGATGACTCTTTGACTTAAAAAGAAACTTCGAGATTTGATTACAAAATATTTAACAAAATAAAAAATCCAACTTAAAAACAACATAATTGACGGATATTCTTGAACTTTTATATATTAGACAACATAAGACATAATCACCATAGACGAGTCGCACTCTAGTTTTAGGTCTCTTCCAAAAGTATTCTTAGTCATTTGTTTCTAAATCGTCTGTCAAATACTAATAGCAACTGCAAGATGAAACTTAGCTTATATAAAGGTAACTATCTTTATTGATGTTTAGAAAATCTCCCAAAACTAAACACAAGCTCTAATCTTGCTCATATGATCAAATCACAACTTTGGTGATCATATATATAGAACTAGAACTTCCTTTTCTAATCATATTTCCTTATTACATGTATTCCCTTTTCTTATAACTAGTTGACTTCTAATTCTCTTAGGTTTACAGCAATTTCTTAATCTTGTCCTAACCAGCTTGTTAGTGACTTTTATGTTGAAGTTTAACCAACAAATACAAATGGAAAAACACTCCAAATCACCTTATTTACTCTTGAACTTATTCGGTTGCCAAAACTAAAATTATATATGAATTGATAAATTAATGGCCCGCTGAAGAAGCAGCACAAGGAAGATGAACACCCAACTGTTTAGCGATTGTTTTCACCTTCTGAAGTAGATTTTCTGCATCAGTCACTAATATTGATCCTTTAATTTTTTTTAACCTGCAAAAAATATAGTTTCTAATTTAATTACTATATGGTAAAATTATTCATGATGCGATCCAGGCATGATATTACTTCGTCCACCAGGTGATCTATGAAAACAATATCGGTATCTCTCGAAATATTGTTGCTATATTCGCACAAAATCACTTGTTTGTCGAGGAATAAATCATGAATAGAAATACCATTTGATGATACATAAACAACTTACTCGGAGAAAGGTAGTAGATTGCATGTGATTTTGATCGTATTCAGAGATGGAAACGTCTATAAACTCGACGCCTTTTAACATTTCTACGGATCTTTGAACATGAGCCATGGCTCCTAGTGCTTTGTTGTATACGATCTTCAATAGGTACCTCTCCTCATCTACTTTATCAGCTTCCACCTAATTATAAATCAACAAATTTTAATAAATTAGGATAAAAATACGAACAAAAATATCAAATACTCTTAACATGTCAAAAGAAACATATCATCCGACGTTTTCTTTTGTTGGCTTGACATATGGCTCGGCCTAAACCGAAATATATATTTGTTTTATATTTGGCTCAAGGAATGGTTTAACTCATAACTCGAAATTAAGTACATAAGTAAATCAAGGAACCTTAAATTAAATACATCTTTGTGCTCAGACTTGTTGGAGATTATTATTATTATACCCTAGTTCATTTAATAAGTCGTTACAGGCCGAGTCACATTCAGATGAACTTTTATTATTTTGAAGCATGATACAGATAAAATAGTTTAAGCAGAAAAATGAAAAGTAAAAAAAGAAGCAACCCAGTGAAAATTTCATCCTTATATATGGATGCTTTTTAGAGCAAATCTTATGAGTAGCCTCACTCCAAAATGAAGGATTGTCTACCATTTTGGGAAAATTTGGTTCTATTATGGAGGCAGCCAAATCCTTTCAACCCAAACTTGTTCATGTAAACGAGTGTTTAATAGTGGATACTACACGGCACACTGTTAGTCGTCTGATGACTTAAACGACATTATCCCGTTTGAAATAAATTCACTTTTTTTATTTATTTCAGAAAATATTGTACTATTTTTTTATTTTAAATCAAAATCTAAATCTTCCCTCCATTCTTTAATTTCCAAAAAAAAAAAAAAAATCCTTACACGGCATGTATGCTGTGTAGTGTCCTTTTCCATCCTTACCATAAAATGAGCTTACCCATAGCTCGTGCTCTTGCACTTCAAATCAAAAAAGAAAAAGGAGAAGGAATATGCTTCGAAAAATAATAAAATAAAAAGCCATATATCCACATGTTACCACTTTACCATAGTTATAGCGGCGAAAAGTGCATTGTTAGGTGATATGGACGGTTCATGCACCGTCGGCATCATTATCGGCTGGGGCTGATCTCCAGCATTCGCATTGACCAAGCTCTTGTCTGATACCATTCCTAGATGGGGACAAGGAAGATGATCGGTTTTAACATCTATTGGTGACGTTGGAGAACCTGCAATATATCCGCAAAGATCTTTAGTAGCAGCATCAGCAGTAGTCGAGATGTTATTCTGATTTTCCATTTCGATTTTTGTCTGGCGAAGTATATCTTGTAGATAAGCTAGAGCATCAACAAGAACAGATCTCTTGTCCATCTACATTTTCAAATAATCGTGGAAAATCAATCGCTATATAGCGGATATGCATGCATGAGAAAGACAACTAAAATAAAGACAAAGAAAAATACCTTGGTAATGTTAGGGACCATCCCTCTCAAGGTGAGTAACTGTTTGTTCAATCTCTTCCTTCTCGTGCGTTCAGATATTAGATTTTTACTCAAAACCGATGACGGTTGATTGCCTTCACCAATATTAATATCTTCATCATCGTCCTCTTCATTATCAATAACAAGATCTTTAAGGAAATCCTCGGCTTCGCCCGCTCCTAATGCATCATCTTGTTCTTCTTCTACATGATTAACACGGACTACCTGTTTACCTTTCTTTCTTCTTTTCGCCTGCTTAACAACAGGTTCCCCTACTAGTTTAATTAACTCCGTCGGACGTTCTTGTATTTCGTGTACTCGTGATAGTTGTTCAGGAGAACTAGTATGTGGAAAGTTAATCAGGAGTTCATCGTCATTGTCAACGTGGATTACTGTATTATCATCAATGTGAGGTACTTCTGCAGGTAATAATGATGTTGAAGACTGTCGCTGATGACCATCTTGATGATTATCATCCGCTGCTTGCTGTTGCAGAGACCATGTCGTCTGATCATGAATGTACTGATTAATGAGACCTTCGTTTTCTTGAAAAGAACCATTGGCATCTATTAATAGATTAGGTAATAATGATGTTGAAGACCGTGTCTGATGACCATCTTGACAATTATTGTCTGCTGCTTGCTGTTGCAGGAGCCATGTCGTCTCATCATGAATGTACTGGTCAATAAGACCATCATTTTCTTGAAAAGAGCCATTGACATCTGTTAATAGATTATTGGGTTGAATATCATTAGATGGATGATTAGTATTATATAGCATCAGTTCTTCACCAAGATGATCAGGATAATGTAGATCCGAGCATTGGGTATACCAACCTGCTTCTTCTAGCTGATCTTGACAATCAGTGCCACTGTTGAAACTGCTTATCATTTCAGTAGGCATGATCATATGATCGTCATTACCCTCACTGGCTAAGGTCTCTGCTACAGTGTTTGTCTGTACTACTTCCTCCTCTTCAGTCATCAAAAACCCTACCAAATCATCAAATAAGTCTTCCATGTCACTTCCGTTACCAAAAGAAGAAACAAATCGAAAAAGAAACGCGCTTTAAGTACTAGTACAAGTACCACTTTACGACGCAAGCACACAAGTATATGATATGAGTAGTTGTTGTTTTTCTTTCTCTATTTATAGAAAAAGAATACTCCGTCTCAAGGCAGTAACACTTTAAGCTAGTACGAAAACAAAATTAAGATGCGGTTACAATTATTGTTTTGGGACAGTTTCGCAGTCGCAAAACAGCAGACACGAAGGACAGACCAGATGTTGATTAGTTATAGGGCTTGCGACTTGGCTATGTACAGTGTCCTGACCTAACAATTCAATACATTGGCAGCAAACTTTAATATATTTGGCAAATCAGGAAGAAAATTGAAAATGAATCGTCAAAACATCAAACTGTTCTAAAGAAAACGAGGAGAAAAGGTTTCTCATCTCGAGAAATTCATAACATGCATGGTCTGTTTTAGCAGCGCTTGCATTATTTCTCTGATAAAATTTAAGTCCCGTCTTCCTGTAGGCCCATTTATCAATGTCGCGTTAGTGCCTATACCTAACCTAATATGGGGGTTGCTCTATCTATCGACGGTTCTGGTTGCATTTCCGGTGAGACCAGTAATTATGTTGGGTCCTCAAATAAATATTAATGCGTCCACAGGAAGAATAAATAGGGCTACGCAGCTAGCTGTAAAGTCGCCGTCACCTAGCCTATCTGATTAACTACGCTAGAAGGATCGGTATACTTACATGTGCGATTTTGTTACTCCATTAGGACCAATGGTACTGACAGTCCTCCCTTGGTTGGCTTTCTTGTGTTGTTTAGTCATGTATATTATTTGGTTCCTTGTTTGTTTTTATTTGCTGAATTTGAGTGACTCGTGATGATAATCCCACTGCGCTCACAGAGAATATACATGATGTCGTCCGGCTTCAGCGCCAAGCCAGCAAAAAAAAAATCTCCATCTGTTCTGGGTCATCAACCGAACAATGTTTGATAGCCTTCATGGCTTCATTCAAGAGCTGGCGTCAGGTGCAAATTGAAATCCAAATTTAGAATTCATATCTAGGTAAAAACCAACGGCTAATGTGGAGGAAAAAAACGTGTTTAAAGGGTGTTGAACTTCCTTGGTTAAGGGATATCTCACTAGCTAGCTAGTTTATACAGTTACCAGTATACCTTTATCAGTCTTAATCACAACTTCGCCAGGGGAGCAAATTAAAGTCAATAATCTAATTTTGAAAACCAAAATTCAAAACCAAAACAATCGTTTTCACTGTTGTCGGTTTTGGATAAAACCATTTTTATTTTCCGTGAAGAACTATCAATAACAGGAAAAAAAAAAAAAAAAAAAGAGTAATGTTTTAAAATTAGAACCCTGATTTTGGGCATACCAAAATCTTTCTAAGCATACTGAATAAAGACAAAAAGGGATGTGAAATAACAAAATCAGATATCCCCTTAAACAAATTGTTTTTAATGGCTAATTTACCCTTTACGTATTAGTGTTAGTAATTTGGATTAGTGATTAAAACTTTTGTTTAGTGATTAAGATAATTTTCAGAATTATAAAGGTTGTTTAGATGAAAAAATTTGGGGAAAAAATCAAAGTTTTGATTGAGAAAGAGAAGGAGAAAGTGAGAAAAAATTTCGTCTTGATTCAATGGAGGATGAGGAGAGTCATAATTCATCTAAAAAACCTAGGAAAATACACATCAACTACAACAATGATTCTCAAATGGTTAATTTCTTCATGGTTCGGCGAACCAGGTTGAGGTTCGGCTTAAATCTATGAGCCGAACCAACCAATTGATGAACGGTTCGGCTTGCTGAAACTGTTTACAGTATGCGCCGAACAAATATTTTCCACTTCCAACCCATTTGCTAGACACTAGTTCGGCTTGTATGAAAGTTTGATAGAAAGCCGAACCTCCTCCTGAGAGTTTTGGAATAAAAACTGTCAGTGGTTCGGCTTATATATTGAAAATCGTATGAGCCGAACATATTATTGTTAACGGTTCGGCACATATTGAGAATATCGTATAAGCCGAAACCTCTATATGTTCATGGTTCGGCACAAAATATGATTATCGTATGAGCCGAGCATAACTATTAATTTCCCTTTGTAGTATTTAACCTTGTGATATTCTTTGTAGTTCGGCTCAAAACTGATATGCATTTTAAGCCGAGCCGTTCATATGCACTTTCAGGGTTCAGTTTCAAGAACAGTTCGGCGCAAATCTAAACTTAATTTTAGGTTTTTGTATCATGAATCGACGATTATCAATTAACTTTTCACGAACAGAGAGGAGGTTCGATTAACTTTTCAAGAATCGTCGAATAACTTTTCACGAATCGACGATAATCAATTTTGGCGATGGTGGATGAAAAAATAAATAGAGAGGAGGTTCGGCGAGCGTCAGAGGAGATGAGGAAGAAGAACAAAGGTTGGAATGAAACTGATTTTGTGTTTGTTAGTAATTTAAAAGATTTAGGGTATCTAGGTAATTGAACTACCCATAGTGTACCCCTTATAATATCACCCAAGTTAAGACTATTACTTTGTATGCCTAGAAAGATTTTGATATGCCCAAAATAAGGATTCTAAAATTAATACTTGGATGTTGAATCTTCCCATCAATTCTCAGCCAAACTTGAAGTTAGTGCTCCCTTCAACTATGAATATGATCTCAAACGGACAAGAAAGAGTTTTCCCTTCTAATGGGTTGAGTTTCAACCCATCCAGCAAGGCTATACCCCGCTGGCACGGTGCCTCACTTGAAGTGTAAAATTCATTTCAAAATTCAAGTAATAATGGGTGCTCAAGACCAACAATAGATGAGAAAAAGGACATGAAAATCACTCGTCAATTTTTTTTTGAATTCCAGAGTGGACACTACAGAATTAAACGATCACTAACTTGGAAATTTTTTTTTTTTTCAAACCATAAATTTTAGATACCTTGTTACAACACCAATACCACCATAATTCCTTCGGGTTCGAGTATACACATAGCAAGTACACATAAGAAAATTTAAGTACGCACCAGTTTGAAATTTTAGTTTAGAACAGCAAATTAAGTATGATAAAATGAAAACAAAAACACCGATATATCAATACCCCAAATTAACCCCGTGATATTCACATCATAGACAACAAAAATACTAACATTTCAAGCTTCCAAAGCTTAACATAAGCACGATCTAGCTTAGTACTCCAAGTTCCTTTCGTACTCTATGGGAAGCAAAAAAAAAGGTGAGTGAATGCGCCGGTAGGGGATACAACAGCAAAATAGTAATGTCGGGGTGAAACATAAATGTAGACAAAGAGAAGCAGCTAGGGTAACATAAATAAAGTACAACCATAAGCAATTAGAATCCAAAACAAAGATTAAGAGCTGTAAATAAACCAAGTTAGGTTGGGCTGCTCTACTACTCGTTGACACTGTGTATGACCAGTGTCAATGTCAGGGTAGTTCTGATTACCAGCCACCGTTGTCAAAATGGTCTTCCAGGTAGCCACCGAGATGGTGGGGTGCCATTTAAGGCATGACGGTCCTAAACAGGGACAGACCCAAGAAGTCTTCATTCTTTTCCCAGTCCGGGTTAATAGCCTTGGTAGACCAAAGCATTTCACTTTTTTAGGCTGTTGGACTATGATGGCTACCTAGACTAAAGTTCAGGTTAGCCCACTTATAGGTCCGTTAGTGGTCCTAAAATAGAGTCCTCTATCCTTTTATCATGTTTAAAAAGCTAAATGTAACATTCGCAAGTACATTTGGGATCGACAGATAGCTCGGTAACAAAAACCAACACGAGCCTTTATGCTGCAAATGAATTCTAAAATATTAGCTACACGGAGCTGAAAGACTATCGATAAACGCATCTCCAAGGGAGAAGATCACTTGATATAAGTCTGGCTTAAAACATGGCAAAAACTTGCAATGTTACTAACATGGACCTTCCATCAACTCAAACTAGCGTCTTAATTTACTGGAAGGGAAATTTTAACTTGTACACCCCTATATACGATAGGCATTAATGATTTCCCTGTTTTTTATGGATTCTCTACAATAGATTATTGGAACCGTAAATTTCTTTATTTATGAAAGTTACTCTAATAAATATTTCATTGTTTCCAGAAGTGCCCTTGCCACTTTTATCTTTTTTTAGTCTTTTAACCTCTTCGTCTCTCCTCTCTCTGTTCACAGTCGATACAAACCCAAATCTAAACATTGTTAGAATCATAGCCGTATCTGATCTGATGGCATAAAATGGAAAATCACGAAGCTCATATATTATTAACACCGGATCTGTGGTAGTACTATAAGTTTGGTGATCAATACACGCCATTGTTGATCAGCTCCATCACCTTAATCTACCTCACCTAAGAAAACTAGGGCAATGCCTATTATTTATTTATTTTTTTGATAAACAGCAGTGACTGTTGTTGCAGTGCTAATGGTCACTTGACTCACTTCTAATGATTCTAAATTGATGAAGAAAAATTCGTTTTGCGAAACGAGTAAATTAATCGAAATTTTGAAAAATAAATCTTTGCGTTATTATTGGGATCTTTGTATATCTTTTTCTATGTTTTTTCTGTTTTCAAAAACAAATTGGGCCCAGCAAAGTAGAATAGTAAGATTCTAAGGATACTCAGGTAAATTTTACTGTATTTACCGAGTAATTTGCCCGTTTGTAGTTCCAACAAAATAGGTGTGAAATCAATAGAAAAAGTGAGAAAATCATTAATGCTTATCTTGTATACAAGATAAGAGCACCCTAGTGAATAAGCAATAATCTAAACTAATTAAAAGATACCATTTATTAAATCAATTTATGCAAACAGGGATTCTGAAAAAAATCATAAGCTAGTGTCTTAAGACAAAACATTGAGCTGAAATTTGTGAGTATCAATAGAACACAAATCTGAGAAAATGTTCAAATCCCTGGATAGTAGTGGGTTGAATCAGCAACGGAAATGGAAACATAAGCATCGAGATTTTAAAAATGGAGAGCAAGATCAATATATCAGACAGTTCAAGCCGCATTCTAAGTTTCTTAAACATAGCTCATTGGGACATTTTCTCAAACAGGAAATAGGCTAATCTCAAAATTCCGTATAAGGCTTAGTCCTATGAGCTAGATATCTAGCTGTTAGATTGGCCATCCACGTCAGCATGGACAACCTCCTAAGTCCTATGGAATGGCTAATCTAGCAGCGAGACCACCATATAATGTCGAACCGTTCGGCACTCAGTGTTGAACAGTTCGGCGCTTTAAATCTCAGTCATTAGATCAGAAAATTTTCTCCCAGCGCTGAATGGTTCAGCGTTTAGACCACTTTTTGAGCGCCGAACGGTTCAAC
This sequence comes from Papaver somniferum, assembly GCF_003573695.1. Classification (NCBI taxonomy): domain Eukaryota; kingdom Viridiplantae; phylum Streptophyta; class Magnoliopsida; order Ranunculales; family Papaveraceae; genus Papaver; species Papaver somniferum. The sequence continues at coordinate 89,594,824 of NC_039367.1, forward strand.
ATTTCAATCTCGCTAATAGTTGGACTGCGAGCACTTGATAAGAGAGAGAACTATCAACTATCAGTGTTAATTTTTTTTCCCACATTTTTTTTCTTGATTTGTAACACTTTTTGGCCAATCTAACAGTCCAATCTAGCCCATATGAGTTAGCCTCAGACTAGATATAAGGTGGAATACAAAACTTGTATCATTGCAAAATACTTCTGATCTTGACAAATTATTTACACCATTCGATATCACAAACAAATTAAAGGTTCTCAATTCCAGTTCAATAATAAACCCAGCTCGAAATGAGTCAGAACATGAGGAAATTTTAAGAAAATTAATGGATGAAACTTGTGGAATTCATAGTTAGATAACATCCAAATTGATTTGTATGAATGGTTTTAATTAGAAATATGTGTGTGTGATCAGGAAATTCAAAAAGAGACATCAACTTGATAAAAGAAAAAAAAAAAACCCTTGTAGAACACAAATTCATCCAAATTCAGAGTGTGGGTTGAGCTCGAATTTCCATTTGAAAATCAGAATCCGTAGATCGAGATTGATTTGAGTAGGGGGTGGGGTGGGGTGGGTGGGGGGCAGTAGAATGAGAGAAGAAGAAAAAAAAATGGTGGAACAAGAAGAAACGTGATTTGTTTGTGAGAATTGGTTGAGAGAGTAATAATAAAAAGGTTAGCTAGCTACCAATACGGAATACAAAAAGGTTGGTTGTACAATAGCGTTAAAGAAATCTAAATCCAAAGCCCAACGGCGAGTGCTATTTATTTTGGCATAAACTTTGAACCATAATATTGGGCATACCAAAATCTTTCAAGGCATACTGAATGAAGACAAAAAAGGTTGTGAAATAGCAAAATCAGATAACCCCTTAACCCAAAAAAATTTAATGGCAAATCTGCCCTTTACGTATTAGTGTTACTAATCTTGATTAGTGATTAAATATTTTGTTTAGTGATTAAAATAATTTTCAGAATTATAAGAGTTGTTTAGATGAAAAATTTGGGGAAAAAAAAATCAAAGATTTGGTTTGGTTAAGAAGGAGAAAGTGAGAAAATTCTAATTCTTGATTCAATGGAGGATGAGGAGTGTCATATATCATCTAAAAAACCTAGGAAAATACACATCAACTACAACAATGATTCCCAAATGGTTGATTTCCTAGATTACGAGAATGATTCAATGGAGGATGAAAAGGTTCGACTTACATTTATGAGCCGAACCGATCCCTTTATGAACAGTTCGGCTAGCTGAAACTGTTTAGGTATGCGCCGAACATTTGCTAGACACTAGTTCGGCTTGTATAAAATTTTCCTAGAAAGCCGAACCTATTCCTGAGAGTTCTGGAATAAAAAATGTTAATGGTTCGGCTTATATAATGAAAATCGTATCAGTCGAACTGTTCATATATATTTTCAGGCTGAAATTTGAAGAACCGTTCGGCTTAAAAAACAACAACATTATGCGCCGAACCTAGGTTCGGCTCACAACGCAACTAAATTATGCGCCGAACCTAGGTTCGGCTCACAACTCACCTAAATTATGCGCCGAACCTTGATCTGAAACCTGGATATTGACAACTAATGAACAGTTCGGCAAGCTGAAAGTGTTATTGTTATGATCCGAACCAACTAGTTCGTCTTGTTTAAAAATATCATAATGAGCCGAACCTAGTCCTGTGTGATCTGGAAGAAAAATTATGTGAGGTTCGGCTCATAGATGTAAGCCGAACTGTTCATCAATGGGTTGGTTCGGCTCATAGATGTAAGCCGAACCTATTCCTGAGAGTTCAGGAATAAAAAATGTTAATGGTTCAGCTTATATAATGAAAATCGTAAATTTTAACCCATTAAAATCAAGTAGATTTTATCTTCATCTTCAAGAGAATGAAAATACGAAGATAACGCAAAAAGAATGAGGTCATTCCGACATTGGACGAAGAAGTTATGATCAAAACAAGATTGAAAGAATTCAGTCTACAGCGGGAAGTTCGGCTGATAACTCATCAACACGAGTCAGCCGAACCTAAAGCCTATAAATCAATATTTTCGAAGTGTTTAAGGGTATATAGGTCATTCGTACCCATTAGACACCCCTTATCAATACACCCTGGTTAGGAAAATGACTTTGTATGCCTATAAAGTTTTTGGTATGCCCAATATTATGGTTCTAAACTTTACTCCCTCCGTCCCTAATAAGATGATTTATTTGGTTTTAAACTTTGTCCCATAAATAGATGATCTATTTCACTAATCAAGGGATATTTCTAAAACTACCTTTTTAATTGATTATTTTTTCTATAAGAAATATGTATAATTTGATAGTCATGTTTATATTCGTTGTGTAGATGTTTTAAAATGTTTTTCAACGGTATAAAGTTTATAAAAAACCGTGGTATAGTTTAAGAGATAAATTGTTTCTAAATTTTACTAATTATTGTCCATACGGGTATAATTGTAAAAAATAGTTAAATATACTCCACTTTTCTCCTTGCCTTAAAATTTGTGCAAATTACAACTAGGTCATCTTATTAGGGACGGAGGGAGTACATATTAAGCTCTAAAAAACCAAGGTGATACTATTTGGAGTACATAAACTCCACCCATATGTTGAGAGTTATAACAACTCCATTTTCCCTAAAAGTGATACAAAAACTCCAAATATTTTAAAAATGTATAAATTAAATTAGATTATTTCCTATTTTGAAAATACCTAGCTTACCCTCTTCTTCTCCTTCTCCGTGCTTAGATTTATCGTCTCTCTATATCCCTCTCTTTCACACATCAACCACCAACAACGCCTCTTCCTCCTTCCCCTTTCCCCACCACCTCCTATTACTGCTACGACCACCACCAAAACCACTACCATGATCATTAGCGTCCACCAAACCCACATCTTCCTCCTCCTTTTCCCTACCAACACCAGCAACGCCTCCTCCTACTTGTAGTATTGTAATATCCTACTGCAAAATTATGTTTTCTTTCAAAAGATTACAAAAGATTCCAATGCTTATAATAGTTTAAAAAGATTTAAATGGTGTATGAATGGTTTCAATTATGATTGTCAACAATACTATGTTGTGAAAGACGAATAAGAAAAGTGACAGTAAAACAATGGTGAAACCAAAAAGGGTTCCATCAAAAATAAGATGAAACCTATTTTGGTTGCACCAAATTATAAAGGCCTGCAAAAAATCTGACAAACTTAATACAAAAAGTCTGAAAAGACTAAAAATATATAACTTTCTCATTTGTCTCGTCCTACATCATCTACTGTGTTGTTAAATATGCAGAAGAAAAGTGATAGTAAAACAATGGTGAAACCAAAAAGGGTTCCATCAAAAATACGATGAAACCTATTTTGGTTTCAACAAATTATAAACCTAAAACTGAAAGTTACAAGAGGCAACCCTGCATAAGATAATGCTTCCAATAGCTCCTCTGGTTTGGAGAAAGAAAAATCAGGAAAAATTGCTTGCTTTGTGGAGATCCAGTGGACACCTCTAGCTTTTGTATGTAAAACACGTAGAGCAAGATAACACACAGACCAAATATCCCTCATATTCATTCCAGTCTGAACGCACTTTTCCACCCCCTGCAATGTCATTTCCGAACCAAATATCCCTCTTATTCATTAACATGTATTGGAAGACCGATATTAATTTGCAGTGGAAAAAAAGCAAAAGGCTCGACCATCGGAATTCCTTCTATACTGCGATAAGTCTTGTGAAATTTCAAGTAAACCATCCCGAATAGTGCTATCTTGTTTCCCAGTATTAGAGCTATCATTCAGCTCCTTTATGCCACTCAAATTCACAGTATGCAAGTAAGCTGCTACACAAGCCCACGGGATAAAATCCACAATTTCTCTTTCACCATTTCCTCATCCCTATGTACATTCCCACTTTTTGAAGTCTAGTCTAACCAGTGTTGGTGGATTCACAACTGTAAGTTTCTATAAAATGCAAAACTAAATTAATTTCTAGCAAATCTATTCTAATAAACATTAACTGTGAGAAAGGAACAGTCACAATTACCTCTTATTCCTTTGAGATTGATCACTAATAGGTACAATAAGTCCACTAAACACCGTAATGCTTCATCACCATCTTGTTATCTCCTATCTTGCACCGTAATGCAGTTGCAAATATCTTCTATAACCGGTCTGAACAAACTCATCAAATACTCTGCTGTCAACCGATTATGCTCGATGTCAACGCTTTTCAAAAATGTTGTCCCATGGCCACTGTAAACTAAGAAGTTTACAATCGTATGGTTATTTTTGTTTTTCCAACCATCTGACATGAGTGTACACCCATACTCTCTCCAATAATTTCGTTGGACCGACACCACATCCTTCTGAATCCTTTGTTTTTTTTGCCTTAATAATGGGTTCGACAACTTATAGAAAGACGGAGCTCTGTATGATTTTCCGAAATTTGCAACTGCATTGAATGCCTCGTGGTACTGAGTTGAGTTGGCCACATTGAAGGGAATATCATTAGCATAGAAAAACGTCCAACAGAAGAATCAACTTTTCCCGGCATGTTTTACTTCTCCCAAAATTCGCCATGCTAGGTTGAGAATCCCTATTAGTATTATATTGTCCTCCCATATCTACAGACATCCTAGGTGCTTGGTATGGTGTACGCATTGAAGAACTAGGTATGTCCATAGAGGCCTGTGGACGCTGTGATGTACCTTCTCCGGCATTAGTATTCTTACTTTTTCGTCCAAAAAGGTTCTTCAACTTCGATAACCCGCCCATTTTCTTTTGTGTTACCGGCGCTTGTTCTTCTTCATCTATATCATGCACAGGGTTCCACGGTTCATTTTCATACATATCTTGAATTTCTGTATCTTCATATTCAGTTTTTGGTACTCGTTGCTGTTATTTTTGTTTCTGTCTTGCACCCATACTTTTGCTAAATTTTTAATCTCAGGTGGCACATGCATGCAGGGAGTAATTGTACCTCTTTGTTGTGCCAAATGCATTTTGAAACGCGAAATTCCCGCAGACACTTCTTTTTCACAAAAATTACACTTCAACTTTTTACCATCACTCATTACAGTACAATATGCATGAAAAACATCTCGTTTTGCAGATGTTGATCCTTCCATTATATTCTGTAAGTAGGAAATTTCACATAGCAATAAGTGACATATATCAATTCATCATGCCATTTTTTTTATAAAGAAACAATGATTTTTTACGTGCCAACTGATTCAAGTTGATGGACTATTTAATTATGAATATTAACATTTATTAAAACATTTCTTAAATAAATGATAATAAAATGAACAAAAAATCTATATTTCTTAAAACATTTCTTAGATAAAAATGAAACATTTATTAAGTAAATATACGTTAATAGAATGAAACATTTCTTCACTTAACATTTCTTAAATATTTCTCAAACATCATGAAAGAAAAAAACATCGATATTTCTCAAACATCTATATTCACTACTCTAACATCATGAAAGAAGAAAACGATAATAAATAAATTAATAACGTATTAATAAATTATATCTCTAATTGAATGAAAAATCTACAAAAAATAATTAATATTACCTCTTAAACTTGTATTTGAGAAATTCAAAATGTAAAGCATTCCTTTGAGCAAGAAGCAGAGAACCAGAGGTATTGATTTCATTTCAATTCTCTTCTTGTCCTTTTAAAGCATTCCTTTGGGAAAGAAGACATAATAGCTAGCAAATCGAAATCTTCTTGAAACATTTGGAATCTCGTTGCATGCGTATATAAGCACAGGCTAGTTATGTCTTTGATCATGAAACCAACTACTCTTTTTACTTTTTTTTTGTTTTATTTCTTGAACTTTTGAGTCTGAACTCTAAAGTACAGACCACATGTAGCATATACTGTACACACCTCCAAATGCAAAAGAAAAAGATAAATCGACTCCCTGACTTCCCTCTCTCACTCTCTTTTTCTCTAGCTAGTCTCTGACTCTCTTCCTGTTACATTCCTTGTTGGTTAGTCTTGTAGCAAGTAGCTAAGAGCCTAGGAGTATTATTTGAAAACAAAGTTTTGACTGCTTTTGAATCCGAATATGCATTATTGAAATATTGGGGAATGCATTGAACTATTCGAGTGACAACTTGAACATATCAAGTGGATAGTGATAGTATGCGTGTATAAATATTGTCGGTAGACGATAACTACAATGCATTGTTATAAGTCATAGACTTAGGGTTGTGAATTTTACTAGATATCCATAAATTTGTATGTTAAAAACCCATAAACAAATAAATAAAAAATCAAATAAATAAATTAAACCAAAAAAAATGAAAAAACGTAGTAACAACGTTATTTAGACCCGTTGTAACCGTTTTCACAGCTGTAATTACCGTTACATAGGAAATTCAGATCACAAATTATTTATTTTTCTTATTTAACTGTTATCACACCCGTTATTTAAAAAAAAACGTCAAAAAAACGTGTTTTATTCCTATATAACGCGTTTTTGACCCAAAATGTGCTCACACCCGTCAAAACACGTTATAACGGTCACGCCTAGTACCTGTGACCTGGGCCGTGACCCGTTTTTCGAACCTTGGCAAGGATGAAACTGGATGCATCCTGATGTAAATTAAAAATAAAAAAAAATATTTAAAAATGGTTAGGATGAAACTGTTTACATCCTGTCTATTTTTATATTTTTATCCATTTAAATAGTATAAAAGTCTAAATATCCTTTTCACCTAGGATTTGTTGCTTTGATCTTTTTCACCAATTTTGTGTTTATAATACGGAATTCATGGTCCTCCAACGTAAAAACCATGGTCATAAACGCCACATTGATGATGAATGGCCTACAGGAAGACGGGACTTAAATTTTATCAGAGAAATAATGCAAGCGCTGCTAAAACAGACCATGCATGTTATGAATTGCTCGAGATGAAAAACCTTTTCTCCTCGTTTTCTTTAGTACAGTTTGATGTTTTGAAGATTCATTTTCAATTTTCTATCTGATTTAATATTAACTTTTGCTCCCAGTGTAATGAATTGTTAGGTCAGGACACAGTACATAGCCAAGTCGCAAGCCCTACCCTATAACTAATCAAGATCTGGTCTGTCCTTCATATCTGCTTGCGACTGTCAAACTGTCCCAATAATGAATGGGGAAATTATATCTAGCCTATTTTATTCTTTTTGTATATAAAAAAACACCGTTAGGATATTAAATATGTGGAGCCCATAATTAATTAAAGTATTACTACATTACATGAATAACCAATCCTCTTTATAAAATTCAGAATATCTTAAAATTGAAAATAATCCCTAAACTAATGTTTCTAACCAAAAAATAATCCTATTTAGAATGATTAACTGATTCTAACCAAAAAAAATCAGTCCAACTTTGTGCACCCAAACCGGGTGCACATTACTACTCTCCTAAGACAGTGACTAAATGCAACCCATGTTTGGGTTAAATGCAACCGAGATATCATTTTTTAAATTCTAATTTACTTTACTATTGAAAATGACTACATGCAACCTAAAAAAGTCAAGTCAAATCCAACTCACAATCCAAAATAACCACCCAAATTGTTCACGGTAAGTTTATTTTTACATTAATCCAAAATATCCAGTTTTTCATACCTTTTCCATTACGGTAAGTTTATATTTAGATTGTCTTCTTCTTCTTTTTTTCTTCTTTACTAATCAACTGAAAAACCCTAGTAACATTTATTCAATGAGTGATTCAAGTGTAGAAAATCCAGGCCAAACTCTAGATGAATCAGAAGAAAAACTTTGTTGTTCAAATGAAGTTAAGGTTTATGAAAACAATGAAGAGGTAAGCAACCTTTGTTTTTTTCTTCTTCTTTTCTTTCATGGTTAAAACTTAAGAATTAAGAAATGAAAAAATTCAGATGACGAACTGTTCGGTCAGGTTTGATCGAACAGGAGGCTTAATGTGTTATCATGACTGACTGACTGTAGTAGGCAATTGATGCTCGACCAACTGATGCAAGAGTCAGTTGTAAGAAGTCGACCAATTGATGCAGGATATCGCAGAGTATTAATTTTAGAATTAATTTTAGAATACATGAGCATGATATCGCGGAGTTCAGGGGAGTGCACCACCATGTTTCACAGTATGCATTAGAAAAAATACGTTTGGAGTTATCTAGATTAAATAAGATGGGGAATATGTGTGAAATTTTTTGTGGATGTATTCTATGGAAGACATATGGCTTGCCATGTGCCCACATGTTGTTGCAGTATCGATCTCAGGGTATGCCCATTCCTCTTTCTGCCATTGATTCCCAGTGGAGGCAGTTGAATTTGGTTTCACCTATTGTGAATGAGGTTGCATTTGATTATCTGCCACAGATAGAAATTCTCAAGAACAAGTGGCCTGAATTTACAGAGGTAGAGAAATTCTCAAGAACAAGTGGCCTGAATGAGGTTGCATTTGATTATCTGCCACAGATTGTCATTGTGGTTTTCATACCATCGCTTTCCATCTTGGTCTTTCTTCTATATATGGTTTTCATGAGGTCCGGAGATATATGTTTTGTGAAGTTGTAAATAACAAGGTATTTTATCAAGACTTACTTGGTGGTGAACCAGGATATACATAAACATTAAACAGATTGAAATTTGAAGAGGGGGAAGTAATGAGCGACAAAAAATGGTTTGACATGCCTTGGGATGGTTTTATAGCCGCACAAACCTTTCGTGTCATTGTGATTTGGATATCAGGGATGGGTTGTGCAACTTGCTTTCCATTCAGGCATGGTCCTACGAAAGGCGTTAAACATAGAGTGATAGTGATGGCTTTTGTGGATGGAAACCATTTTTTTCCTATGAAGCTGAAGTTAAGTGCTCTGATTCCACTAACATGGAGTGTTTGGAAGACGAAGGCATTTGGTGATGCGCAGGACTGGCCAAACCATTACAAGACAAAAATGGAAACATTTTGCAACATCATGAATATTAGGTCGGATAACTAAGTCAGTCTAGTCTGGTCGACCCTCTCTTGTTAGGTAATTTCTTTTGATGTTGCAGTCATCCAATTTTGGTCGACTCAGAATGAACATAGTCAGTCTAGTCTGGTCGACCCTCTCTTATTAGGTAATTTATTTTGATGTTGCAGTCATCCAATTTTGGTCGACTCAGAATGAACATAGTCAGTCTAGTATGGTCGACTCAATCTTGTTAGGTAATTTCTTTTGATGTTGCAATCATCCAATTTTGGTCGACTCAGAATGAACATAGTCAGTCTAGTCTGGTCGACCCTCTCTTATTAGGTAATTTCTTTTGATGTTGCAGTCATCCAATTTTGGTCGACTCAGAATGAATATAGTCAGTCTAGTCTAGTCGACCCTCTCTTGTTAGGTAATTTCTTTTGATGTTGCAGTCATCCAATTTTGGTCGACTCAGAATGAACATAGTCAGTCTAGTCTGGTCGACCCAATCTTGTTAGGTAATTTCTTTTGATGTTGCAGTCATCTAATTTTGGTCGACTCAGAATGAACATAGTCAGTCTAGTCTGGACGACTTCAAAAACAATGATGTATACAATACTAAAAAATTTGACAATGAAGTTATATATTGAGTGGAAGTGAGTTAAACTACTACCATGAAACTTCCAACCCTGTATTCGAAATAGAAGACAACTGACTACCTGCAAGGCTACTATTATTTGACAATGAAGTTATATAAGAAGACACATGACTACCTACAAGGCTACATTGTTTTAAATAAAGAAGATGTTTAGGAGAAGATGTTTTTTGGGGGGTTCTCAGCTGATTCTTCGACTGAATTTCTCCATGAAAAAGAAGCTATCCAAAAAATCAATGGTGAATCGGTGATGGTAACTGCCTCAATCGTCTCTCTCTCTCGTTCTATCTTGAATAAAGAAGAAGAAGAAGTATTTACAAACTCGATTGTCGATTTAAATCGGTCAACGGTGGGATTGTATATAACAAAATTGTTAAAAGTGATTTTGGTTATATTTAGCAAATTACATTTTTTGTGTTGGTCGCATTTAGTCGGAAAATATTTTGCTCTAGCGCTGCTAGATCAATTTTAATCTAGCAGCACCAATGCCGAGCATTTGGCATCTTATGATGTCAGCAAAACTCTTTTCTAAACCATAGTTAGCGTTGTTTCATAAACCATAGACCATCTGGTCATTATGCTCTCCTCCTACCCACACCATCCCCTCCTCCGACGACGAGTGTTACTTTAATCTAAATTTCCAGAAGAGGTGTTCAGCACAATGGGTTGCCGATTTGCCACTAATACTTTTGATTGCTCTTATATGAAAACTATTTGGATGGATATTCCCATGAAATCTAATGTGAAGAAATGACTAAGTACCGTATTTAATTTCATGAGTACCCAATTATTTTTAAAATAATCAAGTCTGAATTTTAATCAAAAGGGTTGATGCAAAGATTCAGAACCCAAATGTTTGATCGAAGTGGATAGTTGATGAACAACTTTAGAATCTTAATTGTGGTTTTTATGGTGAGTAATCTGGAAAAGGTCCTCCATTAGCAGTAGTGTTGGGGGACGGTTGCATATGCAGCCATTAAGGTAGACTTGGCTGCTCAGGAACAGCGTCGTGCTTCTCCTATATCTTTATAACTCCCAAGATGCTGGCATAGAAAATGAAGGAGAGTACTTCGATTGGACTTGTACTTTCAACAAAGGTACGTAACAGGACCATGAAATCTCAATTTAAATGGTTTCGGGTGGTGTTGTCGATATGTTTATTATTATGATCCTTAATTTCTTTTTTTTCTTTTTTTTTTTTTGCTTTCTCATCTTCATTTGTAACTGCTGCATTCTTATTTCTGCTTCTGATTTTTTTCACGCAGAGATTTCATGAAGGTATGTAATAGATGAAAACATGTATATTGGCGATGGAAAATCTATGAATGGTAACAACGAAGGGAGAGTTAAATACCTAACTATGGTTAAAAGGGCAGTTTCCTGACATCATTAGGTGCCAAATGTTAGGCACTGGTGCTGCTAGAGTAAAAAATTTCCCATTTAGTCTAGGACTGCATTTAACCCAAACGTGGATTGCATTTAGTCGCTGCCTCTCCTAATTAGTCGATAATAGGTGCAAAACCGCTCATCTTTTTCTTCTTTTTTTTTCTTTTTTTAATTTAAAAAATAAAATAAAAGACGATAAAAGTGTCTCTCAATTTTCTTAATCTCTCCCAAACATCAATTGAAATCTCCAGCAAAGAACCTCTATATCTTTGATTACAATTAGGGTAGCCTAATTGATTCGAAGATTGAGGAATTATTATAGTTAATCAGAAAAATCAAAACTAAAGCAATCATTACGTTTAGAAACTTGAGAAGATTAGAGTATTCAGATCCCTCAAAATTTTGTATCCCTGTCTCATTCAATCAAATCTAGCTCCATCACTTAAATTGGGGCTTAATTAGAAAGGGTGTTTGTTTTTTCTTTTGACTTCTAGAGATGGTAATATCTCTGTGAACACAAAAATTGTTGTGAATAGTGAAAAAAATTGAAGCTTTCGGCAACCATTAATGGCCGAAAACAATGTTCAGTAAAGGAAATAGATGATTGCAGCTTTAGGAAAGAGAGAATGATTCAAACACACAAGATACTTGCAACCTTTATTCTTTCTGTTGTCAAAACAGTTTAGGGTTTTTTTCTTTCTTTTCTCGATAATTCTTCATCTAAACTTTATCTTCACTAACTTTATTTCAAAAACCCATCTCTGCAAATACCAGATGTTTAAAAAAAGGTACAAAACTCAATATTTCTATCACTAATAATCAGAAGTTCACATCGGTGAGTGATGTACAAACTCTAGCAACGTAGTCTGCAAGATTTAAGATTAACAATTAGTGACTGTTTATAACATCCACGATCTGGAGAAGGGAAACGAAGAAAGACAGAAAGTGAAAAAGAATTAAAGGAGAGAATCATACGCTTAATTTGTGTTCAAACGAAAATATAAATTTTTTACTAGAAAATAAAATAACAAACCCCGTATTTCACCGCAAATTCCTTCAATGGAGAGGGACAGAGTGCACCCAGATTTTAGAGCAAGGACTATGGAGTGAATGCTCTCATTCAATATGAATGAGTATCACTTGATTTGCTCAAATTAGGTGCTACTATGGAGTGAGAATACTCACTCATTCACCAATAATCACTCATACACTCATTGGAACGAGTGAGTGGACGAAAGGCGAGACTAAACGGCTGATGTTTAGCCTCTTGGAAAAAAATTTCTCCAAGCGGCAGATGTTTAGCCTCTCAAACATATCTTTTAGTTTTTTAATTTAGTTTAAACTCTTTTAGTGGGTCCCGTAGAGATTTTATTAATAAAAAATTGAATATATACCCGGGAGGCACATCTTGAGCCGCTTGGAGAGAATTTTTCTCTCCAAACGGCTGAAAATCAGACGCTTCGTTTGTTTTTTTTGGTTTCCCATGGTTAGAAAACTCCATATTCATGATATTGTTTTTGATTGTTGTTGTAGTAATGAGGTTCAAACTCTCGGACTTGTGAAGATTAAATTTAAAGACTTAATAAAATTATATACAAAAATATTAACAAAGTGGGCGAGAGATATGAGAAAACAACCAAGACACTGATTCCACTATTACACATGAATTAATGATGGTAAATAATCCAAAACTCTAATTATCTTTTAAGTCCTTTATATATTAACTCACTAATAATCAAGCAAATTCTCAAACATCAATTGTATCCCTTAAGCATAGATTATCTAAACAAAGCATAACCTATCTAATTGAATCACAACTGATTAGGAAAATTACGCAAACAATTTAAAACTCTGCAAAAGCAGTGACTGAGTGAATTATAATTAAATATTAGAGAAAATAAAATAGTTATCAATTATTCATGCGTAAATAGCTTCCTCATTGCCTTGGTTGTGGGAGAATTAGCCGCTCATCATGTTGGAAACACGCTCAAAAATCATTATTATTGCTCAAAGGGTGTTTACAAATGATGAAAAGGGAGAAATAATTCAAAACCGGGTTTGTAACAATTATATTTGTTACAAACAAGAGAACTACGACCCTCGGAAAATAATACTGTCAAACGACAGTAACAAATAAGACTGTCACTGTAACAAATAAGACTGCCCACTGGATAAGGGGCGACCACTGTAGCAAAATAAGACTGTTGGCCGACAGTCTTTGAACTGTTGCAAAATAAGATTGCTCACTGTGGGTCTTATGTTCTTCGCGTTCTTCAGCATCAGCAGAACAATGACAGCTCTGTAACTTGATTTTTTCTTCTTCTCTGGCTCTCCTCAGCCCCCCAAACTCTCGACACCCCTTCTATGATACCTTGTGAACATATTTATACGTGATTGCGACATTGAATCTCCTCCATTAACTCCAAATAATCTTCATTTACTCGGGATATTTTCTTTCTTTTTTTATCAATGATTTTGATTTTTACGCATCTGCAGCTGGATTAAATTCCTCATAAATCTTCTTCACGTTCCAAAGTGTTGATTAAGGCTTCCAAACACGTGCATTACACGTTTAGATTCACCACAACTCGTGTAAGCTCATGTTTTTTCCTCCAACTCCCTGTTTGAATTAAACCAAGTTATCCAGACAAATTTGATCGAAACAAATAACCATACTAGCTTTGTTGGGACATATCACAACTACCCATGAAGTTTCAGCGATTGAATCGCACAAAAACTCCTCCAAAATCCGATCGAAAAATCTGCCTGTGAAAAGAAATATTTTCCCGCCAAAATATTTTTTGAATTTGTGAAGAAGGTCACCCCTTATCCGTTGCTGGAGTCCGAATAACACATGTCCTTTGGGGTGCCTTAAGTAATTTTTCTGGGGTGTTTCCAGCATTTTTTCTGGGTTCCTACGGCGCATTTCTGGGGTGTTTTTAGTTTCTATCCTGGGGTGTAAAACACCAATTTTCGAGCCAATTTCGCCGCAAGAGCTTATTTTTCCAAAAACATCTACAAAAACATAAAATAACACAATAAGTATTTAATCGAGTCTAACAATACAGAACACTGAGAACAAAATAGACACATAAATGCGTCTATCAAATACCCCCAAACTTATTATTTGCTAGTCCTCGAGCAAAACTAAAAAATAAAACCGAGTTAATCTCGGGAGGGTTTACCAGAGGTGTATCCACAAAACCATTACTTCTAATTGGTCACAAGTATCCAAAGAGCTATGAGGACATACATATTCTCAACCTATCTCCAAGTAACTAGAATGCCAGAGAAATTAAAGGTGTCAGCTCTAAAGCTGACTGAAGAAAAGGGGACACACATCCGCAACACTACTAGATAAAGAGATATCCGCTACACAGCTAGATAAACATTGTAAGATGCGTCCGCTGCTTTACAGCTGGATAAGATTAGGAGAGAGATAAATATGAGAGGGACATCTGCTACACAACTGGACTAATTACATGTGATGAGTTGAACCAGTGCTAGAAAGATCATGTGCCAGATGGGAAGCGGACTAACAAAGCAACCAAATGTATCTTTCTTCTACTCTCTCATAGTTCTCAGTAGAAACAACGTCCTCTTCGGTCTTCAACTGTTGATGATAAACTATCGAACCTCATAGAACCTTGACAATTAACTCTTCTCTTCGATTTCTTGCTTGACTTATAAATTTCTACTTCCCTTTGGCCTTATTGAACAAAACGTAACGATGATTTTTTTCATTTTTCATTTTTTTTCATTTTTTTTTTCATTTTTTTTTTTGTTGGAAATAAAAATTACAAGACAAAAATTTACATGGCCATGAGAGAAGGACTTTCAAAACTTGGATTTTCGCAACTTATGATGTCTTGGTATCATGGATTTTAACAACTTATATCATCTGCTCTTATAACTTCAACTTTGATTTTTGAATTATTCTTTTCTATTGTTGCTTCTAAACCTAAAACGTCTTCAACTTTCTTCATAGGTTTTGATGTCGCTCCGCTTGTTGATGATGATAAGTTTCTACTGAGAGAGAGTCGCAATCCAGTAACTAAGACTACATTGTGAGGTTGCTTTGTCTTTCTGGCATTTCCTTCTGACCTACTTGCCTTTCCATCATGGATGGTTAGGTCCATCACGGTTACCCTCTAAAAGGAACAAGTTCTCTCCTGAATTTCAAAGATCTCAATGTCTTCTTCTCTAATGTCTCAATAGGTTGTTATCTCTAGCATTCCTATTTCTATATTTTCGGTGAGAACCAGTATGTAAACTTAGCTAACCGGATACTATGTGACGCTAGAAGTTTCTCCCTTACCCCCAAACTTAAGTCTAACATTTTCCTCAATGTTCTAAAGATAAAATTAAAAACATGAACAAGGAGAAACTATTACCACTTGAGGGAAAAGAAATAAGGAAGAATATTACCATGTCGCAAGAATATTGGGTTACCTCCCAAGAAGTGCTAAGTTTAAAGTCTTCATCCAGACAATGGAAGAAATAGTCACCTCATAGAATCATATAGAAGTAGCCGGAATAATTGTGGGTCATCTAGATCAAAAAGTGTTATCCACAAGAAGAGGAAAGTGTAACATACCCAGAAGATACCGAATATACCCTTGCTTAAGACAACTACATCTAGTTTTGGTTCAGGTTCAGGCTCTATAAAAGGGTCTAAATAAGAAGTTTTCCTGAAATGGATTTCCTCAAAGGCATTCTGAAGATCAGACTGAAGAGTCTGGAAGTACTCAAGTAAGAACTTAGAAGCGCATAACAAAAGCCTGAATTAGTGGGGATCCTCTAAGTCAATCATATTTGACTCACGCAGCTGACCACAATGAAAGAGGTGGTCTTCCTTAAGAAAATTTGTCGACCCTAATATCCTAAAGTAATTAGGTTTAGTCTCAAAACTTAATAACCGGCACATCTTAAAATCATATGTTCCCACAATTGGTTGAAAAGTTTTTGGTGGGAAAACAAAGTCAATCTTGGTATCATAGCCTGGGTTAACCACATCAACCATAGGATGGGTTTCTAACAACTCAACTTCTCTATGGACATCATTAGGTTTGGGAAAATGTGTATGAAGATAATCTTGTAAGATGGTTGAGGCACAGATGTCAAGTCCTACAGGAGGGAACTTCCTAAGAGTTAAAGTACACGAAGAATGATAATCACCCCCAAACTTTGAGTTTTTTGTGTCTCTAAAAAGACTAGTCACAACTTCCCTAATTTTTAGGTCATCAGATTCCCGAAAATGGTCAATGGATTCTTCTAAGTCTGGTTCATCCTCACTCATCTGTACGAGTTTATGGTTTTCTAAGATTAGTGTTTCTAAATCGCTAGACCCTAAAACAATATTCTCAAAAGAAACTCGTTCCTTTAAACCATTATTAGCATCGTAATCAAAAGGAAATACTACATTGTCTAAAACGGTGGTATCTCTAGTCAAATCCTCATCCTTTTGAATAGGTGAATAATTATTAAAATTATTTGGATTTGTACTAGAAACAACACTATCATTATAAAGCCCAATTGGAGTAACAAATTCATGATCACTATGCCTACATATTTCATGTTCTTCATCAATACTATCCTCATCATAATCATCACTATAATAACATGAAAATGATCGAACCTTATCAAAAAAAGTAGTGTTACAAATTCTAACCTCGTCATGTTGATTATGTGAATAAAAACTATCCTTATTTTCGAGGGTGGTATTGGGAAAACTACACTGGAAATTAAGACTATCCTGAGCAAGTTTTTCCACAATCCTATTTCTACTCTCAGTAAATTGCTTGAGGGTGTTTTCTAAAGATATCTTAGTTGACCGCTCTACGGACTCTTTTGGGAGAAGAATATTATAAGTCTGTTTCATAAATAACTTATGTGTTGACTCATTGAAACTCTTGAGAGACTTTTCTAGAGAAATAGAAGGATTGTTTTGCTCGTATGACCTGTGGGTATGTGGATAGTAATTGGGATCACAATGGTATGGACCATAACCTTCAAAAAATTTCGCGTTCCCAATCACTATTCACACTATGGTCATAAAAAGGATAATTCCAAACTGCTCAGTCTGATACTCATTGTATTGGCTATTATAATACCAGTTCGACATCCTAACTAGAAGGGAATTCTAAACAAACACAAAGAAGGCTGACTCGACCACAAAAAGAATGATGGCTCCACTTAGATTGTTTCTAGAACAGCTTCTAATCCTTCGAAATGGAATTCGTTACAATTTAAGCAAACCCCTCTGGAATCAATCCGAGTCAAAGTAAGTTGAATAGAGGCGAGGGAAGCTGCGTGGAACTTTGATACCCAAGGCCTCACCGCATTACAAGGCGGCGCAGTCACGCATTCAACTCACAGAAACCATCATGAACTTCGAGGTATGCTTAAAAGAGTAACCAATATTTCTCGAATGACTTTCCTATTAAGCTCGTTACCCTATCGGTCTCGTTCTAGTCAAAATTTTAGGCTTAGGTTCGCGTAGGTTACGTGTTCCTAAGGCGGGCAAGAAGGAAACAGTGATGAAATCCGAGTCCTTATCTTGATTTGGCTAGGCCTTGCCCTTTACTAGAAAATTAAATCCGATTTCAGGTCCTCAACAAATAGGCATACAAAATCATCCAGTAAACCCGCTGACAGGGGATTCGCGGGTGTTTAGAATTCTTACCTCCCGTTCCAGACGGGGGATGAACCGTTGAAGTCGACTCGAGCCACAACTCCAATGTCGTGTACGAACCCGAGGGGCCGAGACGATATTGTAATCGTCGTCCTTCCCTGCAAACAGTTTTATATTTAATGTACCCTTCCTTAGGGTTTAAAAAAATAAATAAAAAATAATAATTGTCCAAGTCCAAAGTCCAAATAAAGTGCAAAAGAAAAGAAATAAAAAAAAAATAATTACAAAAAATGGAAGGTCTCTAAAAAAATAAAAAAATAAATTCTCTCATTTTTTTTTTTTAAATTTTCTTTCGCTCTTTTTTTTTTTTTTTTTTTTTTTTCCTTCTCTTTTGGCTTTAAGCTTTGATTCCAAGTCTTTAGTATCCAATTTCAAACCTGTAATACAAAGACACACCCGAAGAAACGTAAAAAGAACAAATGAAATAAAAAAAAAACTAAAAAATTCTACCTAAGCACAAATTCGCGTCGGCGGCGCCAAAATGATATTGTTTTTGATTGTTGTTGTAGTAATGAGGTTCAAACTCTCGGACTTGTGAAGATTAAATTTAAAGATTTAATAAAATTATATACAAAAATATTAACAAAGTGGGCGAGAGGTATGAGAAAACAACCAAGACATTGATTCCATTATTACACATGAATTAATGATGGTAAGTAATCCAAAACTCTAATTATCTTTTAAGTCCTTTATATCTTAACTCACTAATAATCAAGCAAATTCTCAAACATCAATTGTATCCCTTAAGCATAGATTATCTAAACAAAGCATAACCTATCTAATTGAATCACAACTGATTAGGAAAATTACGCAAACAATTTAAAACTCTGCAAAAGCAGTGATTGAGTGAATTATAATTAATTTTACAGAAAATAAAATAGTTACCAATTATTCATGCGTAAATAACTTCCTCATTGCCTTGGTTGTGGGAGAATTAGCCGCTCATCATGTTGGAAACACGCTCAAAAATCATTATTATTGCTCAAAGGGTGTTTACAAATGATGAAAAGGGAGAAATAATTCAAAACCGGGTTTGTAACAATTATATTTATTACAAACCAGAGAACTACGATCCTCGAAAAATAAGACTGTCCAGCGACAGTAACAAATAAGACTGTCACTATAGCAAAATAAGACTGCTACAAGACAGTCTTTGAACTGTAGCAAAATAAGACTGCTCACTGTGGGTCTTATGTTCTTCGCGTTCTTCAGCAGCAGCAGAAAAATGGAAGTTCTGTAACTTGATTTTTTCTTCTTCTCTGGCTCTCCTCAGCCCCCCAAACTCTCGACACCCCTTCTATGATACCTTGTGAACATATTTATACGTGATTGCGACATTGAATCTCCTCCATTAACTCCAAATAATCTTCATTTACTCGGGATATTTTCTTTCTTTTTTTATCAATGATTTTGATTTTTACGCATCTGCAGCTGGATTAAATTCCTCATAAATCTTCTTCACGTTCCAAAGTGTTGATTAAGGCTTCCAAACACGTGCATTACACGTTTAGATTCACCACAACTCGTGTAAGCTCATGTTTTTTCCTCCAACTCCCTCTTTGAATTAAACCAAGTTATCCAGACAAATTTGATCGAAACAACCATACTAGCTTTGTTAGGACATATCACAACTACCCATGAAGTTTCAGCGATTGAATCGCACAAAAACTCCTCCAAAATCCGATCGAAAAATCTGCCTGTGAAAAGAAATATTTTCCCGCCAAAATATTTTCTTGAATTTGTGAAGAAGGTCACCCCTTATCCGTTGCTGGAGTCCGAATAACACATGTCCTTTGGGGTGCCTTAAGTAATTTTTCTGGGGTGTTTCCAGCATTTTTTATGGGTTCCTCCGGCGCATTACTGGGGTGTTTTTAGTCTCTATCCTGGGGTGTAAAACACCACTTTTCGAGCCAATTTCGCAGCAAGAGCTTATTTTTTCCAAAAACATCTACAAAAACATAAAATAACACAATAAGTATTTAATCGAGTCTAACAATACAGAACATTGAGAACAAAATAGACACATAAATGCGTCTATCAATTCACCCAGTCCCCCATTCATTATGGCAGTGAATGAGTGTTTTTTACACTCATTCCATAGCCCTTGCTCTTAGAAGGGTGCACAAAGTTGGACTAAAAAAAAATGTTCCTGGAAACTAACAGCTCACTAAATTAGCGTTTCTTCCTTAAATTAAGCCTCGCTAAATTGGGGCCTATAAGAATTAATTTGGTCCTATCACTACGTGACAAAAAAAGAGACATCTTGAAGTAAAATGAAAAACCCCTTAACCAATTATTTTTTAATGGATAATTTACCCCTGACTAATTAGTATTAATTTTGTGATTAATAGATGTTTAGTCAAATTAATTCTGAAATCAACTAATATTAGTTTTTCTGAAAAAAAAATTTGTTCTTTTTTTTTGGACAAAAATCTGCCCAGAGTCGATATATGCTCATTAACTAGTACACCGATTCTGGGTTAATGTTTCCATTTGCGAAGAACACCTAGAATCGGTGTATGTTATTTCCTATATAGACATATTATGGGAATCGGTTTTTGGTTTATACACATATAAACTGAAAATGCGGGGGTCTAACAACCTCACCCAATATTTCAATTAGCAATCTGTATGGACTAACTCTAATATACTTTTAAGAGAATCAACTAGACAGTCAGACTCAATCTTAATAAAAAGTATATCAAGGAGTTAATATCTCTACCTCTTGATTTAAATCTTACTCAAGCAATCTGCGAGTCTCGATTAAATACAAGATAGATAAACTTGGATGGTACCAAAGACCAATATCCAAGGATCAATCAATATCCAATCAACAACCAAAGGTTGGATTTCACTATTGATCGATGCAAACGTACAACCTGTGATATTTCAATTATATAACAAAATATAATGCGGAATAGAAATAACACAGACACCAGAAATTTTGTTAACTAGGAAACCACAAATGCAGAAAAACCCCGGGACCTAGTCCAGATTGAACACCACACTGTATTAAGCCGGTACAGACACTAGCCTACTACAAATTAACTTCGGTCTGGACTGTAGTTGAACCCTAATCAATCTCACACTGATTCAAGGTACAGTTGCGCTCCTTACGTCTCTGATACCAGCAGGATACTACGCACTTGACTCCCTTAGCTGATCTCACCCACAACCAAGAGTTGCTACGACCCAAACTCGAAGACTTTAGTAAACAAATCTGTATCACACAGAAAAATCTACAAGGATAGAAAATTCTGTCTTCCACAGATAAACCTAAAGGTTTTGTTTTGTCTTTTGATAAAAATCAAGGTGAACAAGAACCATTTGATAAACCAGACTTATATTCCCGAAGAACAACCTAGTATTATCAATCACCTCAAAATAATATAAATCGTACGGTAGCGAAACTAGATATTGCGGAATCACAACGATGAGACGAAGATGTTTGTGATTTCTTTTTATCTTCCATATCGGAGATATAATCTCAAGTCAATTATTCAATTGAACTCGTACGATAGAAAATGGAAAGATCAGATCGCTCAACTACAAGAGAAGTAGAATCGTCTGGCTTCACAATCCCAATGAATTTTTTAAGTCGTTAAACGACAGGGTCTCGAGAAGAAACCTACGATTAAAGGAGAATCGACTCTAGCAAACCAACTAGTATCACACAAGAGGTGTGGGGATTAGTTTAGCACAGTTGCTAGACGCCTCCTTATATAGTTTTCAACTCAAGGTTTGCAATCTAAGTTACCTTGGTAACAAAACATTCAATAATCACCGTTAAATGAAAAACCTGATTTATCCAAGCTAATATCTTTCAACAGTTAGATCGAAACTTAGCTTGTCATACACAAATGAAATGTATTCATTTAGGTTTGAGTAACCGTACCTATAAGTGTACATTGGTTGGTTCACAAATGGTTGACCAATGGTTAGCCATATGAGTGCTTTCATATTAACCGTATCCATCTTACTCGTAACTAGTTCAAATAACTCTTAAGAACTAGTTCAAGAGTTGTTCAATTGCTTAGGTATTTATACATGGACACAATTGAAGAAAAATCGGTTTAATTCATTTGAATCAATTAAAGAACAATATACCCACGGTTTGCAAAGATTGCATTCCTTATAATTTATTGTTTTAAGTCCATGAACTACCGATTTGAGAAATAACTAGCTTGGGTACGCGTACGGGTATGCGTACCTTAGCTACCGGATTTTGAGTTGGTTTTAGTTTCCAAACTCAGCAGACTTTTTCGGGTGAAAAAGTTCCACCAGTACGCGTACGGGTACGCGTACCTAAGGTGACTGAGTTTTTGAATACGTAAACTTCAAACTCAGCAGAATTTCACGGACGTGAATTTCCGCCAGTACGCGTACGGGTACGCGTACCCAACCTGTCTCCTTCACCAATACCGCATGCACATATACGCACACACTTGGTTTCTGGCACATGGATTTATACACTAATGTCGAACACACTATATGATTACATCCATAGGTGGTTACATATTCTCAACTCTACATTTCAATCATTGAAACATTTTTCTATAATGTTATAACAGTCGTTAGACATAAAGAATCGACTACCGTCATCAAAGCTATTTTCAAGATTGAAACGTTATCATGAATTTCACCACGGGTAAAGATGAAGATGGTTAAAGCAAAAGCTTACCAACACGTATTTCGAAAAAAATATAGGCGAGTAAACTCGGCTCGAAATACCAAATGTGTATGTATGAAAACTATCATACTTATACGACTTTTGTCTCAAGAGTAGGAGATATAGTAGATATACTTTTGAGTGACAAGATGAGTTCAAGTCTCCACATACCTTTTGGTCGGATGAAGTCTCACCGGTTCCTTGAGTTGTTCTTCGTCTTTGCAAGATAATCGCCATGGAGTTTGTAGCTCAACTATTCCTAACTATCCTAGATCGAGACTTAGTCATAAGTATACTAGAAATCAATACATATAGTTTTGATCACTAATATTGACAAACATGCTTGAGATAGCAACGCATGCGAGTTCAAACGAGCAATGCTCTAACAATCTCCCCTTTTGTCAATTTTAGTGACAAAACTATCAATACATATGGATTACAAAATAAATAAAACTTTGTAGCTTCTCGTCCACATGCTTGATCTCCTTGGTGCTTCAACGTTACTTGAAAACTTCGTCTTTTCCAAGTACTTCCATGATTCCATAGATGTTCAATTCAGCATCATAGTTGTTTAAGTTCCGTAGGCATAACAATGAGAAAACAAAAGCTCTCGATCATTGTTATACAATGTCATAGTATTATTACACAACATCAAAGTTCTCATATCACAACTTCGACAACAATACTATGGTGATATGTATCACTCCCCCTTAGTCAACACTTTCGTCTCAACATGAAAACCACTCCCCCTTACATAATGACCCGTAAAGCACGTAAATCGTATGTATTTGTAGTGTGAACTACACATTAATTCTCCCTCTTTTTGTCAATAAAATTAGCAAAGGTACGAAAACAGGATCCTAATGAAATTTCCACGAAGACGCTTCAAGACCAAAGAAAGGTACATATCAACTTGTTTAGATGCAATCATAAAGCCGAGGCTAAATGCATTCATCAAGGAGTTTATAAAGATACAAGATAACTCCTAAATAATTCCACAGCCGCACTCTCCACAAAGATATGGAAATTAAGCGCAAGTTCAAAAGAACTCTCCCCCATTTGATGTCATTCCCAAGAGAACAACAAGAGCAACCTTTCTTTTTCAAGAAAAGAAGGATTTTATTGGACACCAAAAACCATAAAAATGATTTTCTATATCCAAAATTCTCAGTTAAACTAACCACAAGATAACCCATGATTAATTTAATCGGAATACACAACCAAAATAACCACAAACGAATCTATGATTAATCTAGTTGGAAATGCTTGACATAAGAGAGCTTACGGAGCTACGACTAAGTTCACCATAAAAGAATGATTAACTCAATCGTCTTATGCTCAACACAAGAAAAACTTATGGAGCATTGTTGTATACACATAAAATATGGATCATGGAATGATCAATACTGCGGCATATACAAGGATTCATTTTATTTTCCATCACTATTTGCACAATGACATACAATAGACATAATCCTTGTAAACAAAATATTTTAACCTATCTTCCATCAATAATTGACATAATAGGCTCAACTTTTGTTTGTCAAAAGTTCATATCTTGTATCAATACTCGCATATCGACATATAAAAGAGATAACTTTTGACATCATATGGGACAATAATAGTTCACGGACGCAAACACACATATCCCATAACATATTGCAATATATAAACCATAAAGATTAATACTGCAAAAATCATCTTTCAAACAATTTTTAGAATTTAAATAAATAAACCTAAAAAATAAAGATGAAAACGTTGGACATACCTATGTGTACTCACAATAATGGCTATTCCAATTTCTAGTTATTCTTCCTAAAACATAAGAAATAAATTCTTATAAGAAGATTTTTTAGACATTGATATCTTTGAGAAATTCTGTATCGTTCACGAACTCCTTGTCGTCAACAACCATTGGAACATAGGGTTCGTGGAGGAAGGAGTCAATACCAACAAACCGTCTTGGCTGAAGATGTCGAACCAGGGCCTTCTGAATTTCCAAAGATCTTAACAAACAAGCCTTTATTTGTCGAATCTCCTTTATTGTCTCTTTCAACTCATCAAGAACATCATAGAATTTCTGAGAGTTAGAAGGAACTGCCCTTGGATTCCTCACATTCCTTCTTTTTCTTTTCAAGGATGTAGACACCATAGATTTTTCTTTTTCCTTGGTGATTGATGGATTAACAATCATATTGATATCTTTCCATCTGAAGACATGATGCTTGGAGTATCCATGAAAGCACGGTTGTGTGAGAGGAGTTCACAATTCAACTTCAACAAGCAGTCTTAAGATATAAAGAATATCAAAGAAGGAAAAATGAATGTAGGGATTCGAAACCTTTAAACAGGTTCGTACACGTCCAACTCACAATCCTATAAAGAGAAAAATTCTCGATAATAACCCTATTCTTTTGGCAAATCGGTCCCTTCCAATATCAATAGTGATATAAAGAAATTTCAAGGCCAAACAACTCAAAGCTAAAAAAAAGAAAATATATTATATATATATTTTTTTAATTCTAAAGCCTGAGGTGTGCAAGATCTTGTCTCTTTTGAACAGGCACATGAGACAAGATGCACAAAAACAACACAATCAGGTTGTGCTGTGGTGAACAATGATTTTTCCACCATATTTGTACGGAATCAATGGAGCTCTGCCTTTCCACATGTTTAGACCAGGTTTTCCTTTCTAATGGTCTATATTTTTCTTTGGAAACTAGTCTCTTCGAAGAGGACAAGATCTTACATACCTTAGTTGTTTTCTCAGCGAGTTTAAGATTATTGGCTAGACGATCTTCTCTTCGTGGAAGCTTGTTGACATATCATCTTGTGTTTGTACTTGAAACACTTTGAAAAATCATGTCCCTTGAGAGAAAAATAGGAGCATGTCAACGCAAAGGATGGTTCGGGGGCCTTTGAAACACAAGCTTCTAGGACACAAAGTAGATCCTGAAACATTAAGCAAAGGGTTTCCAAAAGACGGGTCAATTGATTCTTCCATATTGATTGGGCTCTCTTCTAAAAGATTATCAAGATTGATGTATGTATTGCTACAATTATCAAAATCAATATTTTCAGACAGAAGAGCAACACTTGATTTCTTGTCTTCATCAGAATCATAATTGTCAGACATTTCGTCAAGTGTCGCAGCAAGACCTTTGTTCCCAGTGTATTTTATACGATTTGGCCACTCGTTTGCAAAATGACCAAATCCTTTAATTAAATCACTGAGGCATATCCTCGTCATCAGTCTCATCTATGTCCCTGTTTTTAGGCGGAATACGATTATGAGGTTTGACTGATGCTTTTGGCTTATCTCTGGAGAACCGTTTACTTCTCTTCAACAGAACATCTCTAAACTGTTTTGTGATCATCAAGACTTATTTGTCAAGATCTTCATCTGATGAATCTGTCTCAGAGTGATCATCTTCAGAGATATACACATTTTTACTTTTATCAAGTAATTTTGTGCCTTTCAGTGCTTTGAACGCAACATCCTTAGATTTGAGCGAGTGTTCGTGATCAAATATCTTAAGCTTCCCAACCAGTGTATTTCTGGAGATATTATCAAGGTTATTTCCCTCAACGATGGCATGCTTCTTAGAATCGTATCTAGATGGAAGCGATCTGAGAATTTTCATCACAATGTCCTTATCAGGAATAGTCTTACCCAATGCAAAAGATGCATTAACAATTTCAGACACTTTGTGATTAAACTCATCAAATGAATCCTCATCTTCCATACAAAGGTTTTCCCAATCAGAATTAAGGTTTTGAAGCCTAGCTTCCTTTTCACTGGTATTTCCTTCGAATACGGTTTCTAAGATATCCCACGCATCTTTAGACCTAGTGCAATTTGACACATGGTGCTGAAGATTTGGGGTAATGGCATGTATGATGGTATTTAAACCGTCAGAGTTTTGCTTTGCAGCAAGTATCTTAGCAGCATCGTATTCGCCAATATTTTTTGGAACATTAATGTTACCTACTGCAACAACGGGAGCATCATAGCCATTAACAACATATACCTTGAAAATCACGCGCTTGAAGAAACGCTCGCATAGCAGTTTTCCACCATAAATAATTAGAGCCATCGAAGACTGGTGGTACGTTAATAGAGATAGCACCTCTATCCATAGAGTCAGATCGCTAAAAGCACAGACTTTTGAGGTCTTGAACGTGTTTTCCTGCTCTGATACCAATTGAAAATGCGGGGGTCTAACAACCTCACCCAATATTTCGATTAACAATCTGTATGGACTAACTCTAATATACTTTTAAGAGAATCAACTAGGCAGTCAAACTCAACCTTAATAAAAAGTGTATCAATGAGTTAATATCTCTATCTCTTGATTTAAATCTTACTCAAGCAATCTGCGAGTCTCGATTAAATACAAGAGAGATAAACTTGGATGATACGAAAGACCAATATCCAAGGATCAATCAATATCCAATCAACAACCAAAGGTTGGATTTCACTATTGATCGATACAAACGCACAACCTGTGATATTTCAATTATATAACAAAATATAATGCAGAATAGAAATAACACAGACACCAGAAATTTTGTTAACGAGGAAACCGCAAATGCAGAAAAATCCCGGGACCTATTCCAGATTGAACACCACACTGTATTAAGCCGCTACAGACACTAGCCTACTACAAACTAACTTCGGTCTGGACTGTAGTTGAACCTTAATCAATCTCACACTGATTCAAGGTACAGTTGCGCTCCTTACGTCTCTGATCCCAGCAGGATACTACGCACTTGATTCCCTTAGCTGATCTCACCCACAACCAAGAGTTGCTACGACCCAAAGTCGGAGACTTTAGTAAACAAATCTGTATCACACAGAAAAGTCTACAAGGATAGATAAATCCGTCTCCCACAGATAAACCTAAAGGTTTTGTTCAGTCTTTTGATAAAAATCAAGGTGAACAAGAACCAATTGATAAACCAGACTTATATTCCCGAAGAACAGCCTAGTATTATCAATCACCTCATAATAATTTAAATCGTATGGTAGCGAAACTAGATATTGCGGAATCACAAACGATGAGACGAAGATGTTTATGATTTCTTTTTATCTTGCCCTATCAGAGATATAATCTCAAGTCAATTACTCAATTGAACTCGTATGATAGAAAATGGCAAGATCAGATCGCTTAACTACAAGAGAAGTGGTTTCGTGTGGCTTCACAATCCAAATGAAGTCTTTAAGTCGTTAATCGACAGGGTCTCGAGAAGAAACCTACGATTAAAGGAGAATCGACTCTAGCAAACCAACTAGTATCACACAGGAGGTGTGGGGATTATTTTTGCACATTTGCTAGACGTCTCCTTATATATTTTTGAAATCAGGGGTTGCAATCTAAGTTACCTTGGTAACAAATCATTCAATAATCACCGTTAGATGAAAAACCTGATTTATCCAAGTTAATATCTTTCAACCGTTAGATCGAAACTTAGTTTGTCACACACAAATGAAATGTATTCATTTAGGTTTGAATAACCGTACCTAAACGTGTACATTGGTTGGTTCAAAAATGGTTGACCAATTGTTAGCCATATGAGCACTTTCATATCAACGGTATCCATCTTTCTCATAACTAGTTCAAATGACTCATAAGAACTAGTTCAAGAGTTGTTCAATTGCTTAGGTCTTTATACATATACACAATTGAAACAAAATCGGTTTGATTTATTTGAATCAATTCATGAACAATATACCCACGATTTGCAAAGATTGCATTCCTTATAATTTATTTTCTTAAGTCCATGAACTACCGATTTGAGAAATAACTAGCTTGGGTACGCGTACGGGTATGCGTACCTTATCTACCAGATTTTGAGTTGGTTTTAGTTTCCAAACTCAGCAGACTTTTTCGGGTGAAAAGTTCCGCCAGTACGCGTACGGGTATGCATACCTAAGGTGACTGGTTTTTGAGTTCGTAAACTTCAAACTCAGCAGAATTTCACGGACGTGAATTTCTGCCAGTACGCGTATGGGTACGCGTACCCAACCTGTCTCCTTCACCAATACCGCATGCACACATATGCATGCACTTGGTTTCCGGCACATGGATTTATATACTAATGTGCGAACACACTATATGATTACATCCATAGGTGGTTACATATTCTTAACTCTACATTTCAATCATTGAAACATTCTTCTATAATGTTATAACAGTCGTTAAACATAAAGAATCGACTATCGTCATCAAATCTATTTTCAAGATTGAAACGTCATCATGACTTTACTCACGGGTAAAGATGAAGATGGTTAAAGATAAAGCTTACCAACACGTATTTCGAGAAAAAGATAGGCGAGTAAACTCGGCTCGAAATAGCAAATGTGTATGTATGAAAACTATCATACTTATACGACTTTTGTCTCAAGAGTAGGAGATAGAGTAGATAGACTTTTGAGTGACAAGATGAGTTCAAGTCTCCACATACCTTTTGGTCGGATGAAGTTCCACCGGTTCCTCGAGTTGTTCTTCGTCTTTGCAAGATAATCGCCATGGAGTCTGGAGATCAACTATTCCTAATTATCCTAGAACGAGACTTAGTCATAAGTATACTAGAAATCAAGACATATAGTTTTTGATCACTAATATTGACAAACATGCTTGAGATAGCAACGCATGCGAGTTCGACCGAGCAATGATCTAACATAAACCGACTGTTACAAGAATCGGCATATATGAAATCAGATTATGGGAGTCGGTTTTTGCTTTGTACACATGTAGACCGGTTGTTATAAGAATCGGTGCGTATGAAACATGGGAAATGAAAAAATTTCCTTCATTATTTAAGTAGGTGATCTTAAGAGATGAGTGGACGTGGGTGAGATCAAGAGATGAGTGGACGTTTCTAACTCTCCGTTACATGTCAAGGACGTGGCTCAGTTGTTGCTGCAATTGATTCAATAAAACAGAGAAGAATTTAGGGTTTGCTGGTTAACAGACGGTGGTAATTATGATTAAGGGTTTTGAGATGATTTGAGAGTTGGCAGCAAGTTAGGTTCGTAGAAGAAACGGAAATTAGAAGCTAAGAAGAACAAAAAGAAGATTGATTGATTGTTTGAAGATCTCTGATGATATTTATGAGCAATCAAGAAGAACCAGAAGTAATTGAAGTTAGTTTGTGTAGATTCAAGTTGATTGATAATGGTGCAATGGGTTTGAAGCAGTCAATAAGAGAAACATATGTGATGTTTCAGAGATTAGGAAGATGGATCAGGGTCTTGAGTTGCTTTGACTATGCAGATGTTGAATTGAAACAAGAAGCAACTGTCGATGGTATGGTAAAATTGATTGAGAGATATGAGATCGAGAAGAACAAAATGACGCTACACTGAAGAGTGGTTACTGAGCTTAATTGAAACTCTGTTGAAGGATGAAATGAATTCAATTAGATGTATGTTAGGAACTTGGGATTGTGCAGGGATGAAGAGGAGAAAATCAACATCTTCCATTGCCTTACCAGCAACCGCCACCACCTTCCATTGCTTCACAAATCGGCATATATAGATGGGGTGCTGGAATTTTATAGATATCAATCGGAGCTGCTCTGAATTTGGATAATGGGGGCAGGAATTTCATAGATATCAATCGGCATATATGGATGTACATATAAGCCAATTCAAGCAATTTTAAGTTTTTCTTGCAAGAATCCGAGTTTGTTCATGTCAATATAAACCGTTTGTGGGGAGACTTTTAAAATCGGCGTTTGTTCATATTAATATAAACCGATTGTTGGTATAATAATTGACTAAAAAAATTAAATAAGAATCGGAAGTTGCATTGCGATTTATCTACCGATTCTGGGTTCAATATTCTTCATTTTTAAAACCCAAATCCAAAATCGGTATATATATTGCCACATATCCCCCGATTCTGGTTTTTGTGTTGGCCGTGAAGACGACGGTGATTATGGGGATGGTGGCGGTGGTTATCGAGTTTTAGTGAAGGAGGCGGTTATGAATATGTAAGTGAAATTAGATTTTAGTATTTTAGAATAAGGGTTATTTGGTAATTTCATCTGATTTTTAAACAACCCCATCATTGTTTGAGGTGGAAACAAAATTCAAATAGGCCCCAATTAATGTACCTAGGCCCCAATTTAGCCAGGAAATTAAGTACTCCCTCGGTGCCACATATATAGGCGGAGGGGACCAATTCTCTTATATTAAGAAAATTACATTGATTTTCTCATTTTCCCTATCTTTTCTTATTTTACTCTTTGTACTATTCTCAGCACATTTTCCCATACACAACAAATGAGGGTATTTGGGAGAAATTTCATCTTGAAAATAGGACTCCGCCTATTTAGTGGTACAAATATAAATCAAAATTCCGCTTGTATTAGGTACGGAGGGAATATCTGATTCATTATTATAAAAAAAAAGGTGAAATTTTCTGTGAAATTATCTACTCCCTCAATTATCGTTTCCTTTTAAGTTATAAATTACTCCCTAATATCATAGTTTTTCTCTCTCCTCGTTTTTTTTTGTCTCTTGCTCTTCATCTTTCCCATTTCAAAAAATAAATAAATGTGAAAGCAAAAATTTTCACTCAAGGCAGATGAAAACGGAAATTTTCATGGTAAATGCCATATAAGTTCGAAAATTTAATGGGAGTGAAAAACAAAATTTTCATTTAAAACCCATGTGAGATTTTTATTTTCACTCAAATTTTAAGCCAAAAATGAAAATTTCACTCCGTATGCATATGAAAAGAGAATTTGTCACTCATAAGTGGAAAAAAAGATCATCATTCGAAATACAGGTGAAAAAAGTTTATCATAAAGAAATATGCCCTCACAAAAATATGCAAGTGAATCCACTACAATCTACATGGCTAAAAGACCATGGGCTCCACAATTTGAGCTAAGACAACGTTAAGAAGCTGTTAAATGGAGTCAAGACGGTGCCAAAAATATAAGGGTCCTGGGTATACACGTTTACATGGGTATATTCCTCCTATATTTATATTGGGAACATAAACCAATTGTTGGAAGTTGGAATAATAACCTAATCCCCTTTATCGGTGTTCACTAACTCCTGTATTCTTTGTTAATCACGTCCTGAACCTTCCTTTTAATGTTTATCTGTCCTTTTTATTTTCTTCTTCTCCATTTTTATCTCTACAACTCTTTTGTATAATTTCATCTTATGTTTCCATATTACTACCACGATCTACTTATAGTTAAATCGATAGAATTTCAATTACAGCCAAACTGAGGGTAATCAAGATTGAAATTTCCATCAAGATTGGGTGTTTTTTTATTGTGGATGTAAAACTCCATTAAATTTAGGGTTTGAAAACCTTTTCTCTGTTTCCCTATGGGTTTTGTTATATTTGACATATATGTAGTACCTCCATTTTTTTTAAACTTGTAATCAGATTTGTCAATTTGTGATCAAAGATTACTCCATGTTTGATTCACTGTTTTCTTTTTCCATCATGTTCGTCCATTTTTTGTTGATTTCCATCAAACAATGCCGTTTACACAGGACTTCCGTTCTGTGGAAATCGTGTACCAAATTTGGCCGCTAATCAAGCCGGACAATGAAGAAGAAAAGGCATGAAAAAGAACATATATGTTTAATTTAAAGGGAAAAATAATTTTACTGTATTAAATTATTAATTACTCATTAATTTATAATTAATTAATAACTAAAATAGTGTAATCCAGGTCATAATTATCAAGTCCACAAATAACTTCGCGGTTGTTCACGGGAATTTCTGGTTATTTATTATAGTGGGCGTTTACCGATAACTTTCTCAGAATTTAAGCTTATGAGTAGAAAATCAAGGTAATTAATTACCCCTTTAGACTTCCTTAACGTATGCCCTGATATACGGGTTAACATTTGCCAAAACATAATGAAGAAGTGAGGATAAATGGAAAGGTTTAATTAATGGACACTCTATTTGCGACCTCCTCGAACTAGAGTAGTTTTGCATTTTTGAGGAAAGATGTCCCACTTGCTTTTTGTGATTAGCAGCCATTTTTACCAGATAATTAGATGAATATTACGGGTATCATTATATTATTATTAAATGAATGGCTTGGGATAGTACTCCCTGAGTCCCTGTACGTTTCGCCGACAACAACAAAGCCACAAACAACTGGGAATTCGGGACCCAGCAATAACTGTAACCGTATCTTAATTTTGTTTCGCGTACTAGCTTCCCTAAAATGTAATGGGTTTGTTTTCTAGTATAAGTAGAGTAGATCATCAAACCGTAGATAGTAGAGGAAAATAATTACTCATATCATATCATATACTGTAACCATGAAGCGCTTTTCTTTTTCGATTTGTTTCTTCTTTTGGTAACTGAAGTGACATGGAAGAATTATTTGATGATTTGGTAGGGCTTTTGATGACTGAGGAGGGGGAAGTAGTACAAACAAACACCGCAGCAGAGACCTTAGCCAGCGAGGGTAATGGCGATCATATTACCATGCCTACTGGAATGATAAGCAGTTTCAACAATGGCACTGATGATTGTCAAGATCAGCTAGAAGAAACAGATTGGTATACTCAATACTCGGATCTACATTATCCTGATCATTTTGGTGAAGAACTGTATAATACTAATCATCCATCTAATGATGTTCAACCCGATAATCTATTAACAGATGTCAATGGCTCTTTTCAAGAAAATGATGGTCTTATTGATGAGTACATTAATGATGAGACGACATGGCTTCTGCAACAGCAATCAGCAGATAATAATCGTCAAGATGGTCATCAAACACAGTCTTCAACATCATTATTACCTAATCTATTAATAGATGCCAACGATTCTTTTCAAGAAAATGATGGTCTTATTGATCAGTACATTCATGTTCAGACAACATGGCCGATGCAACAGCAAGCAGCAGATGATAATCATCGAGATGGTCATCAGCCACGGTCTTCAACATCATTATTACCTGCAGTAGTACCTCACATTGATGAAGATAATATAGTAATCCACGTTGACAACAACGTCGAACTCTTGATTAACCTTCCACATAGTAGTACTTCTGAACAACAACTATCACGAGTACAAGAAATACAAGAACGTCCGACTGACTTAATAAAGTAGTAGGAGAACCTGTTACGAAAAGAAGAAAGAAAGGTAAACAAGTAGTCCTTGTTAATCATGTAGAAGAAGAAGAAGATGATGCATTAGGAGCAGCCGAGGATTTCCTTAAAGATCTTGTTATTGATAATGAAGAGGACTATGATGAAGAAAATATTGGTGATGACAATCAATCGTCATCAGTTTTGGGTAAAAATCTAATATCTGAACGCATGAGAAGGAAGAGATTGAACAAACGGTTACTCACCTTGAGAGGGATGGTCCCTAACATTACCAAGGTATTTTTCTTTGTCTATTTTTAAGTTGTCTTTCTCATGCATGCATATACGCTATATAGTGATTGAGTTTCTACGATTATTTGAAAATGTAGATGGACAAGAGATCTGTTCTTGTTGATGCTCTGGCTTATCTACAAGATATACTTCGCCAGACTAAAATCGAGATGGAAAATCAGAATAACATCTCCAATACTGCTGATGCTGCTACTGAAGATCCTCGCGGATATATCGTAGGTTCCCCAACGTCACCAATAAATGTTGAAACCGACCATCTTCCTTGTCACCATCTAGGAGTGGTATCAGACAAGAGCTTGATCAATGCGAATGCTGAAGATCAGCCCCAGCCGATAATGATGCCGACGGTAGATGAACCATCCATCTCACCTAACAGTGCACTTTTCCCCGCTATAACTATGGTAAATTGGCAACTGGATGGATTATATAGTTTTTTATTTTATTATTTTTCAAAATAATAACTATAAAAATTCAACGATTATAAAGATGTGGACAGCAACCTAGCAATAAGCTGGGTTCCAACATCTTTTTGAATAACAATGCCTAGCTTATGAAAAATGAAGCTACCAAAATCACTACTTGCGTCGTTGTTAGTTTCTGACGCTTGAAAAAGCATAAAATATCTTCTCCAAGTTCCTCTAAGATAGAGAAAACATAAAGTAACAAAATCACCACTTGCGTCGTTATTTTTTGAAACATTCTTTTTTTTTTACTTTGTTTTTAATTTGAAGCGTAAGAGCATGGGATATGGGCAAGCCTAACTGTTAAGTTTGGTAATTCTCTGTGTTTCATTCATTCATCACGTTTCAATTTATACAAGACTCAACTTGGGTTCCAAGACACAAACCCTAAACCTACCGACTTGAGACCGATTACTTGGGTCTCAAGTTTGCTACGTACGAAAACGGACTCTCTACATAGACTGTCCAAGTCAGTCCATCTAAATGGACTATCCAAGTTGGTCTCAAAACATGGTCTCAAGACATATTCTTGATCCCAACACTACGTATCTCTTAATACCCCCCCTCAAGACGGAGCATGTAGGTCACAAATGCCCATCTTGGACAAAAGACCTTGAAATTGAGCTTTCCCTAATGATTTGGTGAAGATATCTGCCAATTGCACCGCCGTAGGAGTGTAAGAAGGGGATATAATCTTCTGTACTATAGCATCTCGAACAACATGACAGTCCACCTCTATATGTTTGGTTCGTTCATGAAAAACTGGATTCTGAGCAATGTATAATGCTGATTGACTATCACACAGGAGCTGCATTCCATGTGGATGACGAACCCCCAAATCACCAAGTAATTGTTTCAACCACTTCAACTCACATGTTGCTGCTGCCATGGATCGATATTCTGCTTCAGCTGAGCTCGCGAAACAGTTGGTTGCTTCTTTGTTTTCCAAGACACCGGTGAATGCCCAAGACGAACAAACCATCCTGTCAATGAACGTCTAGTCAAAGGGCAACTTGCCCAATCTGAGTCACACCACCCTTGCAAACTCAGGTTACTATCAGAGCGCAACAAAATGCCTTGCCCAGGATTCTTTTTCAAGTATCTAACCACTCGAAGTGCAGCCTCCCAATGTTCGATTCTCGGTTGTTGCATAAACTGAGACAGTGTATGCACCGAGTATGTAAGATCAGGTCTAGTCACGCCAAATAAATCAGTCTACCAATTAGTCTTCTATATTTTTCAACATCAACAAACAAATCTCCCTGCGCCAAAGCCAGACGATGATTAGTCTCCATTGGAAACTCAGCAGGTCTAGCTCCTAATAAACCCGTTTCCATGATAATATCCAATGCATATTTCCTCTGGCATATATAAATACCCTGTTTACTACGAGCTATCTCCAAGCCGAGAAAATATTTCAATTTTCCCAAATCTTTCATCTTGAAACATTGTCCCAAGTATGATTTAAATGTATGAATCTCCACTAGATTATTCCCCGCAATAATCAAATCATCTACATAGACCAAGACATTAAGCTGTATGTCTCCCTTGGTCATAGTAAAAAGAGAATAGTCCGAGTATGCTTGCCTAAAGCCGTATTTCTTCAAGGCTGTTGATAGTTTGGCAAACCAACAACGAGGAGCCTGTCTTAAACCATATAATGATTTCTTCATTTTACACACCATATTTGTCTGACCCTTAGCAAATCCAGGTGGTATCTTCATATACACCTCATCCTCCAAGTCTCCATGAAGAAATGCATTATGTACATCCATCTGATGTACTTCCCAATGTTTAACTGCTGCGACAGCTAAAAAGGTACGTACCGTTGTCATTTTTGCAACTGGTGCAAATGTCTCTTTGTAATCCAATCCTTCAACCTGATGATTCCCAAAGATCACCAAGCGTGCTTTTAATCGGACCAACTTCCCATTTTCATCATACTTCTCCGTGTAAATCCATTTACTTCCTAGTGCTCTCTTGCCCGGCGGTAATTCTTGCAATTCCCAGGTACCTTGTTCTTCCAAAGCTCGGATTTCTGCTTCCATGGCTTTCCTCCACCCTGGATGCTTCATGGCTTCTTTAAAGTTGCATGGTGCAGATCCAGCTGTTATAGCTGCAAGATATTTCTTATGCACAGCAGAAAATTTATCACAACTAACATAATATGTCAAAGGATAAGGCGTACCTGAGGATGATGATTGTGTAGAATGAGGATGAGGTAGACTGTTTTCTCGAATGGTGTGCGTCAAAAATCCTTTTAGTCTGCTAGAAGGGATCTTCTGACGCTTCCCTTTACCCATCTCACCATCAACGACAACATTATTGCGAGAAGCAACATTTTCTTCATGCTGCTTTTCTCGGACTCAGCTGAAACACCAGCACCTTCAGTCTCAGTAGAAGGAGCAGCATCCTCGGTCTCAGCTGAACCATCAGTGCTGCCTGTCTCAGTTGAAACTCCAGCGTTGTCCGTCTCAGTTGTATCCCCACCTTGAGGAGCTAATACAGCTCTTCTCTGCTTTCATCATCACTCCAGTACTCATCAGGACTGTACTGAAGCCTCTCAGCCAATACACCTTGCGATCAGTCACAGATGAATTAAATCTCGACTGCATCATCTCAGTCGCCATCTTACGCGATACAACCTCAGTCTTAAATGGAAATTGATGTTCAAAAAACGACATCTCTTGACACCCTAAATTGTTTCGTGTCTAAATCATATACTTGCCATGCCTTTTTACCAAACGGATACCCAAGGAAGACACACCTTCTTCCTCTACTCGCAAACTTATCCCCTCTACTACTTTGATCATGCACATAGCACAGGCATCCAAATACCTTCAACTGATGATATGGGGGATGTTTTCCAAACAAAAGCTCATACGGAGTTTTATGATCTAAAATAGGTGTAGGCGTGCGATTGATTAAATACGCAGCTGTCAATGCGCATTCCCCCCAAAACCTTATTGGCAAATTGGCTTGAAATCTCAAAGCCCTTGCCACATTCATTATATGTTGATGTTTTCTCTCAACTCTTCCATTCTGTTGTGGTGTACCGACACAGGATGTCTCAAACACTATCCCATTGGTTCGAAAGTATCCACGCAATGCATTGAACTCAGTTCCATTATCACTTCTGACAATTTTGATTTCTTTATTAAACTGACGCTTCACAAGAGCAATGAAGTTAAGAAATGTCTGTTCAACTTCAGTTTTGGTTCGAAGCAAATAAATCCACACACCTCTTGAAAAATCATCTACTATTGTCAAAAAATAATGTGCTCCACATGATGACTGAGTCTTATACGGACCCCATAAATCTATATGAACCAACTCAAAAATACAACTGGATTTACTGAAACTACTAGCAAAACTACTCCTATGATGTTTTGCTCGTGGACAGATATCACAAGCATCATTATTCTTCTTTATTAACCTACTCATTCCTTGTAACTTTTGCAACACTCTCTCTGATGGATGTCCCATACGCCGATGCCATAGCTCATACGTATCTCCATTAACAGCCATAACTTCAACTTGAGGCACACCACAGAAAATATACAGTCCACCTTGTCTCTCAGCCACTCCAATCATCCTCTTCGTCAACCGGTCCTGTATAAGACATAAACTGTTAGTACATTGGATAATACATCTTTTCTCATCAATAAGTTGTGTAACCGAGATTAAGTTACAAGTTATCTGAGGCACATAAAGCACATTATCTAGTCTCAATCCCCCAGGTAGAATAACAGTTCCTATCTTCTTAGACAATGCAGACTTCCCATCTGGAAGTCCAATATTGCATGCCTTTATATCTTTTATCTCTATCATGTCATCCTTTTTATATGTAACATGATTTGTTGCCCCCGTGTCTACAATCCACACAGTTTTATTCTTCTTACCTTGGAGTTGAGGCGTGGATTTCTTGGAGTTTAAAAACTCAAGCACCTGTTGAAGTTGTGTTGCTGTGACTCCAGTCAGACCTGACGCTTATGATGAGGATGCTCCACCTGACTGCCTTGCATCTGATATGTTGAGGTTGTGTGCTCGAACCTGGTTGCCTGCACCTTGTCCTCTACCTCCTCTACCACTGGTAAAGTTAGTGCCACCACGCCCTCTGCCATTGGTTCTGCCTCCTCTACCAGATCCTCTTCCACCTCTAGGTATGTCTCCCCACCATTCTGGATATCCAATACGTTGAAAACACCCATCCTCTGAGTGTCCATCTCTATTACAGTACTTGCAATGCTTGTTAGGATCATATGTATTGTTAAACTGACGTTGATCAGATTGCACTCTGAATGCCATCACATTGTCATGTACCTCCGTAGATATAACTACTTCTCCTATACGCAGACGCTCCGAGTTGACCATTGTCTGGTATGCTACATCTGTTGATGGCAACGGGTCTCTAGCCAACAGCTGTTCTCTCACGGAACTATACACAGAGTCTAATCCAATCAAAAAATAGTGCAAAAAGTCTTCTTCTCTCAACATACTCACTTGTGATGCGATATTACAAGTGCAATTACCACACTTGCACTGAGGTACCTTCATGTATGTCATCATCTCATCCCATATCTTGTTGAGTCTCCCAAAGTACTCAGCTACACCTTCCGCTTTCTTTTGTTTGCACTCACTTAACGAAGTTTTCAACTGACATATTCTTGTTCCGCTCACAACACAGTATCTTCTCTTCAACTGTGTCCACAGCAAGTTTGCATCATCATAGTCTCCCAAGCTCGATCTAATTGATGAGTCTAACGTGTTGCTAATCCATGAAACAAGCATCGACTGGACAACAATCCACTCTTCCAACTGGTCGCTATCTTCAGGTTTCGTGATTGTTCCATCAACAAAACCAAACTTCCTTTTATCTATCAATGATCTTCTTATGGCTCTAGACCATTCTTCATAGTTAGTCCCCTTTAGAACAATCGGCGTGATGATGATACCTGGACCATCACTTGATCCTAGATGGTAGACTGGGTTCTTCTTCTGCATATCACACTCTATATTTTTCCCTTTGGATGATTCTGTTTCACCCTCCATTGTTTTCTGTTAGGGTTCTTAACCGGCTCGTGATGCCATGTTAAGTTTGGTAATTCTCTGTGTTTCATTCATTCATCACGTTTCAATTTATACAAGACTCAACTTGGGTTCCAAGACACAAACCCTAAACCTACCGACTTGAGACCGATTATTTGGGTCTCAAGTTTTCTACGTACGGAAACGGACTCTCTACATAGACTGTCCAAGTCAGTCCATCTAAATGGACTATCCAAGTTGGTCTCAAAACATGGTCTCAAGATATATTCTTGAGCCCAACACTACGTATCTCTTAATACTAACTCCTTCGTTCCGAAGGAGGGACTACCCACACGAATGAGGAAGTTCATCACTAAGGTAAAGATGGAAGCCAAGGAAGTAAAATTAAAGAATGGCGGGGAGATTTGGAATTTGATTTAACAATAACTAAAAAGAACACAATTTGAAGTGGACGTACGCATATAGTATTCCATCCAATGATATTTTTTGGGGAAAAAAAACTAATAAAAAAAATAAATTTATTTCTAACAGTGTGCTATGTAGTGCCTAGTACCAACTACTCATTCACATGAAACGAGTGTATAAGCATCTCCAATAGAAGGTGGAAGATTTATTTTTTAGTGGCACATAGGATTTTAGACCTTCATTTAAACTAAATTCATCTCCAACAGTAAATCCTACAAAATAAGAGGGATAAAAGACTAAGTTTGAAGGTTTTGAAGAAAGTCTTATCTTGATCTCCGGAATGATCTCTATATCATATTTTTTTATTTTTAATAATTAATTAAAATACAATTAAACGGTTAAAATTTCATCGCATAAGGTTTTCTAAGGGCCAAATCTCTATACTATTGGAGATGGTTTATCAGTCATGGGGTTTTATATTTACTACGTGTGCAAATCCTCGTAAATAAGGGTCTTAAAAAAATCCACGTATAATTTTTAACACCCGTTATTGGAGATGGTCTAATGGGACCTAATTTGCTCAAAATGATTAGTCATTCCTTCATTTTGATAGAGTGAGACTAACCATAAGATCTACTTTAGGAAGCATTCATATATGATTAAGTATGAGACTTTCATAGGGTTTATTTTTTTATTTTCATTTTCCTTTTTTAACTAGTTCATATGGATCATGCTTCAAAATAAAAAGGTTTATTTGAATGTGACTTAGTCTCTATCCGACTTATCATATCTTATTAAGAAATTGTTATATAGCAAGGTTATAGAAAATTTTTAAATGAACTAAGATATAATAATAAAAATCTCCAACAAGTCTGAGCACAAAAATGTATTTGACCTAAAGCCCCTTAATTTTTTGTACTTGATTTCGAGTTAGATGTATGGGTTAAATCATACATTGAGCCAAATACTAAACAAATCTATATTCTGCTTTAGGCCAAGTCATATATCAAGTCAGCGAAAGAAAACGTCATATTACATGTTTTTTTTGACATGTTGTGAGTATTTGTATCGATTTTTTTATTTTAATTGATTTTAATTTGTTTATTTATAATTAGATGGAAGCTGATAAAGTAGACGAGGAAAGGTATCTATTGAAGATTATACACAACAAAGCACTAGGAGTCATGGCTCATGTTCAAAGATCTGTAGAAATGATAAAAGGCATTGAGTTTATAGATGTTTCCATCTCTGAATACGCTCAACATCATATGAAATCTAGCACCTTCCTCCGAGTAAGTTGTTTATGTATCAACAAATCGAATGATATTCATTTCACAATTTATTTATCGGCAAAAAGGTGGTTTTGTGAGAATTAGAGCAAAAATATTCAGAGAGAACCATTGTTTTCATAAGATGACATGGTATACGAAATAATATCATGAACATTGAGATTTATTAATGGTAACCCAATTATGGATCGCATCATGAATAATTTAACCGTATATTATAATTAAATCAGGTACTATATTTTCCGCAGGTTAAGAAAATAAAGGGATCAATATTAGTTATGGACGCAGAAAACCTACTTCAGAAAGTGAAAACAATCGCTAAACAATTGGGTGTTCGACTTCCTCGTGCTGCTTCTTCAATGGACCATTAGTTTATCAATCCTTATACTATATTGTTTTTTTATTTGGCAGTCGAATAAGTTCAATAGTGAAAATAAGGTGATTTGGAGTGTTTTTCTATTGGTATTTGTCGGATGATTCAGAAAAAAATGAATAAGAACATTTTTAGAAGCACACCAAAAACTAGAGTGCAACACGTTTTTGGTGGTCATGTGTATTATGTTTATGTTGTCTAACATATAGACATTCAAGGATATCCGTTAATCATGTTTTTTTTTTCTTATTCTGTTGGAGTTTTATTTATCGTTAATTTTTTTTAATCAAATCTCGATGTTTCTTTTAATATATATATTTTTTATAGGCTTGTTTAATATATTATTAGCGGTATAATTGTCGATCAAATCACTAATGCTAAGCAGAAGCAATTTCTTCTAATAAAAATGGATCGTGGTCCGTCAACAAATGATTTTAACAAAACCATTTGACAAAAAATAATAATCGTCAGATCTAACAGCTAATATTTTCGATAGCAATATCACAAAATTTTGGTTAGAGGATGTGTTTGGTTTAATCACTAGCCGAGAATACGAAAAAAAGACTATATAATATATGGAGTTTATCGAATAAGATGTATCTACATCATTTTTTGTGTCTTTCGACATGTTTCTTCACCGTTTTGGAGCGATTTTTCTTCGTCGTTGTCGGGAGAGTTCTTCAATCTTTGATGGTTGGTTCATGACTTGCTTCTCTCGATTCAAAAACATCAACGATCCAACACTCCTTCCTTTCAGGAGCATCTCTTATCATAGAAGAATACAATCAAATCAAATGATCGGAATTATTTCCGGATTATACCATCATCTTTCCCTTATACATAAATAAAAATTGGGTATCTCTGCGGTTTATATCTCTTTCTCTTTATGATCTACTTGTAGTTGATATCCTTATTTGCATTAGTATGTTGATTATCTTGATGTTTTTGTTAATCTTGTAAGTGAACATGTAATCACTATTTTGATTTGAATGAATTGAAATTTGTTGATTGGCCAAAAAAATAAATAGAGTTTATATGTTTGATAACTTTGATTAAACTTGGAAAATATAAATCCTCCATTAATTAGAATTTTTCAATTGATCAATAATAAATTACTGAACTGAGTAGTGGGATGGGTGGATTTATATGCTTAGTGGTGGAATTTATTGCCAAGCCTCGGTCAAACCTAGGGTTAGATAAAACCAGTTACCAAAGAGTTCGATCGTAAAATAGTTTTGAATGACGAGTAAAATTGCTTCTTTCGTTGATTTATTTAGAAAGAGGCTAACACCGATGGTGAAGCTTACTTATTTGTAGAAGGATTAGTGGCGTTGCAGGTTTGATAATTGGAATGTTATGGTTTTGAGGAGTAAGGATTATAGTTTGTAGGTCTATTTGAGATTAAGGATAGAGGCTTCATGATTAGTACTTCGACTGTTTTTCTTTATCATGTCTGAGGAATTTTCAAGGAGGGTAAATTTTTTTTTTTTTGAAACGTGATATTTATTAAAAAAAACTACTGAAGGGCTATTATGTAATACCCCAAAATTCATCAATTACAACATCATATTTGAGCAAAGTGTGAGTAGTAGTCTTCAGATTGGAGTTGCACCGCTGACGGATGTTGGAGTCGAAGTCGAATGTCGAAAGGCCTTCAGTCAATTCTTTCCACAAGAAAAGTTGTACTTTTGATGGACATGACAATTTCCATAAGAACTTAGCTGATGATAGAGGGATCCGATGCAATTGAATGAAGTTGCTAGTCAGGAATTTGCACCAATATGCTGAGGAGTACTGCCCGTGTGTTACCTGTTTGTCTTCCTTTTGT
Organism: Papaver somniferum; assembly: GCF_003573695.1. Classification (NCBI taxonomy): domain Eukaryota; kingdom Viridiplantae; phylum Streptophyta; class Magnoliopsida; order Ranunculales; family Papaveraceae; genus Papaver; species Papaver somniferum. The sequence continues at coordinate 89,637,975 of NC_039367.1, forward strand.
TTAGCTTGATCAATATCGAAGCCTTTGACTAAAGGCTATAGCCGGAGGAGCTGAATCTGAATTTGAATCGAGGAAAAAAGGATGGTCTAAACTAACTATTACAATTAGATTATCTAAATAAACTACGCTAATTATTAAGACTAGACTGTTCTGGACCAGGACTATGAAGTAAAATACTTAATTAGAATAAGATCTAATTAAGTTTATAATTATAGATAATTAAAAACAATTGACTTCTAAATACACCAAGTAAAATAAATTTTGCGACACAAAAGTACACTATTGTTTAGGGGTAAAAACTGATTTTGTTGGTTTTGGTAAATTTGGGTGTGTCGATGAGACACGAATTCAAACCCTAGACAAATGCACTGCATGGGAGTACTTTAGATTCGAGAGATCAATCTGTACAATCCTGGCCAAAACCAAGAAATGGTCGTTCTAGTCTTGCTTTGGTCACAAAATGAAGGAGAAGGGTTGATCTTAGGGAGGGAAGCGAAGAAGGTGTTGAGATCAGAATGGTTAACTCTGAAAGTGCGGTTGTTTTATGACTTGTATCAGAATATGGAACTGGCTTGCGGAATGTAAGTTACCTTTTCTTGGTGTTTTTGTGGATACTTGTGTTGATAACCAAAACTCTGTTGTTGGTTGAAATAGGTCGAAATCTATTTACATCAGTCATAGTTGCACGCACCCTGATCTCATAGGAAGTGGGAGTAGTTGAGTGATGGAGAAGTGGGATCGTGTGAAAATGTAGAAAACCACATCTTACTATGAGGGAAGACGAGTCAGTTTACACCCACTACTTCTCTGTTGCCACTAATTGTCCGCCTTTCCTAACACTTTCTCATAATGGGCGTGTTGCACGCCGCACGCTGTAAACCGCCAAACCAATACCCTAATGAACATCCCCCAGTTTGTGACATGTTTGATGTCTCGAGTATATAAAATATGTAGCAAGTTGCTGAGTGAGTCTTACCTAATTATTCCGACCAATCACGCGCAGTCTAGGTGGCGGGTGGTCATGTGTGATGAGCCAAGTCTTGAGACTTGCCGCAAAGGATAGCATGTGGCGCTCTTAGGGTGAATAACTAAGTTATATGTGAAGCCGATATTCATAAAATATCATATGTACTTGATGCATATAAAGCATCGCTTTTAAGCAAGCAACTCAAAATAATCGATACATGTGACACATCGTTGTATTGAGTCTGTCTTTGTTGGTCGTGGAACCTAGCGTCTTGAAATGAGCGTGACTGGCCACTTTCAAGAAGCCTATGGGAGATGTTCATGCATGCCAAAGGTAGGCCGGTCGGTCCCTATAGGAGAGTGATGGCTGGTAGCCATTTCGACATCCTATTGGTCGGTCCAAGTTAAATCTAGACCGGTTAAATTGGCTAGCTGGGATGATTTGCGACAATTATTGGTTGGTTCTAATTTATTTAATATTTTTATGAGGAGCAAGGCCATCCATCTTTGAGCGGACGTTTAGAAGCAATATGGGCAAGCCACGGCTTGGCCGATTGTTCCTCATGGAAGAGGAGCGGCCAATGGTCACGGCCACATCTTGTTTGGCGCCTAGAATAGAAGTTTGGCCGGCCAATTCGTTTGACGAAGTTGGGCGGTTGAGATGATTTGCGGCAGTTAATGGCTGCCATAAATTTAATTTAGGTTTTAAAAGCCGTGTGACCAACCTATTTTGGGCTAATGGTTTTGGGTGCTAGCAGCGCGCTGGGAGTTGTTCGACCGACCAACACTATAGTCGGGACGCTGGTGAGCATATCCACACCTCGCCCGTCGATTGAGATTGAATTTAGGACGGTCAATTCAGCTGGCGAAGTCGGGCGTCCAAGATCGTTTTGCAACAGTAATGTAATGCCGCTTAATAAAATTAGGATTTTGTAACTCGCCTGGCCAACTGTTTTGGCAAACGTTTAGTGGCTTCACTTGCGAGTTAGAGCGATGCCGATCGACTAAGGCATTAGTGGGCCCGTCGATGTGTACGTTGGCGCTTGTCCGACCACGTTAGGAGGCGGGTAGGCTTGATAAATCGAGTGGCCAAAATGTACGGTCGTGATCGTTTTTTGAGACTGACATGGGAAGTCTAGATTAGATTCCTTAAGGAATTAGGCGCATCGACCAACCAACTTCTAACTTTATTTAAAAGTGCGTATGCCGGGTTTAAAGCGATCTGATTGGTCGATAGGAAAGGAGGCCCGCAAGCAATTTTATGGCGTGGCCGGCTAGCCACGGGCGGCGCCTGTAGGGGCGAACTGGCCGGCCAAGTGGCGTGGCCGCGCCTCCTTGCTGTTGCTTTTGTTTGCCGCAACTCCTCTTTTACTTCTTGTGTTCTTCCTTTGGTAGGATTTTGCTCCTATTTTTCCATGGCGGATTAATTTCCTAGCTTGCCTAGGTCCGGTATCATAGGGTTCGAGATATTGCGCAAGGGGCAAAAAACCTAATTTTTACAAATTAATTAGGTTAAAATTTGAATCTTGTAAGCTTTCACAAAATTGATCAAATTTGGCGAATTATGTGTGTTGGCACAAAATTCTTTAATTTTATTATCAGAGAGCGGCGTGCTTTCCGAGTGAGTATTTTTATACGGACCTTAATCTTGATATTTCGGGAAATTCATGCTACTCAATTGCGAGTGAACACTAATTTTAATGTTATATCAATACTAAGGGTTCAGCCGGGGAACATAACATAAGAAAAATACTCGATAAATCATACATTAATGAATAATGCAGTAGGTTAAAATTTACAGAATATCTGGGATTGTTGCTTCATGCATCATTCTGGATAAATTTCATAAATATGCTGAATTGCCCAATACATATGTAAGTAAAGAGGTCTGGACACTCATTACTTTTAAATGGCTCAGTCTCTTTGCAGAGTGACAGCGCATTATATACAGGATTTTATAATTTTAGCCCTGAAAAACCACCATCAACAACTATATACTAATAATGTCGAGAGACTATTTAGAAGGTGGTTGTTCCACCGACCCATTAGCATCCAATCAGGATTTTTTTGCTTGCTTTTGCGGTAGTGGTGTAGCAATTTCTTGGTTTCCTTAAAAGTGGTTATCAACGGGATGATAAGATTATCATTAGTTCGACCTTTTATGAAGAAAATTTTAGATTTTAAGTTTGTTGTCTGGCTTCGAAGTTCAAATAAACATGAAGGAGATGATGCACAGAGAGCAGAATAGCCCTAGGTTTCACCGTTGATGCATGAAACATGTCGAATAATATGCTTGGGTTGAAGAAGCCAAATCTTCAAGCTAAGGTTTAACAGGAGGCTATTCCGGGTCAAGGAAAAGAAAAACGCTTTTGTAGAAAACTCCAATTCATGCAAAACTAAAACAAGGTCCCCTAACTTAAGCATAAAAGATATTTCACAACAAAATTGCATATCTGGTCTTAAAACATAAAACAATCCAGATAGTAAACTGAAACCAAACATGAAACTGAATTCCAAAACATATGATAAATAAAACTACCTTGAATCTTCATAAACAAACACAACAGGAACTACAACACAAGAAAAGAGGAGGCCTGCACCGGATAAACTACCTTTAACCTTCAAAACAAACACACCAGGCACAAAAAAACACAAGAGACCGGTGCCGGATAGGGACCCACCATCAAATCCAAAAAACCATACCAGCTGTGAAGCAGATGGAATTATGGTGGGTTGAAGAACATTAACAAACTTGCAGAGAAACACAATACAAGTTCAAGGATAAATTTGATTAAATTAGACCAACATGATTAACTTAAGGAGAAAATGGGTTCACTTAGATTAACAAGATTGTAAAAAGAAAAGGCAAGGGTTTTGATTTATCGAATTAAATAGGTAAAAACTCTAATTAGAAACGGGTTAAAACATTTTTCCGAATAATTCGATAAGAGCAAACTGGAGCTAAAGTCGAACACACCACAAAAACATTAGCCGCAAACCCTAGCTTATATCTTTCACCAAGATACCTAAATCAGCAAACTTGTAGAAGATATTGTTACCTGAAAACTTGAAAGGAATAATTGATAATCGAACTAGAAGAACCAAGATCTTGTAAACAATCTTGAAGTAAATCAGATCTGAGAACTTTCTTGATATCTATTCAATACACCAGCAGAAAAGAAAAAACGAGAAAGCAGCCAAAATAACAAAGGATACATAAGCAACAACAGTCTAATTGGTACCATAGGCCGGTGAAACAGAGGTTTAATTGTTGATTTTAGGTTGAATCATGGTGATGTTGAAGGGGTTTCGAAAATAACTTGGAAAAGAATCGGTGTTGAATGAGAAAGATGTTAGAGCACTGCTCGGTCGAACTAGCAAGCATTGCTATCTCAAGCTTGTTGTCAAGTTTAGTTTCCAAAACTATAAGTCTTGATTTCTAATCTACTTATAGCTAAGTCTCGGATTATGATCGTATGTGTACTTGAGCATTAGACTTCACGGCGTTCATCGATTGAAGAAGAAGAACTACTAAGGGGAGCTTGTGGAACTTCATCAACAAAAGGTATGTGGATACTTGAACTAATCTATCACTCAAAATTTTATCCACTCTATATCCTATTTTGAGACAAAAGTCGTATAACTATATAGACTTATATTATACACATTTGATATTTCGAGATGAGTTTAACTCGCTTACATATTTCTCAAAATATGTGTTTGTAAGTTTTTGCTTTAACCAAGTTCATCTTTTATTCTTGACGAAATTCAAAAGATGACCATGTGAAAATCGCCTGGTAACATCTTACATGATTTGTGTGAGACAGTCATTTGATGTAGACTCAGAATGTTTCGTATTGATCACTCGATCACTTGAAAATTGCTTTGAAGCTAATATCTTGTGTGAGGTAGCTATTATCGTCTTCTAAGAATGTTTCAATGATAGAAATGGGAGTTTAGAAAAATTAACCATGATTGGATATAGCACAATATACATACTTGTATGCTAAACTGTTGCATATTCTTCCAACTCCAGGAACCATAGTATGCATACCGTATGCGTACTGGTTGGTTAATGAAAGTCTGGGAACTTAGTATGCATACCCGTATGGGTACTGGCGTAAAGTTCATGTCCGAAAATTCAACTGAGTTTGGAGGTATGCGTACCCGTTCGCATACTGGCGAACCCAAACTAAGTCCGACCACTTAAGTATGCGTACCCGTTTTGCATACCTGAGTAGGTTATGTTCTAAAATTGGTTTGTTCATGAACTAATACATTTACATATTAATGAATGCAATATTTTGCAAACCGTGGCTATAATGTTCATGAATTGATTCGAGTGAATTAAAATCGATTTTGCTTCAATTGTGTCTTGTATACTTCTATGAGAATATAAACAATTGAACAAATCTAGAACTAGTTTCATTTGAGTCATTTGAACTAGTTATTGTTAAGATGAATAAGGTTGATATGAAAGTGTTCATAAGGCTAACTTCGGTTAACAATTATTGAGCCAACAAGGTGCACACGTTTAGTTACGGTTACTCATATCTAAATGAGGTCACTTTTCATTTGTGTGTAACAAGCTAAGTTCGATCTAACGTTTGAAAGATATTAGCTTGAGTCTAATCAGGTTTTCATCTAACAATGAATATTGAAAGCTTTGTTACCAAGGTAGCATTGATCGCAATCCCTAATTTGAAGACTATATAAGGGAGAACTTTAGCAACTAGGAAACCTAATCCCCATACCTCGTGTGTGATACTAGTTGTGACTAGAGTCGATTCTCCTTTAACATTAGGTTTTTCCAAAACCCTGTAGGTTAATGACTTGAAGACTTCATCGGGATTGTGAAGCCAGACCTAACTATTTTCTCAGTAGTTGCGTGTTCTCATTTTGCTGTATTTTATCGTATTGCGTATTATCTTATCTAAAATTTGCTCGAGATTTAATCTCTGATAGGCAAGATAAAAAGTAGTCACAAACATCTTTGTCTCGTCGTTTGTGATTCCATAATATCTTGTTTCGCTACCATACGATTAAGATTATTCTAAGGTGAATGATATTACTAGGATTTTTTACGTGAATATAAGTCTGGTGTATCAATTGGTTCCTTTCACCTTGATTTACAAAGACGGAACAAAACTCATAGGTATTTCTGTGGGAGACAAATTTATCTATTCAATAGACTTTTCTGTGTGAGACAAATTAGTTTATCAATTTTTCGACTTTGGGTCGTATCAACTCTTAGTTGTGGGTGAGATCAGCTAAGGGAATGAAGTGCGCAAAGTCCTGCTGGGATTCAGAGGCGTAAACAACGCGATTGTACCTTGATTAGTGTGAAATTGGTTAGGGCTCAACTACATTCCAGTCCGAAGTTAACTTGGAGTAGGCTAGTATATGTAGCGTCTTAATACAGTGTGGCGTTCAAATATGGACTAGGTCCCGGGATTTTTCTGCATTTACGGTTTCCTCGTTAACAAAATTTCAAGTGTCTATGTTATTTCTTTTCCACATTATATTTGTTTATATAATTGTAATATCACAGGTTGTGCGTAATTCAACCAATTAGATAATCCAACCTTTGGTTGTTGATATAAATTGATTGACACTTGGATATTGGTCTTTGGTATCATCCAAGTTATTTCTCATATTAATCCGACTCACCGATTTCCATCTGTTCGATTGTAGATTAATTTGAGAAATTGAGATGCATCTCTTGGATATATTTTCGTTGATTGAGTCTGACTGTCTAGTTGATTCTCTTGGAATTATATTGAACTTTTTCCATACAGATTGCCTAAACGAAATATTGGGTGAGGTTGTTAGACCCCCGTTTTTTCAATTGGTATCAGAGCAGGCAAACACGTTGTTTTGGGGTAAAAACTGATTCTGTTGTTTTTGGTAATTTGGGGTGTGTTGATGAGAAACGAGTTCAAACCCTAAACAAATGCACTGCACGGGAATGCTTTTAGGTTCGAGGAATCAATCTGTAAGACTCTGGCCTAAACCAAGAAATGGTCGTTCCAGATTCAATTCGGTCACAAGGTGAAGGAGAAGGTTTGATCTTAGGGAAGGAAGCAGAGAAGGTGTTTGATATTAGAGTGTTGAATTATGAAGGTGTGGATGTTTATGACTTGCGTCTCAGAAAATGGTTTCTGGCTACTTGTGTTGATAACACTTGTCTTCTGTTTTCCGAAACAAGTCATTCAGCGCACCCTGATATCTTAGGAAGTGGATTCGTGCGGAAGGTAGTGATTATCGTGTTTCCGTTATGAGGGAAAAATGATCACACATTCTTCCACCACTCTCACTACTGTTAATCGTCTGTCTTTCCTGTCACGTTCTCGTAATGGACGCGTTGCACGCCGCACGCTGTAAACCGCCAGACCGATGCCCTAGTAAGCATCCTCAGTTTGTGACATATTTGATGTCTCGAATAAGTGGGTCAAGTCGTGGGACCTGCCGCGGAGAATAGCATGGTGCTATTAGGTGAAACAACTAAGTTGTTTATGATGCCAATATAAAATACATATGTATTCGATGCATGTGAAGCATCGCTTTTAATCATCTCAAACTAATCGATGTGTATGAAGCATCGTTGTTTTAGATCTCGATTGAATAAGTCGCGGATGAGCGTCTTAAAGGAAGCAGCATGATCAACCACTCTTGGATGATCGTTTGGTAGCTCTAGGGACCCGCCATCACTTGGTCGATCACTGCTCGTGGAAGAGGGATGATCGGTGATTATAGCGTCATCCTCCTAGTTTCCTAGAATTTGATCTAAACCGTCCAACCAAGCTATCAAAGTTGGCCTAAATTATTATTTTTAGGGTTTCGAACTGCCCATCCAACCCCTCTTTGAGCATGTGTTATGGGACATCGAGCCCTTGTTCAAACAGGCCGGTCGGCTATGTATAGAGGTGGGTCAACAGTGATCACACTAACATCTTCGGGGCGCCTGAGATTGAATCTAAGCCTCTCAACTAGGCCGATGAAGATGAATGGCCGCGATTGATTTGCGACAGTAGGGTGTTGCCGCAAACGCAATTTTAGGGTTTTCAAAGTAGCGCGTTCAAGCTACTTTGGGAAAACGATTTGGTATGTTCCAGTTTTGCCATGGAGAGGTCGATCGACCAAGGGAGAAGTTTGGCCAATGTTGAATGCAGTGGAACTTCTTTGGTTGCTCGAGATGTGATCCAAGCCGTCTAACTAGGCCGACAAAGTTGGACGGTCATGATCGATCTGCGACAGCTGTGTATCGCGGCAACCCAAATTAGGGCTTTGCTCACAACGCGTTTTCTCGAGTTTGGGCGATCAATTTAGCTCCCTACAGGCTTGCCGCCGGCAAGTCGATTGTTCAAGGGGAAAGTAGGGCCTCCAATGATCACGTTGATACTTTTTTGATCGTTTGTAGGAAGATCTAAGCCGTCCAACTAGGCTGGCAAAGTTGGACGGGCGTGATGTGTTTTGAGTCTCTTCTTAACAGTCTCAGCTCGTTCGAGCTATTTTGTACAACGCGATCACCCAAATTTGGGGGTCGGCGTTCAAAGCGCTTATGGATGAGGGAATGTGACTCGATCGACTAGGGCACTAGTAGGCCCGTCGATGGTCACTGCAGTGATTCCCTAGTTATGTTAGGAGTAAGCTATGCTTGTTAAATCGTGTGGTCGTGATCGTTTCTGAGACTGACATTAACAGTCTAGATTTTCTTTTAAGGAATAAATATGTGTTCGATCACGCTAACTTTAAAGTGCGCCGATACAAGACTCTCTTTATCAGAGAGTTATGCAGCATGTGTGGGTATTTTCATGCAGATCTCAATACTGGCATTTTGGGAGATTCATGCTACTCTTCTAAGAGTGAACACTTCATCGTCATGTCATGTCAATAATGAGAGTTCGACTGAGAACATAGCATAAGAAAATATCAAGAGAGTCATGCATTAGTTAATAATGCTGGCATAAAACAGAATTCATAGAATATTCTGGGATTGCTACTATGCGCTCCATTCTGAATGAATGTCATATATATATATACTGAGTTGTTCAATACATGTGTAAGTAAAGAGATTTGAGCACTCGTTATTTTCAAATTTCCTTTCTTCCTTTGCAGGATCGTAGCACTAAATATAGGGTTTTACGATTTTGACCTTGAACTAAAAACCACCATCAACATTAAGTCTCCTGCTTAGAACATAACGGTGATATTGTTGCGGGGTAAGCACTAGATGGTGACATACAAAGAAATTCACAAGAGGAGTTCGATGCACATTACCAGGATAGAGGATGGTTCGGTTCTTGAGTAGGCCATGTTTCCTTTGTACGTCGGTTATCGTCAGATAGATAAGCATCTACTGGATTGTTATCCCGTATTCGGAGCCTTTATACACGGTAAGTAGAGACTCCTTTTCTTCCTGGTATCTAACTGATTTGCAGAATATAAAGGAGACGCTGAGCCGTTCTCCCATTGCAGAATTGTTTCCTTCCTTGTTCTAGGTATCACTTCGTGCTCATTATGCAGTTTAACTTTTGATTGATGGTAACGATTTTTTTTAATATATATACCAGCTGTCAGTATGATCATAACGTCCCCTTTTTGCAGTGTATGATGGAAACTGCTTGTGATGATTACTCTTTTACTTCTCCACAGAAGAGCTTTGGAGTCGACAAACCCAAGAGCGTTCGAGGAAGTGATGGCCAAGATAGATGCTCCGTTTTGTGAAGTTGGCCGCGCCATATAGGGTATGTCCCTTATGCACCTACGTCTCGTACGGGAGCGTGTTCAGACTTTCTTGGCTTCAATCGGCATGAAGGAAGAATGGAGGCGCGACGAAGCGTCTCAGCCGCCAAACGCGAGAGCTGAAAGGTTTGCAGCTCGGCCAAAGCGATGAAGGATCGAGCATGAGCAACCTTCCAGTGAAAACAAGTGTGATTACCCTGTCTGTAACAGAATCATCATCCTCGATTCTGACATGGACGATCCAGAGTATCCTCAGAAGGATGTTGGGGTAGTTCCTGAAGAAGAGGTCGAAGTATATTCTGTAGAGGGTATTGAAGCAACCGTCGGAGGGAACACTGAAGTGGCTGCTGGGGAGATCATGGTAGCGGCATCTGGAGAAGATGTTGAGGCAGCTTCCAAGGATGATGTCGGCACGTCTCCTGGAGGGAATATTGAAGCAGCTATTGAGGAAGGCGTTCAAGAGGCATCAAAAGGGGAGGTCGATGTAGCTTCCAGAGAGGATGCAGTAGTGGCTTGTGATGAAAGCGTTGAAGCAGCTTCCAATAACGGCTTCGTTGATGTTGATCTCTCTAATGACTAGACTTCCCTTTGTTGCTTTTATTCATTGTTGAGCACTTTCCATAGTTTGTAGACATCTCTTTTTATACTCAGTAGTTTTGTGACTGAGGGTTTTCATTGGATGGTTGGTTTGATCTTTTTTTTTTTATCTTGGGAACCCTAGTTGTAGCATTTCCAGTAGGGTTGCAATAGAATCTCTCCATTCCATCAAGTCATACAGTCGGAAAGAACGCGATCATTCATAAGTGATGATGAATATTTTCGTGACCCTTCGTGATGATTGCATGTAACCCTAAAAACAATGAAGGGGATGCAATAATAGAAATCAGAGATTGATCACGAACCTGTCTTCCCTCCAATTCGTAAAGTATTGCCACCCATCTAACCGGGTAGCAATTGTGAGGTTGTTTTATTGTCGAAGTAAAATACTCTTCAAAGTACGAGGCGCTCGCCCTAATAATCACGATTCCTTTACCTATTTTCTTTCTGCGTGTACTCCTTTAATGTTTCTCGAAAGATATGAGATGTTTTTTTCTGGTTTGAACTGATGGGTATTGGTGAGGGTTTTAGGTTTGTTCAAGACTTTTGCGTTATGATTCAGGAGTAAAGATATTTCTAAAAGGAAATCATACTTTGATTAACTAACAAATTGAAAACCTAATTATGAATGCAAGCAGTGCAATCATTTTGGAGGAATTACAAATATTGCATGAAAGAGAAAATTGCTGGAAGAAATATTAAAGAGAACGCTGGAGGAAAATGTAACACAACGTTTTAGGTATTGAAAGGTTTGAGCCATCGTGAGTGGATTGTCACACCCTCCAGTTTGTCAGCATTGATGAGCTTGCAGTACCCACCTAAGATAACATCTTCCACCAGGTATGGCTTATCTTCCCCTTCTGTAGGTGAATCAGACTGAGCGGCCACCTTCACTGTCACACCCCCAATTTGAAATGCGGTCGCCTTCATTACCAAATCTCCAATTTGAAATGGGTTTGAGCGTTACAAAACTACTTGATCCTTGGACTCGTCGTCTTTAACCGAGACAACTTCTAAACTTTTGACAAAGCGTTTGAAAGGACCAGCATCCCATTCACATCTCCTAGTGGCGGTTGGGTTGTCGATTGGAGCAAGTCCACGGGACTTAGTAGAAGGAGGAGTGACTGGTGACAGACGCATTTATGTGTCTATTTTGTTCTCAATTATGTGTATTGTTAGTACTCGATTTTATTCTTATTTGATTATTTTATGTTTTTGTAGATGTTTTTGGAGAAGTAAGCTTTTGCGGGAAAAATTACCAGACGAGAGGTAGATTAGGATTCGCATTTTTGGGAGGATTTAAAGATATTCAATCTCGGAATTTGGTGGGCTGGACTTCCTAGAGAATTACAGGGTTGGCACTATTGATTGGATCGAAGGAATTGGGATAGATAACCCTGGAGAAGGAAACTGAGGTGAAAGAAGTTATGGGTCTTTGTTGGCCTTATTTTTGGAATTCCAGGGAGACTAAAGGCAAGATATTCCTTCCAAATATACGTATCTATCTAAGGAAGAGTTTTGGAGGAGTTGGAATGCTCAGAAACTTGTGAAACAAGTAAGGGAAGAAATTATTGCCGTGACTTCCACGGAAAGAAAAGAAGAAATTTAATCGGGATTTGGAGGTTTCTGAAGTGTATAAAAGGAGTTGTCAAGTTCCAGGAGAGGGTATTGAAGTTTATACGAAGTTTGGGGAGTTTTAGAGAAGCACAGAGGACGAAATCAAGAGTTACAGGAATCAGGTTCTGCTGCTGCACTTCTGAAGAACACGAAGAACATACTACGCAAAAAAAAGTCGTTAATTTTACAACACAATCTTGTTATCGTTCCTTGTAACAGCTTATCGCAACACTTATATCTGTTGCAAAAATATGAGTTAGCACTTTTCACCTCCTTTTAAACACTTTTGAGCTATGAACCAATACTTTGAGCTAGTGATTAATATGAGGAGTTAAACCCCTTTGCTGAGGCGACGGAGGAAGCTATTTTTTCCAACCAATATGTGGTAATACCTATTTAATTAATTTCTGCAATTCTATTTGTGATTATTTGCATTGAATCAAAATTGAAATAATGGTTTTTGTCAACTCGTTGTGTTTTCACTTGATGGTGCATGCTTATCTTAGGGCTCTTGATGTTCCATGCTTGAGATTAACAACTAGTATTTTGAAAATCTACTATTGGCAATATTTAAGAATCAATTGAATGTATGAATTGCATGATAATTATTAATATTGAATCACATAAAAATTGGAAAATAGTGGAATCCTAGTCTTAATGTTCTCAACAACCTTGGTATTAACTTTAATTTGATTTGCAGTTTTATTAGAATTTTGAGTATAAAACGAATCTTCACAAGTCTTTAACGAACCACTTTTATTTACCACTTGAAAAACTACATCAATTTTTGGCGCCGCCGACGCGGACTTGTTTTTAGATTTGTTTTTAGGTTTTTAGTGATTTTTATTCTTTTTTTCTATTTTACGTTTTCTTGGGTATTTGTGTTTTGGTTACAGGTTTGGATATTGGATCAAAAAGAAAGATGAGACAAAGATATTGGTGATTAACTAAAGACTTGGATTCAAAGACAATCGAAAAGAAACGAGGAAGAGACAAAGAATTTTATTTTTATTTATTTATTTATTTGTTTTTAGTTTTTTTTTTCGAAAACTGTATTAGGTTTTATAACTATTTCTGTAATTTTTCTTTTTCTTTTTGGACTTTTTGGACATTTTGACATTCTAGACATTATTTTTAAACCCTATAGAAGGGAAGTCTTAAATATAAATTGTTTGCCGAGAAGGAGGACAATTACGATATTGTCTCTGCACCTTGGGTTCGTACACTGACATCGGAGTCGGTGGCCCGAGTCGACTACAACCTATTCATCCCCCGTCCAGAACGGGAGGTAATATTCTAAACACCCGCGAATCTCCTATCAACGGGTTTACTGTATTCCTTCGGTTGCATATATGTTGAGGACTGAATACGGACTTTAATTTCCTAGTAAAGGGAAAGGCCTGGCCATACAAGATAAGGGTTCGGATTTCATCACCGTTCTCTTCTTTCCCTCCTTAGGAAAACGATACCAAACGCGAACCCAAGCTTAAAATTTTGACTAGAACGAGACCAATAAGGTAACGAGTTGTAGGAAAGTCGTTTAAAAGGACTGTATTGGGTATCTTATTAGCTTAACTCGTTCTTTAGAGGTTTGCTAAAATTGTACCTAGTTTCCTTTCAGAAGATTAGAAGCGGGTCTAGAAACAATCTAAGTGGAGCCATCATGTTTTTTTTTTTGCTAGAAATCAATAGGTTTGATTTGGTTGAGTCAGCCTTGTTTTGTGATTGCATAGAATCCCCTTCCTTATTCTTTTGCATGCCTGAACGTAAAAGAGACGCCCTAGGTAGATTTGTTAAAGAGAAACCTAGTAGTTCTAAGCGTCTCGATTACCTCAATTTAGAAAGTCCGATTTTTGAAGAGTCCGTTTTTGAACGTCCGTTTGAGGAGACAATCCCTAAATTCCGATAGTGCCAGAAATGACAACTTTGAAAGCTTTGTTGAACTCAACTAGGACTACTCGTCCCTCGTGTATCAGGTTATCTGAAATGGAAGCAAATTATGAACTTAAACCTGGGATGCTACAGATGCTCCCAATCTTTTTAGGGAAATAAAATGAGAACCCCTATTTCCATGTTAGGGACTTTGAGGAAATTTGTAGTACCCTAAAGATTAGAAACCTTGATGATGATGCTTTGAAATTTAGGTTATTCCCTTTTTCCCTGGAAGATAAAGCTAAATTGTGGTTATATAGTTTGGCTTCCTGGTCCATTGAAACATATGAACAACTTACATCTTCCTTTTTGAACAAGTTTTTCCCTAGGCACAAAACATCGTCTATTAGGACGCAAATCTGCACATTTTCTCAACAGGAGGGATAATCTTTGTATAGGTATTTGGAAAGGTTCAATGATCTATTAGCCCAATTTCCTCATCATGGTTTAGAAAAGGTTAGGTTTGTTTAGATCCTTTATGAGGGTTTAGATTATCCCACTACAACCACAGTAGAATCTATGTGTACAAGTGGGTTTGAAAACCAAACAGTTGATGATGCGATGACATATTTGCATGAAATCGCCGAAAAGACCCAACAGTGGGAAAATAGTAGGTAACCCAAGAAAACAATTCTTCTAGGAAGAGGAAACGTTAATAGGCTAGAAGGAGGCTTTGAATCAGAAGCCAAAATTACAGCAATATCTAAAAGGTTGGAAGCTTTAGAATTGGGTTACACTAGTGGTATAGTGGAGCCTTTTTAGGAAGGCCAGAATAATGAAGAGCAAGCCAATGCTCTGTATAATAACACTAGATTCGAGAACCGTCAAAAATTTGACCCATATTCAGAAACTTATAATCATGGTTGGAAAAACCATCCGAACCTTTCGTGGTCTAAGGGCCAGAGTCAAGGTCAGCTTAGTAATTCGAATGTTCCCCCAGGTTTTGGATATAATAAGAACTCTCCAGGTCAAGCTCACTTTCAGAACCCTTCAGAGAATAAAATGACTAGCTTAGAGGAATGTCTTAGTATATTAAGAAAGAGACAGGATATGTTAGCACAGAGCCAGGAAATGTTAGTAAAGAGACAAGTTAGTTTTGAACATGAAACCAAGCAGAACTTTCAAACTAATGCTCAAACTCTTGCTAAGTTAGAACTTAAAATAGGTCAAATAGCTAAGACTTTAAGTGAAAGAGATAACGGAAGGTTCCCTAGTCAAACTAATCCCAACCCTAGAGGAGTTCATGAAATAGGTGCAAAACCGTTACAACAGTTGAATTCAATTAGAACCCTTAGGAGTGGTAGAGTAGTAGACAATCAGGTAACCATGCCCGATAGTGAGCATACTGTAGTACACCCCTCAGGACCATCCATAGCTGAGGGGACTGATAAAATCTCTGATGATGCCAATTTGGTTCCTGAGATGCCCTATTTTATGCCTAGAGCCCCATTTCCACATCTATTAGTACCAACAAAGAATGAATCCAACTTTAATGACATAATGGAGGTTTTTAAGAAATTTACCATAAAACTTCCGTTACTAGAAGCAATTAGGAAACTTCCGGCTTATGCCAAATTCCTTAAAGATATGTGTACTCGAAAGCGCAAGCTTAGTGTCCCTAACAAAACCTTTTTAGCTAGTCATGTAAGTTCGATCATTCAGAACAATACAACTCCTAAATATAAGGACCCAGGTGCTCCTACCATTGCTTGCACGATAGGAAAACACATGGTAGAGAAAGCTTTACTTGACTTAGAAGCTAGTGTGAACTTACTTCCATACCACGTGTACTTACAACTAGGACTTGGTGAATTGAAACCTACCAAGATAACACTGCAGTTAGCTGACAGGTCTGTTAAAATTCCTCGTGGTGTGATAGAGGATGTTCTTATTGAGTTCGACAAGTTTATTTATCCTGTGGATTTCGTAGTCCTAGATACACAACCTGTACCCGACCCAGAGAATCAAATACAGATGATTTTAGGCCGCCCATTTTTAGCCACGTCTAATGCTGTTATAAACTGTAGGATCAGACTTATGAACATATCCTTTGGTAATATGAACACTGAACTAAATGTCTTTAATGTTACTAGAAAACCTTCTGAAGATTTAGAGGAAGTGAATATGATTAACACTTTAGTTCAGGATGTAATTCTGTATAATTGGGACGACACTTTGTTTGGTGATCCTTTGGATGAATTTTATGAGAAAATTCTCTTAGGTCGGATAGATGACCAAATTTTTAACTAGAAGAAGCTTTCGAACATTTTAAGGACTCTACAGACCTAGAAATTCAAGAAATATTGTTAGGTCTTTCTAAGAGTAATGATGAACCCAAGTTTGTGGGTAGAGAACTAGAAGAAGCTTTTGAGTATTTTAAATACTCTGAGGATCCAGAAATCCAAGCAATAGTTAGCGGTTTATCTGAGAGTAGTGATTACCCTAAGTTTGGGGGTAGTGATAGTTCTAGTAATTGTCAAATCTCCCCCTTAGAAGTCCTTAACTTGGGACTCGATCTTTTTACATCTGAGGTATTACTTGAGTCTCTTCAGACTCCACAACCCGATCCCCCTGATATTGTCCAGGGAGAAATTAAGCTATTAGAAACCCATTATTCGGATGAATCTGTTTGTCAAGACACTCATATGAAGCCCAAGGGGGAACCGCAGAAAGCTCCAGTTGTCTTGCAAGAAATTTTAGATCAGGTTGTGTTCCATATGTTCATTTTTCTGATCTTGTGCAGTTGTCTCATATTGCTGGCAGTATTATTTGGTTTTGATGATCCACAGTTGTTTCAACTATTAACATACGATTTGAAGGGTAATTAGCCATTTTATGGGCACGTAATGTCTGGCTGAAGAAGTTAAACTTAACACTTCTTGGGAGGTAACCCAATCTCATGCAACACGGTAATATCTTTCCTTACTTCTTTTGCTTCAAATGGTAACAGTTTCTCCTTGTTCATGCTTTTAATTTTATCTTTAGAACATTGAGGACAATGTTAGATTTAAGTTTGGGGGTATGGAAGAAACTTTTTAGTTGCAATAAATAAACTCCAGAGCCTAGAAATTTATGCTTATTAAGGATGGCACTAACCAATCTAAGTGGATGGAAGCATCTTGGTTGTAGGAGTTGAGGAACCAATCTGATTAGATGGAAACATCTAAAGAGTCTATTCATAAAAACACAGAGCTCAGGTGTTAGAAATAACATGGTAGTTTCGCCATATCTCATTGAGTCCTTTTCACTTCTGTTTTTATTTTGTTTTCTTTTTAAAATATGTTTCACTAAATGATTAGGTGGGGCTCACGATTCAAGTTGTTACCAAGGCTAGGGTGATATAGAATGATCGAGATACCAAAAAAAAAAATGGAAAAGAAAAAGAAAGAAAAAAAGAATTATTATGAAAAAAAAGAGAAAAGAAAAAAAGAAATTGAGACCAGACCATTAGATCAAACGGAATAAATTGTTCAATAAAATCGACCATTGGTTCCCTTGTATATGCCAGCTGAGTTGATATAGAGTTAGGATTATCGACCACGGGTTCACTTGTATATGCCAGTTGTGTTGATATTAGTCAGACCAGTATCTCAGTCCATTAGGATAAGTTCATTTTGGCAGTGGCCTTCAGACAGATATGAGAAACACCGTTCACCTAGTCAACATCAAAACCATCTATGTTTTTCTATATCCATCTTTTAATCTATCCATGTGATTTGTTGACTCCGGATATTGATGTCCATAGCGCGACTATCTGAGTAGAGATTTGTCACTTATATATGAATTTTAGTATGCTTGACTGCAAACTCGTGTACAACAATTGGAATTTTGCATCAGGGTACTTCCTCTTGTAGTCAATAAGTATGCCAACCAAAGAGATTCTTTAGTGCCTTCCAAGGTTCTGCGTATGATAACTAGAGTCTGGAGTAAAGGTTTTGTGGGTATATATCTTGTAATCCCTCCCGAGACTATAACTCGTCCACTAGGGCCACCTAGGGGTTTAAAGGCTTGTTGCATATGCTAAATGCAACCGACGATGCCTGCGACAATGAGTTAGGATTTTATTTTCTAGATTTGATTTGCTCGAGGACTAGAAAATAATAAGTTTGGGGGTATTTGATAGACGCATTTATGTGTCTATTTTGTTCTCAATTATGTGTATTGTTAGTACTCGATTTTATTCTTATTTGATTATTTTATGTTTTTGTAGGTGTTTTTGGAGAAATAAGCTTTTGCGGGAAAAATTACCATACGATAGGCAGATTAAGGTTCGCATTTTTGGTAGGATTTAAAGAGATTCAATCTTGGAATTTTGGTGGGCTGGACTTCCTAGAGAATTACAGGGTTTGCACTATTGATTGGATCAAAGAAATTTGACTAGATAACCCGGGAGAAGGAAACAGAGGTGAAAGAAGTTACGGGTCTCTGTTGGCCTTATTTTTGGAATTCCAGGTAGACTAAAGGCAAGATATTCCTTCCAAATATACGTATCTATCTAAGGAATAGTTTTGGAGGAGTTGGAAAGCTCAGAAACGCGTGAAAAAAGTAAGGGAAGAAATTATTGCCGTGACTTCCACAGAAACAAAAGAAGAAATTTAATCGGGATTTGGAGGTTTCTGAAGTGTATAAAAGGAGCTGTCGAGTTCCAGGAGAGGGTATTGAAGTTTATACGAAGTTTGGGGAGTTTTAGAGAAGCACAGAGGACGAAATCAAGAGTTACATGAATCAGGTTCTGCTGCTGCACTTCTGAAGAACACGAAGAACATACTACGCAGAAAAACAGTCGTTAATTTTACAGCACAATCTTGTTATTGTTCCTTGTAACATCTTATCGCAACACTTATATTTGTTGCGAAAATCTGAGTTAGCACTTTTCACCTCTTTTTAAACACTTTTGAGCTATGAACCAATACTTTGAGCTAGTGATTAATATGAGGAGATAAACCCCTTTGCTGAGGCAACATAGGAAGCTATTTTTCCAACCAATATGTGGTAATACCTATTTAATTAATTTCTGCAATTTTTTTTATGATTATTTGCATTGAATCAAAATTGAAATAATGGTTTTTGTCAACTCGTTGTGTTTTCACTTGATGGTGCATGCTTAGCTTAGGGCTCTTGATGTTCCATGCTTGAGATTAACAACTAGTATTTTGAAAATCTACTATTGGCAATATTTAAGAATCAATTGAATGTATGAATTGCATGATAATTATAATATTGAATCACATAAAAATTTGGAAAATAGTGGAATCCTAGTCTCAGTGTTCTCGACAACCTTGGTATTAACTTTAATTTGATTTGCAGTTTTATTAGAATTTTGAGTTTAAAACGAATCTTCACAAGTCTTTAAAGAACCACTTTTATTTACCACTTAAAAAACTACATCAACTGGTTGCAAAAAGGGTTGTTCGATAAGACTTACTTGTGTTTGGAATCTTCTATCGTATGATTATGGGATCTCTCCAGGTAATTGCGTCACATCGGCAAGATGTCGATACGGAAACAGATAATCTTCGGGATGTGACGGCTTGTTAGTAATCCTTTCAGGTATAGACACTGGCAAGGGACACACTCCTAACTTTGCTTTGTTTTTATGCACCCACGAGCGCCCCAGAATCATATCGTAGTTCGGGTAATCTTTCACAATATGAAACTTACCGCGTGTTAGACCGTCTCCTATTTTGATTTCGAGGTCGATGTACCCATAAGCGTCTTTAGACTCTCCTTTAGAATTTTTAATTATGGTTGGGCAATAAACAACTTCCCGTTTTTGAATCGTTGCATCTTTCAGGGCCTTGACGATGACAATGTTGAAATCACATGTTATATCAATCAGCGCGTTGTCGAACTCGACATCCTTCAAGCGAGTGACGGTTAGGAGTCCCCAGTTACATCTCTTGTTTCCTAGGAAGGATTGAGGTTCAGAAGCAAATTCCTTAACTTGAAACAGACGCTTTCCTGATACGACACGGTTAAGAGCCCCAAACATGTCTTGATGCTGTGCCTTAATACATAATTTCACATAAACGTTCCATCATAGAGCGCACCGTCTTGTGAACAGAGTCCCCAGAAATCATGCAACTCCTGACAGGAACAGGGTCCATGTTGACTCCTTTATTTCCTAGTTGAAGTTCTCTCGCATCCACCTTCTCTTTGAAAATCCGCTTCAACTTGTTGCAGTCACTGGTTGGGTGATTGATGAACCTGTGATAACGACAATATTTGGGATTCCTCTTCAGTTGGCGGACGTCTAAGAGGAGGTAGATGGATTGCGTCATCTTGTATCCATGCTTCCAGGAGTTCAATGACCTCATCTATTGGGAATGGGAAGTCTGCAGCAGCATCTCCATCTTCAGGAGTTTTAGCCGTGGCTTTCCGAGATGGAGTCGTCTGCGCTGGCGCTGCGCGTTTGGGTTGTTGCTCCGTCGTTGGAGCTTTCCTTTTCCCTCCTTCACCTACCACGTTTACAGAAGGAACTATGTTGTATTTTTTGTTGATAAGACGCCTGATTTACTCGAGTTTCGCGCGCATCCTCACCCCTGGACGGTCTGGCTCTTTCTAAAAGCGCTGATGCGGTCGTAGCCGATCGCTTAACAGCTTCATGAAGCTCAGAGAACGTCTGGAAGTGTAGATTTTCCAGTATAGCATGATAAATGGGAACCATACCGTTAATGTACGACTCTACCAATTATTGTTCGGTCACGTTTGGATCGTGACAATCCAAAGCTTGAATTCTTAATCTCTTGACATAATCGTTCGGATGCTCGTTGTTTCGCTGAAACATTCTTCCCACATCCGAGAAAGTGATTTGTTCCGACACGAAAAAATACTTTTTATAGAAAGCGGTGACCATCTCACACCAGTTTGATATGCTGTTTGGTGCGATGTTGTTGTACCAGGTGTATGCTCTTCCAGTAAACGACTTTGAGAACTCTTTCAGGCGGAGGACGTGATTGTATTCGTGTTCTCCCAAAGATTCCAGAAAATGAGAAATGTTTTCGTGAGCGTTACCAATACCATCATAAAGGGAAAACTGAGGAGAGGAATATCCTCTCGGTAGGGCAACTCTCTGCACATCAGGAGGATATGGAGGTTGGTGTTGGTGCAGGTCCACCGAGTTTTCCTTGCCTCAATTTTGGAGAAGTCGTTTCAGATCCTCACGAGTGATGAAGTGGGATGGCTGGTTCCTTTTCCATGGGCGTTCAGGAGCAATACAAGCTCCTTCATCGAGATAGGCACGTCCTGCTGAAGCACTCGCGCCAGGCGTGTTGAAGGTACTCCTTGTTGGTTCCAGGGGATGTCGCGACTCTTGTGGCAATCGCTCTGTTAATGTCTTGAGAAAAGTAAGCACCTCTTTCTGATTTGTAGTCATGTCCGTTTGAGCCTTAGCAAGAACTTCTTGCCTATTCATCAATAGTAATAGGGGGTTGGCCTCCTCTGATTCTTCCATACCCTCGTCCTGAAGGGGGAGTAGCAGCTGCTCTGGCGACAACCGGAGGCATTACACTTGAAGAAATTTTGGGGTTTGCGGCTGCTCTAGCTCTGGTGATAGGAGGTGTTACGCCCGAGGGAATATCTCCTGCTCCGCTGGTGTTGGTGGTAGAGGACATAGTTCCACGAGATACATTGATTGTATTGACAGGTTGTACGGTAGCGCCACTGACAGGGACATCAGCACCGAGAGTGTTATCAGTGTTAGTTCCATCGGAATTGGTTGCTGATCCAGACCTAAGATCCACCATTTTGAATTTTGAGAAAATTAAAATGAAATTGAAAATTGATCTTGCAACCGAGAGATTAATCTCCCGTTGTGGTCGCCAGTTGTTTTGGGGTAAAAACTGATTCTGCTGTTTTTGGTAATTTGGGGTGTGTTGATGAGAAACGAATTCAAACCCTAAACAAATGCACTACAAGGGAATTCTTTTAGGTACAAGAAATCAAACTGTAATACTCTGGCCTAAACCAAAAAATGGCCGTTCCATATTCAATTTGGTCACAAGGTGAAAGAGAAGGGTTGATCTTAGGGAGGGAAGCGGAGAAGGTGTTTGGGATCAGAGTGCTGAATTATGAAGGTGTGGATGTTTATAACTTGTGTATCAGAAAATGGTTTCTGGCTACTTGTGTTGATAACACTTGTCTTCTGTTTTTCGAAATAGTTTGAAATTCTATTTATACAAGTCATTGAGCGCACCCTGATCTCTTAGGAAGTGGAGGAAGTGAAGTAGTGGAGAAGTGGATTCGTGCGGAAGGTAGTGATTATCGTGTTTCCGTTATGAGGGAAAACTGATCACACGTTCTTCCACGAATAGCATGGTGCTATTAGGTGAAAAAACTAAGTTGTTTATGAGGCCAATATAAAATATGTATGTGTTCGATGCATGTGAAGCATCGCTTTTAAGCAGCTAAAACTAATAGATGTGTATGAAGCATCGTTGTTTTAGAGCTCGATTGAATAAGTCGCGGATGAGCGTCCTAAAGGAAGCAGCATGATCGACCAATCTTGGGTGATCATTTGCTGGCTCTAGGGACCCACCATCATTTGGTCGATCACTGCTCGTGGAATAGGGATGATCAGTTGTTATGGCGTCATCCTCCTGGCTTCTTAGAGTTCGATCTAAACCGTCCGACCAAGCTAGCAAAGTTGGTCGAACAAGATGATTTGCGGAAATTGAATGCTGCTGCTAATTATTATTTTTAGGGTTTCGAACTGCCTAGGAAACCTCTATTTGAGCGTGCGTTCTTGGACATCGAGCCCTTGTTCAAACAGGCCGGTCGTCTATGTATAGAGGT
This sequence comes from Papaver somniferum, assembly GCF_003573695.1. NCBI lineage: Eukaryota > Viridiplantae > Streptophyta > Magnoliopsida > Ranunculales > Papaveraceae > Papaver > Papaver somniferum. Next base: position 89,660,625 of record NC_039367.1, read on the forward strand.
GGGTCAACGGTGATCACACTGATATCTTCGGGACGCCTGAGATTGAATCTAAGCCGCTCAACTAAGCCGACGAATATGGATGGCCGCGATTGATTTGCGACAGTAGGGTGTTGCCACAAACACAGTTTTAGGGTTTTCAAAGCAGCGCGTTCAAGCTACTTTGAGCAAACGATTTTCCATGGAGAGGTCGATCGACCAAGGGAGAAGTTTGGCCAACGGTGAACGCATTGGCACTTCTTTGGTTGCTCGAGATGTGATCCAAGCCGTCTAACTAGGCCGACAAAGTTGGTCGGTCATGATCGATCTGCGACAGCTATGTATCGCCGCAACCCAAATTAGGGCTTTTCTCACAACGCGTTTGCTCGAGTTTGGGCGATTGATTTACCTCCCTATAAGCTTGCTGCCGACAAGTCGATTGTTCAAGGGGAAAGTGGGGCCTCCAATGATCACGCTGATACTTCTTTAATCGTTTGTAAGAAGATCTAAGCCGTCCAACTAGGCTGGCAAAGTTGGACGGTCGTGATGTGTTTTGAGACTCTTCTTAAATGTCTCAGCTCGTTCGAGCTATTTTGTACAACGCAATCACCCATTTTTGAGGGTCGGCATTCAAAGCGCTTGTGGCTGAGGTGATGGGACTCGATCGACTAGGGCACTAGTGGGACCGTCGATGGTCACTGAGGTGATTCCCTAGTTTTGTTAGGAGTTAGCTATGCCTGTTAAATCGTGTGGCCGTGATCGTTTCTGAGACTGACATTAACAGTCTAGATTTTCTTTTAAGGAGTAAATATGTGTTCAATCATGCTTACTTTAAAGTGCGCCGATACAAGACTCTCTTTGTCAGAGAGTGATGCAGCCTGTGTGGGTATTTTCATGCAGATCTCAATACTGGAATTTCGGGAGATTCATGCTACTCTGCTGAGAGTGAACACTTCATCGTCATGTCATGTCAATAATAAGAGTTCGGCTGAGAACATAGCATAAGAAAATATCAGGCGAGTCATGCATTAGTTAATAATGCTGGCATAAAATTGAATTCATAGAATATTTGGGGATTGCTACTATGCACATGATTATGTTTTTTTGATGGGGTTGTAGTAATGAGGTTCAAACTCTCGGACTTGTGAAGATTAAATTTAAAGATTTAATAAAATTATATACAAAAATATTAACAAAGTGGGCGAGAGGTAACCAAGACACTAGAATCCACTATTACACATGAATGATGTCAAATATTTCATAACTCTAATTATCCTTTTAATCCTTTATTTCTTAATCCACAAATAATCAAACATATTCTAAAAAATTAATTGTATCCCTTAAGCATAGATTATCTAACCAAAGTATAACCTATCTAATTGAATCACAACTAATGAAGAAAATTATGTAAACTTTTAACAACTCTGCAAAAGCAGTGATTGAGTGAATTATAATTAAATATTAGAGAAAATGAAATAGTTACCCATTGTTCATGTGTGAATAGCTTCATCCATTGCCTTGGTTACGAGAGAATTAGCCGCTCATCATGTTGGAAAACCTCTAAAAGAATTTCATTGATGCTCAAAAATGGTTTACAAATGATGAGAATATGAGAAATACAATAAAAACGGGTTTGTAACAATTATATTTGTTACAAACCAGAGAACTACGACCCTCAGTGACAAAATAAGACTGCTGCAGCTGTGTCGCAAACGCTGTGGCAAATAAGAATGCCTGATGTACGACCCACAGGTGAGAGTCGTTATTGCTATAGAAAAACGACTGCTGGTGCAGGTCCTTTCTTCGTGTTCTTCATGTTCATCATCATCAGCAGCAGCAGAAACCGAGTTTGGGAAAACTCGAACTTCTTCTTCTCTGGCTCTCCTCAGCCCCCCAGACTCTCGACACCCCCTCTAGGACTCCCAGGGAACCTATTTAAACCAAAAACACGCGTTGAATCTCATCCATTAATCCCAAATAATCTTCTTTTACTCGGGATATTTTCTTTCCTTTTTCAAAGAAATACGGGATTTTCTTTCCTATAGTTCCTCTTTCGCGCTTCTGTTGCTGTGGAACACACTCCAAACAAGTTTCTACAGCATCCCAACTCCATCCAAACACGTACAAACACGCTGAATCCCGTGAACAACTCTTCCCTGCACCTATTCCCCTTTTTCCAGCTCGTGGATTGCCTAGCCAATTCAAGCCAATTATGGTCGAACCAAACACCGATACCATTTTTATTATGATATATCACATCTTTCCACAAAGTTTCAGCGATTGAATCGCACAAAATCACGTCCAAATGTCCGATCAAACTTCTGCCAGTTGCATGCATCATTTTTCCTGCCTTTTTCTGATTTCAAATTTTGGAAGAAAGGGACCTCCCCTTTATCCATTCCTGGGGTCCCTTTAGCAATTGGGGCGGAAATAGTAATTTTCTGGGTGTTTTTAACAACTCCTCCGGGTGCTTTTAGCGCATTTCTGGGGTGCCTTTAACACTTTATCCTAGGGTGTAAAACATCACTTTTCGAGCCAATTTCGCCGCAAGAGCTTATTTTTCCAAAAACATCTACAAAAATATAAAATAACACAATAAGTATTTAATCGAGTCTAACAATACAGAACATTGAGAACAAAATAGACACATAAATGCGTCTATCAAATACCCCCAAACTTATTATTTGCTAGTCCTCGAGCAAAATTTATTTTTGAAAAATGACCGAGTTAATCTCGGGTGGGTTTATCAGAGGTGTACCCACAAAAAACCATTTACTCCAAAACCTAGCTATCTATGCAGAACCTTGGAAGGCACTAAAGAATCTCCTTGGTTGGCATACTTATTGACTACAGGAGGAAGAACCCTGATGCGAAATTCCAATTGCTGTACACGAGTTTGCCCTCAAGCATACTAAAATTCATATAAAGTGACAGAGCTCTACTCAGATAGTTTCTGGACATCATAAACCGGAGTCAACCAATCACATGGATAGATTAAGAAGATGTATGTAGAGAAAAATGTGGATGATGTTAACTAAGGTGAATCTATCCTAATGGACTGAGATACTGGTCTGGACTAATATCAACACACTGGAAAATACAAGGGAACCAGTGGTCGATAATCCTAACTCTAGGTCAACTCAGCTGGCATATACAAGGGTACCAGTGGTCGACTTTATTGTATTTATTCCGGTTGGTCTGGTGGTTTGGTCTCAATTTTTTTTCATCTCAGTCATTTTATTTCACCCTAGTAATGGTAAAAAGAAGAAAAAAAAAAGTGATCAGGATTCTTTCGATGTTTCCATCACGAGGATATGGCGAAACTACCATGTTTTTTTTTCTTTTTAATTTTAACACCTGAGCTATGTGCTTTTATGAATAGACTCTTCTAGATGTTTCCATCTAATCAGATTGGTTCCTCAACTCCTACAACCAAGATGTTCCCATCCACTTAGATTGGTTAGTGCAAACCTTAATAGGCCTAAATTTCTAGGCTCTGGAGTTTAATAATTGCAACTAAAAAGTTTCTCCCATACCCCCAAACTTAAATCTAACATTGTCCTCAATGTTCTAAAGATGAAACTAAAAGCATGAACAAGGAGAAACTGTTACCATTTGAAGCGAAAGAGTTAAGGAAAGATATTACCATGTTGCATGAGCATGGGATACCTCCCAAGAAGTGCTAAGTTTAAAGTCTTCAGCCAGACTTAGGAAAGGATTAGTCAACTCGAACCATAAAGTAACAGTCGAAATAACTTCGGGTATTCAAAACTAAATAAAGCTGACCAAAGGAAAGTGCAATGAACCAAGAAAGTGAACAAGACTAGCATGCCCTTACTTAGTTTCATGATTAATAAATTTATATCTAATTGTGGTTCAGGTCCAGGTTCTATGAAAGGGTCTAAATAGAAAATTTGCATTGGCTGCGTTTCTTCATAGGTGGGATCCGAATCATTAGGTCCTAGAGTCTGGAAAAACTCAAATATGAGAAGCGCACAATAATAACCTAAATAACTGAGGATCCTCTAAGTCAATAAGATTTGACTTACATAATTGACCACAATGAGAGTAGTGGTCACTCTTAAGAAAATGTGTCGATTCTAATTTCCTAAAGCATTTAGGTTTAGTCTCACAACTTAATATTCGACACATTTGAAATATAAAAGTTCCCACAGTTGGAAGAAAACTATTTGGTGGGAAAACAAAGTCAATCTGGGGATCATAGCCTGGGCAAACCACATCAACTAGAGGATGGGTTTCTAACGATTGAACTTCTTCCTGGACATCATTAGGTTCGGGAAAACGAGTATGAAGGTAATCTTGTAAAATTGTCGAGGCAGAGATATCAAGTCCTAAGTGAAGGGACTTTCTGAGAGTTAAAGGTAAGGCACTAGGAAGGTGATAATCACCCCCAAACTTAGAGTTTTCAGTATCTCTAGATAGACTAGTTACAATCTCCCTAATTTCTGGATCATTAGATTCTTGAAAATGGTAAATTGATTCTTCTAATTTATTATCAGGTAGTGCATATTTACTCATCTCTACGGGTATATCTTCTTCATCTAATACTATTGTTTCTAAGTCGCTAGACTCTAAAACAACATTTTCGGAATAAACCCGTTCCTCTAAACCACTATCGTCTTCGTAATCAAAAGGAAAAACTACATCGTCTAAAACGGTGGTATCCCTAATCAAATCCTCGTCCTTTTGAATAGGTGAATAATCATAAAAATTATTTGGATTTGAACTAGAAATAATATAATCATTTTAAATCTCAATTGGATTAATAGATTCCTGATCACTATGCCTACATATTTCAGATTCTTCATTACTACTATCCTCATCATAATAACATGAAAAAGATCGAACCTCATCAAAACAAGTAGTGCTTCCAATTCTAACCTTGTCATCTTGATTATGAAAATAACTATCCTCATTTTTAAGGGTATTATTGGAAACACTATATTGGAAAGTAAGATTATTTCGAGCAAGTCTTTCGTTCGTCTCAGCCATCAGCTTGAGGGATTCCTCTATAGAAATTTCACTCATTATTGTAGTTCTTTCGTCTATAATTACACTATTCATCTCAGCTAACTTACGCGTCGACTTAGCTAACTCCCTGAGGGACTCTTCTAAAGGAGGAATAGGAACAGAGGGATCATAAAAAGGACTACTTTTCAAAAGTTTGATTGTATCCTCTAGAGACGAAGAACTAGTACTATAATCTTCTTGCTCGTAAGACTGATGCATGTGTGGATAGTAATTGGGCTCGCCAGGGTATGACCCATATCCTTCCAAAGGATGGCGTCCCAACCACTATTCCCAACATGGTCATAGAAAGGATGATGTCCATATTCAAATTCAGGTCGATAATCATTGTATTGGCTTCTATCATACCAGTTCGACATTCTTAATTGAAAGGGAATTCTACACAACCACAAACAAGGCCGACTCGACTCCACCAAAACAAACCTAAAGATTTCTAGCAAACAAAAATCATGATGTCTTCACTTAGATTGTTTCTAGACTTGCTTCTATCTCTCGAAGGGGAATTCGTTACAATTTAAGAAAACCCCTCTAGAATCAATCCGAGTCAAAGTAAGTTGAATTGAGGCGAAGGAATCTCAGTGGAGCTTTCATACCCAAGGCCTCACCGCTATCACAAGGCGGCGCAGTCACACATTCAACTCACAGAAACCATCATGAACTTCGAGGTGTGCTTAAGAAAGTAACCAATATCCTTCGAAATTTTTTCCTGATAAGCGCGATAACCTATCGGTCTCGTTATAGTCAAGTTTTAAGCTTGGGTTCGCGTTAGGTTTCGTTTTCCTAAGGCGGGCAAGAAGGGAGCGGTGATGAAATCCGGACCCTTATCTTGTATTGGCCAGTCCTTTCCCTTTACTAGGAATTTGAAAACAGTCCAAATTCGTCCTCAATCAATGAATCACCTTAAGGAATACAGTAAACCCGCTAACAGGGGATTCGCGGGTGTTTCGAAAGCTTACCTCCCGTACCAGACGGGCGCAGAACCGCTGAAGTCGACTCGGGCCATGACTCCTATGTCATGTGCGAACCCGAGGGGCCGAGATGATATTGTAATCGTCGTCCTTCCCTGCAAACAGTTTATATTTAATTTTTTTTTTTATATATAACCCTTCCGTAGGGTTTAAAATCAAAATAAATTGTCCAAAGTCCAGTCCAATGAAAAGAAATACAAAAAATAATAATAATAATTACAAAAATAAAATAAATGGAAAGTCTCTTAAAAAAAAATAATTCTCTCTTTTTTTTTTCTCTCTTTTTTCTTTATTTTTTTGCTTTGTCTTTTTTCCTTCTCTTTTAGCTTTAAGCTTTGATTCCAAGGTCTTTAGTATCCAACTTCAGACCTGTAATACAAAGACACAACCAAAGAGACGTAAAAAGAACAAATGGAATAATAAAAAATAATAAAAACCTAAAAATTCTACCTAAGCACAAATCCGCGTCGGCGGCGCCACAATGATTATGTTTTTTTGATGGGGTTGTAGTAATGAGGTTCAAACTCTCGGACTTGTGAAGATTAAATTTAAAGATTTAATAAAATTATATACTAAAATATTAACAAAGTGGGCGAGAGGTAACCAAGACACTAGAATCCACTATTACACATGAATGATGTCAAATATTTCATAACTCTAATTATCCTTTTAATCCTTTATTTCTTAATCCACAAATAATCAAACATATTCTCAAAAATTAATTGTATCCCTTAAGCATAGATTATCTAACCAAAGCATAACCTATTTAATTGAATCACAACTAATGAAGAAAATTATGTAAACTTTTAAGAACTCTGCAAAAGCAGTGATTGAGTGAATTATAATTAAATATTAGAGAAAATGAAATAGTTACCCATTGTTCATGTGTGAATAGCTTCATCCATTGCCTTGGTTACGAGAGAATTAGCCGCTCACATTTTGGAAAACCTCTCAAAGAATTTCATTGATGCTCAAAAATGGTTTACAAATGATGAGAATATGAGAAATACAGTAAAAACGGGTTTGTAACAATTATATTTGTTACAAACCAGAGAACTACGACCCTCAGTGACAAGATAAGACTGCTGCAGCTGTGTCGCAAACGCTGTGGCAAATAAGACTGCCTGATGTACGACCCACAGGTGAGAGTCGTTATTGCTATAGAAAAACGACTGCTGGTGCAGGTCCATTCTTCGTGTTCTTCATCTTCATCAGCAGCAGCAGCAACAGAAACCGAGTTTGGGAAAACTCGAACTTCTTCTTCTATGGCTCTCCTCAGCCCCCCAGACTCTCGACACCCCCTCTAGGACTCCCAGGGAACCTATTTAAACCAAAAACACGCGTTGAATCTCCTCCATTAATCCCAAATAATCTTCTTTTACTCGGGATATTTTCTTTCCTTTTTCAAAGAAATACGAGATTTTCTTTCCTATAGTTCCTCTTTCGCGCTTCTGTTGCTGTGGAACACACTCCAAACAAGTTTCTACAGCATCCCAACTCCATCCAAACACGTACAAACACGCTGAATCCCGTGAACAACTCTTCCCTGCACCTATTCCCCTTTTTCCAGCTCGTGGATTGCCTAGCTAATTCAAGCCAATTATGGTCGAACCAAACACCGATACCATCTTTATTATGATATATCACATCTTTCCACAAAGTTTCAGCGATTGAATCGCACAAAATCACGTCCAAATGTCCGATCAAACTTCTGCCAGTTGCATGCATCATTTTCCTGCCTTTTTCTGATTTCAAATTTTGGAAGAAAGGGACCTCCCCTTTATCCATTCCTGGGGTCCCTTTAGCAATTGGGGCGGAAATAATAATTTTTCTGGGTGTTTTTAACAACTCCTCCGGGTGCTTTTAGCGTATTTCTGGGGTGCCTTTAACACTTTATCCTGGGGTGTAAAACACCACTTTTCGAGCCAATTTCGCCGCAAGAGCTTATTTTTCCAAAAACATATACAAAAATATAAAATAACACAATAAGTATTTAATCGAGTCTAACAATACAGAATATTGAGAACAAAATAGACACATAAATGTGTCTATCAGCGCACCATTCTGATTGAATTTCATATATATATATATATATATATATATATATATATATATATATATATATATATATATATATATATATAGTTATTCAATACATGTGTAAGTAAAGATGTTCGAGCACTCATTATTTTCAAATGGCCTTTATTCCTTTGCAGGATCGTAACACTAAATATAGGGTTTTACGATTTTGAGCCCGAACTAAAAACCACCAGCAACATTAAGTTCCCTGCTTAGCACCTAACGATGACATTGTTGCGGGGTAAGAACTAGATCTACTTGATTGTTATCCCGTATCCGGAGCCTTTATTCACGGCAAGTAGAGATTCCTTTTCTTCCCGGGATCTAACTGATTTGCAGAATATAAAGGAGACGCTGAGCCTTTCTCCCACTGCAGAATTGTTTCCTTCCTTGTTCCAGGTATCGCTCCGTGCTCATTATGCAGTTTGACTTTTGATTGATGGTAACGATTTTATATATATATATATACCAGCTGTCAGTATGATCATAACATCCCCTTTTTGCAGTGTATGATGGAAACTGCTGGTGATGATTACTCTTTTACTATTCCACATAAGAGCTTTGGAGTCGACAAACCCAAGGATAGCGTGTTCGAAGAAGTGATGGCCAAGATAGATCCTCCGTTTCGTGAAGCTGGCTGCGCCATATAGGGCATGTCCCTTCTGCACCTACATCTCGTCCGGGAGCGTGTTCAGTCTTTCTTGGCTTCAGTCGCCATGGAGGAAAAATGGAGGCGCGACGAAGCGTCTTAGCCGCCAAGGGCGAGAGCTGAAACGTTTGCAGCTCGGCTAAAGAGACGAAGGATCAAGCATGAGCGGCCTTCCAGTGAAAACAAATGTGATTAACCTGTCTGTAACAAAATCATCATCCTCGATTCTGACATGGACGAGCCAGAGTATCTTCAGAAGGTTGTTGGGGTAGTTCCTGAAGGAGAGGTCGAAGTATATTCTGTAGAGGGTATTGACGCAACCGCCGGAGGGAACACTTAAGTGGCTGCTAGGGATATCATGGTAGCGGCATCTGGAGAAGATGTTGAGGAAGCTTCCAAGGATGATGTCGGCGCGTCTCCTGGAGGGAATATTGAAGCAGCTCTTGAGGAAGGCGTCGAAGCGGCATCAAAAGGAGAGGTCGATGTAGCTTCCAGAGAGGATGCAGTAGTGGCTTGTGATGAAAGCGTTGAAGCAGCTTCCAATAACGGCTTCGTCGAAGATATTGTTGATCCCTCCTATGACTAGACTTCTCTTTGTTGCTTTTATTCATTGTTGAGCACTTTCCATAGTTTGTATACATCTCTTTTTATACTCGGTAGTTTTGTGACTGAGGGTTTTCATTGGATGGTTGATTTTTTTTTTATCTTGGGAACCCTAGTTGTAGCATTTCCAGTAAGGTTGCAATAGAATCTCTCTGTTTCATCAAGTCGTACAGTCGGAAAGAACGCGATCATTCATAAGTGATGATGCATCTTTTCGTGACCCTTCATGATGATTGCATGTAACCCTAAAAACAATGAAGGGGATGCAATAATGGAAATCAGATATTGATCACGAACCTGTCTGCCCTCCAATTAGTATAGTGTTGCCACCCATCTAACCGGGTAGCAATTGAGAGGCTGTTTTATTGTCGAAGTAAAATGCTCTTCAAAGTACGAGGTGCTCTCCCTAATAATCACGATTCCTTTGCCTCTTTTCTTTATGCGTGTACTCCTTTAATGTTTCTCGAAAGATATGATATGTTTCTTTATGGTTTGAACTGATGGGTACTGGTGAGGGTTTTAGGTTTCTTCAAGACTTTTATGTCATGATTCAGGAGTAAATAGATTTCTAAAAGGAAATAATACTTTGATTAACTGAAAAATTGAAAACCTAATTATGAATGCAAGCAGTGCAATCATTTTGGAGGAATTACAAATATTGCATGAAAGAGGAAATTGCTGGAAGAAATATTAAAGAGAACGCTGGAGGAAAAGATAGCATAGCGTTTTAGGTATTGAAAGGTTTGAGCCATCGTGAGTGGATTGTCACTCCCTCCAGTTTGTCAGCATTGATGAGCTTGCAGTACCCGCTTAAGATAACGTCTTCCACCAGGTATGGCTTATCTTCCCCTTCTGTAGGTGAATCTGACTGAGCGACCACCATCACTGTCACACCCCCAATTTGAAGTGTGGTCGCCTTCATTACCAAATCTCATATTTGAAATGGGTTTGAGCGTTACAAAACTACTTGATCCTTGGACTCGCCGTCTTTAACCGAGACAGCTTCTAAACTTTTTACAAAGCGTTTGAAAGGACCAGCATCCCATTCACATCTCCTAGTGGCGGCTGGGTTGTCGATTGGAGCAAGTCCCTGGGACTTAGTAGAAGGAGGATCAAGGTAGTCAATTTCGGATTGTCTCGGTCGACACCGCGATACTGGTACAACTTTGTCTTGGGGAAATTCCGTTTTAAAATCTCGGTAAAATCTCGGTTTCATATTTTATATCCTCGTATCGTTAATTACTTAAAAGAAACATAGTATTAGTAAATCTGGTTGTTCACCTTCCTCATCATCAACACCAAATAATAATTTTAGCTTAAGAAATTCAAACACAACAACAAGCAATAATACTAGTGAGTGAATTAATCTTTTTAATTTTTGTACGTGAGATTAGTCCACTCAATTTAAAAAGAAAAAAAAATCCGGCCAAGACAAATCAATTCCGACCGAAAAACGCGTTTCCGGCCGAAATTTTCGCAAAGATTTCGTCCGACCGAAATTAACAAAATCCTGTCTTCTTGGACCGAAATCCGGAATTTCGCCGAACTTTCGGCCGAAATGACCGAAATCGACTAAATAGAGGAGGAGTAACTGGTTTCAAAAAGGGTTGTTCGATAAGACTTACTTGGGTACGGAATCTTCTAACGTATGATGATGGGCTCTCTCCAGGTAATTGCGTCACATCGGCAAGCTGTCGATACGACAACAGATAATCTTCGGGATTTCACGGCTTGTGAGTAATCCTTTCAGGTATAGACACTGGCAAGGGACACACTCCTAACTTTGCTTTGTTGTTATGCTCCCACGCGCGCCCCAGAATCATATCGTAGTTCGGGTAATCTTTTACAATATGAAACTTACCGCGTGTTAGAGCGTCTTCTATCTTGATTTCGAGGTCGATGTACCCATAAGCGTCTCTAGACTCTCCTTCAGAATTTTTAATTATGGTTGGGCAATGAACAATTTCCTTCTTTGAAATCTTTGCATCTATCAGGGCCTTGACGGTGATAATGTTGAAATCAGATGCTACATCAATAAGCGCGTTTTCGAACTCGACATCCTTCAAGAGAGCGACGGTTAAGAGTCCCCAGTTACATCTCGTGTTTCCTAGGAAGGATTGAGGTTCAGGAGAAACTTCTTTAACTGGAAACAGATGCTTGCCTGATACGATACGGTTAAGAGCCCCAAACATGTCTTGAAGATGTGCCTTAGATAAATACAGAATTTCACATAAATATTCCATCATAGACCGCACAGTCTTGTGAACAGAGTCCCTATAAACCATACAACTCATGACAGGAAGAGGGTCCATGTTGACTCCTTTATTTCCTAGTTGAAGTTCTCCTGCATCCAATTTCTCTTTGAAAATCCTCATCAACTTGTTGCAGTCATTGGTTGGGTGATTGACGAACCTGTGATAACGACAGTATTTGGGATTCTCCATCTCTTTTTCAGTTGGCGAACGTCTAAGAGGAGGTAGCTGGATTGCGTCATCTTGTATCCATGCTTCCAGGAGTTCAGTGACCTCATCTATTGGGAATGGGAAGTATGGAGAAGCATCTCCAGCTTCAGGAGTTTTAGCCGTGGCTTTCCAAGATGGATTCGTCTGCGCTGGCGCTGCGCATTTGGGTTGTTTCTCCGTTGCTGGAGCTTTCCTTTTCCCTCCTTAACCTACCACGCTTACATAAGGACCAGTGTTGTATTGGTTGTTGATAAGACCCATGTTTCCTCGAGTTTCGTGCACATCCTCACCCCTGGATGGTCTGGCTCTTTCTAAAAGCGTTGGTGCGGTCGTAGCCGATCGTTTAGCAGATTCATGAAGCTCAGAGAACGTCTGGATGCGCATGTTTTCCAGTAAAGCACAATAGATGGGAACCATACCGTTAATGCACGACTCTACCAATTGTTGTTCGGTCACATTTGGATCGTAACAATCCAAAGCTTGAATTCTGAATCTCTTGACATAATTGTTCGGATGCTCGTTGCTTCGCTGAAACATTCTTCCCAAATCCGAGAAAGTGATTTTTTCCGACACGAATAAATACTTTTTATAGAAAGCGGTGACCATCTCACACCAGTTTGATATGCTGTTTGGTGCGATGTTGTTGTACCAGGTGTATGCTCTTCCAGTAAGCGACTTTGAGAACTCTTTCAGGCGGAGGACGTGATTGTATTCGTGTTCTCCCAAAGATTCCATAAAACGAGAAATGTGTTCGCGAGCATTACCAGTACCATCATAAAGGGAAAACTGAGGAGAGGAATATCCTCTCGTTAGGGGAACTCTATGCACATCAGGAGGATATGTAGGTTGGTGCTGGTGCAGGTCTACCGGGTTCTCCTTGCCTCGATTTTGGAGAAGTCGTTCCAGATCCTCACGAGTGATGAAGTTGGATGGCTGGTTCCTTTCCTATGGGCGTTCAAGAGCAATACGGGCATCTTCATCGAGATAGGCACGTCTTGCTGAAGCACTCACGCCAGGCGTGTTGAAGGTACTCCTTGTTGGTTCCAGGGGCTATCGCGACTCTTGTGGCAATTGCTCTGTTAATGTCTTGAGAAAGTAAGCACCTCTTTTTGAGTTGTAGCTATGTCCGTTTGAGCCTTAGCAAGAACTTCTTGCCTCTCCATCAAATCATCAATGGTAATAGGGGGTTGGCCTCCTATGATTCCTCCATCCCCTCGTCCTGACGGGGGAGTAGCAGCTGCTCTGGTGACAACCGGAGGCGTTACACTTGAAGAAATGTTGGAGTTTGCGGCTGCTCTGGCTCTGGTGATAGGAGGTGTTACGCCCGAGGGAATATCTCCTGCTCCGCTGGTGTTGGTGGTAGAGGACATAGTTCCACGAGATACATTGATCGTATTGATAGGCTGTACGGTAGCGCCACTGACAGGGACATCAGCGCCAAGAGTGTTGTCAGTGTTAGTTCCATCGGAATTGGTTGCTGATCCAGACCTAAGATCCACCATTTTGAATTTTGAGAAAATTGAAATGAAATTGAAAATTGATCTTGTAACCGAGAGATTAACCTCCCTCTGTGGTCGCCAGTTGTTTTGGGGTAAAAACTGATTCTGCTATTTTTGGTAATTTGGGTTGTGTTGATGAGAAACGAGTTCAAACCCTAAACAAATGCACTGCACGGGAATGCTTTTAGGTTCAAGAAATAAATCTATAAGACTCTGGCCTAAACCAAGAAATGGTCGTTCCAGATTCAATTCGGTCACAAGGTGAAGGAGAAGGGTTGATCTTAGGGAGGGAAGCGGAGAAGGTGTTTGAGATCAGAATTTTGAATTATGAAGGTGTGGTTGTTTATGACTTGTGTATCATAAAATGGTTTCTGGATACTTGTGTTGATAACACTTTTATTCTGTTTTCCGAAATAGATTGAAATTCTATTTATACAAGTCATTGAGAGCACCATGATCTCTTAGTAAGTGGAGGAAGTGAAGTAGTGGAGAAGTGGATTCATGCGGAAGGTAGTGATTATCGTGTTTCCGTTATGAGGAAAACTGATCACACGTTCTTCCACCACTCTCACTACTGTCAACCGTCCGTCTTTCCTGTCACGTTCTCATATTGGACGTGTTTTACGTCGCATGCTGTAAAGCGCCAAACCAAAACCCTAGTAAACATCCCCCAGTTTGTGACATGTTTGATGTCTCGAATAAGTGAGTCAAGTCGTGGGACCTTCCGCGGAGAATAACATGGTGCTATTAGGTGAAACAACTAAGTTGTCTATGAGGCCAATATAAAATACGTATGTATTCGATGCATGTGAAGCATCGCTTTTAAGCAGCTCAAACTAATCGATGTGTATGAAGCATCGTTGTTTTAGAGCTCGATTGAATAAGTCACGGATGAGCGTCTTAAAGGAAGCAGCATGATCGACCACTCTTGGGTGATCGTTTGGTTTCTCTAGGGACCCGCCATCATTTGGTCGATCACTGCTCGTTGAAGAGGGATGATCAATGGTTATGGCGTCATCCTCCTGGCTTCCCAGAATTCGATCTAAACCGTCCGACCAAGCTAGAAAAGTTGGTCGGACAAGATGATTTGCGGCAGTTGAACGCTGCCGCTAATTATTATTTTTATGGTTTCAAACTGCCCAGCCAACCCCTCATTGAGCGTGCGTTCTGGGACATCGATCCCTTGTTCAAACAGACCGATCGGCTATTTATAGAGTTGGGTCAACGGTGATCACACTGACATCTTCGGGGCGCTTGAGATTGAATCTAAGTCGCTCAACTAGGCCGACAAAGATGGATGTCCGTGATTGATTTGCAACAGTAGGGTGTTGCCGCAAACACAATTTTAGGGTTTTCAAAGTAGCGCGTTCAAGCTACTTTGGGAAAACGATTTTGTATGTTCCGGTTTTTCCATGGAGAGGTCGATCGACCAAGGGAGAAGTTTGGCCAACGGTGAACGCATTGGCACTTCTTTGGGTGATCGATATGTGATCCAAGGCGTCTAACTAGGCCGGCAGATTTGGACGGTCATGATCGATCTGCGACAGCTGTGTATCGTCGCAACCCAAATTAGGGCTTTGCTCACAACGCGTTTACTCGAGTTTGGGCAATCGATTTAACGCCATATAGGCTTGCCGTCCGCAAGTCGATTGTTCAAGGGGAAAGTGGGGCCGCCAATGATCACACTGATACTTCTTTAATCGTTTGTAGTAATATCTAAGCCGTCCTACTAGGCTGGCAAAGTTGGACGGTCGTGATGTGTTTTGAGACTCTTCTTAACAGTCTCAGCTCGTTCGAGCTATTTTGTACAACGCGATCACCCATATTTGGGGGTTGGCGTTCAAAGCGTTTGTGGCTGAGGGAATGGGACTCGATCGACTAGGGCACTAGTGGGCCCATCGATGGTCGCTGCGATGATTCCCTAGTTCTGTTAGGAGTAAGCTATGCTTGGTAAATCGTGTGGCCAAGTTGTGTGGCCGTGATCGTTTCTGAGACTGACATTAAAAGTCTAGATTTTCTTTTAAGGAATAAATATGTGTTCGATCACGCTAACTTTAAAGTGCGCCGATACAGACTCTCTTTGTCAGAGAATGATGCAGCCTATGTGGGTATTTTCATGCATATCTCAACACTAGCATTTTGTGAGATTCATGCTACTCTGCTGAGAGTGAACACTTCATCGTCATGTCATGTCAACAATGGGAGTTCGACTGAGAACATAGCATAAGAAAATATCAGGCGAGTCATGCATTAGTTAATAATGCTGACATAAAATAGAATTCATAGAAATTTGGGGATTGCTACTATGTGCACCATTCTGAATGAATTTCATATATATATATATATATATATATATATATATATACTGATTTTTTCAATACATGTGTAAGTAAATAGGTTTGAGCACTCGTTATTTTCAAATGGCCTTTATTCCTTTGCAGGATTGTAGCACTAAGTATAGGGTTTTACGATTTTGACCCTAAACTAAAAACCACCATCAACACACGTTTAAGACCTTATATGTCTGTGTTTGTAGCGATTTGACTCCATGGACAGAAGTGCTATCTCATTAAACGTACCACCAGTCTTCGATGACTCAAATTACTTATGGTGGAGAATCACTAAGCGTGCCTTTGTTCAAGCGGGTGATTTTCAATCATGGGTTTATGTTGTTAATGACTATGATCCTCCAATGGTTATAGTACACGGTGTCTGGGAGAAACTTTTTAGTTGCAGTATAAATAAACTCCAGAGCCTAGAAATTTATGCATATTAAGGATAGCATTAACCTATCTAAGTGGATGGAAACATCTTGGTCGTAGGAGTTGAGGAACCAATCTGATTAGATGGAAACATATAAAAAGTCTATTCATAAAAGCACATAGCTCAGGTGTTAGAATTAAAGAAAACATGGTAGTTTCGCCATATCCTCGTGATGGAAACATCGAAAGAGTCTTGATCACTTCTTTTTTTCTTATTACCATTACCAGGGTGAAATAGAGTGACTGAGATACAAAAAAAAAAAAAAAAGAGACCAGACCATCATACCAACCAGAATAAATATAATAAAGTCGACCACTGGTACCTTTGTATTTGTCAGTGAGTTGACCTAGAGTTAGGATTATCGAACACTGGTTCCCTTGTATTTTCCAGTGTGTTGATATTAGTCCAGAAAAGTATCTCAGTCCATTAGGATAGGTTCACCTTAGTCAACATCATCTACGTTTTTCTCTACATCCATCTTCTTAATCTATCCATGTGATTGGTTGACTCAGGTTTATAATGTCCAGAAACTATCTGAGTAGAGCTCTGTCACTTTATATGAATTTTAGTATGCTTGAGTGAAAACTCGTGTACATCAATCGGAATTTCGCATCAGGGTACTTCCTCCTGTAGTCAATAAGTATGCCAACCAAGGAGATTCTTTAGTGCCTTCCAAGGTTCTGCGTAGATAGCTAGGGTCTGGAGTAAAGGTTTTGTGGGTACACCTCTGGTAAACCCCCCGGAGACAACACTCCGCCGCTAGGTCCACCTAGCGGTTTAACGGCTTGCTGCACATGCTAAGTGTATACTTTATTTTCTAGAATAAATTTGCTCGAGGACTAGAAAATAATAAGTTTGGGGGTATTTGATAGACACATTTTTGTGTCTAAATTGTCCTCAATTTTCTCTATGTTGGTACTCGACTTTGTACTTATTTTGGTGTTTTGTGTGTTTGGAGGTATTTTTGGAAAATAAACGTTTTTGGAAGAATCGGCTCTAAAAACTGCTAAAGGCACCCCCGGAGGACATTTGCTAAGCGGACCTCAGATTTGGCTAAGGGGAACCCGCGGTTATGTGCAGCCAAAATTTGTTCTCAGCACCCAAATTACTATCGGCACCCCAACAGAAGGATAAGAGGCACCCTTCATCTTCAACATTCAAAAAGAATATTTGCGGGAAATTTGGTCCCACCGGTAAAGTATTTATTATCTTTAAGATAAGAATATCTTCTTGCCTTATAAACAAGAAGAATTTGAAGAAAAATGACGTTATCTTGTATTAAACAAGAGAGATATCCTTGGAAGATTTTATCTTGGATTTTATTCTGCGAATTAAAGAAGATATGAGTTTAGTAAAGAAATATGGAGAATAAAGAGAAGGAAAATTTTTTGAAGATATTTTTAATTAAAAAGAAGAATATTTTGGAGTTATGGAAGAATATATTTGAGTATTGTGTATTTGTGTGTATAAATAGAGAGCTAGAGAGCACATTGGGGGGGGGGGGGGGGGAGTTGGGGAGAGAAAATAAAATCATTGCGTCAATAATTTTCTCCCATTTTCATTATTTGTAAACACTTTGAGCAATGAAATTATATTTCGAGCGTGTTTCCAACCTAATGAGCTAAACCCAACATTGGGATGACGGAGGAAGCTGGATTTCATCAATGTGGTAATTTGATTAATTCTTTTATTTACTTTTTGCACCGATTTTAAATGATTTATGATTTCTATTAATCAATTGTCATCTTGTTAGATAGTGTATGCTTAGTCTTAGGTGCTTTAGATACACTATGCTTGTAATTTACAATTGATGTTTTACGAAATCTATCCTTGGCAAAATATTAGAGTTGATATTTATTTTGTTTGAGCGATAAATGTCTAGGATTAATTTTTGAACCACTTGAATATGAAAGCAGTGAAATCCTGAGTCCTAGTGAATTCTTCATCCCGTGACATATTTTGTATATAATTTCTTATTTTTAGTATTTTTATATTTAATCCTAGAATCAATTTCAACAAGTCCGAGTGAACGACAACTCTACATACCACTATCAAAATTCCATCACCCTGTTATAGAACCTGAACCTGAACCACATCTAGATGTAGTTGTCTTAAACAGGAAACTATACAAGGGTGTGCTTTATTTGCTAATTTTCTTGGGATGTTGCGGATTCCTTTTACTTGTGATAGCCCTATTTGGTTTTGGTGATCCACAGTTATTCCGGCTATTACTTTATGATTCTAAGAGGTGACTAATTCCTTTTGATGTCTGGATGAAGACTTTAAACTTAGCACTTATTGGGAGGTAACCCATGCTCATGCAACCCGGTAATATCTTTCCTTAACTCTTTTGCTTCAAGTGGTAACAGTTTCTCCTTGTTCATGCTTTTAATTTTATCTTTAGAACAGATGGTCTAGATAAAAAGCTTTCATTGGTTGGATTTCCTCCAAGGCATTTTGAATATCAGGCTGAAGAGTCTGGAAATACTCAAGTAAGAACTTAGAAGCGCATAACAAAAGCCTGAATAACTGGGGATCCTCTAAGTCAATCAGATTTGACTCACACAGCTGACCACAATGAAAGAGGTGGTCTTCTTTAAGAAAATGTGTCGACCCTATTCTTCTAAAGTAATTAGGTTTAGTCTCAAAACTTAATAACCGACACATCTGAAAATCATAAGTTCCCACAATTGGAAGAAAAGTTTTTGGCGGGAAAACAAAGTCAATTTGGGTATTATCGCCTGGGTAAACTACATCAATTAGAGGATGGGTTTCTAACAACTAAACTTCTTTCTGGACATCATTAGGTTCGGTAAAATGTGTATGAAGATAATCTTGTAAGATGGTTGAGGCACAAATGTCAAGTCCTACACGAGGGAATTTTCTAATAGTTAAAGCACACGGAGAATTACCCCCAAACTTAGAGTTTTCCGTGTCTCTAGAAAGACTAGTCACAACTTCCCTAATTTCTAGGTCATCAGATTCCTGAAAATGGTCAATTGATTCTTCTAAGTCTGGTTCATCCTCGCTCATCTCTACGAGTTTATGATCTTCTAAGATTAGTGTTTCTAAATCGCTAGACTCTAAAATATTATTCTCAGGGTAAACTTTTTCCTCTAAACCATCATCACAATCATATAAAGGATTACCAGCGAAAGTTTCTAGTAAAGACTCATTAACTAAGGTGTTAATCATAGTTACTTCCTCCGATTCACTGATAGGCACATCAAATAATAGATTATCCAACATACTGCAGGCTAAAGGATCATGAACTACATCGTCTAAAACGGTGGTATTTCTAGTCAAATCCTCATCCTTTTGAATAGGTGAATCATTATTAAAATTATTTGGATTTGTACTAGAAACAACACTATCATTATAAATCGCAATAGGAGTAACAAATTCCTGATCAATATGCCTACATATTTCATGTTCTTCATCAATACTATCCTCATCATAATCATCTTTATAATAACATGAAAAAGATCGAACCTCATCAAAACAAGTAGTGTTACCAATTCTAACCTCGTCATCTTGATTATGTGAATAAAAACTATCCTTATTTTCAAGGGTGGTATTGGGAACACTATACTGGAAATTAAGACTAGCCTGAGCAAGTTTTTCCACAATCCTATTTGTACTCTCAGTAAATTGCTTGAGGGACTCTTCTAGAGATATCTTAGTTGACCGCTCTACGTACTCTTCTGGGAGAAGAATATTATAAGTCTCTTTCATAAATAACTTCCGTGTTGACTCATTGAAACTCTTGAGAGACTCTTCTAGAGAAATAGAAGGATTGTTTTGCTCGTATGACCTGTGGGGATATGGATAGTAATTGGGCTCACAATGGTATGGACCATAACCTTCAAAAGTTTCGCGTTCCCAATCACTATTCACACTATGGTCATAAAAAGGATAATGTCCAAGCTGCTCAGTCGGATACTCATTGTACTGGCTATTACAATACCAGTTTGACATCCAAACCGCAAGGGAAGTCTAAACAAACACAAAGAAGGCTGACTCGACCACAACAAGCCTATTTAATCTAGCAAAAAAAAAGCATGATGGCTCCGCTTAGATTGTTTCTAGACCATCTTCTATTCTTTCGAAAGGGAATTCGTTACAATTTAAGAAAACCCCTATGGAATCAATCTGAGTCAAAGTAAGTTGAATAGAGGCGAGGGAAGCTGCATGGAGATTTGATACCCAAGGCCTCACCGCATTACAAGGCGGCGCAGTCAAGCATTCAACTCACAGAAACCATCATGAACTTCGAAGTATGCTTAAAAGAGTAACCAATATTTTTCAAATGACTTTACTATTAAGCTCGTTACCCTATCGGTCTCGTTCTAGTCAAAATTTTAGGCTTAGGTTCGCGTTTGGTTTCATTTTCCTAAGGCGGGCAAGAAGGGAACGGTGATGAAATCCAAACCTTTATCTTGTATGGCCAGGCCTTGCCCTTTAATAGGAAATTAAAACAGCCGTATTCGATTCCTCAACATATATGCATACAAAATCATCCAGTAAACCCGCTGACAGGGGATTCGCGGGTGTTTAAAATTCTTACCTCTCGTTCCAGGCGGGGATGAACCGTTGAAGTCGACTTGGGCCACGACTCCTATGTCATGTACGAACCCGAGGGGCCGAGGCGTTATTGTAATCGTCGTCCTTCTCTGCACACAATTTATTTAAAACTACCCTTCTGTAGGGTTTTTAAAAATAGAATAAAGTCCAATGTCCAAAAATAAAGTCCAAAAAGAAAAAAGGTCTAAAAGTAAAAGATTACAGAAATAAAAACCTTAATTACAGTTTCTAAAAAAAATAAAATAAAACTATTTACAAAATCTTCTTCTTCACTCCTTTTGGATTTCTCTTTTCTTTCCATTTTGGGCTTTGCCTTTCTTTTCAACACTTTCTCCATTTTCTTTAGCTTAGATCCAAATTTGAAAGCAAATAAGAAATACCAAAACGCATAAAAAAGAACAAAAATAATAAAAAGAAAAAGAAAACCTAAAAACAAATCTATAAGCAAATCCGCGTCGGCGGCGCCAAAAATTGATGGAATTTTGATAGTGGTAAGTAGAGTTGTCGTTCACTCGGACTTGTTGAAATTGATTCTAGGCTTAAATATAAAAATACTAAAAATAATAAATTATATACAAAATATGTCACGGGATGAAGAATTCACTGGGACTCAGGATTTCACTGCTTTCATATTCAAGTGGTTCAAAAATTAATCCTAGACATTTATCGCTCAAACAAAAGAAATATCAACTCTAATATTTTGCCAATGATAGATTTCGTAAAACATCAATTGTAAATTACAAGCATAGTGTATCTAAAGCACCTAAGACTAAGCATACACTATCTAACAAGATGACAATTGATTAATAGAAATCATAAATCATTTAAAATCGGTGCAAAAAGTAAATAAAAGAATTAATCAAATTACCACATTGATGAAATCCAGCTTCCTCCGTCATCCCAATGTTGGGTTTAGCTCATTAGGTTGGAAACACGCTCGAAATATAATTTCATTGCTCAAAGTGTTTACAAATAATGAAAATGGGAGAAAATTATTAACGCAATGATTTTATTTTCTCTCCCCAACTCTCCCCCCCAAATGTGCTCTCTAGCTCTATATTTATACACACAAATACACAATACTCAAATATATTCTTCCATAACTCCAAAATCTTCTTCTTTTTAATTAAAAATATCTTCAGGAATTTTTCCTTCTCTTTATTCTCCATATTTCTTTACTAAACTCATATCTTCTTTAATTCGCAGAATAAAATCCAAGATAAAATCTTCCAAGGATATCTCTCTTGTTTAATACAAGATAACGTCATTTTTCTTCAAATTCTTCTTGTTTATAAGGCAAGAAGATATTCTTATCTTAAAGATAATAAATCCTTTACTGGTGGAACCAAATTTCCCGCAAATATTCTTTTTGAATGCTGAAGATGAAGGGTGCCTCTTATCCTTCTGTTGGGGTGCCGATAGTAATTTGGGTGCTGAGAACAAATTTGGGCTGCACATAACCGCGGGTTCCCCTTAGCCAAATCTGAGGTCCTCTTAGAAAATGTCCTCCGGGGGTGCCTTTAGCAGTTTTTCGAGCCGATTCTTCCAAAAATACCTGCAAACACACAAAACACCAAAATAAGTACAAAATCGAGTACCAACATAGAGAAATTGAGGACAATTTATACACAAAAATGTGTCTATCAGTGTCTCTATTACAAAGGATATTGGTAGATATTAACCTAACGAGATTCTCGCTGCAAAATGAAATTCTGACGGTTTAAATGCTATCATTAATGCCATTACCCCAGATCTTCAGCACCATGTGACTACGTGCACTCGGTCTAAAGATGCATGTGATATCTTAGAAACTGTATTCGAATGGAATACTTCCGAAAAGGAAGCTAAGCTTCAAAACCTAAATTCTGATTGGGAAAACCTTCGTATGGCTTATGAAGATTCGTTTGATGAGTTAATCACAAGTTTCCTGAAATTGTTAATGCATCCTTTGCATTGGGTATGACTATTCCTGAAAAGGACATTGTGATGAAAATTCTCAGATCGTTGAAGGAAACAACCTTGATACTCTATCCAGAAATTCTCTGGTAGAAAAACTAAATATTTTTGATCTTGAACTTAGTAAAAGAGAAAAACTTCAAATGATCAGCAATTCCATTGCCTCCTCTAATGTAAGTTCTTTGTGTCCAAAATTGATTGATCTAAAGGATGAGAATTGCTTTAATTCTACTCTTTCACTGTGTGTACAACAATTTAAGAAAACTCTTAGGAGAAGAAAAAGAAGGTCTCGTAAAAAATCTTCCTCAATCAATAAAATGGATAAAAAAGTTCACAAAAACTACGATAATGGAACTTTTTCCATGTGCTACAAATGTGATCATCACATTTCGGGTATGAAAGTTCTCTGATAAGGAGGTGAGTGAGATAAACAAATCCTGGAAGGAAACTCTTGACTACTGTCATGAGGAAGAAGCCTATGAAATTTCTCTCACTTATGTATCATTATATAAGGGGGAGTGGTTTTCATGTGAGATGAAGTATTGACTAAGGGGGGGTTGAAAAAGCGGGGGTCTAACAACCACACCCAATATTTCGCTTAGCAATCTGTATGGAAAAACTCCAATATACTTTTAAGAGAATCAACTAGACAGTCAGTTTCAATCTTAATAAAAGTATATCAAAGAGTTATATCTCACTTTCTCGATTCAATACTTACTCAAGCAAAGAGAAATCTGCGAGTCTGATTGAATACAAGAGAAATCACTTGAACGGTACCGAACACCAATGTTCAAGGATCAATCAATTTCAATCAACAACCAAAGGTTGGATTTCCTAATTGATCGATTCAACGAACAACCTGTGATATTTCAATTATATAACAAAATATAATGCGGAAAATAAGTAACACATACACCAGAAGTTTTGTTAACGAGGAAACCGCAAATGCAGAAAAACCCCGAGACCTAGTCCAGATTGAACACACACTGTATTAATCCGCTACAGACACTAGCCTACTACAAACTAACTTCGGTCTGGACTGTAGTTGAACCCCAATCAATCTCACACTGATCCAAGGTACAGTTGCGCTCCTTACGTCTCTGATCCCAGCAGGATACGACGCACTTTATTCCCTTGGCTGATCTCACCCACAACTAAGAGTTGCTACGACCCAAAGTCGAAGACTTTAATAAACAAATATGTATCACACAGAAAAGTCTAAGGTAATAGATAAATCTGTCTCCCACATAAATACCTACGAGTTTTTGTTCCGTCTTTTGATAAATCAAGGTGAATAGGAACCAAATTATAAACCGGACTTATATTCCCGAAGAACAACCTAGAATTATCAATAACCTCACAATAATCTTAATCGACTAGCGAAAGAAGATATTGCGGAATCACAAACGATGAGACGAAGATGTTTGTGACTTATTTTATATCTTGCCTATCGGAGAAATCAATCTCAATCCAATCTTACGATTGTACTTAATACGATAGAAACAGCAAGACCAGATCACATAACTACAGAGAAAATAGTTGGGTCTGGCTTCACAATCCCAATGAAGTCTCCAAGTCGTTAACCTACATGGTCTCGGTAGAAACCTAAGGTTAAAGGAGAATCGACTCTAGCTAATATAACTAGTATCACATAGAAGGTGTGGGGATTAGGTTTCCCAGTTGCTAGTGTCCTCCTTTATATAGTCTTTCAAATCAGGGTTTGCAATCTAAGTTACCTTGGTAACAAAGCATTCAATATTCACCGTTAGATGAAAACCTGATAAGATTCAAGCTAATATCTTTCAACCTTTAGATCGAACTTAGCTTGTTACACACAAATGAAATGCACGTTTATTTAGGTTTGTGTAACCATACCAAAACATGTACACTTAGTTGGTTCAACAGTAGTTAACCAAATGGTTAGCCATATGAGCACTTTCATATCAACCATATTCATGTTCACCATAACTAGTTCAAATGACTCAAGAGAACTAGTTAAAGAGTTGTTCAATTGCTTAGATCTCATAGAAGTATATAAGACACAATTGAAGCAAAAACGATTTGATTCACTCGAATCAATTCGTGAACTTTATAGCCACGGTTTGCAAGTCTGCATTCCTTAGTTTATATAAGTTTAAGTTCACGAATAATCGTTTTTAGAAACTAACCCACTGAAGTACGCATACTGGTACGCGAGATTATGTACCCGGAATAAGTTTGTTTTCCGTTCACAAAATCCAGCAGAAATTCACGGGATGTGAACTTCCGACAGTACGCGTACTGGTACGCGGACTTCAGTTCTGGTTTTCCTGAGCAGCAAAGTACGCATACTTTGGTTCAAGGAATAAGAAGTTACTCACGTATGAGTTATCACACAATATTTATATCCTTTCAAGGTTATATTCTAAACTCTCATTTCAATCATCGAAACATTATTAGAGGACGTTATATAGTTGTTGTTCACAAGCTATTTTTCGTCAAAGGGATTTTCAAGTAATTGAAACTAATATGACTTTCGTCACTAGTAAAGATGAACTTGGCCAAAGCGAAAGCTTACCAACACATATTTCAAGAAATAGATAGGCGAGATAAACTCGGCTCGAAATAGCAAATGTGTATAATCATAGTCCATATAGCAATACGACTTTTTCTCAATATATGAGATAGAGTAAATAGACTTTTGAGTGATAGATAAGTTCAAGTCTCCACATACCTTTTAGTCGATGAAGTTCCACCAGTTCCTTGAGTAGTTCTTCGTCTTTGTATTATGATCGCCATGGAGTCTAGAACTCAACTACACTTTCTATCCTAGTCCGAGACTTAGCTATGAGTAGACTAGAAATCTGTATGGACAAACTCCAATATACTTTCTAGAGAATCAACTACACAGTCAGACTCAATCTAGATAAAAGTATATCAAAGAGTTTATATCTCAATCTCTCGATTTGATATATACTCAAACAAATAGAAATCTGCGAGTCTTTATCAAATACTAGAGAGATAACTTGGATGGTACCAAAGACCAATATCCAAGTATCAATCAATTTAAATCAACAACTAAAAGGTCGAATGTTCTAATTGATTAACAAAGCACAACCTGTGATATTTCAAATATATAAAAAAATATAATGCGGAATAGAAATAACACAAACACGAGAATTTTGTTAACGAGGAAACCGAAATTGCAGAAAAACCCCGGTACCTAGTCCAGATTGAACACACACTGTATTAAGCCGCTACATACACTAGCCTACTCCAAATTAACTTCGGTCTGGACTGCAGTTGAACCCCAATCAATCTCACACTGATCCAAGGTACAATTATGCTCCTACGCCTCTGATCCCAACAAGATGCTACGTACTTGATTCCCTTAGCTGATCTCACCCACAACTAAGAGTTGCTACAACCCAAAGTCGAAGACTTTAATAAACAAATTTGTATCACACATAAAAGTCTACGGTAGATAAATCCATCTCCCACGAATATACCTACGAGTTTTGTTCCGTCTTTTGATAAATGAAGGTGGACGGGAACCAATCAATAAACCGGTCTTATATTCCCGAAGAATAACCTAGTATTATTGATCACCTCACAATAATCTTAATCGACACAGCGAAAAAGATATTGTGGAATCACAAACGATGAGACGAAGTGTTTGTGATTACTTTTCTATCTTACCTATCGGAGATATAAAATCTCAAGCCAATTATTTCAATTGTACTCGTATGATAGAAACAACAAGATCAGATCACACAACTACAAGAAAAGTAATATCGGTCTGGCTTCACAATCCCAATGAAGTCTTTAAGTCGTTAACCTGGTTTAGAAGAAGAAACCAATGGTTAAAGGAGAATCGACTCTAGCTATGCAACTAGTATCACACGTAAGGTGTGGGGATTAGGTTTCCCAGTTGCTAGAGTTATCCCTTATATAGTTTTCAAATCAGGGTTTGCAATCAATGTTAGCTTGGTAACAAAGCATTAAATATTCACCGTTTGATGAAAACCTGATTAGATGCAAGATAATATTTCCCAACCGTTGGATCGAAAACTTAGCTTGTTACACACAAATGAAATGTCCAATTCTGGGTTTACGAACCGTTACCAAACATTAACATTTGTTGGTTCAACAATGGTTAATCAAATGGTTAGCCATATGATTACTTTCATATCAACCATATTCTTCATCACCATAACTAGTTCAAATGACTCAAATGAACTAGTTAGAGAGTTTTTCAATTGCTTAGATCTTATGTAACTACACAAGACACAATCGAAGCAAAAACGGTTTGATTCACTCGAATCGGTTCATGAACTTTATAGCCACGGTTTGCAAAAGCATTCCTTAGTTTAAATAAACATGAGTTCAAGAACAACCGGTTTTAGATATAACCTGCTCAAGTTCATGGACTGGGTTCGCGGACTTAAGCTCATGGAAGGAGTTCACAAACTCCAGCAGAAATTCTCGGGTCGAGAACTTCTGCCAGTTCGCAGACTTCGCTCACGCCACTTCCATTTCTCTTGATCAACAAAGTCCACAAACTTTGGTTTAAGGAATAAGGACTTATACATATATGTGTTTCCACAATAATGCTTATATCCTACCAAAGATTATGTAATCTAAACTCTCATTTCAATCATTGAAACATTCTTAGAGGACGGATATAGCTGTTATTCACAGACCGTTTTTCGTTAGAGCAATTTTCAAAATGATTGAAACATAACATGACTTTCGTCACTAGGTAAAGATGAATTCGGCTAAAGCGAAATCTTACCAACACATATTTCGAGAAATAGATAGGCGAGATAAACTCGGGTCGAAATATCAAATGTGCATAATGAAAGTCTATATATCAAAACGACTTTTGTCTCAAGAGTAGGAGATAGAATAGATAGACTTTTGAGTGACAGATAAGTTCAAGTCTCCACATACCTTTTAGTCGATGAAGATCCACCAGTTCCTTGAGTAGTCCTTCGTCTTGTATGATGATTGCCATGGAGTTCTTGAGCTCAACTACACTTTCTATCCTAGTACGAGACCTTTAGATATGTAGGCTAGAAATCAAGAATTATAGTTTTGATCACTAACATTGACAAACATGCTTGAGATAACAATGCATGTGAGTTCGACCGAGAAATGATTGACAACAAGCGTGAGATAGCAACGCTTGCGAGGTCGATCGAGCAGTGCTCTAATAATCTCCCCCTTTGTCAATTTTAGTGACAAAACTATCAATACATATGGAATAAAAAATAAATAAATAAACTTTTGTAGCTTCTCTTCCACATGCATGATCTCCTTGGTTCTTCAACATTACTCGAAATCTTCGTCACTTCCAAGTACTCCAATGATTCCAAAGGTTGTAAGTTTAGCATTATCGTTGTTGAAAATCTGTATCTATAATAATGAGAAAACAAGAGTTCTCAATCATTGTTACACAGTGTTATAATATAATTACACATCATCAAAGGTCAATTGTATCACAACTTCGACAACAATACTATGCCCCTTACATAATGATCCGAAAACCATATTTATTTGTAGTGTGAACTACACATTAATTCTCCCCCTTTTTGTCAATAAAATTGGCAAATGTACGAAAACTAGTGGGATCCTAATGAAATTTTCTTAGAGACATTTCATGACCAAAAGAAAGCACATATCAAACTTTTAGATGCCATCATATAGCCAAAGCTAAATGCATTCATCAAGGAGTTTATAAAGATACAAGATAACCCCTATAATATTCCACATCCACACTCCCCACAAAGATTTTGCAATTAAGTACAAGTTCAATTAAGAACTCTCCCCCATAAAATGTCATTCCCGAAAGAACAACAAGAACGACCTTACTTTCACAAAAAAAGAAGGATTTCTTTGGACATAAAAAATCACATACGAATATGAATTTGAATCCAAAATACTCAATTAAATTAACCACAAGAAAACCCATGGTTAATTTAATCGGAAATGCTCAACATAAGAGAACTTATGGAGAGACACAATATATACATAAAAATATGGATCAGGGAAGAACAATACTGTGGAATAGACAAGGATTCATTCTATTTTCCATCACTATTTGCACAATGACATACAATAGACATAATCCTCGTAAACAAAAGTTCATCCTATCTTCCATCAATATTTGCATAATGACATACAATAGGCTTAACTTTTGTAATGTCAAAAGTTCATTCATTCTTTTATCAATACTTGCATATCGACATGTGAAAGACTTAACTCTTGACAAGGTGCTCTTTATTAGAGAAAACATTTGTTCATAGTGAGTTATGTTTCTAAAGAAGAAACAATTTGAGATTTTAAATCATTTCTTTTGTTGATGAAATCTTTCACCATACCTCTGAAGTTATTATCGAAATGACAAACAAACAAGAGGCGGTTATAGGAAGAACCTTCTCCATTATTCGTAGCTTTCACATTCTTCATCCTTGAAGAAGAGATTCCTTCACACATATACACATTAACTGCTTCAACTGCATCCCTCTTTGTGGTGCCTCTAGTTACGGGAGCCATGAAACTGTATCTTTTAGGGAGAAAAGAACTACAAAAGAATATAAATATACTTATGGATATTCAAACCCTAGAAGAATGTTGAACAAGTCTCCCGTGGTTTATACTCCATTTTCTAAAAATATTAGGAGAATATTTTCTTAACAAGAATAAGAAAAACAAATAAATACACAACTTGAGCCACCTTGATGCAAACCTCATTTTCTCAAGTTAAAGATAAGGATGCAAACGTCACTGGTATTAGATAGTGACGAAGTGAGCCAAACACTCACCTTTTTTACCACATAGTGGTTTATCAAGGTTTGTTGTATAAACAGATTTCTTACCTCGTCCGAAAGTACAGGTTTTAGAAAAACCACGTTGATTATCTAAATCCATATTCATCATTCTCATGTTCTCTTGAAGTTTGGCAATTATTTTGTTGTTCCTTTTGAATCTCCAACACGTGCTTTGAACATGATTCACATTTCCACAAAACGAACAAATCAACAAGGATTTTTTGTTCTGTTGAATTGCATTATTTTTATCATAGCATTCAACATTCATTCTTCCATGATTAGTTGGAACAACAAAGTTGTTTATGCTTGCAGTTTTGCTTTTAAATCCTAAACCATTTTTGTTTCCAAAGGATTTATGACCGAATAACATTGCTGAAATTTTGTCAGAACTTCCAGATAATCTCTGCAGATCATCCTTAAGAGTATTAATCTCTTTTTTCTTTAGGGTCATGGTTCTGGTGAGTTCATCATTAAGAAAATCTATCTCAATATTTTTCACCTGGATTGATGATTCAAGTTTCTTCAATGAAGCTTTTAATTGAAGATTTTCTTGAAGAACCTCTCTATTCAAGAATTCAAAAATCTTTCTGTCAGACTCAAGTTTTGAATCAGAATTTGAGTAGGTGGATGTTTCTGCTGCAAGAGCTGAGGGTTCATTACATCCATCAGACGAATCCAAGATGTTGACACCCAGGAAAGATTTTTCTTATATTGAATCATCTGAAGCAAAAACTGACAAAAGACGTTTATCGCATATATTGCTTCTTTTTACAAATTCTTTGATCTTTTCTGTTATCAGTGATTTATCAAAACCAACATGATTGGAACAATATTCATCATCCCAAGACAAGTTAGAGGCTTCAGTTGCGTTGGAAACAACATTTAATGCAGATGTTCTAACAAAATTTTGATAAATAATTTTTAACTTTCCAACAAGAGCATTTCTGCAAGGGTATCAAAGTTATTTCCCTCAATGATGGCATGCTTCTTAGAATCGTATCTAGATGGCAGTGATCTGAGAATTGTCATCACAATGTCCTTTTCAGGAATAGTCTTACCCAATGCAAAAGATGCATTAACAATTTCAGGCACTTTGTGATTAAACTCATCAAATGTTTCTTCATCTGCCATACGAAGGTTTTCCCACTCAGAATTTAGGTTTTGAAGCCTAGCTTCTTTCTCGCTGGTATTCCCTTCAAATACTGTTTCTAACATATCACAGGCTTCTTTAGACTTTGTGCACGTAGACACATGGTGCTGAAGATCTGGGGTAATGGCATGTATGATAACATTCAAGCCGTCAGAATTTTTCTTTGCAGCAAGGATTTATTCCGGACTATATCTACCAATATCCTTAGGTATATATACATATCCTTCTGTATTAACCGGAGGATCATAGCCATTAACAACACGTACCCATGTTTGAAAATCACGATATTGAAGAAAAGCACGCATAGCGATTTTCCATCATAAGTAGTTTGAGCCATCGATGACTGGTGGTACGTTTATGGAGATAAAATTCCTGTCCATAAAATCAGATCGCTACAAACACTGACTTATAAGGTCTTTAAACGTGTTTGCCTGCTCTGATACCAATTGAAAAAGCGGGGGTCTAACAACCACACCCAATATTTAGCTTAGAAATCTGTATGGACATACTCCAATATACTTTTAAGAGAATCAACTAGACAGTCAGACTCAATCTTAATAAAAGTATATCAAAGAGTTATATCTCACTTTGTCGATTCAATACTTACTCAAGCAAATAGAAATCTGCAAGTCTGATTCAATACAAGAGAAATCATCTGAACGGTACTAAAGACCAATGTTCAAGGATCAATCAATTTCAATTAACAACCAAAGGTTGAATTTCCCAATTGATCGATTCAACGCACAACCTGTGATATTTCAATTATATAACA
Organism: Papaver somniferum; assembly: GCF_003573695.1. Taxonomy (NCBI): domain Eukaryota; kingdom Viridiplantae; phylum Streptophyta; class Magnoliopsida; order Ranunculales; family Papaveraceae; genus Papaver; species Papaver somniferum. Next base: position 89,691,947 of record NC_039367.1, read on the forward strand.
AAATATAATGCGGAAAAGAAATAACACAAACACCAGAAGTTTTGTTAACGAGGAAACCGCAAATGCAGGAAAACCCCGGGACGTAGTACATATTGAACACACACTGTATTAAGCCGCTACAGACACTAGTCTACTACAAATTTACTTCAGTCTGGACTGTAGTTGAACCCCAATCAATCTCACACTGATCCAAGGTACAATTGCGCTCCTTACGTCTCTGATTCCAGCAGGATACTACGCACTTTATTCCCTTGGCTGATCTCACCCACAACTAAGAGTTGCTACGACCCAAAGTCGAAGACTTTAATAAACAAATCTGTATCACACAGAAAAGTCTAAGGTAATAGATAAATCTGTCTCCCACAGAAATACCTACGAGTTTTTGTTTCGTCTTTTGATAAATCAAGGTGAACAGGATCCAATTGATAACCCGGACTTATAATCCCGAAGAACAACCTAGAATTATCAATAACCTCGCAATAATCTTAATCGACTAGAGAAAGAAGATATTGCGAAATCACAAACGATGAGACAAAGATGTTTGTGACTTATTTTATATCTTGCCTATCGGAGAAATCAATCTCAATCCAATCTTACGATTGTACTTAATACGATAGAAACAGCAAGACCAGATCACATAACTACAGAGAAAATAGTTGGGTCTGGCTTCACAATCCCAATGAAGTCTCCAAGTCGTTAACCTACATGGTCTCGGTAGAAACCTAAGGTTAAAGGAGAATCGACTCTAGCTAATATAACTAGTATCACATAGAAGGTGTGGGGATTAGGTTTCCCAGTTGCTAGAGTTCTCCTTTATATAGTCTTTCAAATCAGGGTTTGCAATCTACGTTACCTTGGTAACAAAGCATTCAATATTCACCGTTAGATGAAAACCTGATAAGATTCAAGCTAATATCTTTCAACCGTTAGATCGAACTTAGATTGTTACACACAAATGAAATGCACATTTATTTAGGTTTGTGTAACCGTACCAAAACATGTACACTTAGTTGGTTCAACAGTAGTTAACCAAATGGTTAGCCATATGAGCACTTTCATATCAACCATATTCATCTTCACCATAACTAGTTCAAATGACTCAAGAGAACTAGTTAGAGAGTTGTTAAATTGCTTAGATCTCATAGAAGTATACAAGACACAATTGAAGCAAAAACGATTTGATTCCCTCGAATCAATTCATGAACTTTATAGCCACGGTTTGCAAGTATGCATTCTTTAGTTTATATAAATTAAAGTTCACGAATAATCATTTTTAGAAACTAACTCACTTAAGTACGCATACTGGTACGCGGACTTAAGTACCTGGAATAAGTTTGTTTTCAGTTCACAAACTCCAGCAGAAATTAACAGGATGCGAACTTCTGACAATACGCATACTGGTATGCGGATTTCAGTTCCGGTTTTCCTGAGCAGCAAAGTACGCATACTTTGGTTCAAGGAATAAGAACTTACACACGTATGAGTTATCACACAATATTTATATCATTTCAAGGTTATATTCTAAACTCTCATTTCAATCATTGAAACATTCTTAGAGGACGTTATATAGTTGTTGTTTACAAGCTATTTTTCGTCAAAGCGATTTGAAAAAGCAGGGGTCTAACAACACCACCCAATATTTCGTTTAACAATCTGTATGGACTAACTCCGAAATACTTTGCTAGAGAATCAACTAGAAAGTCAGACTCAATCTAGATAAAAGTATCTCAAGGAGTTAATATCTCTCTTTTGATTTGATTTTTACTCAAGCTAAAATCAATAGCGAGTCTTTATCAAATACAAGGAATAACTTGGACGGTACCAAAGACCAATGTCCAAGGACCAATCAATATCAATCAAAAACCAAAGGTTGGATTTCCAATTGATGATCACGAACGCACAACCTGTATTATTTCAATTATATAAAATATAATGCGGAAAAGAAATAACACAGACACCGGAAATTTGGTTAACGAGGAAATCGCAAATGCAGAAAAACCCCGGGACCTAGTCCAGATTGAATACACATTGTATTCAGCAGCTACAGACACTAGCCTACTCCAAGCTAACTTCGGACTGGACTATAGTTGAACCCCAATCAGTCTCTCACCGATCCAAGGTACAATTGTACTCCTACGCCTCTGATCCCAGTAGGATACTGCACACTTGATTCCCTTAGATGATCTCACCCACAACCAAGAGTTGCTGCAACCCAAAATCGCATACTTGATAATAAACAAATCTGTGTCACACTGAAAAGTCTATCAAAGGATAAATCTGTCTCCCACAGATAAACCCTAGGTTTTGTTCCGTCTTAAGATATGAAATCAAGGTGAACAGGAACCAATTGATAAATCGGTCTTATATTCCTGAAGAACAGCCTAGATTAATCAATCACCTCTCTACTGACTACACAGGAGGTTTGTCGAGGAATCACAAACAGTGAGACGAAGATGTTTGTGACTTCTTTATCTTGCCTATCGGAGAACTCTCACGATCTCAAGACAATCAAAGATTGAACTCGTACGATAGAAGATGCAAGATCAGATCACACAACTATGATAAAAGTAGTATCGGTCTGGCTTCACAATCCCAATGAAGTCTTAAGTCGTTAACCTAGTTTTAGAGAAGAAAACCAAAGGTTAAAGGAGAATCGACTCTAGCGAGCGCACTAGTATCACACGGACGTGTGGGGATTAGTTTTGCACAATGCTAGATGTTTCCTTTATATAGCATTCAAATCAGGGTTTTGCCTTAGTTACAAAGCAATCCATATTCAACCGTTAGATCGAAAACTTAGCTTGTCACACACTCTTGGGTAGACGTTTACTGGGTTTGTGAAAACCATGCCCAAACGTGTATGTATATGTTGGTTCAACATAGTAACCCAAAAGGTTAACCATATGAGTATTTCATATTAACCTTGTTCTTCTTCACCATAACTAGTTCAATTGACTCAAATGAACTAGTTAGAGAGTTGTTCAATTGCTATGAGATCTTATGTAACTACACAAGACACAATTGAAACAAAGATGATTCGATTCGATTGAATCGTCTCATGAACTTTATAGCCACGGTTTACATAAAGCATTCCTTAGTAATTTAAGTATCATGTTCAGAGAACATTTTTAGATCATAACCTCTTAAGCTCACAAACAAGTTTGCGGACTTAAGACAACCGGTGGAGTTTTCCAAACTCAGCAGAAAATCTCGGCAAAGAGACTTTCGCCAGTTCGCGGACTTACACGCAAACGAGTTTTTGGAAAATCCCAGCAGAAATTCTCGGTACAAGAACTTCTGTCAGTTCGCAAACTGAGTTCGCGGACTGGGTTCGCGGACTTGGAAAAGCCAATTCCTCCGGTTTCTCTCAATCAACAAAGTTCGAAAACTTATGATTAAGGAATACATGGTTATGTAATCTAAACTCTCATTCCAATCATTGAGACATTCTCAGAGGATGTTATATAGCCGTTATTCACAGACCGTTTCGCGTCAGAGCAATTCTCAAAGTAATTGAAACTTTTCATGACTTTCGTTACTAGGTGAAGATAAACTTGATCAAAGCGAAACGCTTTACCAACACATGATTTCGATATATAGATATGCGAGATATACTCGGCTCGAAATATCAAATGTGTATGATCCAGTCTATATAGCATACGACTTTTGTCTCAAAAGAAGTAGGAGATAGAAGAGATAGACTTTTGAGTGATAGATAAGTTCAAGTCTCCACATACCTTTTTGTTGATGAAGTTCAACGGTTCCTTGAGTAGATCTTCGTCGTTGTATGATGAATCGCCATGAATTCCTTGAACTCAACTACACTTTTCTATCCTAGTCCGAGACTTAGCTATGTAGGCTAGAAATCAAGACTCATAGTTTTGATCACTAACATTGACAAACATGCTTGAGATAGCAACGCATGCGAGGTCGACCGAGCTATGCTCTAACAATCTCCCCCTTTTTCAATTTTAGTGACAAAACTATTAATACATATGGAATACAAAAATCATAAACTTTAGTGGCTCCTATTCCATAGTCTAATCTTCAACGTTCCCTGAAATCTTCGTCCTTCCAAGTACTCCAATGATCCCAAAGGTTGTAAGTTTAGCATCACTGTTGTTGAATATCCGTAGCTATAACAATGAGAGAAATCGAGATTCTCAATCATTATTATACAGTTTCATAGTATATTATTATGTAACATCAAAGTCCAATTGTATCACTGTAGATGGTGGATTTTCGACAAAAACTAAAATCGTAAACTCATAATAATACGAAGCTCTGATTCAGCAATCAGACGTGAGTATCGAGATACGGCTCTCTCATCGAATTCCCAACGGAGAGTACTTTCTCTCAGAGTACATGTAGATATGTAATCTCACGACTGGAAAATGACATATCTCATGAATACTGAACACTTTCAGTGATTATTTCTATATAGTATCACGAGATGGACGACTCCTAGAAAGCTTGCTCTGCTAGTATAGAGCGATAACGTCTTTAGTAACAAACAACAAGTTTACCCTGACTATCTAAAGGATATGAGTTACCGACAATCTCATATCGGGATAATTAATGCTCCTAGACAGCTTGCCCTACTAGTATAGAGCCACAAAGTTAATTATTCCTAATTGCTCCTATTCCATGGTCGAATCCACGACTGGTCCCATGGAATGGCAATAACGATTGTTCTGATTCTATGATCGAATCCACGGCTTGATCTCATAGAATAGCAATAACTATATTATCTCATTACTCCGATTTCATGATCGAATCCACAGCTGGTCTCATAAATGGTAATAGATAAATCTTAATTACTCCGATTATATGGTCGAATCTACGATCCCATGGAATGGTAATGCTCACTTTATTAATAATAAACATCTTATTGCTCAGTTTTGTGAATTATTCTCCACCGAATTCCACAATTAGTAATAAATAATCAGCAACCGGGCGTCTGAGCTACCTCTAGTAAGCCCCGATTCAAATGGTGAAGGTGTATTCAACGATGATACACTAAAAGTCACCGCACGAACGAGTATTTCAAAAATACAATGAAACGATGAAACTATGCAAAATAGAGATGAAAATAATAAATAATTAAAAATATTGACCAGGGTGCTGGGAGCACGGACACACGACCGACCGACCGTGTCGTGGTCAATCCCACGCCAGTTTTATATTTTTAATGCATTTTTATTATTTTCCATGATTTGATGAAAATTCTCTCATTTGATCAAATCTCCTTCGTCTTGAGGAAATTCCTCGGTTTCATGGTACTTCCATAAATCCATAAAAAATAATATAAAACTACGGAAAGGAGTGTGGGGCGTGACCATTGGCCAACCGGCCATGCCTTGGTCCCAACCGGCCCCACACCCACGGTTCCTTATTATTTTATTATTATTATTATTATTTCTCTAATTTCATGAAAAAACTCTTTTATTTCATGGTATTTTTGCACAAATCATCAAATAATAATAAAATAAAATAAATTATGAAAACTTGTGGGACCGGGCCTTGGCCGGCCGGACATGCCCTAGCCGGTCCCACACGCCCCTTTGTTTTATTATTTCATTATTAGTTTTCCTTGAATTCATCAAATTTCTTGATTTCATGGTATTTCTCTCAAATTAGGAAAAAATCCCTCAAATCATCAAAATACCTAAAAATATTAAAAAATTAGGAAAACTCGTGGGACCGGGCCCTAGCCGGACGCCCATGCCTTCCACGGTCCCACACGCCCTTGTTTTTTATTATTTTAATATTTTTTGCTTCCTTGAACTCATGAAAACTCCTTCAATTCATGGAAACTCCCTATATTCATCAAATTTCTCAAAATTCATGAATTTTTCATAAAATCATTATAAAATTAGGGAAACTCGTGGGACCGGGCCCTAGCCGGCCGGCCATGCCTTCCACGGTCCCACACGCCCTTGTTTTATTATTTTAATATTTTTTGCTTCCTTGAACTCATGAAAACTCCTTCAATTCATGGAAACTCCCAAAATTCATCAAATTTCTCAAAATTCATGAATTTTTCATAAAATCATCAAAATATTATAAAATTAAGGAAAAGGCACCACGGGACCGTGGTCACGACCGGCCGACCATGCCTTGACCACGGCGGTCCCACGCCTCCTCATTCCTTATTTATAATTATTTTTCATCATCTCATGGTGTTTTCCTCAGTTTCGTCGAAACCCTAATTTTGGCATATTTTCTCGAATGGATGCTCAATTGCACGCCAGAAAATATCAAAATTCTCAGGACTGAGACGCGGACGCCTTGGGGACACGAGCACGCTATCTTGACCGACCAAGATTGGCTCTTTGGCTCACGGAAGCCGGTCCCATCAATTTTCACAGTTTTGACCTAATTTGCACAATTGCTCGTATTAGGTCCAAAACTCTCCCAAACACTTTGGATTTTCATGAAGTGATCGTCAGGCGGTCACGGGACAACCCAGGGCCGGTTTCATGACTCCATGGTCGGTCCCTCGCCTCGTCATAATTAATTAGGTTTTCTCACCTAAGGCTCAGACGAGCATTTTCGAATAAATGATTAAACCAGCATTTAATCATTTTCACCAACAAATCGTCAACTCTTCAGGAGTTCTTTATTTGCTCACGTGAGCATATGGACACTACATGGTTGATCCAGTCCCATGCTCCCTCCTTCGTCCCATGGTTGAAATTCTGACGAACCATGAATTGATCATCAATTGATCAAATTAGGGTTTCTGAATCCAAGGATCATCATTCCAGATTCTAACCTTAATAATTTTATGACGACCTCATGGTCATTAATTTTATTAATTATGCTCGGTTCAACGACCAGTATTCTAATTAATTTTTGGTACGCTGCCAATAATCCATCAGACGAGCAACACATGCTCAGACGATCAAATATTCAACAATTCATCACATGAGCAACACTTGCTCAGATGATATTTTTCAAACCAAGGAATATTGGTTCAACAATCAATATTCAACGATCCATCGAATGAGCAATACTTGCTCACTTCATCGTAAGAACTATACCTCTGTCTCATGACATGTTCAATTCATGAGTTTCAGAACATCATGTTCAACTCAACGACTACATGGACTCATCGTCCCATCAAACCACGAAGTCATCAATTGACTAACAAACCACGAGACGTCAATCGTGTCACTTGGGGGGATATCACTTAGGGTTTTGGTCTGGCGGTCTACGGCACGTGTGTTCAAACACACGATGGAATGTGAGCAAGTCGTGCAATCAGTTGAAGGAATTCACGAGGTAGTGGGTGGAAAATCGACCAAGTCTCCACACGTTGAGCAACTGGTTTCAAACACGATCCACTTCCCCACTCCTTGATTCCATCAACTGTCACACTTCATGGAATCATGGTGTCTACAATTCCAGCAATATAAATAAGTCTCTGAATCATGATTGAATCATCATCAGTATCATCAATCTCACGTCACTGACAACACGAGATCATCAACTCATCAATTGAGCAACTTTCAATTCAATTCAGAGCTTATCGTATTCAGAATTCACACACCCACAATCTTTGATTACCATTGATTCCACACATTTCTCAGCTTCCCTCCTACAGATCAACCCATCCTCTCTTGTGACCGAATTTACTCTGGAACGGTCATTGTCTTGATTTAGGCCGGAGTACTACAGATTGATCTCTCGAATCTAAAGCACCCCCTTTGCAGCGGTGCATCTGTGTGAGGTTTAACATTTCGCTCGGTTCGAGGAGTCTCCTCCGTACGGTCGTCTCCTCAATTCCTTAAAAACCAGCAAATCGTTTTTCCCCATCTACAGATTGGCGACCACAGTGGGAGATCATTCTCTCGTTTGTAATCTCACAATTTCACAAGATGGTTGATCTCTGGTCAGGTTCAGTTACGAATCCTAACACAAACCGTGCTAGCACTAGCAACAACAACAATCAGAATATCCCGGAGACAATTCCGACCTCCAACACTGATGGTGGTGACACTACTCCTCCTCACGCCGAAGTCATCCACTGTCCGTACGACACCCTGAAGAAGCCAGAGTAGATACACCGCCTACCATTGATGATCTTATCAAAGCGCATGAGACTCTTGCAAAGAACCAGGCTGACATGGCTGCTACACAGAAGGAGATGCGTAATTATCTCAAAACTCTTACTGACAAGATGTCAGACAAGACTCAAGAGAAGGGAAAGGAGAAGGAGAAATCCTCAGACGACGGTCCTGAAGTAATTCCAATCCATACAGTAGAAGACGACGAAGTCCACAAAACTACTGCAGACAACTCATCAGCGAAGGGATCATCGAATTTCATCACTCGCGGGGATCTGGAGCACCTTTTGGAGAACCGTGGAAAAGACAAAACATCGTATGTCCATCGTCATCAACCTCCTTATCCTTCCGCTACGCAGAGGACTCCACTCCCCAAAGGTTATGTTTCTCCAACCTTCACCTTATATGATGAAACTGGAAATGCTAGGGAACATGTCTCTTGTTTTCTCGAATACCTGGGAGAACATGAACACAATCATGTCATCCGTCTCAAGGAATTCTCAAAATCTCTGAAAGGCAGAGCATACACCTGGTATAACAACATCGCACCAGGGACTATCAACAATTGGGGAGAAATGGTTAACGCATTCTACAGGAAATACTTTTTCCTGTCAGAACAAGTCACCCTCTCCGACCTTGGAAGGATGTTTCAGAGGGTCAGTGAAAATCCCAATGATTATGTGAAAATATTCAGAGTCCAATCCCTAGATTGTCATGACCCAAACGTCACGGAGCAGCAACTGGTAGACTTGTGCATCAATGGCATGCTCCCGGTCTACAGGGCCTTGCTAGAAAACCTTCGATTCCAGACTTTCTCAGAGCTTCACGAAGCTTCAAAGAGTTCAGCAACCACTGCACCCGCTCTTTTGGAAAGAGCAAAGTCTACAAAGACTGAATATTCAAAAGACACTCGAGGAAGCAGGCGTCTGATCAACAAGCAGTATAACCTGCAACCTTCAACAAATGTTGTCGCGGAAGGGAGTAAACAAAAATAAGAACCACAATACAAGCAAACTTCCTCTACCCCTTCAAAGACACACAAGAAGAATAATTCGAAAATCCCTCCTCAACATACTAAAGATCCAGAAGCACCTGATTTTCCCTGTTCAATGGAAGAAGTTAATGAACTACTCGATAGCTGGATTCAAGACGGCACAGTCAAATTTCCTTATGTCAAGAAGGAACCAACTGAAGAGGCAATGGAAAATCCTCGGTATTGTCGCTTCCATAGATACGTCATCCATCCCACGAGTGATTGCAAAATTTTGAAGCGCATATTCAAAGAAAAGGTTGAATCAGGAGAGCTCAACCTGGGGACTGAGGGGGTGCACAAAACCCCCTCTCAGTCAGAACTTTTACCATCTCCGAACTTCCTGTCAAGGAAACGGTCCAATCTCTGATCGAACATGTCTGCGAGTTGTTGTATCTTTCGAAAGCTCAAAGGAAAGACATGTTTGCTGCACTGAACCACATCGTTTCCAGAAATAGTCCGCTGATCCAAGAGACTACCACCGGACCTTCAGCCACCGACACATAAATTTATGACTGGGGACTGCTCACCAGAGTGCACACTAAAGGAAATGATTTCAAGAGGGCGTTCATCGATGTTGGTACCGCCGTCAACATCATCCCATTGAAAACTCTCAGAGCTGCCGATATTACTCGACGTTAAGCTACCCACGCTCCCATAGAAATCAGGGACCACGAAGGAATCTCCAGAAACACATACGGCTTCATCACTCTCAAAGTTACGGAAAGATCGATCTGCACTGAGGCCAAGTTTTTCATAATCCGGGAAGACCCTGGATACGACATGGTCCTTGGGAGAACTTGGATTCATGCTGAAAGGACAACGATGCCTTCAACACATCCTGTCATCGACAAGGATTCCGAGTCGGAAGACGAAGCAGAGGATGCACCACCGTTTGAGCATCTGGAAGAAGTAAAAGCTCTGATGGGACTTACGCATGAACTTGTAGATAATCCGCACACCTTTTTCAGAAGGTTTCGAGCTCAGGAAAGTCTTATTCCTCCTCTTGCTCCAATATTACCAATGTTCAAATACGCTACTATGGTCCAGGTACTTCTCCCCATGAATAATTTAGCAGTCATCAAAAGCTACGAGTGGGTAACTTCACCTCAGCAATATTACACTCAATGGTTGGGTTCAGAACTTCTTCAAATCAGTCACTCCATCGAGAGGTTTATTGTTGAAGACTTGGCTAATCATGATCAACACTATGCTGGATACTCTCTTCCGCGCGAGTGTCCATATGGGCCACAATCGAGGAATTCCATCAAATAGGGAATCCCGAGTCAGCGGAAGATATTCAAGGCACGATCGACCAAGCCTAACAAGTTTCATGAAGGGGACCTGGTTCTCAAAGCAGTTCAGCGCGGTCTTCATTATACAAGGAACTCCAATTGGGAAGGACCATTCATGGTCGCTGAGTCCATGGACGGAGGATACTACAAATTGGCCAACGCAGATGGCAGAACCCTACCAGTAATTCACGAAAATTGGCTCAAGGCGTTTATCTGAAATTATTGGACATTTAAGGTATTGGGGGTTTGAAGCACTCATGTTGTTGGGATTTAACATTTAGGATTTCCTTTCATTTTTATTTCAATTCCTCCAAAACATTTGCAACACTTGCAATCAGTATTTGAATTCAGCAATTTATCAAAATTCAGTTCATATATTTCGTAAAAGAAAATCTCTATCAAAACTACAAGAAAATCCTTAACCATCAGTCGATCCAAAACCATCTAAATATCAAAAACCAAATATAAACCTCACATCTCTCAGAAGTTCAAAAGTTCAAAAGATCAGCAAGAAAAGGCTTTCGCTCATCAACATCCTTCAAGATTTTCAAGGCCGCCCTCTCCTTGTTCAACTCCTCGGTCAGCTTAGCAATCTTGTCCTCCTTCTCCTCTACAACATCATTAGGAAAGGGTATGTTCTTTTCACATGAATCCTTGATAACGTTTATTTACTTACGAAGCCATTTCACGTTAAGGCCAAGTCTTTCTGAATTCTCCAAGTTAAACTCCCAATCAAAGAGTATATCTGGAGTCACGTTATTCCTGGGTCTCGTATGCATATCACTCACGATACGCAAGATAACGCCTACTTGCATGGTTAAAGCATAAGCACGCCCAGGGTTCCTGTCAACGATCATGTGGCCAAATTTCTTCCATATCGTCTCATACAAGCATGAATATTCAATGGGAACGCTGAATCCACCGACCAGTTCATGATACGGGAGTGAAGTGTTAAAGAGAGGATCGAAAGCAAACCCTACAGTTAGATATTCATACAATATTATACGGTTCTCAGTCACTGGAGCGGCTTCCACGACCAAAGCAACAGTTCCTTCGGTATTCTCCGTTGCTATCTCGGTTTCTTCTATCACTGAAGCAACAACCATCTGGTTTTCCATAACATCAGAAGCGACCATCTCATGGCCTCGAAGTTTAGGGATGGTTGTCTCTTCATCAATAACTTCAGAAAGGTTAGAGTTGTCATCATGGGCTCCAGTATCCTTAACTTCGGTATTTAGCACCTAATACGAAGATTACATGAGATTAGAATTACGAAGCCAAAGGAGATTATGAAACACAATATACCATCAAGGAAACATCATCAATGTTCATCATACTACATTCAAAGAACGAAAAAATAACATGAAAGTCATGAAAACACATTTTACGATGAGTCCGTCTGAGGAAACTGAACTCTTCCCTGTACTAGGAGACGAACTGGGAGAAATATACAATGAATCTTAGGATTAATCATATTCCATTCTCTATGTATTTATGTCCTCGATGACATGTAAAAATTTCATGACAATCCGATGAACGAACGAGTAGATGTGGCCAAAATATCAAGTGATGCGCAATCTGAAAAAGTTCTGGAAATCTCCTGGAAGTTTACTATTTCGCCTTTTTCAGGTCATGAACGTACTCAAAACTTAAAAATATTCTTTGATTAAGCTTGGAAATTTTCCGGGCTTGAATTTGCACATGCAGGTCATCAAAATCCGACTCCGGATGAGGATTCTACAACGTTCTTACTAAAAAGCTGGGTTCTGAATTTTCTGACGACGAAATTCGACTAAGTTTTCATATATTCACATGGGTTCTCATTCATTCATTCACAAGTCAACACTTTTGTACTTCTATGAATAATATACAGAATATATACTTACTTGAAGAGTCACCGAAGTGTCCAAGGGGTTGGAATTGTCCACATCAATGACAAGAGGAACATCACTTCCATCCAGCTCCGAATCTTGGGAATTACCTCCATTCCCTTTCCCAGAGGATGATTGAGTTCCATAATTCTCCATCTCCATGACGACATCCTCCTGTACACGTCCTTTACAATCAATATTTTCATCCATGAAGCACCACATTTGAACATGTGAAGAAATACTTACAGTTTCTTCGTCTCTCAAATCAGCGATTGCTTGTTCAGTAGCACAAAATTGAAGACCTTCAAGACTCGATGGAGTAAAATTCTGCAACAAAATTAACAACACTGGCTTCATGATTCTAATGTTAATAGCAATGAAAGTCACAGTGGGAAATATTGGGAACTCACCAAAGCACCAACTGGGGACATTACGGTATTGGGTAACAACTTATAACCTTTGTGCCTGCCTTCTATGCCATGAATAACCGCCTTAGTCTCTGAGAAATCTACACCGATTCGAGGTCGTATATTACGACCGTCCTGTGGTGAAATCCAGTAATATAATCAGAATATAGTTCTTATAATTTCGTGAAGATTATATGAAAAAACATACCTGAGAGCATCCTGGAGACGACTTTCGTTTATCACCAGAAAGATACTTCAATCTTGGTCGACTGGAAATCATCTCAGCCGAAGGGATATCCTTGAATAGAGGTCTGGGAAATCTTACAAAGCCACGCAAACACCCAAGTTGATGATCCCAGAATTCTGCATAACCTAGGGTTACATAGGCGAATCTACCAGAACCATGAAACCAGTAGCTACTCCCATCCACGTGAGTATGATCCAAATGAGTCCTGAGTTGCTTAACTGATGGCTTCCTCCTCCGTATGGTTGGAACACACTGATCCATACCCATTTGTCGAGATGCTCTATCAATGTTATACTCCTCCACTGAAAGCTCTCCAAATGTGACTGATAGCAAATGACCAGGAGTGCAACTCAACATGAAAGATCTTTCGCCATCACTCATATGCGCACCAGATGTCAAACTCGTTCCTTCTCCAGTATTGAAAGTCATCGGCTGAGAAACATAATCAGGGACTGACACCCACGGGCGAAAATTGAACTCAGATTCTTCATCTAACACATCAATAAAACGTATTTTAGAACGAGGCTGCTTGGTGGACCAACGCATGATCCTAGCATTATCTTTCTCAGGAAAAGTACGGCGCACATCAGTATTCGGTCCTTGCATAACATTACGTGGAGTAGGTGCAAAATTCTTAAAATGCTCCCACATCAAAGCTTGAAGAAACATCGTGTTGGCATAACACTCAATCTTCATAGAGCCGTTCGACACTGGAGTCTATAATCAAGGAGTCTAGGTTGTAATACAAGGAGCCTAAGAATAAACTACCTATTGGAAGTTGCTCACCTTGAGCCATCTTAATAGAAAAGGGAATCACAAAACGCTTCAACAAGTTTCCATTGTCTTCAAAAATGTCTCTGGACAACCATAAACATAAGAAAGCAGCAATGGGTAACATACCGTCGATGGGTTTATCATAAACCTTGTCTTTGGGCCACCAGTGTGTCAACCAGGAAGCATAGCATCCTTTACTACCATCCTTATTCGATTTCTCCATTGCAGCTGTCAAGCCATGAGAAACGGCGGTCTCCTCATCTGAAAGATCCCCAAGAAGATTTCCCGTGATCGGGAGATGCATCAGAGCCGCCACGTCTTCCAAGGTAATGGTAAACTCTCCCCATCTACATATGAAAGTGTGAGTGGGAATGCACCAGCGAGCAAATAGAGCCACAATACCACTTGCGTCATGATAAATGAACAACTCTTCAGAAGCTTGAATAGCTCTCGTCACCTGTGCCTGGTCGAGCATAGTCCTCACATGGGGAAAACCCAACATATGCCTCGCCCAGCCGGCAAATTTTTCCAAAGGTCGTCGAGAAAGCTTAAACTCTATGATTGATGAGGCGAAGACCCCTCGTTCAAGACAAAATCGAATCACCGTCTTAGGAGTCACCAATTTCTTCTGAGTAACAGTTCTGGGATTTATCAAAAGACGACACACTGGGGATTTCAAATGTTGCTCAGCTCCTAGAATATCTTTTTCAAAGAATGCATCATCTATGTTCGGGACATTCTTAATCCCAAGGATTTCGTCTTTGTCTCCCCCAATGGAAGTTTCATCCATGCATGTCTCATCTCTGGAGATACCATCATCAACGCACATCTCTTCCCTCGAGGCGTCGTCAGCTTGGGAATTGGACATCTTTGCTAAGTAGCTGAAAAGGTTCACACTACATTCTACTTCAGTATGCCGTCCAGATATAAATCAAGGAAATACAAGAAAAAATGGTAACTCTTAACTCTTACCTTTTATACTTCCACTAACAATAGTGATAGTAATGCTAGAGTTAACACCCCAAAATCGTTTGTCTCTTCGAAAACTGCAAAAACTAACGAAACTTTATTTAATTTCCGAAACTGATTTTTCATGAAATCACGGACACAATTTTCATAATGTGAACATTCACACAACTGACCTATGAAGTTCATAACAATAAAATATTTCATTATAAATATATTTTCTATCTTCGAAGGTTCCTCAAAACCCACGTTTCTGATTTTTCGAAAAAACAACAATTAATGCAACATTGCTTACATAAATTCTCAAGGATTTTATCTAACGAAAACAAACTCATGCAAATAAAATATATCATCATATTTTGCACAATATATGTCACGGCTGCATATATATATATAAACTATTTTTCCTTCGTGTCGTCATTATTTGTCTTTAAAACGAAGGTTTATTTCAAAAATAGTGTGAAAGCTCACATCTCATACATATGATAAAGTTTTGTATTCACATGAAATCTCATAAGAAAAATTTTATCACTGGACACAAGTTCATCATACATATTTTCCTTCGTGTCATCATTATTTGTCTTTAAAACGAAGGATTTTCCAATTTCATGAAAATTCACTTCTTTTATGATAAAATCTTGGTACACATGAAAACTCATAAACTAAGTTTTATCACTGAACCTAGGTTTATATACTAAAAAAAATCTCTCCTAAATCAGGGATTATAGTTAGTTTACAAAACTAACGATCGAACGAACATACGTTTACAAAAAACTAGGGTTTTTCATAAAACTCACACCAATTGTATACACATTTATATGATCTCAACATGATCACTTCATGAAATTCATGTAAACAACAACAAAAATAAAAAAAATCGCTCACCTGGTCGGCGCCGGACGGTGGCGGCGATCGGAGCTCCGGCAAAAACTTCCTGCTGCTGGCGTGATGAAGATGAAGATTTGATCAAGGTGCTGGTCGTGTGAGGGGGGAATAAAAAAAAAGGATTAATCCCTTTTATATCAATTTTATTTCCAAAACCTAATTTTCTAGGGATTTCCTTATTGGGCCCGACCCGCGAATCCTAACCGACCACGGACTCGTCGTCCAAACCAGCGGTTCAACACCAATTTATGTTCATCAAAAGACGCTCCAATCATGACATTGAAGCCTTCATAAAGTCGTAGTTTGCTCATGCTCTCTAAATCCGTTAACGTCTCAACTTATGACTCAGTTCAATTACTGGTATTATTTTTTATGGCTGGAAAATCACCATTTAATGCTGACTGAGGAACACAGCTTTCCTCAGTAAGAAGGGGACTTAATATAGATGGTGGATTTTAGACAAAGTCTAAAATCGTAAACTCATAATTATACGAAGCTCTGATTCAGCAATCAGACGTGAGTATCGAGACACGACTCTCTCATCGAATTCTCAACGGAGAGTACTTTCTCTAAGAGTACATGTAGATATATAGTCTCACGACTGGACAACGGCATATCTCATGAATACTGAACACTTTCAGTGATTATTTCTATATAGTATCACGAGATGGACGGCTCCTAGACAGCTTTCTCTGCTAGTATAGAGCGATAACGTCTTTAGGAACAAACAACAAGTTTACCCTGACTATATAAAGGATATAACTTACCGACAAGCTCATATCGGGATAATTAATGCTCCTAGACAGTTTGCCCTGCTAGTATAGAGCCACAAAGTTAATTATTCCTAATTGGTCCTATTCCATGGTCGAATCCACGACTGGTCCCATGGAATGGCAATAACAATTGTTCTGATTCTATGATCGAATCCACGGCTTGATCTCATAGAATAGCAATAACTATATTATCTCATTACTACGATTTCATGATCGAATCCACAGCTGGTCTCATAAATGCTAATAGGTAAATCTTAATTACTCTGATTCTATGGTCGAATCTACGATCCCATGGAATGGTAATGCTCACTTTATTATTCTGAATTCGTAGTCGAATCCTCAGCTGATCCTATGAATTAATAATAAACATCTTATTGCTCAGTTTTGTGAATTATTCTCCACCGAATTCCACAATTAGTAATAAATAATCAGCAACCGGGCGTCTGAGCTACCTCTAAGTAAGCCCCGATTCAAATGGTGAAGGTGTATTCAACGATGATACACTAACAGTCACCGCACGAACGAGTATTTCAAAAATACAACGAAACGATAAACCTATGCAAAATAGAGAAGAAAATAATAAATAATTAAAAATATTAACCAGGGTGCTGGGAGAACGGACACACGACCGACTGATCGTGTCATGGTCAATCCCACGCCAGTTTTATATTTTTAATGCATTTTTATTATTTTCCATGATTTGATGAAAATTCTCTCATTTTATCAAATCTCCTTCGTCTTGAGGAAACTCCTCGGTTTCAGGGTACTTCCATAAATCCATAAAAAATAATATAAAATTAAGTAAAGGAGTGTGGGGAGTGACCATTGGACAACCGGCCATGCCTTGGTCCCAACCGGCCCCACACCCACGGTTCCTTATTATTTTATTATTATTATTATTATTTCTCTAATTTCATGAAAAAACTCCTTGATTTCATGGTATTTTTGCACAAATCATCAAATAATAAAAAAAATAAAATAAATTATGAAAACTTGTGGGACCGGGCCTTGGCCGGCCGGCCATGCCCTAGCCGGTCCCACACGCCCCTTTGTTTTATTATTTCATTATTAGTTTTCCTTGAATTCATCAAATTCCTTGATTTCATGGTATTTCTCTCAAATTAGGAAAAAATCCCTCAAATCATCAAAATACCTAAAAATATTAAAAAATTAGGAAAACTCGTGGGACCGGGCCCTAGCCGGCCGGCCATGCCTTCCACGGTCCCACACGCCCTTGTTTTTTATTATTTTAATATTTTTTGCTTCCTTGAACTCATGAAAACTCCTTGAATTCATGGAAACTCCCTAAATTCATCAAATTTCTCAAAATTCATGAATTTTTCATAAAATCATTATAAAATTAGGGAAACTCGTGGGATCGGGCCCTAGACGGCCGGCCATGCCTTCCACGGCCCCACACGCCCTTTTTTTATTATTTTAATGTTTTTTGCTTCCTTGAACTCATGAAAACTCCTTCAATTCATGGAAATCCCAAAATTCATCAAATTTCTCAAAATTCATGAATTTTTCATAAAATTATCAAAATATTATAAAATTAAGGAAAAGGCACCACGGGACCACGGTCACGACCATGCCTTGACCATGGCGGTCCCATGCCTCCTCATTCCTTATTTTATAATTATTTTTCATCATCTCATGGTGTTTTCCTCAGTTTCGTCGAAACCCTAATTTTGGCATATTTTCTCGAATGGATGCTCAATTGCACGGCAGAAAATATCAAAATTCTCAGGACTGAGACGCGGACGCCTTGGGGACACGAGCACACTATCTTGACTGTCCAAGATTGGCTCTTTGGCTCACGGAAGCCGGTCCCATCAATTTTCACAGTTTTGACCTAATTTGCACAATTGCTCGTATTAGGTCAAAAACTCTCCCAAACACTTTGGATTTTCATGAAGTGATCGTCAGGCGGTCATGGGACAACCCAGGGCTGGTTTCGTGACTCCATGGTTGGTCCCTTACCTAGTCATAATTAATTAGGTTTTCTCACCTAAGGCTCAGAGGAGCATTTTCGAATAAATGATTAAACCAGCATTTAATCATTCTTTCACCAACAAATCGTCAACTCTTCAGGAGTTCTTCGTATATTCTCATGTGAGCATATGGACACTACATGGTTGATCCACGGTCCCATGTAATCGCTCCCTCCTTCGTCCCATGGTTGAAATTCTGACGAACCATGAATTGATCATCAATTGATCAAATTAGGGTTTCTGAATCCAAGGATCATCATTCCATATTCTAACCTTAATAATTTTATGACGACCTCATGGTCATTAATTTTATTAATTATGCTCGGTTCAACGAACAGTATTCTAATTAATATTATTGGTACGCTGCCAATAATCCACCAGACGAGCAACACATGCTCAGACGACCAAATATTCAACAATTCATCACATGAGCAAAACTTTCTCAGATGATAAATATTTTTTCAAACCAAGGATTATTGGTTCAACAATCAATATTCAACGATCCATCGAATGAGCAATACTTGCTCACTTCATCGTAAGAACTATACCTCTGTCTCATGACATGTTCAATTCACGAGTTTCAGAACATCATGTTCAACTCAACGACTACATGGACTCATCGTCCCATCAAACCACGAAGTCATCAATTGACTAACAAACCACGAGACGTCAATCGTTTCACTTGGGGGGATATCACTTAGGGTTTTGGTATGGCGGTCTACGGCACGTGTGTTCAAACACACGATGGAATGTGAGCAAGTTGTGCAATCAGTTGAAGGAATTCACGAGGTAGTGGGTGGAAAATCGACCAAGTCTCCACACGTTGAGCAACTGGTTTCAAACACGATCTCCACTTCCCCACTCCTTGATTCCGTCAACTGTCACACTTCATGGAATCATGGTGTCTATAATTCCATCAATATAAATAAGTCTCTGAATCATGATTTAAACATCATCAGTATCATCAATATCACATCAAACTGACAACACGAGATCATCAACTCATCAATTGAGCAACTACTCTCAATTGAGCAATTTCAATCATTTAGAGCTTATCATATTCAGAATTCACACACCCAAAATCTTTGATTACCAATGATTCCACACATTTCCCAGCTTCTCTCCTACAGATCAACCCATCCTCTCTTGTGACCGAATTTACTCTGGAACGGTCATTGTTTTGATTTAGGAAGGAGTACTACAGATTGATCTCTCGAATCTAAAGCACCCCCTTTGCAGCGGTGCATCTGTGTGAGGTTTAATATTTCGCTCGGTTCGAGGAGTCTCCTCCGTACGGTCGTCTCCTCAATTCCTTAAAAACCAGCAAATCGTTTTCCCCCATCTACAATCACGACTTTAACAATAATACTATGGTGATATGTAACACTCCCCCTTAGTCAATACTCCATTTCGATCATGGAAACCACTCCCCCTTACACAATTATCCAAAAACCATATGTATTTGTAGTGTGAACTACAATATTTCTCCCCCTTTTTTTCAATAAATTTGGAAAAGGTACGAGAACGGGATCAGAATGAAATTTCCACAAGAGACATTTCATAGACGAAAAGAAAAACACATACCAACTTAATTTAGATGCAGTCATAAAGCCGAAGCTAAATGCATTCATCAAGGAGTTTTAAGATACAAGATAACCCCTATAAAATTCCACAACCGCACACCCGCAAGATATTACCATTAAGCACAAGTTCAAAAGAACTCTCCCCCATTTGATGTCATTCCCGAAAGAACAACAAGAGCGACCTTAATTTCGAAAGAAAAGAAGGATTTTTAAATTGGACACCAAAAACCATGGAAATGATTTTCTATATCCAAAACTCAACCAAATTAATCACAAGTAAACCCATGATTAATTTAATTGGAATGCGCAACTAAATCAAACCACAAAAGTGATCAATTTAATTGAAGGTGCTCAACATAAGTAAACTTACGGAGCTACGACTAAGGTAACCAGACGGAGATGACTACCTTAATCGTTCAAATACTCAACATAAGGAAAACCTTACGGAATATACGACTATAAAACATGATTAGTATATCCGTTCATATACTCAACACAAGAACTTGTGGAATATATGAAAAACTCAACTAGATTAATTACAAAAGAACCTATAATTAATCTAATTGGAATACACAACCAAACTAATCACCGAAACGATCAATTTAATTGTCAAAATATTTGCTCGACAAAAGAAGAATTTCGGAGCAAATAACTAAATAACCAACCAAGATGATTAATTTAGTTCATAATTCTCAACATATATCATCTTATGGAACAACCAACAAAGCCAATAAGAATAATCGACTTAGTTGTATCGTGCTCAACATAAGACACACGATGGAGCCTTCACGGTAAAACATAACAAAATGGATCAATGAAGATCAATATCGTGGATAACATACAAGGATCTATTCTATTTTCCATCATAATGACATAATAGACTTTATCCTTGTCAAACAAAAGATTTTATCCTATTTTCCATCAAATACATGACTGCATAGGCATAACTTTTGTAATTGTCAAAAGTCCATTTGTCCTTTCATTAATACGAATACCAATTCATGAACGACTTTACTTTTGACAGCATACGGGACCTTCAAGTTCACAGACGCAAACAATACATATCCCATAATCAAATTGCATTATCACAAAATCATAACGATCAATACTGCAATAACATCATCCTCCAAATATTTTTAGAATTTAAAAACCAATAAACCTAAAAAATAACATAAGAAGATGAAAACAAAAATAACTATGTGTAGTCACAATCATCGCTATTGAAAACACTAGTTATTCTTCCAACTAATCCAAAAAGAAGACATACTAGGCAACAATAAAGACAATCTAGAAAGAGTCAAACTCCATTGTTTCCCTGACAGCAAATAGGGATGTGGCCAGTACAGGATCCTCTCATGATCTGGAGTCTTCGAGCTTGTGCGACAACCTTCTCTGCATCCTCAGAGAGATGATTCTCTTTACGAAGATCATTGATTTGAGAGTTTATGAGACCAAGGTCAGACAAAACCTTTTTCAACTCAGTTTTCACCATATCAAGACCTTTGAGAGTATCAACAAGTTGTTGTTTTGCTTCCCCAAAAGTACTTAAGAAAGTCATGAACAACTTCAGCAGAAATCATATCATCCTTTTCAGCATCTTCATGAGTATAGGCAAAGAAGCATGAGGCATTCGGATGATCTTCATCTACAAGACGAGGAAGAAGACATTCTTTGAAAATCCAAAAACTAGCAGAGGTACACGTACGTGACCTATAACCCTAATATGTTGGATATTTTATCCTTGGGGACAACAATTTAGGGTTTCAAATAAACTGTTGACTCGGGCCAGAACGGAATCCATTCGAGTACAACAAATACCCAAGAACAAAAGTTCTTCAAACATATGAGAACAGGTCCTAAAAACAAATTTTAAGGCATATGCGACAATTTGACTTAACCAATACTTGATCTTAGCGGATCTGTCAACACGAGTTTAGCTATGGACGATAAGAAAATAGTTTAACTTAACAGATGCAAGCAACAAGTATACATGTTTTTAACACAACTTACTCAACAGGATTTTAAATGAGTAAGTTCTCGAACCTTGTGATTAATTAGCACAAGTACGAGCCACAGGCTCATTACAAGGTTTATATCTTTGGTTAAGTTTGTTTTTCCTCTTAGTCTTATAGAGGGATCTTGTTTGACATGAGAAATTTTTATAAAATTTACTGTCATCAAAATAAGAGACATAGCTAGAGTTCTTACCAGAAATTCCTTTACATGAGGAAGTAGATAATCTGTTGACAATCTCTTTAATATCTTTTCTTATCTTATCAATCTTCCTTTCTTCCGGAATGACTTTCTCAACAGGAACAATGTTGCTTTTAGAGACAAAGCATTGAACTTCCTTTGGACGATGTTTATTAAGACGTATATTCTTCCCTTGAACATTGGAGGAACTCACTGTTCTGAGTTTCCTGGTTGCATATACAGGATAGGTATGAAAACCAATTGGCTCAATCATACGGATGTCAGTCACACCTTTGAGAATCAAATATAGGGTGTGTTGAAGTTGAACTAAGGAGTTTTTATTCAACTTGGAGTTTCTATTTTGTCTAACAGAACACTTGGTCTCACAAACAAGACATACCTTTTGATCATAGGAATGATTGGAGGATGCAATTTTAATATCATCGTCAGAAGAGTTGTCTCTTTTACAGGATGTCCTAAGTTCAAGATTGGAGGAAACATTAGGAACATCTGTATTTACTTCTAAAAGAAAAGCATCAGAAGTTCTTGGTGCATTAGATTTCTTTGAACATCCTTGAATGAAGAGTTTATTCAAGCGACGTTCAATATCCAAGGAATCCTTTTTGAGGCTAGCCTCAAGAGTCAAGCATGAAGACTGATCTTCAGCGTTTCCATGGACTTTGCAATCTCTTACAATACCAAGAAGAACATTGACATGGTGTTTTAACTGATTTATTCTAACAGCATGAATTCTAACAAGATTTAGAATCAATTTAATCTCTTCAGCTGTATCCCATTCATTAGAAGAGGAGGTCTCTTTCGAAGGGTAGTCATGAACACTCATGTCATTGTCTGTCTGTCTCGTCGAACCACAAGGTTTCTCTATATTCGAGATTGAACTTTTTTTTAATAGATTTAGACGAGAGAGAATCTTTATTACTGGTGACGCGTTTATCAGAGATAGTACTCTTGTCCATAGAGTCAGATCGCTACAAACACGGACTTGTTAGGTCTTAAACGTGTTTGCCTGCTCTGATACCAATTGAAAAAGCAGGGGTCTAACAACACCACCCAATATTTCTCTTAGAAATCTGTATGGACTAACTCCGAAATACTTTTCTAGAGAATCAACTAGACAGTCAGACTCAATCTAGATAAAAGTATCTCAATGAGTTAATATATCTCTCTTGATTTGATTTTTACTCAAGCTAAAATCAATAGTGAGTCTTTATCAAATACAAGGAATAACTTGGACGGTACCAAAGACCAATGTCCAAGGACCAATCAATATCAATCAACAACCAAAGGTTGGATTTCCAATTGATGATCACGAAAACACAACCTGTATTATTTCAATTATATAAAATATAATGAGGAAAAGAAATAACACAGACACCAAAAATTTTGTTAACGAGGAAACCGCAAATGCAGAAAAATCTCGGGACCTAGTCCAGATTGAATACACACTGTATTAAGCCGCTACATACACTAGACTACTCCAAGCTAACTTCGGACTGGACTATAGTTGAACCCCAATCAGTCTCCCACCGATCCAAGGTACCGTTGTACTCCTACGCCTATAATCCCAGCAGGATACTGCGCACTTGATTCCCTTAGATGATCTCACCCACAACCAAGAGTTGTTGCAACCCAAAATCGTAGACTTGATAATAAACAAATCTGTCTCACACAGAAAAGTCTATCAAAGGATAAATCTGTCTCCCCAGATAAACCTTAGGTTTTATTCCGTCTTAAGATATGAAATCAAGGAGAACAGGAACCAATTGATAATTCCGTCTTATATTCCCGAAGAATAGCCTAGATTAATCAATCACCTCTATACAATCCTTCCTGACTACACAGGCGGTTTGTCGAGGAATCACAAACAGTGAGACGAAGATGTTTGTGATTTCTTTATCTTGCCTATCGGAGAACTCTCACGATATCAAGCCAATCAAAGATTGAACTCGTACGATAGAAGATGCAAGATCAGATCACACAACTACGATAAAAATAGTATCGGTCTGGCTTCACAATCCTAATAAAGTTTTTAAGTCGTTAACCTGGTTTTAGAGAAGAAAACCAAAGGTTAAAGGAGAATCGACTCTAGCGAGCGCACTAGTATCACACAGACGTGTGGTGATTAGTTTTGCACAATGCTAGATGTCTCCTTTATATAGCCTTCAAATCAGGGTTTTGCGTTAGTTACAAAGCAATCCATATTCACCGTTAGATGAAAACCTGATTTATATTCAAGCTAATATTTCTCAACCGTTAGATCGAAAACTTAGCTTGTCACACACACTTGGGTAGACGTTTACTGGGTTTGTGAAAACCATGCCAAACGTGTACGTATATGTTGGTTCAACATAGTAACCCAAAAGGTTAACCATATGAACATTTCATTAGCCTTGTTCTTCTTCACCATAACTAGTTCAATCGACTCAAATGAACTAGTTAGAGAGTTGTTCAATTGCTATGAGATCTTATGTAACTACACAAGACACAATTGAAACAAAGATGATTCGATTTGATTGAATCGGCTCATGAACTTTGTAGCCACGGTTTGCATAAAGCATTCCTTAGTAATTTAAGTTTCATGTTCAGAGCACATCTTTAGATCATAACCTCTTAAGCTCACAAATAAGTTCGCGGACTTAAGACAACCGGTGGAGTTTTCCAAACTCAGCAAAAAATCTCGGCAAAGAGACTTTCGCCAGTTCGCGGACTAGGTTCGCGGACTTACACGCAAACGAGTTTTTGGAAAATCCCAGCAGAAATTCTCAGTACAAGAACTTCCGTCAGTTCGCGGACTTAGCAAAGCCAATTCCTCCGGTTTATCTCAATCAACAAAGTTCGAAAACTTCGGATTAAGGAATACATGGTTATGTAATCTAAACTCTCATTCCAATCATTGAGACATTCTCAGAGGAAGTTATATAGCCGTTATTCACAGACCGTTTCGCGTCAGAGCAATTATCAAAGTAATTGAAACTTTTCATGACTTTCGTCACTAGGTGAAGATAAAATTGATCAAAGCGAAACGCTTTACCAACACATGATTTCGAGATATAGATAGGAGAGATATACTCGGCTCGAAATATCAAATGTGTATGATCCAGTCTATATAGCATACGACTTTTGTCTCATAAGAAGTAGGAGATAGAAGAGATATACTTTTAAGTGATTGATAAGTTCAAGTCTCCACATACCTTTTTGTTGATGAAGTTCCATGGTTCCTTGAGTAGATTTTCGTCGTTATATGATGAATCTCCATGAAGTCCTTGAGCTCAACTACACTTTTCTATCCTAGTCCGAGACTTAGCTATGTAGGCTAGAAACCAAGACTCATAGTTTTGATCACTAACATTGACAAACATGCTTGAGATAGCAACACATGCGAGGTCGACCGAGCTATGCTCTAACACGATTTTCAAGTAATTGAAACTAATATGACTTTCGTCACTAGTAAAGATGAACTTGGCCAAAGCGAAATCTTACCAACTTATATTTCGAGAAATAGATAGGCGAGATAAACTCGGCTTGAAATAGCAAATGTGTATAATCATAATTTATATAGCAATACGACTTTTATCTCAAGATAGAAGATAAAGTAGATAGACTTTTGAGTGATAGATAAGTTCAAGTCTCCACATACTTTTTAGTCGATGAAGTTCCACCAGTTCCTTGAGTAGTTCTTTGTCTTTGTGTGATGATCGTCATGGAGTCTAGAGCTCAATTACACTTTCTATCCTAGTCCGAGACTTTGCTATGAGTAGACTAGAAATCAAGACTATATTTTTGGAAACTAAACTTGACAACAAGCTTGAGATAGCAAAGCTTGCGAGTTCGACCGAGCAGTGCTCTAACAGGAGTGATACATATCACCATAGTATTGTTTCAAAGTTGTGATACAATTGGACTTTAATGCTGCGTAATAATACTATGACACTGTATAACAATACGAAAACATCTTGTTTTTATATATTGTTATAACTATGGATCTTCAAAAACTATGATGCTGAGTTGAACACGTCCAGAATCACTGGAGTACTTGGAAGTGACGAAGAATTCGAGTAATGTTGAAGAACCAAGGAAATCATGTATTTGGATGAGAAGCTACAAATTTTATTTATTTTGTAATCCATGTATTTATAGTTTTATCACTAAAATTGACAAAGGGGGAGATTGTTAGAGCACTGCTCAGTCGAACTCGCAAGTGTTGATATCTCAAGCTTGTTGTCAAGTTTAGTTGCCAAAACTATAAGTCTTGATTTCTAGTCTACTTATAACTAAGTTTTGGATTAGGATAGTAAGTGCAGTTGAGCACTAGACTTCACGACGTTCATCGATTGAAGACGAAGAACTACTAAGGGGAGCTTATGGAAATTCATCAACAAAAGGTATGTGGAGACTTGAACTCATCTATCACTCAAAAGTCTATCTACTCTATCTCTTATTTTGAGACAAAAGTCGTATATCTATGTAAACTTCGATTATATACATTTGATATTTCGAGCTCAGTTTAACTCGCTTACATATTTCTCGAAATATGTGTTGGTAAGATTTCGCTTTAACCAAGTTCATCTTTTATTCATGACGAAAGTCAAAAGATGATCATGTGAAAATCGCCTGGTAACATCTTACAAGATTTGTGAGACAGTCATTTGATGTAGACTAGGAATGATTCGTATTGATCACTCGATCACTTGAAAATTACTTTGAAGCTAATAACTTGTGTGAGATATCTATTGTCGTCTTGTAAGAATGTTTCTATGATTGAAATGGGAGTTTAGAACAATTAACCATGATTGGATATAGCACAATATGCGTACTTGTAAGCTAAATTGTTGCATGTTATTCGAAGTACGGAATCATAGTATGCATACCCGTATGCGTACTAGCGTAAAGTTCATGTCCGGAAATTCAACTGAGTTTGGAGGTATGCGTACTCGTTCGTATCCTGACGAACCTAAACTAAGTTCGTCCACTTAGGTATGCGTTCCCGTTTGCATACCTGAGTAGGTTATTTTCTAAAATTGGTTTGTTCATGAACTAATACATTTATATATATTAAGGAACACAATATTTTGCAAACCATGGCTATAATGTTCATGAATCGATTCGATTGAATCAAAATCGATTTTGCTTCAATTGTGTCTTGTATACTTCTATGAGAATATAAACAATTGAACAACTCTATAACTAGTTTCATTTGAGTCATTTGAACTAGTTATGGTTAAGATGAATAAGGTTGATATGAAAGTGTTCATATGGCTAATTAACTTCGGTTAAATATTTTTGAGCCAACAAGGTGCACACATTTAGGTACAGTTACTCATATCTAAATGAAGTCACTTTTTATTTGTGTGTAACAAGCTAAGTTCGATATAACGGTTGAAAGATATTAGCTTGAGTCTAATCAGGTTTTCATCCAATGGTGAATATTGAATGATTTGTTACCAAAGTAGCATTGATTGCAAACCCTGATTTGAAGACTATATAAGGGAGAAATATAACAACTTGGAAACCTAATCCCCACACCTCCTGTGTGATATTATTTGCGACTAGATTCGATTATCCTTTAACCTTAGGTTTTTCCAAAACCCTGTAGGTTAACGACTTGAAGACTTTATTGGGATTGTGAAGCCAGACCCAACTATTTTTTTTGTAGTTACGTGTTCTGATCTTGTTGTATTCTATCTTATTGAGTACTATGTTCTCTAAGATTTTCTCAAGATTTAATCTCCGATAGGCAAGATAAAAAGTAGTCACAAACATCTTCGTCTCATCGTTTGTGATTCCATAATATCTTGTTTCGCTACCATACGATTAAGATTATTGTGAGGTGATTGATACTACTAGGATGTTCTTCGGGAATATAAGTCTGGTGTATCAATTGGTTCCTGTTCACTGTGATTTATCAAAAGACGGAACACAACTCATAGGTATTTCTGTGGGAAACAGATTTATCTATTCAATAGACTTTTCTGTGTGAGACAGATTGATTTATCAAGTCTTCGGCTGTGGTTCGTATCAACTCTTAGTTGTGGGTAAGATCAGCAAAGGGAATCAAGTGCGGAGTGTCCTGTTGGGATTCAGAGGCGTATGGAACGCAATTGTACCTTGATCAGTGTGAGATTGGTTAGGGCTCAACTACATTCCATTCCAAAGCTAACTTGGAATAGGTTAGTGTATGTAGCGTCTTAATACAGTATGGTGTCGTTAGACCCCCAATTTTTCAAAAGCGACTCTCATTGAAACGGTTTTTTTAGGTTTACGGAGGGTACAGATGTACGTAGGAGAAGCTTATTGATTTTTAGTTTTTAAGTGGACATTCATAAATCAAGTCGTGACCAAACACATAAAAAAAGTAATTATTATGCCACCTCATCAAATATTTTGACCGTCAGATATTAAAGATCCTATGGTCATAGTAGTCTGTCAAACATTTTTGTTAAAAGTTTTTGTTAGCAAACTCGTTAACTTAAATCTTTGTGCGAACAGGGACTGGTACAAACATCTAACAACTGAATTTTAAAGTGCACATCTAATATCATTAACGAAAATGATTTATCCACTATGCGATCTTGGCACCGCTGAATATCCCACGTGACATAGTCAAGAACGTGACTATGACGTGCCAGATAATCTACGCGCCCAGCTTACAGTGGGTGCAAAATGATTGTATCATTAATCAAATAAATAAACAAAAAGTGATGTGATTTGCTTAAAGAGACCAATTTGATAAAGTTCGTTGGTTTTCAAAGTGATGGGAGATCATATCTTAATTAGAGGTAAGAATACAGATTGCCATGTGGTTAAAAAAGATTTACTAGGTAAAGTGCTTTAATGGTGGAGTATGTCGATGCTAAAAAGAGAAATCCAATCCCTTGAAAAAATGCATTATATACGATTGTACAATTGCATTAAGTTCGAGAGAACAATCTGTATGATCCCGGTCTAAACCAAGAAATGTCTGTTCCGGTATAGATTCGCTCACGATGGAAGGAAAATGGTCGATCTGCAGGAAGAAAGTTGAGAATGTGTTGATATTAATGGATATTGGATTGTGGATGTGTTGAATTTATTTGAATAGGATTTCTCTGTGTTAGACTGAGAGAAAGCTTCCGTATTATGTTTCTGGGATATGGATGTCATATCATGTTGATAGGTTGATGAACCTATTCGTAGTAGTGGTAGTTAACATATTGATCTCGTGTAAGTGGTGGCAGTTGCAGAGAAGTATATGAGTAGAGAAGTGGAAATCATGGTGAAACCAGTTCCGTTTCATTGGGGAAACTTGGTGGTTGTAAGACCACTACTCCATTTACTCCTTCAACTGTCAACACGACTTACTCACTTTATCATCATGGTGTATTGCTATACTTCACGTGTTGTAGGCCGTCGGAACAAAACCCTAGTGAATATCCCCCATGTGACATTATTGATGTCTCGAGCATGGTGAAGTCTTCTTTACAGACATGTATTTATTTGGTCAAATGTTGACCTAGATGCCAGTCTCAGCATATTAATGAGTCTAGCATGATAATGATGAGTCTGGTATGCTTCGTAGAAACTCATTATGTTGGTGAGTAAAGCATAAAGTGCATTCTGAGGCAACAATAATGCTTTGCATACCATAGACTTGGAGAGTTCGATTGGTATTGATGATAGTTGTGGCATATCATATTGTCAGCTAAAGCAGCTAATGATACTTAGATGATCTTATTGAATAGATAGGTATAGGTTTAATGAGATTGTTAAATCGAGCATAGACCAATATATATGTGTATATATATATATATATTGATAAGTTTTATGTGTCAAGAATTTGATAGAAAATCATATGAAGATCAATAACACTGATGTTAGAAATAATTGTAGTATATTTAATCTCGATCTACCATTTCGAAAATGATCTGAGAAATAAAGAAATTATAATATTAATGATGATAGTCGGACCAATGAAATATTGCTAGGTAGATTGTTAGCGAAGCTAATATTGGTAGCATGTCAATTAATTTATCAATTGATAACAAGACTAATTAAAATAAAATAATTGGTATTTAGACCTAATTAAAATAATTCTCCTCGGAGCGTCAGACCTAATATGATAGAAAGAGTAAAAAGTGATAAGAGGAGGACCGGTCGTGTCTAAGAGGGACCGACGAAGGTGGTACCAATGTAGAATATGAACCGACCATGGTAAAAGAGAGACCAACCATGGTGGTGATACGACCAGCCATGATGGCTGAGTGGTGTACGGGATATTTCTAATTATTTTGTATTTTTATTGGTCTTCAGAGCATATTTTAATATATATCAGAAGAGTTCAATGTTGAAAAGCCTAATTTTGAAGGAAAATCCAAGTAGGAGTTTTTGGTGTAAATACCAAGATTTGGAAATAGTAAAATAAAAATATTTTAATATATTCAATAATGTATGTAGACCGAATGGTAGCGGGACCATTTATGTTGTACATCGTATGCTTTTTGAAGCAATTTTTTTGTAATTTATGGTAGAAAGATCAAAATTTAATAGAAATAGGAAACCCTAGATTAAAGAATAAAAATATATAAAATAATATTTAAAAAGGAAGGATGGGACTGAGCGTGCGCTGGCCCGCCTGGCGTCAATCTCACACGCACGTTCTCCTTTTTCTTTTTTCTTTTATTTTGATGCTCTTTCTATCATAATGCTCTTTGGATCAAAATACACTCTTTGGACCGCTATTGTTATTTATACCCATGCTATTTTTTCGTGGCTAACCGGAGGTGGCCTGTATATTCGAAAAGTGAATATTTACCATTAATTTATAGAAATTTGCTGAGAAAAGATATAGATTGAACTAGTGATATTTTTGGTGAAAATAAAATATTTTGTAGGAATTTGATTGGTGAATATAGCACTAGAATTAATAAGTGTGTCGCTCTATACTAGTAGGCAAGCTAATCTGGGAGAGCTATATTGATTCAAGAATGAGGTACATGATGGTAGAAGCTTCATACCAGTTCTGAATATATATTATGTACATTTATCAAACATCTAGGCAGTGTTGCAGCAAGCACCAATAGTGTTTTAAAACCTCACAGAGTGGGTTCGAATACAAGAGCAAATACTAAGTCGTACAATATACATTATAAAATATATAGAATATTGAAAGCTCAATCGGGCGAGGCTCTAATATTATTATATATATTTATGCTTTGAAGAGGTTAAGTGATCAGTCGGAGATGCCTGTAATAAGGTTTTATTTTAACTCTCTTGTGGAATATGAAATATGGATTTCATACTTCTGGTGCATGGTCGGAAACAATATAAAATTCTCAAGTTTCTACAACTAAATAGAGGCGATTTTATAATTTTCTCTTTCGTCAAAAATCAACCATCAACAGATGCATTACTCCTTGATATATGGGCATACGTAATCAGTGGGGAAATTCCATTGACACGGTTATTCAGACGCAATCTCAATAACCAATTTTTCAATAAAACCTAAACAATGGTGAATTTTAAATTACATTTCACTGATACGTTTTTCTTTTACATGTTTCTCTAAAAATAAGCATAATCGGAGACGTATACTCCTGCATCTACCACATTGAAAATCAATTGTTGAAAGTTAACAATCGAAATTAAATCATTTAACAGTGAAGTTTGATATTATATTCGATGGAAATACAGAGTTTTTTGAGACATTGTTACAAAATCAGCTTCAAATTCATTTGTGTTTGCATCCTTATATAAAAGAATAGTGTTAAAATTATGAGATATATTGTGAGAGAATAATCAACGGAAAATGGGTCATTTGTCCAAATATTTTTAAATCACGGTTCAAATGGACGAGTAAAAAATAGTTTGGGTGAAATGACCAAAAAAAAATAGTAAGGATGAAACTGGCTTCATCTTAGCTTAAATTTAAAAAATAGCAAGGATGAAACTGGATACATCCTGTGTAAATTAAAAATAAGAAAAAATATTTGAAAATGGGCACGATGAAACTGGTCACATCCTGCCGATTTTTACATTTTTGTCCATTTAAACAGTATCAAAATCTAACTGTACATTTCACCCAGGAATTATTGATTTTGGTCTTTTTAACCAATTTTGTGAATAATCAATGCCAATAGATCCTTCACGATACTTAGCTCTGTTAATGGGAAGGGCTACCCGGATTGTTAGTTGTAATGAAAAGATGGATTTGAGGATGGGAATTTATGAATTGCTTCTTGGTTGAATAGATGGTTCTAATATTTAAATCCACATTTTAATTCCTAGCCACTGTTTCATCGATCTAGTAGCCTTATTTATATCTCAGTACATATACTTAAATTCCCCATTTAAATTTTAAGCATGTAGTGCTCATCGGTCTAGCAAACTTATCTCTGAGTACATATGCATCGTACTGTGGTCACTAAATTAGTAAATTCAATTCAGTGTCCGAAAAGGAAACGATTCTCACCATAGAAATGGAAGTAAGCATTAATGCCATTGCCTTGAACATCTTATCAATCAAATTACAAACAATATTATCATTGCTCATGAAGTGCTATGCTCGATGAAAACCTCCAAAACGAAAAAATGTTACTTAGTTCTCAAGATTGATTTTTCCAAAGCTTTTAATAGAGTGGAGTGGAATTTTATTGGAAAAGCTTTATCCTCCTTTGGATTTAGCGATTCGGTTAATCTCATTTTCCAATGCATTTCCACTACAAGTTTCTCAATTCTTTTATACAGGTCTCCAGGCCCAACTTTCTTAAATTCCAGCGGATTAAGACAAGGTGATCCTCTATCCCCATATCTCTTCCTTATCTACATGGAGATCCTCTCAAGACTCCTTAAAAGAGCTACAACAGAAAACAAAATCTCGGGGATCAAAATAAATAAACATGCTCCTATTATATCCCACATGTTTTTCGTTGATGACTGTTTTCTGTTCACCAAAGCGGACCTGGGGGAAGCAAAAAATTTATTAGATATTTTATCTAAATTTGGGAAAATTACGGGTCAAATGGTGAACCTTCAAAAATCAGGTATCTATTTTAGCCCCAGAATCCACCCCAAACATGGAAAAATAATAGCGAAAATTCTAAAAGATCCGCTAATGACCAAAAAAGACAGATACATCGGAACTCCACTGTTTTTTTTATAAAAACAGGAAAGAGAATTTTGAACCGCTTCTGCAAAAATATTATAATTCGCTACAAGGATGGAAAAGCAAAGTTGCTATCGCAAGCGGGTAGGACAGTCTAAATTCAATCCATTTTACAAGCTTATCCAACTTACCAGATGCAGATGCTAGCTTTACCCAAAAAAAAATTAGCCAAATTAGATAAAATCCAAAGGATTTTTTTGTGGAATAAGGATATGTCAAAAGGCAAAGGGGATTATATAAAGGCGTGGATAGGCATGTGCAAACCAAAATCACAAGGGGGCTTGGGAATAAAGAATCCTCATAACTTCAATATAGCTCTCCTGACGAAGCTCGCTAGCAGAGTAATGACAGAAAAAGAACAACTTTGGGTAAAACTGCTTGAAGCGAAATATTTTCAAAACCCTGATCCTTTCGTACCTACGAGAAATTACGACCTCTCATGGATTTGGACAAGCATACAAAAGGGCCTAAATATTATAAAGGAAAGTTTTATTTGGCAAGTGAAAAATGGAGCCAATACAAAGATTTGGGAAGACACCTGGATTCCTAATATGGAAAGAGTAACTATACCAAGAGACAGAGAAGAACCTTTATCGCAAAAAGTTCAAAAGCTAATAAATAATGAAGGATACTAGGAAACTAGATGAAATTTTATCTCTAAAATTAAAAAAAAAAATCCTAGCCGTTACTCCAAATAAATAAGAAAGTAAGATTATATGGAAACATATCGGGAGAGTTCACGACAAAAATTATTTATAAACACCTCATCAATCAAGACGCAGAAAATGAGGATAATGTTGAATTCCCTTGGAAAAAATTATGGAAGATGCAGGCAATCTCTAGGATTAGACTGTTCATTTGGAAACTAGTTCAAAAAGCTTTACCGACCACTAGCAGACTGGCAACTCATAATTCAGAGATCTCTCCTGAATGTCCAATGTGCGATAATCAAGTTATAGAAACGAAAAACCATATATTCAGAACTTGTCCTTTTCCTAGATCAATTTGGTTTGGTTGCTCAATGGACGCAGTCAATTCACAGATAATTACGGACTCTATTAGCAAGTGGGTTGAAATATTGATTTCATATCCAAATTTTGCGCAAGTTTAGGGACAGATTGCCACCATACTCTGGTTCATCTGGAAATATAGATGTGAGGTAGTTTTTAGGAAAACTTCTCCAGATCCAGCATCTTTAATACTTCAAATTAAGAAATTTATACAAACCTCAACTGTCAAGGAGAACCCAAAACTCAAGATATACTGAAAACGAAGTCTACTAAACCTTCGTGGAGCAATTTCAAGTCGGGTTGGTTAATATTCACTGATGCGTCATATAATAAAGAGAACTTATACATAGGATATGCTTTCATTCTGTACTCGATCGACCAAGAAGCTTTCATGCACATTTCTACAGGTTCAGACTAGGCCTCTTGGTCCTTTCGCGCAGAAGCAAAGGCGCTTTTAATGGCTTTGAAATGGATGGAAGATAATTACCCTGAAGTGTCTTTATCGTTACAAACTGTAAGCTCCTGGCGGAATCGTTAGAAAAAAAAGAATCAAATGCTTCTTGGATAGCAGAGAATACTATAGAAAAGAATATTTCCATGTTAGAAAAGCTTCTGCAAACTAAGGTAAAATTCATAAGAAGATATCACAATGCAACAGCGGACTCAGCGGCGAAAGAAGCAAGAATCAGAAAACTTTAACACATATCAAAGCACTTGCACCAGCAAGAGAAAAAAGAGAGCATTACTACTAATATTTTTGATAAAAATGAAATTGTAGATCTTTTGTATTGTATTGCTTAATTAACATATTTCATATTTTCATCAAAAAAAAAGAGAGAAAAACTTCTTTGGAGAATGAACCCAAGTCTATAAAAAAAATTCGAAAATTGGCCAATAAACCAAAGTCTTTATATTCCCAGCTTATACATTTATTTGTCCTCTAGTAGAACAAGGCCGTAAATAATCGACCAAACATCGTTCCCACTCTTCCCTATTTTTAGGAAACGAAGAAGATGGCAACTATCCAAATTTGAGTCCAATGTTTTGAACACTTCTTTAAAAAGTGTGCACATACAAATTAATATTGTTGAGTTGTCCCTAACAAATAGTTTAACCGGATAATAAAATTGGATTATCTTTTTTCTTATATTTTTTTTAATCTTTAAAAAAAAGAGGAATATATATGTCATAAAGTATAAGGTACTAATCATCTTAATATTTGAGGATATTTTTCCACTGTATAATTACTAAAAAATACAATTTATGAATCTGCGAGTAAGGGAACTGATTGGAAGCAAACCAAGTTGGAAGCAAGAACTGATCCAAGTTGCACGTTTCTAATTTTACTGGGCTATCATAGTTGGAAGCAATAAATGATTGTTTCCAGGTAGTGGCACGGGATAGGATGATACTACGACTCATACGAACTAACACCAATATAATGCACCTTTGGAGACACTAATGTTGTACCAATCGGTCAGATCATTCTCATTTTAAATAACTGATTGTTTCATCCTGGATTGTCAATATAAGGAACTTGATGATCCAAAAATCCTTCCAAACTCATTATGGTATACACAAATAGCAATACCAGACAATAGCTATAAGCATGGTTGTATTACTGAAAAGAAAAAAAAGTGTCACCACCAATTGTCTGAACAATCTACCATTACCAAAGAAATACCAAATGCGACACCCTAACCCAAGATCGTTTTCTTACTGTATGCTAGGAAATTCAGTTTTCATCGATTAGTCCTTAAAGGAAGATGATAATGTTACCCTTAACAAAGAAACACTAATATAGGTTTGTCTCGAGTAATATGTTCTAACAATCAAACAACAATATAAAGAACAAATAAAGAACGAGAAATGATTCGACAAACAAAATATTCCCTAATTCTTTGAAAAATTCTTACAAAAAGTGTTTACCTCACAAGAACCAGTCACTCAAATCTTTCCACAATAAGAACCCCAGCAGCCCTTCTTTTCTCTCACAAACAGACACTTATAACTCTCTAAGAAGAAGATATCTTTAATCCTAACCTTAAGCACCCCTTTTATAGTTGTTACATTATTTTTCTGCGAGTTAACTTGGTCCCTAAGTTCCTTGGAAACCAAGCAAACAGATTATATCAGGAAATTATATGACTTTAGGATACACTAAAGACTGACTCTATATTCAAGAAAATTCCAGAACTATCTATTTTCACAGAACAAAAAATCTATCAATCACCACCTTTTGTGATGTGAACAAAACAAACTTATATCTTCTTACTTATTTACTTTGACATACGAAAATCTTCTTTTGTCCCACCCTTATTCAGGGTCGCCCTACCATAAGGGCCCTCAATTATCTAGTTTGATAATTAAGTCACGCCCAAAGAAAACATAGTCATTGTCATCTTCCATTAAGTTGTCTTGAATTTTGGTCTAGAAACACCACCTAAGTCTAACCTCCTTCTTGTTGCTTTAGAACCACCGGAACAAATATATATTTTTTTTCTTAAACTTCTAGCACCACCAAAAACAGCTCTTCCGTGTAATCTATACAAGTTCCTGCATCGTCTTGTTATCAAGATTACATTGTTGCCATGATATACACTCATTACTCAATCTTTAGTAGAGTATCTCATTCCAAGTGATTCTAATCTAGGTAAAGTAATTAAATTCAACTTCATCCCCGGCATATGTCTAACATTTGTGATTATTTGAACCGAGCCATCAAACAATTCTAGGTGAACTTCACCGACTCCATGAACCAGCAATTTACAGCCATAGCCCATGTAAACAAACCTGATGCAATCTTTATAAATGTTGTATAATGAAAAACTTTTGCAACATGCACAGTGGCGACACAGTCTAATACCCATCTTCTCTGACTTAGAAGATTTGCAGGAGTCAGTAGGAACACATCACGATCACAATCTTCTGATAACATCCCTAAGGTTGCAGTATCTTTAGGAAGTTAGTCGAATCCTTCTTAAAACCATCTTTTGAAAAGGGTACCAAAATACACCATAATCTTTTTGTCTCAACCTATATGTCCTCTACTCAATGTGATCGTCTATGGACAAAGTCGAGACAATACGACAATTCGGTTCACACTTTGTGTGATCGTCTATGGATACGAAATCGATAAAATACAACAAAAAGATAACTTGTGTGATTGACTATGGATACAAAAAACCGATACAATACAACAACAAAGTGTGTTACTTTAAAATAGATTTAGTATTAACCAAACTCTATAGGATCACTATCAAGTAATGCGGAGTTAACGTATATGTGTATTTTACCTTTATTATAATAAACAATTATAATGTGGAAATCAAAGTAAAAGACACAACAAGATTTTGTTAACGAGGAAACCGCAAATGCAGAAAAACCCCGGGACCTAGTCCAGTTTTG
The DNA here is from genome assembly GCF_003573695.1 of Papaver somniferum. Lineage (NCBI taxonomy): Eukaryota > Viridiplantae > Streptophyta > Magnoliopsida > Ranunculales > Papaveraceae > Papaver > Papaver somniferum. The sequence continues at coordinate 89,729,613 of NC_039367.1, forward strand.
AATACTCTCAGAATTAAGATAATATACAAAATCTAAACCAACTTCTTATAGTTGAGACCAAGTAGACAACCCCTAGCTACTTAGTTCCCTCAGTATCCCTGCGCCTTCGACTTCTAGAGTCACGCACGTGAACAGCAAGTCCTTTGGATCGTATTCCAAACAGCAAAGGAATAATCTTTTTTCTAACCACTCTAATCAATCTTTCTACAAGATTTAATGACTCATTGACAAAGGCTCTTCAGTTTAATCTAATAAACTCTTTTGTCTGGTTAGAGCAATCTAACTTTAATTACCGAAATAGTCAAGTATAGATTCACACTCAATCAAAATAAATCTCAAACAGAAATATTGAGAATGTCGATCTCACGCAACTAACAAATCGGATAAATCCGATTCTAGTTGGATCCCTGCTGGTCAACGTTTGAGCACACATTTCACAAGATACGAAAACCAATTAGAAATCTTATTCTTCTTTAATCTTCAATAACCTGCACAACACCACTTAAATCTCTTGTGACCAATCACGCACCGAATGGAATCTGTTAACAATGGATTATCACAATATGATTTTAGATCTAACAACAGTTCTAAAGATCTCGTCGATACTTCGATCTAGTTTGAGTGAATCTTATATCAGAAGAGAAGATTCTCAACAATAAACAAAGTAGGTACAATCAAATTTTCAACAACCGTTAGTCAATCAAATCAATCAAAAACTAATAACACTGTAATTAACTAGTTTCCCACCAACGGTACTCGTAGAGCTTCCTGATCCCACATAAGTCTTTAAACGAGCGGTCGTAAGAGATTTCACCTAATTATGATACTTTCCTCTCCGAATAGACGGCTCCACCAGAAAAAACAAGAAATGAAGTTTGCCTGCCTGGCTCTTAGGATAGTTTGCTAGAAATGAAAACTTAGGTATTTATAGACCAAGGATGTTTGGACACCAAGGAATTTCCAAGACCAAAAATATTCTCAAGATATGCAATGAATGGCAAAATTCGGTTTTCCTATTTCCAATAAATGCTTGTCCAAAATTTTCCGAAATCTCTCAATAGAAAATCTCTGATTATTAAATGCACATTACTAATTTTTATTCTCTACAGATATGCATTAATTGCTGGTAATTAAAGCATATAAAACAAAAAATCTTAATTAAAAGATTCTTAATTTATTTCGGCATAAGATCACCTTGAGGACTAAGAAATATCTTTGAACAATAAATGATAAGAGTTATTGTTCGTGTTTTTGTTCAAAGTATGTTGACATCTTTTCACTGCAAATCCTTATTCCATATGTACATGGATTTGCATTCTTGGAATCGGTTATACCACACTTCCAAACAAGTTTAGAATTGGTTCACCTGTTTTCCAAGACTACTATGTGATTGATCAAATACCAAATCACATACATTGGTCCAATCGGTTCTACCAATCACTAGGATCGGTTATACCTAAATATGGAAACACTTGTGATCGATCAAACCAGTCACTAGGATCGGTCACACCAGTTACAAGGATCGGTTCCATCTACACATGGTATTGCTTGTGATCGGTCATACCAGTTACCAGGACCGATTACACCAATTACAAGGATCGGTTACACATACTCATGATCGGTCACACCAATTAATAGGATCGGTCACACCAATTACACGGATCGATCATACCATCACATGGTGATTACTTAGGATCGGTTATACCAATTAATAAAAATCAGTCATATCAAATCATAAGTAAAGCATTGTGATTAGTTATACCAAGATACATAACAGATTTTAAGAACGGTTCTACCATCTCACACATATTGGTCATCCAAAGATTTACAATGAATAGCCGGACCAATAAGCCTAACGATTCCCTTTCGATTTACGAAAACAAGTTCATGAATGTACTTCCTTTAAACAAATGTAAAATATTGTTTCCTATGATGAAATATTCACTATAAATTAACATAATCATAAACATATATACAAGATTATGTTGATGTCATATCTACAAAGTTGAAAAGATAAGCGTTATACTTCGTAGTCTAATTCCATAATAATATGATCATACTATTATGATCATGTCACATCCCTAGAGTATTATACAATATGTACATTATATACAGCTTCACAGTTATGTTTTCAATATAGCACGACTTGAAAGATACGTTAGGAATGAAACAGTTCAAGTCAATATTACTAACCTCAAGTGGAAGGATGATGTCATCATTGTAGTTCGTTACTTCTTCAGGTCTTCAGAGTAATACTTGTATATCTCAACATTCCTAGACTTTCTAGTCTAACCCAAACCAAGTTGACTCTATTATTTAATGAAGCGAATCTAGATGAGTTTTGATACTAAAATATGACAACCAAACTTGACATACCAACGCTTGGTGAGTTCAACCGAGATATGCTCTAACATCCTTCTTCTTAGGAAAATCTCTAGCACATCGTCCTGGATGACTACACTTGTATCAATCATCTTTCGAAATTGTTTGTTTACCTTTGTTGCAACCAATTCTCTTCGCGTCAGCTACATACGCATCTTCAGAAATATTACTAACCTGATTTATCTTTCGCATCATCTCCTCCGCAGCTAAAGCATTGCAGACTTCTAATGTAGTAAACGACGATCGACTCATAAAATTTTGAGACAATGTTTTATATAATTTAGGAAGTGTCCAAATCAGTTGTAGGGCTTTGTTTTAATCATTCAAGTTTTCACCAACAACTTCAAGTTTTGATATTAATGAATCAAAGGCCGAAATATGATCCATCATCAGCGTATTCTCTTCCATCCTCATATCATGTAAAAGACCCATAATACACTACACCAAATTTCTAGATTAGAAACAAAACTAAACCGTTACGAATTGGCTTTGTAACGGTTTATCAGTTATAAAAGTGTGTATTACAAATTTTTTGTAACGACTATTGGGTTGTAACGGCGTTTGTAACAGAAGGGAGCCATTACGATGACATGTAGTAGTATACAAGAGTGATATACACATTTTTGTGTCTGAATTTTCCTCAATGTCTCTATTGTTAGTGCTTGATTTTGTACTTATTATGGTGTTTTTATGTTTGTCTAGGTGTTTTTGGAGAAATATACTTGTGTGGAAAAAGTTGCTCAAAAAGTGCTATTTGGACCCCCCAGAGAAAACTACTAAAGGCACCCTCATTTTTGATAAGGGAACCCCCAGTCACGCCAGTTGTTAAAGGTGCCCTTGTTTTGGATCAGGGCACTTCATCCTCTTCATTTCAAATCTTACTTTTGGCGGGAAAAACTTTCACTGTTGACAACATTTAGGGTTTGAGAATTGGACGAGTTTTAAGGAGATTCAATCATTGAAAATCTTTGGGATTACTCTATTGAGCAGGACAAGAATGGTAAGGGTGTTGGAATCAACCAGAATTGGCTGGATAATTCGATTGAGAAAATCAGGGAAAGATGGGTTTTTCTCGGGCTTTTAGTTTGAAACAGAGAATAATTTGAGAGAAATTATTTCGGTGATTTAGATCAGAAGGATCCTGTTACGACAAAACAGGATGGGTATATGGGTTAGAACCAAATAACAAGGGCTGAATCATTGCTTTTGGATAAAACAGAGTAACCCGAGTTCTGTGTGAGTGATATGATGGTTTGCGTGTGCCTGCTGCGTGTTTAATCACTCCTGGGATGCTTACTGGGTGTTTTTGGAGTGTTTCAACATGAGAAAACAGCGTGAGGAGTTAAATCTGGGAAGAAAATATTCCCGAGAATATTTTCTTTCACTACCAAGTAATGGAAGATTTGTTGGAGTAATGGAGGAGTATTCTCAGTGTTGTGAATCTATATAAGTTGTGGAGGAGTAGTAGTTCGGGACGGAGAGTTTGGGAGAGTTTAGAGCCTTAACAGAGCCGGGTCATTTGTGAAAATTTTTAAGCAATGAATTCATATTTTGAGCGTGTCGACGACATGATAAGCTAAACCCAATCCTTGGGGCGATGGAGGAAGCTGTTATTTCGGTAAAAGTGATATATCTCTATTTTAAATTAATTATAGCAATTCTATTATGATTGTTGCATTGAACTAAAAATTGGTTATATGATTTTGATTAGTTAGTTGTATTTTCTCTTGATAGAGCATGCTTACTTTAGGGTTTTGATGTTCTATGCTTGGATTAACAGTTATTCTTTTGAAAATCTACATGTCTAGGCAAGACTATTAGAATCAAATTGAATATTGAGTTGCATAATTATTATTTTACTAGTACGGCCAATGGTGAAATCTTACCCCCAGTTTCTCCATAATATTCACATCACCTTTTTATTTGAGTTTGTTATTTTTATTTATAAAAATTAAGTCTAAAAGATCTGCTTTCACAAGTCTTGCACGAACAATTATTATTACAACTTTGAAATCACATCAATTTTTGGCGCCGCCGACGCGGACTTGTGTTTAGGCTAGAATTTTTAGATTTATTTTTTATGTTTTTATTTTTTTATTTTTTTTACTTTGTTCTATTTTATGTTTCTTTGGTACTTATCTTTGTGCTACAGATTTGGAATTTGGACTCAAAAGAAATTGAGCCAAAGACTTTGGTGACTAAAAGACTTGGAGTAAAAGCTAAAAGCTAAAAGAAAAGGAAAAGAAAGACAAAAAATTTTATTTATTTTTTGTTTTTTTAGGATTTTAGATTTTAGTTTTATTTTTCTTTTAATTTTTTTGTTTAGATTTTGTTTAGATTTTATTTTTAGAAATTGTATTAGGATATCTTTTATTTTGTATTTTTCTTTTATTTTGCACTTCTTATTTTTGGACATTGGACATTACACATTGGGACATTATTTATTTATTTTTTTAAAAACCCTAAGGAATGACAATTAAATATAAATTGTTTGCATAGAAGGACGGCAATTACGATATTGCCTCCGCCCCTCGGGTTCGTACACTGACATAGGAGTGGTGGCCCGAGTCGACTACAACGGTTCTTCGCCCGTCTGGTACGGGAGGTAAGTTTTTCGAAAAACCCGCAAATCCTCTGTCAGTGGGATTACTGTCTTCCTTCGTATGCATATATGCTGAGGAACTGAATACGGATTTATTTTCTAGTAAAGGGCAAGGACTGGCCAAATCAAGATAAGGGTTCGGATTTCATCACCGTTCTCTTCTTGCCCGCCTTAGGAAAACGATACCAAACGTGAACCCAAGCTTAAAATTTTGACTAGAACGAGACCTATAGGGTAACGAGCTTAATAGGAAAGTCGTTCGAAAAATATTGTTTTCTCTTTTAATATACTTTGAAGTTCATAATGACTCATGTAAGTTGAGCGTGACGCCTTGTAACCCAAGTGAATGTTTTTCCAGTGAGGCCTGGGTGTCAAAGCTCCATTGAGCTTCCCTTGTCTCGATTCAACTTACTTTAACTTAGATTGATTCCAGAAAGGTTTGCTTAAATTGTAATAAATTTCCTTTCCAAAGAGTAGAAGTTGGTCTAGAAACAATCTAAAGGAGCCATCATGCTTGTTGTGTGCTAGAAATCAGTAGGTTTGCTTTGGTGGAGTCAGCCTTGTATGTGTTTATTTAGAACTTCCATTCCTTTTAGGATTTTTCCTTTTAATTTTGTTTTTCTAGTGTATGTCCGAGGTTATTAGAGAGCGGGCTTGGAAAAGAGACAATCTAGATCGATTGATTAGTGAAAAACCTAGTAGTTCTTCTTGTGAAAGCAGGGAGATCGAAGACTCTTATTTTCAAGAGCCCTGTCTTTGGAAATTTCATTTTTTAAAAACTTGACACTTAGTGAAGAAAGTACTCCTGGTCCTTTGGTAGTGCCAGAAATGGCAACTTTGAAAGCTTTGTTAAACCCAACTAGGACCTCTCGTCTGTCATGTATTAAGTTAGCTGAAACTGAGGCAAATTATGAACTGAAACCTGGGACCTTGCAGATGCTCCCAGTCTTTTTAGGTAAAGAGAGTGAAAACCCATATTTTTATGTTAGGGTATTCGAGGAAATTTGCAGTACTCTGAAAATTAAAAACCTAGATGATGATGCTTTGAAACTTAGGTTATTCCCCTTTTCCCTGAAAGATAAAGCCAAATCATGGCTGTATAGTTTTCCTTCTAAGTCAATTGAAACCTATGACCAACTTACATCTGCCTTTTTACAGAAGTTTTTCCCTAGGCACAAAACATCGTCTATTAGGACGCAAATCTGTACTTTTTCTCAACAAGAGGGAGAATATCTATATAGGTATTTGGAAAGGTTCAATGACTTGTTATCTCAATGTCCTCACCATGGTTTATAGAAGGTTAGGCTAGTTCAGATCCTTTATGAGGGTTTAGATTATTCGACAACAACCATGGTTGAGTCTTTATGCACAGGTGGGTTTGAGAATAAAGATATTGATCAGGCAATGGCATTTTGAATGAGATCGCCGAAAATACCTATCAATGAGAAAATAGTAGGGAACCCAAGAAAACCATTCTTCTAGATAGATGAACTGTTAATAGGGTAGAAGGATCTTATGAGTCAGATGCCAAAATAGCAGCTATAGCAAAAAGGTTAGAAGTTTTAGAATTGAGCCATTCTAGTGGTAGAATAGAGCCTTTTGGGGAAGACGGACTACTGAAGAGCAAGCCCATGATCTTTATAATAACACTAGATTTGAGAACCATCAGAAGTTTGAACCATATTCAGAAACCTATAACCCTGGTTGGAGAAACCATCCAAACCTTTATTGTTCTAAGAGACAGAGTCAAGGTCAGTCTAGTAACTCTCAGGTTATTCCCCCAGGTTTTAGCTATGCTAAGAATCCTTCAGGACCAACACATTTCAGACCCCTTCACATAAGGAAATCATGAGTTTAGAAGAGTCTCTCGCCTTGTTAACTCGGAACACTATATAATTTCAGCAAACGGTTGCACAAAGTCTAGATGAAAATAAAAAGATGGTCAAGGCTAACTCTCATGATATTTCCCGAGTTAAAAACCAGGTAAGTCTGATTGCCGAGTCTTTGAGAGAAAGGCAAGTTCCCTAGTCAACCACAGCCCAATCCTAGAGGAGTTCATCAAATATATTTAACTGGTGAAAAATCATCAAACCATGTGAATTCGATAACAATGCTTAGGAGCGGTAAAAAGGTAGACAATAAGGTAGCCATGCCTAGTTGACATACTGTAGTTCCACCTTCTACTTCCCAAGAGGAACCCGTAGCTGAGTAAACTGAAACAATTTCTAAGAAGTCCCAAGAAATTCCTGATAGGACTACCTTTGTGCCTAGATCCCCATATCCACAGTTGTTAGCCCCAACAAAGAAGGAGTCGACTTTCAACGAGATAATGGAAACATTTAAGTAGGTGAACATCAACATTCTGTTATTAGAAGCAATTAGGCAAATGCCTGCTTATGCCAAGTTCCTAAAGATCTTTGTACACGAAAGCGTAAGCTTAATGTTCATATGAAATCCTTTTTAGCTGGTCAAGTAAGTTCGATTCTTCTGAACCAAACACCCCCTAAGTATAACGACCCTGGATGCCCCAACATATATTGTGTGATTGTTAATCACATGGTATATAAGGCTTTACTTGACTTAGGGTCTAGTGTTAACTTACTCCCTTATCATGTATACACCCAGATATGTCTTGGTAAGTTGGAACCAACTAAAATGACACTACAATTAGCTGATAGGTCTGTCAAAGTCCCTCGTGGTGTCATAGAGGATGTTTTGATTGAGGTTGATTAGTTTATTTATCCAGTGGATTTCGTTATTCTAGAAACCCAGCTTGTTCAGGACCCAAGCGATCAAATCCCAGTAATTTTAGGTCGCCCATTTTTAGCCACATCTAACGCTATCATCAACTGTAGGACTGGGATTATGAACATATCCTTTGGTAATATGACCACTGAACTAAATGTCTTTTATGTTACTAGACAACCTTCTGAGAACGATGATTTAGAAGAAGTGAATATGATTAGCACTTTAGTTCAGGATAATTGGCTCATCACTTTACTGGTAGATTCTCTAGATGATTTTGATGAAACCATTCTCTTAGATCAGATGTGTGATCAATCTCTAGAAGAATCTCTCGAGTATTTTAAGGACTCTGAAGATCCGGAAATTCAAGCAATAGTTAGAGGTTTGTCTGTGAGTAATGAAAACCCTAAGTTTGGGGGTAGTGATGGTTCTTATGATTGTCACGTATCCCTAATTAGAGTCCCTAAATTGGGACTTGAGTCTTGTGCGTCTGAGATATTACATGAGTCTATTTAGACTCCGCAACCCGATCCTCCTTATACTATCCAGGAGGTAACCCAGGTATTAGAGATCCGTTTTTCGGATGAATCTATTTATCGAGACACACATATGAAGTTAAATTACGCGCCCCAGATAAACCCAGTTGTTTTGACAGAAACCCTAGATGAGGACGTGCTCTTTCTTTTCATTTTTCTGAATCAGTGCAGTTGTCTCATATTTGTGTTAACTCTATCTGGTCTTGTGGACCCACAATTATTTCGACTATTGGTATACGATTTTGAAAGATGATTAGCCAATTTGTGGTATTTGATGTCTAGCTAAAGACTTTAAAATTAGCATTTTCAGGGAGGCACCCGCGTTCATGCGATACGGTAATATCCTTCCTTATTTCTTTTTCCGTCAAGTGGTAATAGTTTCTCCTTGTTCATGCTTTTAATTTTATCTTTAGAACATTGAGGACAATGTTAGATTTAAGTTTGGGGGTTGGGAGAAACTTCTAGTGTCACATAGTATCCCGTTAGCTAAGTTTATATACTGTTTCTTGATAGGTGTAGAATACACCGTATTTACTATCTAGAATTTATGTTTTCTTTGCTATTTTTCTTGTGAATTATATATTTTACGAGTGTTTTTGAGTTATTAGGTATTCTGGAGTCACATGGAGGAAAAGAAGGAGAAATCACCCACTTTGAGCAAGAAAGTCACAATTGTTATTTTAGAGGAAACACTATCGGGAGCCGAGCCAAAGTTAAGGGGTGACTCTCTTTTGGAGGAGTGCTAAAGACAACCAGCTGAGGTTAAGGGGCTACCATTGGGTGGTCGTATTCGAGCAGTGGGTGCAAATAGCCGTCCCACTTTTATAACCCTAAAATTGATTATCTCTCATTCATTTCCACACCTGAAACCAAGTGAGAAGCAGTTATTGCTTCTGTTGATCTATCCAAGAGATTGAGAGACGAAACTGATGATAAATGATGAGAGATCGATGGAATCGATTAGAAAGTGAGAACAAGAAGGAAGAACAGCTAGTTGCCATCATGATTAAATGGGTTTTTGGTTGAATCTGAGATGCAACTGTTGAGGTTTTCTGTTGAGGAGAATGATCTTGAATCTGTGAAATTGAGGATGGGGTTTTGTCAATCAGAAGATGGAAGGAAGAAATGGGTTGACCTATAAAGAGAATTAGAATATGGGTGTTGTTCAACTCGGGCTCAGATGAAGATTCGAGCAAGAAAATGATGATTCTGGTACTATTTGTTGTAATGGGTTCAACGACCAATAGATTAAGATGAGGTGATAAATGGAAGAGATTAGGGTTTATCAAAGATCAGATTTGGTGATTATGGAATCGTTATGGTTGAATTTGGTGGTGCAGTTCAAAGCAGAGATGGGTCGATGGAGAAATCAGGAGAAAAATTAACAGTGGGTTTGCATTGGTTTTGCGTTTGTCGAGGCCGTAGTCTTGAGATGCAGTTTGAATGTAGAAGGAACTGAAGTTGTGACTTAATGATATTGGTGTTGCAGTTGAAACAGCAAGGGAGTAGAGGCATGTGTAGTGGCTGGAGCTAAGCTGTGTTGCTGAGAAGATGTGATGTTTTGGTGGCAATGCAATGGTAAGATTGCTGGTTGGTAGCGATTGAGAAATGGAGAAGGTATTGGTTATACTGTTTTGAGTTCGAGAGAGGTTGAGCTTGTATGAAGAACTGAAGAAAGCTGGTGCTGCTGTTGGCTTGACTGGGTATGCAGAGATTAGGGCCTGGTGGATAGTGTGCAGCTGAATTGGTTTTGCAGTGACAGAGAATGGACTGGAGTCGTGTTTAAAGCTACAGTTGAGAGCATAGAATGAGTTGGTTCTTTACATGGGAGTCGCAGTTGTGGTCTATGAATGAATTGAGGTATGGCGGAGTCATGAGAAATTGGCTTCGCAGGAATGATGGATTACGTCATTGGAATTAAATAGCTAGAGAACTCAGTGATGGAATGATTGCCTGCAATGGAACTTAAGCACTGGTGGAGAATTGAGCTGGGACTTCGGCAGATAAACCATTTTTAGGAAGCGGTGATGTCAATGGTGTTGATTTGCAGTGACTGATACTGGCTGAGATACAGGGAAGAAGAATGTGGCAGGGATGATAAATGATTGTAGTCGAATGAATTCTAGGATTGAGACTTACAGGGAAGTGATGGTTGTGTTGTTACAAGAAGGTATTGGCTTGGGAAAGTAAAGCAGCTTGAGTTGTGTAACTGCAGTCAGTCCATGGTGGTTGTTGTGGTGAACTGAAGTGAGGTTGGTTGAGTTGAATCCAGCCGCAGTTTGCAGAGCCGATGCTGCAATGTAATGGAGATGTAGGTAGGATGGCAGATGAGTTGGTGGTTTTGAACTGGCGGAGCTGAGAATGATGATATAGGTATAAGAACAATGGGTGAAGTTGGCTAGTTGAACTGTGCAGAATTTCCAGGTCAAGAAATGGTGTGACACTGAAGATGCAGGCCATCATGGCTGGATGGAGCTATGAAGCAACTAGCTCAGGCCAATGCTACTCAGCTGAGTCAGTGAGAAGCATATAAATAGAAAAGTCTTTCTCTAAACCTAGATCTCTCCATGAGGGAAGCTTCTACCTGTTTTTTAGGATTTTACAACATGGAAACTCTTCTCTTCCTTCTTGTTATGAACTCCTTTAACATGAGTACTTAATTTTATTATTGGTTATGGAATAGTTGGATTTCACATAACATGATTTTGGGTTTAATGAATTAGTTTTGTCTCATAATTATCGTTCATGATTCTCTGGAAATATAGTTATATGATTGACGTATTATAACATGATTTGATTGTTTGTTTTGTCAAGTTACAAATTTGTAGAACTTGTAATCACATCTATTGCTAGTTTAGGATTAATCATCGAGCGATAATCCTTGAACACAAGTAGCATAAATATGATTGTAGGTTATAGTGATATATCCTTGTAATCATATGAGAACCATGACCTTTGTTCGAATTGTTTGCGCAATGTATTTCAATTGCATTGATTAGCCTAATTTCATGAATCTTAATGCTCCATGGGAATTGAACTTGATTAGCGTAAGGCGTTAGGTTATTCTTTTGGTAGAATTCATACTTGCATCGTTTTACATGTATGTGTGATGATAAGAGGAAATTGCGGGATATTCTTTCGACTAGATATCTTAGGAATTTTGATAATGAGAGATTAAATATCAATTCTAGTTATTAAGACAAGAACGTGTTAGTGAATGAAAATGAAATCCTTAACCAATATTCTCATCTTATTTTATTTGCTTGTTTATTTCTTTGCTTTGCTTTTATTTTAATATACTTTTATAAAAATAAGAAAATTCCCCTTTGTTATCTATAGGAAACCATAACATATTGACAACTCAAGACCTCTCTGTGGGACCGATCCTTTCTTGCCCTTGCTTCATTATATATTTTGAGTAGTAAGAAAGTGTAATTATTTTTGATGCCTACGACAGCGATCAAATTTTGGCGCTGCTGCCGGGGAGGCAGCGGTTGTCATTTGTTGTTGGTTTCTTATTTTTATTTTTAGTCTTGTTTTGTTTTTTTTTTTTTTATGGTTTTTAACCTTGTTTTGAGAACTCTTGTTTCAGGTACCAATTACTATGGACGGAGTATATTGGAAAAATGGGTACGGTTATCAACCTCAACAACATTATGACAACTATCACCCTTGCGGGGAATACAATCAAAATCAATCCTTTGGTTATGGTCAATATTCTAGTACCCTTTTAGTTATTCTCATACATTCCAACCTTCTTACGGTGGTTATGTAAGTGAGCAACCACAAAGAGGGGATGATACTTGTGCTCCTATTAATATTTCTTCTAGTTTGGTAGATGAAATGCAACAATTTATGGACAGCATGGAGTCAGTTCGTAGAAAACCAAACATGGAACAAGTTTCATCGACCGAATGTGATCATAGTATGTTTGTCCCAATTTCTGATCGTAGTTACGATAACTCACCCATTCAACGGGAAAATAGTTGGCCTAGCAATACTGAAGTAAGTAATTCTACTTTTGCCTTGTCGAATGAGCTTTACAAACAAATGGAACACTATATTCAGAATTTGGATGGATCATTCCAAGAGCTTCAAAAAGGTGTTTCCTGTAGTTGCAGGAAATCCTACACTACACCCCTCATGTGATTTCATTGTTGATCAACTCATTTTTAGGTTTATATTCTTAATTTTATTGATTAATTTTTGAATATTCTTACAAGAAAGATAAAGAAGTCAAGAATGATCTCTGCTCTGAACTTTCTCTCTCTTATTTACTTTTTTCTTACTCAAAAAAGATCTCTCCCCATCTTTACAACTCGAATGACTATTTATAAGGAAATACATAGTGGATTACAACTAATCTGTCCTTTATTTTCGGATGTGGTTTGCGACATTCTCGCAACCTTACAAATGTTAATTTCGCAAGCTCTCTAATTTTCGCAAGACTATCACATTTTTCTCATGATCCTTGCTGACGTCGTTTCTAAAATTGTTTTGCGACGCTATTGTACAATACCATTGATAATTTCGCTGAGACATAATTGTTGCGAGATTCTGATCCTACATCTTGCCTCTTCTCATATCTTCTCTGCAAAGTAGAGAATGATGTGAGAAATGCCGCAACTGCTTATCTTTTCATATTCCACATTTATCACACATACTCTCTCTTCAATTTATTTCTTGACACGTCTTCTGTAACCGCCACCTTTCAACCGCTCACGTCTCTTCGTCTTAATGGTGTTTATTTCTTCGAGAAGTAAATTTTCTTTATATACTCTTCTCCCTCCCTCTTTCCACTTTTCTTTTTACTTTCTCTTCTATTTTTATTCTCTCATCTCTGCAACTCTGTTATTCTTCTGCAAATTCTGCTGCTGTAATTTTTTCTTCCTTCAATTCTTTTACTTTCTATACATTCCCATACTCTATATTCAATCATGGCTCCAAGTGGTCATAGATATGAGAATAATCTACAAGATGTCCAAAAAGATCTTGCTAATAAAGGTCTTACACTCTCCCCCATTCCTGGTGTGAATGCCAAATCAATTCTTTCTGTCAAGCTTTTCTCCAATCAAAATTGTGATGATCAATCAATCATAATTTCGCTAGGTCAAATTCTCGCAGGTCTCCCTATTCCTCTTTATAACCCAGACATTCCTTTATTTTATGAAATTCTCGCTCATCCGGGTTTTCGCGAGCCATTTTCCAACTAAGTGGGGACTGCATCCGTCTGATGCTAGAGTTCGCTAATCGTGGTGCTGGTAGAGGATCTCTTTACTCCAAAGACTTGGGATCCAAAATTCGCAACCTAGAGATAGTTGCTGAATATACAGTGGCGAATTTCTTTGAAACTACGAACTTATCTCCATGAAGAGAGACTACTCGCTGGGGTATCGATTAAAAAAAAAGAACATTGATGAAGCCAAAATTCTTATGCAAGATATTGACTGGCATTCTGGTAAAACACAACTCCTCGCCAATCCAAAGATGACAAATGGTGTGTGTTTTCCTTTAATGCTAAAGGGTCCTACATTGCTGGATCAAACGTTCTTCCTGCGAATCTCGCTGCATATCAACCTTGGGTTTTCTCCTGGCCCGAGAAGGAGAAAGAGGTATACTTCTCCCCTTTAACTCATTTTATATTCTTTATTGATTTTTACTATTCTGTTCGCTAACTCTTGCGATATTCCGCAGATCCAAAAACTAAAGGATAGTTATAACAGGACTGGGAAATCTAGTACTCTGTTAGCTCTTCGCTCATACACAGATGAGGTAAGAAATTTTCTTTATGACTTTAAATAGTACTGTTACTTCCATGCTTCCATTTCTTATTTCTATCTGTGTGTGAAGATTATTGCTGAAGTAGAAGAATCTGTTGATGCTGCGAAGATTGGTGATAAAGGTAAAGGTACTCTTCGCAGGGAAAAATCAACTGGTCCTCCTCCAAAGAAAAGAAAAGTTCGTTCTTTCTTCTCCTTCAAATGTTCTTCCTAACGAAAATTCTGAAAGTGACAAGGGTGATGAGATAACGATGATCTTGCTGCAACTGAAGATTCTCCACCTGAATCTTCTATGGCTAAGCTTTCTGGCCTCTTTTCTGATTCTCTACAAGGAATGGGAGATAGCCAATTCGCAAATACCTGCAAAGCTCTCGCTACCCTTTGTGATGTCCCTTTACTATGGTGATAGCTCTCTTCGTGGAGTTTCTAGATCAGTGACTCCCGACTTCTTGCATTCTCTCAATAGTCTGGTATACTTTTATCTTTTTACTTTTCATTGTTATAACTCAAAACTCTTTCTATATTAATATTTTTTATTTTTTTCGCAGGCTGGAAAAGCTTCTTTTGTGTTGCCTCAGATCTAGAGAGAAGACGCGAAAATCTTGAAAAGAAGAATCTTCAATTTCGCAAAAGAATGAAGAATTGGAAGCTGAAGTTAAAGGTCTTCGCGAGAAAATAGACAATTAGAAATTGATTCTTCCTCGTATAAGAAAAAATTTCTAGTCTTCAACAAGCTAATAATCAGCTTTACGGTATGTTACTTTTTTTCTCTTTATTCATTCATCTGTTGTTTTATCTTATTTAAATGATCCTTTTTGCAGACATTTATGGTCTTTCTGATGAAGCTACCCTTCTTCGCTCATTTCCTAATGCCTTGGATAATGATACCCTTCTTGAACGTCTTAACAATTCCTTAAATAGCTTCTCAATGATAGAATTTCATCTCTTTCTCTAAATGAACTTAGATCGAAATTTCGCCTCTTAGAAATTGATCATAGATCCAGTTTAGGCTTAGCCAACAGATTTAAGCGTCTCCTTATTGATTCCAAAGAGAAAACCAATGAGTTAAGAACCAAAATTAGCGGTCTCATAGATGATAAGGATCGTATCTCTGATCAAGGTGCCAAGGCTTTCGAAATTCCAAGAGGCTCTCCTTGAAGTTCAACTTGAGCGAGATGAAGCTAACCGCAAGAATATTGAACTCTGCGAAAGGGAAAATCAAATTCGTTCTCGTCTTCTCATAAGTAGTGAGGATGAATTTGTCTGGGCTGCGAAAATTTTAGATGATGCTAGAAAAGATTTAGGCGTAAATGTTAGTCTCCAAGTTGAACATACAGCCTTGATTAGAGACATGATTTCTGACAGAGAAGGTTGCTAATTGCTCTTCTTTACTAATCTTTTGCTTCTTATGAATTTTCATCAAGTTAATTGATTGTCTTTTGTTCGCAGATTCTGAAAATAAATATCGTGAAAAGATTGAAGAACTTGAAGCTGAAAAGGAGGAACTCGCAAAGAATCTTTCTTCTCGCAACGACAAGTATTCTAGATTGAAGAATCAAATCAAATCACTTTGAGAATTTTAAGAATGACGCTATGCATTTTCGCAATCAAACCATCCATGGTTTGTGATGATCATAATATCCCACATTCTGATTATCCTTGTCTTTTAGAAGAAATCCCACAGAATACTCCCAGTTTGATTATCTCTGATAGCGAAGCTGACGATGAAGAATCTGATAGTGATGGAAGTTCTGATGGTGATGAAGATTCTGACGCAGATGAAGAAGGAAACAAGTCTGATGAAGATAATGAAGGATTAACCAAGAAATAGTCTTTACTTCTTTCTTTGATTCTTTGTAATACTTGTACATTATTTCTTCTTTCTGTATATTTGGTTTCTTTCCATTTTGACCTGCATAATGAAAACAATTCTTCTTTGCAATACAGTTAATCAATAATCATTAATTCTTGAATTTTTGAGTAAATCTCTCATATGGAGACAAATAACATTTTCTAATTTCATACATTCCCATACTTGCCTCTGTTATTTGAATCCAAATGAGAGATTTCATAAAATTTCTTATTGTATAATTTCGCAACCTTTTGCGAAGTGAATTTTGTTTCTTTTCAAAATCTCATTCCTGTGTGGTCTTATTTTCCTTCCTAATTAAAGGTCTTATTATGCCACCTCTTGTCATTGCGACAAAATCGCAGGACGTCCTTGCATTTCATGCAAAAACCCATTGATCTTGCCTTAACTTTTTCTTTTGTATTATGGCCTCTTCAGGAATGTTGCGACAATATGACAGGCCTAAATATTCTTGCGAAAATAAAGCCCCATGACATTGCCGTCTTGCGACGAAATCGCAGGACGTCTTCGCATTTCTCGTCTTATTATCTTTTTCTTTTGTATTATTGCCTCTTCAGGATTGTTGCACAAATATGACAAGCCTTAATATCCTTGCGAATAAAAAGCCTCATGACATTTGCGTCTTAAGACACTTATCAGCTCCCTAATGGAGGGTGCCGCCCTTATCTCCCCCTGGTTGCCCCTTCAAGGAGGCGTACTTCTACCATACAAGGTTAGCTCCTCCCCCAGTCTTAACAACAACCAGTTGTTTTCGCAGCCTCTTATCCCTTTTACCTATAGGGTTTGGTTACGAGACTGCACCCTAAGTGGGGTTTTCTTCAGGCCGAGTGCAGTATAAGCCAAGACTTGTCAAGAATGGCAAGGACGCTTCAAACGCCCCGGCACTCTTGACTCAACCGTGTACCTCGGCGCCTTGATCAGATTCTGCACTCCTTGGGAGAGTCCTTATTACCTTAGTCGCCCAACCTAAGTCATATGCTTAAGTTGAGAATCCAAGGTGCCTCTCCCGGATGGGCTTTATTGACCCCAAATCTCCATGACTCAGGTTCCGGTGGCGGTGTAGCCTTTCCCTGAGCATGCAACAGGTACCCCCTATATGACGTACTTTAGGTCTTACATTTGCCTCTTGCGAAATTTATTCGCGAACTAGGGTGTACGCCATAAAGGTTCGCCTCTTTCTCTTTTGTCATTCTTTCTGATTATTTTCTGTAAAATTCATTATCTCTGCGAGAGTCTCGCAATCATATATTGTATCTGAATTTCGCAATCTCAATTTTGTTGTTCAATCAAATGTATTTTTGAGAATTTTACTTATTGCGAGATTATCGCAACAACTTAATCATTCATACATTTCTTGTTTTTATTACTTTCCCTCCTCTGCTTCTTTAATTTTCTGCTACTGCTTCCTTGGTAATGGTATGTTCATCCTTTTTATTCTGAGCTAGCATTAATTTCGCAACATCTCTTCTCCTTTCTTTTCGATTGTATCCACCATCAACTCTCACTTCTTTGTACATCTTGATTTTGTGTCGCCAGTTTTCCTTCTTGTTTGCTCTTCCTTCGCAAGATTCTATCTCAGTTTCGTAACATTTCTTTCCTTCAACCCAATCTCCCTTTATGATTCCTACACCATTGGGGTGAGGGAATTTGATGCATTGGTGGAAAGTTGAAGCTACACCTAGAATCCCATGTAGCCAAGGTCGACCAATTAACATTGTAGGGTGATTCTACATCAACGACACAGAATGAGATTTCAGAAGATATTCCCTTCAATGGAATTTGCATAGTAACCTCCCCTTTAGGCTTGTTAGCAGTACCATTAAAACCATATATCTTATATGTTGATGGTATAAGATCATCATCTCTTCCACCCATGGTTTTATAAGTATGATAAAATAAGATGTTCACAGAGCTTCCAGTATCGACTAGAATTCTATTGATTGCCCATGAATCTTCAGCTTCATCATCCTCATCTTCTTTCGGTTTTGGATTAATTTCTAATTTTATTACCAATGGATTGTCATGCACCTCTTCTCCTTCGGGAATTTCTTCTGCGGTAAAAGAAATGATCTGTTTCTGCCATTCCTCTAGTCGAGATTTTCGCAATATTCATAATTTCTCTTCCATTATTATCTCTTGCGAACACTCTACTCAAAACATTATCATGAAAATCTTCAATTGTCTTATATGAATGTACGATAGAGTGACAGAATAGATTTTTTGCTTTTGCACCAACTTCTATGAAGAATGTTTCTTTCTTTTTCATCGTATTCACTTTGTGATGTTCTGGCGGTGGTGGTAATGGTTGAGATTGCGGATGCCCTACCAGAAAGTCGTTTAGTTTTCCTTGATCTATCATTCTCAAAATAATTCTTTTACATTTCTGCAATCGTTTGTGGTATGTCCATGAAAATGATGATAAGAACAAAATTCATGACTTCTGTGGTTTGGAGGTGGTTCCGTTCCCATGTTCCATGGTGTTGGTATATTCTCCATCAAATTATAGCTTCCCATATCTTCTCCACACTTGCATTTAGAGGTGGCATCTTGATTTCTTCCCATATACCTTGTGACCTCCTTGTCCTCTATTAAAGTTTGGTCTTTGACCTCCATAAGTTTCTTGCGGTTGATCGAGTCTTTGAATCTTGTTATTTCCTCCACGATTATAATTTCTTTCTCTTTCATACTCTTCTTGATCTCGGCTCCCCATAGCTACCAATTTCTGCTGATTGTTACTGTCACCTTTTCTTGTTGTACTTGCGAAGTATTCGCCACTGTGTTTATTAGCTTGGGTAATAAGCTTGCATTCGCTGTTTGTGAGCTGGTGTTCGCAACTGGATATGATTCCATTTCATTTTGTTTTCCTCTAAAGCAATGTATTCTTCTTGAAGTTCTCGCAATTCAGTCATTGTAATCGTATTCTTGACTCTGAAAATTTGGACATACAACAGGTTTGTTGCAAACATAGCATTGATAAATGATAATATGAGATATCTCTCATCTACACGGCCAGCCATTTCGCTACACATAGTTCTCCATCTTTTAGTCAAGTGTTTCAAACTTTCGCCAATCCTTTGTTTTAATCCAAACACATCTTCTATACCAGGTCGTGAGGAATTATTACTTATATATGCTCCCAAGAATGTGGTCTGCAAATGATTGAAGGAGGTTATTGTATTCTTTGGTAAACCTTCAAACCATTTTAACGCTTCTCCTGTTAAGCTGGATGCGAAATATTTGCACAATACCGCATCATGATTTTCCCATTGTAACATGCACCTCACATAAGCTTTAATGTGTTGAATTGCACAAGTTGTTCCATCGAAAATGCTGGTTAATGCGGGCAAATTGCATTTCGGTGGTATTCCTCCTAATTGTACTTCCCTTGTAAATGGAGTTTTCGCAGCTTCTTCTATTGCTTCATCCAATTGTCTTCTACCTACTTCTCCTCTGTTATTTAGCATTCCTCTCATTTCTTCTAATTCTTTCAAGATTTGTTTATTTACACCTGAATCTTGACCCATTGGTCTCTTTAATTTTGCTTCTCTTCTTCTGCGTTCACGTCTATCTTCTCTTGCGAAATTTTGTATCTCTTCCATTATCCTCATCTCGTCTTCTTCTGCGATTCTCTTCCTCATCCCTATCTTGAATTCGCAAATGATGATGTCGTTCATTTTCCCCTCCATAATTTTGTTCATTTCTTATCAATTCAATTCGCTGTCTTTCAGCCATTCTCTTTACTCTATCATACTCCTCATTGAGATTATCGTTATTCCGGTTTTGTATACGCCTTCTTTCTCGATTGTCATGATTGTTCTGGCGAATTGTCTCCTGAAGCTCTTGTTCTTCCATTTCCGCTCTCAATCTTTCACGTTCGCAGATTAAACGTGCTTGTTCAGCATTATGTCTTTCAATTTCTTCTTCAATTGTCTGTTGATTTCTTTGAGTTTCTCTCACATGTAAAATTCTTCTTCCTTCCTCTTGATTTCCTTCGCCATCTTGGTTATTTTGTCTCTGATTTTGCCCGTTCTCTTGATTTCCTCCAATTTTCCCATCATCAAAAGTTTCATTTTGTGGAATGTAACGATCATCAGTTCTTTCTCTATTTTCGCGATATTCTTCATTAGGATTTGATATTTCTTCTTGAATATTGTTTCCAGCATTGATTGTGGGTGAATTTTGCCTCATTTCTCTTCTAGTCGATCTGGAATATGATTTTGTAATACTTCTCGATCTTCTATTCTGCAATCTGATATTCTCCATCCTTAATTCGTGATTTTGTCTTGTTAAATTCGCACGTTCTTCTGCCTCAGCTCTTCTTTCTTCATGTATTCTTAGTCTCAATGTTTTTAACGCTCCAATTTCCTCACCTCCATGAATTATTCCTTCATCTGCTTCTTGATTTCTCTCTTCCTGTCTGTAATTTCTATTTTGTTGCTCTTCTTCTATTTCTTCTGCTGAATTTGATCGCCAAGTGTGTACGCTCACTCTGACATAATCTGTATTCCTCTCTTGAACTAGTGTTTGTTTAATTGGCGATTGAATTAGATTTTCTCTATTATTTCTCAATCCAGTAGATTCTCCCATTTCACTTCTTTCTCTTCCAGCAATTCTTTTGCTTCTTCTAATAGTAGTCGGTTGTTCGGATGTATTTTTTCTTCTAGCCATTTCTTCAATGCTAACAGTATTTCAAGAAATTATAAAAAATTCTTAATCAATTACTTTAAATTTTCACAAATCTCAATATCAATCTTTAGCTTGTTTTAGAATAATCTTCAACTCGTCCTTATTTCTAGCGCCATTATGTAGTTGCAGGAAATCCTACACTACACCCCTCATGTGATTTCATTGTTGATCAACTCATTTTTAGGTTTATATTCTTAATTTTATTGATTAACTTTTGAATATTCTTACAAGAAAGATAAAGAAGTCAAGAATGATCTCTGCTCTGAACTTTCTCTCTCATATTTACTTTTTTCTTACTCAAAAAAGATCTCTCCCCCTCTTTACAACTCGAATGACTATTTATAAGGAAACACATGGTGGATGACAGCTAATTTGTCCTTTATTTTCGGATGTGGTTTGCGACATTCTCGCAACCTTACAAATGTTAATTTCGCAAGCTCTCTAATTTTCGCAAGACTATCACATTTTTCTCATGATCCTTGCTGACGTCGTTTCTGAAATTGTTCTGCGACGCTATTGTACAATACCATTGATAATTTCGCTGAGACATAATTGTTGCGAGATTCTGATCCTACATCCAACTTAAT
Source organism: Papaver somniferum (assembly GCF_003573695.1). Taxonomy (NCBI): domain Eukaryota; kingdom Viridiplantae; phylum Streptophyta; class Magnoliopsida; order Ranunculales; family Papaveraceae; genus Papaver; species Papaver somniferum. The sequence goes on from NC_039367.1 coordinate 89,750,801, forward strand.
AAAGGGCATTGATTAATACAAACAGGAAATAGATGATTGTGTTGAAAAGGTCCAACCTTTGGGGTCTTCCGTTGATAATTGTGTAGTTAGCTCAACTCTTGATCTTAATAATGATCTTCACCTATTCAAAAGGATGAGTTTGAGATTAGCAACATTAAATTTAGCGAGAACCAATCTTATGTTAACTATTAATGTGATGATGATTATGAAGATACATCGCTTGAACCAACAACTCATGGTGACATTTTCCAAAGGTGTACAACGAAATCTTTTTGGTATCAAGATGAAGACGAAGAGGAATATGATGACACTAGTGTATCTTACTCAAGCCTTGATATTTATAATGATCAAGAACCTATTCAAAATGTAGAGCTTGAGGATGATGCAAGGAGTGTTCTAAAGAAATTCCTTATGGACAATGTTGTATCCGCAAAAGAGTATGTGCCTTACAACAAAGAGGAGTGTGTTGAGAATGTGACCGTTATGACCAATATTGTGGAAGACCCAATTGAGCTTGCAAAGAATTGTAATGATGATGTTTATGTCGAGACTTTGGTTAAGGCAGAAACGGATGAAGAATGGTTGCAAAGTTTGATAGAGGACCATCATATTAAAGAGGTAAATAATTCACTTGAATATTTCAAGGATAAAGAGGATTGCGTAATACAAGAGATTGTGCAAGGTTTGTCTAACCCTTTGCCTATTGTTTCTTCTCCTTTACCTCTTATTGGTTTGAATGTATGTGCTTCGAGAATATTGTTGAATGACTTTGTTTCTCGATTTCCGCCATTAGAGATACTTGATTCTCATACTATGCAGGTTTTGGAACAAGAAACCGTGGTAGTCCCTGACTTCTATATTTTTTATACACTACCAAGTGTGGACAAGAATAAGTGTGGGGGAAGCTTATATTGGTTAATAGATTCATTTTTGTTTTATCGTAATAATATTTGTGTGAAGCTAGTGTTTGAAAAACAGGTTCTATGGGAGGATCCCAAACTTTTTAGATTATTGGTGTATGGGGAATTCAACTTGCATGTCGGGCTGACGACTTTAAACCAAGCGCTGCATGGGAGGCAACCCACTGGTTTTGTATTTCTTATATTTTACTTTTTTCTTGTCTTGTTTTTATTTTTGATTTTTGATTTCTTGTCGCATATCATTATAATATTTCCCACCTTGAATTTCTTTGGACGATTCAATTTACATTGAGGACAATGTAAAGTTTAAGTGTGGGGGAGTGGTTGCATTGTAATAAAAATTCAAAATTCAACTTTTTTGTAAATTAGTGAATAAAAGAAACTCCAACTTTTAGTTAGTTTAGAGTTACATAGTATACATGTCGCTAAGATTACATCGAGAATCTCATAAGAGTGACTGAACTTAGAGATGACAGAGAACGTGATCGGGTTTCTTAATTGTATGAGAGTTAAAATGGGATTTAACCATACCAGTGGCAAATGAGGTGCAGACTGAATTCAGTATTAGAGTTGTGGTCCCTTATAGTGGAGACTACCCATGTTACATAATGTGAGGCACCGACCTTCAATTCTTTGTACCTGTCTAAATATGTGCTTTTAGAGTGTGTGTCAACGTACGTTAACTCCGGGCAGAATGGTGAGCTTCCCAACCTCCCACCAATAGAAGCACTATTTTGATATCTTGAGTGTTATTTTATCAATCATGACGGTGACACCGAATTGCTAACTTACATACCACTTGTATTCTTGTTCGCAATTAGCACCATCCACTTTATCTCTCTCTACACCAACAGGTCCATAGAAACACCATCATCATCAACAAGAGGAGCATCACAAATTCGAAGGAAAGTTTAAGACGTTCAAGGTTTACAAACAACAATACAAAAATGAGCAGATTTCATATTCAAGTAAAGCAACAAGACAAGGAGCAGGATTTTTACAAGTTGAAGACTTTATATACAAGAAAAATGTGTTGTACCATATTTTGGGTTTGTATAGTTTGTTTTTAGTTTTGTTCTTTCAATAAAGCCAATGGAAAGAAGGAATATCTATAATGAAGTTTCAAGCAACAAGGAATTAGAGGAAAAAATTACATTGTCAAGATTCTACGAAGTTCAAGAGTTATCATGAAGAGTTGAAGACCGAAGACGTTCCTATGGATGTTGTGAGAGTGGTGCTAGCTGCACGTCGAACGGATAACGAGGTAAGTAAGCATATTCCCACCTTCGATAAGTGGTTGATTTCCTTTCTTAGAGATCGTCAGAAAAAAGGATTTTCAAAATAAATAAAAGATGTGGGTTTTCAAAACAATCGGAAGATTTTGCCTTCCTACCATTCAACGTGTCGCAGGATTCTCTCTTCATTCCTACCTGGACACATGTGTGACCATAAAAAGATATTTATTATTGAGAGCAACTTCATAAAACCCTTTCTTGTGAGGCAGAGTCGAGACTTTTGATCACTCCGAACCCGAATTTCTTTCGATAAGGGATGATTATTTCTCTCTCAACTTTTAAGGATGAGATTGTGTTCATTTATGTGTCTAACTTCTTATGACTAGTGTGCAGAATCTCTATGTCTTCTTAGCGCATTGGATGCTACCATTTCGGAGAACTAGTGAGTTTAAAAAGTTGGTTTTGTGGGTATATCTCTAGTAAACTCTCACGAGACTATAACTCGTCCACTAGGGACACCTAGGGGTTTAAAGGCTTGTTATTTATGCTAAGAGTAACCGTAGCCTCGATGACACGAAGTTGTATGTATGTTTTAGAATTAGTTTTGTTTGATTTGCTCGAGGACTAGCAAAGTTTAAGTGTGGGGGAACTTGATAGGTGTAAAATACACCGTATTTACTATCTAGAATTTATGTTTTCTTTGCTATTTTTCTTGTGAATTATGTATTTTACGAGTGTTTTTGAGTTACTAGGTATTCTGGAGTCACATAGAGAAAAAGAAGGAGAAATCACCCACTTTGAGCAAGAAAGTCACAATTGTCATTTTAGAAGAAACACTATCGGGAGCCGAGCCAAAGTTAAGGGGTGACTCTCTTTTGGAGGAGTGCTAAAGACAACCAGCTGAGGTTAAGGGGCTACCATTGGGTGGGCGTATTCGAGCAGTGGGTGCAAATAGCCGTCCCACTTTTATAACCCTAAAATTGATTATCTCTCGTTCATTTCCACACCTGAAACCGAGTGAGAAGCAGCTATTGTTGTTGGTGATCTATCCAAGAGACTGAGATACGAAACTGATGATAAATGATGAGAGATCGATGGAATCGATTAGAAAGTGAGAACAAGAAGGAAGAACAGCTAGTTGCCATCATGATTAAATGGGTTTTTGGTTGAATCTGAGATGCAACTGTTGAGGTTTGCTGTTGAGGAGAATGATCTTGAATCTGTGAAATTGAGGCTGGGGTTTTGTCAATCAGAATATGGAAGGAAGAAATGGGTTGACCTATAAAGAGAATTAGAAGATGGGTGTTGTTCAACTCGGGCTCAGATGAAGATTCGAGCAAGAAAATGATGATTCTGGTACTATTTGTTGTAATGGGTTCAACGACCAGTAGAAGAAGATGAGGTGATAAATGGAAGAGATTAGGGTTTATCAAAGATCAGATTTGGTGATTATGAAATCGTTATGGTTGAATTTGGTGGTGCAGTTCAAAGCAGAGATGGGTCGATGGAGAAATCAAGAGAAGAATTAACAGTGGGTTTGCATTGGTTTTGCGTTTGTCGAGGCCGTAGTCTTGAGATGCAGTTTGAATGTAGAAGGAACTGAAGCTGTGACTTAATGAAATTGGTGTTGCAGTTGAAATAGCAAGGGAGTAGAGGCATGTGTAGTGGCTGGAGTTAAGCTGTGTTGCTGAGAAGATGTGATGTTTTGGTGGCAATGCAATGGTAAGATTGCTGGTTGGTAGCGTTTGAGAAATGGAGAAGGTATTGGTTATACTGTTTTGAGTTCGAGAGAGGTTGAGCTTGTATGAAGAACTGAAGAAAGCTGGTGCTGCTGTTGGATTGACTGGGTATGCAGAGATTAGGGCCTGGTGGATAGTGTGCAGCTGAATTGGTTTTGCAGTGACAGAGAATGGACTGGAGTCGTGTTTAAAGCTGCAGTTGAGAGCATAGAATGAGCTGGTTCTTTACATGGGACTCGCAGTTGTGGTCCGTGGATGAATTGAGGTCTGGCGGAGTCATGAGAAATTGGCTTCGCAGGAATGCTGCATTACATCATTGGAATTAAATAGCTAGTGAACTCAGTGATGGAATGAATGCCTGCAATGGAACTTAAGCACTGGTGGAGAATTGAGCTTGGACTTCGGCAGAGAAACCAGTTTTAGGAAGCGGTGATGTCAATGGTGTTGATTTGCAGTGACTGGTAATGGCTGAGATATAGGGAAGAAGAATGTGGCAGGGCTGATAAATGATTGCAGTCGAATGAATTCTAAGATTGAGACTTACAGGGAAGTGATGGTTGTGCTATTACAAGAAGGTATTGGCTTGGGAAAGTAAAGCAGCTGGAGTTGTGTAACTGCAGTCAGTCCATGGTGGTTGCTGTGGTGAACTGAATTGAGGTTGGTTGAGTTGAAACCAGCCGCAGTTGCAGAGCCGATGCTGCAATGGAATGGAGATGTAGGTAGGATGGCAGATGAGTTGGTGGTTTTGAACTGGCGGAGCTGAGAATGATGATAGAGGTATAAGAAGAATGGGTGCAGTTGGCTAGTTGAACTGTGCAGAATTTCCAGGCCAAGAAATGGTGTGACACTGAAGATGCAGGGCCATCATGGCTGGATGGAGCTATGAAGCAACTAGCTCAGGCCAACGCTACTCAGCTGAGTCAGTGAGCTGACTCTGATACAACTCAGTTGACTTTCCTAGTTGACTCGGTTAACTGACTTTGACCAGTGACCGGGTGGACTTTGCCGGTCATCTAAGATACTTTTCCGGCCAACTTTCATCCGGCGATGACGTCAGCAAATCCGTCATCAGCTTTGACCCGAAAATTCCAGAGAAGATATCTTGCACACATGGGCGTGGTGGACTAATTGGAGATGGATTTTGAGAAGACCTGATATTGGAAAAAGTATCCTTTTGGAATGGGAGAAGCATATAAATAGAAAAGTCTTTCTCTAAACCTAGATCTCTCCATGAGGGAAGCTTCTACTTGTTTCTAGGGTTTTACAACATGGAAACTCTTCTCTTCCTTCTTGTTATGAACTCGTTTAACATGAGTACTTAATTTTATTATTGGTTATGGAATAGTTGGATTTCACATTAACATGATTTTGGGTTTAATGAATTAGTTTTGTCTCATAATTATCGTTCATGATTCTCTGGAAATATAGTTATATGATTGACGTATTATAACATTATAACATAGTTTGATTGTTTGTTTTGTCAAGTTGCAAATTGGTAGAACTTGTAATCACATCTATTGCTAGTTTAGGATTAACCATCGAGCGATAATCCTTGAACACAAGTAGCATAAATATGATTGTAGGTTATAGTGATATATCCTTGTAATCATATGAGAACCATGAACTTTGTTCGAATTGTTTGCGCAATGTATTTCAATTGCATTGATTAGCCTAATTTCATGAATCTTAATGCTCCATGGGAATTGAACTTGATTAGCGCAAGGCGTTAGGTTATTCTTTTGGTAGAATTCATACTTGCATCGTTTTACATGTATGTGTGATGATAAGAGGAAATTGCGAGATATTCTTTCGACTAGGTATCTTAGGAATTTTGATAATGAGAGATTAAATATCAATTCTAGTTATTAATACAAGAACGTGTTAGTGAATGAAAACGAAATCCTTAACCAATATTCTCATCTTATTTGATTTGCTTGTTTATTTCTTTGCTTTGCTTTTATTTTAGTATACTTTTATAAAAATCAGAAAATTCCCCCTTGTTATCTATAGGAAACCATTTACATATTGACAACCCAAGACCTCTCTATAGGAACGATCCTTTCTTTCCCTTGCTTCATTATATATTTTGAGTAGTAAGAAAGTGTAATTATTTTTGACGCCTACGACAGCGATCAAATTTTGGCGCCGCTTCCTGGTTGTCATTTGTTGTTGGTTTCTTATTTTTGTTTTTAGTCTTGTTTTGTATTTTTTTTTCTGGTTTTTAACCTTGTTTTGAGAACTCTTGTTTCAGGTACCAATTACTATGGACGGAGCATATTGGAACAATGGGTACGGTTATCAACCTCAACAACATTATGACAACTATCACCCTTGCGGGGAATACAATCAAAATCAATCCTTTGGTTATGGTCAATATTCTACATACCCTTTTAGTTATTCTCATACTTTCCAACCTTCTTACGGTGGTTATGTAAGTGATAAACCACAAAGAAGGGATGATACTTGTGCTCCTATTAATATTTCTTCTAGTTTGGTAGATGAAATGCAACAATTTATGGACATCATGGAGTCAGTTTGTAGACAACCAAGCATGGAACCAGTTTCATCGACCGAATGTTCTCATAGTATGTTTGGCCCAATTTCTGATCGTAGTTATGATAATTCACCCATTCAAAGGGAATATAATTGTCCTAGCAATACTGAAGTAAGTAATTCTACTTTTTCCTTGTCGAATGAGCTTTACAAACAAATGGAACACTGTATTCAGAATTTGGATGGATCATTCCAAGAGCTTCAAAAAGGTGTTTCCAACTTAAGAAAGGGCATTGATGAATACAAAGAGGAAATAGATGATTGTGTTGAAAAGGTCCAACCTTTGGGGTCTTCCGTTGATAATTGTGTAGTTAGCTCAACTCTTGATCTTAATAATGATCATTCACCTATTCAAAAGGATGAGTTTGAGATTAGCAACATTAAATTTAGCGAGAACCAATCTTATGTTAACTATGAAAGTGATGATGACTATGAAGATACATCGCTTGAACCAACAACTCATGGTGACATTTTCCAAAGGTGAACAACGAAATCTTTTAGGGATCAAGATGAAGGCGAAGAGGAATATGATGACACTAGTGTAGCTTACTCAAGCCTTGATCTTTATAATGATCAAGAACCTATTCAAAAGGTAGAGCTTGAGGATGATGCAAGGAGTGTTCTAAAGAAATTCCTTATGGACAATATTGTATCCGCAAAAGAGTATGTGCCTTAAAACAAAGAGGAGTGTGTTGAGAATGTGACCGTTATGACCAATATTATGGAAGACCCAATTGAGCTTGCAAAGAATTGTAATGATGATGTTTATGTCGAGACTTTGGTTAAGGCAGAAATGGATGAAGAATGGTTGCAAAGTTTGATAGAGGACCATCATATTAAAGAGGTAAATAATTCACTTGAATATTTCAAGGATGAAGAGGATTGCGTAATACAAGAGATTGTGCAAGGTTTGTCTAACCCTTTGCCTATTGTTTCTTCTCCTTTAACTCTTATTGGTTTGAATGTATGTGCTTCGAGAATATTGTTGAATGACTTTGTTTCTCGATTTCCTCCATTAGACATACTTGATTCTCATACTATGCAGGTTTTGGAACAAGAAACCGTGGTAGTCCCTGACTTCTATATTTTTTATACACTACCAAGTGTGGACAAGAATAAGCGTGGGGGAAGCTTATATTGGTTAATAGCTTCATTTTTGTTTTATCGTAATAATATTTGTGTGAAGCTAGTGTTCGCAAAACAGGTTCTATGGGAGGATCCCAAACTTTTCAGATTATTGGTGTATGGGGAATTCAACTTGCATGTCGGGGTGACGACTTTAAACCAAGCGCTGCATGGGAGGCAACCCACTGGTTTTGTATTTCTTATCTTTTAGTTTTTTCTTGTCTTGTCTTGTTTTTATTTTTGATTTTTGATTTCTTGTCGCATATCATTATAATATTTCCCACCTTGACTTTCTTTGGACGATTCAATTTACATTGAGGACAATGTAAAGTTTAAGTGTGGCGGAGTGGTTGCATTGTAAAAAAAATTCAAAATTTTCAACTTTTTTGTAAATTAGTGAATAAAAAAAACTCCAACTTGTAGTTAGTTTAGAGTCACATAGCATACATGTTGCTAAGATTACATCGAGAATCTCATAAGAGTGACTGAACTTAGAGATGACAGAGAACGTGATCGGGTTTCTTAATTGTATGAGAGTTAAAATGGGATTTAACCATACCAGTGGCAAATGAGGTGCAAACTGAATTCGGTATTAGAGTTGCGGTCCCTTATAGTGGAGACTACCCATGTTACATAATGTGAGGCACTGACCTTCAATTCTTTGTACCTGTCTAAATATGTGCTTTTAGAGTGTGTGTCATCGTACGTTAACTCCGGGAAGAATGGTGAGCTGCCCAACCTCCCACCAATAAAAGCACTATTTTGATCTCTTGACTGCTATTTTATCAATCATGACGGTGACACCGAATTGCTAACTTACATATCACTTGTATTCTTGTTCGCAGTTAGCACCATCCACTTTATCTCTCTCTACACCAACAGGTCCATAGAAACACCATCATCATCAACAAGAGGAGCATCACAAGTTCGAAGGAAAGTTTAAGACGTTCAAGGTTTACAAACAACAATACAAAAATGAGCAGATTCCATATTCAAGTAAAGCAACAAGACAAGGAGCATAATTTTTACAAGTTGAAGACTTTATATACAAGAGCGAAGATTGTCAATGATGAGAGTTCGAGAAGTTTATGATATCAAGACATACACGTTGTGAAGAATCATGCGGTAAAATACTTACTCCATGGCCATTTGTACTTATTTTATTTTAATTTTCAGTTTGTGTTTATTTCTCTTGTCTCATGAAAAGAAAAAAAAGATTAGAAAAGAAAAAAGATTGAAAAAAAAGTAAAAAAAAAAAGGAGACAAGAGAAAATTTTGTTAGGTTCATTATTAGTTTTATTATTTTGTTTTCATTTTGTATTTGTTTTTATTTTTATTGTCTTAACTAAAAAAAAAAAAGACAAGAAAAATGTGTTGTACCATATTTTGGGTTTGTTTTTAGTTTTGTTCTTTCAATAAAGCCAATGGAAAGAAGGAATATCTATAATGAAGTTTCAAGCAACAAAGAATTAGAGGAAAAAATTACATTTTCAAGATTCTACGAAGTTCAAGAGTTATCATCAAGAGTTGAAGACCGAAGACGAAGATGAAGACAAATATTGAAGACCGAAGACGTTTCTATGGATGTTATGAGAGTGGTGCTAGCTGCACGTCGAACGGATAACGAGGTAAGTAAGCATACTCCCACTTTCGTTAAGTGGTTGATTTCATTTCTTAGAGATCGTCAGAAAAAAGGGTTTTCAAAACAAAAAAAAAATGTGGGTTTTCAAAACAATCGGAGGATTTTGCCTTCCTACCATTCAACGTGTCGCAGGATTCTCTCTTCATTCCTACCTGGACACATGTGTGACCCATAAAAAGCTATTTATTATTGAGAGAAACTTCATAAAACCCTTTCTTGTGAGGCAGAGTCGAGACTTTTGATCACTCCGAACCCGAATTTATTTCGATAAGGGATGATTATTTCTCTCTCAACTTTTAAGGATGAGATTGTGTTCATTTATGTGTCTAACTTCTTATGACTAGTGTGCAGAATCTTTATGTCTTCTTAGCGCATTGGATGCTATCATTTCGGAGAACTAGTGAGTTGGAAAAGTTGGTTTTGTGGGTATATCTCTAGTAAACCCTCACGAGACTATAACTCGTCCACTAGGGACACCTAGGGGTTTAAAGGCTTGTTATTCATGCTAAGAGTAACCGTAGCCTCGACGACACGAAGTTGTATGTATGTTTTAGAATTAGTTTTGTTTGATTTGCTCGAGGACTAGCAAAGTCTAAGTGTGGGGGAATTTGATAGGTGTAGAATACACCGTATTTACTATCTAGAATTTATGTTTTCTTTGCTATTTTTCTTGTGAATTATGTATTTTACGAGTGTTTTTGAGTTATTAAGTATTCTGGAGTCACATGGAGGAAAAGAAGGAGAAATCACCCACTTTGAGCAAGAAAGTCATAATTGTCATTTTAGAAGAAACACTATCGGGAGCCGAGCCAAAGTTAAGGGGTGACTCTCTTTTGGAGGAGTGCTAAAGACAACCAGCTGAGGTTAAGGGGCTACCATTGGGTGGGCGTATTCGAGCAGTGGGTGCAAATATCTGTCCCACTTTTATAACCCTAAAATTGATTCTCTCTCATTCATTTCCACACCTGAAACCGAGTGATAAGCAGCTATTGTTGTTGGTGATCTATCCAAGAGATTGAGAGACGAAACTGATGATAAATGATGAGAGATCGATGGAATCGATTAGAAAGTGAGAACAAGGAGGAAGAACAGCTAGTTGCCATCATGATTAAATGAGTTTTTGGTTGAATCTGAGATGCAACTATTGAGGTTTGCTTTTGAGGAGAATGATCTTGAATCTGTGAAATTGAGGATGGGGTTTTGTCAATCAGGAGATGGAAGGAAGAAATGGGTTTACCTATAAAGAGAATTAGAAGATGGATGTTGTTCAACTTGGGCTCAGATGAAGATTCGAGCAAGAAAATGATGATTCTGGTACTATTTGTTGTAATGGGTTCAACGACCAGTAGAAGAAGATGAGGTGATAAATGGAACAGATTAGGGTTTATCAAAGATCAGATTTGGTGATTATGAAATCGTTATGGTTGAATTTGGTGGTGCAGTTCAAAGCAGAGATGGGTCGATGGAGAAATCAAGAGAAGAATTAACAGTGGGTTTGCATTGGTTTTGCGTTTGTCGAGGCCGTAGTCTTGAGATGCAGTTTGAATGTAGAAGGAACTGAAGCTGTGACTTAATGAAATTGGTGTTGCAGTTGAAATAGCAAGGGAGTAGAGGCATGTGTAGTGGCTGGAGTTAAGTTGTGTTGCTGAGAAGATGTGATGTTTTGGTGGCAATGCAATGGTAAGATTGCTGGTTGGTAGCGTTTGAGAAATGGAGAAGGTATTGGTTATACTGTTTTGAGTTCGAGAGAGGTTGAGCTTGTATGAAGAACTGAAGAAAGCTGGTGCTGCTGTTGGATTGACTGGGTATGCAGAGATTAGGGCCTGGTGGATAGTGTGCAGCTGAATTGGTTTTGCAGTGACAGAGAATGGACTGGAGTCGTGTTTAAAGCTGCAGTTGAGAGCATAGAATGAGCTGGTTCTTTACATGGGACTCGCAGTTGTGGTCCGTGGATGAATTGAGGTCTGGCGGAGTCATGAGAAATTGGCTTCGCAGGAATGCTGCATTACATCATTGGAATTAAATAGCTAGTGAACTCAGTGATGGAATGAATGCCTGCAATGTAACTTAAGCACTTGTGGAGAATTGAGCTGGGACTTCGGCAGAGAAACCAGTTTTAGGAAGCGGTGATGTCAATGGTGTTGATTTGCAGTGACTGGTAATGGCTGAGATACAGGGAAGAAGAATGTGGCAAGGATGATAAATGATTGCAGTCGAATGAATTCTAAGATTGAGACTTACAGGGAAGTGATGGTTGTGCTGTTACAAGAAGGTATTGGCTTGGGAAAGTAAAGCAGCTAGAGTTGTGTAACTGCAGTCAGTCCATGGTGGTTGTTGTTGTGAAATGAATTGAGGTTGGTTGATTTGAAACCAGCCGCAGTTGCAGAGCCGATGCTGCAATGGAATGGAGATGTAGGTAGGATGGCAGATGAGTTGGTGGTTTTGAACTGGCGGAACTGAGAATGATGATAGAGGTATAAGAGAATGGGTGCAGTTGGCTAATTGAACTGTGCAGAATTTCCAGGTCAAGAAATGGTGTGACACTGAAGATGCAGGGCCATCATGGCTTGATGGAGCTATGAAGCAACTAGCTCAGGCCAATGCTACTCAGCTGAGTCAGTGAGCTGACTCTGATACAACTCAGTTGACTTTCCTAGTTGACTCGGTTAACTGACTTTGACCAGTGACCGGGTGGACTTTTCCGGTAACATAAGATACTTTTCCGGCCAACTTTCGTCCGGCGATGACGTCAGCAAATCCGACATCAGCTTTGACCCGAAAATTCCAGAGAAGATATCTTGCACACATGGGCGTGGTGGAATAATTGGAGATGGGTTTTGAGAAGACCTGATATTGGAAAGAGTATCCTTTTAGAATGGCAGAAGCATATAAATAGAAAAGTCTTTCTCTAAACCTAGATCTCTCCATGAGGGAAGCTTCTACTTGTTTTCTAGGGTTTTACAACATGGAAACTCTTCTCTTCCTTCTTGTTATGAACTCCTTTAACATGAGTACTTAATTTTATTGTTGGTTATGGAATAGTTGGATTTCACATAACATGGTTTTGGGTTTAATGAATTAGTTTTGTCTCATAATTATCGTTCATGATTCTCTGGAAATATAATTATATGATTGACGTATTATAACATGATTTGATTGTTTGTTTTGTCAAGTTGCAAATTGGTAGAACTTCTAATCACATCTATTGCTAGTTTAGGATTAATCATCGAGCGATAATCCTTGAACACAAGTATCATAAATATGATTGTAGGTTATAGTGATATATCCTTGTAATCATATGAGAACCATGACCTTTGTTCGAATTGTTTGCGCAATGTATTTCAATTGCATTGATTAGCCTAATTTCATGAATCTTAATGCTCCATGGGATTTGAACTTGATTAACGCAAGGCGTTAGGTTATTATTTTGGTAAAATTCATACTTGCATCGTTTTACATGTATGTGTGATGATAAGAGGAATTTGCGGGATATTCTTTCGACTAGGTATCTTAGGGCTTTTGATAATGAGAGATTAAATATAAGTTCTAGTTATTAAGACAAGAATATATTAGTGAATGAAAACGAAATCCTTAACCAATATTCTCATCTTATTTGATTTGATTGTTTATTTCTTTGCTTTTCTTTTATTTTAGTATACTTTTATAAAAATCAGAAAATTCCCCCTTGTTATCTATAGGAAACCATAACATATTGACTACCCAAGACCTCTCTGTGGGAACGATCCTTTCTTGCCTTTGCTTCATTATATATTTTGAGTAGTAAGAAAGTGTAATTATTTTTTACGCCTACGACAACGATCATTTCTCACCGAAAAGATGGAAATTAGAATTGCTAGGGATAACATTCTAGTGAGACATTAGAGAAAAAGACATTAGAGATCATTGACAATCAGGAGAGAACATGTACCTTTAGAGGGTAATCGTGATGGACCTAACCATCCATGATGGAACGACAATTACGCCAAAAGGAAATGCCAGAAAGAAAAAGTAACCTCACAATGTAGTCTTAGTTACTGGATTACGATGGACTCTCTCTGTAGTTGCAGGAAATCCTACACTACACCCCTCATATGATTTCATTATTACTCAACTCATTTTTAGATTTACACTCTTAATTTTATTGATCAATCTTTGAGTGTTCTTACAAGAAAAGATAAAAGAATTAAGAATGACCTCTGCTCTAGACTTTCTCTCTCCTATTTACTTGTTTCTTACTCAAAAAAGATCTCTCTCTTTTCCTTTACAACTGAACGACTATTTATAGGGAAATACACAATGGATGACAGCTAATCTGTCCTTTATTTTCGGGTATGGTTTGCGACATTCTCGCAACCTTACAAATGTTAATTTCGCAAGCTTTCTAATTTTCGCAGAACTATCACATCTTTCTCATGATTCTAGTTGACGTCGTTTATCGTATCATTTCTGAAATTGTTCTGCGACGCTGTTGTGTTGTGTAGTTGATAATTTCGCGGAGACATTATCGTTGCGAGATTCTGATCCTACATCTTGCCTCTTCTCATATCTTCTCTGCAAAGTAGAGAATGATGTGAGAAATGCCGCAGTTGTTCATCTATTCATATTCTGCATTTATCACACGTATTCTTTATTCCATCTGTTTCTTGACACGTCTTCTGTAACCGCTGCTTTTCAACCGCTCACGTCTTTTCGTCTTAATGATGTTTATTTCTTCGAGTAAAAAAATCTCCTTTATATACTCTTCTTTCCACTTTTTTTACTTTCTCTCTCTTTTTATTCTCTCATCTCTGCAACTCTGTTATTCTTCTGCAAGTTCTGCTACTGTAATTTTTCCCCTTCAATCTCTTTTTTTATTCATTCCCATACTCTATATTCAAATATGGCTCCAAGTGGTCATAGACATGAGAAGAATTTAAAGATGTCCAAAAAGATCTTGCTGATAAAGGTTTCACACTCTCCACCATTCCTGGTGAAAATGCCAAATCAATTCTTTCTGTCAAACTTTTCTCTGATCAGTATTGTGATGATCAATCAATCATAATTTCGCTAGGTCAGATTCTCGCAGGTCTCCCTATTCCTCTTTATGACCCAGATCTTCCTTTATTTATGAAATTCTCGCTCACCGGGATTTTCGCGAGCTATCTTCCAACTGAGTGGGGACTGCATCCGTCTGATGCTAGAGTTCGCTAACCGTGGTGCTGGTAAGGATCTCTGTACTCCAAAGAACTTAGGGATCCTAAATTCGCAACCTAGAGATAATTGCTGAGAAATACACAGTAGCGAGTTTCTTTGAGAACTATGAACTTATCTCCATGAAGAAAGAGAATACTCGCTGGGCATTCGCTTAAAAAGGAAAGATAACATTGATGAAGATAAAATTCTCATGCAAGATATTACTGGCACTCTGGTAAAAACACAACTCTCGCCAATCCAAAGATGATAAATGGTGTGTTTTTCCTTTAATGCTAAAAGGACCTTACATTGCTGGGTCAAATGTTCTTCCTGCGAATCTCGCTGCTTATCAACCTTGGGTTTTCTCTTGGCCCGAGAAGGAGAAAGAGGTATGTTTCTTCCCATTTAGCTCATTTTATTTCTTTATTTATCTTTATTATTTTGTTCGCTAACTCTTGCGACATTCTGCAGATCCAAAAATGAAAGATAGTTATAACAGGACTGGGAAAGCTAGTACTCTGTTAGCTCTTCGCTCTCATACACAGATGAGGTAAGAAATTTTTCTTATGATTTTAAACTGTATATTGTTCTTCCATTTCTTATTTCTATCTGTGTGTGAAGATTATTGCTGAAATAGAGAACCTGCTGATGTTGCGAAGACTGGTGATAAAGGTAAAGGTGCTCTTCGCAGAGAAAAATCAACTGCTCCTCCTTCAAAGAAAAGGAAAGTCGTTCTTCTTTCCTTCAAATATTCCTCCTCAAGAAAATTCTGAAAGTGACAAGGATGATGAGGACAATGATGATCTTGCGCAAGTGAAGATTTTCCACCTGAATCTTCTATGGCTAAGCTCTCTGGCCTCTTTTTGATTCTCTGCAAGGAATGGGAGATAGCCAATTCGCCAACACCTGCAAGTCTCGCTACACTTTGCGATGTCCCTTTACTGGATGGTGATAGTTCTCTTCGTGGAGTTTCTAGATCAGTGACTCCCGACTTCTCATTCCCTCAATAGTCTGGTATATTTTTCCCTTTTATTTCTTCATTGTTATAACTCAAAATTTCTTTCTATATTAATATTTTTATATTTTCTCGCAGGCTGGAAAAGCTTTTTTCGTGTTGCCTCGATCTAGAGAGGAGACGCGAAAATCTTGAAAAGAAGAATCTTCAATTTCGCACAAAGAATGAAGAATTGGAAGCTGAAGTTAAAGGTCTTCGCGAGAAAAATAGACAATTGAAATTGATTCTTCTTCGTATAAGAACAAAATCTCTAGTCTTCAAGCTAATAATCAGCTTTACGGTATGTTACTTTTCTCTTTTCCCTTCATTCATTCATCCTGTTGTTTTATCTTATTTAAATGATCCTTTTTGCAGACATTTATGGTCTTTCTGATGAAGCTACCCTTCTTCGTTCATTTCCTAATGCCTTGGATAATGATACCCTTCTTGAGCGTCTTAACAATTCCTTAAATAGCTTCTCAAATGATAGAATTTCATCTCTTTCTCTAAATGAGCTTAGATCTAAATTTCGCCTCTTAGAAATTGACCATAGATCTAGTTTAGGCTTAGCCAACCGATTTAAGCGTCTCCTTCTTGATTCTAAAGAGAAAACCAATGAGTTAAGAACCAAAATTAGCGGTCTCATAGATGATAAGGATCGCATCTCTGATCAAGGTGCTAAGGCTTTGGCGAAATTCCAAGAGACTCTTCTTGAAGTTCAACTTGAACGAGATGAAGCTAACCGCAAGAACATCGAACTCTGCGAAAGGGAAAACAAATTCGTTCTCGTCTTCTTATAAGTAATGAGGATGAATTTGTTTGGGCTGCGAAAATCTTAGATGATGCTAGAAAAGATTTAGGTGTAAATGTTAGTCTCCAAGTTGAGCATACAACCTTGATTAGAGATATGATTTCTGACAGAGAAGGTTACTAACTGCTCTTCTTTACTAATCTTTTGCTTCTTATGAATTTTCATCAAGTTAATAATTGATTGTCTTTTGCTCGCAGATTCTGAAAATAGATATCGTGAAAAGATTGAGGAACTCGAAGCTGAAAAGGAGGAACTCGCAAAGAATCTTTCTTCTCGCAACGACAAGTATTCTAGATTAAAGAATCAAATCAAGATCACTGTTGCGAATTTTAAGAATGATGCAGCATTTTCGCAATCAAACTATCCAAATGGTTTGTGACGATCATAATATCCCACATTCTGATTATCCTTGTCTCTTGGAAGAATCCCACAGAATACTCCCAGTTGATTATCTCTGATAGCGAAGCTGATGATGAAGAATCTGATGGTGATGAAGGTTCTGATGGTGATGAAGATTCTGACGCAGACGAAGAAGGGAACAAGTCTGATGAAGATAATGAAGGATCAACTAAGAAGTAGTCTTTATTTCTTTCTTTGATTCTTGTAATACTTGTACATTTATTCCTTCTTTCTGTATATTTGTGTTTCTTTCATTTTGACCTGCATTCATTAAAACAATTCTTCCTTGCAATACAGTTAATCAATATAATCATTAATTTTTGAATCTTTGAGTAAATCTATCATATGGAGACAAATAACATTTTCTAATTTCATACATTCCCATACTTGCCTCTGTTATTTGTATCCAAATGAGAGATTTATAAATTTTTCTTATTTTATGCCAATTTCGCAGTTAATTATGTATAATTTCGCAATCTTATGCGAAGTGAATTTTGATTCTTTTCAAAATCTCATTCCTGTGTGGTCTTATTTTGCCTTCCTAATTAAAGGTCTTATTATGCCACCTCTTGTCATTGCGACAAAATCGCAGGACGTCCTTGCACTTTCATGCAAAAACCCATTGATCTTGCCTTAACTTTTTCTTTTGTATTATGGCCTCTTCAGGAATGTTGCGACAATATGACAGGCCTAAATATTCTTGCGAAAATAAAGCCCCATGACATTGCCGTCTTGCGACGAAATCGCAGGACGTCTTCGCACTTTCATGCGAAAACCCATTGATCTCGTCTTATCTTTTTCTTTTGTATTATTGCCTCTTCAGGATTGTTGCACAAATATGACAAGCCTTAATACCTTGCGAATAAAAATCCTCATGACATTTGCGTCTTAAGACACTTATCAGCTCCCTAATGGAGGGTGCCGCCCTTATCTCCCCCCTGGTTTCCCCTTCAAGGAGGCGTACTTCTACCATACAAGGTTAGCTCCTCCCATCCAGTCTTAACAACAACCAGTTGTTTTCGCAGCCTCTTATCCCTTTTACCTATAGGGCTTATGGTTACGAGACTGCACCCTAAGTGGGGTTTTCTTCAGGCCGAGTGCAGTATAAGCCAAGACTTGTCAAGAATGGCAAAGTACGCTTCAAACGTCCCTGGCACTCTTGACTCAACCGTGTACCTCGGCGCCTTGATCAGATCTGCACTCCTTGGGAGAGTCCTTATTACCTTAGTCGCCCAACCTAAGTCATATGCTTAAGCTGAGAATCCAAGGTGCCTCTCCCGGATGGGCTTTATTGACCCCAAATCTCCATGACTCAGGTTCCGGTGGCGGTGTAGCCTTTCCCTGAGCCATGCAACAGGTACCCCCTTATATGACGTACTTTAGGTCTTACATTTGCCTCTTGCGAAATTGTATTCGCGAACTAGGGTGTACGCCATAAAGGTTCGCCTCTTTCTCTTTTGTCATTTTTCTCTGATTATTTCTGTAAAATTCATTATCTCTGCGAGAGTCTCGACATCATCATATTGTATTTGAATTTCGCAATCTCAATTTTGTCATTCAATCAAATGTATTTTTGAGAATTTTACTTATTGCGAGAGTGTCGCAACAACTTAATCATTCATACATTTCTTGTTTTTATTACCTTTGCCATCCTCTGCTTCTTTATTATTTTCTGCTACTGCTTCCTTGGTAGTGGTATGTTCATCATTTTTATTCTGAGCTAGCATTAGTTTCGCAACATCTCTTCTCCTTTTCTTTCGATTGCATCCACCATCAACCTCTCACTTCTTGTGTATCTTTGATTTTGTGTCGCCAGTTTTCCTTCTTGTTTGCTCTTCCTTCGCAAGATTCTATCTCAGTTTCGTACACCTCTTTCCTTCAATCTCCCTTTATGATTCCTACACCACTGGGGTGAGGGAATTTGATGCACTGGTGGAAAGTTGAAGCTACACCTAGAATCCCATGTAGCCAAGGTCGACCAATTAACGCATTGTAGGGTGATTCTACATCAACGACACAAATAAGATTTCAGAAGATATTCCCTTCAATGGAATTCGCATAGTAACCTCCCCTTTAGGCTTGTTAGCAGTACCATTAAAACCATATATCTTATATGTTGATGGTATAAGATCATCATCTCTTCCTCCCATAGTTTTATAAGTATGATAAAATAAGATGTTCACAGAGCTTCCAGTATCGATTAGAATTCTATTAATTGCCCATGAATCTTCAGCTTCATCATCCTCATCTTCTTTCGGTTTTGGATTAATTTCTAATTTTACCACCAATGGATTATCATGCACCTCTTCACCTTCGGGAATCTCTTCTGCGGTAAAAGAAATAATCTGTTTCTGCCATTCCTCTAGTGGCGAGATTTTCGCAATATTCATAATTTCTCTTCCATCGTTATCTCTTGCGAACACTCTACTCAAAACATTACCATGAAAATCTTCAATTGTCTTATATGAATGTACGATAGAGTGACAGAATATATTTTTTGCTTTTGCACCAACTTCTATGAAGAATGTTTCCTTCTTTTTCATCGTGTCCACTTTGTGATGCTCTGGTGGTGGCAGTGGTAGAGATTGTGGATGCCCTACCAAAAAGTGGTTTAGTTTTCCTTGATCTATCATTCTCAAAATAATTCTTTTTACATTTCTTCAATCATTTGTTGTATGTCCATGAAAATGATGATAAGAACAAAACTCATGGCTTCTGTGGTTTGGAGGTGGTTCCGTTCCCATGTTCCATGGTGTTGGTATATTCTCCATCAAAATTATAGATTCCCATATTTTCTTCACACTTGCATTTAGAGGTTGCATCTTGATTTCTTCCCATACTACCTTGTGACCTCCTTGTCCTCTATTATAGTTTTGTCTTTGACCTCCATAAATTTCTTGTGGTTGATCGAGTCTTTGAATCTTGTTATTTCCACCACGATTGTAGAAATTTATTTCTCTTTCATATTCCTCTTGATCTCGGCTTCCCATAGCCACCAGTTTCCGTTGATTGTTACCCGTCACCTTCTCTTGTTGTATTTGCGAAGTATTCGCTACTGTGTTTATTAGCTTGGGTAATAAGCTTGCATTCGCTGTCTGTGAGTTGGTGTTCGCAACTGGATATGATTCCATTTCATTTTGCCTTTCCTCTAGAGAAATGTATTCTTCTTGAAGTTCTCGCAATTCAGTCATTCTGATCGTTCTTGACTCTGAAAATTTGGACATATAATAGGTTTGTTGCAAACATAGCATTGATAAATGATAATATAAGATATCTCTCATCTACACGGCCAGCCATTTTTCTACACATTGTTCTCCATCTTTTAGTCAGGTGTTTCAAACTTTTGCCAATCCTCTGTTTTATTCCAAACACATCTTCTATACCAGGTCGCGAAGAATTATTACTTATATATGCCCCTAGGAATGTAGTCTGCAAATGATTGAAGGATTTTATTGTATTCTTTGGTAGACCTTCAAACCATTTTAATGCCTCTCCTGTTAAGCTGGATGCGAAATTTTTGCATAATACGGCATAATGATTTTCCCATTGTAACATGCACCTCACATAGGCTTTAATGTGTTGAATTACACAAGTTGTTCCATCAAAAATGCTGGTTAATGCGGGAAAATTGCATTTCGGTGGTATTCCTCCTAATTGTACTTCCCTTGTAAATGGAGTTTTCACAGCTTCTTCTATTGCTTCATCCAATTGTCTTCTGCCTACTTCTCCTTTATTATTTAGCATTCCTCTCATTTCTTCTAATTCTTTCAAGATTTGTTTATTTACAACTGAATCTTGATCCATTGGTCTTTTTAATTTCGCTTCTCTTCTTCTGCGTTCATTTTATCTTCTCTCGCGAAATTTTGCATTTCTTCTTCATTATCCTCATCTCATCTTCTTCTGTGATTCTCTTCCTCATCTCTATTTTGAATTCGCATATGATGATGCCTTTCATTGTCCCCTCCATGATTTTGTTCATTTCTTATCAATTCCATTCGCTGTCTTTGAGCGATCCTCTGTACTCTATCATACTCCTCATTGAGATTACCGTTATTCCGGTTTTGTGTACGCCTTCTCGATTGTCGTGATTGTTCTGGCGAATTATCTCCTGAAGCTCTTGTTCTTCCATTTCCGCTCTCAATCTTTCACGTTCGCAGATTAAACGTGCTTGTTCAGCATAATGTCTTTCAATTTCTTCTTAAATTGTCTGTTGATTTCTTTGAGTTTCTCTTTCATGTAAAATTATTTTTCCTTCCTCTCGATTTCCTTCGCCATCTTGGTCATTTCGTCCCTGACGTTGTCTGTTCTCTTGATTTCCACCATTTTTCCAATCATTAAAAGTTTCATTTTGTGGAATGTAACGATCATCAACTCTTTCTCTATTTTCGCGATATTCTTCATTAGGATTTGATATTTCTTCTTGAATATTTTTTCCAGCATTGATTGTGGGTGAGTTTCGCCTCATTTCTCTTCTAGTCGATCTTGCATATGATTTTGTAATGCTTCTCGATCTTCTATTCTGTAGTCTTATATTCTCTATCCTTAATTCGTGATTTTGCCTTGTTAGATTTGCACGTTCTTCTGCCTCAGCTCTTCTTTCATCATGTATTCTTCGTCTCAACGTTTCTAACGCTCCAATTTCCTCATCTCCAGGAATTATTCCTTCACCCGCTTCTTGATTTCTCTCTTCCTGTCTATGGTTTCTGTTTTGTTGCTCTTCTTATACTTCTTATGCCGAATTTGATTGCCAAGTGTGTATACTCACCCTATCATAATCTGTATTCCTCCCTTGAACTAGTGTTTGTTGAATTGGTGGTTGAATTTGATTTTCTCTATTACTTCTGATTCTAGTAGATTCTCCCATTTCACTTCTTTCTCTCCCAGCAATTCTCTTGCTTCTTCTAACAGTAGTCGATTGTTCGGATGTATTTCTTCTTCTAGCCATTTCTTCAATGTTAACAATATTGCAATAAATTATGGAAAATTCTGAATCAATCACTCTAAATCTTCACAAATCTCAATATTAATTTTCAGCTTTTTCTAGAATAATCTTCAATACCTCCCTGTTTCTAGCGCCAATATGTAGTTGCAGGAAATCCTACACTACACCCCTCATATGATTTCATTATTACTCAACTCATTTTTAGATTTATACTCTTAATTTTATTGATCAATCTTTGAATGTTCTTACAAGAAAAGATAAAAGAATCAAGAATGACCTCTGCTCTAGACTTTCTCTCTCCTATTTACTTGTTTCTTACTCAAAAAAGATCTCTCTCTTTTCCTTTACAACTGAGCGACTACTTATAGGGAAATACATAATGGATGACAGCTAATCTGTCCTTTATTTTCGGGTATGGTTTGCGACATTCTCGCAACCTTACAAATGTTAATTTCGCAAGCTTTCTAATTTTCGCAGAACTATCACATCTTTCTCATGATTCTAGTTGACGTCGTTTGTCGTATCATTTCTGAAATTGTTCTGCGACGCTGTTGTGTTGTGTAGTTGATAATTTCGCTGAGACATTATCGTTGCGAGATTCTGATCCTACACTCTCTCAGTAGAAACTTATCATCATCAACAAGGAGCGATATCAAAATCTATGAAGAAAGTTGAAGACGTTTAAGGTTTATAAGCAACAATAGAAAATCAGAATTCAAAATCAAAGTTTAAGACTAGTTACAAGAAGTTATAAGAGTAAAAGAAAATCAAATGATGTAAATTGTTGAAGTTCACGATATCAAGACTATAGTTCTAAAGTCCTTCTTTCATGGTCATGTAAATATTAGTCTTGTAATTACCGTGTTTCCAAAAAAAATACATTTAAATTTTGTAGTTAGCTTTTGGTTCAATAAGGCCATGGGAAGTTTTAGTTGCAGGAGATCCTACACTACACCCCACATAAGATTTCATTAACATTCAACTTATTTTAGATTAACAATCTTAATTTTATTGATGAATCTTTGAACAATCTTACAAGAAAAGATAAAGGAATCAAGAATAACCACTGCTCTAGATTTTCTCTCTCCTATTTACTTGCTTCTCACTCAGAAAAGATCTCTCCTCTTCCTTTACAACTGAGCGGCTATTATAGGGAATTACATAGTGGATGACAGCTAATATGTCCTTTATTTTCGGGTATGGTTTGCGACATTCTCGCGACCTTACAAATGTTAATCTCGCAAACTCTCTAATTTTCGCAGGACCGTCACATTTTTCTCATGATTTAGTTGAAGTCGTTTATTATGTTATTTCTGAAATTGTTCTGCGACGTTGTTGTGTTGTGTTGCTGATAATTTCTCTAAGGCATTATTGTTGCGATATTCTGATCCTACATCTTTCCTCTTCTCATATCTTCTCTGCGAAGTAGAGAACGATGTGAGAAATGCCGCACTGTCCATCTCTTCATATTCTGCATTTATCACACGTATCCTTTCTTCCATCTATTTCTTGACACGTCTTCTGTAACCGCTGCTTTTCAACCGCTCATGTCTTTCGTATTAATGGTGTTTATTCTCTTCTATATATTATTCTTACTCTTCTTTCCATTTTCTTTTTACTTTCTCTTCTCTTTTATTCTCTCATCTCTGCAACTCTATTGTTCTTCCATAAATTCTGCCATTGCAACTTTTTCTTCTTTCTTCTTCTTTTAATCTTTTTAATTCTTCTTCATCTCCATACTGTTCCCTCTGTAGATCTTCACTGTTCGTAACTTTCTTCCTTTTTAATTTTTACGAATTAATCTTCCTGCTGGTGTTTTCCATGGATTCATCGAGGTTAGTTTTCTTTTTTCTTTCTTATGGGTTTTGCTGTGAAATTGATCTTGCTTACTGCTTTATTTGATGATGCTTATGTGATTCCCATACTGTTTTATTTCAGCAAAAACGCCTCTAACACCAAATTTACGGTTCAGAACCCTAATATTCCCAAATCGCAGCATAAGATTGTTGTAAACAAAAGAAAGTCTGCGAATCAGAAGGTAGTAAGAAACATTATTCTTTTCTAATAACAATATTGTTGCCTCTGTTTCTTATCTGGATTGTGATTCGCAGGGTGATAAGGATGCCAACAACCTCTCAAGAAATCTCGCCACCTTAAAACCGTTGAAACCTCTGTTCCATTCCACTTACTTATTCTTCTAAATCTCCGCGACATCTTCGCAAGTTAAACCATTATCTCCAATTCGCGAAAAGGCTGCCTCAGATTTCATTTCTTCAACTGACCTTTCAATGATTGAAACCCCCCTTATTAATCCTTCTGTGAATGAAACTTCTTCTCCTATTGATAATGTTTCTCAACCTTCTATCATTGCCAGTTCTCTACCTGAGCCTCTTCCTTTTTCGAAAGAAACCGTGGAAGGAATAGATATTGCTTTCAAAGTTTTGTCTGAGGTCCTGGATGATGGCAAGAAGTCTCCCATTGATCCTGTCAAGTCTGGTATTTGCGAAATTCTGAGTAAGTATTTTGGCTCTGACAGAGCTCTTCGCAAACAGCTTGGAAAAAGAGTGTAATGCTTCGGCTCGAAAAGCAAAAGCTCCAGAATGTTTTGCTGGATCGCGACAATCTCGCAAGAAGAATGATGAACTGAGAGGTATGATTTCCTTATCTGTGTCTTCAATTTGCCTTTCTAATGATTTTATCCTTTCCATATTTAATTATCCTTGAAATCCCTCTTTCGCATGTTAAGCCTTAAACCAGAAACGAATAATGGAGAGATATCAATTTGAATCTGCTGTTGAAGAAGCCCGTGTTGATAAAGAGATTTTGATGGATCAATATAACCAATTAGATAACCTCTATTCATACTCTGTTGATCATATAAATAACTTACCAATGAAAATACCCAATTAGTTCGGAGGCAAATTTATTAAGTAATGAAATATCTCGCCTCTCTTATTCTTTAACTAAAGCTAATCTAGGGATGGAATCTTTATCAGATGAGAATAAAACTCTATCTCAAGAGAAGCGAATTTGTTTAAATGGCGATATCTTCGCAACAACTTAGCATCCTTCAGAAAGTATGTGATGACCAAGAACAATCTCTTCGCTCTTTGAGAAATGAACTTAAAGAAGTAACAGAGTCATCTATCGCTGAAAGAGATACACTCATTCAAGGTAGAATAGCTTTAAGTGTAAAGGCGAATCAACTTAAAGAACAATATTCCAAATTAGAAGAATCTTATTCTTCTCTTGCGAAGAAAAATGCCTTTCTTATTTCTAAAGAGAAAAATCAGTCTCGACTTAAAGGTTTAGTTGGAGATAAATTTGATGATGCATGGACCGTTGGGAGAATAGTTGTCTGACCTTGATTCAACACCTTATTTCGCAAAAGGAAGGTAGTCATAATAGTTTGACTGCCTTAACTATCTTTTCTTTGTCATATCTTTTTGAGTTCTTCATCTTACTGAAATTTTGTATTCTACTTTTCGCAGAGTCTGAGAAAAATCTTCATTCCTCCATTTCTGTTTTGGAGGCTAAATATGCCAAAATTCGCAAAGAAAATGCACTACTCGTCTCTGTCCTTACTGGTTCTCGCGACCGAGCAGAAAGAAGACTTGATTATCTTGCTTACTTTAAGGATATTCAAGATAGGAATCATCAGAGAGCACTTCTTCGTCAAGTTCATCTCCGGCTGAAGTCCTTGTAAATGATATTTTATTGTCCAAATCTCTTCCTCCTACATCAATCGAACCTTTGGAAGTAGATGATGATGAAATTCCTCGTCCTGCTGACAGTGATTATGATTATGAAAGTGGTGAGAGAATAGTCTTTTGGAAGATGGAGAAGAGATCCCTTCTAAGGAAGCAACTGCTGGTGCTAATCAAGATGAAAACGAAAAAGAAATCTCTTCTAAAGAAGTAATTGCTGGCGATAATCAAGGTGGCGCGAAAAAGAAGTCCCTTCAAAGGAATTATTGTTGGTGAAGATCAGAATCGAAATGAAGAGAGGTTGGCGATAATGAGAACATTGGCGAAGAGCGTCCATTATCTCCTTCTACTGGAATTAATACTGAAGCATGAGCTTCTTATCTAGTTCTATCTTCTTGAATTGTTTCACTTTATTATTTCTTGCGAATAATATTCTTCAACCAACTTTGAATTAATTTTCTCTTTTAGTATTTTGCTGGCGAGAAAGATAATGCCTCTTGTTTACTGATTCCCATACTTGCCTCTCATTATCTTTCTTGCGAGAAATGATCCGTTATGAATACTTACAAATATTTTGTTTTGTCATGTAGTCTTATTTTGCCTTCCTAATTAAACGTCTTATTATGCCACCTCTTGTCATTGCGACAAAATCGCAGGACGTCCTTGCACTTTCATGCAAAAACCCATTGATCTTGCCCTAACTTTTTCTTTTGTATTATTGCCTCTTCAGGATTTTTGCGACAATATGATAGGCCTAAATTTTCTTGCGAAAATAAAGCCCCATTACGTTTCCGTCTTGCGACGAAATCGCAGGACGTCTTCGCACTTTCATGCGAAAACCCATTGATCTCGTCTTATCTTTTTCTCTAGTATTATTGCCTCTTCAGGATTGTTTCACAAATATGACAAGCATTAATACCCTTGCGAGTAAAAAGCCTCATGACATTTGCGTCTTAAGACACTTATCAGCTCCCTAATGGAGGGTGCCGCCCTTATCTCCCCCCTGGTTTCCCTTTCAAGGAGGAGTACTTTTACCATACAAGGTTAGCTCCTCACATCCAGTCTTAACAACAACCAGTTGTTTTCGCAGCCTCTTATCCCTTTTACCTATAGGGTTTATGGTTACGAGACTGCACCCTAAGTGGGGTTTTCTTCGGGACGAGTGCAGTATAAGCCAAGACTTGTCAAGAATGGAAAGGTACGCTTCAGACGCCCCTGGCACTCTTGACTCAACCGTGTACCTCGGCGCCTTGATCAGATTCTGCACTCCTTGGGAAAGTCCTTATTACCTTAGTCGACCAACCTAAGTCATATGCTTAAGCTGAGAATCCAAGGTGCCTCTCCCGGATGTGCTTTATTGACTTCAAACCTCCATGACTCAGGTTCCGGTGGCGGTGTATCCTTTCCCTGAGCCATGCAACAGGTACCCCCTTATATGACGTACTTTAGGTCTTACATTTGCCTCTTGCGAAATTTTATTCGCGAACTAGGGTGTACGCCATAAAGGTTCGCCCCTTTCTTTTATGTCATTATTATATGATTATCTCTGCGAAAGCTTCACACATCATGATCTTGTTTTGATATGAATAATCTCGCAACTATTCTTTCATAATCCATAACTTCTCAAAGCTTCTTACGGATAATATCTTTTTAAGTACAATATGTTCCATGGTCTGTCAAGTGTATGACCAACATCTCTACCTTCTGGATCCATTAATTTATAAGCTCTTGTTCCAACTATCTCCTTAATGATGTAAGGTCCATCCCATTTTTTTGCTAACTTTCCACCATTTTCTCGTTGATATATTGGTGTCTCTCGCAGAACTAAATCTCCTGGCTGGAATTCGCGTACTTTGACACGTTTATTATATTCTCGGGCTAATCTTCGCTGATAATTCTCCATATGCTGTAAAGCTCTTTCTCTTTTTCTTCTAATCATCAAGTTTGCTTAAGATCAAACCCGCACTAAGATTTTTCTCTCAAGCTTCTCTCTTTGTTGTCGGAATAACAACTTCTGTTGGTAACACCGCTTCAACTCCGTATGTTAAACAAAAGGGTGACATTCCAGTAGCTTCTCTTCTAGTTGTATTATAAGCCCATACTGCATTATGTACTTGTTCGCACCATGCTCTACGATGTCCTTCTAATTTCTTCTTTAATATATCTGTAACTGTTTTGTTTGTTGCCTCTACCTGCCCATTAGCTTGTGGATACAAAGGAGTAGACTTTCCACATTTTATATTAAATGCATTAAGTAACATTTATATGTTATGTCCTTCAAATTGTTTCCCATTATCAGATACCAACTGCGCAGGAATTCTGAATCTGCAAATGATATTTTCGAATATGAATGTAAAGATATATTTGTCGCGAATATGCTGTACTGCCTTCACTTCTGTCCATTTTGTGAAATAATCTGTTGCGACTATTAAGTATATTCTTTGTCCAGATCCTGGAAAAAATGGCCCTACAATATCTAAGCCCCACTTTCCAAAAGGCCACACACTGGTTGAAGATGACAATGGTGCTCCAGGTGCATGTATTTTCTTTCCATGCCGTTGACAATCTTCGCAACGTCTTGATATTTGTTTTGCATCTTCGTGCATGTATGGCCAATAATATCCTTGCATTTTTTCTCTATGTGCCAAAGATCTTCCCCCACTATGATTGCCAGCGTCCCCACTATGTAACTTTTTGCGCGGCTTTTTAACTATTGTGCTTCCAATCTATTTCTTGGTGTTTCTCCTTTCGCCAAATATGCATGAAGTTCTGTTCTCGAATCTGCGATATTGTTCGTTTGTTCTTCTTCTCCACCGTCTATTATCATCACGTCCATTCTTCTTCTTCTTCTTTATTGATTGATGGTGACAGAAATGTCTGTTTTTTTATGCATATCGCAGTTGGATCTGTCATCATGCTTGAAATGAAAGAAAAAGCGTCTGCGAGTCTGTTATCCTTCCTTGAAATGTGCCTCCATTTTATTTTTGGGATTTTCGCTGACAATTCTTCAACGAGCTTCTTGTATTTCTTTAATGATGGTTCATTTGTAGTGTACTCTCCCTTTATTTGTCGAATAACTAGTTGTGAATCACTAGTGATCCTGGCATTTTCTAGTTTCATTTCTATTGCGAACTTTAAGGCATGTATCACAGCTTCATATTCTGTTTCGTTATTAGTGGATGCGAATTCCAATCTGAATGAAAAAGCCATCTTCACTCCTTCTGGCGAAATTAAAATAATTCCAACTCCATTGCCTTCTCCCTTTGATGATCCATCTACCAATATCTCCCATCTATTTGGTTCTATTAATAAGTCTTTTGGATCTCCGTGTTCTTCTTCTATATCCATCATTTCTTCTATCGCTTCATCTTCTTCTAAAGGAAATTCTGCCAAGAAATCTGCAACAACTTGTGATTTTGGTGAAGATAAAATTTTAATTTAATATCAAAGTGGCCTACTTGTGCATTCCATATCTCCACTCTTCTTGATCTTTTTGAATTCTTCATCACTGATTCAATTGGTACTTTTGTTAATACCTTTATTTTGTGCGCTTGAAAATATATGCGGAGCTTAAATGATGCATAAACTAATGCTAAGATTAGCTTCTCAATCTTTGAGTAATTCTTCTCGGCAGTATTAAAAGTTTTGCTAATGTAATAGATGGGTTTCTCCACTCCTGCGTCTATTCGCAATAACACGGCACGTAATGCATGCGACGTCGTCGCAAGATAGATTAACAACTCTTCTCCTGATTCTGCTTTTTGTAAAATAGATGTATTCATAAGATGTTCTTTGATCCCTTAAAATATTTTTCGCATTCATCAGTCCATTTTAATTTTGCACCCTTCTTGAGTATATCGAAAAAATGCTTGCATTTGTTTGATGATCGCGAAATGAATCTCCCTAGCGAAGCTAAAAGTCCACTCAACTTCTGTACATCTTTTATTGTTGCTGGTGTTGGCATGTCACGAATTGCTTGCACTTTTTCTGGATCAACCTGTAATCCTTCCTTTGATACAATGTAGCCTAAAAATTTTCCCGATGCAACTCCAATGGTACACTTCTCAGGATTCAGTTTAATGTCATACTGCCGCATTTGTTCAAAAATCTCCCTCAGGTCCTGTACATGGTCTTTGGCTTCTTTACTCTTTACTAACATGTCGTCCACATATACTTATAATGTTTTGTGTATCCATTTCGCGAACACCTTCTCTACCATTCTTTGGTATGTTGCTCCAGCATTTCGAAAACCAAATGGCATTTTCGTGTACCAATATAAACCTCTAGGGGAGAAAAAAGCGGTATGCTCTTGATCTTCTTCAGCGAGAGGGATTTGGTTATATCCTTTGTACCCATCTAAAGACGATACCCTATCATTTCCCGCTGCTGATTCCACCATTTGAGGAATATCTGGTAACGGAAAGCTATCTTTAGGGAAGGCTTTGTTTAAATCAGTGAAATCTATGAAAATCCTTATTCCTTTGTTTTTCTTTGGAAGAATGACCATGTTCGCTATCTGATAGACGCATTTATGTGTCTATTTTCATCTCTTTTGTGTATTTTGTTAGTACCCTTTTTTGCTTATTGTGGTGTTTTTATGTTTGTTTAGGTGTTTTTGGAGAAATACCCCTTGTGTAGAAAGAGTTGCTCAATAAGTAATGTTTTACACCCCGGAGAAATGCACTGAAAGGCACCCCAGAAATGCACCGGAAACGACCCAGAAATGTACCGGAGGATCCCAGAAAAATTATCATTTCCACCCCAAAATTACTATTTCCACCCAAATTACTATTCGCACCCCAGCACTCTGGATAAGGGGCACCTTCTTCTCAAATTCAAATAAACTTTTTGGCGGGAAAATTGGTTCATCAACTGGCAGAATTTCAATCGACAAAATGAAGGTGTTGTGGTGCGATTCAATGGCTCAAACTTGGTAGGAAGATGTGATATAGGTTAAGGAACACGTTTTGGGCTTTTGGTTCGATCAAATTTGGCCATAATTAGCTGGAAAATTCACGGAAGCAAAACAGGGAAACACGGGTTGGACACGAGATTGGAGAAGATTTGAGCGTGTTCTTCTCATGCATGAGGGCTCTAGAAACGTTTTGGGTCGTGTTTAAGCACTTATAGAGTGACTAGGATGGAAATCTATGCGTACCAGATCAAGAATGGAAAGAAAATATTCCCAAGAATATTTTTCTTTACTGCCGAGTTAAAGAGAATTATATGGAGTAATTGAGGGAGATTCAACGAGCTGTAGGCGTATAAATATGTTCCCTGGGAGTACTAGAGAGGCTGTCGAGAGTTGGGAGAAGATAGGAGAGCCACAGACGCAGAAATCAAGAGTTGATCAAACTCTGTTTCTGCTGCTGCTGATGAAGAACACCAAGAACGCGAAGAACGGACTAGCGGAAGCAGTCGTTTATCAACAGTGAAAGAGACTCACAGGCGTGGGTCGTAGCGTTTCAGCGACAACAGCACTTCAGCTCTGTCGTTCATCTTGGACGCCTTCTGTGGGTCGCAGAATCCTGTTTTAGAACATTTACTTATCTTTCTCTTCATTGTAAAACACTTTTGAGCATCAATGAAATATTTTGAGAGGTTTTTCACCATGATGAGCTAAACCCAACACTGGGACGACGGAGGAGACCGTGTTTCATCCATGTGGTAATTTAAATTAATTCTTTATTTACTTTTTGCACCAATTTTAATTGAAATAAGATTTTAAATTAATTACTTGTGATTTCATTTGATGGAGTATGCTTAGTCCTAGGGATTTTTGATATTCCATGCTTAAGAAATACAAGTAATATTTTATAAAATCTATCTTGGCAATAAACTAGTGTTAATATTTGTTTTGTTTTGAACTATAATCGCCTAGAATTAAATTCTGAACCACTTGAAAATGAAAAATGGCCGAATCTTTAGTCCCAGTAACTCTCTACCAATTTGTCAATATTTTTGTACATAAATTTTATAAATCTAAAAATCCATTACCTTCACAAGTTCGAGTTTGAACGATACCCCTTATCATCATTACTACAACCACCAAACATCTTTTATCACTATCTACTATGGTTATTTAGCTTCTCTTATAATTCCTGCATCAAGCATTTTCTGTAGTTCTTCTTCTATTTGGGAATGGTAGGCTGTTGGGATTTTTCTTATTCTTTGTTTAAATGGTCTCACATTCTTGTTAATCTCCAGCTTGTGACATGCAATTGATGGATCTATTCCTGGTATCTCATCCATGCTCCCTGCGAAAATGTCTTTATATTCTTGCAAAAGGTTAACAGTTCTTTCTTCTTCTTCTACATCCATCTTGGTTCCAATTCTCAATATTAAAGGTTCTTCTATAGTCCCATCGTTTACTTCTTTTGTTGGTTCTGCGGCAGTGTAACTGGACTTGGGTTCTCCCATTGGTGTTGGTTCTTTTATTGTTTTCACAGGTCCTTCTCCTTCTTTCGAAATTTCGGTGGGTATTCTCCTGCCTTCTTTTTCCCTTATCGTGTACACTCTAAATTCTTCTTCTTTCTTTGCCTCCTTTGCCAACTTTCTGCGAAATTGTTTCTTTTTTGCTCGTCCTTCATAATGCTTTACTTCAATTTGATGACATAATTTCGCATTGTCAACATCTCCTCTGATTTCACCTATTTCATTTGGTGTGGGGAATTTAATACATTGATGCAACGTTGATACTACAACTTTTATCGCATGTATCCATGGTCTTCCTAGCAACATATTATATGGCGATTCCATATCCACCACGCATAGTGTCACGTGTATTTCGATCTCTCCTAGTGGAATTCGTACCACTATTTCTCCTTTAGGTTTTGTTGTGGATTTTCCAAAGCCATGAACAATATATATTGAACTGGACATTTCTTCATCTTTAAATCCCATTCCCCTGAACGCATGATAAAATATTATATCCACTGAACTTCCTGTATCGACTAAAGTTCTGTTCAATGTCCATTCTTCCGTGGATTTTGTTGTTGTCCACTTCTCTTTTCGCGTAATAGGCACTGTAATAACCAATGGAGATGTGTGGTTAAAATTTTCTTTTGGCATTTCTGTCGCCATGAATGTGATTTTTTGCTTTTCCCAATCTTTCAAGGGTGATGTCTTTTCTACCGCCATAACCTTCCTTCCTTCAAAATATCGTTTATGTATCCTTCCTTTGATGTTTTCATGAAATCCATTAACCATTGTTTTTGTTATCATATTACACTCCAATCTTTTGTCATCTTCATTGACTCTAATCATTTTTCTTTTAACTGGTTCACTGATTTGTTTAATCACTTTCTTGATTTGCACAATCTCAACAACAATCTTCAATTTTCAATCTTCAGCTTCCCTGTTTCTAGCGCCATTATGTAGTTGCAGGAAATCCTACACTACACCCACATAAGATTTCATTAACATTCAACTCATTTTAGATTAACAATCTTAATTTTATTGATGAATCTTTGAACAATCTTACAAGAAAAGATAAAGGAATCAAGAATAACCACTGCTCTAGATTTTCTCTCTCCTATTTACTTGCTTCTCACTCAGAAAAGATCTCTCCTCTTCCTTTACAATTGAGCGACTATTTATAGGGAATTACATAGTGGATGACAGATAATATGTCCTTTATTTTCGGGTATGGTTTGCGACATTCTCGCAACCTTCCAAATGTTATTCTCGCAAACTCTCTAATTTTCGCAGGACCGTCACATTTTTCTCATGATTTAGTTGACGTCGTTTATTATGTCATTTCTGAAATTGTTCTGCGACGCTGTTGTGTTGTATTGCTGATAATTTCGCTAAGGCATTATTGCTGTGTTGGTTCGAGAGTTTATCATCAACAGTTGAAGCCGAAGAAGACATTGTTTGTACTGAGCACTATGAGAGAGTGAAAGAGAGATGCATATTGGTTGCTTTGTTAGTCCGCTTTCCATTTGGCACAAAATCTTTCTAGCACTGGTTCAACTCATCACTCGTAATTTTTCCAGCTGTATAGCAGATGTCCCTCTCATCTTTATCTCTCTCCTAATCTTATCCAGCTGTAAAGCGGATGCATCTCATAATGTTTATCTAGTTGTGTAACGGATATCTCTTTATCTAGCAGTATGGCGGATGTGTCTCCCCTTTTCTTTATTCATCTATAGAGCAGGATACGTTTAACTTCTCTGGATTTCTAGTTACTTGGCGATAGGTTGAGAATATGTATATCCTCATAGCTATTTTAATACTTGTGATCAATTAGAAGTCAAGGTTTTGTGGGTACACCTCTTCTAAACCCTCCCGAGACAAAACTCGGCCACTAGGGCCACCTAGGAATTCAAAGGATTTTAGATTAAATTTTCTCGAGGACTAGCAAATAATAACTTTGAGGGTATTTGATAGACACATTTTTTTGTCTGAATTGTCCTCAGTGTCTCTATTGTTAGTGCTTGATTTTGTACTTATTATGATGTTTTTATGTTTGTCTAGGTGTTATTTGAGAAATACACTTGTGTGGAAAAAGTTGCTCAAAAAAGTGCTATTTGGACCCCCCCCAGAGAAAAGTAATAAAGGCACCCTCATTTTGGATAAGGGCACCCCCAGGCACCCCCAGTCGTTAAAGGCGTCCCTGTTTTGGATCAGGGCACTTCATCCTCTTCATTTCAAATCTTACTTTTGGTGGGAAAAACTTTGACAGTCGACAACATTTAGGGTTTGAGAATTGGACGAGTTTTAAGGAGATTCAATCATTGAAACTCTCTGGGATTACTCTATTGAGTAGGACATGAATGGTAAGGGTGTTGGAATCAACCAGAATTGGCTGGATAATTCGATTGAGAAAATCAGGGAAAGATGGGGTTTTCTCGGGTTTTTATTTTGAAACAAAGAATAATTTGAGAGAGATTATTTCGGTAATTTGGATCAGACTGATCCTGTTACGACAAAACTGGATGGGTATATGGGTTAGAACCAAATAACAAGGGTTGAATCATTGCTTTTGGATAAAACAGAGTAACATGAGTAACCCGAGTTCTGTGTGAGTGATACAATGGTTTGCGTGTGCCTGATGCATGTTTAACCACTCCTGGGATGTTTACTGAGTGTTTTTGGAGTGTCTCAACATGAGAAAACAGCGCGAGGAGTTAAATCTGGGAAGAAAATATTCCCGAGAATATTTTCTTTCACTGCCAAGTAATGGAAGATTTGTTGGAGTTATGGAGGAATATTCTCAGTTCTGCGAAGCTATATAAGTTGTGGAGGAGTAGTAGTTCTGGATGGAGAGTTTGGGATAGTTTAGAGCCTTAACAGAGCCGGGAAATTAAGTTGCAGAGAGAATAGTTTGTTGTTGGTAATGAAGATACGAAGAACATAAGACGCTCAAGAACAGTCGTTGTGCTACAGCTCCAGCGACAGATAGTTATTATCGTTCTCTGTAATAGTTGATTTTGTAACAAATATAAGTGTTACATACCCGGTTTTATCATTTTTCTCCCATTTTCATCATTTGTGAACACTTTTTGAGCAATGAATTCATAATTTGAGCGTGTCGACAACATGATGAGCTAAACCCAATCCTTGGGGCGATGTCGACAACATGATGAGCTAAACCCAATCCTTGGGACGATGGTGGAAGCTGTTGTTTCGGTAAAAGTGATATATCTCTATTCTAAATTAATTATAGCAATTCTATTATGATTGTTGCATTGAACTAAAAATTGGTTATACGATTTTGATTAGTTAGTTGTATTTTCTCTTGATAGAGCACACTTACTTTAGGGTTTTGATGTTCTATGCTTGGATTAACAATTATTCTTTTGAAAATCTACATGTCTAGGCAAGACTATTAGAATCAAATTGAATATTGAGTTGCATAATTATTATTTTACGAAACCACTAATACCGTCCAATGATGAAATCCTACCCCCAGTTTCTCCATAATATTCACATCACCTTTTTATTTGAGTTTGTTATTTTTATTTATAAAAATTAAGTCTAAAAAATCTGCTTTCCCAAGTCTTGAACGAACAATTATTACTACAACTTTGAAATCACATCAAAGAGCCGTTACGAAATATTTCGTAACATAGAGTCCTAACAGAGAAGAGTCGTTACTATGTGGCTCGGTAGTAACACGAAAAAACCGTTATTACGTGTCAAGTTGAAACAACCATGAACAGTTACGAATTTTTTTATAATAATAAAAAAATTACTTCGGTCAACGTTGACCTGGTCAAAATTGGTCAATTTCTTTTACCAATTTTGATATTGACTGGCAGTACTCATTTTTGCCGGAAATCAGTGTTTTGAAACCCAGACCAGGCATCGAACCGACAAAGTCATTGGGTCTGGGTTAACTGGTCCAACCAGTGGATCGGTGGGTCAATGAATATATGATAGCTACTTAATTAGTTGAATGTGTAGAACCTAAAAACCACAAATACATATTACGGAGCAGAGAAGGGAGGGGTGGACTGGCGGCTAATCAAGTAATTTACATTAAAGTAATGTCTTCGAGATCAAACGACCCACATCTTCTACATTTCTAGCATATTTGGAGCCCCTGTTGTTTAAACTCCTTATATATTATGCCATTGGAACCCTATGTTAAAGTATAAAATTTTAAGCAATGTCTTCTTCTTTGACGGCCACCACCAAGATATCTCCCTAATCTTTCTCACCTGTTGCTAATTCTTGTAAATATAACAAACTAACAAAGATATAACACCGAAGGAAAAATTGATGGAGTAATTTTGTTGGAAGATTAATATCTCTCCCTATGAAATTAAATATTTCATTGTAATTTTTTTTTTCAAGTCTCTTATGAAGGTATCTTTTTGAATGAAATTTTAATTGAATGAAGAAGATAGATTGCTGGTCGGAAATTTTCATTGAATGTTTGTTGTTCTTCGTTTAACTTCCGAGGTATACTGTATAAGACTGAGTCAGACCTTTTCTATACCAGACTGGTTCGTACGATTTACTGATATAACCAGACGATTCAACTGGGTTGTAATAAAGCGGTTTTTGAAAAATTGACCGGTCACTATCAAACCAACCCAGAAAAGTGACTGGTTCACGGGTTTACCGATCCAATCGATCGGTCCGTGCGGGTCTCAAAACACTGCTAGAAACATGTCGGAAATATAATTAACATGCATACACCTTTCATTACATTCATCATCCACATTCAACAATATTTTCACCATTCATTCAATTCATATCAGAAAAAGGAAATAAATTCTTCCAAGTACAATTTTTTTTTTTTTGGTGTTAAGTATCAAGTTCCTAAGTTCAGTTCATAGAAACTTTGGAAACTTCCTAAGTTCACAAATTCTTCTAACGTAAACCACTTTAAGCAGATACTATTTAGAAATTTACAAAGATAACAAGATCTTATCTTTCTTTCTATCGTTGTGGAGACGTATTAACACTGTAACCCACATTCTTTCTTTGAACTGCAAACTCAAAATAACCCTACATCAGAAACCAAGCCGTGGAGATTGAATAATTTGTCCTCATTCATCCTTGCAGTTAAGTGTTAGACAATGCAGAAATATTAT
Organism: Papaver somniferum; assembly: GCF_003573695.1. Taxonomy (NCBI): domain Eukaryota; kingdom Viridiplantae; phylum Streptophyta; class Magnoliopsida; order Ranunculales; family Papaveraceae; genus Papaver; species Papaver somniferum. Next base: position 89,787,589 of record NC_039367.1, read on the forward strand.
TTCAGGAACTATCAAATCTCTAAAAGAAATAACATCCAATAGTCGATCTAGACTTACCAAGTCCACTCCAAGTATAACAGTACCCATATTGGTAGTGGCAAAAGGTACACAAAATGGATTCATCTTCTTAAAGATTCAATTGCATCATGGAAAACCTTCTCATCGTACAAAAAATTACACAAATTAACTCCAGCATTTGTAGTTGCAGGAAATCCTACAATACACCCCTAGTATGATTTTATCATTGATCGGCCTATTTTTAGGTTTACACTCTTAATTTTATTGATTAATTTCTGAATATTATTACAAGGAATATAAAAAAATCAAGAATGATCTCTACTCTCAACTTTCTCTCCACTATTTTCTTATCTCTCACTCAAAAAGATCTCTCCCTCCTTTACAACTCGAATGACTATTTATAAGAAAATACATAGTGGATGACAGCTAATCTATCCTTTATTTTCGGATATGGTTTGCGATATTCTCGCAACCTTATAAATGTTAACTTCGTAGGCTCTCTAATTCTCGCAAGACTATCACATCTTTCCCATGATATTTGCTGACGTTATTTTCTGAAACTGTTCAGCGACGCTATTGTGCAATTCCATTGATAATTTCGCTGAGACACAATTGTTGCGAGAATCTGATCCTACATCTTGCCTCTTCTCAAATTTTCTCTGCAAAGTAGAGAATGATTTGAGAAATGTCGCAACTCCTTATCTTTTCATATTCCACATTTATCACACGTACTCTCTCTCTCTTCCACTTATTTCTTGACACGTCTTTTGTAACCGCTACTTTTCAACCGCTCACGTCTCTTCGTCTTAATGGTGTTTATTTCTTCGAGAAGTAAATTTTCTTTATATACTCTTCTCCCTCCCTCTTTCCATTTTTCTTTTTACTTTCTCTTCTATTTTTATTCTCTCCTCTCTGCAACTTTGTCATTCTTCTGCAAATTCTGCTGCTGTAATTTTTTCTTCCTTCAATTATTTTACTTTCCATACATTCCCATACCCTTTATTCAATCATGGCTCCAAGTGGTCATAGATATGAGAAGAATCTTCAAGATGTCCAAAAAGATCTTGCTAATAAAGGTCTTACACTCTCCCCCATTCCTAATGTGAATGCCAAATCAATTCTTTCTGTCAAGCTTTTCTCCAATCAAAATTGTGATGATCAATCAATCATAATTTCTCTAGGTCAAATTCTCGCAGGTCTCCCTCTTCCTCTTTATAACCCAGACATTCCTTTATTTTATGAAATTCTCGCTCATCCGGAATTTTCGCGAGCCATTTTCCAACTAAGTGGGGATTGTGTCCGTCTAATGCTAGAGTTCGCTAATCGTGGTACTGGTAGAGGTTCTCTTTACTCCAGTGAACTTAGGGATCCAAAATTCTCAAAATTAGAAATAGTTGCTGAGAAGTATACAGTGGCGAATCTCTTTGAAATTTACGAACTTATCTCCATGAAGAAAGAGAATACTCGCTGGGGTATTCGATTAAGAAGAAAAGATAACATTGATGAATCTAAAATTCTTATGCAAGATATTGACTGGCATTCTGGTAAAAACACAACTCCTCGCCAATCCAACGATGACAAATGGTGCGTGTTTCCTTTATTGCTAAAGGGTCCTTACATTGCCGGACCAAACGTTCTTCCTGCGAATCTCGCAGCATATCAACCTTGGGTTTTCTCCTGGCCCGAAAAGGAGAAGAAGGTATACTTCTCCCCTTTAACTCATTTTATACTTCTTTATTGATTTTTACTATTATGTTGGCTAACTCTTGCGATATTCCGCAGATCCAAAAACTAAAAGATAGTTATAACAGGACTGGGAAATCTAGTACTCTGTTGGCTCTTCGCTCATATACAGATGAGGTAAGAAATTTTCTCTTATGACTTTAAATAGTACTGTCATTACCATGCTCCCATTTCTTACTTCTATCTGTCTGCGAAGATTATTGCTGAAGTAGAAAAATCTGCTGATGCTGCGAAGATTGGCGATAAAGGTAAAAGTGCTCTTCGCAGAGAAAAATCAACTGGTCCTCCTTCAAAGAAAATAAAAGTGCATTCTACTTCTACTTCAAATTTCTTCCTAACGAGAATTCTGAAAGTGACAAGGATGATGAGGATAATGATGATCTCACTGGAACTGAAAATTCTCCTCCCGAATCTTCTATGGCTAAGCTTTCTGGCCTCTTTTATGATTCTCTACAAGGAATGGTAGATAGCCAGTTCGCAAATACCTGCAAAGCTCTTGCTACCCTCTGTGAGGTCCCTTTACTAGATGGTGATAGCTCTCTTCGCGGAGTTTCTAGATCAGTGACTCCCGACTTCTTGCATTCTCTCAATAGTTTGGGTATACTTTCATATTTTTACTTCTTCATTGTTATAACTCAAAATCTCTTCTATATTAATATTTTTTATTTCTTTTCGCAGGCTGGAAAAGCTTCTTTTTGTTGCCTCAGATCTAGAGAGAAGACGCGAAATTCTTGAAAAGAAGAATCTTCAATTTCGCAAAAGGAATGAAGAATTGGAAGTTGAAGTTAAAGGTCTTCGCGAGAAGAATAGACAATTAGAAATTGATTCTTCCTCTTATAAGACAAAATTTCTAGTCTTCAACAAGCTAATAATCAGCTTTACGGTATATTACTTTTCTCTTTTCTCTTTATTCATTCATCTTGTTGTTTTATCTTATTTAAATGATCCTTTTTGCAGACATTTATGGTCTTTCTGATGAAGCTACCCTTCTTCGTTCATTTCCTAATGCCTTGGATAATGATACCCTTCTTGAACGTCTTAACAATTCCTTAAATAGCTTTTCTAATGATAGAATTTCATCTCTTTCTCTAAATGAACTTAGATCACAATTTCGCCTCTTAGAAATTGATCATAGATCCAGTTTAGGCTTAGCTAACAGATTTAAACGTCTCCTTATTGATTCCAAAGAGAAAACCAATGAGTTGAGAACCAAGATTAGCGGTCTCATAGATGATAAAGATCGTATCTCTGATCAAGGTGCCAAGGCTCTGGCGAAATTCCAAGAGGCTCTCCTTGAAGTTCAACTTGAGCGAGATGAAGCTAACCGCAAGAATATTGAACTCTGCGAAAGGGAAAATCAAATTCGTTCTCGTCTTCTCATAAGTAGTGAGGAAGAATTTGTCTGGGCTGCGAAAATTTTAGATGATGCTAGAAAAGATTTAGGCGTAAATGTTAGTCTCCAAGTTGAACATACACCTTGATTAGAGACATGATTTCTGACAGAGAAGGTTGCTAATTGCTCTTCTTTACTAATCTTTTGCTTCTTATATTTTCATCAAGTTAATAATTGGTTGTCTTTTGTTCGCAGATTCTGAAAATAATATCGTGAAAAGATTGAAGAACTTGAAGCTGAAAAGGAGGAACTCGCAAAGAATCTTTCTTCTCGCAACGACAAGTATTCTAGATTGAAGAATCAAATCAAAATCACCATTGAAATTTTAAGAATGACTACGCATTTTCGCAATCAAACCATCCAGATGGTTTGTGATGATCATAATATCCCACATTCTGATTACCCTTGTCTTTTAGGAAATCCCACAGAATACTCCCATTTGATTATCTCTGATAGTGAAGCTGACGATGAAGAATCTGATAGTGATGGAAGTTCTGATGGTGATGAGGATTCTGACGCAGATGAAGAAGGAAATAAGTCTGATGAAGATAATGAAGGATTAACCAAGAAATAGTCTTTATTTCTTCTTTGATTCTTTGTAGCACTTGTTATTTATTTCTTCTTTCTGTATATTTGTGTTTCTTTCATTTTGGCCTGCGTAAATTAAAACAATTCTTCTTTGCAATACAGTTAATCAATATAATCATTAATTCTTGAATTTTTGAGTAAATCTCTTATGGAGACAAATAACATTTTCTAATTTCATACATTCCCATACTTGCCTCTGTTATTTGAATCCAAATGAGAGATTTCATAAACTTTTTTATTGTAAATTTCGCAACTCTTGCGAAGTGAATTTTGTTTCTTTTCAAAATCTCATTCCTGTGTGGTCTTATTTTGCCTTCCTAATTAAAGGTCTTATTATGCCACCTCTTGTCATTGCGACAAAATCGCAGGACGTCCTTGCACTTTCATGCAATAACCCATTGATCTTGCCTTAACTTTTTCTCTGTATTATGGCCTCTTCAGGAATATTGCGACAATATGACAGGCCTAAATATTCTTGCGAAAATAAAGCCCCATGACATTGCCGTCTTGCGATGAAATCGCAGGACGTCTTCGCACTTTCATGCGAAAACCCATTGATCTCATCTTATCTTTTTCTTTTGTATTATTGCCTCTTCAGGAATGTTGCACAAATATGACAAGCCTTAAATCCTTGCGAATAATAAGCCTCATGACATTTGCGTCTTAAGACACTTATCAGCTCCCTAATGGAGGGTGCCGCCCTTATCTTCCCCCTGGTTGCCCCTTCAAGGAGGCGTACTTCTACCATACAAGGTTAGCTCCTCCCATCCAGTCTTAACAACAACCAGTTGTTTTCGCAGCCTCTTATCCCTTTTACCTATAGGGCTTATGGTTACGAGACTGCACCCTAAGTGGGGTTTTCTTCGGGCCGAGTGCAGTATAAGCCAAGACTTGTCAAGAATGGCAAGGACGCTTCAAACGCCCTCGGCACTCTTGACTCAACCGTGTACCTCGGCGCCTTGATCAGATCTGCACTCCTTGGGAGAGTCTTATTACCTTAGTCGCCCAACCTAAGTCATATGCTTAAGTTGAGAATCCAAGGTGCCTCTCCCGGATGGGCTTTATTGACCCCAAATCTCCTCATGACTCAGGTTCCGGTGGCGTGTAGCCTTTCCCTGAGTCAGTAACAGGTACCCCCTAATATGACGTACTTTAGGTCTTACATTTGCCTCTTGCGAAATTTTTCGCGAACTAGGGTGTACGCCATAAAGGTTCGCCTCTTTCTCTTTTGTCATTCTTTTTGATTATTTTCTGTAAAATTCATTATCTCTGCGAGAGTCTCGCAATTCATAATATTGTATCTGAATTTCGCAATCTCAATTTTGTTGTTCAATCAAATGTATTTTTGAGAATTTTACTTATTGCGAGATTATCGCAACAACTTAATCATTCATACATTTCTTGCTTTTATTACTTTTGCCCTCCTCTGCTTCTTTATGATTTTCTGCTATTTTTTGCTTCCTTGGTAATGGTATGTTCATCCTTTTTACCCTGAGCTAGCATTGATTTTGTAACATCTCTTCTCCTTTCTTTTCGATTGTATCCACCATCAACTTCTCACTTCTTTGTACATCCTTGACTTTGTCGCCAGTTTTCCTTCTTATTTGCTCTTCCTTCGCAAGATTCTATCTCAGTTTCGTAACATTTCTTTCCTTCAACCCAATCTCCCTTTATGATTCCTACACCATTGGGGTGAGGGAATTTGATGCATTGATGGAAAGTTGAAGCTACACCCAGAATCCCATGTAGCCAAGGTCGACCAATTAATGCATTGTAGGGTGATTCTACATCAACACACAGAATGAGATTTCTGAAGATATTCCCTTCAATGGAATTTGCATAGTAACCTCCCCTTTAGGCTTGTTTGCAGTACCATTAAAACCATATATCTTATATGTTGATGGTATAAGATCATCATCTCTTCCACCCATGGTTTTATAAGTATGATAAAATAAGATGTTCACAGAGCTTCCAGTATCGACTAGGATTCTATTGATTGCCCATGAATCTTCAGTTCATCATCCTCATCTTCTTTGGTTTTGGATTAATCTAATTTTATTACCAATGGATTGTCATGCATCTCTTCTCCTTCGGGAACTTCTTCTGCGGTAAAGAAATTATCTGTTTCTGCCATTCCTCTAGTTGCGAAATTTTCGCAATATTCATAATTTCTTTTCCATTATTATCTCTTGCGAACACTCGACTTAAAACATTATCATGAAAGTCTTCAATTGTCTTATATGAATGTACGATAGAGTGACAGAATAGATTTTTTGCTTTTGCACCCACTTCTATGAAGAATGTTTCTTTCTTTTTCATTGTATTCACTTTGTGATGTTCTGGTGGGGTGGTAATGGTTGAGGTTGTGGATGCCCTACCAGAAAGTCGTTTAATTTCCTTGATCTATCATTCTCAAAATAATCCTCTTTATATTTCTGCAATCGTTTGTGGTATGCCATGAAAATGATGATAAGAACAAAATTCATGACTTCTGTGATTTGGAGGTGGTTCCGTTCCCATGTTCCACGGTGTTGGTATATTTTCCATCAAGATTATAGCTTCCCATATCTTCTCCACACTTGCATTTAGAGGTGGCATCTTGATTTCTTCCCATACTACCTTATGACCTCCTTGTCCTCTATTAAAGTTTGGTCTTTGACCTCCATAAGTTTCTTGCGGTTGATCGAGTCTTTGAATCTTGTTATTTCCTCCACGACTGTAGAAATTTCTTTCTCTTTCATACTCTTCTTGATCTCGACTTCCCATAGCTACCAACTTCTGCTGATTGTTACCTGTCACCTTTTCTTGTTGTACTTGCGAAGTATTCGCCACTGTATTTATTAGCTTGGGTAATAAGCTTGCATTCGCTGCTTGTGAGCTGGTATTCGCAACTGGATATGATTCCATTTCATTTTTCTTTCCTCCAAAGCAATGTATTCTTCTTGAAGTTCTCGCAATTCAGTCATTGTAATTGTATTCTTGACTCTGAAAATTTGGACATACAACAGGTTTGTTGCAAACATAGCATTGATAAATGATAATATGAGATATCTCTCATCTACACGGCCAGCCATTTCGCTACACATGGTTCTCCATCTTTTAGTCAAGTGTTTCAAACTTTCACCAATCCTTTGTTTTAATCCAAACACATCTTCTATACCAGGTCGTGAGGAATTATTACTTATATATGCTCCCAAGAATGTGGTCTGCAAATGATTGAAGGAGGTTATTGTGTTCTTTGGTATACCTTCAAACCATTTTAACGCCTCTCCTGTTAAGCTGGATGCAAAATATTTGCACAATACCGCATCATGATTTTCCCATTGTAACATACACCTCACATAAGCTTTAATGTGTTGAATTGCACAAGTTGTTCTATCGAAAATGCTGGTTAATGCGGGCAAATTATATTTCTGTGGTATTCCTCCTAATTTTACTTCTCTGGTAAATGGAGTTTTCGCAGCTTCTTCTATTGCTTCATCTAATTGTCTTCTACCTACTTCTCCTCTGTTATTTAGCATTCCTCGCATTTCTTCTAATTCTTTCAAAATTTGTTGATTTACTCCTGAATCTTGACCCATTGGTCTCTTTAATTTTGCTTCTCTTCTTCTGTGTTCACGTTTATCTTCTCTTGCGAATTTTTGTATCTCTTCTTCATTATCCTCATCTCGTCTTCTTCTGCGATTCTCTTCCTCATCCCTATCTTGAATTCGCAAGTGATGATGTCGTTCATTTTCTACTCCATAATTTTGTTCATTTCTTATCAACTCAATTCGCTGTCTTTCATCCATTCTCTTCACTCTATCATACTCCTCATTGAGATTATCATTATTCCAGTTTTGTATACGCCTTCTTTCTCGGTTGTCATGATTGTTCTGGCGAATTGTCTCCTGAAGCTCTTGCTCTTCCATTTTCGCTCTCAACTTTTCACGTTCGCAGATTAAACGTGCTTGTTCAGCATTATGCCTTTCAATTTCTTCTTCAATTGTCTGTTGATTTCTTTGATTTTCTCTCACATGTAAAATTTTTCTTCCCTCCTCTTGATTTCCTTCGCCATCTTGGTTACTTTGCCTCTGAATTTTCCCGTTCTCTTGATTTCCTCTAATTTGCCTATCATCAAAAGTTTCATTTTGTGGAATGTAACGATCATCAATTCTTTCTCCATTTTCGCGATATTCTTCATTAGAATTTGACATTTCTTCCTAAATATTGTTTCCAACATTGATTGTAGGTGAATTTTTCCTCATTTCTCTTCTAGTTGATCTGGAATATGATTTTGTAATACTTCTCGATCTTCTATTCTGCAATCTGATATTCTCCATTCTTAATTCGTGATTTTGTCTTGTTAAATTTGCACGCTCTTCCGCCTCAGCTCTTCTTTCCTCATGTATTCTTCGTCTAAATGTTTCTAACGCTCCAATTTCTTCATCTCCATGAATTATTCCTTCATCTGCTTCTTGATTTCTCTCTTCCTGTCTGTAATTTCTATTTTGTTTCTCTTCTTCTATTTCTTCTGCTGAATTTGATTGCCAAGTGTGTACGCTCACTCTGTCATAATCTGTATTCCTCTCTTGAACTAGTGTTTGTTAAATTGGTGATTGAATTATATTTTCTCTATTATTTCTCCTTCTTGTAGATTCTCCCACTTCATTTCTTTCTCTTCCAGCAATTCTTTTGCTTCTTGTAATAGTAGTTGGTTGTTCAGATGTATTTCTTCTTCTAGCCATTTCTTCAATGCTAACAGTGTTTCAAGAAATTATGAAAAATTCTTAATCAACTACTTTAAATTTTCACAAATCTCAATGTTGATCTTCGATTTTTTCTAGAATAGTCTTCAATCTTCAATCGTCCCTGTTTCTAGCGCCATTATGTAGTTGCAAGAAATCCTACAATACACCCCTAGTTTATCATTGATCAGCCTATTTTTAGGTTTACACTCTTAATTTTATTGATTAATTTCTGAATATTCTTACAAGGAAAATAAAGAAATCAAGAATGATCTCTGCTCTCAACTTTCTCTCTCCTATTTTCTTATCTCTCACTCAAAAAAGATCTCTCACTCCTTTAAAACTCGAATGACTATTTATAAGAAAATACATAGTGGATGACAGCTAATTTATCCTTTATTTTCGGATACGGTTTGCGATATTCTCGCAACCTTATAAATGTTAACTTCGCAAGATATCTAATTCTCGCAAGACTATCACATCTTTCCCATGATATTTGCTGACGTTATTTTCTGAAACTGTTCTGCGACGCTATTGTGCAATTCCGTTGATAATTTCGGTGAGACACAATTGTTGCGAGAATCTGATCCTACAGCATTATAAGTAGTGATACAAGAAAGCAGGTGTTTGCTACTTGTTGGATAAATCAACAAAAGTTTGAGTTATAATTTTAGGTAAGATCACACAGTTTTATGCCAGGGGAAAGCAGGGAAGATTCAGGTTACTTTTGGGCAGCACTAACTCTAGATAATTTGCAAATTAGGGGGTCGTAGTTGGATTGCCATGGGATGGATGCCTAACTCCTAGTTACACAAATAAAGTTAATAATCCCCCAAAGAATCATGAAGAACCAGAGTGTAGATGTATGCCATAACTTAGCCATCGACATCTAAAACTATTTGATCTCAAGTTACATCGATTAAATAAACAGGAAGTTTTAAGCTCAGAAAGTTTTAAGCTCATCTTCATGCCACCCATTGCAGAGCAAATCAAAACACCGCATTTAGCAAGATATAACTCAATCATGACATCTTCTGTCATCCCAGCAGCTTCCAAGGCTTTCTCACCAGCAGTAGGCACGTAAAGCATGAATTTGTCCGCTCTTTTTGTGAGTTTTGGTGCTACCCATCCCTCTGTCGAGAAACTCTTGATTTCTCCTGCAATTCTCTGCAAAATCATAAGGTGCACAAAATCAATACCATGTAACACAAAGCTTCTAGTTAGAGGTTGCAGATGGACTAAGTAAGACTAAATCCTTTTGAAAAAGTGGGGGTCTAACAACCTCACCCAATATTTCGCTTAGCAATCTGTATGGACTAACTCCAATATACTTTCAAGAGAATCAACTAGACAGTCAGACTCAATCTTAAGAAAAGTATATCAAGGAGTTATATCTCAATTTCTCGATTCAATACTTACTCAAGAAAATAGCAATTTGTGAGTCTAATTGAATATAAGAGAAATTAACTTGAACGGTACCAAAGACCAATGTTCAAGGATCAATCAATTTCAATCAACAACCAAAGGTTGGATGTACCAATTGATCGATTCAACGCACAACCTGTGATATTTCAATTATATAACAAAATATAATGCGAAAAAGAAATAACACAGACACCAGAAGTTTTGTTAATGAGGAAACCGCAAAGGCAGAAAAACCCGTGGACCTAGTCCAGATTGAACAGACACTGTATTAAGACGCTACAGACACTAGCCTACTACAAACTAACTTCCGTCTGGACTGTAGTTGAACCCCAATCAATCTCACATTGATCCAAGGTATAGTTGCGCTCCTTACGTCTCTGATCCCAGCAGGATACTACGCACTTGATTCCCTTAGCTGATATCACGCACAACTAAGAGTTGCTATGACCCAAAGTCGAAGACTTTAATAAACAAATATGTATCACACAGAAAAGTCTACAGGAATAGATAAATCTGTCTCCCACAGAAATACCTACGAGTTTTGTTCCGTATTTTGATAAATCAAGGTGAATAAGAACCAATTGATATACCAGACTTATATTCCCGAAGAATAGCCTAGAAATATCAATCACCTCAAAATAATCTTAATCGACTAGCGAAACAAGATATTGTGGAATCACAAACGATGAGACGAAGATGTTTGTGACTACTTTTCTATCTTGCCTATCGGAGAAATTAATATCAAGCCAATCTTACAATTGCACTCAATCACGATAGAAACAACAAGATCAGATCAGGCAACTACAGAGAAAATAGTTGGGTCTGGCTTCACAATCCCAATGAAGTCTTCAAGTCGTTAACCTACAGGGTCTCAGTAGAAACCTAAGGTTAAAGGAGAATGGACTCTAGATTATACAACTAGTATAACACAGAGGTGTGGGAATTAGGTTTCACAGTTGCTAGAGTTCTCCTTTATATAGTCTTCAAATCATGGTTTGCAATCAATGCTACCTTGGTAACAAAGTATTCAATATTCACCGTTAGATGAAAACCTGATTAGATTCAAGCTAATATCTTTCAATGGTTATATCGAATCTTAGCTTGTTATACACAAATGAAATGCACGTTCATTTAGGTTTGTGTAATCGTACCTAAACGTGTACACCTAGTTGGTTCAACAGTAGTTAACCAATGCTTAGCCATATGAGCACTTTCACATCAACCTTATTCATCTTCACCATAACTAGTTCAAATGACTCAAAAGAACTAGTTAAGAGTTGTTCAATTGCTTAGATATCATAGAAGTATATAAGACACAATCGAAACAAAAACGATTTTCATTCACTCGAATCGATTCATGAACTTTATACCCACGGTTTGGAAATATGCATTCCTTAGTTTATATATGTCTTAGTTCACGAATAAACCGTTTTTATAAAATAACCCACTCAAGTATGCATACCCGTACGCATACTTGAGTACCCGGATTGAGTTTGCTTTCAGTTTACAAACTCCAGCAGAAATTCACGGGATGTGAACTTCCGGCAGTAAGCGTACGGGTACGCGGATTTATCTTCCGGACATCCTGAGCCGGTAAAGTACGCATACTTTAGTTCAAGGATTTTGGACTTACACAAGTATGAGTTCACATACAATGTTTATATCCCATTCAAGGTTATATATTATAAACTCTCATTTCAATCATTGAAACATTCTTAGAGGATATTAAATATAGGTTATTCACACACTATTTTTCATCAAAGCGATTTTCAAGATATTGAAATAATCAACATGACTTTCTTCATTTGTAAAGATGAACTTGGCCAAAGAGAAATCTTACCAACACATATTTCGAGAAATAGATAAGCGAGATAAACTCGGCTCGAAATAGCAAATGTGTATAATCGAAGTCTATATAGCAATACGACTTTTGTCTCAAGATAGGAGATATAGTAGATATACTTTTGAGTGATAGATAAGTTCAAGTATCCATATACCTTTTTGTCTATGAAGTTCCACCAGTTCCTTGAGTAGTTATTCGTCTTTTCATGATGAACACCATGGAGTCTAGAGTTCAACTACAATTTTTATCCTAGTCCGAGACTTAGCTATAAGTAGACTAGAAATCAAGACTTATAGTTTTGGAAACTAAACTTGACAAACAAGCTTGAGATAGCAACACTTGCGAGTTCGACCGAGCAGTGCTCTAACAATCTCCCCCTTTGTCAATTTTAGTGACAAAACTATCAATACATATGAAATACAAAATAAACAAACTTTGCAGCTTCTCTTGTACATGCATGATCTCCTTGGTTCTTCAAGATTACTCGAAATCTTCATCACTTCCAAGTAATCCAATTATTACAAAGATATTCAAATCAGCGTCATGGTTGTTGAAGATCTGTAGCCATAACCATGAGAAAACAAAAGTTCTCAATCATTGTTACACAATGTCATAGTATTATCACACAACATCAAAGTTCAATTGTATTACAACTTTAAAAACAATACTATGGTGATATGTATCACTCCCCCTTAGTCAATACTTCATCTCACATGAAAAGAACTCCCCTTTACATAATGATTCGGAGACCATATGTATTTGTAGTGTGAACTACAAATTAATTCTCCCCCTTTTTGTCAATAAAATTGGCAAAGGTACGAAAACTAGTGGGATCCTAATGAAATTTCCATAGAGACACTTCATGACCAAAAGAAAGCACATATCAACTTTTTAGATGCAATCATATAGCCTAAACTAAATGCATTCATCAAGGAGTTTATAAAGATACAATATAACCCCTATAATATTCCACAATCGCACTCCCCACAAAGATTTGGCAATTAAGCACAAGAAAAGAAGGATTTCTTTGGACATTACAAATCGCATGAACCATGAATTTGTATCCAAAAATACTCAATTAAATTAACACAAGAGAACCCATGATTAATTTAATCGGAAATACTCAACATAAGATAACTTATGGAGCCGCACAGTATATACATAATAAATATGGATCAGGGAAGATCAATACTACGGAATAAACAAAGATTCATTCTATCTTTCATCACTATTTGCACAATGACATATAATAGACTTAATCTTTGTAAACAAAAGCTCATCCTTTCTTCCATCAATATTTGCATAGTGACATAAAGGCTTAACTTTTGTTTTTCAAAAGTTCATTCAATCTTTTATCAATACTTGCATATCGACATACGACAGACTTAACTTTTGACATGTATGGGACAATCATAGTTCACGGACGCAAACCCACATATCCTGTAACAAATTCCAATATATAAAACCATAAAGATTAATACTGCAAAAATCATCTTCCAAACAAACTTTAGAATTTTAACAAATAAATCTAAAAAAAATTGAAGATGAAAATCGTTGGACATAGTTATGTGTAATCACAATAATGGCTATTCCAAACTCTAGTTATTCTTCTTAAAAACACAAGAATAAAATTCTCATAAGAAGTTTTCCTAGGCAAAATAAAATCAACAAGCTAATGAACAAAGACAGACTCCTAGACCATCAAAACCGAACACGAACTGAAATTAAATAGACGTTTCGGAATCCTCACGAGCCTTGAGGTCTTTCAGCTTGTGATTGACAGCATCCAATGCATCTTCAGAGAAGATAACCTCATTGAGAAGTTCTTTAACATGTGTCTTTATGAGACCAAGGTCAAAAGTAACCTTTTTCAACTCAGTTCTTAACACATCAAGACTCTTCAAAGTATCAACAAGTCACAGTTTTGCATCCTCAAAGTATTTAAGAAAATCATGAACTACTTTAACAGAAACCATATCCTCATTCTCAATGTCCTGATGTGTATAAGCATAATAACATGAGGCATTATGATGATCATATTCTACAAGGTTTCCTTTCTTCCTCCATTTGTACTCGAAACCAATACCTTTATCAAGAAATCCTCTTGCAAAATCACCAGAGCGAGAAGATGAAGACATTCTTGACAAACCACAAAACAACCAAGAGTATGGTACGTGACTGAAGGAATTGGTAATTAAATGGTCTCTCAGGGATGGTAACTTTTAGGGTTTCCAAAGCTGATTCGTGACAGTAACACGGGTATCCGTACGAATACAGCTTGACCCAATAATAAAGGTACGCAACAGGTCGTATTTTTACGACATGACAGAATTTCTGCTATGTGAAAATTATCACAAGATTTCTGACTCAATAAATATTATATTTCCATAGAGAAAGAATTTAGAGCACACAAGTAGCAGGCAACATGGTTGCAACGAAAAAAAAAGAAGAACATCATTAGACACAACCAATACTTAAGCATAGTTGTCTACAAACAATAGTTTAGCTGTGGACGATAAGAAAATAACTCAATTAAACAGAAAGCAATTTTGCCAACAGTATACCTGATTATTAACACATCTTACTCAACATGAATTTTATGAGTAAGTTTTCAATCCTTGTGATTAATCAACACAAGTATGAGCATTAAGCTCATTAAATGAACCGTGTTTACGGTTGAATCTCTTTTTCCTTTCGAGTCTAGGAAAGAATTCCTTTTTATGTGAGAAATTATCATAAAACTTACTTTCATCAAAATATGAGACATAGTTTGAGTTCTTACCAGAAGTATTTTGACTAGAAGAAGTTGACAGCCTGTTTACGATTTCTTTATAACCGTCAATTATCACCATTAGGTTATTTCTCATATTATCATTTTTTTCTCCCTTCTTCTGATACCTTGTTCACATCAAAAGTAGCTTTATCTCCCTTTTTGACAGACGATAATTTCGGATCTCTTCTTAGACGATTTTTGTTATGCTTCTGAGCATTTGAGGAACTCATCGAACTGACTTTCCTAGTAGAAAACATAGGGTGAAAACTGAAACCAATTGGTTTAGACATACGAATGTCAGGGTTCCTAGAGTTCTCCTTTATATAGTCTTTAAACAAGGTTTGTAATCAATGCTACCTTGGTAACAAAGCATTCAATATTCACCGTTAGATGAAAACCTGATTAGATTCAAGCTAATATGTTTCAACCGTTAGATCAAATCTTAGCTTGTTATACACAAATGAAATCTAAACGTGTACACCTAGTTGGTTCAACAGTAGTTAACCAATGGTCAGCCATATGAGCACATTCATGTCAACCTTATTCATCTTCACCATAACTAGTTCAAATGACTCAAAAGAACTAGTTAGAGAGTTTTTCAATTTCTTAGATCTCATAGAAGTATATAAGACACAATCGAAACAAAAACGATTTTGATTCACTCGAATCGATTCATGAACATTATAGCCACGATTTGCAAATATGCATTCCTTAGTTTATATATGTCTTAGTTCACGAATAAACCGTTTTTAGAAAATAACCCAGTCAAGTATGCATACCAGTACGTATACTTAAGTTCCCGGATTGAGTTTGTATTCAGTTCACAAAATCCAACAGAAATTCACGGGATGTGAACTTCCGGCAGTATACATACGGGTACGCGGACTTAGCTTCCAGACATCCTGAACCAGTAAAGTACGCATACTTTAGTTCAAGGATTTTTGACTTACACAAGTATGAGTTTACATACAATGTTTATATCCATTCAAGGTTATATATTCTAAACTCTCATTTCAATCATTGAAATATTCATAAAGGATGTTACATAGAGGTTATTCACACAATATTTTTCATCAAAGCGATTTTCAAGATATTGAAATAATCAACATGACTTTCGTCATTTGTAAAGATGAACTTGGACAAAGCGAAAGCTTACCAACACATATTTCGAGAAATAGATAAGCGAGATAAACTCGGCTCGAAATAGCAAATGTGTATAATCAAAGTCTATATAGCAATACGACTTTTGTCTCAAGATAGGAGATAAAGTAGATAAACTTTTGAGAGATAGATAAGTTCAAGCCTCCACATACCTTTGTGTCGATGAAGTTCCAACAATTCCTCGAGTAGTTCTTCGTCTTTGCATGATGAACGCCGTGGAGTCTAGATCTCAACTACACTTTCTATCATATTCCGAGACTTAGCTATAAGTAGACTAGAAATCAAGACTTATAGTTTTGGCAACTAAACTTGACAAACAAGCTTGAGATAGCAACGCTTGCGAGTTCGACAGGGCAGAGCTCTAATACCTTTTACCTATTATTGAACTGAAATTACCCACAATTGTATTATTTGGATCACTCTCATTATGTGTTCCCGCAGTACTCTGGTAAGTGGTTGCAAATAACAAAACAGATAAATATCATGCGACATGATAACTAGAAGATGAAGAAAGTGATTGAAACCATTGGACAAGCACAGAAAAGCTAATTGCATATACAAAACCATTGGACAAGTTTAATTCACATTTATTTGAAACTGAGTTGACGTGATAATCATGAGCATATACTCTGTGAAATTTAGCCACTAGGCTTGGCTCATGGTCGGCTACCTAATTACTATGAATACGGCAAATGTTAGTGATGCTAATAATAAATCATACATAGTACTAATTAGGCTAAAGGACGGAAATTCATCTCCCGGTAGACTAAGGCACACGATTTCTCTATGGAACACCATAAAATGCAAGTTACTAAAATCAGGGTTTGGTTACCAGCAATTAGGGTTTCTTGTTCAAAGACTCTTATCTGTTAGATGAATATCCATGATTGTAGATCAATACAATTACAAGCTTTCTCCACTATTTCCATCCCCTACCACTGCAGCCCAACACAAACTAGCAATCCACCTCGATCATTACAGTTGCAACCCACACCAATCCTATCTGAAAAAACATTAAAGTCACACATTGAAATTTCTCTCCAATTTATATAAAATTTAAGATTTATAAAGTAAAATCCAAATTGAAAAGGACAGAATAAAAAAAAAGTGAAAAAAGAGTATGAGAATCAGAATCACCACCTTGAGATTCAGATAAGAATAACGCCGGTAGACGATTTCTAGATACCAAAGGATTCTTTTCCAATTAAACAAAAAAGTTACACATAATCTCCAAAAAAAATCACAAAAAAATCAGAAAACAAAAATGAAAAAATCGGAGATGTAAAGGCGGTTTACTCACTTTGTTGGAATGATGATTTTAATTTTCATCTTTCACACGAAAACACCTAAAGAAAAAACCCATAATGGCTTTCTTCACCGATTCAAGGATAAACCCTAATTCAAACTCATTATTTAACATGTATGGTCGATTCTAAATCTTGAGCTAATCTAAGCTAAGGATTGATTTGATTTTGAAACCCTAGCTTTCTCCTGACGATATTTTACATAGAAAATAAAAGCTCCACCATTCTCACCTGAAAATTGAAAAACAGGTGAAACCCTAAAAATTGAAAAACACTTACTAGGGTTTCATCGGTTTATTAGGGCTCGATGATTGAAGATTGAAAACACTTACTAGGGTTCGATGATTGAACAGACTCAAGAGATTTCACTAGGGTTTCATCTGCTGGGAGGAAGAGAATAGAAGAGAGGTTTAAGAGAAAAAAGAGAGAGAAAAAAATGAAACTCGATCTCGATTTTTTAAAGTATAGCTCGGTTGAACTTACCAAGTGTTGGTATGTCAAGTTTGGTTGTCATATTTTAGTATCAAAACTCATCTAGAGTCGCTTGATTAAATACTAGAGTCAACTTCGTTTAGGTTAGACTATAAATCCTAGGAATGTTGAGACATACAACTATTACTCCGAATACCTGAAGGATGAGAAAAAGTAACGAATACAACGACGACATCATCCTTCCACTTGAGGTTAGTAATATTGACTTGAACTTGTTTAATTCCTAACATATCTTTCAAGTCGTGCTATATTGAAAAGATAACATGAGAAGCTTGTATATAAATAATACTCTAGTAGACAGACATCATCATAATAGTATGGTCCTAGTATTAAGGAATTATATTATGAAGTATAACGCTTATCTTTTGAACTTCGTAGATATGACATCGACATAATCTTGTATATAGTTTTATGATTATGTGTACGAGTTAATGGTGAAGATTTCACCCTAGGAAATAATGATTTACATTTTTTTAAAGTAAATACATTCGTGAACTTGCTTCATGAATCGAAAGGGAAATCAATAGGTTTATTGGTTCGGCTATTCATTGCATATTCTTTGGATGACAAATATGTGTGAGTTGGTAGAACCGATCTTAACTCGGGTTATGTATCTTGGTATAACCGATCATAATACCTAGACTTATGATTTGGTATGACCGGTCCTGGTAACTGGTGTAATCGATCATAAGTAATCACCATGAGATGGTATGATCGGTCCTTGAAATTGGCGTCACCGATTCTGGTAATTGGTTTGACCGATCACAAGTGGTTATGTGCCCGATCCTTGTAATTGGTATGACCGATCCTAGTAACTGGTGTGACCAATCACAAGTAGGTACCATGTTTAGGTAGAACCGATCCTAACCCATGTATGTGACATGGTAGGACCGACCACAACTAACTGTTGTGACTTGGTATGACCGATCATATAGCAGTCTTGGAATACTGGTAGAACCAGTTCTACACTTGTTTGGAAGTGTGGCAGAACCGATTCCAAGATGCAAATCCATGTAAATACGGGATAAGGCTTTGCAGTGTAAAGATGTCAACATACTTTGAACATGAGCAGTAACTCTTATCATTTATTGTTCAAAGATATTCTTTGATACTCAAGGTGATCCTGTGCCGAAATAAATTAAGAATCTTTTCATTAAGGCTTTTGTCTTTATATGCTTTAATTACCAGCAATTAATGCATAGATCTAGAGAATAAAAATTAGTAATGTGCATTTACTAATTGGAGGTTTTCTATGAGAGATTTCGGAAAATATAAACCAACATTTATTGGAATTAGGAAAACCGAATTTGGGCATTCATTGCATATCATGAGAATATTTTTGGTTTTGGAAATTCCTTGGTGTCCAAACATCTTTGGTATATAAAATACCTAAGCTTGCATTTCTAGCAAACTAAGAGCCAGACAAACTTCATTATTTGTTATTTCTGGTGGAGTCGTCTATTCGGAGAGAAAAGTATCTTAATTAGGTGAAATATCTTATGACCGCTCGTTTAAAGACTTATGTGGGATCAAGAAGCTCTACCAGTACCGTTGGTGAGAAACTAGATAGTTGCAGTGTTATTAGTTTCGATTTGATTTGATTTACTAACGATTGTTGAAACTTTGATTTCACCTAGTTTATTTATTCTTGAGAATATTTTCTTCTGATATAAGATTCACCCAGACTAGATCAAAGTATAGACGGGATCTTTAGAAATGTTGTTAGATCTGAAGACATCTTATGATAATCCATTGTTAACAGACTCCTTTTTGTGCACGAATGATCACAAGAAAATTCAAATGTTGTTGTGCAGGTATTTGAAGGCAATAATAGATATGAGGACGAAGAAGAATTCTTATTAGTTTTCGTATCTTGTGGATTTAGTGCACAAACCTTGATCGGATGGGATCCAACTAGAATATGTTTATCTTTGATAGATCTGATTGATTAGTTGCGCGAGATCGACATTCTCTATATTTCTCTTTAAGATCTATATTGATTGAGTGTGAATCTATACTTGACTATTTCGGTAGTTATTGAATAGATTGATCTAACCAGACAAATGAGTTTATTTGTTTAAACATAAGAGCCTTTGTCAACAACTAGAGTGGTTACCAAATAGATTCTTACTTTGTTGTTTGGAATACGATCCAAAGGACTTTATATTCACGTGCGTGACTCTAGAGGTCGAAGGCGCATGGATACTGTAAAGCCCCAAAATCCAGCTGCTTATTAATCTAAGAGATCAACTACCTAATGAGGCACTAAGGAGCTAAAACATTTACTTAAACATCCAATTTAAGAATCTACTACAAAACTTAACCTAAATCTAATCCATACTTTCTGATATTACATAAATGAAAATCTCTCAAGTGATATGTATACGATAATGTGTTGTTTTACAAATTGATAAACAATACACAAATAAACGATAAACAAACATCTTCGATTCGCTAAAACTTTAAGCTACGAAAACAGATTTCTTCACGTGCACCATTTCTTCTCTTAACTGAAAAACTGAAGTGGAAACAAGTGAGCACATCATCCCAAAGGGGTGCTCAGTAGAAAACATATAATATTTCGATAATCACTAACATGCGGCACAGATCAACTAGAGAAGAATGATAAAACATCTTTTACACACAACACAAAGCAGAAGATCACTCCAATATCATTCCTTTAGTCAAAAGAACACCGCCGAGATGTTCTACGAAATGACGTTAGAATAATCTACACATATGTCATCCGAACCTCGTCTCACTCAATGGAGAAGAAGATGCTAGAATAACTCAAGTCTCAAATGATAACGTTATCCACACGAAATGTGAACATCTCATGAATCAAGAATCGCCATCTAATCTAGAACATATAATAAAGTTTGATTACTATATCAGTACGTCAGGTTCATGGTACAAACGACCGCCGCATGAACCTAGAGTTTCTTCCAAAGGCAACGATATATTAACACAAACATACTACTAAGACTAAATAATAAAGCATAATATGCAACGACCAATCTCCCCGGATAAAAATATGTATATAATTTTGGACACCTCCATAGTAGTTGCATAAATACATATAAAATATAATATTCAACCCCAGATGCCACCGGACAGCCTCGAGGGTCTAGTAATCTACAGAAAGCAAAGCTTCATTGCAGTAATATTGGTTGTTATACTTCCCCTATTTAATGCTGAAAACCCAACACCACCTAGACCAGTAGTATAGAGTCCCTAGTACTTTTGACACCTAAACCAACGTCGGCAATAGTGAGAAGCTGTGGAGAAATACAGACACTTCTCACGAGGAGATCAAACAATGCATATCAGGCAACATACTCATTAAATTGCACACAAACATAATTGCATACAAACGCACAGTTATATTCAAACTTGCTCAAAATTATAAAGACACATCATGCTCGCCATTTAAAGTAACTTAATGATTACAAGAGAGTTACAAAAGTTCCCACCTGATTTTGAAGGCAAACCACTCCAATACAAGATTCTCAATCTACATTTTCATATCCACGATCATCCCCATCATTGTCGTCATCTTGAACGTGTAATTACCATCTGAATCAACATGACAATGATACATAAAGCTATTTCATAATCCTAGTCGATATTTTATGCTCTATCTCAACATTCTTCTCATCACTCCACCATATCATTCATCATCGGGTTCCATAGAGGTTGTAAGTCTGAATTGATCATTTAAAAGAGTTGGAAAAGTTTGTCGGAAAGTCACCCGGAAATAACTCAAGTGACAGAGAATCATCGGTCAAACGTAATGGTCAACGTCTGGTCACTGGCCAGACTAACGGTCAACGTCAAGTCAACTGGGTCAACTTAGTCAATTAGAGTGATTCAGGTCAAAGGGTTAACTCAATCGTCAAATACCAAATCAGTCAGACATCTGACTAAGCAAACCAAATACTGGCCTGAGCTGTTGCACGGGACAAAGAAAATGTTGCACCATAACTGTGCAACATAACAAACACAGGTTAAGGCAGTTTTTACTTCAAACTTCAGCCCTACAACTCATAACTTCAATTCTACAAGACTATGCACAGGCTTCTACTTCATCTGTAACATATCAATCATACATTCAATTCCTGAAAAACCCATAATTTTATTCATAACAATAAGCTTAGCTTACCTGCAATTGCAGCTCTAAGCCATACTTAGATCATCTGATGAGAAGCGGAGCTTACAATGAAAACAAATTGAAATTGATAACTTGAAAAGGATAAATAATCAACCAAGACTATACACGGGCTTACAATTCTACAAGACTTTAAGCAGGCTTCTACTATACAAGACCTATAATTCTACAAGACTATACACAGGCTTACAATTCTACAAGACTTTAAGCAGGCTTACAATTCTACAAGACTTTAAGCCTGCAATTGAATCTCTAATTAGGCTTCTACCATACATAAGATTACAATTCTACAAGACTATACACAGGCTTCTACTTCATCTGCAATTGCGGAAGCTTACCTGCAATTGCAGCTCTGATACCAAATGATGAGAAGCGGAAGCTTATAATTGAAAACAAATTGAAATTGATAACTTGAAAAGGATAAATAATCAACCAATTTAGTTTCTTCTACTCTTTAAATAAAGGAATAACCTAATAATGGAGATTCTTCTCAAATAACTTACAGTTTCTACCCAATTAAATTGGAAACTATAAGGTTATGAGAGGCACCTAGTTGATACTCTAGAATTAGATGACCTAATCCCCCCTAGAGATAACAATTAGGTAAAAAAGAGAACCTCTCATTATTCACACAATATTCTAAAACTCAACCTTACTCCTTTAGCCTTATGTCTTCTAATTTATACTAGCACCAAGGGCATACTTGGTATATTCAAAGTAATTCTAGGATGGACTATAAATGGTGCTTCAATATCGATATGGGACATCCATAATACATCATCATCTCAACACAACCCATACTCAACACCATCATTCTCAGCATTACAATACTTCTTACCAAGAATCCATCTGCACACTTAATCTCATATGCATCTCATTCATATACGCTGCCTCTACTAACTTCAAACCCATATACAACACCTTCTTGGAATTCAACCAAAGTTCAGATTCATCTCATCTCTATCTTATTTTACTTTCACCTGCAACCACAAGTTCTATAACCTTCATCTTTGTCAATTGAACATACACATAACTCATCTTCAATTCATAACTTCTGTTACCATTTGTTACTTACCAGCAACAACATCAACACTTCTACAAAACCTCCAAGGAGAACTCAACCTATCTCAATACTTACCAACCTGCAGTAATCATTCCCCTTTCAGAACCCTAAACATTCTTAATTGCAAGGTCATTTCTTCTTAACCTGACCACCAATACCACAACAAGGTTCACCATCTTTAGATTCTTGAACTTTATCAAAGTCTTACCACCAGCATCATCTCATTCACCCAAACCAATTCAAAACGCCTACAATTAACATAAACACAGACAACAACACCATCTCTAGCCATAATTCTTTATTTGAGATTCCCCTACTTCATCCAATCTCAATTCTTATTTAATAACAACTCATAAACTTACTAATAAACTTGAACTAATTTACTGAAGAACAATTACCTCAAATATGTGTTACTCTGGCAATTGAATTCATTTCCTTCTCCACTTGACTCAGTTCACCAACCAATTCCAATGAAACCCTAATTTTTGTTTTGGGGAACAACAAAAACCCTAATCTCTCTCTGAATTGTTAATTTCATCAGACACTCCATCTTAATCCACTGAATTACCCAATTCCCATCTCAAATCCTTCTTCAAGAACATCAATTCATCTTCTGCATCTCTCTGGGTTCTTTTCAAGAAACCCTAACTCTCCAATCCATCACCAAATCAACTTCAGAACGTTAATTAAAAAACAACCCCTTTGTTCTTCATCTGTGAACAACTCAATTGCTTTTCAAAAACATATAAACTTAAACTCAGAACCCTAACTCTTTACCCTTCTCTGATTTATCGTTCCTGTGAAGTTTGAAACCGATAATCGTATCAACACCATCACCAACAGTCACTACAAATCCATCTCTTCTTTATTCGATCTCCTAATCACTAACTTGATTTCTCCAACCATCACTCGACTGAAGAACAGAAGAAAAACATAGAAGAGAAGAAGGAAGAAGAAAAGAAAAGAAAAGAAGAAAATGAAACACTTTTGTTATAGGGAGGGGGGTTTTAGATCACGGGAGTGGGAAAATCGTACTCGACTCGTTAAACTTTCTATTGAATCGGACAAATCTGCCCTTGAGTCTAAACTTTCTACACAATTTCTTGTGAACTCAGTATAAATATTCCTCCTCCCCTCCCAACTCCAACAGCGAAGAACAACAAGCCCTAGAGCAATGTAGTCAATATCAAATTTCGGTGAATATCGGTCGAGTATCGAGACACGATATTTCGGTGAATATCGGTGAAATATATGCCAATATCGACGAAATATCGGCCAATACCGGCAGTATAGGCATCTCGGTGAAACACCAAACCGATATTATCGGCGGTATCTCGGCCATCTCGGCCGAGATTAACTACATTTTCCTTGAGATAATTTTTAATTTTTTTCTTTGAATGAGAAGTTGAGAATCCAAAAATACCCAATGAATATGCTCCCCCTTTACATCTGCAAAGCAGTTGCGAGAAATAGTAGAAGAGGAATCGTTCTTCTATGAGTTTTTTTGTTTTCTCGCCCACATAAAGTGAAGAGAGATCATGATTTCCCTATTACTTCTGTAAAAAAACAAGAGAACGAGAAACATTAAGAACAAGAGAACGAGAAACATTAAGTTTAATGGCAGAAAAGAGTCACGAGTAAGAGCACTTTTGATTCTAAATTGCGACCAAAAGATTCAGGCAACAGAAAAATAAATAAATTGAATCTTGTATATAATGATTCATAGACGCTTTTCAAGAGTATTTGTGCAACATCTTGCACAAACTTATAAAAAAGGATGTCCATAAATTCTTCCATCGCATATATTGAATATGATGGTTGGTGGCTCTCTAAAAGAGTCACAAACATTATACCTGCAAGTGCACAGGGTCTAGTGTATAGAACAGGGCAAGCAGGGTCGATCCACAGAGACAAGGTGTGAGTAAGCTGAAATCTTCCTAAGCTAAAGTTATCTAAACAAGTAACTAAGTGGCAGTGAGATAGTGAACCAAGGAATAACTGTGAAAACAATGGCATGGAGCCAAAGGCAGTGAAGTAAAGAAAAATCAGTGGCAAAGGATAAGAAAAACGTAACCAAAACAGAACATGGGAGAGAAATTGTGGATGGGAATGAAGTGTATGGAGATGGATGAGAATTCCCTTCACCTAGATAGTTCACCTAGGTTAACCTTGTCATGTGTCTAGTTAACTACCTAAAGTCCTTGGATTAACCCCTAGCATTGCCTATCTGATTAAAGCATAAACAATCACAGGTCAATTAGGTTCTAGGCCTCTAACTAATATGGCTTTGTTAATCCCTCAGACTATCAATGACCCCTAGCATTAATGGTCTGTTTAAAGCACCACTAATCACAAGCCAGTGAACCCTTGGAATGTCACTAACCTAAGTGTTTTGAGCTCAACAGGATGTAACCCAAATGGCTAACCAACATGGTTCAATGGTCTTCTCACCCTAGTGGTGGATTAGAACATAACAAACATGGTGATTAACATAACATGATTAAAGTATCAAACATCACAAAATTAACAGTAACAGTAAACCCTAAAAATTAAAATTGAAGAACCCTAAATTGATTTGAAATGGAAATTGAAATTAAACATGAAATTAACCCAATTAGGGGGTAACTCGGATGACCCAAGAACACCCTTCTCTCTACACATCAGTTGCCTTTTATAGTTTTACAAAAAAATACAAACCCTAATTCGAAACCCTAAAATTTTGGGGAAAATCAAATTCTCTCACCAATTTTCTGAATTGAGCTCGACCCATGCCTATTCTCTCTTCTCTGCTCCTCTCCATGTCTTCAATTGCGTCTTATAGCCTCACCTAATTTATTGATTTATCACCTAGGGTTTCAGTGGTGAAAAATCAATGAGTTAGATGGCTATAGAGGTAGGGGAGGTAGCTACGGCGTGTAGGTGGTGTTTGGTGACAGTGGATGAAGTGGCGATGGCAGGGTGGTGTGGTTCGAGAAGAAGGTGTAGCTGGTGGAGGTGATGGAGTTGCAGAGCAGCTCTCTGCAGATGGAGTGGAGGAGAAGAACTCGATGTTTTTGGGAGAAGGGGGTGTTTGGCTTGAGGTCTAGGGTGTTCGACACTTGGGTGTTAGGCGGGTTCAACGAGGTTTGATGATCTGCGACAAGGAGCGATGGATGGGAAGATGGTAGGTGGATCCAACGGCTCTACGGAGGTAATCGTGGAGCGACCGTCGGATGAAGGGATGTAGCAAAACGGACGACCCAAGATGGAGATGGGCGTTGCGATGTAAAGCGGGGCTTCGAGTTTGATGTGCGATGATGGAGCGACCGTAGGATGCTGAAATGCTTCGATCTGACGGCTGAAATCCGAGACGGGCTTGGATAGTGGAAATGTGTTTGAGTAAGGGTTTTGGGCCTTGGGTATGCCAAGCCCATATCTTCTTTAAGGACAATTCTTCTTCTTCAAGCCCATTCTAGCCTTTGGTCTTGTGCACAACATTCTTCGCGGCTTCCTTGTGTAATTCCTCCCGGCTTTTCACTACTTTTCTGCTCTTTTCCGCTCCTATTCATCCAAACTTTATTTATTACCTAAAAATGCAAAATTAAGTAAGAAAAATATTTATTCTTGAAAACAATGAAAATACAGAATATGGGATAAAATGTAGAATTAATGCACAAAAGATGAGTTAAATGCCAAGAAAAATATAGAAATATGCACTTTTTAGCACTCATCAAATACCCCCAAACCTGAATTTTACTTGTCCTCAAGTAAAACAAAACTAAGGAAATCCTACCTATACCACTGTCGCTGGTCTCTCGAATGCATTTAGCGTATGCACTAAGCCTTTTAAACCACTAAGTGTCCCTAGTGGACGAGTTGAAGTCTCGTGAAGGTTTGCTTAGAACGTACCTACAAAGTTCTAGGTCAAAATATAAGCTCAGATTCCATCAAATGTGACATGTGCAAGTCAGTTTAAGCTCACAGCAAAATGGAGATGTCAATCTAGCTATCAAAGGCACAATCCTAGCACTGATAACAAATAAAGACATGTGATAAGAGTGTAAAGTGTATCTACACATGTGTAAAGAAAGATCGGATGTTATGACTACTAATCACCAAGAGATAGTTTCTCAGGCTAAGAACCAAGGTCGAAATCTAGCTAGCTGTCCGGACTTTACGAGAATTGTGAATGAGTTGGAGGTATTTCACAATTACTCGCGTTGTACATCAATGGCATACACCCTCCTTGCTTATTACAATAAAACAAAATGACTCTTTACATGACTCTTATTTACATTGACTACTCTCTTTATTTTTGGAACAAGAGATGATGGAATTGATAAATACTTGATTATTATTATTTTATTTTTTTATTTATTTTTTTTTTTTTGAGAAAGGAAACACTTTTGATACATATACAAAAGGAAACAAAAGATTACATGACACTTTGCAAGAGGTAGCCCTTTTTGATGCACCCAGTTAAATTCGATGGTTGTCTTTCTTAATGTAACCTCCACCTTCTATCCCAACCAACCAAAGAACAAGCTAGTCAAGTTTCGTTCAGTATTCTAAAGTGATTGGCAATCGTAACTTCCTATCAAACATCTTGAAGATCGAGGCCATACATGTATTGGTAGATCGTGCGCGTGCAAATTTCTTATCACTATGTGAATTGTGCTAGAATCAGGGTGCCTAAATATCTAGACTAAGACTCCTAATAATTACATATTTGCACAAGAGTCAACATTTCAAGGTAAATGAGTTCCATTTTTATGTTTTTTTCATTTTTTCATTTTTTTAATTTTGATTTTTCAATTTTTTTGGAATTTTTCAATTTTTTCAAAAAGAAGGAGTTCTTGTTTTCAATTATGGCATATTATCAAAGTATCTACTTTTCACCCCCAAACCTAAACTAAACATTGTCCTCAATGTTTCAAAATATGGAAAAAAAATTATAATACAACATATGAAGAGGATCATGTTGAGTAGAGAAAAAGGAAAGAGAATACCCGATTTCGGCGAAAGCAATATTAGAACTCCGTTATTCAAGGCAAGAATCCAACATATGTCAGCCGAGATCATATTGGATTTAGCAAAATATATACAAAAGGAACAAAAAGGTTTTTAAGAAATTTTATCTACTGGATTATATACAAAAATTCACCATACACTAACAATCTAAAGAGTTGAGGATCAACCCAAAAGACAAAGTGTAGAGGTTTCAACAGCTTCACACAAATATAACAGGAAAGAAACGCAAGTGAAATTGTGAAACAAAACGAGCTACCCCCAAACCTGGATTTTTCAACGGATAAAATTTTGGAAACAAAATCTCGCAGTTTTGGAGGTTCATCATGCACAAGGTCTAGCTCGAAATGAACTTTGGTAGGGACGGGCAAACATGCTAATTCCAACTGTGGCTCCTCAAAGATATTATACTTAGATGCAAAATAGTCCAAAAGGACTTGGGAAGCACACAGTTCCAAACCTAGATTAGGGACTCTCAGAAAAGTCGGTTTGACAATATGGGTACAAACCAAATCTAGGTTGGGTGGAAGGCCATCAGATTGTGACTTATGTAGGACGATAGGCACATCATTATTAATCACATCAACATCTCCTAAGTCTTCTACAAGTGTCACAACATGTTCACAATCATCAAACAAATTGGCAAGATCACAATCAGAGTCATCAACATCATCAACAGATTCATTCTCATGCATCGGCAAATCAGGAGAAATATCACAATGTGACCTAGGTAGAGAATCAGACACATCACTTATATTTTCATGCATAATAACATTAGTGTCTACAGAAGATTCAACTATTCCTATGTCATGCTCATCTTCACAGAATAATTGTACGAATCCCATGTCAATATCAAAATCATATGAATTACAATGAGTATTAGAAAAAACAACATTCATGAAGGTCGAGGGCGAGAAGCCATATGTTATTGAACCAACAGGTTCCACAATATTTTCATGTTCTTCTAACATATCATCATAATCATCATAATCATCATCATGGTAGCATGCATATTGGTCCTCATTAAAAGTGGTGGTGTCATTAGTCGATTCATGTTCCTATAAATTAGGTTCATATTCAACATCATTTACATGAATGGGACTAGACACTTCATTAGGGACAACATACATTTCCTCATGAATTTCCTCCTTTTGTAGGTGAAGCAAAATCTGATCTAAATATGCCTGAATTCGTGATGTAGATCTATCGAAGTTTTGTTCACTGAGTCTGAAAGCTTCTGTGGTGGAGTCTAAATTCATGGGAGTACAAAATTCTTCATGTTCAAATTGTGGTGATTGGTACATGTGTGCATGGTCATTAGGGTTTATAAAAGATTGATCGCAACCCTCAAAGGATTGATTATGGTCCCAATGACTACCATTCTCACAATTTATGGGCATTTCATACCTTGAATTTTCTCTAGGTTGCCTAAAATTATGCAAAATATGACAATTCTCAACAGGGTGGTCTAAACTACCACATGCGGGACATGCATAGATTTCAGGTTGCCTAAGAAAATTAGATGTGACAGATTCCTCGTGTGATTGCATTTCTAAAGCTGCGATTCGAGCTTCTAATTGATCGATCAGTGATGATTGTGTGAGTGAGGCACTAGCAAAATGTTCATTTTCACGTTGTGATGAATGATGCATGTGTGAATAGTTATTAGGGTTCATGTATTGAGGCTCGGGACTTTGAAAATGTCCATAATA
Organism: Papaver somniferum; assembly: GCF_003573695.1. Lineage (NCBI taxonomy): Eukaryota > Viridiplantae > Streptophyta > Magnoliopsida > Ranunculales > Papaveraceae > Papaver > Papaver somniferum. Next base: position 89,817,006 of record NC_039367.1, read on the forward strand.
ATTCCTATAACTATTGACATCATGGTCTATGGGAGGTTCATAACGTGGAGTATGTCCACACGCAAGTTCTCTAAGGGATTTGTTGTATTTCCCAACTGTAGACCAAGATCTAGACATGATTTGGCTCAAAAGCTAAGTAACTATGTTACAAAGCCCAAAATTTGGTTTTTAATGGTTTTGGATTTTTGGGAAAAATTTGGTTTTTATGGGAATGAAAAACATTTGGTTTTTGATGGGAAACATTTGGTTTTTATGGGGATAAGCCCACTGTTTTGGTTGTGCTTTGGTGAGGCAATGGGTTTGGGGAACTGTTGTGAAACAGAGCCCAACTTTCGGCCTAGAGTTTGGGTACACGGCCCACTAACGACTTCAGCAAGCCCAGAAACTAATGAAGCCCAGCTGAGTTGGTAGGTTCAGTTAACCTTGTTTAGGTTGTTTGTTGGGTTTTTGAAACCCAAAATTTTGATAGGGACAATCCCACAGTTAAGCTCAAATACAAACCCAAAAGTTAACTTAAATTACAAGCCCAACAAAAAAAAATGGAAAAAATTATTACAAGCCCACAAATTAAAAATGGAAGCCCACAGGTTGGGTTCTCTTAATGGGTTTAGGCTTACTTGCTTAAGCACAGCCTAGCTGCTCAGTTTGGTTGCAAAAGCCCAGTTGGGCTTTGGATCATCCTAAGCTTTGGCTTCAATACTTAAGGCCCAGTTGGGCTTGGTTCAAATCAGTTCACTTCACAAGCCCAGTTGGGCTTTATCTTACACCAGCTGCAGCAGCTTCAGCAGGGACTCAGCAGCAGCAGCAGGGAGCAGCAACAGCAGCAGTCTTGGCAGCAGCAGAGGCTGGCAGCAGCAACAGGAAGCAGCAGCAGCAGCACAGGTAGGCTTCAGGCAGCAGTTCTTGGCAAGCAAGTCTCAGGAGGGGCAGTTCAGCAGCAACTCAGGGGCAGCCTCAGCAGCAAGAGGCTCTCAGGCACAGCAGCAGCTTCTCCAGCACTTGCCTTGGCAGCAGCAGCAGCAGACACCAAGGAAGAAAAGCACCAACAGGAAGCAGCAGCAGCAGCAACAACACCTGTTGGCTCAAAAAGAGAAGTAAGTTTCTTGCTAGAAGCTAAGAAATTCAGCTGCACTACACAGCAGCTACTAAAACAGCAAGTTAAACTAAAATGCAAGAATGAAATGCATGATGAGTATGCTAGAATGAAACAATATGCAAAAGAGTATGCAATGATGCAAATGAACTAACATGCAAAAACAGCCAAGAAAAATTCAACACAACACAACCAAGTCCCCGGCAGCGGCGCCAAAAACTTGGTGGCTCTCTAAAAGAGTCACAAACATTATACCTGCAAGTGCACAGGGTCTAGTGTATAGAACAGGGCAAGAAGGGTCGATCCACAGAGACAAGGTGTGAGTAAGCTGAAATCTTCCTAAGCTAAAGTTATCTAAACAAGTAACTAAGTGGCAGTGAGATAGTGAACCAAGGAATAACTGTGAAAACAATGGCATGGAGCCAAAGGCAGTGAAGTAAAGAAAAATCAGTGGCAAAGGATAAGAAAAACGTAACCAAAACAGAACATGGGAGAGAAATTGTGGATGGGAATGAAGTGTATGGAGATGGATGAGAATTCCCTTCACCTAGCTAGTTCACCTAGGTTAACCTTGTCATGTGTCTAGTTAACTACCTAAAGTCCTTGGATTAACCCCTAGCATTGCCTATCTGATTAAAGCATAAACAATCACAGGTCAATTAGGTTCTAGGCCTCTAACTAATATGGCTTTGTTAATCCCTCAGACTATCACTGACCCCTAGCATTAATGGTCTGTTTAAAGCACCACTAATCACAAGCCAGTGAACCCTTGGAATGTCACTAACCTAAGTGTTTTGAGCTCAAAAGGATGTAACCCAAATGGCTAACCAACATGGTTCAATGGTCTTCTCACCCTAGTGGTGGATTAGAACATAACAAACATGGTGATTAACATAACATGATTAAAGTATCAAACATCACAAAATTAACAGTAACAGTAAACCCTAAAAATTAAAATTGAAGAACCCTAAATTGATTTGAAATGGAAATTGAAATTAAACATGAAATTAACCCAATTAGGGGGTAACTCGGATGACCCAAGAACACCCTTCTCTCTACACATCAGTTGCCTTTTATAGTTTTACAAAAAAATACAAACCCTAATTCGAAACCCTAAAATTTTGGGGAAAATCAAATTCTCTCACCAATTTTCTGAATTGAGCTCGACCCATGCCTATTCTCTCTTCTCTGCTCCTCTCCATGTCTTCAATTGCGTCTTATAGCCTCACCTAATTTATTGATTTATCACCTAGGGTTTCAGTGGTGAAAAATCAATGAGTTAGATGGCTATAGAGGTAGGGGAGGTAGCTACGGCGTGTAGGTGGTGTTTGGTGACAGTGGAGGAAGTGGCGATGGCAGGGTGGTGTGGTTCGAGAAGAAGGTGTAGCTGGTGGAGGTGATGGAGTTGCAGAGCAGCTCTCTGCAGACGGAGTGGAGGAGAAGAACTCGATGTTTTTGGGAGAAGGGGGTGTTTGGCTTGAGGTCTAGGGTGTTCGACACTTGGGTGTTAGGCGGGTTCAGCGAGGTTTGATGATCTGCGACAAGGAGCGATGGATGGGAAGATGGTAGGTGGATCCAACGGCTCTACGGAGGTAATCGTGGAGCGACCGTCGGATGAAGGGATGTAGCAAAACGGACGACCCAAGATGGAGATGGGCGTTGCGATGTAAAGCGGGGCCTTCTGAGTTTGATGTGCGATGATGGAGCGACCGTAGGATGCTGAAATGCTTCGATCTGACGGCTGAAATCCGAGACGGGCTTGGATAGTGGAAATGTGTTTGAGTAAGGGTTTTGGGCCTTGGGTATGCCAAGCCCATATCTTCTTTAAGGACAATTCTTCTTCTTCAAGCCCACTTCTAGCCTTTTTGTCTTGTGCACAACATTCTTCGCGGCTTCCTTGTGTAATTCCTCCCGGCTTTTCACTACTTTTCTGCTCTTTTCCGCTCTGCTATTCATCCAAACTTTATTTATTACCTAAAAATGCAAAATTAAGTAAGAAAAATATTTATTCTTGAAAACAATGAAAATACAGAATATGGGATAAAATGTAGAATTAATGCACAAAAGATGAGTTAAATGCCAAGAAAAATATATAGAAATATGCACTTTTTAGCACTCATCAATGGTACCACATTTCTTATTCTCATTATGCTGGTCTTTGCAACGAAGCAGCAAATGAAACAATCTTAACAATCAAATTAAGGATGATATTAGTAAGACTAGACAATCAAAATCGGGAGCAGAAGAAGAAAAAGAAATGGATATTGAAGTGTTCACCGTTATTAAAACGGCAGTGAATTGTTCAATTTACCAGCACAAAGGTGGCAGTGAGATGTTGCATTTCACCGTCACTTACATGGTTGAGAAATTTGGTATTCGCGTTTTATACTGATAACGTGAATACTTCATTTCCCTTCTACTTGCATGGACGAATGAAGGTTTTATATACTTTTTTCTTAATAAAAATATGAAAAAACAGTAGAGAATTTTGATTTAGTAGTTTGGGGCTCGGCATTTTTCGTTTCCGGAAATCTCTTCCATTCTGCTATATTTGAAGACCAAATACCACACAATGATTTGTCTGTTGTTACATTTGAAAACAAAATATCACGAAAAGTTTCTTTAATTTGATTATATCTTGGCTTTGGAAATAGTTCCCAACATCCAAATCTTCCGTCATTCTACCTTTTTCGAAGATATAATTTTTGTTACCAAGTGTTTAAAAGTTAGATGGCTATAGTGCTTTACATTCGATTGAAATAAGGTTTTCAAGGTTTCAATCTATTTTGTACATTTAATCAAAAGGAGAAGTAAAGAGGAAATGACTCTTGGTTAGAAACGCGTTGGGGGTTTTCTGAGAGGGTAATCTTGTCCAATTCATAAAAAATATTGAATAGGTTGTATTAGGTGAGCTGACCACGAGTTTTCCTCTCCCGTGATCTGAAAATTCCCTCCCTATAACAAAAGTGAAACGAAGTTATTCTTCGAACTTGGTGATAAAACCAAAGGAATACTGAAACACCTAGAAGATTGGATACGGGCAGAATAGAGGTGCCCTGAAAAGAAAGCTCGGATATCTTAATAACATTCATTGCAAAATTACCATTTTTCCCTTTCCACAAATTCGATGATATCTTTTTCGTCTGTTATCCGATTGACAAGTTCCAGTAGTTCATTGCGCGTAACTTTTCTAGATCCATCCAGTGTGAAAATACGGTGGTACAACAACCACATCCAACAATTCGTTTGGCAATCTGAGAGGACTTACTACAATACACTTTCTAGAGAATCAACAAGAGAGTCAGACTCAATCTAGATTAAAGTATATCAAAGAGTTTAATATCTCTAACTTTTAATTCAATCCGCAATCAGCAAAGAAATATGCGAGCCTGATTGAATATAAGAGGAATTACTTGAACGGTACCAAATACCAATGTTCAAGTGTCAATCAATGTAAATCAACAACCAAAGCTTGGATATTCTAATTGATTGATCTTAGCGCGCAACCTGTGATATTTCAATTATATAACAAAATATAATGGGGAAAAGAAATAACACAGACACCAGAATTTTGTTAACGTGGAAACCGCAAATGCAGAAAAACCCCGGGACTTAGTCCAGATTGAACACCACATTGTATTAAGCCGCTACAAACACTAGCCTACTACCAATTAACTCCGGACTGGACTATAGTTGAACCCTAATCAATCTCACACTGATTCAAGGTACAGTTGCGCTCCTTACGTCTCTGATCCCAGCAGGATACCACACACTTGATTCCCTTAGCTAATCTCACCCACAACTAAGAGTTGCTACGACCCAAAGTCAAAGACTTGATAGACAAATCTATCTCACACAGAAAAGTCTATAGAATTAAATAAATCTGTCTCCCACAGAAATACCCAAGATTTTTTGTTTCGTCTTTTGATAAGTTAAGGTGAACAGGAACCAATTGATAAACCGGACTTATATTCCCGAAGAACAACCTAGTATTATCAGTTACCTCATAATAAACTTAATCGACTAGCGAAACAAGTTATTGCGGAATCACAAACGATGAGACGAAGTTTGTTTGTGATTAATTTTCTATCTTGCCTATCAGAGATATAAAATCTCGAGCCAATTATTTCAATTGCACTCAACACGATAGAAACAAAAAAATCAGATCACCCAACTACAAAGATAATAGTTGGGTCTGGCTTCACAATCCCAATGAAGTCTTTAAGTCGTTAACCTACAGGGTCTCGAGAAGAAACCTAAGGTTAAAGGAGAATCGACTCTAGTTATGCAACTAGTAACACACAGGAGGTCTGGGGATTAGGTTTCCCAGTTGCTAGAGTTCTCCTTTATATAGTTTTCAAATCAGGATTTGCAATCCAAGTTACCTTGGTAACAAAGCATTCAATACTCACCGTTAGATGAAAACCCTGAATCAACCAAGCTAATATCTTTCAACCGTTAGATCGAACTTAGCGTGTTACACAAAAATGAAATGTACCCTCATTTAGGTTTATGTAGCCGTACCTAAACATGTACACCATGTTGGTTCACAAATAGTTAACCGAGGTTAGCCATATGATTACTCTCATATCAACCTTATTCATCTTAACATAACTAGTTCAAATGACTCAAATGAAACTAGTTAAGAGTTGTTCAATTGTTTAGAAAACACAGTTGAAATCAAATCGGTTTGATTCACTTGAATCAATCATGAAAATTGTAGCCACGGTTTGCAAAGATTGCATTCCTTATGATTTAAATGTTTAAGTGCATGGACTTGACCGATTTTACAAAGTAACCAGCTTAAGTATGCTTACTTAAGCAACCAGTTTTGAGTTTGTGAAGTTTCCAAACTCAACATAAATTTTCGGTTCAAAAACTTCCGCCAGTATGCGTACAGGTACGCATACTTAAGGTGACTGGTTTATGAGTTTTGCCAAAACCAAACTCAGCAGAAATTATCGGTTTGAGAACTTCCGCCAGTATGCGTATGTGTACGCATACTTAACCTTTCTCCTTCACCAAATACGTGTACACAAATACGCATACTCTTGGCTTCCGGTTTATGGACTTATACACTACTGTGCGAGCACACTATATATGCTTATATCCAAAGATGGTTACATCATCAACTATTTATTTCAATCATTGAAACATTCTTCTATAATGTTAATAACCGTTTTCACACAATATCAACATCAAAGCAATTTTCAAGATATTGAAATAATCATTATTGAAACCTTCCAAGTCTTACACCAAATGGTTGTATCACACAAACAATGTAAAATGTTATTTGGAAATTTTCTCATGATATAAGATGAACTTGGTCGAAGCGAAAGCTTACCAACACATATTTCGAGAAATATGTAAGCGAGATGTACTCATCTCGAAATCTCAAATGTGTATAGAGAAAACTATATCATAACACGACTTATGTCTCAATATAGGAGATAGTAGAAATAGAATTTCCAAGTGATAGATAAGTTCAAGTCTCCACATACCTTTTGTCGAAGAAGTTCCACAAGATCCCTTAGTAGTTCTTCGTCTTAGTCCGAGACATCTACAAATAGGCTAGAAATCAAGTCTTATAGTTTTGATCACTAACATTGACAAACATGCTTGAGATAGAAACGCATGCGAGTTTGTCCGAGCAATGTTCTAACAATCTCCCCCTTTGTCAATTTTAGTGACAAAACTATCAATACATATGGATTACAAAAAAAAGATAAATAATAATCTTGTTATGCACATGCTTGATCTCCTTGGCATCTTCAACGCGACTCGAAATCTTCGTCACTTCCAAGTACTCCATGATCCTAAAGTTTGTAAGTTCAACAACACAGTTGTTGAAGATCCGTAGCTATAACAATGAGAAAACAAAATATTCTCGATCATTGTTATACAGTGTCATAGTATTATCACACAGCATCAAAGTTCAATTGTATCACAACTTTGACAATAACACTTTGGTGATATGCATCACTCCCCCTTATTCAACACATATCTCAACATGAAAACCACTCCCCCTTACATAATGATCCGTAAACCATATGTATTTGTAGTGTGAACTACACATTAATTATCCCCCTTTTTTTCAACAAAATTGGCAAATGTACGAACATTAGTGGGATCCTAATGAAATTTCCACGGAGATACATCATGACCAAAAGGTGTATTAACATACCAACAAATTTAGATGCAATCATAAAGCCGAAGCTAAATGCATTCATCAAGGAGTTAATGAAGATACAAGATAACCCCTAAAAATTCCACAGCCGCACTCCCCACAAAGATTTGGCAATTAAGCACAAGTTCAAAATGAACTCTCCCCCATAAAATCACATCCCCGAAGGAACAACAAAGGTGACCTTACTTTCACAAGAAAAGAAGGATTTCTTTTGGACAAACAAATCATATGAAAACATGAATTTGTATATTACGTTTGATTTAAATCAATAGCTTGTTATCATCTTATGTATATTAATAGTTTCCCCGGTTTGTTATCGCAGCTTCAAACGGATACAACAGCGAGGATCTGGGATCTAGGAACCAGCGAGTCCATATACAAGTATATCAAGGGCATCATAAAGCAACTGTGTGCTGCGCCTTACATGATGGAGCAGAACCTTCTGCAACTGGAATCTCTTAGCATTAAATGGTATGTCGGTCTATTCCCCTGCATCAAGAATATATTGAAAACTGAGAGTGTGTAATTGCTTGCCTGTTGGATTATAATTGTGGTGGTTTTCAACACATATTGAAAAAGTTACTACTGAGGAGGCATGTAATTTTATCTAAATGCCTAGCTGACAGATAAGAACCGCTTGCACTGTTGAATATGTTTAATCCTTTGAAAGTAAATAGTCTAATGAGTTATCTAATTATATCATTGAATCATCCGCGCTATTAAATGATTGTTCCATTTCGCTTTGATCTTGCTATAACCATTAACAAAAGACTTATCAAGTCTTTATTAACTTTATAAGACGAAACATTAGTGTATTTATGTGTTCACTTATATTAACACAATAGCTTCCATTTTTATGTACATGTTCTACTAAATTTGCTATACGTGCAGAACTAGTTTCATTTCTAGAGCACCAAGTTTTATTACTTCTTTCGGTTTATCTTATATTTCGTTCTTGTAATACAACAAAGTAATTGCTAGATATTACAATTTAACTCATGTTATTCAACCTTTTATTATTTGTAGAATTGAATAAATTGAACATGATGTTATTTGAATGGTTAAATATATCGGGAAAGAAGATGCTTAGTTCTTTATACATCATAATTTGGATCCCATCCCCCTCTATTTCGTAAATTGATGATTTGACTGCCTATGGTTTGTTTATTTGTTCGTCTTTATGTTGATGAAGTCGCCTAATACGACACTTTATGACTATCCTAAAACGGGTTTTTTCCACTAGTGTGAAATAACCACAAGGGAACCCATAGTTAGTTCAATCAAAAAAAATAATAACCAAATTAACCACAAGAGAACCCATGATTAATTCAATTGGAATACACAACCAAATTAATCACAAAAAAATGATCAATTTAATTGGTCATGTTCGACATAAGCGAACTTACGGAGCAACAACTAAATAACCAAAAGAGAATGATTAATTTAGTTGATCATGTTCGACATTAGGAACCTCACGGAGCAACAACTAAGTTAATCATAAGAAAATAATCAACACAGTCGATTGTGGTCAACATAAGAAACCTTATGGAACAACACAGTATGTGCACAAAGATTGTGGATCGGAGATCGACCAAATACTGCGGAATAGACAAGGATTCATTCTATTTTGCATCATTGTTTGCACAATGACATATAATATACTTTATCCTTGTAAACAAAAGTTTTATCCTTTATTTTTTATCAAAAACATGACATAAAAGGATTTAACTTTTGTAATGTCAAAAGTTCATTCTATCTTTCATCAATACATTCATATCGACATAATAGAGATAACTTTTGAACAAGTATAGGACAGTCACAGGTTCACGGACGTAAACAACATATCCCATAACAATTTGCAATATATAAAATCATAAAGATTAAAATTGCAAAAATCATCTTCCAAAAAATACTTTAGAATTTAAATAAATAAATCTAAAAAAAATGAAGATGAAAAATCGTTGGACATAGCTATGTGTACTCACAATAATGGCTATTCCAAACCCTAGTTATTCTTCTAAAAAACATAAAAAGAAGATGTACTAGAAAAAATCAAAGTTCATTGAGAACCTCATACATTTTAATGAATCCATCATAGACGGTGTCACTGATTTCCTTTATTTTCTTAACCGTAGACACACATGTTCGTGAGTTAGAACAATAACTTTACGATCAACAACCCGAGCAAGTTTTCTACCCTTGACACAATCCATGATAAGTTTATTCTGGTTCCGTATCAGAATATTTTGAATTGCAAGGATTTTGGCCTGACCATCTAAAAGTTGGTTTATTTGCAGTTGGAGATTTGCAAACTCGACCTTTGAATCATTTTGAAAACGAGTTAAATCCTTAACGGAATCATCAATCTAGGAGTTGTGGTCCTTTCTTGCAAGCATCTTCTTTAGAACCAGCTCTTGAATCGAATCACGTCTTTGAGTGTCTTCCTCCATGTCAAGTTGCACAATCTCTTGAGAAGGTTCTCCATGAATATTTTGATAGGGATGGATTAGTACAGTATATGTATTAAGAGAAGACACTTCTCATAAAGGAAAGCCTAAGAATTCTTAGGAGTAGGACACGGACATTCACGGACCGTTCACAAGTGAGGGATGGATTTTAGCGAAAGCTATTAAGAAGAAAAAAACATTTGCCAATATTGCTCAATAATTCTTAAAAAAATAGAGCATGAATCATGAAGTAGACTAGCATGACTGAGATTGATTGACAACAACTCACAATAGATATACAACAAATCTTGAGACTCCCATAGTTATCATCGTTGTACCTCACAACATAGATTCAAGGATGGGAGTACCTAGAGCTAGGTAACGGAGTGAGAAGTAATCTTACTACTAAACATGGGAGAAGGTTTGTACAAGTTGTTTGACTGTTTTACTTGTATATTTACTTCTTTCCATCGATTATAACTTATTCAAAAGGAATTTGTCATAAACCTTTTCAAAAGTCCATCTGAAGGATTTTTTGAGGACTGAGTCTAGGACCTCTAGAAATCGGTTTCAGAATAGGAAATTCGGAGGATTTCCATTTTCTTGATATAGACTTACCAGAATTGTTCTTATAAACACAGGGTAAGTGTTAATTGGTGGCAGAAGAATTTACACCATAAAGAGGAACATGAAACCTGTGATGATTTCTAGACAAGAGATCATTTTTATAAGATTTCTGGATTTCCGTAGGTAAGAAACTCACTGTTCTTGGGAAAATTGCAGAGATGCAACAAGTTTCTATTTTTCAACACGAAGGCTGTTTATTTCTGATGAATGAGCCCTGATTAAATTATTTTCTCTAATTGGGTCTTCTCTAAATGTTTCTTCAAGAGAACTAATCTTTTCACGCTTTAAAGTAGTTTCTTGAACCAGTTTTTCGACATTGTCAGAGAGAGATTCAATATAGCAATAGAGTTCACGTTCTCTTTCAAGGGATTTCTCAAGTTCATCAATAAGTAGATCATTTTTTTCTTCAAGAGTTATAATTTCAGAATCTTGAACATCAATGATATCGGCTGATTTTTTTAACGATCTGGTGAGTTCCATTTCGAATTCTGACACAATCCCGCAAATCTCGTTTTTCCCCCGGGATTCGGAAGAATCTACTAAGGAGTTATCCTTTGAGGTAAACCCAAGATTTTTGATGTAATTCGAACCTTTGGAAGACATATAATATGCGTTAACAAAAGAGACACTTCTTAGGTCCTTAGAGCACAAATTGCTACAAAAACAGACTTATGAGGTCTTTAATGTGTTTGCCTGCTCTGATACCAATTAAAAATGCGGGGGTACAACAACCACACCAACAATTCATTTGGCAATCTGAGAGGACTTACTCCAATATGCTTTCTAGAGAATCAACTAGACAGTCAGACTCAATCTAGATTAGAGTATATAAAAGAGTTTAATATCTCTAACTCTTAATTCAATCCGCAATCAGCAAATAGAAATCTGCGAGCCTGATTGAATATAAGAAGAATTACTTGAACGGTACCAAAGACCAATGTTCAAGTGTTAATCAATGCAAATGAATAACCAAAGGTTGGATATTATAATTGATTGATCTTAGCGCGCAACCTGTGATATTTCAATTATATAACAAAATATAATGGGGAAAAGAAATAACAAAGACACCAGAATTTTGTTAACGAGGAAACCGCAAGTGCAGGAAAACCCCGGGACCTAGTCCAGATTGAACAGCACACTGTATTAAGCCGCTACAAACACTAGCCTACTACCAATTAACTTCAGACTGGACTGTAGTTGACCCCTAATCAATCTCACACTGATTCAAGGTACAGTTGCGCTCCTTACGTCTCTGATCCCAGCAGGATACTACGCACTTGATTCCCTTAGCTGATCTCACCCACAACTAAGAGTTGCTACGACCCAAAGTCGAAGACTTGATAGACAACTATGTCTCACACAGAAAAGTCTATAGAATTGAATAAATCTGTCTCCCACAGAAATACCCAAGAGTTTTTTTTCTATCTTTGATAAATCAAGGTGAACAGGGAACCAATTGATAAACCAGACTTATATTCCCGAAGAACAACCTAGTATTATCAATCACCTCACAATAAACTCATAACAAAGAAATCTAACCTTCCTCGAAAGGAAATTAGGTTTGAGTTTCATTTTGATTTTGACCTAATTTATTGGTTTTAAGAAATGGCGAAGAAGCAAGAGAAAAATCAAGATGAAAAGAAGAAGAAGGTGGTCAAACGATCTCCGAAAGGTAAATCATAACCCAATTTTGATTTTATTTAGTGGTTTCACCTAATTTATTGTTCTTCAGATGTCCTTTATTGATTTCGTTTTGATGTTGTTTCAGCTAAATCGATTATGAATCTTAGGTTTCTATAGAAAATCGATTATGAATCTTAGGTTTCTGTAAAAAATCGATTATGAATCTTAGGTTTAGTCACTGATTTTGCACAAATTAGGTTTCATCATTGATTTCATACTTAGGTTTCTGTGGTTTCATAATCAATTTTTTTTTCTCCAATGGTTTCTTTGATGAAACCAAAATTGGTTTCCATCATTTTCATCAACATATGGTTTTATCTTATTTGGTGGACTGGTATTGCATATGAAGGCATTGATGCAGAATATAATCTGCTCTTTTTGATAAAACCACTTTTGGTTTCATCATTTACCAATAGTTAAATTGGTTCCACTATAACCGTTAGCAAGTTGATTAGTTCCACTATAACTTTTAGCAATTTTTATTTAGATATGTGCCTGCATCAGTGTGCTTTTGAATATCTGGTCTATCTTTTTATTGGGCGATCGCCGTATATCCGTTGACACTTGACACCCCTCGATTCATGGTACATCATAATCTGTTAGCAAGTTGATTAGCTTACTTAGCTATGTGTGTGTGTCAGTGGTTTAAATGATATTAATTGGATCAAAAATGACATGCTATGCGTATTATACTAGCACATATGGTCAAGGTGATGGTTTCTTGTTGCATACAAAGGCATTGATGCAGAATATGATCTGCTCTTTTTGACTGAAACCATTTTTGGTTTCATCATTTTGCACACCATAACTTATAATGGTTGCTAAGGTATATTCTGGTCTTTTTGATGAAACCTTTTTTTGGTTACATCCCTTTTCATTTTTTGAAATTGGTTCCACCAGAATTATATTTGGTGATGTTTATTGTATCTGACATAAGCATGAGTTTGTTTGATGTAACCATAGTTGGATACACCATTTCTACTTTGGTTTCACCATAACCATGTGTTTGTTTTATGTATTCTTTACATAACTTGGGTGTGTTTATTTATAGTTTTTCTGATGAAACCAAATCTGGTTACATCATTTTCAGTTATTGGCGAATCCAGATTTCAGTTGTTGTTTGTTTGATGGTTTACTTTTGGTTTCACAATAGGTAAAAAAAGAGAAAAAGAGCCGTTGAGGGGTTCGTTGCATCATTTGTGCGCGGTTGCAGCTGAAATAAAAGCATTGATACAAAACAAATAACTGCATATGAAGGCTCTTGTATCATGTCCATTCTGGCGTTTCTTTGAGCCCTTATATGATGGTGTATTGGAAGAAGACGAGCTCATCCATTATGATGGTTTTAAGTTCACTTGAACAAAGAAAAGATGGTATGCTCCCACATTGTTTCAGAGTAGCAAGATCAAAGGAAATGACTAAAGTTTGCAATCCTCCACTAACACCAACACCACCTCCGTCGCATCATCATCAGAGTATATAGTTTTCAAATTCAGTGACCAATCAACAGTAATTTTGGACACTAATTCAGGTTATTAATTCTCAATACTCAAATTCATTTGTTTATTGGATGATTTTTCGTCAATTTGATGTATCAGTTGATCTTTCGAATTCAATTGTTTGTTTTTCATTAATTAAGTACTTCCAGATGAAATCAAATCGTATTTATGGGTAGTGGTGTCGGGTGGTAATGGTGATTCAACTATAAATTGCTGGGTTTTTGGCTATGTTTCGATTAGGATTTTTAGATCTACTAGTTTTTATTTTTGAATTTGAGTTGTTACTGGCGGATCTTGATTAGGTGACCAATTTTGTTATTATCTAATTTTTGCTAATTTTTTTCAGTTTTTGTCGACGAAACCAACTCGTTGCTGACAGATAATATTGTCCACCACCGAAATGGTTGGTGTTTTTTCTTTAAGAAGTCGTGCTCATTGAATATAAAGAAGGTGCAAGATAGGAGATAACAATATGGTGATGAAGCATTATGGTGTTTAGTGGACTTATTGTACCTATTAGTGATCAATCTCAAAGGAATAAGAGGTAATTGTGACTGTTCCTTTCTCACAGTTAATGTTTATTAGAATAGATTTGCTAGAAATTAATTTAGTTTTGCATTTTATAGAAACTTACAGTTGTGAATCCACCAACACTGGTTAGACTAGACTTCAAAAAGTGGGAATGTACATAGGGATGAGGAAATGGTGAAAGAGAAATTGTGGATTTTATCCCGTGGGCTTGTGTATCAGCTTACTTGCATACTGTGAATTTGAGTGGCATAAAGGAGCTGAATGATAGCTCTAATACTGGGAAACAAGATAGCACTATTCGGGATGGTTCACTTGAAATTTCACAAGACTTATCGCAGTATAGAAGGAATTACGATGGTCGAGCCTTTTGCTTTTTTTCCACTGCAAATTAATATCGGTCTTCCAATACATGTTAATGAATAAGAGGGATATTTGGTTCGGAAATGACATTGCAGGGGGTGGAAAAGTGCGTTCAGACTGGAATGAATATGAGGGATATTTGGTCTGTGTGTTATCTTGCTCTACGTGTTTTACATACAAAAGCTAGAGGTGTCCACTGGATCTCCACAAAGCAAGCAATTTTTCCTGATTTTTCTTTCTCCAAACCAGAGGAGCTATTGGAAGCATTATCTTATGCAGGGTTGCCTCTTGTAACTTTCAGTTTTAGGTTTATAATTTGTTGAAACCAAAATAGGTTTCATCATATTTTTGATGGAACCATTTTTGGTTTCACCATTGTTTTACTATCACTTTTCTTCTGCATATTTAACAACACAGTAGATGATGTAAGACGAGACAAATGAGAAAGTTCTATATTTTTAGTCTTTTCAGACTTTTTGTATTAAGTTTGTCAGATTTTTTGCAGGCCTTTATAATTTGGTGCAACCAAAATAGGTTTCATCTTATTTTTGATGGAACCCTTTTTGGTTTCACCATTGTTTTACTGTCACTTTTCTTATTCGTCTTTCACAACATAGTATTGTTGACAATCATAATTGAAACCATTCATACACCATTTAAATCTTTTTAAACTATTATAAGCATTGGAATCTTTTGTAATCTTTTGAAAGAAAACATAATTTTGCAGTAGGATATTACAATACTACAAGTAGGAGGAGGCGTTGCTGGTGTTGGTAGGGAAAAGGAGGAGGAAGATGTGGGTTTGGTGGACGCTAATGATCATGGTAGTGGTTTTGGTGGTGGTCGTAGCAGTAATAGGAGGTGGTGGGGAAAGGGGAAGGAGGAAGAGGCATTGTTGTGTGAAAGAGAGGGATATAGAGAGACGATAAATCTAAGCACGGAGAAGGAGAAGAAGAGGGTAAGCTAGGTATTTTCAAAATAGGAAATAATCTAATTTAATTTATACATTTTTAAAATATTTGGAGTTTTTGTATCACTTTTAGGGAAAATGGAGTTGTTATAACTCTCAACATATGGGTGGAGTTTATGTACTCCAAATAGTATCACCTTGGTTTTTTAGAGCTTAATATGTACTCCCTCCGTCCCTAATAAGATGACCTAGTTGTAATTTGCACAAATTTTAAGCCAAGGAGAAAAGTGGAGTATATTTAACTATTTTTTACAATTATACCCGTATGGACAATAATTAGTAAAATTTAGAAACAATTTATCTCTTAAACTATACCACGGTTTTTTTATAAACTTTATACCGTTGAAAAACATTTTAAAACATCTACACAACGAATATAAACATGACTATCAAATTATACATATTTCTTATAGAAAAAATAATCAATTAAAAAGGTAGTTTTAGAAATATCCCTTGATTAGTGAAATAGATCATCTATTTATGGGACAAAGTTTAAAACCAGATAAATCATCTTATTAGGGACGGAGGGAGTAAAGTTTAGAACCATAATATTGGGCATACCAAAAAATTTATAGGCATACAAAGTCATTTTCCTAACCAGGGTGTATTGATAAGGGGTGTCTAATGGGTACGAATGACCTATATACCCTTAAACACTTCGAAAATATTGATTTATAGGCTTTAGGTTCGGCTGACTCGTGTTGATGAGTTATCAGCCGAACTTCCCGCTGTATACTGAATTCTTTCGATCTTGTTTTGATCATAACTTCTTCGTCCAATGTCGGAATGACCTCATTCTTTTTGCGTTATCTTCGTATTTTCATTCTCTTGAAGATGAAGATAAAATCTACTTGATTTTAATGGGTTAAAATTTACGATTTTCATTATA
This sequence comes from Papaver somniferum, assembly GCF_003573695.1. Classification (NCBI taxonomy): domain Eukaryota; kingdom Viridiplantae; phylum Streptophyta; class Magnoliopsida; order Ranunculales; family Papaveraceae; genus Papaver; species Papaver somniferum. The sequence continues at coordinate 89,833,292 of NC_039367.1, forward strand.
TAAGCTGAACCATTAACATTTTTTATTCCTGAACTCTCAGGAATAGGTTCGGCTTACATCTATGAGCCGAACCAACCCATTGATGAACAGTTCGGCTTACATCTATGAGCCGAACCTCACATAATTTTTCTTCCAGATCACACAGGACTAGGTTCGGCTCATTATGATATTTTTAAACAAGACGAACTAGTTGGTTCGGCTCATAACAATAACACTTTCAGCTTGCCGAACTGTTCATTAGTTGTCAATATCCAGGTTTCAGATCAAGGTTCGGCGCATAATTTAGGTGAGTTGTGAGCCGAACCTAGGTTCGGCGCATAATTTAGTTGCGTTGTGAGCCGAACCTAGGTTCGGCGCATAATGTTGTTGTTTTTTAAGCCGAACGGTTCTTCAAATTTCAGCCTGAAAGTATATATGAACAGTTCGACTGATACGATTTTCATTATATAAGCCGAACCATTAACATTTTTTATTCCAGAACTCTCAGGAATAGGTTCGGCTTTCTAGGAAAATTTTATACAAGCCGAACTAGTGTCTAGCAAATGTTCGGCGCATACCTAAACAGTTTCAGCTAGCCGAACTGTTCATAAAGGGATCGGTTCGGCTCATAAATGTAAGTCGAACCTTTTCATCCTCCATTGAATCATTCTCGTAATCTAGGAAATCAACCATTTGGGAATCATTGTTGTAGTTGATGTGTATTTTCCTAGGTTTTTTAGATGATATATGACACTCCTCATCCTCCATTGAATCAAGAATTAGAATTTTCTCACTTTCTCCTTCTCTTTCTCTCCTTCTTAACCAAACCAAATCTTTGATTTTTTTTCCCCAAATTTTTCATCTAAACAACTCTTATAATTCTGAAAATTATTTTAATCACTAAACAAAATATTTAATCACTAATCAAGATTAGTAACACTAATACGTAAAGGGCAGATTTGCCATTAAAATTTTTTGGGTTAAGGGGTTATCTGATTTTGCTATTTCACAACCTTTTCTGTCTTCATTCAGTATGCCTTGAAAGATTTTGGTATGCCCAATATTATGGTTCAAAGTTTATGCCAAAATAAATAGCACTCGCCATTGGGCTTTGGATTTAGATTTCTTTAACGCTATTGTACAACCAACCTTTTTGTATTCCGTATTGGTAGCTAGCTAACCTTTTTATTATTACTCTCTCAACCAATTCTCACAAACAAATCACGTTTCTTCTTGTTCCACCATTTTTTTTTCTTCTTCTCTCATTCTACTGCCCCCCCACCCACCCCCTACTCAAATCAATCTCGATCTACGGATTCTGATTTTCAAATGGAAATTCGAGCTCAACCCACACTCTGAATTTGGATGAATTTGTGTGTTGGAATATTTTCAACGCCGCTAACCAAAGGGGGTCCAGGGGAGACCGCCCCTGGTGGGGGTTTCAAGGGGGCAACGTCCCCGGAAGAATTTTTTGAACTGAAGGTTTTATTTGGCCGATAAAAGCCTGTTCGAAAATTTCGAATCCAAAAGACACCATTGATGTCTGTTGATGAAGGAACCTGACGTTTCGTGAATAGAAACCTGTTGGCGAATAAAAAAAAAAAAACCTATTCCCAACAGGTGCAAAACCCTTTATAAATAGCTTCTCCCAGTTTCGTTTAACATATAAGAAAAATCAATCTGTTTTCTCTGTTTCAAAAAGCATCATCAGAAATCAGAAATCTCTTTGTGTGTTCTTGATTGAATCAAGGGGTACAAAACTAGAATTCAGTTTTCGTTGCAGGGCTTTCATTGTATCCTGAAGGCAATATTTCGCATACCTGTTGTAATCGCCAATTGTTATTGGGAGGGTAGAAATATTTGTCTAAAAGAAATTTATACAAGCCTTGAAAATTTTGGAGTGCAACACTTTCTTCTCTGTGTCATTCATCCTTTGTGAAACCCAATTTTTTCCAACATTGTGTTCTACAAGGGTTTTTTTTTTTTTTTCTTTTATCAAGTTGATGTCTCTTTTTGAATTTCCTGATCACACACACATATTTCTAATTAAAACCATTCATACAAATCAATTTGGATGTTATCTAACTATGAATTCCACAAGTTTCATCCATTAATTTTCTTAAAATTTCCTCATGTTTCTGACTCATTTCGAGCTGGGTTTATTATTGAACTGGAATTGAGAACCTTTAATTTGTTTGTGATATCGAATGGTGTAAATAATTTGTCAAGATCAGAAGTATTTTGCAATGATACAAGTTTTGTATTCCACCTTATATCTAGTCTGAGGCTAACTCATATGGGCTAGATTGGACTGTTAGATTGGCCAAAAAGTGTTGCAAATCAAGAAAAAAGTGTGGGAAAAAAATTAACACTGATAGTTGATAGTTCTCTCTCTTATCAAATGCTCGCAGTCCAACTATTAGCGAGATTGAAATGTTGAACCGTTCGGCGCTCAAAAAGTGGTCTAAACGCTGAACCATTCAGCGCTGGGAGAAAATTTTTCTGATCTAATGACTGAGATTTAAAGCGCCGAACTGTTCAACACTGAGTGCCGAACGGTTCGACATTATATGGTGGTCTCGCTGCTAGATTAGCCATTCCATAGGACTTAGGAGGTTGTCCATGCTGACGTGGATGTCCAATCTAGCAGCTAGATATCTAGCTCATAGGACCAAGGTTTGAAAAACGGCCGTTTTTTCCGAAAAAACGTCCGTTATAACGCTCACGCCATATACCGTGCCCGTGAGGCTCACCAACACGCTTACCTAAATAACACCGATAAATAGGTAAAAATGGCGTTATTTAGACCCGTTATAACCGTTTTCACACCTGTGATTACCGTTTTTCTAAAATTAATATTTCAGTTTTTTTCTTTTAAATAACATTTTAACACACGTTTTTTACACCGTATTTTCCGTTTTCATACCGGTTAAACCCGTTTTTAAGGAAAAAAAAAATTGAGTTGGAGAAATTCTTATACAATTTTTAATTTCAAACTTACAACTAAAATTTCATAAATAATCATTAAGCACTTCAAATTCTATAAACTTACAATAAGTAACCTAGTGACAGTAGTGCTTGAAATTTTAAACTTAGACAAACCAACTTGTAACGGCATTTTTTTTCGACTTATTCAAGTATTTTCTGTTTTCTCGACGATTCTCAGTTTATTCCTCCTCCTCTTCCTCCGCCTCATATTGGTTCGCGTAATGCATTTGGCTTTCGTAGTTAACAGTATCGTCATCTTCATAACCATAGTCTTCTTCCTCATTATCATTACGATTATCTACTTCATTATTGATATTAATATTGGAATTATACTCTTCATTAATTCCTCGGGTATCTTCTTCTGGACGATCTTCAGTGTAATGAGAATTGTATATGGGATTTTCATCTTCATGACCTTGTGTATTGTCTCCAAATGTTAGGTTACCAAAGTCATAAACAAAGTTACTCACTGGCAACCTTTGATATGAGATTTCAACTTCTGGATCATGCCATTCGTATGGTGGAGGGAGAGGCTCTGGATTATTAGCTGCTTCCTCTTCCAATTCATTTAAGCAATGTTCTTCCTGAGGTAAAACTGGTGTTTCATCATCCCCTGCTATCCAATCAAGCATATTTTCATCTGTCAGCAGGCTATGAACATCGTGGACATCGATGTTATGTCGCTTTGCTTTACCTTGAACTCTTTGCTGCTCCAATCTTAAATTGTACTGAACATATACCAAATCGTTTATTCTTGACGAAAATAAACGGTTGCGTAGTTTGGTGTGAATTCTTTCAAACACACTCCAATTCCTCTCGGATGCAGACGATGTGTTTGTCTGGCTTAGTATCTTTACCGCGATCCTCTGGAGTGATGGAAACTGAGCACCGTATGACAACCACCAGCTTACAGGATCACCTTGCAGAGCAGCCAATCTTGCTGATGGTGATGCAAATTGGCCTTGTATCATTTGCATTCTTCCCGCCTAAAAATATCAAAAACTGTGAATAGAAATTCATATAATTACGAAATTAATTGTCAATAAAAATTCACACCTCTAGCATGCATGTCGCTTGTTCTTGAGGGCTACTAATCATTTTTGATATAACTTCACTGAGACAAATTTGGGGCTGGGAAATTTCATTGTTGATGAGATTGGCTGCTGGGTTGTAGATATAATATGGATTCAGAAAATGCGCTGCTGCATGAAGAGGAGAACTCAACTGATCTTTCCATTGTCGGTTAATCACACCTACAATAGAATTATTTCGAGTTTTACCCAAACCCCTTTCTATAGTTTCCAAACATGTAGCAAGTGCATGAAACAAATAACCCATGGTAGGTTTATCTGAATCCAAGAAACGGATCATTTTCAATAAAGGACCAACCATCATGCATGCATTTTGGCATGTGTGCCAAAACATCTCATTCAAAATAATGTTTTGCATATCTTTAGCCGTACGAGTTTTTCCTTCTGGCGAGTTCACAAATTCTTGGTCTACAAAAAGAATCTCGATTGCATTACGTTGATCAATGATACTTTTGATTGTGATAAAATTTGTCGCAAACCTTGTTAAGCCAGGGCGCAATAGATTGCGTCCCCCAGAATGTTGTCTGAATCTAGCAAGAACCCAACCATGATTATAAATAAATTTACTGATTTTTCTAGCTTCTGAAATCACACCTTTAACAAAGGGGAACTTTTCAGTATCTTCCAACATTAAATCCAACACATGAGCTGCACAAGGTACCCAAAAAAATGTACCATACTCTATGGCCAATCTCATACATATTAAAACAAAATGAGAAATGAATTAATAATATATAAAAATAAACAACTGTAATTAAATTAAGTTGTAATAGTTACCTGCGACTTTGAATTAGGATCCTTGATCAGTTACTATTTGAACAATATTTGTCGGACCAATATCTTCTATAACCGGTCTGAACAAACTCATCAAATACTCTGTTGTCAACCGATTATGCTCGATGTCAACGCTTTTCAAAAATGCTGTCCCATGGCCACTGTAAACTAAGAAGTTTACAATCGTATGGTTATTTTTGTTTTTCCAACCATCTGACATGAGTGTACACCCATACTCTCTCCAATAATTTCGTTGGACCGACACCACATCCTTCTGAATCCTTTGTGTTTCCTGCCTTAATAATGGGTTCGACAACTTATAGGAAGACGGAGCTCTGTATGATTTTCCGAAATTTGCAACTGCATTGAATGCCTAGTGGTACTGAGTTGAGTTGGCCACATTGAAGAGAATATCATTAGCATAGAAAAAACGTCCAACAGAAGAATCAACTTTTTCCCGGCATGTTTTACTTCTCCCAAAATTCGCCATGCTAGGTTGAGAATCCCTATTAGTATTATATTGTCCTCCCATATCTACAGACATCCTAGGTGCTTGGTGTGGTGTACGCATTGAAGAACTAGGTATGTCCATAGAGGCCTGTGGACGCTGTGATGTACCTTCTCCGGCATTAGTATTCTTACTTTTTCGTCCAAAAAGGTTCTTCAACTTCGATAACCCTCCCATTTTCTTTTGTGTTACCGGCGCTTGTTCTTCTTCATCTATATCATGCACAGGGTTCCACGGTTCATTTTCATACATATCTTGAATTTCTGTAAAAGAAAAAGATAAATCGACTCCCTGACTTCCCTCTCTCACTCTCTTTTTCTCTAGCTAGTCTCTGACTCTCTTCCTGTTGCATTCCTTGTTGGTTAGTCTTGTAGCAAGTAGCTAAGAGCCTAGGAGTATTATTTGACAACAAAGTTTTGACTGCTTTTGAATCCGAATATGCATTATTGAAATATTGGGGAATGCATTGAACTATTCGAGTGACAACTTGAACATATCAAGTGGATAGTGATAGTATGCGTGTATAAATATTGTCGGTAGACGATAACTACAATGCATTGTTATAAGTCATAGACTTAGGGTTGTGAATTTTACTAGATATCCATAAATTTGTATGTTAAAAACCCATAAACAAATAAATAAAAAATCAAATAAATAAATTAAACCAAAAAAAATGAAAAAACGTAGTAACAATGTTATTTAGACCCGTTGTAACCGTTTTCACAGCTGTAATTACCGTTAAATAGGAAATTCAGATCACAAATTATTTATTTTTCTTATTTAACCGTTATCACACCCGTTATTTTAAAAAAAAACGTTAAAAAAACGCGTTTTATTCCAATATAACGCGTTTTTGACCCAAAACGTGCTCACACCCGTCAAAACACGTTATAACGGTCACGCCTAATACCTGTGACCTGGACCGTGACCCGTTTTTCGAACCTTGCATAGGACTAAGCCTTATACGGAATTTTGAGATTAGCCTATTTCCTGTTTGAGAAAATGTCCCAATGAGCTATGTTTAAGAAACTTAGAATGCGGCTTGAACTGTCTGATATATTGATCTTGCTCTCCATTTTTAAAATCTCGATGCTTATGTTTCCATTTCCGTTGCTGATTCAACCCACTACTATCCAGGGATTTGAACATTTTCTCAGATTTGTGTTCTATTGATACTCACAAATTTCAGCTCAATGTTTTGTCTTAAGACACTAGCTTATGATTTTTTTCAGAATCCCTGTTTGCATAAATTGATTTAATAAATGGTATCTTTTAATTAGTTTAGATTATTGCTTATTCACTAGGGTGCTCTTATCTTGTATACAAGATAAGCATTAATGATTTTCTCACTTTTTCTATTGATTTCACACCTATTTTGTTGGAACTACAAACGGGCAAATTACTCGGTAAATACAGTAAAATTTACCTGAGTATCCTTAGAATCTTACTATTCTACTTTGCTGGGCCCAATTTGTTTTTGAAAACAGAAAAAACATAGAAAAAGATATACAAAGATCCCAATAATAACGCAAAGATTTATTTTTCAAAATTTCGATTAATTTACTCGTTTCGCAAAACGAATTTTTCTTCATCAATTTAGAATCATTAGAAGTGAGTCAAGTGACCATTAGCACTGCAACAACAGTCACTGCTGTTTATCAAAAAAATAAATAAATAATAGGCATTGCCCTAGTTTTCTTAGGTGAGGTAGATTAAGGTGATGGAGCTGATCAACAATGGCGTGTATTGATCACCAAACTTATAGTACTACCACAGATCCGGTGTTAATAATATATGAGCTTCGTGATTTTCCATTTTATGCCATCAGATCAGATACGGCTATGATTCTAACAATGTTTAGATTTGGGTTTGTAATTCCTTGCTACTCCCTCTGTTTCTGAAAGACCGTCCTCTATCCCTTTTTGGTCTGTTTCAAAATTGTGTCCAGCTTCTGTTTATAGTCATACTTTTTCAATGAACTCTCTAATATACCTTTGAATTCTTTATATTCATAAATCCATTTTTAACGTGACACAATCTAAAATATTAAAGAAATTAGTATAATTGAGGAAACAAATATATCCTTCATTCCTTTTAAGGAAATATACATTTAACTCTAAAAATTAGATTCCTTATAAAGTTTATACTTCTTAAAATCAATATATTTTAAATTTCCCTTTTATATTTCGTATTTATAATTCTCACATCAATTTTGGATAGTCTCTATTGGTAGCATTTTAATTAAAATTAAATAGGTAAGTAACTAAGGGTAGTCAAGTAAAATAATATGGTCTCCTTAATATTTTGAGAAAGTCAAAGCGGACTGTCTTTTGAGAAAGTCAAAGCGGACTGTCTTTGTGAAACGGAGGGAGTATTTTTTAAGTTTAAGTCAGGATGAATCCAATTTCATCCTTGCTATTTTTTTGGTGTCCATTTCACCCATAACAATTTTTACTCGTCCATTTGAACCATGTTTTAAAAATATTTGGACAAATGACCAATTTTTCGTATTATAAATTCGAGGCATGTATATAAATATTACTATATTAATGCCTACCCCTAACATGCGGGTGAACCACACCAACCTCACCCTAATCCCAAAAGTAGAACACCCTTATAAACCATCACAATATAGACCAATAGGACTATGCAATGTCTCATACAAAATCATATCAAAGATACTAGTCAATCGCATACGACCTATTCTCCCCTTCATAATTAGCCCTTATCAAAGTGCATTTGTTCCCCAAAGATCAATCCATGATAACATTGCAATCGTCGGCGAGATTTTCCACTACATCAAATCATCAAACCGAACCAAGGACCCAAAAGTAGCGCTCATGCTTGATATACAAAAAGCTTACGATTCTTTAGACTGGGGTTTTATCAAACGAGCTTTTACCAAGCTAGGATTTCCGCAAATCTTTGTGGATTACATCATGCTATGCATCTCCGCAGTAACTTACTCAGTCAACATCAATGGAACACCGCACGGATACATTACCCCTACCAGAGGAATAAGGCAAGGGGATCCCCTCTCTTCCTATATTTTTATTATATGTGCGGAAATCCTGTCAACAAATTTGGGGAATCTAAAAACGCAAAAAAAGATACAAAGGATCCGTATTTCACAAAAAGCTCCTCCAATCCTGCATCTCATGTACGCGGATGACCTACTAATAACCTATAAAGCAACCGCAGAAGGCACAAATCATCTCAAGCTACTACTCCATGCTAATAGCACCTCAGCAGGTCAACATATTAACAATTCAAAATCAACGATAATTCACCACCGGAAGCTCGACCAACAACAAGTAGATGACCTACAAGAAATTTTCGGCATTCCAACAACTTCAACTCCACCCACCTACCTAGGAGTGCAATTTAAACAAGGGAGAGTATCTCAACACATTTTTGCCCCCCTCCTTCAGCGACTGGCTCGCAAGGAAAAATGATGGATGACCAAATGTTTAACATAGGTAGGAAGACTGGTACTCATAAAACATTCTCTTACACCTACATCCAACCATCTTATGAAAACACAGATGCTTCCAGCACATATCCACCAAAAAATAGATCGCATCACAAGAAATTTCTTTTGGGGACACGACTCAACCGTCAGGAAGCTACATCCAATAGGATTTGACAAGCTCATCAAACCTAAATCCAAAGGAGGATTAGGAATTCGCAGCATCAAAGAGCATAACCAGGCCCTCCTTATGAAAAGAATCTGGAACATCCATGAGAATCCAAACTCGGTAGTGGCTTTTCTTTACAATGAAAAATACCTTAAACATCAACCCATCCTTCAAAATATCCCTCCTCCCCCCTCTTCCATAAGACCCCAATGGAGGCAGATGGCCTCCCTCATACCCAACTTGAAAAAACACATCTTCCACCAAATAGGAAACGGATCAAATACCCCGATCCAAGCAACTGGATCCCACATATTGAAAATAACATTGACCCTTCTCTCTGCCATCCCATACAATCAGTCGCTGATATTATTGACCCTTTAACCAGGTCTTGGTACCATGAAAAACTGAATATCCTTCCCCCACCCACAGTACAGAGAATCGTCAACCTTCACCTCCCACAAGAGAACCTGCCAGATAAAATAATTTGGCCTTTCACAAAATCAGGGAAATACACAACGGCTTCAGGATACAAATTCCTAACAGACACTTCGGATTTGCTGCAACACCACCCACTACCACCATCCAACTACTTTTGGACATTACCATGTCCACCAAAAATACAACTTTTCTTATGGAAAACACTTAATGAAGGGCTACCAACCTTCCAAATCCTTAACCGAATTCACCTTACCAACTCAAACCTATGTCCCCAGTGCAAGTCAGATCCTGAAACAGCAACGCACATCCTACTACATTGTTCGTTCGCTACAGATTCGTGGAACCTTCTGCTCCCCCGAATGTCCATTCCACAAAACACCCTTCAAGGCATACCTTCATCCGTAAACCGTCAAACAAATATAGCCAAGCTCATTCAAACAAAAACTCGAGATGAAGCCACTACAATAGAGCTGGAAAACGGGCGGGCCGGGGCTGGCTTGTTACGGGTTACACGGATTCGGGTTAACACGGGTCAAAAACCGCGGGTCGATATTCTTCACGGGTGATCATTTCTTCAACCCGCACCCGTAACGGGTAAAACTTGCGGGTTCACGGGTTAACCCGACTTGTTTAATTAAAATAAAATTATAATTTCATTAAGTTAATTTGTGACAAAACAGAGACCCACCAAACCACAGAACATAACTTGGGGATAATACTAAAAATAGGATTACATAGAAAAAAACACAATTATAAGTTCTCTAGTCTACTGTGAAAAAGAGTAAAGAATCAAACCCTAACCTAGGATTATCGTTTCTAACCTAAAATCAATTCACATCCACCACTTTCATCACCTGCATCTCAATTTTATTCATAAATCTTCTCGTTATCAATACTACTAATCTGCAACATTAATCAACAACAACAAAAACGCAAACCCATCTTCATCCCATCATATTACTAATCCAACTCACATACACTTCATCTCAAACTAGTAACCTTACCTAATATCCATATAACAGGTTCTCGGATTAATTCCAAATTGAAACAAATGATTCACCCTTTGCTTAATCTTCAACTTGATTCCATCATATCCCTAAACCGTCAATTTTCTTTTTTTTTTCAACTAAGTTTCAAACCCGTGAACCATGAATTCTCTTTTCTATTAAGAACCCTAATCGATGGAGTTCATCCAATTATTATACGAATCTAAACCTCAATTTAACAAAATCATCTTTCAATTTCATCGTATTCATCACCAATCAACTTTCCAGTTCATGTTGGAACCCTAACTCACTGATTCTTCAATGTGAATTAAATTGAAAATCAATAACTAAAAATTCAACCTTAAACTTAACACCCAATACCCATCATTACTTACTTGATTTCATTCTCAATTTGATATAAAATTTTCAATCCATTCTAGAACCCTAATCCTAATTTTACTGATTCCTCTTTCTTCAATCATCACGAAACCCTAACCAAAATTAACTCCACAGACTCATTAACTCTTTCCTTAATTCACTTATTCATTAAGTTTATTCAAATTTCAGAAGAATCATGAATCACTCACTCACAGTTCGTGCGGTGGAGAAGAAAAATGGAAAGAGAAAAGAAAAACCAGAAAAGAAAGAGAAGAAACATAAACTCCGGTTCTCCGTTTGAGCGAACAAACATTATGTGCCTTGCTTTTCCAAAGATTCAACTTGGTTCTCAGTATCCAAAGATTATCCAACTTCCAGAGAATCGTGCCAAATGATTCATTGTTTATCCGAGATTCAAATCACAACTGAAGAACGAAGAAGAAGGGAAGGAGCAGAAGAAGAAAAGAGAGAGATAAAAAAGAAAGATATCTCTTCATTTAGTTTTAGGGTTTCTCCTTTTATACCTTAATCGTGTGGATGTGATTAACCCTAGATAATCTGACGGACAGGATTATATAAAAATTACTAATTAGTTATTGTGGACGGGTTTACGGGTTGTACCCGCGGTTTCACGGGCCGGGACGGGTTAACCCGTTTATTCACAAGCCGGCATTTCTCCAACCCGAACCCGGCTTGTTTAGAAACCAGCCGAGTCGGGTTCGGGTTTTTACGGGCCGGGCACGGGTTAACCCGCGGGTTACAGCTTGTTTGCCATCTCTACACTACAACATTCTGCTTTCTTTTCTGGTCCCTTTGGTTAGCTAGAAATGATGTAATATACAACCAAAAGCAAACAAACCCAACAACTGTAATGCAAATGGCTATCAAACTTCAGCAGGAATATACATGGGCTCAACACAACCTCCCACCGGTGCTACCTGGTATGGAATTATCTACAAACCCTGCGCATAGGATCCCACGCTCAACCACAATTTTAGTGGGATGGAGCAAACCTCACGCAGACTGGATCAAAATCAACACAGATGGGGCGGCTAGAGGTCATCCGGGTCTTGCAGGAGCGGGTATCATCTGTAGAAATGATGAAGCTATCACAATCTTAGCAATTGCACAACCTCTAGGGATAACCACCGCCCTCACCGCAGAAACTTGGGCCATGCTTATCGCGACAAGAAAGGGTGCAGAACGCGAATGGCCAAAGGTACAATTCGAAACGGATTCGGAAAACCTTATGCGATTTTTAAACTCAACAACCGAACCACCTTGATACTTAATCAATATGATAGCAGAAATCAAATCTAGAATGGCCCAAATTCCACACTTCACCGTAAAGCACAATTACAGGGAAGGGAATCAGACGACAGACGGACTAGCAAACAAAGCGGGGACGACGGCGCATTAGCAAACCTATCAACAACCATCTGGATCATATAACACCTTCGTGTATTAGTCCTATTGTAATGGCAGATTATGTAGGTACAAAGTACCCCGTATAATTTCATCCTAATTTTAATAAATCTTATGCTTCAAAAAAAAAATCTAAAGGATCCTTTACTATTAATGCGTCCACAGGAAGGATAAATAGGGATAGGCCCTAGTTAGTAATTCGGCGAATTATTCGCGTAAGTACACGAACTAGCTGAATACGAAGGCCCAACTACCCATTTCAGTTTGTTAAAGGGTGGTTTTCCACAAAGACACTTGACGAGTATCGAACACATGACGTCCAGCTCCTTATAAGGACCTCTGAACCATTGAGCCAACCGTTGGTTGATGAAATAAACGGATGATATTTACTATATATTACATTTCTACCCAAACTATACCATCCCCCAAATTCCAAAACTTTATTATTTAATGATGCCGAATTTTGGATATGAACTCACATTCTTAAAACGAATTATACACGTACGTATCCGATCCGAAGTACTCTCTGAACAACAAACCGTTGACCGATTTTTTGACCGAATCCGACCTATCTGAATCCGTATAATTCCCATATGTATGCCGTTCCGAATTACTCCCCATACCCCGAATTGCTAACTAGGGGCTAGGCAGCTAGCTGCAAAGTCGCCGTCACCTTGGCTATCTGATTAACTACGCTACAAGGATCGGTATACTTACATGTGCAATTTTTGTTCGGAAGTGCTACACTTCCCCCACTCCCTTCCCCACTCCTTTTCTCCATTACGTGTCATCGATCTTAGCCTTTGATTCCTGAATTGAGATTAGTAGGGGGCCCATTATTATTGAATTTGACCAATAAATACTTGACACATAGGCGGGGGAAAGGAGTGGGGGAAGTGTAGCATTTTCGATTTTTGTTACTCCATTAGGACCACTGGTACTGCGAGTCCTCCCTTGGTTGGCTTTCTTGTGTTGTTTAATCATGTATATTATTTTGGTTCCTTGTTTCTTTCTATTTCAAGCATGTGTTATAGGGGAGGCATGGTTTATTAGAGGGGCGACAGTAGGATAGTAATGTCTCTCTAGTTGGTTAAGGGATGTCTTATAGGGGGTGTAAATTGACTAGATTACCCTCCCTATTTTTTAAACTAAATCAAAGCTAAATTGAAAATTTGTTTTCTTTCTTCTTCTCTTCTCCTCCTCTCATCAATCGTAACCTCCATTAAAACTCAAAATTCCATCGTCTACGATTAATCGAGGATTCGAAAATTAATCAAGTGTACTGTAATGACTTATATGAGGTATGTTTTGAAAACGAAGTTATGATTTGGTTTATTTTGTTCGATTTAAGTTTAATTTCTATCAAAAATTAGGGTTTTAGATGAAAATTGAAATTGAAATTTCTGGGTTTATGTGAGTTACGGTTAATTTTAACTTAATTACGAACCGTAACTGAATATTTTGATGTTGTTACGGTTGGTAATAGTTCAATTACCGACCGTATGTTCTTATATCTGAGAATTTTCTTCAGTTACGGTTGGTAATCATTTTAATTTACGAACCGTAACTCAGTTCTGGTTGGTATCGAGCATTTGGTTACCAACCGTAACTCAGTTACGGTTGGTATTGAGCATTTGGTTACCATCCGTAACTGAGTTACGGTTTTATCGAGCATTTAGTTACCAACCGTAACTGGTTTTACGATTGGGTTTTCTTCAAATTTAACCAGTTACGGTTGGTAGTTCATCTTTTACGAATCGTAACTTCGATTTACAGTTGGTTATGAGCAAAATTCCAACCGTAATTATCTCTGAAAATGTAAAAAAATTGAATTTTTTACGTACTTTAGATAACTTTGAGCAACAAAAAGCTAGTTGGGACTAATTTAGAAGTATACCGGTCATTTTCAGGTTCTGGTTCTTCATTTTGTTGGTTAATTTCTTCAATTGATTGGGATTGACCTTCTCCTCTAAACTTTTTTTTTTAACTCTAAAAATCTGATTTTGGTTTTGATTTTGAGTTAATATAAGTGAAATTAATCATTAACACTAAACTTGATTACCATCACTAAACTAGGTTATCAATTATGAGGGTTAATTTGTCATTTCCAGTTTTTTTTGGATACGAGACACTTGAATTATCATGTAATGACCCATTTTGTCCTATTACAATGCCGCCCCTCTAATAAACCATGCCGCCCCTATAACAGGTTTGTTTATTTGCTGAATTTGAGTGACTCATGATGATAATCCTACTGCCCCAACAGAGAATATACATGATGTCGTCCGGCTTCAGCGCCAAGCCAGCAAAAAATATCTCTATTTGTTCTAGGTAAGGTTTGAAAAACACCTGTTTTTTTCTGAAAAAACGGCCGTTATAACGGTCACACCCATATACCGTGGTTGTGAGGGTCCCCGAACCCCGTGCCTATATAAAGCCGATAAATATGAAATAACGGTAGTTTTTTAGGACTGTTTTTCCGTTTTCACACAAGTTATAACTTTTTTTCTAAAATTGAATTTTACGTTTTTTGCTTTTAAATAATATTTTAAAGCAAGTTTTTTAGACCATTTTTTCCGTTTTCACGTCAGTTATAACCGTTTTTATAGAAAAAAGAATTTAAAAATATTTTTTTACAATTTTTTATTTTTTAAATTGAAAAATAAAAAATTACAATAAAATTTTTGAAAATAAAAGAATAAAATAACAATATATAAAAAATATCGTAATAGACCCGTTATAACTGTTTTCACGCACGTTATAACCGTTAGATATGAATTTCAGATCATAATTTTTTTTTATTTTTTATTTAACTGTTATAACGTCCGTTATTTTGAAATAACATATAAAAAACGCGTTTTTTTCTAAATAACATGTTTTTTTTCTGAAATGTGTTCACACCCGACAAATCGCGGTATAACAGTCACATCCAGTCATCGTGACCTGAGGTGTAACCCGTTTTTCAAACCTTGGTTCTCGGTCATCAATCAAACAATGTTTGATTGCCTTCATGGCTTCATTCAAGAGCAGGCGTCAGGTGCCAATTTAAATCCGAATTTAAAATTCATACCCAGTTAAAGCCAACGGCTAATTAAGAGGAAAAAAGTCAAAAACGTGTTTAAAGGGTGTTATACTTTATTGGTTAAGGGATATCTCACTAGCTAGCTAGTTTGTGCAGGTGCCAATATATCCTTATCAGTGCTCTTCATCGCAACTTGGCCAGGGGAGCAAATTTAAATCATTAAGCTAATTTTGAAATACTAGGAATGGTAAGTTCACCGTCAAATCTGCTTATAGAGTCTATATGAATGATATTCCTTCGCCTGAAGACTCCACTTTCTGGAGGAAAGTTTGGGATATTGATTGTCTGCCGAAAGTTAAGTTTTTTATGTGGAAATTTTTTGCTCATATGCTCCTCCCAGTTAACGCCATTATGCAGCTTTACAATCCTAACGTGAGTGTTCTCTGCTCCTTCTGTAATGCTCATGAAGAAACTGTGATGCATCTTTTTGTTAACTGCCCTGTAGTATCGCGTATTTGATTCAGTATTTCTCTTCAGCATTTGATATCTACTGATTTGGAATGGGTTGATGATATTTTCTTATATTGGCATGAATCAAGCTTGGGTTTGTCTCATTTTAAGGTTGGCTGGCCTAGTGTAGGTGTTATTGTTATGTGGTCTATCTGGAAACTGCGGTGTGATGTAGTTTTCAAGAATGCTTCTCTGGATATGAACATGATCATTGTTGATATCAAGAGAACGTTAAATTCTTACATTGCTCCAAGGATTACTGTGATGAATCTTGATCACAATGTCAAAATTCCTCAGTCCGAAGTGGAGAACTTTATGTTTGTAGATGGCTCTTTCAAGGATTTTAATTTAGGAATTGGTGTTATTTGGTGTGATGCTACAGGGAATGTAAGAAAGGTGCGCTCGGACTTTGGGTTGATTCAAGATGCAGCGGGAGCTGAAGCTGCTGCACTTTGTTTAGCCATCTCTTGGGCAGAAGAGATGTATCTTCCCAAAGTGGTGTTTGTTAGTGATTGTCTCCAACTGGTGCATTTTGTTAATGGCTGCAACATCTCTGTGGACTGGAGAAGACTAGACCTCTTGGAGCAACATCGGAGTTCAATTTCTAGTTATATTTTCTTTAAAGTTATGTATATAAAGCGGTTGAATAACCCCTTATCGGACCTTCTTGCACGACGGGTTAGGAAAAACAATCTTAAGGGTTTATGGTTTTCTTTTCCAAGTTTTCTTGATGGTTTGTTCAGGAAGATAAAACTTAGTGTAATTTGTAACTCTCTTATTTCTTAATGAAGGGTGGTGTTTCTTAGCAAAAAAAAATCTAATTTTGAAAATCAAAATTCAGAACCTGAACAATCGGTTTCACTTCATTTGTTGTGGGTTTTGGATAAGGGAAAATTAGGCTAAGGCCCAACCCATGGATAACCCATAATATGAGGCCCTTAATTAAAAGAAGTTTAAATCTAGGCCCCAGATTATTGAAAGACCTTGATACCCTTATGCATATTGTCAAGCCCATAATTAAATTAAATTTAAATTTAGGCCCAAAGTTATTAAAATATTGTGATTTGGTTCCAACCACCTCTGACCACCTCAGACCGCCACCAACCACCTCCGTACGCCACCAACCACCTCCGACCACCACCGCCAGTGAAACCACCTCCGACCACCACCGCTAGTCAAACCACCTCCGACCACCACCGTCGCCGCGTCGCCAACCACCAACCGCCACCACTTCCGACCACCACCAAAATATGGATGTGTACACAACACTTACACATGCATATGACATGTATCCAGAAGTTACACATTCATATAAAATGTGTAATGCAAAATTACACTTGTACACAGATGTGTACTTTGTAGTTACACATGTGTACGCAGAAGTTACACTTACGTATGGCATGTGTATCTACAAGTTACACATCCATATGCATGTGTAACTTTTTATTACACATGCTGTATGTGAGGTTATCTACAAGTTATTCATCATAAAATACATGTATTACTTTAATTTTCATTTACAATAATTTGTCTGTTCATCAATTACTACAATCATAGTTGTTTTAACACAATAAAAGAATTAAAACACGAGATATGGAAAGCGAAATCCTAGAAATAATCCACTATATCCTATAATAGAAAGAAATATTTCCTTCTTTTTTTTGTCTTTCTCGATTCCAATATATTTGCACATCTGCAAACAAGAATAAACATCCATAGAATTAGGTTGGATGGACAAAAAATAAAGAAATAAAATTATAGAATAATTGCAAGACAAAATTATAGAACAATGATTACATAAAAGGCACATGATAACTTATCTTAGCATGTCTAATTAGGAGTTACACATGCATCCGTCTAGTATAATTTGGAATTACACATGTATCTATCTAGTGTAATTGACAGTTACACATGCATATGAGTTGGATATTTAGCATGTGTAATTTTTTGGTTATAAGATTTTTTCATTTTAGCATGTGTAACAAGGAGTTACACAAGCATCTAACTTGTGTAACTAGAAGTTACACATGCATCTGTCTAGTGTAAGGAAAAGTTACACATGCATATAGAATGTGTAATTAGGAGTTACACATACATATGACCTGTGTACTCAACAATTACTATGTCTAATTGTGCATCTCTAACAAAATTCCATCTGAGCATCAAACTAACATCGTTCAAAGACCTCAGTGTTTATAATTCAAAGTTTTTATGTTTGGATACAACTAAACTAATGTGCGGATGCACGCATGTTTTTATAATGCAAAGAAATGTCTAAGACTCTAATGTCTTACACCTAACTCGTAAGCAATCACCTAACTATGCATATAAAACAATCACTGTGAAACTTATCAAACAAACACGATGATGAAGAAAAATTGTAACACAGATCAATACCTGAAAGAGCTTACTTCACATCTGAATTTCCTCTATTACATTACCACTATCTTAAATGCAGCTGCACCAGTACCTGTAATGTTAACTCCTAACATACATCTATCTGAGCATCATTAACTCAAACCCATCTGATTCTTCAACCAGTGCTTACCTGAGCTATTTCCATTCATCCCATAGCTATATCACTGCAATAACAACACCAGTTAATTCCAAACCAACGCCAATCTGCATCTGTACCACTTGCACACTCCTACAGCTCTCTGTGAACTTTCATACTCTGAAATCAACACCTCCATAACGTGTACTCCCTCCGTTCCTTTTTAATATGCTGGTTTCTATAAACAAATGTTTCAAAAAAATAGGCTGGTTTCCTAATTGGGAAAGTCAAATGTTACTTTAATTTTCTGGGACCACTTTTCTCTTAACTTCTTTCGATGACAAGTGTCATGTGGACCATTTCACTTTACTTCTTTTGCTGACAAGTGTCATGGGGACCATTTCACTTCACTTCTTTTATTGACAAGTGTCATGAGGACCACTTTAAATGATTAGTTCTCTTAATTTCCTTAAATTTCTCTAAAAAAAAAACCAGCCTATTAAAAAGGAACTGAGGGAGTAATTAGCAACAACAGCCTGTTCATAACCATTCCCATGCTCAGTTCCATCCTCATACCACTTGCAATTCACTTGTGAACTGCATCTTCACCAGCTAAGCTTCAATGCCATCTACAGCAACAAATCCCCTCTCTCACGTACAATAAAATCAAGACATCAAACAAACTGCACAAAAATAAATAAAGAAGTTCATCAAAAATTAGAACCCAAAATTACACAGGTATGTGACTAGTGTAAATAAGAGTTACACATTCATATGACTTATGTAACTAGGAGTTACACATCGATATATTAAGGGTTACAGAGCTAATCCCAATGAAGAATAAGAAATACATGCTCTATAAACCTCATCTGAATGTTGTTTCCCAGCAACGGAAAATTATTATACTAGTAATAGTTTAAAGCATATGTAATGAACATAAAATGCAGGAAGTCGATAGCGTTCTACAGATCACTATTCGAGATGAAACCTTTCGCACTCCAAATAGAAAACGACACTAGTTCTGAACATAAATTACCTGCAATAATTAGAAGAAAAGAAGAAATGATAAACTATAAAGAATATTTGAATGTAGATAAACCATGTGTCAGGTGGCCACAAACCTGTTGAATCAAGGTGTCGTACAACACAATAAACTTGTTTTTGAAAAACCCATACATATAAGCATGTTCAAAAGACAACAAATTAGAACAAGCACTCCCATACACATATCAGAAGAAGATATCAATAAAGTATCTTCCAATAAGATATGTTTTTGGAGACTATACAAAAATAATAAACACAAAATCTGAAAATGAGACACCACGAAGAAAGAATCTAGGTCTCAGACTCTCTCAGTAAGTAATTAGCAGTAAAACATAATCTGTGGAAGCACAAAGAAGAAAAATGCAGGTATAGAGTGAGATGCAAGTATAGAGATAAATCCTCACATTACTATGGCTTGACCTTGTAGATATATAAACCACAAAGAGCTTCTTCAAAGGAAAGTTCATAGAGGAAGCAAGAGTCTCAATCTTTGTTATGAGTTCTCCATCAAGAATCTATTAACAACAGCATCAACAGTAAAGGAGAAGGTGTTAATCATCAACCATGTGCTTTTGGAAACACTTTGGAGAAAAGGAAAACAAAGAATTTTTGTAACAAGCAAACTAAAGCAGTTTGAGATCGCTACCCTGAGAGGTATATTTTACAAAGGAAGCAGTTCGACAAATACTGAGAAATCTTAAAATTGTTTCAATATACTCACTGGGGTAAATTTGTTGAAAAGTATAGCAATTAGGATAGGGTACACAGTCATCATCACAAGGGACGGAACAAACATAAATGACCAAGTATGGTCCTCCAGTCTATAACTTAACAAATCAACATTAGAAAATAATGGTTATATCAACAACTCATCCATCATAGAAAAATGATACTCAACAACAAAAGGTGCTACCATGGTACCTGCACTATGTAGATTATTGCATCAACAATTGGTGATCCTATTACCACAGAAAGGAGAATGCTCTTCAACTGATCCTTGAAGAAAAGAGCCAATGTTTGCTGCAATTGACCGAAGAACAAAACCATCGACATACTCCTTAGAAAGGACATAATCACAAAAAGTTAAAGACATGGATACACACTGTAGCAGCAACCAACAACAATAAACATAAGAAAACATACATACTTTGTTGAAACCATGGCGAGCCTCAATGATAAAGGTATAGTACAACGATAATGGAAAGTCGGTTATCTGTACAATCTGTACAAAACGGTTCATATGCAAACTATTAAAATCAAGTTAAAAGAATAAAAAACACGAACAATTCAATCAAAAACTTAAAGACATGAGTTCATTACACTTCGATATCAATTCACAGATGTATTACGAGAGCTTCTGTTGCTATGAGTGAGTTCAGGTTGCAGAGATCTCATCTCGTACTTGTTGTGAATCAACGACATCTTCGTCATTACTAGATACTCGGTAAAAGATTGAACTGACAATGAAACTCAAAAAATATTTTTCTTCTATTAGATATATAGTTCCAGCCGTGATACTAAATTTCATTTGTTGTTATAATTTGAACAAATTAAAAGAAAAAATATTAAACTTTATGAAATTTATCAAGAACATAACAAGTTGCATCAGTTCCTATGAAATTGAAAATTAAGATTAGATGAAACTCAAATCAGTTCTAGGGGTAATAAAGGCGACGATTCATTGATATCGAATCTCAAATCAGTTTTTAGATTGTAGCTAGAAATTGAGAGATACTACGATTTCGGCGAAGAACAGATCTGAAAATTTTGTTCAAGATTCTTTGAAATATATACATTAAAATGATCAGAGTGAGCAGGTGAATGTAAATCTAAGATATGATATTGACTCGGATAAGTTAATCGAAACGAATTTGAAGATTTAGGTTTTGGAAATCCTAAAATGCTTTTCTGAAATTACTTTTTTAAATCAATCAACTAAAATCACTTAATCGAAGTACTGTGACAAGAGAAGATGAAATTAACTTACCTTATACTTCGTTTGCTAATGATCCATGTTGAGGTCGCGGAGATTTGAAGTTCGCCAATGTATTTTGCTAAAACCTAGATTCAAATGAAGAATCAATCAAATCGACTGAGCCTGATTTGTGAAGTAATTGATGATAAGTTGTTAGATCCATAGAATCAAATTGATTCATATCTACAAAATTATTCGTAGAAGAAAAAGAATACTCAGTCAAAAACCGCCAGAGCTCTCAAGATCGAAAGAGGTATAACAATGAATCTCAGAAACCCTAGAAATTATTTTTCTACAAAGAGGGAGAGATAAAGATGAGAGAGAAAGAAAATAGAAAAATGAAAATGTATTAAGATATCCTCCTGTATATATACTAAAGGGTAGTGTTGTCATTATTAAAATTCGTAATAATTAATTATGGGTCAGATCGGAAGAAAATTTGATATTTTGGGCCTAGGAATATTATTTCTAAAAATATGGAGTTGACAATGTATGATCCATTTAGTGGGGTTTCTATATGTTGAAACCATATAATAGGGGCTTCTAGTATTTTTCACTTCCGATAAAACCATTTTTATTTTCCATGAAGAGCTGTCAAGAACAAAAAAGAAAAAAAAAAAAAAAAAAAAAAAAAAAAAAAAAAAAAAGGAGTGATGTTTTAAAATTATTACATGGATGCTGAATCTCTCTACCAATTCTCAACCAAACTTGATGTTCATGCTTTGTTCAATTATGAATATGATCTGAAATGGACCAGAAAGTTCTCCCTTCCAATGGGTTGACTTTCAATCCATCCAGCAAGGTCCCATAACCCGGTGCGTCACTCGACTCAAGTAATAATGGGTGGTCAAGACCAACAATGATGAGAAACAAGACACGAAAATCACTTGTCAAAAGTTTTGAATTCTGGAGTGGACACCGTAGAATTAAACGATCACTAACCTTTTTTTTTTTTTCTTTTCAAGACAAAATTTTTTGGCCACCATGTTACAACACCGATACGACATAATTCCATTGGAGTTCGAGGATACACATAGTAAGTACACATAAGAAAACTTAAGTATGCAGTATGCACCAGTTTGAAAATTTAGTTTAGAACAACAAATTAGGTATGATAAAACGAAAACAAAAATGCCGATGTGTAACTACCCCAGATTAACCCAGTGATATACACATAATAGACAACAAAAATACTAACACTTCAAGCTTCCAAAGCTTAACATAAGCACGATCTAGCTTATTACTCCAAGTTCCTTTCATAATCTATGGGAAGAAAAGAAAAAAAAAGGGAGTGAATGCCCCAGTAGGGGATACAACAGCAAAATAGTAATGTCGACGGAAACATAAACATAGACAAAGAGAAGCAGCTAGGGCAATATAAATAAAGTACAACCTTAAGCAATTGAAATCCAGAATAAAAATTAAGAGTTGTAAATTGATGTAGAACATCTCTACATTCTTTCTAGAACCTTCTCAACTTGCGTATCAAGTTAAGCGTTTCCTGTGTTTAGTTTTTGTTATTTCTTCTTTTAGTCTTTTACTATTTTTAGACTCTTGATTCACGCCTATATATACAGGCTTGTTTTCGTTTGTTATACATATCTTATTATTATCAAATTTTATGAAAACAACTCTTTTACAAAGAACCTATTCTTTCTTTATTTTCTTTTAAACCTGCTCAAGAATATTCGTCTACTTCGCATCCTTTTCTTCCTTCGCATCCCCTACAACCTCCGTGTTGTATTCATCTCAACAAGTTCTACATTAGTTGGTACCACACCATAGGTTTTAGATCCTTATCTAAAACCTGATCCTTAAAATGCTTCCGCAACCCAAACCCTAACTTTTAAAGTCTAATACAATTTAATTTTCAATGGGAGACTACTTACGAAAGATGAGTTTACAAAAGCAACAGAGTCATCCAATAAGAAGTTTGAACTTCTAGATCTAAAGATTGAAAAAATACTAGCGAAATTGAATTTGGATGATAAAGAAGACTCAGATGCTGAGAATAAATCTACAGGTGAAGGAAAGCATTCACATTCGAGATACATCGATAAGAATGGATATAAACATAACTTTGTCCAAGACACTCGTACCCCAGAAGGTGTTCAAAAAAAGTTTAACAAAACTAGTCAATATGAAGGATTCGTCTGTCAACCTTACAAAATTTTTGCAAATCCTCATATTAACAGTGATGAAGAAGATGAAGCCGAAGATATTTTAGATAAAAATTGGACAGAAGAAAAGCGTTTACACTCAGGTCAAAACTCTTATGGGTCTCTACCAGAGTACAAGCTTAAAGATGATATTCCTACTTTCAGTGGGAAGTTCAAAATAGAGGAATTATTAAACTGGTTTTAAGAAGTTGAATTTTTTTTGAATTCACGGAAGTACCAGATCATTCTAAGGCGAAACTAGTAGACAAACTAAAAGGAGGAGCTGCTGCTTGGTGAACTAAACTTAGTGAAGATCGCAGAAACTGTGGAAAACAACCAATACGTACATGGCAATGAATGAGTGATCTTTTAAGAAATAAATTTCTCCCTCGAGATTACAGGCAACAACTATTTGTTAAGGTACAGACTTGCCAGCAAGGCGCAAGATTAGTGGAGGAATATGTCTCCGAGTTTTACAATCTAATTGCTCGTAATGAAATTAATGAAAGTGCAGATCAACTCATAGCTAGGTTCATAGGAGGTTTGAACCGAGTGATTCAAGAAGGAATGACCCAGTCTGTTTATACCATGGAAGAAGCTATACAACAAGCCATCAAGGTAGAGCATCATGTTTTTCGTTCTCAAAAGACTTCAACTAAGCAGTTTAGTCGGTTCCAAGGTAATTTCAAACCTTATTCTTCAGTTAATGGTTATCATGAGAATTCATACAATAAGGACGACGATACACAATATGTTTCTAGGCAACAATATGGTTCACCGAATTTTACTAATTCTCAACATCCTTTGCCTAAGAATGGCTCACCCATACTTCCAAATCCTGTTGAAATTTAATCCATACAACCAACACCTATTACTTCTTGTCAAAAATACTCGATTTTCCATTAAGGATCAATCATCTGTTCCACCTTTAACTAAGCCACAAAACCCTTATGCTAAGTTTATGGATAAAACTGTAACAAATGCCAGCTAACTGGGCATACATCTACTGAATGTCGAAGGTTTCATGGATTGGTTCAAGATACTCAAGAGGAGTTATGTCATAAACCTTGATCTTTTGTTAGTCTGTTAAGGGCTGACCCTGTGCTATTGGGAACCCTTGTAATAATTAGATTATTTTAGTTTCTTTTTACCGTTGGTTCTCTGTGAAATTGTTCACACGTGTGGTGCACACTGTGGTGCGAGTGTAAAAGGCTGTTGCCTTGGATGCTCTTCTTTCATGAAGAATTATTTATCAAAACTGCTTTTCTCTCTCAAACTTCTCTTCTACCTATTCTAAATCTCTATCCCTAGAGATTTGAGTTGCTCTGAGCTGATTTGTAGTGTAGATCACTACAATTGGTATCAGAGCACTTGATCCGAGTGTTCTTGTGTAAAAAATGGTAACCCAGAAAGAGTTTGATGCTCTACAGAAACGAGTGAATG
Organism: Papaver somniferum; assembly: GCF_003573695.1. NCBI lineage: Eukaryota > Viridiplantae > Streptophyta > Magnoliopsida > Ranunculales > Papaveraceae > Papaver > Papaver somniferum. The sequence goes on from NC_039367.1 coordinate 89,858,144, forward strand.
AAATCTCTTAATAACAAACTGATGGTTTCAAGGAATTAGGAAAGAAATTCGATGACCCCTTAGCGGGAATGGGGAGATTATTGAAGCAAAGATGCTGAATAAACCTGACGATGGTGATGGATTGCTAGAAACCCCAGAGAAATCTCAGACTCATCCAAAGGAGAATGAATCTGGAAGAGGTAAATTTCAACTCCAAAATAATCAGTTCATGACTACTCATAAACCTAAGATAGACTTTCCAAAATTCGATGGAAATAACCCTAGATCTTGGATCCGCAAGTGTAATAAGTTCTTTCAATTGCATCTAATGGATGAGGAGTAGAAGGTTATGATTGCTTCCTTACACTTAGAAGGGAGAGCCGATGTGTGGTATCAGGATTACCAAGTAGGGAAAGGCATAGTACTATGGAGAGAGTTCTGTGATGATCTCAATTTCAGATTCCAGGAATTGGGACATGATGATATAGTTTGGGAATTTAACAAACTCAGTCAGGATGGTACTATGCTAGAGTATCAGGAACTCTTCGAAGAACTTAAATCCCTTATGATTGCTAAGAACCTTTATCTGAGTGAAGCTTATTTTACATTGTCAGTGGACTTTAAGGAAGATATCAAATTGGCAGTTCAGATGCACTCACCATCTACCCTCAACCATGCCATGTACTTGGCTAGGATGCAAGAAGCTGTATTGGAGAATATAGCTAAGAAGGCCAAGTTTGTTTCAAGGCTTCCTCCAATCTCAATGGCCAGCAACAATAGCCCTATGAGCTTTGTAACCACTCTAAAGTAAAATTCACCATCCCCAAAGGAGGGAAGTGCCTCAAGGTTACCCCATATCAAGAAACTAACTTATGCTGAGATGAGGAAAAGGAGGGAGAAGGGATTATGCTACAATTGTGATGAAGAGTACAAGTATGGACACAAGTGTGCTAAGCAACATCTCTATATGCTAGTTGGTGATGAAGAGGACACAACTTCAGCTGAAGATGAAAGCCCTGGAAGCTCACCAGTCATACAGGAAATGGAGGAGGAAGTGGAAGTCTCACTGCATGATCTGTCTGATAATGTATCCCACAACACTATTAAAATTCAAGGGACTACTAAGAATAAGAGGGTATTCACCATTTTGATTGATAGTGGCAGCACACATAGCTTCATAGATCCTGAAATGGCTAGACTCAGTGGTACCTTAATTAAAACCACTGCAGCTTTGCAAGTAGTTGTGGCAGATGGAAACAAAGTGCTCAGTGATGCCAAGTGTCCAAAATTTAGTTGGGAAATGCAAGGGAACCCCTTTGTTTTTGATGTCAGAGTCTTAGAGCTGGGAGGGTGTGACATGGTGTTTGGGAGTGGATTGGATGAAAAACATCAGCCCTGTGAAGTTTGACTTCAAGGAGATGACCATATCATTCCACAAGGATGGCAAGGATGTAGAGCTTAAGGGGTATCACTGAGGAAGTTAGGGTGTCATCCATGACAAAAGGAGCTTGTCAGAAATACTTAAAAAAGAACAAACATGGACTAGCAGGCCACTTATTCTCCATTACAGCAGTGGAACCCAAACTGGAGACCCCAAAGGTTCTTGAGCCACTCCTAAATCAGTATTCTTCTATCTTTCAAGAACCTTCTACCCTACCCCCACTCAAAACCCACGACCACCACATACCCCTCAAGCCTAATGCAGTGCCCCCAAACCAAAGACCCTACATGATCCCATATGTGCAGAAAGAGGTGGTAGAAAAATTGGTGGAAGAAATGCTCAAGACTGGAGTAATTAAACCTAGCCATAGCCCCTTTTCTTCTCCCATATTATTAGTAAAGAAGAAAGATGGTAGTTGGAGGTTTTGTGTGGACTACAGGAAGCTGAATGAGATAACAATAAAAGACAAGTACCCTATTCCAGTGATTGAGGAGTTGTTAGATGAGCTCAAAGGGTATTTTGTATTCTCCAAGATGGACTTGAAGGCAGGATACCACCAAATCAGAGTATCTCTAGGAGACACACCAAAAACTGCATTCAAGACTCACCAAGGGCATTATGAGTTCTTGGTCATGCCTTTTGGCTTAACTAATGCCCCATCCAGCTTCCAAGCCTTAATGAATGATGTGTTCAGGCGTTACATGAGAAAATTTATATTGGTATTCTTTGGTGATATTCTAGTTTACATCCCAGACATGAAGGCACATCAAGAACACCTACAACTAACCTTGGAGACTCTCCAAGAGCACCAGCTATTTTCCAATTTGGGAAAGTGCTCATTTGGAAAGGGTAAACTAGAGTACTTGGGGCACATTATTTCAGGAGAAGGAGTGGCAGCAGACCCTTCTAAAATCGATTGTATGACAAGGTGGCCTGTACCAGCAAGTATTAAGGACTTGAGGGGATTCTTAGGTCTGACTGGGTACTATAGAAAGTTTGTCAGGAACTATGGTCTCATTGCAAATCCACTGACACAATTATTAAAGAAGAACAGCTTCCATTGGAGCAATACAGCTCAACAAGCCTTTGAAAAGTTGAAAACTACAGTTACTTATACACCAGTATTGGTATTACCAGATTTTAATAAGCCATTTGAATTGTCTACTGATGCATGTGATGCTGGGGTAGGAGCAGTACTAATGCAAGAAGGAAGATCCATAGCTTTCTTCAGCAAAGGTATGGGTCCAAGATTCTTAGCTATGTCTACTTATGAGAAGGATCTAATGGCACTAGTAATAGCAGTGACAAAGTGGAGGTCTTATCTACTAGGTAGCCAGTTCATCATATACACAGACCACCAAAGCATCAGGTATTTTATGGAGCATAGAATCCACACATTACTACAACAGAAATGGTTAGCTAAGCTGTTGGAATATGATTATGTATTGAAGTACAAGAAGGGGTCTGAAAATAATGTTGCTGATGCTTTGTCAAGAGTTCAAGTGAGTGAAACAGCTACCTGCAATAGTCTAACTCAGCTACAACCTGGATGGTACCTAGAAGTCCAAGAAAGCTACCAAAATGACTCACATGCTGAGTCAATAATTCCATAGATGACTATTCAAGAGGGAACTGTTGATAATTATGACTACCTGCAGGGGATACTAAGATACAAAGGAAGGGTCTACATTGGGAAGAATGGTAATCTTAGACAAAAAGTTATAACTTATACTCACTCTTCCTCTATTGGAGGACATTCTGGTGCACAATCTACCTACCAAAGGGCTAAGCTATAATTCTTTTGGGTTGGAATGAAAAAGGATATACAAGAAGCTGTCAGGACTTGTGATATCTTCCAGCAACACAAGGGTTTTAACACTTCTCCAGCAGGGATGCTACAACCACTTCTAATTCCTGAGCAAGCATGGGAACACATAAGTATGGACTTCATCTCAGGCTTGCCCAAATCAGAAGGGAGGGAGGTTATCTTAAGTCATTGTTGACAGACTCACCAAGTTCAGCCACTTCATAGCACTGAGTCACCCTTACACTGCATCCTCAGTGGACAAGGTATTTCTTGACACTGTGTTCAAAATCCATGGCCTACCCAAATCCATAGTTTCAGATAGGGATGCTGTCTTTGTGAGCAATTTTTGGCAAGCACTGTTTAGTAGGCTTGGAACATCTCTGCACTTAAGTACAACTTATCACCCTCAGACTGATGGACAGACTGAGAGGGTGAATGCTTGTTTGGAAGCCTATTTGAGGTGTATGACTAGCTTCAAGCCTAGCAAGTGGGTAACTTGGCTACCAATGGCACAGTGGTGGTATAACACTAGCTACCACACAAGTGAAAGGCTCACCCCATTTGAATCTCCGTTTGGCTATGCTCCCCCACAGTTTGGTGTTTCTGCAAATTCTCAAGGTGTCAGTACTGCAGTGGATGACCATATGGATCAGAAGAAAGCTATGAAACTCTTATTCAAAGACTCCTTAGAAGCAGCTCAACAAAGAATGAAGAACCAAGATGACAAGAAGAGATCTGAGAGGTCTTTTGAGGTTGGAGATTGGGTGTATCTAAGGATGCAAGCCTACAGGCAGTCCTCAGTGCAGCTAAGAAGGAACCTAAAGCTCTCAGCCAAATTTTTGGTCCTTATCAAATTGAAGCAAATATTGGGAAGGTGTCTTACAGGCTGAAGTTACCAGCGGAATCTGATATTCACCCTACCTTTCATGTCTCCCATATCAAACCTAAGATAGGAGAATGAGTTCTACCACAGACAACACTCCCCACCCTGACCAAAGAAGGATAAATGAAGGTAAGGCCCTTGCAGGTGTTGGACTCAAGAGAAATCAGGAAAAACAACCAGAATGTAGCTCAAGTACTTGTGCAATGGGAAGGAATGAATGTTGAAGAGGCTAGCTGGGAGGACAAAGAATTTATGACAACTCAGTACCCAAAACTGATTCTTGAGGACAAGAATCTGGAGAAGTAAGGGGGTTTGTCATAAACCTTGATCTTTTGTTAGTCTGTTAAGGGCTGACCTTGTGCTATTGGGAACCCTTGTAATAAATAGATTAGTTTAATTTATTTTTACCGTTGCTTCTCTGTGAAATTGTTCACACATATGGTGTGCACTATGGTGCGAGTGTAAAAGGCTGTTTCCTTGGATACTCTTCTTTCACGAAGAATTATTAATCAAAACTACTTTTCTCTCTCAAACTTCTCTTCTACCTATTCTAAATCTCTATCCTTAGAGATTTGAGTTGTCTTGAGCTGATTTGTAGTGTAGATCACTACAAGTTACACAAGTACCATGGTTTGGTTGATGAGAGTAGACGCGAGCTTAAAGAATCTGAAGATGATGAGAGTATAGAAGAACATGAAAATGGTGAAGTGACTGGAGATCATTACGTGGGAATGATTAGACCACTACTGTTATCTCAACCTTCTTACTCACAGCGTAACAGTATTTTCAGAACTAAATGTTCACTTGGAGGAAAGGTAGTTGATTTGATTATCGATAGTGGAAGTATGGATAACAACATTGCAGCTGATGTAGTTAAGAATTTGGGCTTACCTGTGACTGCACATCCTCATCCATATTCTTTTGGATGGGTAAATAGCTCTTCATCTCAAGAAATAACACATCAGTGTCTTGTTAAGTTTGCATTCGTTGGATATGAAGATGAAGTCTTATGCGATGTGATCAGTATGACTGCAACACATTTACTTCTTGAAAGACCATGGAAATATGATATACGTGCAGTTCATAACTGTTTTGAGAACACTTATACCTTTTATAAGGGTGAAAAAAAGAAGATTTTGATTCCTTCCAAATATGCAGCTGTTTATAAGGAACACAGTGATGGGAAAACCAGTGCATTAGTGGCTTCTATTGTCAAGAATCTACATTCTCATACGCTAAATTCTCATGAAGCCCTTAAGCTTGAAGTGTACATTCCAAAATGGGTATAACCATTACTTCGTCAGTACAAGGTTTTATTTCCTGATGAATTGCCTACTTCTTTACCTTCATTAAGAGATCTTCAACATTCAATTGATTTTATCCCAGGATCTTCTCTACCAAATGTTGCTCATTAATGTTTAAGTCCTACTGAGCATGAAATTCTTCAAGGACAGGTGAATGAATTATTACAAAAAGGCTGATCAGGCTAAGTAAGATCCCTTGTTCAAGTCCTTCCTTTTTGGTGAGCAAGAAAGATGGTGGATGGAGAATGTGCATCGAATGCAGAGCTATTAATAAAATTACTATTCCATATCGATTTCCAATCCCTAGACTTGATGACATGATTGATATGTTAGTAGGTGCGAAAATTTTCACTAAACTTGATTTAAGGAGTGATATCATCAGATTCGCATACGCATTGGTGACGAATGGAAAACAGCTTTTAAGACGCGAGAAGGTCTGTATGAATGGCTAGTAATGCCTTTCGGCTTATCAAATGCTGCTAGTACTTTCATGCGTCTAATGAACCGGGTATTACAACCCTTTCTTGGGCATTTTGTTATTGTTTACTTCGATGATATCTTAATCTACAGTCGTAGTGAAGATGAATACCTTATGCATCTCTCTAAGGTTTTCGAAGTACTTGCTGAAAATATGTTATATGCAAACCTAAAGAAGTGTACATTTCTTTCGAGCAAGGTCACATTCTTGGGTTATATTATTTCTGATGGCGGTATTGCAGTTGATGAAACAAAGGTACAAGCAATTCGAGAATGACCTACACCAACATGTATTAAGGATGTTAGAAGTTTCCATGGATTAACATCGTTTTATAGACGTTTTGTGAAGAACTTTAGTTCCATTGCTGCTGGTCTCACAGATTGCTTAAAAGGAGAAAAAATTTTCTGGACTGAAGAAGCAGACAAGAGTTTCAATGCTCTTAAAGAAAAGTTGTGCAGTACACCTTTACTTGCTATGCGCGATTTCAACAAAACTTTTGAGATTGATTGTGATTCTTCAATGATTGGCATTGGCGCTGTTTTGTCTCAAGAGGGGCATCCAATTGCATATCATAGTGAGAAGAATTCTGAAACAAGAAAGAAATGGTCGACAAATGAGCTTCAATTGATTGCTTTAGTTCAAGGTTTAAAGCAATGACATATTTATCTTGTTCATAAATAATTTGTCGTCAACACAGACCATCAAGATCTCAAGTATCTTCAAACTTCATCAAAAGTGAATAGAATGCATGATAGATGGATGTCCACCATCAACCAGTACACATTCTCTATTTGACATAAAAGTGGAAAACTAAATACAGTAGATGATGCTCTAAGTCGACGTACCCATCTCCTTGTTACTCTTAACAATGAAAGTATAGCTTTTGATTTTATTAAAGAATTTTATCCAGATGATGAAGACTTTAAAGAGATTTGGAAAGCTTGTGGAACACAAATAAGATTAACAGCTGGATTTTTGATACAAGATGGTTTTATTTTTAAAAATAATCGACTATGTATTCCTCAAGGATCATTGCGTCTTCATTTAATGTAAGATTTGCATGGCAGTGGTCTAGGTGGACATTTTGGCAAAGATAAGACAATTGCTCTGGTGGAGGAAATATATTTTTGGCCCTCTTTAAAGCGAGATGTGCAGAAATTTGTTCAAAAATGTATGGTTTGTCAGCGTTCTAAAGGTACAATTCAGAACACAGGTTTATATACTCCTTTACCAATTCCTGAAGCTCCTTAGGTTGATGTTAGTATGGACTTCATATTGGGTTTACCTCGTACAACTAGGGGGCATGATTCTGTTATGGTTATCGTAGATGATATTCCAAAATGGCTCATTTTTTTGCTTGTAAAAAAACAACAGATGCTTCTAACGTAGCTTACTTATTCTTCAAGGAAGTAGTACGTCTACATGGTGTGCCTAAGACTATAACCTATGACAGAGATACTAAGTTTCTAAGCTATTTCTGGAAATCTCTTTGGATGAGACTTGGAACTAAATTGCAGTACAACACAACTGCTCATCCACAAACTAATGGTCAAACTGAGGTTGTTAATCGTTCGCTTGGAAATCTAATAAGAGAAAAGATAGCTGACAATAGAGAAAATCAATGGGATATATTACTACCTCACATGGAATTTTCCTTCAATACTTCAGTTAATAGGTCCACAGGTAAGACTCCATTTGAAATTGTTTATACTAAGGTACCAAATCATGTACTCGATTTAGTGGTTCTACCAAGGATTTCAAAAACTAATGTTCAAGCTGATAAGTTGATAGACAAAGATGCTCAAATTCATCAAGAAGTGAAGACTAGGCATGAAGTTTCAAATGCCAAGTGTAAAGAAACAACAGATCAACACATGAGACTTAAGCTTTTTCAAGAAGGAGACTTGGTTATGATTCATCTTCGAAAAGAACGTTTCCCTACTGGAACATACAACAAGACTAAGATGGAGAAGTTGTTGGATTAACTTCAACATAGAAGTCACTAACAAGCTGGTTAGGACAAGATTAGGAAATTGATGTAATCCTAAAGGAATTAGAAGTCATCTAGTTCTAAGAATAGGAAAGACATGTAATAAGGTAATAGGACTAGGAAAAGGAATTCATAGTTCTATATATATATGATCACCAAAGTTATGGTTGATCATATGATCAAGATTAGATCTTGTGTTTAGTTTTGAGAGATTTTATAAACATCAATAAAGAGAGTTGTCTTTATATAAGCTAAGTTTCATCTTGCAGTTGCCATTAATTGGTATCAGAGCTTGTTTCTGAGCCATGGAAAACGAAACCACCATTGTGGGTGCAAAAAAGTTCACGCCACCATCAATACAAGTTCCAATACTAAATGCCACAAACTACACAGTATGGGCCATGAGAATGAAGGTACTGATGAAAATATACAAAGTTTGGGAAACAATTGATCCTGGTACATTGGACCCAGACAAAAAAAATGTTGCCATTGGATTACTCTTTCAAGCAATACCAGAATGTCTTGTTTTACAAGTTGGTGAACAGGAAACTTCAAAGAAAATTTGGGATGCAATAAAGGCACGTAATCTCGGAGCTGATCGAGTTAAAGAAGCCCGTCTGCAAACCTTAATGTCTGAATTTGAAAGAATGAAGATGAAAGACACTGATACTATTGATAGCTTTACAGGAAAGATATTAGAGATAGCCTCAAAAGCTGTGTCACTTGGACAATCCATTGATGAAGATAAACTGGTAAAGAAGTTTCTCAATAGTTTACCAAGATCCAAGTATATTCATATCATAGCTTCTCTCGAACAAGTCTTAGATTTAAAGAAGACTAGCTATGAAGATATAATTGGAAGATTGAAAGCATATGAAGAGAGAATCCTTGATGAAGAAAACAATGGAGAAACTCAAGGAAAACTCTTGTACACAAACTCTTACCAACAAAACTCTGTGAAAGAGGAAGAGGTCGTGGAATAGGTGGTAGAGTAAACAGAGGCCGAGGAAAGGGAGGAAGGTTTAACTCACAAGATAGACAAACAAGTCAGAATGATCAAAACCAAGGGAAAGAAAATAAGGATAGATCAAACATTATTTGTTACAGATGTGATAAACCAGGACACTTCTCCTCTGTATGCCCTGAAAGAATACAAAAGATGGAAGAAACAAACAAGAATGAAACAAGGGAAGCAGATACAACTCTTTTCATGCACGAAGTTGTATTCTTAAACGAAGGGAAACTAATACCAAAGAAATACGAATCAAAGGATGGATAATAAGGAATATGGTATTTAGATAATGGAGCCAGCAATCACATGACTGGTAAGAGACACTACTTTTCTGAACTCAATGAGAAAATCAAAGGACAGGTGAAGTTTGGGGATGGATCTTCTGTAGAAATTGAATGGAAAGGATCAATTATATTTCAGAGCAAAACCGGAGAACAGAAGCTTGTCACAAACATCTACTTCATCTCAAACTTACAAAGCAACATTCTAAGTTTAGGACAAGCTACAGAAGTTGGATGTGATGTTAGAATGCGGAAAGATTATCTAACAGTTCATGACCCAAGTGGAAGACTTTTAGTTAGAGTCTCACGCTCACAGAATAAACTCTACAAGATAAGTCTCATGATTGGAAGGTCATTGTGTCTGAATATGAGACTGGAAGATCAGACATGAAAGTGGCACGCAAGGTTAGGACACATAAGCTTTAGAACTTTAAAGGCAATGTCTCAGAACAAGATGGTTCGAGGACTACCACAGATAAATGATGAAGCAAAAATCTGTGAATCATGTTTAGTTGGGAAACAAACTCGTCAAGGTTTCCCAAAAGCAACAACATTCAGAGCCTCAAAGCCATTAGAGCTTCTTCATGCTGCTTTATGTGGTCTTATTACACCACAAACCCTTGCAGATAACAAATACATATTTGTTATTATAGATGACTTCTCAAGATATATGTGGTCTATTATTATGAAAGAAAAGAGTGAAGCATTTGACAAATTCAAAGCTTTCAGAAATCTGATAGAAAAAGAGTTAAAAGAGGAGGTCAAAATGCTTAGAACTGATAGAGGAGGAGAGTTCACTTCCTTAGAGTTCAACAAGTTCTGTGAGTCAAATGGAATCAAAAGGAAACTCACAACACCATATACACCACAACAAAACGGAGTGGTAGAGAGGAGAAACAGGACTCTAATGGAGATGACAAGAAGTTCTTTAAAGGCTATGCAGGTACCTAATTATCTATGGGGAGAAGCTGTACGACACTCCACATACCTGATAAGCAGGATACCTACGAAAGCTCTGAAAGACATGACTCCATATGAAAGTTTGCGAAAGAGAAAACCAAACATAGATCATTTAAGAGTGTTTGGTTGTATAGCATACACAAAAGTTGATTCTACAACTCTTAAGAAACTGGATGATCGATCTCAGACTCTTGTGAATCTAGGAATTGAGCCTGGATCCAAAGCTTACAGATTATTCAATCCAATAACGAAAAGAGTGATAGTGAGTCGATATGTGGTATTCGATGAAAAAGCAAACTGGAATTGGAAAGAAACTAATGATGGACCAAGTAGGGATCCAGGAATGTTTCATATGAGATGGGGTCAAGTAATTGATGAAGGAAAATGACCCATAATCATCAATACCAATGGAAACAATGATGTTAATCAAGAAGAAGAAGAGAATAATGAAAACATTGAGAATAACGAAGAAGTAGAAGAAGAAGAAGAAGAGGAGGAGATCGATGAAATAACTCAACCCATTCCACTGCAAAAATTAACAAGACAGATACAAAAGTCACAGTATCTGGAGGATTATGTTCTTCAAGCTGCAGAAGAATGTGAGATTATGCTACTTTCTGTTAATGATGAACCAAGGAATTTTCAGGAAGCAAAGGTCTCGACTAAATGGACAGAAGCATGTAGAGAAAAAATTATTTCAATCAACAGAAACAAGAGTTGGTTTCTAGTTGATAATCCAGGTGGGGTAAAAGATATTGGTCTTAAGTGGATCTTCAAAATAAAACGGAATGCTGATGGTACTGTCAACAAATATAAGGCAAGACTTGTAGCTAAGGGATACGTTCAAGAATCAGGCATAGACTTTGATGAAGTTTTCGCACCAGTTGCTATACTAGAGACAATTCGTCTCTTAATAGCAGAAGAAGCATCAAAATCATGGGAAATTCACCACTTAGACGTTAAGACAGCATTCTTACATGGTGAATTGCGAGAAGATGTGTATGTTGAACAGCCAGAAGGTTTTGAAGTAAAAGGACAAGAGCATAAGGTTTATAAGTTATCAAAAGCTCTATATGGTCAAAGACAAGCTCCTCGAGCCTGGAATACAAAGTTAGATCAAATCTTAAGAGAAATCAGATTTGTTAAGTGCTCTAAAGAAACATCAGTATACAGAAGAGAAGAAAAGGGAACGCTTCTTGTGATTGCAGTCTATGTAGATGATCTATTTTTGACTGGAAACTCCCTTAAGGTGATCAATGAGTTCAAGAGAGAAATGTCATCAAAGTTTGAGATGTCAGACCTCGGAAAACTCACTTATTACCTTGGCATAGAAGTCCATCAAGGAGTAGATGGGATTCAGATTAAACAAGAAGCTTATGCAAGAAGAATTCTGAAAGAAGCAGGACTTGAAACTTGTAATCCAACTAAGATACCAATGGAGTTTGGACTTAAAGTTTCAAAGGCACAAGAAGAAGCAGAGATTGATTCAACGAGTTATAGAAGAAATGTTGGGTGCCTTAGATACTTGTTACACACAAGATCAGACTTGGCTTTCTCTGTGGGAGTAGCAAGCCGTTATATGCAGAGTCCACGCAAGTCTCATGGTGATGTAATAAAGCAGATATTGAGATATCTAAGAGGAACAATCAGTTGTGGATTGAAGTATGGTAGAGGAGGATCAAAAGGAATTGTTGGGTATAGTGACAGCAGTCATAATATTGACCAAGATTATGGAAAAGGTACAACTGGTCATATATTTTATATAGGTGAAGCACCTATTACATGGTGTTCACAGAAGCAAGACACTGTAGCCCTCTCATCCTGTGAAGCTGAGTTTATGGCTGCAACAGAAGCAGCCAAACAATCAATATGGCTTCAAGAACTGTTGGGTGAAATCAAAGGAAGAGAACCTGAAAAGTTCTCATCAAGATTGATAATAAGTCTGCAATTGCACTCACAAAAAATCTAGTGTTTCATGGGAAGACGAAACACATTCACAAAAGGTATCATTTCATACGAGAATGTAGCGAGAAGGAGATCATCAACGTTGAACACATACCAGGAACTGAGCAGAAAGCAAATATATTGACAAAGGCATTAGTTCGGATCAAGTTTGAAGAAATGAGACAACTGATTGGAGTACAAGATATGTCACGGGTAAGGTTGAAGCTTAACGGGGAGAATGTTGGATTAACTTCAACATAGAAGTCACTAACAAGCTGGTTAGGACAAGATTAGGAAATTGATGTAATCCTAAGGGAATTAGAATTCATCTAGTTCTAAGAAAAGGAAAGACATGTAATAAGGTAATAGGACTAGGAAAAGGAATTCACAGTTCTATATATATATGATCACCAAAGTTGTGGTTGATCATATGAGCAAGATTAGAGCTTGTGTTTATTTTTAAGAGATTTTCTAAACATCAATAAAGAGAGTTGTCTTTATATAAGCTAACTTTCATGTTGCAGTTGCCATTAGAAGTATGGTACTTTCAAGATTTTAACGAAGATCAGTGATAATGCATATATATTTGATCTTCCTTCAGATTGGAATATCTCTAACATTTTCAATGTTCAAGAAATTTTTGCTTTTCATAGAGACATCTGAGCAACACTCGTGGACGAGTTCTTTCAAGAGGGAGGGACTGATGTAGAACATCTCTACATTCTTTATAGAACCTTCTCAACTTGCGTATCAAGTTAAGCGTTTCCTGTTTTTAGTCTTTGTTATTTCTTCTTTTAGTCTTTTACTATTTTTAGACTCTTGATTCACGCCTATATATACAGGCTTGTTTTCGTTTGTTAGACACATCTTATTATTATCAAATTTTATGAAAACAACTCTTTTACAGAGAACCTATCCCTTCTTTATTTTCTTTTAAACATGCTCAAGAATATTCGTCTACTTCGCATCCTTTTCTTCCTTCGCATCCCCTACAACCTCCATGTTGAATTCATCTCAACAAGTTCTACATTATAAATAAACCAAGTTACTCGTTGGCACTGTGTATGGCCAGTGTCAACGTCAGGGTAGTTCTAGTTACCAGCCACCATTACCAAAACGGGTGGTGGGGTGCCACTTAAGACCTGACGGTCCTAAAGTAGAATTTAATATCCTTTTGTCATGTTTAAAACAGCTTCGTAACAAAAACCAACACGAGCCTTTATGCTGCAAAGGAATTCTAAAAATATTAGCTATACGAAGCTGAAAGACAATTAATAAACGCATCTCCAAGGGAGAAGACCACTTGATATAAGTCTGGCTTAAAACATAGCAAAAACTGCCAATATCACTAACCTGGACTTTCCATCAACTCAAACTAGCGTCTAAATTTCCGAAAAGAAGTATTTGCTAGAACAGTGAATGAGCAATAATCCAAACTAATAAAACTAATCAAATTAAAGCGCATTGTCGAGAGAACAAATATGATATTGCAATGAATTTGATGTATAAAGCATCACATGTTCACGAGTTTGGGAATCTAACCATTTCAAGCTAGCTCCAGTTACCGAACTAAGTACAATTAATTCAAGTTAAAGTCGTAAGAGAATTAAAAGCTACCATTTATTAAATCAATTTATGCAAACAGGGATTCTGAAAGAAAACATAAGCTAGTGTCTTAAGGCAAAACATTGAGCTGATTGTGAGTATCAATAAAACACAAATCTGAGAAAATGTTCAAATCTCTGGATAGTAGTGGGGTTGAATCAGCAACGGAAATGGAAACATAAGCATCGAGATTTTAAAAAGGAGAGCAAGATCAATATATCAGACAGTTCAAGCCGCATTCTAATTTTCTTAAACATAGCTCATTTGGAATATTTTCTCAAACAGAAAATAGGCTAGTTTTCTCCTTTATATAGTCTTCAAATCAGGGTTTATATTGGTAACAAAGCATTCAATATTCACTGCTAGATGAAAACCTGATTGGATTCAAGCTAATATGTTTTAACCGTTAGATCGAACTTAGCTTGTCACACACAAATGAAAAATGACTTCATTTAGATATGGGTAACCGTACCTAAACATGTACACTTTGTTGGCTCAATAATAGTCAACCGAAATTAGACATATGAACACTTTCATATCAACCTTGTTCATCTTAACACAACTAGTTCAAATGACTCAGATGAAACTAATTATAAAGTTGTTCAATTGTTTATATTCTCAAAGAAGTATACAAGATACAATTGAAGCGAAAACGATTTTTTATTCACTCGAATCATTTCATGAACACTATAGCCACGGTTTCCAAAAGATTGCATTTCTTATTTTACAAATGTATTTATTCATGAACAAACCAATTTCAGAACATAATCCATTCAAGTATACAAATGGGTACGCATACCTAAGTAGTCGGACTTGGTCTTGGTTCGCCAATATGCGAAGGGGTACACATACTGTCGTACATGACCACAATGTTCTGAAAACTGGCCCGCACATCGAACCGGTTAGGTATCTGGGTCAGGGTCTTACTGGTCCAACCAGTGGTTTGACGGGGTTAACTGAGTCAATCATAGAAAATAAAAACTAAGTTGATCTCGTGTAGGCGGCTTAAAAAACAACAGCTGGTGTTTGATTAGTCCCTTACACCATACGCATCTTTTAAGGGCTTAATGGACATTTGGCCCTAGGAATTGAACAGATATGTTATCCGCCTCCATAGTACCATCACATCTACCATTATCTGCTCGACCTCCATAGTTCTCTCTCTTAATCTTTCTGTTTATTCCTTCTCTAGTCTTTTCTCTCTCACTATAATTTCTAACCAGAGGTTTAGATCATTCTCTTTCTACGATTCCATCAATATCTTTATTGCTCTCTTATTCCGGCAACTTAAATTGACGATGAGAACTCGAAAAAGCTTCATGTTTCTTCTTCTTTGTTCAATTAATTTCTAGTTCTCTACTGTATTTTCCTCAATTTGATGTTTGTACTTTATAATGCATACCTATATTTTGTCTATTTATTTATGTCTTCTATTTATGTGTGTGTGTTTTTTTTTTGCTTTTTTTTTTTTTTGTGTTTTGATATCAAGAGAAATTTATGGTTATCGACCCATTTGAACTTTTTAGAAGAAATTAAATTTTTTAGAATCTTTTTTTTTTATGAATTATCGAGCCATTTGAATCGTACTAAACCCAAACCTGCTGAATCACGGATCAACTCGGCCGGGTCACCCGGTTCTTTCAAAGGAAGCCGTTTTTTTGTTAATTTAATGGGTCACTGATGGATCAGCCCAGAAAAGTAACTGGGTCACCGATTCACTGGACTGACCGGACGGGCCGGGACGGGTTTCAGAACATTGCATGACCAAACTCTGCTGAATTCCCGGACTTCAACTGTTACGCCGGTATGTATACGGGTATGCATACTAAGTTCCCGGAATTCAACTAACAAACCAGTACGCATACGGGTATGCATACTATGGTTCCCGGTCTTGGAATAACTTGCAACAGTTAACATACAAGTACACACACTGTGTTATATCCAATCATGGTTAATTGTTCTAAACTCCCATTTCAATCATTGAAACATTCTTAGAAGACGACAATAGCCGTCTCACACAAACTGTTAGCTTCAAAGCAATTTTCAAGTGATCAAATAATCAATACGAAACATTCCGAGTATACACCAAATGACTGTCTCCCACAAATCATATAATATGTTACCAGGCGATTTTCACATGATCATCTTTTGACTTTCGTCAAGAATATAAGATGAACTTGGTTAAAGCGAAAGCTTACCAACACATATTTCGAGAAATATGTAAAAGTGTTAAACTCAGCTCGAAATATCAAATGTATATAATTGAAGTCTATATAGATATTCGACTTTTGTCTCAAATAGGAAATAGAGTAGAAATAGAGTTTTGAGTGATAGATGAGTTCAAGTCTCCACATACCTTTTGTTGATGTAGTTCCACAAGCTCCCCTTAGTATTTCTTGGTCTTCAATCGATAAACGCCGTAAAGTCTAAAGCTCAACTACACATTCTATCCTAATACGAGACTTAGCTATAAGTAGACTATAAATCAAAACTTATATTTTTGGAAACTAAACTTGATAAACAAGCTTGAGATAGCAACGCTTGCTAGTTCGACCGAGCAGTGCTCTAACATTCTTGTATTGGCTTTACATCCCTTGCAAACACTTGTTGATGTAGTTAAGTACATGCCAAAACCAGATTGTTAAGTAAACTTGTCATAAGATGAATCGCAATAAAGCATATAACAATTGGTAGATAAAACTTTATCATGTTCCTGGCTTATATCCCTGGTGACAACTGAAAAAGCGAGGGTACAACAACCACACCCAATATTTCGCTTAGCAATCTATATGGACAAACTCTAATATACTTTCAAGAGAATCAAATAGACTCAATCTTAATAAAGTATATCAAAGAGTTATATCTCTCTTTCTTGATTCAATTCTTTCTCAAGCAAATAGAAATCTGCGAGTCTAATTGAATACAAGAGAAATCTCTTGAACGGTACCAAAGACCAATGTTCAAGTATCAATCAATTTCAATCAACAACCAAAGGTAGGATTTCCAATTTATTGATTCAAACGCACAACCTGTGATATTTCAATTATATAATGAAATATAATGCGGAATAGAAATAACACAGACACAAGAATTTTGTTAACGAGGAATCCGCAAATGCAGAAAAACCCCGGGACCTAGTCCAGATTGAACACACACTGTATTAAGCCGCTACAGACACTAGCCTACTACAAACTAACTTCGGTATGGACTGTAGTTGAACCCCAATCAATCTCACAGTATCCAAGGTACAATTATGCTCCTACGTATTTGATCCCAGTAGGATACTACGCACTTGATTCCCTTAACTGATCTCACCCACAACTAAGAGTTGCTATGACCCAAAGTCGAAGACTTTAATAAAAAATCTGTATCACATAGAAAAGTCTACAGGAATGGATAAATCTGTCTCCCACAGAAATACCTACAAGTTTTTGTTCCGTCTTTTGATAAATCAAGGTGAACAAGAACCAATTAATAAATCGGACTTATATTCCCGAAGAACAACCTAGTATTATCAATCACCTCACAATAATCATAATCGACGCGGCGAAATAAGATATTTTGGAATCACAAACGATGAGACGAAGATGTTTGTGATTACTTTTATATCTTGCCTATAGGAGATATAAATCTCAAGCCAATCGTTGCGATTGTACTCAAAACGATAGAAGATGCAAGATCAGATCACACAACTACGAGAAAGTAGTATCGGTCTGGCTTCACAATCCCAATGAAGTCTTTAAGTCGTTAACCTGGTTTACAAGAAGAAACCTAAGGTTAAAGGAGAATCGACTCTAGATAATACAACTAGTATCACACAGGAGGTGTGGGGATTAGGTTTCCCAGTTGCTAGAGTTCTCCCTTATATAATCTTCAAATCAGGGTTTGCAATCAATGTAAGCTTGGTAACAAAGCATTCGATATTCACCGTTAGATGAAAACCTGATTAGATTCAAGCTAATATCTTTCAACCGTTGGATCGAAAACTTAGCTTGTTACACACAAATGAAATGCACGATTTTAGGTTTGTGTAACCGTACTCAAACATGTACATTTGTTAGTTCAACAATAGTTAACCAAATGGTTAGCCATATGAGCACTTTTATATCAACCATATTCTTCTTCACCATAACTAGTTCAATGACTCAAATGAACTAGTTAGAGAGTTGTTCAATTACAAGGAAATCTTATGTAACTACACAAGACACAATCGAAGCAAAAACGATTTGATTCACTCGATTCGGTTCATAAACTTTTCTGCCACGGTCTGCATTTAACATTCCTTAGTTAATATAAATAAGTTCACAAACAATCGTCTTTAGATATAATCAACTTAAGTTCGCAGACTTAGTTCGCAGACTTAAGTTCCCGGAAGGAGTTCTCAAACTCCAGCAGATATTCTCGGGTCGAGAACTTCCGCCAGTTCCCGGACTGGGTTCGCGGACTGAGTTCACGGCTCTTGTTCCGGTTCTCTTGATCAAAAAAGTTCGCAAACTTCGGTTCAAGGAAAAAGGACTTACACATATATGTGTTGCCACACAATGCTTATATCCAACATTGGTTATATAATCTAAACTCTCGTATCAATCACTGAAACATTCTTAGAGGACGTTATATAGTTGTTATTCACAAACCATTTCTCGTCAAAGCAATTTTCAAAGTGATTGAAACATATCATGACTTTCGTCACTAGGTAAAGATGAACTTGGCCAAAGCGAAAGCTTACCAACACATATTTCGAGAAACAGATAGGAGAGATATACTCGGCTCGAAATAGCAAATGTGTATATCAAAGTCTATATAGAAAAACAACTTTTGTCTCAAGATAGGAGATAGAGTAGTGTTGATGGTGGATTTTCAACAAAGGGAAAAACCGTAAAATCATGAGGTATGTTTTTTACACGACTTTCAGGCATGCAATGATTCATATTTTACGAATCCATGATGAATATGTTTTCAAAAAGCCCCACTAGCTGAGCGATTCGATCCCTGGCATTTCATCATGACCTCTATGCAGAATAACATAATTGGGCGTTTTTCCATAGATTGAGAGCTTAACGCTTTCAGGACGTCGGCGACACTCATTGTTCCCTGACTGCAGGAGAGAGACCCACCTCCACACAGAAGGACGATTAGGCGGTTCTCCGTAGATTGAGAGAATTAACGCCTTCAGTACATCGGTGACACTCGCTATTCCCTGAGTATGTATAGATTCAGGAGGTTCTCCGTAGATTGGGAGAAATAACGCCTTCAGGTCGTAAACAACACCCGTGACTCCCTGAATATGCACCATTCAGTATGGATGCGACGCTTTAACTGGCTAATATCTTTTCTGCAATAGATTAATTCTGCCGTGACATTCACCACTGAATTCCCAGAATGATCTATTATTGCTCATATTCCATGGTCGAATCCACGACCTGATCCCATGGAATGTCAATAACAATTTCTCCTATTCCATGGTCGAATTCACGGCCTGATCCCATGGAATGGCAATAACAATTGCTCCTATTCCATGGTCGAATCCACGGCCTGATCCCATGGAATAGCAATAAAAATTGCTCCTATTCCATGGTCTAATCCACGGCCTGATCCCATGGAATGGCAATAACAATTGCTCCTATTCCATGGTTGAATCCACGACCTGATCCCATGGAATGGCAATAAACAATTGCTCTGATTCCATGATCGAATCCACGACTTGATCTCATAGAATAACAATGAACTACTATATTATCTCATTATTCCGATTTCATGATCGAATTCACGACTAATCTCATCGAATGGTAATAGATAATTTTATTACTCCGATTCTATGGTCCAATCCACGATCCCATGGGATGGTAATGCTTTTTTTATTATTCCGAATTCGTGGTTGAATCCACAACTGATCCTATGAATTGATAATAAATAACTACTCATTTTTATTGCTCAGTTTCATGAATTATTCCCCACTGAATTTCATGAATTAGCAATAAATACTCAACAACCGGGCATCTGGACCATCACTGAGTAAGCCCCACAAAAATGGTGCAAGTGTACTCGATAATGATGCACGATTGATCACCCGGATGCACAAACGAGCATCCAAAAATATGGACGGATGAGGAATCCTACGCAAAATAGGAGAAAACACAAATAATAATAAAATAATAAGAGGCTCCCAGGGGGGCGGGCCCACAGGCCGGCCGGCCATGCCTCTTCCATTATTTCGCCCTATTTTGTTATTTTCATGAACTCATGAAAAACTCCTTCAATTTAGCAACTTTCCTTGTTTGTGCAAAACTCATGGATTCTCCATAACTTCACGAATTCATGAAAAAATAATATTATAAAATAGGAAAAGGTGTGCGGGACCGGGCAACCTAGCCGGCCGACCATGCCCGAGCCGTGGCCGGTCCCACACCTCACAATCCCTAGCTTTTTATAATTATTATTCCCTAATCTCATGAAACTCCTCCATTTCAACAAAAATTCATGGATTCTCCATAACTTCACGAATTCACGAAAAAATAATATTATAAAATAGGAAAAGGTGTGCGGGACTGAGCAACATAGCCGGACGGCCATGCCCTAGCCGTGTTCGGTCCCACACCTTGCAATCCCTATTCTTTTATAATTATTATTTTCTTCAATTCATGAAATTCCTTGGTTTGAGCAAAAATCATGATTTCGTCATAACTTCTCAAACTTTGCTCGAATCATAGAAAATCAAAAGCCAACATGGTCACACGACCGACTAGCCTCTCAGGCAATTTTAAATGTTAAAATAATCTTATTTTAATATTTACAAAATATTGATCAGTTGACCATACATGCTCATTCCAACAAAAATCAAGAATTTCATCAGTCAAGATGAAACTCTTATGAACATTCACAATGTTGCTCGAACGCACATCTGATGAATGCCAAATATTGTATATATTTATCCCTTTTTGTTGGCATTTAACTCATCTTTTGCGCATTAATTCTACATTTTATCCCATATTCTGCATTTTCATTGTTTTCAAGAATAAATATTTTTATTAATTAATTTTGCATTTTTAGGTAATAAATAAAGTCGGATGACTTGCGAAGCAGAAAAGAGCAGAAAAGTAGTGAAAATCCGGAAGAGATTACGCAAGGAAGCCGCGAAGAATGGTGCGCATAAGCCCAAAAGACTAGAAATGGGCTCAAGAAGGAAGAATTGTGCTTAAAGAAGATATGGGCTTGGCATACCCAAGGCCCAAAACCCTTACCCAAACCCATCTTCTATAACCAAAACCGCCTCCATCTTCAGCCGTCGGATTGGATCCATCTCATCATCCGATGGTCGCTCCTTCATCGCGCATCAAAATCTGAAGCTCCTATCAAACACCATGGTGCCTAAATTCCAAGCCATCAGATTAGATTGCAGTTGAATCCTACGGTCGCTCCTATGCCTGTGCATCAAATCCCGATGATTCCGATCAACACTAAAACACCTAACCTAATCTCGCACCGTAGACTTCGTTGTATTTTACATCCTACGGTCACTACAAGCTGCTTCTTCCTTATCCGTCCTATCCACCTACCATCTCCATATCCAGCGGCTTCAGATCGCGGTACACCCATCTTGATACACCCGCCTAACACACTAATACTCGAACCCTATACCCTAAACCAAACATCACCTAATCTCTTCTCCATCGACTCCATCTTCCCTCACCTCCGTCTGCAACAGCCTCACCTCCACCACCTTCTCCCTGCCGCGCCACCAAACGCCCTGCCACAACCACCTCGAGCTCACACACATCCACCATATCATCCTACACGCGATTGATAGCTTCCCCCATCCTTCTAGCCCTTTATCCCATCAACTTATTACCTAACCTAAACCCTAGGTTATGGGTTGATGGATTAACGTGTGCTAGAGAGAAATTGAAGGCATGGAGAGGTAGAGGAGGACAAATAGAAGCATGGGTCGACATCAAACTGGAGTGGTTGTGTCAAATTGGGTGAGTAATCCCTAACCCTAGCCTCAACTGTTTTGGGGGGGGGGGGGAATTTGGGGAAAATGTATAGAACTATAAATTGAGAGCTGGGGTGTTGTAGAAAACTGTTCTTGGACTAGCCAAGTGACCAATTAGGTTTAATTTCATTTTCTCAACTGTTCAATTTAGGGTTAATTTTAATTTCAATTTCAATTTTATTTAATTTTCAATTTCTGTTTTATTTCATGTTTAATTCCATGTTCATTTAATTTATGTTCTTATGATTTATGTCTGTTTCTAATTTCAATTTAGTTTTGTGTTTAATGTTAGTTCACTTTTAGTGTCAACTGTTAGCTTCTCAAATGTTAGGTTCAATTCACTATCAAGAAGTGATGGAATGTTAGGCTAGAAGCCTTAGAGCATTGTGTTGATTGAGCAGTGGGGAGAAACTAGTGCTCACTAGTGACTGTGAGCAAGCTGGTTCTCTTCCCACTCTAGTTGTATGCCTAGGCTCCCAACTTTGCCTTTCATTTTTTGTTCTTGCTCACCTTCACCATCTCCACTGCCCTTGGCTTAGGCCTTGGTTCCATTGTTCTTGTTTAGTTTCATTGTTCTGTCACTGTTACCTTTGCTTCACTGCTTTTACTACTTGCTACTGCCTTGTTCTCCCCTAGTGCTCTGCTGCCTTGTCTCCCCCTGCTGCTGTGCACTTGCCCTTTGCACTACTGCTGCTCTCCCTTTCCCTCCTGAGCATCTGCTGCTGTGCACTGCTTCTGCTGCTGCTCTCCCTTTCCCTGCTGAGCATCTGCTGAGCATCTGTTGTTGTGCACTGCTTCTGCTGCAACCTGGTTTCCACTGCTGCTGCTGCAACTGAGCTTGGCTCACAGCACAAGCCCAGCTCATCATTACGTTACCAAGACCAGTTCTCAGTCATTACAAAGGCCCAGGTCACTTTTAAAGTAAAAGCCTGATTCAATCAAAGCCTGAACTCAATTAAAGGCCCAGTCCAATTCAGGTTTAAGGCAAAAGCCTAATTCAGTCCACCAAAGGCCCAGTTCACTGTCAAGGGTACTCAAATCCCATTGACATTCAAAGCCCAGTGCACTTCAAAGGCCAAGCCTAGTGCACTTCAAGACCAACTGAGCCCAAGCTCAGTTCACTTCATTATCAAACAAGCCTATAATCCAAAGGTACCCTAAGCCCAAAGCCCAAAAGGCTTCATAGTTAACCAACAACAAATTAGAGCCCAAAATAGCTAGAGAACTCCAAACACACCCAGTCTCTGTGGATCGACCCGTACTTGCACGAGCTACAACCGACGACCGTGCACTTGCGGTATTACTGTAGGCCCGTTTCATTTCACTTCAATTTTACACATCTCCGGGCCCACCAAGTTTTTGGCGCCGCTGCCGGGGATTGGTGCTGTGTTTTTCTTGTTATTTTATTATCTATTTTTGCATTTCACTGCATAGCATTTGCATCTGCATCTGCTTCACTTCATTTGCTGTTGGACCTGCTGTTCTGAACCTGTTTTTCCTCTGCTGGGACGCCACCAAGGAAAAGAACCAAAGCCCAACTGGGTTTTTGCAACAATATCAGAGCAGCTGGGCTGTGCTTAAAAGGTAACCCATTTAAGAGAACCCGAATTGTGGGCTTCCATTTTTAATTGTGGGCTTGTAATATTAAAGCCAATTTTTGGGCTTTTTATTTTCTGTTGGGTTTGTAATTAATTTTTGTGGGCTTGTTTGTTTAATTTGTGGGCTTGTTTAAATTCTTTCATTGGACTTGTATTTTGGACTCTGGGTTTAACCCCAGCTGAGCTTGTAACCGATTGTGGGCTTGTTTCCACTCAAGAGTGGACCTCGAAACCAAAGTTTTAAAACAAACGTCGGGCCTTAACCAACTGGGCCAAATTAAACTTTCAAAATTAAAACTTAGTGTTTCGTGGGCCGTAGCCTTCCTCCCATTCCATTAGAGGACCAACAGTGGGCTTGCTCCCAATTTCAAAAACCAAAAATTTCTCCCATAAAAACCAAAGTTTTCCAAATGTTTCCCTAAAAAAACCAAAAATTTTCTTTTTCCCATCAAAGCCAAATGTCTCCCGACAAAACCAAATTTTTCCCAAAAAGTCCAATCCCATTAAAAACCAAATTTTCTTGTAGATAATGTGTTAGTTAAAATTCCTTTTGTATATATTTTGTGCTCATCCATTGTGACTCCGAATATGTTGGAGTTTTGCCTTGGATAACGGAGTTTTAATTCTGCTTTCGCCGAAATCGGGTATTCTCTCTCCTTTTACTCTACTCAGCATGTCCCTTTCCATATGTTGCATTTTAATTCTTTCCATATTTTGAAACATTGAGGATAATGTTTAGTTTAGGTTTGGGGGTATAGAGTAGATACCACGATAATATGCCTTAATTGAAAACGAACTCCTTCTTCTTTTTGAAAAAATTGAAAAATTCCAAAAAATTTGAAAAATGAAAATAAAAAAATAAAAAATTGAAAAAAACATAAAAATGGAGCTCATTTACCTTGAAATGTTGACTCTTGTGCAAATATGTAATTTTTAGGAGTCTTAGTCTAGATATTTAGGCACCCTGATTCTAGCACAATTCACATAGTGATAAGAAATTTGCACGCGCACGATCTACCAATACATGTATGGCCTCGATCTTCAAGGTGTTTGATAGGAAGTTACGATTGCCAATCACTTTAGAATACTGAACGAAACTTGACTATCTTGTTCTTTGGTTGGTTGGGATAGAAGGTGGAGGTTACATTAAGAAAGACAACCATCGAATTTAACTGGGTGCATCAAAAAGGGCTACCTCTTGCAAAGTGTCATGTAATCTTTTGTTTCCTTTTGTATATGTATCAAAAGTGTTTCTATGTTAAAAAAAAAAAAAAAAAAAAGATGTATTTATTCAGAAAAAAAAAAAAATCAAGTATTTATCAATTCCATCCTCTCTTGTTCCAAAAAATAAAAAGAGAGTAGTCAATGTAAATAAGAGTCATGTAAAGAGTCATTTTTTTGTTTCATTGTAATAAGCAAGGAGGGTGTATGCCATTGATGTACAACGCGAGTAATTGTGAAATACCTCCAACTCATTCACAATTCTCGTAAAGTCCGGACAGCTAGCTAGATTTCGACCTTGGTTCTTAGCCTGAGAAACTATCTCTTGGTGATTAGTAGTCATAACTTCAGATCTTTCTTTACACATGTGTAGATACACTTTACACTCTTATCACATGTCTTTTTTTGTTATCAGTGCTAGGATTGTGCCTTTGATAGCTAGATTGACATCTCCATTTTGCTGTGAGCTTAAACTGACTTGCACATGTCACATTTGATGGAATCTGAGCTTATATTTTGACCTAGAACTTTGTAGGTACGTTCTAAGAAAACCTTCACGAGACTTCAACTCGTCCACTAGGGACACTTAGTGGTTTAAAAGGCTTAGTGCATACGCTAAATGCATTCGAGAGACCAGCGACAGTGGTATAGGTAGGATTTCCTTAGTTTTGTTTTACTTGAGGACAAGTAAAATTCAGGTTTGGGGGTATTTGATGAGTGCCAAATATTGTATATATTTATCCCTTTTTGTTGGCATTTAACTCATCTTTTGCGCATTAATTCTACATTTTATCCCATATTCTGCATTTTCATTGTTTTCAAGAATAAATATTTGTATTAATTAATTTTGCATTTTTAGGTAATAAATAAAGTCGGATGACTTGCGAAGCAGAAAAGAGCAGAAAAGTAGTGAAAAGCCGGAAGAGATTACGCAAGGAAGCCGCGAAGAATGGTGCGCATATGCCCAAAAGACTAGAAATGGGCTCAAGAAGGAAGAATTGTGCTTAAAGAAGATATGGGCTTGGCATACCCAAGGCCCAAAACTCTTACCCAAACCCATCTTCTATAACCAAAACCGCCTCCATCTTCAGCCGTCGGATTGGATCCATCTCATCATCCAATGGTCGCTCCTTCATCGCGCATCAAAATCTGAAGCTCCTATCAAACACCATGGTGCCTAAATTCCAAGCCATCAGATTAGATTGCAGTTGAATCCTACGGTCGCTCCTATGCCTGTGCATCAAATCCCGATGATTCCGATCAACACTACAACACCTAACCTAATCTCGCACCGTAGACTTCGTTGTATTTTACATCCTACGGTCGCTACAAGCTGCTTCTTCCTTATCCGTCCGATCCACCTACCATCTCCATATCCAGCGGCTTCAGATCGCGGTACACCCATCTTGATACACCCGCCTAACACACTAATACTCGAACCCTATACCCTAAACCAAACAGCACCTAATCTCTTCTCCATCGACTCCATCTTCCCTCACCTCCGTCTGCAACAGCCTCACCTCCACCACCTTCTCCCTGCCGCGCCACTAAACGCCCTGCCACAACCACCTCGAGCTCACACACTGCCACCCTATCATCCTACACGCGATTGATAGCTTCCCCCATCCTTCTAGCCCTTTATCCCATCAACTTATTACCTAACCTAAACCCTAGGTTATGGGTTGATGGATTAACGTGTGCTAGAGAGAAATTGAAGGCATGGAGAGGTAGAGGAGGACAAATAGAAGCATGGGTCGACATCAAACTGGAGTGGTTGTGTCAAATTGGGTGAGTAATCCCTAACCCTAGCCTCAACTGTTTTGGGGGGGGGGGGGAATTTGGGGAAAATGTATAGAACTATAAATTGAGAGCTGGGGTGTTGTAGAAAACTGTTCTTGGACTAGCCAAGTGACCAATTAGGTTTAATTTCATTTTCTCAACTGTTCAATTTAGGGTTAATTTTAATTTTAATTTTAATTTTATTTAATTTTCAATTTCTGTTTTATTTCATGTTTAATTCCATGTTCATTTAATTTATGTTCTTATAATTTATGTCTGTTTCTAATTTCAATTTAGTTTTGTGTTTAATGTTAGTTCACTTTTAGTGTCAATTGTTAGCTTCTCAAATGTTAGGTTCAATTCACTGTCAAGAAGTGATGGAATGTTAGGCTAGAAGCCTTAGAGCATTGTGTTGATTGAGCAGTGGGGAGAAACTAGTGCTCACTAGTGACTGTGAGCAAGCTAGTTCTCTTCCCACTCTAGTTGTATGCCTAGGCTCCCAACTTTGCCTTTCATTTTTTGTTCTTGCTCACCTTCACCATCTCCACTGCCCTTGGCTTAGGCCTTGGTTCCATTGTTTTTGTTTAGTTTCATTGTTCTGTCACTGTTACCTTTGTTTCACTGCTTTTACTACTTGCTATTGCCTTGTGCTCCCCTAGTGCTCTGCTGCCTTGTCTCCCCCTGCTGCTGTGCACTTGCCCTTTGCACTGCTGCTGCTCTTCCTTTCCCTGCTGAGCATCTGCTGCTGTGCACTGCTTCTGCTACTGCTCTCCCTTTCCCTGCTGAGCATCTGCTGCTGTGCACTGCTTCTGCTGCAACCTGGTTTCCACAGCTGCTGCTGCAACTGAGCTTGGCTCACAACACAAGCCCATCTCATCATTAGGTTACCAAGCCCAGTTCTCAGTCATTACAAAGGCCCAGGTCACTTTTAAAGTAAAATCCTGATTCAATCAAATCCTGAACTCAATTAAAGGCCCAGTCCAATTCAGGTTTAAGGCAAAAGCCTAATTCAGTACACCAAAGGCCAAGTTCACTGTCAAGGGTACTCAAAGCCCATTGACATTCAAAGCCCATTGCACTTCAAAGGCCAAGCCTAGTGCACTTCAAGACCAACTGAGCCCAAGCTCAGTTCACTTCATTATCAAACAAGCCTATAATCCAAAGGTACCCTAAGCCCAAAGCCCAAAAGGCTTCATAGTTAACCAACAACAAATTAGAGCCCAAAATAGCTAGAGAACTCCAAACACACCCAGTCTCTGTGGATCGACCCGTACTTGCACGAGCTACAACCGACGACTGTGCACTTGCGGTATTACTGTAGGCCCGTTTCAACATCAGAAAATACTGAAACTCTCAGTACGGAGACATGGACACCACAGCAACACGTGCATGCCTTCATGACCGACCAGAGTCATCCCTAGGGCTTGCACAAAGCCGATCCCACACATTTTCATAATTCTGACCTAATTTGCTCAATTGCTCATATTGGTCCCAAACTCTCTCCAACCAACCTGGGGATTGCTCAAACGGCCAACAACTGGTCCTGTGATCACCAAGATCCATACCCACACTCTCTTGGTCGGTCCCCACTTCTCTTACTTAGGTTTTATCACCTAATGCTGAATCCAGCAATATTTTAATAAATGATGAAACCTGCATTAAATCATCATTCTTTCATCAACCATCCAACTAAGGACCCTGGTGCACGCTCACTCGAGCATTCAGGGACGACCATGTGGTCAGTCCCTCTTCACTCATGACCAATTTTCAGCAATTCGTCATTTAGGGTTTCGAACAAACGCTCCACGAATCACCATTCTGAGCAAGTGCAAACACTAAATTATGTTGATCCAGCGAGCAAAATCTGGATTAATTACACAATATTCGGTAATTTACCAATATTTTAATTAATATCTTATTGGGTCGCGTCACCAGTAAATGATTCGTCGAATTGAGAAATACTTGCTCAGTTGCCCGAATCTTGATCCCATTATCAATATTCAGTAATTTATCAGTAATTCGTCAAATTGAGCAATACTTGCTCAGTTGCTCGAATATTGATCCCACTATCAATATTCAGTAATTTATCAGTAATTCGTCGAATTGAGCAATACTTGCTCAGTTGCTCGAATATTGATCCCATTATCAATATTCAGTAGTTTGCTCAAATAATCCACATGTATTCAGTAACTCATCAATATTCAACAACTCGTCGAATTTACAATATTTGCTCAGACGAGCAATATTAATATTCATGAATCGCTGAGCATTTGTCAATCATGCTCGATTCAACAAAATCTAGACTCACTGTCTAATCAGTCAACAACTGACTAACTAAGACATGTTTGTCATACAGAATCCACGATTCGTGAGACATCAACCACGTCACAAATAAGGGAATATCACTTAGGGTTTTGGTCTGGTGGTCTACGGAACGTGGATTCATCCACGACGAGAAATGTGCGTAAGTCGTGCAAACGGTTGAAGGAGTTAGCAAAGTAGTGGGTGCACGATCAGCCAAGTCTCTACACGACATGGAACTGACTTTAACACGATTCTTTCACTCAAGAAACCGTCACACTTACAGGGATCAATGTGTTCACCACTCTGACAATATAAATAAGTCTCTGAATCCATGATTGAAGGAAAAGATTTGAACACTCGAACAATCGTATAACAAGAATTTTATGAGTAATCACTCTCAAGAATTCATCAATCTTTCAGAACTTATTCAAAAGCTTCACAGTTTACCAATTATTGCAGAAACCTTCAACACATCCACAATCCTTGATCATCATTGATTCCACACAGTTCTCAGCTTCCCTCCTACAGATCAACCCATCTCCCTCTTTATGACCAAATTGACTCTGGAACGACCATTGACTTGGTTTAGGCCGGAGTCCTACAGATTGATCTCTCGAATCTAAGCACTCCCTTTACAGTGCATCTGTGTGAGATTCAGCAGTTTGCTCGGTTGAGGAGTCTCGACCGCACGCTCGATTCTTCACTTTCCTAAAAAACCAGCAAACCATTTTTCCCCATCCACAGATTGGCGACCACAGTGGGAGATCATTCTCTCGGTTGCAATCTCAATTCTCACAAAGATGGTCGATCTTAGGGCTGTGTCAGTTACCAATCCGGGTTCAACACCCGACTCTAACATCGCAAGTTCTAGTGGTACTGCCACCGCAAGTACTACTAACTCTCAACGTTGCAGGATCCAGTGGTACCGCTAATACCACTCCTCCGGCCATCAATGTCACGCCACATGTTACTAACGCTCTTACGAGTGCTAGTTCTCCAGTGATCACTCTTGTCAATGCTGCAAGCAATGCTACTAGCACTATCAACAATTAACCTCCTAGCGAATCTCCTGAAGAAACCATATGAAAGCTTATCTCATGAAGGTGCAAGAGACTCTAGCCAAAAACCATATTGACATGGCTGCAACACAAAAAAAGTTATACATTCATCTCAAAACTCTCACTGACAAGATGTCAGACAAAACTCAGGAGAAGGGAAAAGCCAAAGAAACATCTTCGACTGCTGATCCTGAAGCCACTCCGATCCATGTAGTAGACGATGATGAAGTCCACAAGGCTGCAGACAATTCACAAACGAAGGAACCTGCAGGCTTCATCACCCGTGAAGTCCTAGAACGCTTTATGGAGGATCGATGAAAAGACAAGACACCGATTCATCGTCATCAACTTCCATATCCTGCTGTTACGCAAAGAATTCCTCTCCCGAAGGGCTACACTTCCCCAACGTCCACACTATAAAGGAACAGGGAACGCTCGAGAACACGACTGTCGATTCATGGAGGCACTAGGAGAGCATGAACACAACAGAATGATCCCAATCTACAGAGCCTTGCCGGAGAATCTGCGATTCCAGACTTTTTCAGAACTTCATGAAGCAGGAAAGCTATCAACAACTACCGCACATGCTTTACTGGAAAGAGAAATACCTAGACTGAGAACCTCGTGATACTCAACGTATCTTCAACAGACAATACAACCTCCAACCTTCCATGAACATTGTTGCTGAAGGAAGCAGAAGGAAAGCCGAAGCACCACAACAAAAGCATACTTCTACAATATCTCAGGATCCTTCGGAAGCGCAAAGAAAGGATAACCAATCCTGAAATGCACAAACTTCAACCCTACATCAACAAATGGGGAAATGATCAGACATACTCAATCTTCTCTCTTCTCACCGAAGAAGTGATCGAGTTACTATAAGTATAGATTCAAGATGATGCAACCAAATTTCCATTCACCAGGAGAGAGCCGACCGAAGAATAAATGGATAATCATAGAACTTTAATCTCTCCGAGCAACCTTCCGATGAAGCAGTTCAGTCATTGATCGAGCACATCTGCGAATTGCTTTATCTGTCAAGAGCTCAAAAGAAAGACATGCTCACGGATATGAATCACATCGTGTCAGCAAATCCATTTCGAAAATATTTTCTGAGCCTTTAGCCACAGACAAAGATATGTACGACTTGGGACTACTTACCGCAGTCAATCTCCAAGAAAATGAATTTGAGAGAACGTTGATCGATGATGTCACTTCTATCAACACTATTCCACTGAAAAACCTCAGAGCCGCAGGCATCCCTCGAAAAGAAGCTACTCGTCATCCCTTCATCAGAACACTTGGATAAATTTCGAACTTTGATGAGGTTGAAGCAAGAACCTGCAAAAGATGCATAGACATTCATCAAGAGTTTCCTCACTCAGGCAAGTCTCATTCCTTTTGTGTCTATGTCATTTATTTTATCACATGCTATCCTAGCATAAGGACTCAATTCTTCTAGCAACTCTGCAATACATCATAAATGGTAGATTCACCGCATTAGTATTTCACCAAGTGGTTGAATCTGACATCGCTTCGAATCGAGCATCTCACTGAGGCATTCACTACTGAGAGATGACGGAAGCATGGAAAATAACACTTTGGGCATTTTTCCACAGACTTGTAGGAATGTCCACGAGTATCAGAAATCTCTGATGTATGCACAAGTGTTGAATCTCGCTATTGCAGCGGAATGCCGAATCAACAGAAGATACACGGGCCGAGACGATCAATCCTAAGACATTCGACACTTCAATGCTCAAGCATATAAGAAGCCTTCGAATTGTACTCCCAATCAAAGAGTACACCTTCGATAATAACGCCTCTAGCTTCAGCACAATATCTCGACGTGACACACTGGTTCAACACCGACACGATCAAAGTATAGATGAATTACAATCGATAAGCCTTCACTATCCCATGATAAGACTTCTGAAGCAGATGCAACATCATTCATCAATGGATGCTACAAACTCCTTCAACTCTGCTAAGTGAATGAGGGATGCACTGGGGACTTGATTTTATTGGAAATATCAATTCAATATATTTCAATAAATGTTATCCACATAACAAGTCATTGCAACCTGATGTGATTCCATGAAACGTCGTCAAACAGAACCACTCTACATCTAAAGCCCCTGCACGACTAGGGAACTTCCTCTCTTCACCAATCATATCCAGAATGAAGACTGTTGCTGCTATCTACCGCGCAACAACATCGATTCCATGACGAAGCCACTTCACAGTAAAGTCATATCATGAGAATTTGGGTTGAAATCCTAATACACCTTCATCTTAGGAATGCTCAACTCACCAATTAGTTTGTGCATGCCCACTGGATGGAAGAGCAAAGACTATCATCTTCGGTCTATGTATCAACTCCAACCATAATATCGGCATCAGCATGTGGGGGAACTCTATTCATGGTCTCAGCATCAACAAGAATTCATGGAGAACTTCCAGTTGTAATCTCAGCATCAGTCTCGGGCGCAACATCCCGCTTCATCAACTATCCATTCTCTATGGATCGTACTTCTTCAAGCCCTAATGATTCATATCAAGATGTGTAGACCTGAAAACATGGTAACATGAATGTCTTCCTAAAGCTTACACGACAGATGGGCACAAACCAAATCCTTCTACAAGATTTTCTCATCGCCTCCACAAAAGAGATACAACACATTTCAGGCCATGGGTTTACAAAAACGTGCCAATGGGTGAGGAATGAGACAATTCCTCCTCAATAAAAGATGTTCGTTTATGTCTCTTCTACTACATACCAAAAGGGCGCATCAATCGGACATACTACCTAAAAGATATGGCCTTTATCGTCAGGTCTACGAAATCTGAAAAATTTGTACGGGATTACAAATTACAAATGTGCATGCTTCGTTGTCTGACCTCTGAAACTCCAAATTGAGTGATTCTTTTCTCATGTGATAACCCAGTCTCTTAGCTTCAAAATTTGGGGTCAAACATCGAATTCCGACGTCGTATGAGGTTATTAAAGCTTATAGAGCATACAACATGCAAGCAGCAATTCTTAGACGAGATTCATAACCTCCACAGTCGATCAATGTCCACCAGGTCCTTCCGCTAAATCCTTCGTCAAGGTACCTCCAACTTCGACCACCTAGGTCTTTACATCAATTTTTCTACCTGGGTCCTTTATATAGGTCTCGCCAGAAGAAGGGAAAACGAAAAGGAGAGATTTGACAAAATACTGGGGACTGACAGTCCACTGATCATGGCGATTAGTTTCACAGTCCAAGACCCGTGGCACCGGACTCTCATGTGTTTATCATTAATCATAAAAGGAATGCTACCGCAGGGACATGAAACCATGGTCATTACATCACCCCCTCTCGAGAGCAACCTCAGTTATGGTCCCGTGACCAGGATTTCAGAATTGATGTTTCTGCGACTGACAGAAACAAGATGACACTGCAAGCACCACACTCATGTATCAATCAAGGGGTCCTGATCTCAAATGTATCAATTACATTAAAATCCTTCATCGACCATTCAAGACACAAGCGAATGGTCTAAAGACACAACATGAGTGTTTACAACAAGCTCGTCTAAGATGATTTTACACTGTCCCGCACAAAGCAGCAATCTGGGAGCAATTGGTGAAGAATATAGGGATGGGTCATATACCATTCTCTTCGTATGTATGTCCTCTACAACATATCCAAAATTCACATCAATTGAAGAAACTAGCAAGGAGATGTGGCCAAAACATTGGACAACATACAATCTGAAAAAGTTCTGGAAGTCTCCTGGAAGTTTACTGTTTCGCCTTTTTCAGGCCCTAAACATGCTCAAAACTCAAAAATCTTCTTTTTTAAAGCTTGGAAGTTTTCTGGGCACGAAGATACATATGCAGACCGCGAAATCCGATTTCGGACGAAGATTCTACAACGTTTTTATTAAAGGCTGAAGTCTGAAATTTTCTGGTGACATATTTCGACTAAATTACTCGTATACTCACATGGATTCTCATTCGCTCATTCAAAAATCAGAAATTTCATACTTCTATGAAGAGATTACAGGAGATATACTTACTAAGGGAGTCTGTAAATCATTTGAAGGCTCGACAATGCCGGAATCTCCATTAAAAACGCCGGAATCTCCATACTGTTCAGGATTTCGGGAGTTCTCCATATTCCCATGCCCAAAAGAAGAGTGCGCCTCATCAACATGCTTCTTATCTATAATGATTTATTTTTGGATTCATCAACAACGATTATTATTATTTCATTCAAGGAGATGCCACAATCACCTGCACGAAAGAGATACTTACATCGACTTCTTCATCAGTGCTGGATTTCTGAATTGTTTGCCCGAGAACAAGTTGAAGACCGTCAATCGATGGAGTAAAAGTCTGAAAATAAATAAAAAACCTTGGTCTCGTGATCCCAATTGCACGGTCAAATTCATGACTCAAGGAGCGCTAACAACTCACCAAAGAAACGGCTGGGGACTGCACGTCATTTGCTAACCTCCTGTAGTCCTTACTTCTGGGTTCTCCGCTCCCGTAGACTTTCTTCCATTTCCTTGGAGTCTACATCGATTCGGGATTTCAATATACGATCATCCTACGGTAAAGCTAATAAAATAACCAGAAGTACAACTCGGTATGAAGGATCTCTCACCATCACTCAGAGGTCCCATGAGTACCATTTATTAAAGTCTCATCCGTAGAGGTGTCATGTCTAGAAACACCATCTTTAGAAATATCATCCTGGGAGTCAGTCATTCTTGTAAAGTGGTTATTTCAGCGCATCGTTCATACAAAGCGCAGGATTCGACAAAACAATGAATCTTGGAATAAAGGTGCTCACAACAACGTCTACAAAATGGTAACCATCCAACTCTTACCTATTTACAATTTCACTAGCTGTAGTGATTACAATCTCGAGAATTTGTTCGCTCCTTCAACCCTGCAAAGACGAACAAAATTCATTATTCAAAACCATAAAGTGATTTTCATAAAACTGTGAACAATTTGCGAAACTTCCATCATGTGAACAATTCACATTATTTTCACCGTACGAGCGACTTCCGTCGAGTGAACACTCATTGGTTTTGTGCATACGCTATCAAATCACAAAATTTTATCAAAAATTGTTTACTTCTAGCAATTGCTGAAAATCAAAAATTTAATTTCACATGAATTTTCACTGTGTGAACATTCACTGGTTTTTCAAAAATTGGACAAACGTCCATTCTACAATTGTGAAAACTCACATACAGACATTATTTCACCATGAATAATTGTCTACTTTCAACAATTGTTCAAAATCAAAACATTGATTTTGCAAAAATATACATTTTAAACGTGAAACTCACGTAACTTTGAAAATATATGTATATATTTTTCTCCCTCTCGCGAGCATCCACCTTTGAAACGAGATTTTATTCCCTATTGAAAATCTCACATATTTGAATAATAAAATTTTGGCTTCCGTGAAAGCGCATAGACAAAATCTTTATCATTAGACTCGGGTCTATTTTGTTTGTTTCTTAAACTAACAAACGAACATCTGTTCCTAAAACAAGGATTTCTTTTTCGGGCACGGGCCCGCAAACGCAAAACCAACCAGAACTGAGCCTCCGGGCGTCTAAATCAGCAGTGCCTCATCTCTCCGTGCCCACGGGATGACACTCTAGCACACTATCAGGGTCCTCATCCGAACATTTGCACGTACATGACACCATTGGAGAAAATCCTGGATTCTTAATATACCTTTGTAGACTGATTTCAACCACCGATCCCATCGACTGAAAATCACCATTTAATGCATTACTGTGGAACATGACTGTTCCCCACTAAGCAGGGGACTTAATGTTGATGGTGGATTTTCAACAAAGGAAAAAACCGCAAAATCATGAGGCATGTTTTTGACACGGATTTCAGGCATGCAACGATTCATATTTTACGAAGCCATGATGAATATGTTTTCGAAAATCCCCATTAGCTGAGCGATTCGATCCCTGGCATTTCATCATGACCTCTATGCAGAATAACATAATTGGGCGGTTCTCCGTAGATTGGGATCTTAACGCCTTCAGGACGTCGGTGACACTCACTGTTCCCTGACTGCAGGAGGGAGACCCACCTCCACACAGAAGAACGATTAGGCGGTTCTCCGTAGATTGAGAGAATTAACGCCTTCAGGACATCGGTGACACTCGCTATTCCCTGAGTATGTATAGATTCAGGAGGTTATCCGTAGATTGGGAGCAATAACGCCTTCAGGTCGTAAACAACACCCGTGACTCCCTGACTATGCACCATTCATAATGGATGTGACGCTTTAACTGGATAATATCTTCTCTGCAATAGATTAATTCTGCCGTGACATTCACCACTGAATTCCCAGAATGATCTATTATAGCTCCTATTCCATGGTCGAATCCACGGCCTGATCCCATGGAATGACAATAACAATTTTTCTTATTCCATGGTCGAATCCACGACTTTATCCCATGGAATGGCAATAACAATTTCTCTTATTTCATGGTCGAATCCACGGCCTAATCCAATGGAATGGCAATAACAATTGCTCCTATTCCATGGTCGAATCCACGACCTGATCCCATGGAATGGAAATAACAATTGCTCTTATTCCATGGTATAATCCACGGCCTGATCCCATGGAATGACAATACAACAGTTGCTCCGATTCCATGATCTAATCCACGACTTGATCTCATAAAATGGCAATAAACTACTATATTATCTCATTACTCCGATTTCATGATCGAATTCACGGCTAATCTCATGGAATGGTAATAGATAATTTTATTACTCCGATTCTGTGGTCGAATCCACGATCCCATGGGATGGTAGTGTTTGTTTTATTATTCCGAATTCGTGGTCGAATCCACAGCTGATCCTATGAATTGATAATAAATAACTACTCATTTTTATTGCTCCATTTCATGAATTATTCTCCACTGAATTTCATGAATTAGCAATAAATACTCAACAATCGGGCATCTCGACAATGATGCACGATTGAGCACCCGGATGCACAAACGAGCATCCAAAAATATGGACGGATGAGGAATCCTACGCAAAACAGGAGAAAACACAAATAATAATAAAATAATAAGAGGCTCCCAGGGGGCGGGCCCACAGGCCGGCCGGCCATGTCCTAGCCGTGGCCGGTCCCATGCCTCTTCCATTATTTCGCCCTATTTTGTTATTTTCATGAACTCATGAAAAACTCCTTCAATTTAGCAACTTTCCTTGTTTGTGCAAAACTCATGGATTCTCCATAACTTCACGAATTCATGAAAAAATAATATTATAAAATAGAAAAAGGTCTGTGGGACCGGGCAACCTAGCCGGCCGGCCATGCCCGAGCAGTGGCCGGTCCCACACCTCACAATCCCTAGCTTTTTATAATTATTATTCCCTAATCTCATGAAACTCCTCCATTTCAACAAAAATTCATGGATTCTCCATAACTTCACGAATTCACGAAAAAATAATATTATAAAATAAGGAAAGGTGTGCGGGACCGGGCAACCTAGCCGGCCGGCCATGACCGAGCCGTGGCCGGTCCCACACCTCATAATCCCTAGATTTTTATAATTATTATTCCCTAATCTCATGAAACTCCTCTGTTTCAACAAAAACTCATGGATTTTCCATAACTTCACGAATTCATGAAAAAATAATATTATAAAATACGAAAAGGCGGGACCGGGCAACATAGCCGTCCGGCCATGCCCTAGCCGTGGCTGGTCCCACACCTTGAAATCCCTAGTCTTTTATAATTATTATTTTCCTCAATTCATGAAACTCCTTGGTTTGAGCAAAAATCATGATTTCGTCATAACTTCTCAAATTTTGCTCGAATCATGAAAAACCAAAAGCCAACACGGTCACACGACCGGCTAGCCTCTCAAGGCAATTTTAAATGTTAAAATACTCTTATTTTAATATTTACAAATTATTGATCAATTGAGCATACATGCTCATTCCAAC
This sequence comes from Papaver somniferum, assembly GCF_003573695.1. Lineage (NCBI taxonomy): Eukaryota > Viridiplantae > Streptophyta > Magnoliopsida > Ranunculales > Papaveraceae > Papaver > Papaver somniferum. Next base: position 89,895,783 of record NC_039367.1, read on the forward strand.
AAAAATCCAGAATTTCAATCAAGATGAAACTCTTCTGAAAATTCAGAATGTTGTTCGAACGCACATCAGAAAATACTGAAACTCTCAGTACGGAGACACGGACACCACGGAAACACGTGCATTCCTTCATGACCGACCAGGGTCATCCTTAGGGCTTGCACAAATTTTCATAATTCTGACCTAATTTGCTCAATTGCTCATATTGGGCCCAAACTCTCTCAAACCAACCTGTGGATTGCTCAAACGTCCAACAACTGGTCCTGTGATCACCAAGAGCCGGTCCCACACTCTTTTGGTCGGTCTCCATTTCTCTTACTTAGGTTTTATCACCTAATGCTGGATCCAACAATATTTCAATAAATGATGAAACCGGCATTTAATCATCATTCTTTCATCAACCCTCCAAATGAGGACCCTGGTGCACGCTCACTCGAGAATTCAGGAACCACACGGTCGTCCATCATCCCATGTGGTCGGTCCCTCTTCACTCATGACCAATTTTCAGCAATTCTTCAATTGATGAAGGATTGATCAAAAAATTAGGGTTTTGAACAAACGCTCCACGAAGATAAACTTGATCAAAGAGAAACGCTTTACCAATACACGATTTCGAGATAAAAGATAAGCAATGAATGCTCAGCTCGAAATGTCAAATGTGTATGATCTAGTCTATATAACATACGACTTTTGTCTCATAAGAAGTAGGAGATAAAAGTGATAGACTTTTGAGTGATAGATAATTTCAAGTCTCCACATACCTTTTTGTTGATGAAGTTCCACGGTTCCTTGTATAGATCTTCGTCGTTGTATGATGAATCGCCATGAAGTCCTTGATCTCAACTACACTTTTTTATCCTAGTCCGAGACTTAGCTATGTAGGCTAGAAATCAGGACTTATAGTTTTGATCACTAACATTGAAAAACATTCTTGAGATAGCAACGCATGCGAGGTTGACCGAGCTATTCTCTAAAAATCTCCCCCTTTGTCAATTTTAGTGACATAACTATTAATACATATGCAATACAAAAAAGATAAACTTTAGCCATAGTCTAATACTCAACGTTCCTTGAAATCTTCGTCCTTCCAAGTACTCCAATGATCCCAAAGGTTGTAAGTTTAGCACCATCGTTGTTGAAGATCCGTAGCTATAACAATGAGAGAAATCGATATTCTCGATCATTATTATACAGTGTCAGAGTATTATTATATAACATCAAAGTCCAATTGTATCACGACTTTAACAATAATACTACGGTGATATGTATCACTCTCCCTTAGTCAATACTCCATCTCGATCATGGAAACCACTCCCCCTTACATAATGATCCGAAAACCATATGTATTTGTAGTGTGAACTAAAATATTTCTCCCCCTTTTTGTCAATAAAATTGGCAAAGGTACAAGAATTGGACCATAATGAAATTTCCACAAGAGACATTTCATGACCAAAATAAAAATACATACCAACTTAATTTAGATGCAATCTAATAGCTGAAGCTAACAACATTCATCAAGGAGTTTTAAGATACAAGTGTTGATGGTGGATTTTAGTTCAGGGCTAAAATTGTAAAACCAATTTTATGCGCTGACATCCTGCAAAGGATAAAGCCACTGATAAGTGATGAATACTTCTCCACTTTACTAATTCACCTAAAATGGAGCATGTGGCAACAATCCCATATACCTTGTGAATTTATAACATTATTAATGTATGACCAGCCTTGTATTTCCTGTACTGCTCCACTCTTATCATTGGTGCGGCATGACGACTGAGTGTTGCTCTCAGCATAGCAACACGAATCTCCAAGCATTAAATAAGGAGGCATGTACGAAATACCCGTACAGGATATAACTCTTGGAGTGTTATACTAGCCCGATCAAGCATCTGTACTGTCCGTATCAGTCTCAGAAACGATCACGACCATCCAACTTCACCAGCATGGTTGGATGGCTTAGATCGAATCCATAACCCTCAAGCAGGTATTGGAATGTTCAATACCGGACCAATACGGACCCCGCATGGTCGTTCTCCCCAAAAGGGTAGCATGGCTTGCCAATTCGTCCAGCCAAAGCAGCGTGGACGAGAAACCATAAATTAGGGTTTGCAGCACATTACATGTGTCGCAAATCAGTCTCAACCATCCATCTTCGCAGGCGTAGATGGAGGGTGTAGATGTAGATTCAAAGGGCCCAAAGAATGTCAACACAAACACCATGGGCCAGCCTACATACATGACCGATCGGTCAGGACCAAACATGGATGGTCGTCCCAATTCATGTGCCCAAACAAGGCATGACGCACGGCTGGCAAAACCCTAATTAGGGTTTTCGATCACGTGCGTCCATTTTCACCTGATCGAACGAAGGTACTAGGAGTCGATTAAGCAGGTCCAGTGAGTATCAGCACGATCACTGTGGGCCCACGTATCTCCACACCCGATCGGCCAAGGCATATCATGCCTGGTCTTCTCGATTCGCACGCCTAAACTAGGTGTGGTCACACCTCCCAATTGCAAACTAATCTCGACCACTCAACTTTGAAGGACAAATTGAGTGGTTCAGATCACGTTTCTATGGGGTATTATGGTATGGACGTGTACACCAGCCTGCCGACTGTATACCAGACTAATCGGCCAAGACCGACCAAGCTTGGTAGTCTCGAAACGCGCGCCCGAAGTTGGCATGACGCGTGGCTTTTGCGGCACCGTATTTCTGTCGCAAAGTGATCTCAACCACTCAACTTCGTCGGACAAATTGAGTGGCTTATGTCACACTTTCACGAGACAATGAGGTATGGGCACCTACACCGGCATGCCGCTACACGCATGCATGATCGGCCCGGCCAAATTTGCGTCCCAAGCTTGGTTTCGACCAAGCTGAAGAGTGATGCTTGCGCACCTCTTCATAAACCCTAATTCCACTAACGGTCGCAGATGAGTGTCTCAAAGATCATCTCGTCCGTTCAACTTCACCTGCTTGGTTATATAACCCTGGTCAGGAGTTAACTGGTCAATGAGGTGTTGTGGTGATTACCATCCGCCACTCTACCACACCAAGTGATCGGTCAAGTCAGGACTTACATGTACAACCCCAAACGATCACTTGAAGATGGCTAGACACGCATCTATTTTAAGACGCTTAATCGTGACTTACTCCATTAAGCCTTAAAACAGCGATGCTTCATACATGCTGAATATATTCGATGCATTATATGCATAGAATTAACGTGATATTTTACAAGTATCAAATTCCAAATAACTTAGTTATTTAACCTAGCATTACATGCTACCTTCTATGGATCCCACGATCCACACACTCGAGACATCAATCATGTCACAAACTGTGGGATACATACTGGAGTATTGGTCTGGCGGTTTACAGCATGCAACGCGCCATCACAAGAACGTGTCAGGAAGTCATGGACGGTTAGTGATGATGGGAGAAGTGGGCAAGACTGACCGTGTAACATTAACACCCAGAACTCCACTACTCCATCACTCCACTTTCTCCACTTCCCACGAGATACGTGAGTAAGGCTCAGTGACTTGTATAAATAGGTTCTCCTCCCTATTTCGACAGAACAAGACAACATAAGCAAGTGTTGATACAACCGTATTCAAACACCGGAACTGATAGCTTATATTCTGCAAGACAGTTCATCTTTCTGATACAAGTCATACACATCCAACACCTCCACAATCTCAACACCTTCTTCGATTTCTTCCCTAAGATCAAACCCATCTCCTTCACTTTGTGACCGAAGCAAGTCTGGAACGGCCATTTCTTGGTTTAGGACAGAATTGTACATATTGATTTCTAGAATCACAAAGCACTCCCGTGCAGTGCATTTGTTTAGGGTTTAGATTCATTCCTCATCCACGCACCCCAAATTACCAAATTCGGCAGGAATAGTTTTCACCCATAAACAATTGGCGACCACAATGGGAGATTAATCTCTCGGTTGTGAAGTCAATTTCTTCAATACCAATTCAATTTTACTGATTTCGAAAATGGTGGATCTTAGTTCAGGATCGGCGGCCAATCCTGACGGGACTAGCGTTGACAACACTCTCGGTGTTGATATCCCAGGTGTCACCGTGCATCCAGTCAATACCATCAATGTATCTCGTGGAATTGCTTCCGCTACTATCAGCACTAGCGGAGTAAGAGATGTTCCAGTAAGTGTAACACCTCCCAACACCAGAGACAGAACAACCGCAAATCCCGGCATTTCCTCAAGTGTAACGCCTCCGACGGTCACCAGAGCAACAACTTCCACCTCTTCATCAGAACGAGGAGCTGGAGGAGCAAGAGGAGGACCATCTCCCAATACCATCGCATGGAGAGGTAGGAAGTCCTTGCTAAGACTCAAACAGATATGGCTGCAACTCAAAAAGAGGTACTCACTTTTCTTAAGACATTAACTTATCGATTTCCACAAGAGCCGCGACATCCCCTAAAGTCAATAAGGAACGCATTCAACGCACCCGGAGAAGGTACTTCAGCGTCGCGGACTTACATGGACCTGATCAAAGAAGCAACATCAGATATGAACGGTCCTGTCATGGAGATTCCTACACTGGGGACTGATCCTCACAATGATCCTCCTCAAGTTAATAGTCTCACTATGAGCCAGACGCCGGTGGATCAGGAAGCGGTTTCTCTAGTGGAAAGTTTATGCGAACTTTTACACCTCTCGAAGAATCAACGGGCAGAGACGTTTTGCTGCAATCAACCAGAAGAATGTCACAACCGGGCCCTACCCGTTACTGCACGCATCAAGGATTCAGAGTTCAAGAGGGCCCTCATCGACACGGGAGCGTCTTCGAATGTGATTACTCTCAAGACCCTCAGGATGGCCAATGTTCGCTCAGGAAAGATCGTATGGCAACTTACCACAATTACAGACTTTGAATGAAACCAGACCAGCACATACGAGATCGTACCTTCAACGTATCACCAATGCCTGAAGACTATGCTGAATAAAGAAGTCATTTGTATTCCTGCATCATTGTTTACTTATGCACGAATATGCGGAGTGGAACTGTTCAAAGCGAGAGAAGCTCCGCGGAAAGGATCAGACAAAGTCCATTGCATCCCACTCCCCACGTGAGCGTCAATCCAGGAGGAGGACTGACCTGCATCGTCGAAGGATAGGCCCCATGATGCATCCTTGCTGACGAGGCATCTTAATTCTTCTCTCCACCCAACGGAATGCTACAACAACGATCAGCCACAAGAAGAAGTGCTATATGCTCCACGACAACTTCAAGATGGTACCAACTCCACAACGGATGAGCTCGATGATGAGGAGTCTCCTAGGCATATCTCCATCAGCTCGACCTTGTGTAAGCATTCATAAAATCTCCGATCCAAGCCGGTCAAACAATATCCGAGGCAATTCAGGCGCGAGATCAGGTGTTGCATGGATTCTAGAGACTTGAACGAATGCTGCCCAAATGACGATTTCCTCTACCCAACATCGACATGTTGGTAGATGCTACCAGCAAATATGGCATGTTCTCCTCCATGGATGGATGTAGCGGCTATAACCAGATAAGGATGTATGAGCATGGTGCAAGTAAGACATCTTTTCAAACCCTATTGGAAACTTTTGTTATACCGTAATGCCATTCGGTTTGAAAAGTTCCGGTGCGACGTATCAACACACTATGACGACAATCTTCCATGACATGATGCATAATCAAGTATGAAGACTACGTGGACGATATAATAGTCAAACAAGACTCAAGATATCTTCATAATGCCGCTGCCGCGAACTGTTAAGGGGATCCACAGCTTCATGGGCAAGGTGAATTCGACGTTTATACCTGGCTTAGCCAAGCTCGTTGATTCATTCACTCCCTTGCTGAAGAGACGAGAAAGTTTCGTCTGGACCGCACTACAACAGGAAGCGTTTCGGAAGATTCAACGAATATTGTCATCTCCAAATCATCACAAGGGTTCACATATCATGTTATCCCGGACAAAGAGCGAGCCAGGGACATCTTCGGATCTATTGGAGCGTCCCGAATTCAGGACATTTGAGGGTCACGATCCAAATGTGACTGAACAACAAGTGGTGTAATTGTGCATCAATATGACGGAACTTGTCTATCGTGCTTTGTCGACGAATCTGCGCTTTCAGACATCCTCTGAACTCCGTAAAGCTGCTAAACACTTAGTTGCGACAGCACCTGCCCTGCTAGAAGAACAAGCCTGCCAGTAATGAAGAGCCTCATGATGTTCGCGGAATCATACATCTCACCAACAAGAAATACAACCTTCAGCCTTCTGTAAGCAGTTTCACTAAAGAAACAAGAGGAAATCCACCGAGATACAACATCCTGCGCGTCCAAAATTGCCAACTTCAACTCCAGCACCACGTGCAAGATTTCCGCAATAATGAAACAACGTCCAAGATATTCCATATCTGGATCGACGGTAACTACATAAATGAGAGTCGCTTTCAGAATTTGTCTCTCGTGGAAAAAGTAGTTCCGTTACCAAAGGAGATTGCACCTGGGACTTAAGAGGGTGCCAAGTTCGTGCAAGTTTCCACCATGCCTCTCCCTGCCAGTCTCTTCTGATCACAGCTGCTGCCAAGCACTGTTGTTGATCGTCGATTGATACCATCCAGAGCTTCACCATATCAACAACCATTACGTACAAAAGACCCATCGGGCATACAAGATGGATCCACGAAGACCACGCTTGGGGACTGAGGCTCAGTGAAGAACTTCTTCAACACAAGAGAGGTAGTCAATCAAGAAGCATGTAATTCGCAAAGGGAAACCAAGATGAAGAAGAGGCCGCTTCAGCACTCTCCAGCAGAAGCCGCTTCAACACTCTCTCCAGTAGAAGCTGCTTCAACGCTCTCCCGTTCCTGCTCGCTCCAGAAGCTGCTCTAACGCTCTCCAGGACCTGCTCGCTCCAGAAGCTGCTTCAACGATCTCAGCGGGACCCACACCACGTTCGAACATACAAGGTTCACATTTTGGCAAAGCAAGCAGCCTGGGTCCCACGAGCAAAGGGAAGACCGATGTTGGTTAGCAAGACCGGTGTTAGTCAGCAAGACGTCACAGCAGCAAGGCCGGTGTTGGTCAATGAGAAAGTCTGGTGTTGGGTGAGGCAACAAGTTTGGTGTCTGGTCAAAGCAGGCACGCGGCGGGTCCTACTTGATCAGGCACAGCTAGCCCCAGATTGGTCAAAGCAGGCACAGACGCCCCCAAGCAAAACAGGCACGTGGCGGGTCCCACGTTCGGGAAAAGCAAGCAAGGCTGGTATTGAGCCACGTCAGCAAACAAGGCCGGTGTTAGTCGAATCCACGAAGCCGGAGTTGATCAAGGTCATAAGGCTGGAATTCGAATGAAATAGGCGCACACAGCAGGGACGGTTTTCAGTCAAAGCACAAGGCCGACGTTTGAAGCATGTACAAGCTGGACCCGTGTTTAATTGAAGCATGCACATCTTCCATGTTCGAAGCTAGCATGCTTACATCGGGTCCCACGTTCGACCAAAGCAGGCACACAGTGGACCCACGTTTAACCGAAGCAGGCACAACAAACCCACGTTCGATCAAGCAGACGCATGATGAGTCCCACAGTTGAGTGAAGTAGGCGGGCCCACATGTCTATCAAATAGGTGCAACATGGTAACGTTTGGTCGAAGCATATACATGGTGGGGTCCACATCCGTTCAGGGTTACATGCACGGTTGTCTATGGGAAGAGGAGCATACAAGTTATATTCCCTTATTGGCTCAAATATCTGAAGGAGGAAACCGGTCCCACCAAGATCGTGGTCACACCTGGCGTACTCCCACGAACGAAGTAGGCGCAGCAGTCCGTCGATTAGGCACATCAAGCCCACGTTCGATCAAGCAGGCGTAATAGCCCCTCAACCGAAGCAAGCAAGAACGACATCATGCTAGGGGAACGCTCGCCTGGACGCCTCTTGAACGTGACATTCTCCAAGGACAAGACGACCCGTCTCTCCTGGTAACATCTAACTTTGTCTCATAAGTTTTATCTTTAACTGTCACCATCTCATGCCTATCCCAGAATAATGAAACCATTATGCGCTAGGCAGAGGACTTAATGTTGATGGTGGATTTTAGTTCAGGGCTAAAATTGTAAAACCAAATTTATGTGCTGACATCCTGCAAAGGATAAAGCCACTGATAAGTGATAAATACTTCTCCACTTTACTAATTCACCTAAAATGGAGCATGTAGCAACAATCCCATATACCTTGTGAATTTATAACATTATTAATGTATGACCATCCTTGTATTTCCTGTACTGCTCCACTCTTATCATTGGTGTGGCATGACGACTGAGTAATGCTCTCAGCAGAGCAACACAAATCTCCAAGCATTAAATAAGAAGGCATGTACGAAATACCCGTACATGCTATAACTCTCGGAGTGTTATACTAGCCCGATCGAGCATATGGACTATCCGTACCAGTATCAGAAACGATCACGACCATCCAACTTCACCAGCATGATTGGATTGCTTAGATCGAATCCATAACCCTCAAGCAGGTATTGGAATGTTCAACACCGGACCAATGCGGACCCCGCATGGTCGTCTTCCCAAAAGGGTAGCATGGCTTGCCAATTCGTCCAGCCAAAGCAGCATAGACGAGAAACCCTAAATTAGGGTTTGCAGCACATTACATGTGTCGCAAATCAGTCTCAACCATCCATCTTCGCAGGCATAGATGGAGGGTGTAGATGTAGATTCAAAGGGCCAAAAGAATGTAAACACAAACACCGTGGGACAGCCTACATACATGACCGATCGGTCAGGACCAAACATGGATGGTCGTCCCAATTCGTGTGCCCAAACAAGGCATGACGCACGGTTGGAAAAACCCTAATTAGGGTTTTCGATCACGAGCGTCCATTTTCACCTAATCGAACGAAGGGTCTAGGAGTCGATTAAGGAAGTCTAGTGAGTATCAACACGATCACTATGGGCCCACATATCTCCACGCCCGATCGGCCAAGGCATATCATGCTTGGTCGTCTCGATTCGCACGCCCAAACTAGGGGTGATCACACCTCCCAATTGCAAACTAATATCGACCACTCAACTTTGCCGGACAAATTGAGTGGCTCAGATCACATTTCTATGGGGTATTAAGGTATAGAAGTGTATCCCATCGTATGTATACCAGACTAATCGGCCAAGACCGACCAAGCTTGGTCGCCTCGAAACGCTCGCCCGAAGTTAGCATGACGCGCGACTTTTGCGGCATCAGATTTCTGTCGCAAATTGATCTCAACCACTCAACTTGGCCGGACAAATTGAGTGGCTTAGATAACACTTTCACGAGACAATGAGGTATGGGCGCCTACACCGGCATGCCGTCTACACGCATGCACGATCGGCCCGGCCAAAATTGCATCCCAAGATCGGTTTCAACCAAGCTGAAGAGTGGTCCTTGCGCACCTCTTCATAAACCCTAATTCCACTAAAGGTCGCAGATGAGTGTCTCAAAGATCATCTCGTTCGTTCATCTTCACCTGCTTGGTTATACAACCCTGGTCAGGAGTTTACTGGTCAATGAGGTATTGTGGTGATTACCATCCGCCACTCTACCACATCAAGTGATCGGTCAAGTCATGAATTACCTGTACAGCCCCAAACGATCACTTGAAGATGGCTAGACATGCATCTATTTTAAGACGCTTAATCGTGACTTACTCCATTAAGCCTTAAAACAACGATGCTTCATAAATGCTAAATATATTCGATGCATTACATGCATAGAATTCACGTGATATTTTACAAGTATCAAATTCCAAATAACTTAGTTATTTAACCTAGCATTACATGTCGAGACATCAATCATGTCACAAACTGGGGGATACATACTGAGGTATTGGTCTGGCGGTTTACAACGTGCAGCGCGCCATCACAAGAACGTGTCAGGAAGTCATGGACGATTTGTGATGATGGGAGAATTGTGCAAGACTGACCGAGTAACACTAACACCCGCAACTCCACTACTCCATCACTCCACTTTCTCAACTTCCCACGAGATACGTGAGTAAGGCTCAATGACTTGTATAAATAGGTTCTCCTCCCTATTTCGACATAACAAGACAACAGAAGCAAGTGTTGATACAACCGTATTCAAACACCGGAACTGATAACTTATATTCTGCAAGCCAGTTCAGCTTTCTGATACAAGTCATACGCAGGCAACACCTCCACAATCTCAACACCTTCTTCGCTTGCCTCCCTAAGATCAGCCCCTCTCCTTCACTTTGTGACCGAAGCAAGTCTGGAACGACCATTTCTTGGTTTAGGACAAAATTGTACAGATTGATTTCTCCAATCACAAAGCACTCCCGTGCAGTGCATTTGTTTAGGGTTTAGATTCATTCCTCATCCACACACCCCAAATTACCAAGTTCGGCAGGAATAGTTTTCACCCATAAACAACAAGATAACCCTTATAAAATTCCAAAGCCGCACTCCCCGCAAGATATTTCCATTAAGCACAAGTTCAAAAGAACTCTCCCCCATTTGATGTCATTCCCGAGAGAACAACAAGAGCGACCTTAATTTCAAAAGAAAAGAAGGATTTTTTATTGGACACAAAAAACCATAGGAAAGATTTTCTATATCCAAAGCTCAACCAAATTAACCACAAGTAAACCCATGATTAATTCAATTGGAATACGCAACTAAATCAAACCACAAAAGTGATCAATTTAATTAAGAGTGCTCAACATAAGTAAACTCACGGAGCTACGACTAAGTCAATCACACGGAGATGACTAACTTAACCGCTCAAATACTCAACATAAGGAAAACCTTAAGGAATATATTACTACATTAACCAAAGAACATGATAGCGTAGCCTTTCATATACTCAACACAAGAACTTGTGGAATATATGAAAACTCAACTAGATTAATTACAAGAGAACCTATAATTAATCTAATTGGAATACAAACAACCAAACTAATCACCGAAGTAATTAATTTAATTATTTTGGGCTCAACATAAGAGAACTTATGGAACCCCGACTAAGTTCATCATAAAATATGACAACCTTAACTGTACATGTACTCAACATAAGAAAGAAGGCTTATGAAGTACTAACTAAATAACCAAACTAGTTGATTAATTTAGTTCCTAATGCTCGACATATAGCATCTTATGGAATAACCAACAAAGCCAAGGTAAATCGACTTAGTTGTAAGGTCCTCAACATAAGACACACAATGGAGCCTTCACGGTAAAACATAATAAAATGGATCAATGAAGATCAATACCGTGGATAACATACAAGGATCTATTCTATTTTCCATCATAGCGACATAATAGACTTTATCCTTGTTGAACAAAAGTTATCCTATTTTCCATCAAATACATGATTGCATAGGCATAAATTATGTATATGTCAAAAGTCCATTAGTCCTTTCATCAATACGAATACCGATTCATGAACGACTTTACTTTTGTCTGCAATATGGGACCTTCAAGTTCACGGACGTAAACAATACATATCCCATAAAAATATTGCAATATCACAAACCATTAAAATACTGCAATAAACATCATCCTCCAAATATTTTTAAAATTTAATACCAATAAACTTAAAAAATAACATAAGAAGATGAAAACAAAAGTAACTATGTGTAGTCACAATCATCGCTATTCAAAGCACTAGTTATTCTTCCAACTAATCCAAAAAGAAGACATACCAGGCAAATAAGAAGATGCATTACTCATCACCTTCATCATCGGACAATTTCCAAGTAGCTTGAATTGAATCCAACTCTTCCTTGAGCTCGAGACATTTGGTTCCAATTAATGACACTTGATCTTTTAAGAACTTTACTCTTGCATTTACCTTGCATAGACCTGTTTATGGGTGAAAACTATTCCTGCCGAATTTGGTAATTTGGGGTGTGTGGATGAGGAATGAATCTAAACCCTAAACAAATGCACTGCACGGGAGTGCTTTGTGATTAGAGAAATCAATATGTACAATTCTGGCCTAAACCAAGAAATGGTCGTTCCAGACTTGCTTCGGTCACAAAGTGAAGGAGATGGGGTTGATCTTAGGGAGGGAAGCGAAGAAGGTGTTGAGATTGTGAAGGTGTTGGCTATGTATGACTTGTATTAGAAAGCTGAACTGGCTTACAGAATGAAAGCTATCGGTTCTGGCGTACGATTGTATCAACACTTGGTTTCTGTTGTCTTGTTTGAAAATAGGGAGGATAACCTATTTATACAAGTCATTGAGCCTAACCCACGTCTCTCATGAGAAGAGGAGAAAGTGGAGTTGCGTGTGTTAGTGTTACACGATCAGTCTTGCCCACTTCTCCCATCATCACTAACCGTCCATGACTTCCTAACACGTTCTTGTGATGGCGCGTTGTTGATAGACGCATTTATGTGTCTATTTTTTTCTCAATGTTCTGTATTGTTAGACTCGATTAAATACTTATTGTGTTATTTTATGTTTTTGTAGATGTTTTTGGAAAAATAAGCTCTTGCGGCGAAATTGGCTCGAAAAGTGGTGTTTTACACCCTAGGATAGAATACTAAAGACACCCCAGAAATGCACCGGAGGAACCCAAAAAAATTACTAAAGGCACCCCAAGGGACATGTGTTATTCGGACTCCAGCAACGGATAAGGGGGCGACCACTGGATAAGGAGTGACCTTCTTCACAAATTCAAAAAAATATTTTGGCGGGAAAATATTTGCTCTTCACTGGCAGATTTTCTCGATTGCATTTGGACGTGATTTTGTGCGATTTAATCGCTAAAACTTTGTGGAAACATGTAATATATCATAACAGAGCTGGTATGGGTGATTGTTTCGACTGAATTTGGATGGATAATCACGTGGAAGAAATCAGGGCAACACGGGTTTGAAAATGATATTCACGGATTTTCAGCAAGTTTGATGTGTGCTGCTCGTGTTTGGATGACACTTAGTCATTGAAGATGCGTGTAGAAGCTAAATAAGGGAGTATCAGAAGCTGTTTACGCGTGGAGAATCATTTCAGGGAAGAAAATATTCGGAAAATATTTTCTTTTGACACCGAGTAATGGAGGATCATGGAGAGTTAATGAGCGTGATTTCTTGTCGCTATTGGGTATAAATAGGTTCCCTGGGTGTCCTAGAAGGGTGTCGAGAGTTTGGGGTCGAGAGGAGGTCCAGAGAAGTAGAAATCAAGAGTTGATGAAACTCTGTTTCTGTTGCTGCTGATGATGAAGAACACCAAGAACACGAAGAACAGACTCGCAAGGACAGTCGTTTATCAACAGTGTCTAAGACGCACATCCGTGGGTCGCAGTGCAGTCTAAACAGCAGCAGCACTTGTGTTTTATCGTTCATTCTGTGACGCTTTTTGTGCGTCGCAGATTACAGTTTTACACCATTTTCTCCTTTTCTCTCCATTGTAAACACCATTTTCTCCTTTTCTCTCCATTGTAAACACCATTTGATCTATAAAAATATATTTTGAGCGTGTTTTCATGATGAGGAGCTAAAACCCAACACTGGGATGACGGAGGAGGCTGAATTTCATCCTTGGGGTAATTTATTTTATTCTTTTTTATGACTTTTGCATTAATCTAAAATTGAAATATGATTTGAATTAATTGGTTGTTATTTAATTTGATGATGTATGCTTAGCTTAGTTGTTTTGATACATCATGCTTAGGACTTACAATCAGTGTTTTAAGAATCTATGTTGGCAAAATCAGAGTCTGTGTTAATTTTATTGAGTTTTAATTGTCAAAGAATATATATGAATGAACCTTGTGTAGCGAATTCATCCAAATTCTTAGTCCCAGTACCTCTCACCCATTGTTAATATTTTTGTATATATATTTTTATTAAATCTAAAAATTCCATTTCCTTCATAAGTCTGAAACGAATCCTATTTACTACAACCCCATCAAAAATCAAAAATCATTTTGGCGCTGCCGACGCGGATTTGTGCTTAGGTAGAATTTTTAGGTTTTTTTTTAAATTTCATTTGTTCTTTTTACGTTTCTTTGGGTGTGTCTTTGTATTACAGGTTTGAAGTTGGATACTAAAGACTTGGAATCAAAGCTTAAAGCTAAAAGAGAAGGAAAAAGAAAAGCAAAAAAAAAAAAAAGAGCGAAAGAAAAAATTAAAAAAACAGAGAAAGAATTTATTATTTTTATTTTTTTAGAGACCTTCCATATTTTGTAATTATTATTATTTTTTTATTTATTTTCTTTTGCACTTTATTTGGACTTTGGACTTGGACTTGGACAATTATTTTATTTTTTTAAACCTTAAGGAAGGGTACATTAAATATAAAACTGTTTGCAGGGAAGGACGACGATTAAAATATCGTCTCGGCCCCTCGGGTTCGCACATGACATAGGAGTCGTGGCCAGAGTCGACTTCAGCGGTTCTGCGCCCGTCTGGTACGGGAGGTAAGCTTTCGAAACACCCGCGAATCCCCTGTCAGCGGGTTTATTGTATGCCTTAAGGTGAATATATGCTGAGGATTTGAATACGGTTGTTTTAATTTCCTAGTAAAGGGAAAGGCCTGGACAAATTAAGATAAGGACTCGGATTCATCACCGTTTCCTTCTTGCCCGCTTTAGGAAAACGAAACCAAACGCGAACCTAAGCTTAAAATTTTGACTAGAACGAGACCTATAGGGTAACGAGCTTAGTAGGAAAGTCGTTCGAAAAATATTGGTTACTCTTTTAGCATACTTCAAAGTTCATGATGGTTTCTGTGAGTTGAATGCGTGACTTCTCCGCCTTGTGATAGCGGTGAGGCCTTGGGTATCAAAGCTCCACTGAGCTTCCCTCGCCTCAATTCAACTTACTTTGACTCGGATTGATTCCAGAGGGGTTTGCTTAAATTGTAACGAATTCCCTTTCGAAGGATTAGAAGCTGGTCTAGAAACAATCTAAGTGGAGCCATCATGCTTGTTGTTTGCTAGATTTTATAGGTTTGATTTGGTCGAGTCAGCCTTGTTTGTGATTGTGTAGAATTCCCTTGCAATTAAGAATGTCGAACTGGTATGATAGAAGCCAATACAATGATTATCGACCTGAATTTGAATATGGACATCATCCTTTCTATGACCATGTTGGGAATAGTGGTTGGGAACGCCATCCTTTGGAAGGATATGGGTCATACCCTGGTGAGCCCAATTACTATCCACACATGCATCAGTCTTACGAGCAAGAAGATTATAGTACTAGTTCTTCGTATCTAGAGGATACAATCAAACTATTGAAAAGTAGTCCTTTTTATGATCCCTCTGTTCCTATTCCTCATTTAGAAGAGTCCCTCGGGGAGTTAGCTGAGTCGACGTGTAAGTTAGCTGAGATGAATAGTGTAATTATAGACGAAAGAACTACAATAATGAGTGAACTTTCTATAGAGGAATCCCTCAAGCTGATGGCTGAGACGAACGAAAGACTTGCTCGAAATAATCTTACTTTCAATATAGTGTTTTCAATAATACCCTTAAAAATGAGGATAGTTATTTGCATAATCAAGATGACGAGGTTAGAATTGGTAACACTACTTGTTTTGATGAGGTTCTATGTTTTTCATGTTATTATGATAAGGATAGTGTTGATGAAGAATCATACTTATGTAGGAATAATGATCAGGAAATGGTTACTCCGATTGAGCTTTACAATGATAATATTATTTCTAGTTCAAATCCAAATAATTTTAATAATTATTCACCTATTCAAAAGGACGAGGATTTGACTAGAGATACCCTCGTTTTAGACGATGTAGTATTTCCTGTTTACAAAGCCGATAATGATTTAGAGGAAAGAGTTTATTCTGAGAATAATGTTTTAAAGTCTAGCGATTTTAGAAACAATAGTATTAGACGAAGAAGATGAACTCGTAGAGATGAGTGAGGATGAACCTGACTTAGAAGAATCAATTGACCATTTCCAGGAATCTGATGACCTAGAAATTAGGGAAGTTGTGACTAGTCTTTCTAGAGACACAGAAAACTCTAAGTTTGGGGGTGATTATCATTCTCCATGTGCTTTAACTCTTAGAAAGTTCCCTCGTGTAGGACTTGACATTTATGCCTCAACCATATTACAAGATTATCTTCATACATGTTTTCCCGAACCTAATGATGTCCATAGAGAAGCTCAGTTGTTAGAAACCCATCCTATGGTTGATGTGGTTAACCCAGGCTACGATACCAAGATTGACTTTGTTTTCCCACCAAAAACTTTTCTTCCAATTGTGGGAACATATGATTTTCAGATGTTTCGGATATTAAGTTTTGAGACTAAACCTAATTACTTTAGGATATTAGGGTCGACACATTTTCTTAGTAGGAATTACCAATAGGTACTATTATAGTGTTCTTAGTTAGTGGCAGGTCCACCCATTAAATCCCAGTAACCGGAGGTCCATAATTAAAAGAAAACATAAAAATGGACCAAATTTTTTAAGCCCAGGTCCTACACACGTGTGTAACCTATTACATGCATTTTAATAATTCCCAAAATGGCCTTCACTATAAATATAACAGAAATAAAAGCCACATTTTCTCAATTTTCTTCTCAGATCCGTTTTCTCTCTCTCGCTCGCTCTCCTCTTCTCTGCTGCAGCCGCTTATGAAGTTTAGACCTAGGGTTTGTGAAGATGTTTCGTGATTTTACAGGTATGTAATGTAATCTTTTCTCCAGTTCTTCTTTGTTTTTGATTAATTGTCAACTGAATCATGAAGATCTGATTGATTTCATGATGTTTTCACTTTCTTTTTCCAGGTTTGGTAGTTCGATTTCATGATGTTCTCTAGTTTTTCACGTGCTGCTGATTTTTAGACTATGAATCAACAGTACATATTTGGTGTACTGAAATATACTGCTCTAATTTTGTTGTTTTTTTTATAGTTTTGGAGATTTTTCTTGTTTGATCCAGAAGTACATATACAGAATACTCAAATTCAAGTGTTTCGATTCTATTTTTTCATAGATTCGCTACTTGTTTTTCACATGAAGCTAAATTTTAGATTATGAATCAGCAGTACATATATGTTGTACTGATATGCTTTAATTTTGTTATTTTTGTAGTTTTGGATATTCTTCTTCTTCGATCTAGAAGTATATATATGGAATACTGGAAAAAAAAGTGTTTCGATTCAGTTTTTTATAGATTCATTACTTGGTTTTCACATGCAGCTGATTTTTGTTCCATTTTGGTTTTTTTTTATGCTTTTGAGTTGCTTTTGTGTATTAATCATCTGTACGTATATGATATATTGGTGGATTTTAATGAAACAAGTTCAGATGTAAATAAAAAATCATGTTTTATGTTTATTTCATTAGTAGATCTGATATTTTTATGGTTTTTGGTTTGATTTTCAGTTTTCTTTTGTGTATTAACCATCAATACATATCTGACGTACTGTTTTCTTTTTTTGTTTACTATGAGTCTATAGGTTTTCTCTTATTTTTTTGGTTTGATCCAGGAGTACATATATGTTGTACTGGTTGAAACTTCTTCTGATTCTGTTTTTTGGGCGCTAAAGGAGGAGTATTTACCGCCTGGTTGGCTCTGTCTGGTACTTTTTTTTTGCAGAACTATCCCCTTGATCTGTTTTAGGCAGGCAAATATTTTCCCGGACTTGAATTATAGCAGAATAATAATCTATTCTAAGTCAGGTATGTGGTGCATCTGACAATCAAGAACTTCCTCCAAATTTTATAAAGCTCAAAAGAGATGTATACACACCAGATGTGATGGCAGCATGTATACACACCAATATGATGGCAGCATGTGACTATATGATCGGTATTGGATTAAGTTTCGTTGAAAATTTAAGTTTTTCGTTTCTGTTAGTCTGATAATAAAATCAGATACTTAGTTATATTCTGTTTCAGGAAAGATTGGGTATGGAACAGTAAGTGAGGCTCTGTCATACAAGTTTCCTTTCGTATTTGTACGGAGAGACTTCTTTAATGAAGAACCGTTCATTAGAAATATGCTTGAGGTATACAAGTCACTAGCTGATACTTTAGCTCTTTACCCATTTATCACTATAATAGTTGGGATATGTGAGTTTGTGTGGTTGACCTGATCGTTTTTTTCTTTTTTCTTTTTCAAAATAGTATTACCAAAACGGCGTTGAAATGATTAGGAGGGATTTTCTCACAGGACGCTGGGCACCTTACCTTCAGCGTGCAATTAGTTTGAAACCCTGCTATGAAGGAGGGGTTGATGGTGGCAAGGTAATCCTTGCTATTCTGGATAAACTATTTAAGAAATACAAGACACCTTTGTGCATTTGCAGTTCTTCACTTATGGAACTTGTTAAGAGTCAATTTGTCTTTGTTCATACAGCCTTTTGATAAAATCCGTGTTTAGAAATTAACTTGCAATTTGCTCGATCATCGTTTTCCAGTTGATGTATCTCGGACTCCAAGTTGTCACCAATGTATTATCATCTGAATGATATTTAGTATTTACCTAAATTTTTTAGTTGTTATAGCTGATAGTGGCCTTGTTGATAATTCAGGTGACTGCCCGCATACTACAAGATATGGCTTTTGGAAAGAATAATACTCCGCAAAAGGTAAATCTAGTTTGTCTGTCTTAATTTAAATTTTTAATTTGTAACATAATCATGCATTTACAATTTTGAATATTTGTAATCTCGTCTATTTCTGGAAAAAGACTTGTTCGAGATCAGTTACACCCACCAATGTGATCAATCATTAAATTACATATGGACCATCTTTCCTTACCTAAGAAGATATGATCTTAATATCCTTTTTTCGTTTGTGCAAAATGTAGTTTAGCGGGGCCAGCAGATTGAGTGATGCCATAGTCCTCGGGTAACATATACGTACTGTTTTCTTTTTTTGTTTACTATGAATCTATATGTTTTCTCTTATTTTTTTGGTTTGATCCAGGAGTATATATGTTGTACTGGTTGAAACTTCTTCTGATTCTATTTTATTCAGAGTTTTGCCACTTTTTTTGGTTTGATCCATGAGTTCGTATGTGAAATACTGAAGTATGTTCTTTGATTCGGTTATATTCATGGATTCATCACTTCTTGACATGTAATTGAGTTTTTAGTTTATGAATCCGCGGTACGTATATGTTGTACTGATAAAAACTTCTTTTAATTCTGTTTTATTCATAGTTTTGCCACTTTATTTTGGTTTGATCCATGAGTACGTATGCGAAATACTGAAATAGATGCTAGTTTTGTTGTTGTGTTTTAATATTGTTATATCCTGGTCACATTTACAGGTTCAATATGTCCAACGGATACATACTCTATATTAAGCAGTGAGGCAGATACATACTTAGATATGTACTCAGATTTGTAAGCAGTGTACCAGATATGTACTCAAATTTGTAAGCAGTGTAGACACACACGTTTGGTAGTAATGGGTATTATGGACATTTCCATGTTTTAATTAATTTTGGACCTCCAGATAAAAAAAAGATCTGTTTGGACCCTACTATAAATAACTATATGGGCCTAGGACCAAACAAGAAATTTTCCATTTTCGTAAGGATGACAATTATTATGGTCAACTTTGTGAGTCAAATCTAATTGACTTAGAGGATCCCCAATTATTCAGGTTGTTGTTATGTGCTTCTAAGTTCTTAGTTGAGTTTTTCCAGACTCTAATACCTGAACCAGATCTTAGCTTTGAGGAAATCTAACCGATGAAAACCTTTTATTTAGAACCTTTTATAGATCCTGAACCTGAACCACAACTAGATGTAGTTGTCTTAAGCAGGGGTATGTTCGGTATCTTCTTGGTCTGTTGCAGTTTCCTCTTCTTGTGGGTAACACTTTTTGATCCAGATGACCCACAGTTATTCCGGCTACTACTATATGATTCTACGTGGTGACTAATCCTTGCTTAGTCTGGCTGAAAACTTTAAACTTAGCATTTCTTGGGAGGTAGCCAATATTCATGCGACACGGTAATATCTTTCCTTATCTCTTTTGCTTCATTGGTAACAGTTTCTCCTTGTTCATGCTTTTAATTTCATCTTTAGAACATTGAGGACAATGTTAGATTTAAGTTTGGGGGTATGTGAGAAAGTTCTTAGTTGCAATAAATAAGCTCCAGAGACTAGAAATTTATGCTTATTAAGGTTGGCACTAACTAATATAAGTGGATGGAAGCATTTTGGTTGTAGGATTTGAGGAACCAATCTGATTAGATGGAAACATCTAAAGAGTCTATTCATAAAAACACATAGCTCAGGTGTTAGAAAAAGAAAACATGGTAGTTTCGCCATATCCTCGTGATGGAAACATCGAAAGAATCCTGATCACTTCTTTTTCTTTTCTTTTTACCATTACTAGGGTGAAATAGAGTGACTGAGATGAAAAAAAAAAAATTGAGACCACACCACCAGACCAACCGGAATAAATACAATAAAGTCGACCACTATTACCCTTGTATATGCCAACTGAGTTGACCTAGAGTTAGGATTATCGACCACTGGTTCCCTTGTATTTTCCAGTGTGTTGATATTAGTCCAGACCAGTATCTCAGTCCATTAGGATAGGTTCAACTTAGTCAACATCATCTACATTTTTCTCTACATCCATATTCTTAATCTATCCATGTGATTGGTTGACTCCGGTTTATGATGTCTAGAAACTATCTGAGTAGAGCTCTGTCACTTTATATGAATTTTAATATGCTTGAGTGCAAACTCGTCTACAAAAATTGGAATTTCGCATCATGGTACTTCCTCCTATAGTCAATAAGTATGCCAACCAAGGAGATTCTTTAGTTCCTTCCAAGGTTCTGCATAGATAGCTAGGGTCTGGAGTAATGGTTTTGTGGACACACCTCTGGTAAACCCTCCCGAGATTAACACGGTTTTATTTATTTTTTATTAGTTTTGCTCGAGGACTAGCAAATAATAAGTTTGGGGGTATTTGATAGACGCATTTATGTGTCTATTTTGTTCTCAATGTTTTGTATTGTTAGACTCGATTAAATACTTATTGTGTTATTTTATGTTTTTGTAGATGTTTTTGGAAAAATAAGCTCTTGCGGCGAAATTGGCTCGAAAAGTGGTGTTTTACACCCTAGGATAGAGTACTAAAGACACCCCAGAAATGCACCGGAGGAACCCAGAAAAATTACTAAAGGCACCCCAAGGGACATGTGTTATTCGGACTCCAGCAACGGATAAGGGGTTGACCACTAGATAACGGGTGACCTTCTTCACAAATTCAAAAAAATATTTTGGCGGGAAAATATTTGCTCTTCACTGGCAGATTTTCTCGATTGCATTTGGACGTGATTTTGTGCGATTCAATCGTTGAAACTTTGTGGAAACATGTAATATATCATAACAGAGATGGTATGGGTGATTGTTTCGACTGAATTTGGATGGATAATCACGTGGAAGAAATCAGGTCAACAGGGGTTTGAAAATGATATTCACGGATTTTCAGCAAGTTTGATGTGTGCTGCTCGTGTTTGGATGACACTTAGTCATTGAAGATGCGTGTATAAGCTAAATAAGGGAGTATCAGAAGCTGTTTACGCGTGGAGAATCATTTCAGGGAAGAAAATATTTGGAAAATATTTTCTTTTAACACCGAGTAATGGAGGATCATGTAGAGTTAATGAGCGTGATTTCTTGTCGTTGTTGGGTATAAATAGGTTCCCTGGGTGTCCTAGAAGGGTGTCGAGAGTTTGGGGTCGAGAGGAGGTCCAGAGAAGCAGAAATCAAGAGTTGATGAAACTCTGTTTCTGATGTTGCTGCTGATGAAGAACACCAAGAACACTAAGAACATACTCGCAAGGACAGTCGCTTATCAACAGTGTCTAAGACGCACAGACGTGGGTCACAGTGCAGTCTAAACAGCAGCAACACTGGTGTTTAATCGTTCATTCTGTGACGCTTTTTGTGCGTCGCAGATTACAGTTTTACACCATTATCTCCTTTTCTCTCCATTGTAAACACCATTTGAGCTATAAAAATATATTTTGAGCGTATTTTCATCATGAGGAGCTAAAACCCAACACTGGGACGACGGAGGAGGCTGAATTTCATCCTTGGGGTAATTTATTTTATTCTTTTTTATGACTTTTCAATTAATCTAAAATTGAAATATGATTTGAATTAATTGGTTGTTATTTAATTTGATGATGTATGCTTAGCTTAGTTGTTTTGATACATCATGCTTAGGACTTGCAATCGATGTTTTAAGAATCTATCTTGGCAAAGAATATATGAATGAACCTTGTGTGGTGAATTCAGCCACATCCTTAGTCCCAGTACCTCTCACCTATTGTTAATATTTTTGTATATATATTTTTATTAAATCTAAAAATTCCATTTCCTTCACAAGTCTTAAACGAATCCTATTTACTTCAATCCCATCAAAAATCCAAAATCATTTTGGCGCCGCCGACGCGGATTTGTGCTTAGGTAGAATTTATAGGTTTTTTTATTTATTTCATTTGTTTTTTTACGTTTCTTTGGGTGTGTCTTTGTATTACAGGTTTGAAGTTGGATACTAAAGACTTGGAATCAAAGCTTAAAGCTAAAAGAGAAGGAAAACGACAAAGCAAAAAAAAAAAAGAGCGAAAGAAAAAATTAAAAAAAGAGAGAGAGAATTTATTTATTTATTTATTTATTTAGAGACCTTCCATTTTTTGCTATTATTATTTATTTATTTATTTACTTTTATTTCTTTTCTTTTGCACTTTATTTGGACTTTGGACTTGGACAATTATTTTATTTTTTTTAAACTCTAAGGAAGGGTACATTAAATATAAAACTGTTTGCAGGGAAGGACGACGATTACAATATCGTCTCGGCCCCTCGGGTTCGCACATGATATAGGAGTCGTGGCCCGAGTCGACTTCAGCGGTTTTGCGCCCGTCTGGTACGGGAGGTAAGCTTTTGAAACACCCGTGAATCCCCTGTCAGCGGGTTTATTGTATGCCTTAAGGTGAATATATGTTGAGGATTTGAATACGGTTGTTTTAATTTCCTATTAAAGGGCAAGGCCTGGCCAAATTAAGATAAGGACTCGAATTTCATCACCGTTTCCTTCTTGACCGCTTTAGGAAAACGAAACCAAACGCGAACCTAAGCTTAAAATTTTGACTAGAACGAGACCTATAGGGTAACGATCTTAGTAGGAAAGTCGTTCGAAAAAATATTGGTTACTCTTTTAGCATACTTCGAAGTTCATGATGGTTTCTGTGAGTTGAATGCGTGACTGCGCCACCTTGTGATAGCGGTGAGGCCTTGGGTATCAAAGCTCCACTGAGCTTCCCTCGCCTCACTTCAACTTACTTTGACTCGGATTAATTCCAGAGGGGTTTGCTTAAATTGTAACGAATTCCCTTTCGAAGGATTACAAGCTGGTCTAGAAACAATCTAAGTGGATCCATCATGCTTGTTGTTTTCTAGATTTTATAGGTTTGATTTGGTCGAGTCAGCCTTGTTTGTGATTCTGTAAAATTCCCTTGCAATTAAGAATGTCGAACTGGTATGATAGAAGCCAATACAATGATTATCGACCTGAATTTGAATATGGACATCATCCTTTCTATGACCATGTTGGGAATAGTGGTTGGGAACGCCATCCTTTGGAAGGATATGGGTCATACCCTGGTGAGCCCAATTACTATCCACACATGCATCAGTCTTACGAGCAAGAATATTATAGTACTAGTTCTTCGTCTCTAGAGGATACAATCAAACTATTGAATAGTAGTCCTTTTTATGATCCCTCTGTTCCTATTCCTCCTTTAGAAGAGTCCCTCAGGAAGTAAGCTGAGTCGACGCATAAGTTAGCTGAGATGAATAGTGTAATTATAGACGAAAGAACTACAATAATGAGTGAACTTTCTATAGAGGAATCCCTCAAGCTGATGGCTGAGACGAACGAAAGACTTGCTCGAAATAATCTTACTTTCCAATATAGTGTTTCCAATAATACCCTTAAAAATGAGGATAGTTATTTTCATAATAAAGATGACGAGGTTAGAATTGGTAACACTACTTGTTTTGATGAGGTTCGATCTTTTTCATGTTATTATGATAAGGATAGTGTTGATGAAGAATCATACTTATGTAGGAATAGTGATCAGGAAATGGTTACTCCATTTGAGCTTTACAATGATAATATTATTTCTAGTTCAAATCCAAATAATTTTAATAATTATTCACCTATTCAAAAGGACGAGGATTTGACTAGAGATACCCTCGTTTTAGATGATGTAGTATTTCCTGTTTACAAAGCCGATAATGATTTAGAGGAATGAGTTTATTCTGAGAATAATGTTTTAAAGTCTAGAGATTTAGAAACAATAGTCTTAGACGAAGAAGATGAACTCGTAGAGATGAGTGAGGATGAACCTGACTTAGAAGAATCAATTGACCATTTCCAGGAATCTGATGACCTAGAAATTAGGGAAGTTGTGACTAGTCTTTCTAGAGACACAGAAAACTCTAAGTTTGGGGGTGATTATCATTCTCCATGTGCTTTAACTCTTAGAAAGTTCCCTCGTGTAGGACTTGACATTTATGCCTCAATCATATTACAAGATTATCTTCATACATGTTTTATCGAACCTAATTATATCCATAGAGAAGCTCAGTGTTAAGAAACCCATACTCTGGTTGATGTGGTTAACCCAGGCTATGATACCAAGATTGACTTTGTTTTCCCATCAAAAACTTTTTTTCCAATTGTGGGAACATATGATTTTCAGATGTGTCGGATATTAAGTTTTGAGACTAAACCTAATTACTTTAGGATATAGGGTCGACACATTTTCTTAAGGATAACCATTATTATGGTCAACTTTGTGAGTCAAATCTAATTGACTTAGAGGATCCCCAATTATTCAGGTTGTTGTTATGTGCTTCTAAGTTCTTAGTTGAGTTTTTCCAGACTCTAATACCTGAACCGGATCTTAGCTTTGAGGAAATCCAACCGATGAAAACCTTTTATTTAGACCCTTTTATAGAGCCTGAACCTGAACCACAACTAGATGTAGTTGTCTTAAGCAAGGGTATGTTCGGTATCTTCTTGGTCTGTTGCAGTTTCCTCTTCTTGTGGGTAACACTTTTTGATCCAGATGACCCACAGTTATTCCAGCTACTACTATATGATTCTACGTGGTGACTAATCCTTGCTTAGTCTGGCTGAAGACTTTAAACTTAGCACTTCTTGGGAGGTAGCCAATATTCATGCGACACGGTAATATCTTTCCTTATCTCTTTTGCTTCATTGGTAACAGTTTCTCCTTGTTCATGCTTTTAATTTCATCTTTAGAACATTGAGGACAATGTTAGATTTAAGTTTGGGGGTATGGGAGAAAGTTCTTAGTTGCAATAAATAAGCTCTAGAGACTAGAAATTTATGCTTATTAAGGTTGGCACTAACTAGTCTAAGTGGATGGAAGCATTTTGGTTGTAAACCCATAGGAGTAAACCCAATTAATTTCAGCCATTGAATCGACCTGAAACATCCTCAAAATTCAAACCCTAATTCTGGCAGTTTCAAAAATATTTTTCCCGCCAAAACTGTTCTTGGTGTTTTGATCAATTCCTGATTATCCAGCCAATTCTAACTGAATCTGAGACCATTATCATCCCTGTTAAGATCAATGGAAGATTCCCAATAATTTTTAGCTGTTTAATCTCAATCTAAGTCCTCCAAAATCCTAACCCTAATTTGACAGCACTATTCACCCATTTTCCCTCCAAAATTCAAATATTTGAAATGAAAATGGTGTTCCCCTAATCCAGTTTGGGTGTCCCTTTGGCAATTTGGGCTGAAATAGTAATTTTGGGTGGAAATAGAAATTTTTCTGGGTTCTTCCGGGACATTTCTGGGGTGTTTCCGGTGCAATTCTGGGGTACTTCCGGTGCGCTATCAACGGAGCTCCAAACACCCATTTTTAACCAATTTCGCCGCAAAAAGATTATTTTTCCAAAAACACCTATAAATAAAAAAAACACCATAATAAGTACAAAAATGGGCACTAACAGCATATACAAATGAGATATATTAGACACATAAATGCGTCTATCAAATACCCCCAAACTTATTATTTGCTAGTCCCGAGCAAATCAAAACTACAAAATAAAATCCTATCTCACTTTCGCAGGCATCGTCGATTGCATTTAGCGTATGCAATAAGCCTTTAAACCTATAGGTGGACCTAGCGGACGAGTTATAGTCTCGGGAGGGCTTACCAGAGATATACCCACAAAATCATTACTCCAGACCCTAGCTATCTACGCAGAACCTTGGAAGGCACTAAAGAATCTCCTTGGTTGGCATACTTATTGACTACAAGAGGAAGTACCCTGATGTGAAATTCCAATTGATGTACACAAGTTTGCACTCAAGCATACTAAAATTCATATATAAGTGACAGAGCTCTACTCAGATAGTTGCACCATGGACATCATATTCGGAGTCAAACTAATCACATGGAAAGATTAAGAGATGGATATAGAAAAAGCATAGATGGTGTTGATGTTGACCAAATGATCGATGTTTCACATATCTGTCTGAAGGCCACTGCTAAAATGAACCTATCCTAATGGAATGAGATATCGGTCTGACTAATATCAACACTGCTGGCATATACAAGGGAACCATCGGCCGATAACCTAAATCTAGATCAACAAACTAGCATATACAAGGGAACCAGTGGTTAACTACATAGAATAATAACCTTTTTTCTCGATTTTTTTTTAACGGCATGAATATATCTTTTGGATCCAAGCGCATGCTTCTTGTCAGCATATTACACGATAGTTCCTACGGGTCCTGCATTCCACGCTTGTTTAGGCGACGGAGACAGGGAGAACACACACATATTGCTATCCAAGTGTTAATATTTATTCCGATTGGTCTAATTGGTCCGGTCTCAACTTTTTTTTTGTTTTTTTCATATAATAACTCAATCACTCTAATTTACCCTAGAAGTGGTAACAACTTGAATCGTGTGCCCCACCTAATCACATAGAGAAACATAGTTTAAGATGAAAAAATAAAAATAGAAGTGAAAATGACTTAACGAAATATGGTGAAACTATCATGTTATTTCTAACACCTGAGCTCTGTGTTTTTATGAATAGACTCTTTAGATGTTTCCATCTATTCAGATTGGTTCCTCAACTCCTACGATCAAAATGCTTCCATCCACTTAGATTAGTTAGTGCAATCCTAAATAGGCATAAATTTCTAAGCTCTGGAGTTTATTTATTGCAACTAAAAAGTTTATCCCATACCCCCAAACTTAAATCTAACATTGTCCTCAATGTTCTAAAGATGAAACTAAAAGAATGAACAAGGAGAAACTGTTACCATTTGGAGCGAAAGAGTTAAGGAAAGATATTACCGTGTTGCATGAGCATGGGATACCTCCCAAGAAGTGCTAAGTTTAAATTCTTCAGCCAGACTTAGAAAAGGATTGGTCAACTCGAACCATAAAGTAATAGTCGAAATAACTGTGGGTCTTCAAAACCAAATAGAGATGACCAAAAGAAACTGCATTGAACCAAGAAAGTGAACAAGACTAGCAAGCCCTTACCTAGTTTCCTGATTAAGAAATTTATATCTAATTGTGGTTCAGGTTCAGGTTCTATGAAAGGGTCTACATAGAAAATTTTCATTTGTTGCGTTTCTTCATAGGTGGGATCCGAATCATTAGGTCCCAGAGTCTGGAAAAACTCAAATATGATCTTAGAAGCGCACAATAATAACCTAAATAACTGAGGATCCTCTAAGTCAATAATATTTGACTTACGTAATTGACCACAATGAGAGTAGTGGTCATTCTTAAGCAAATGTGTCTATTCTAATTTCCTAAAGCATTTAGGTTTAGTCTCACAACTTAATATTCGACACATTTGGAATATAAACGTTCCCACAGTTGGAAGAAAACTATTTGGTGGGAAAACAAAGTCAATATGGGGATCATATCCTGGGCAAACCACATCAAACCAGAGGATGGGTTTCTAACGACTGAACTTCTTCCTGGACATCATTAGGTTCGGGAAAACGAGTATGAAGGTAATCTTGTAAAATTGTCGAGGCAGAGATATCAAGTCCTAAGTGAAGGGAATTTCTGAGAGTTAAAGGTAAGGCACTAGGAAGGTGATAGTCACCCCGAAACTTAGAGTTTTCAGTGTCTCTAGATAGACTAGTTACAATCTCCCTAATTTCTGGATCATTAGATTCTTGAAAATGGTCAATTGATTCTTCTAATTTATTATCAGGTAGTGCATCTTTACTCATCTCTATGGGTATATCTTCTTCATCTAATACTATTATTTCTAAGTCGCTAGACTCTAAAACAACATTTTCGGAATAAACCCGTTCCTCTAAACCACTATCGGCTTCGTAATCAAAAGGAAAAACTGCATCGTCTAAAACGGTGGTATCCCTAATCAAATCCTCGTCCTTTTGAATAGGTGAATAATCATAAAAATTATTTGGATTTGAACTAGAAATAATATAATCATTATAAAGCTCAATTGGATTAATAGATTTCTGATCACTATGCCTACATATTTCAGATTCTTCATTACTACTATCCTCATCATCATAATAGTACAAAGATGATTGAACCTTATCTAAATAAGTAGTGTCTTTTATTCTAGCCTCGTCCTCTAAATTAGGCAAATATTCACTATTGATATCAAGGGTAGAATTAGAAACCCTATTTTGGAAATTTAGATTATTTCGAGCAGCATTAGCCAACTGTTCATTTTCTGCCTCTAGACGTGCCTGAATTTCACTGAGCATAACATTTATACGTTCACCACTCTCATTTATCATCTCAGAATATCATGTACACTCTTATTTTGAACTATTCATTGCAACTAAACGTTTATACGTCCTTTCAATCCGTTTTTGGGTCTCTTCTAGAGATGGAACAGGTTCAGAAATATCATAATCAGGACTAGTTTCCAAAAACGAGTAACCAGTATTACAGTGTTCCTGATTTTCTTGCTCGTAAGACCAATTCGCGTGTGGATAGTAATTGGGATCACCATGGTATGAACCATAACCTTGAAAAGGTTGGCGTTCCCAACTACTATTCCCACCATGGTCATAAAACTGATGATGTCCATATTCAAATTCAGGTCGATAATCATTGTATTGGCTTCTATCATACCAGTTCGACATTCTTAATTGCAAGAGAATTCTATACAATCACAAACAAGGATGACTCGACCAAATCAAACCTACTGATTTCTAGCAAACAAAAAGCATGATGGCTCCACTTAGATTGTTTCTAGACCAGCTTCTAATCCTTCGAAAGGGAATTCGTTACAATTTAAGCAAACTCCTCTGGAATCAATCCGAGTCAAAGTAAGTTGAATTGAGGCGAGGGAAGCTCAATGGAGCTTTGATACCCAAGGCCTCACCGCTATCACAAGGCGGCGCAGTCACGCATTCAACTCACAGAAACCATTATGAACTTCGAGGTGTGCTTAAGAAAGTAACCAATATCCTTCGAAATTTTTTCCTAATAAGCGCGTTACCCTATCGATCTCGTTCTAGTCAAGTTTTAAGCTTGGGTTCGCTTTAGGTTTCGTTTTCCTAAGGCGGGCAAGAAGAGAGCGGTGATGAAATCCGAACCCTTATCTTGTATTGGACAGGCCTTGCCCTTTACTAGGAATTTAAAAACAGTCCAAATTCGTCCTCAATCAATGAATCACCTTAAGGAATACAGTAACTCGCTTACAGGAGATTCGCGAGTGTTTCGATGGACTTACCTCCCGTACCAGACGGGGGATGAACCGTTGAAGTCGACTCGGGCCACGACTCCTATGTCATGTACGAACCCGAGGGGCCGAGACGATATAGTAATCGTCGTCCTTCCCTGCACACAGTTTATATAATTATTTTTTTAATAATACCCTTCCGTAGGGTTAAAAAAAGAATAAAGGCCAGTTGTTTAAAGTCCAAAGTCCAAAATAAATAAATAAATAATTATAGTTTTCCTCACACACTCTAAAAAAAAATTAAAAATTAAAAATTAAATCCTAAAATTGTCCTTTTTTCTTCTCTTTTCGCTTTTCGCTTTAAGCTTTTTCCTCTCCAAGTCCTTAGTGCTCCACTTCGAACCTGTAAATCAAAGAAAAAAAAGACAAAGTAAAAAGGAACAAATAATAAAAAAGAATATAAACCTAAAAAAATAAATAAAAATAAATCTATAAATAAGTCCGCGTCGGCGGCGCCATTTTGTTGTAATATTAATATTGCGATAAGTAGGGGATTCGTTACTCGGACTTGAAAAGATTTAAAAAACATATGTACAAAAATTGTCACAGGATCAAGAGACACTAGGACTCAAGATTCCACCATAATCATTCATATAATTAATATATTTATTCCCAAAACAATTATAGCTCACATAAAAATAGGGACTCTAATTCTTGCCAAGGTAGATTTTTAGAAGATTAACTGTAAATCGAAAGCATGGCATATCAAAAGTACTAAGACCAAGCATAAACCATCAAAAGAAATGACAATCAATTAAGAAAAATCATAAAACTATTTATAAAAAGTGCAAGAAGTCATGAAAGAATTAAATAAATTATTATATGCGTGAAATATGGCTTCCTCCATCATCCCAGTGTTGGGGGTTTAGCCTCTCATATTATTCATGTTCTCAAAATACAATTTTATAGCTCAAAAAGTTGATTAAATGATGAGAAAATATTAAACGGAGATTTCGCAACAGTTATAAGCGTTACAATTGCGCTGTCAACTGTTGCGCTGCATAAACAAAACTTAAGTGCAGTAAAGAGCGACACAACCTGAGCGCTGTAAACAACGACACTTTCTATCTGCTGCTAAAACTGTTGAAGAACGACGGTCTTTGGACAGTCTGTTCTTCGTCTTCTTCTTCCCCAGCAGCAGCAGGAAGCTCTCCTGCAATGGCTGCTGGTGCTCCTTCCTTGCTCCTCTGACTCTCTTTCGACCCCCAAACTCTTGATAAAGCTTCTCTGAACTCCCACAGGACTTTTTATACTCGACAGGCCCAAAAATCTCTTGGTTTGATCCCGAATATCTTCTATTATTCTTCACGGCCTCGTCCGTTATTTCTTTCCCTGTGGACTCTGATTTCTCGTTAATAGCAGATATCTGGTTTTTAATAACTTTCCAAACTTTGTTAAGATAGGATAGAAGCAAAACTAACTTTCCAAACTTTCTCGTTAATAGCAGATATCTTCTGCTGATTAATCACCATATCTTCGAAATATGTTCACGCTCCTGCTGTTGATGCTGTCTTCCTCCAACAGATTATCCAGCCCATTTTGATTAGTTAAACTGCCCAAACTAACTTTGTTTGATCAATACAAGTCCAGCCCAATCATTTACAGCGATTGAATCTCGTTAAAACAGCCCGAGAATTCAACTCCAAAATCTGCAGCGTCTGCATGCAATATTCCCGCCGGAAGAACAAGCCGGAATCCTGTTAATCCTTAAATCCATCGTTCTATCCCAACTGGATCAAAATCAACACATACATCATCCCTTTCTAGCCCATAGGAGTAAACCCAATTAATTTCAGCCATTGAATCGACATGAAACATCCTCAAAATTCAAACCCTAATTCTGGCAGTTTCAAAAACATTTTTCCCGCCAAAACTATTCTTGGTGTTTTGATCAATTCCTGATTATCCAGCCAATTCTAACCGAATCTGAGACCATTATCATCCCTGTTAAGCTCAATGGAAGATTCCCAATAATTTTTAGCTGTTTAATCTCAATCTAAGTCCTCCAAAATCCTAACCCTAATTTGACAGCACTATTCACCCATTTTCCCTCCAAAATTCAAATATTTGAAATGAAAATGGTGTCCCCCTAATCCAGTTTGGGTGTCCCTTTAGCAATTTGGTCTGAAATAGTAATTTTGGGTGGAAATATAAATTTTTTTGGGTTCTTCCTGGACATTTCTGGGATGTTTCCGTTGCACTTCTGGGGTACTTCCGGTGCGCTATCAACGGAGCTCCAAACGCCGCATTTTTAACCAATTTCGCCGCAAAAAGATTATTTTTCCAAAAACACCTATAAATAAAAAAAACACCATAATAAGTACAAAAATGGGCATTAACAGTATATACAAATGAGATATATTAGACACATTAATGCGTCTATCAGTAACCAATATTCATGCGACACGGTAATATCTTTCCTTATCTCTTTTGCTTCATTGGTAACAGTTTTTCCTTGTTCATGCTTTTAATTTCATCTTTAGAACATTGAGGACAATGTTAGATTTAAGTTTGGGGGTATGGGAGAAAGTTCTTAGTTTAAATAAATAAGCTCCAGAGACTAGAAATTTATGCTTATTAAGGTTGGCACTAACTAATCTAAGTGGATGGAAGCATTTTGGTTGTAGGAATTGAGGAACCAATCTGATTAGATGGAAACATCTAAAGAGTCTATTCATAAAAACACAGAGCTCAGGTGTTATAAAAAGAAAACATGGTAGTTTCGCCATATCCTCGTGATGGAAACATCGAAAGAATCCTGATCACTTCTTTTTTTTCTTCCTTTTTACCATTACTAGGGTGAAATAGAGTGACTGAGATGAAAAACAATTTGAGACCAGACCAACCGGAATAAATAAAATAAAGTCAACCACTGGTACCCTTGTATATGCCAGCTGAGTTGACCTAGAGTTAGGATTATCGACCACTGGTTCCCTTGTATTTTCCAGTGTGTTGATATTAGTCCAGACCAGTATCTCAGTCCATTAAGATAGGTTCACCTTAGTCAACATCATCCACATTTTTCTCTATATGCATCTTCTTAATCTATCCATGTGATTGGTTGACTCCGGTTTATGATGTCCAGAAACTATTTGAGTAGAGCTCTGTCACTTTATATGAATTTTAGTATGCTTGAGTGCAAACTCGTCTACAAAAATTGGAATTTCGCATCATGATACTTCCTCCTATAGTCAATAAGTATGCCAACCAAGGAGATTCTTTAGTGCCTTCCAAGGTTCTGCATAGATAGCTAGGGCCTGGAGTAATGGTTTTGTGGGCACACCTCTGGTAAACCCTCCCGAGATTAACTTGGTTTTATTTATTTTTTATTATTTTTCTCGAGGACTAGCAAATAATAAGTTTGGGGGTATTTGATAGACGCATTTATATGTCTATTTTGTTCTCAATGTTCTGTATTGTTAGACTCGATTAAATACTTATTGTGTTATTTTATGTTTTTGTAGATGTTTATGGAAAAATAAGCTCTTGCGACAAATTTGGCTCCAAAAGTGGTGTTTTACACCCTAGGATAGAGTCCTAAAGACACCCCAGAAATGCACCGGAGGAACCCAGAAAAATTACTAAAGGCACATCAAGGGACATGTGTTATTCGGACTCCAGCAACGGATAAGGGGGCGACCACTGGATAAGGGGTGACCTTCTTCACAAATTCAAAAATATATTTTGGCGGGAACATATTTGCTCTTCACTGGCAGATTTTCTCGATTGCATTTGGAAGTGATTTTGTGCGATTAAATCGCTGAAACTTTGTGGAAACATGTATTATATCATAACAGAGCTGGTATGGGTGATTGTTTTGACTGAATTTGGCTGGATAATCACGTGGAAGAAATCAGGGCAACACGGGTTTGAAAATGATATTCACGGATTTTCAGCAAGTTTGATGTGTGCTGCTCGTGTTTGGATGACACTTAGTCATTGAAGATGCGTGTTGAAGCTAAATAAGGGAGTATCAGAAGCTGTTTACGCGTGGAGAATCATTTCAGGGAAGAAAATATTCGGAAAATATTTTCTTTAAAACCGAGTAATGGAGGATCATGGAAAGTTAATGAGCGTGATTTCTTGACGTTGTTGGGTATAAATAGGTTCCCTGGGTGTCCTAGAAGGATGTCAAGAGTTTGGGGTCGAGAGGAGGTCCAGAGAAGCAGAAATCAAGAGTTGATGAAACTCTGTTTCTGCTGCTGCTGCTGATGAAGAACACCAAGGACACGAAGAACAGACTCGCAAGGACAGTCGTTTATCAACAGTGTCTAAGACGCACAGATGTGGGTCGCAGTGCAGTCTAAACAGCAGCAGCACTTGTGTTTAATCGTTCATTCTGTGACGATTTTTGTGCGTCGCAGATTACAGTTTTATACCATTTTATCCATTTCTCTCCATTGTAAACACCATTTGAGCTATAAAAATATATTTTGAGCGTGTTTTCATCATGAGAAGCTAAAACCCAACACTGGGACGACGGAGGAGGCTGAATTTCATCCTTGGGGTAATTTATTTTATTCTTTTTTTTGACTTTTGAATTAATCTAAAATTGAAATATGATTTGAATTAATTGGTTGTTATTTAATTTGATGATGTATGCTTAGCTTAGTTGTTTTGATACATCATGCTTAGGACTTACAATCAATGTTTTAAGAATCTATCTTGGCAAAATCAGAGTCTATATTAATTTTATTGAGTTTTAATTGTCAAAGAATATATGAATGAACCTTGTGTGGTGAATTAAGCCAAATCGTTAGTCCCAGTACCTCTCACCCATTGTTAATATTTTTGTATATATATTTTTATTAAATCTAAAAATTCCATTTCCTTCACAAATCTGAAATGAATCCTATTTACTACCACCCCATCAAAAATCTAAAATCAGTTGTGCACTGCACGCTGTAAACCTCCAGACCAATACCCCAGTATGTATCCCCCAGTTTGTGACATGATTGATGTCTCGAATGTGCAGATCGTGGGACCCATAAAAGGTAGCATGTAATGCTAGGTTAAATAACTAAGTTATTTGGGAATTTGATACTTGTAAAATATCACGTGAATTCTATGCGTGTAATGCATTGAATATATTCAACATGTATGAAGCATCGCTGTTGAGCGTCTTAAAATAGCATCATGTCTAGCCTACTTCATGTGATGGTTTGGAGGCTGCACAAGCAAGTCCTCTCTTGGCCGACCACATGGTGTGGTAGAGTGGCGGATGGTAATCACCACAATACCTCATTGACCAACTAACTCCTGACCAGGGCTGTATAACCAAGCAGGTGAAGTTCAACGGACGAGATGATCTTTGAGACACTCATCTGCGACCATTAGTGGAATTAGGGTTTATGAAGAGGTGCGCAAGCATCACTCTCCATCTTGGTCGAATCCAAGCTTGGGACACAATTTTGGCAAGGCCGATTGGACATGCGTGTAGATGGCATGCCAGTGTACATGCCCATACCTCATTGTCTCGTGAAAGTGTAATCTAGATCTCTTAATTTGACCGACAAAGATGAGCGCTAGGATTGATTTGCGACAGAGATTTTGTGCCGCAAAGGCCGCGCGTCATGCCAGCTTTGGGCGCGCGTTTCGAGGCGGCCGAACCTGGTCGGTCTTGGCCGATTAGTCTGGTGTGCAAACAGCGGGCTGATGTACACGCATGTATTTCATTGTCCCATAGAAACGTGATCTAAGCCACTCAATTAGTTCAGAAAAGTTGAGTGGTCGAGATTAGTTTTCAATTGGGAGGTGTGACCACGCCTAGTTTGGACGTGCGAATCGAGGCAACCAGGTATGATATGCCTTGGCCGATCGGGTGTGGAGATAGATGGGCCCACGGTGATCATGTTGATGCGCACCAGACCTGCCTAGTCTATTCCTGGACCCTTCATTCGTGCAGGAGAAAATAAACGCTCGTGATGTTCAAACCCTAATTAGGGTTTCACCGGTCGTGCGTCATGCCTTGTTTGGGCGTACGAACTGGGACAACCAACTATAGTTGGTCCTGACCGATCGGTCATATATGTAGGCGGGCCCACCGTAATTATGTTGACATGCTCTGGGCCCTTTGAATCTACATCTACATAGATGGATGGTTGAGACTACTTTGCGATACATGTAATGTGTTGCAAACCCTAATTTAGAGTTTCTCTTCCACGTTGTTTTGGCTGGACGTATTGGCAAGCCATGCTACCCTTTTGGGGAGGCCGACCATGCGGGTCCGCATTGGGCCGGTGGTGAATACTACAATACCTGCTTGAGGGTTACGGATTCGATCCGAGCCATCCAATCATTCTGGTGAAGTTGGATGGTCGTGATCGTTTCTGAGACTGATATGGACAGTCCATATGATCAATCGGTCTAGTATAACACTCCGAGAGTTATATCATGTACGGGTATTTCGTACATGCTTCATTATTAATGCTTGGAGATTCGTGTTGCTCTGCTAAGAGCAACACTCAATCGTCATGTCGCACCAATGATAAGAGTGGAGCAGTACAGGAAATACAAGGCTGGTCATACATTAATAATGTTATAAATTCACAAGGTATATGGGATTGTTGCTACATGATCCATTTTAGGTGAATGAGTAAAGTGGAGAAGTATTCATCACTTATCAGTGGCTTTATCCTTTGCAGGATGTCAGCGCATAAATTTGGTTTTACAATTTTAGCCCTGAACTAAAATCCACCATCAACATTGAGTCCCCTTCCTAGAGCATAATGGTTGCATTATTGTGGGGTAGGCATGAGATGGTGACAGCTAAAGATAAAACTTATGAGACAAAGTTAGATGTTACCAGGAGAGATGGGTCGTCTTGTCCTTGGAGCATGTCACGTTCAAGAGGCGTCCAGGAGAGCGTTCCCCTAGCATGATGTCGGTCTTGCCTGCTTTGATCGACCTTTCTATGCCTGCTTCGGTCGAGGAGCTATTGCGCCTGCTTGATCGAACGTGGGCTTTATGTGCCTAATCGATGGAATGTTGCGCCTGCTTCGTTCGTGGGAGTACGCCAGGTGTGACGACGACCTTGGTGGGACCGGTTTCTTCCTTCAGATATTTGATCCAAGAAGGGAATAGAATTTGTATGCTTCTCTTCCCATAGACAACCGTGCATGTAACCCTGAACGGATGTGGACCCCATCATGTATATGCTTCGACCAAACGTTACCCTATTGCACCTGTTTGATAGGCATGTGGGCCCGCCTATTTTGCTCAACCGTGGGACTCATCATGCGTCCGCTTGATCGAACGTGGGCTTGTTGTGCCTTCTTTTCTTGGGGCCGGCTGTTGCCTCACCCAACACCATACTTGCTCCTTGACCAACACCGGCCTTGCCTTGACGAACACCGGCCTTGCTGACGGACATCCCTGCCTCGACCGACACCGGCCTTGCTGTCTTGTTTCGTTCGAACACCGGACCTGTCCCGTATACCATCTTTGTTACTTCTACCAACATCGGCCTTGCTGCTGTGACCAACACCGATCTTGCTGACTAACACCGGTCTTGCTAACCAACATCAGTCTTCCCTTTGCTCGAACGTGGCACCCAGGCGTGCTTGCTTTGTCCAAACGTGAACCTTGTATGTTCGAACATGGTGTGGGTCCCGTTGAGAGCATTGAAGAAGCTTCTGGAGCGATCAGGTCCTGGAGAGCGTTGAAGAAGCTTCTGGTGGAGGGAGCGTTGAAACGGCTTCTGCTGGAGAGAGTGTCGAAGAGGCTTCTGCTGGAGAGAGCGTTGAAGCAAGCTTCTTGTGGAAGAGAGGTGAAGCAGCTTCCTATTTAGTTTGATTTACACTTGAGAATTACATGCTTCTTGATTGACCGTGTTGAAGAAGTCCCTGACTGACGGTGCAGGAACTTCATGCTGAGCCTCAGTCCCCAAGCGTGATTTACATGGTTCTATCTTGTATGGTCAGTGGGTTTACCATAATAAAGATATCACCATCTCTCCTCCGTGAATCTACTACTTCTCCGTGGGAAAATAAAATATGCAGAAGTTCGGATTACCTCTGTTCGTAGTGGTTGTTGCTACGGTGAAGCTTGAACAACGGTTCTCAACCGCAGCTGCGATCAGACGAGACTGGGAGGAAGATGGCGCGAACTTGGAGGTTTTCATATAGTGGTAGATCTCGTCTCGTTATTAGAGGGAGAAGCTAATGATGGAACCGATGGCTTCTTGATGTTGCCTCATGGAAGGAAGAAGATGGGGAAAATTCCCTGCCCACGAGTATCCATTGAGCCTTCCACTTGATAGATGTTGCCACGCTGGGTTCATGAGACCGTCTTTACGCCTGCGTTGCGCTTCACAGACGTCCAGGAATATCACCGGCCTTTGACAATACTTCTGCACTCTTGAGTATATATTCGTCTTTGGACATCTTGGAACGATAGCGTGCTTGCATCTCTCTAAATTCACCATCTTTGAGATGGGCAGTGCTAAGTGTCATACTCCTTTTCCATTATCATCTTCGGATAGTGTCTTTGAGGAGTAGGGAAGTTCCTTCATGCGAATGACTTAACTAATGATGAAGCTCTTGACATGGAGAATCTGTATGTACCTCTTAAGACCCAGGTGCAATCTACTTTGGTAACGCAGCTACTTCTTCTACATGAGACGAAATTCTGAAAGCGTCTCTCATTGATGTTGCTGCCGTCGATCCAGACATGGAATATCTTGGACGTTGTTTCATCATTGTGGCGGTCGTGCATGTGCTATTGGAGTTGGAGTTGGAGATCTTGGACGCGCATGATGTTGTATCTCGGTGGTTTTCCTCTTACTGCTTCAGCGGAACTTCTTACAAAGGCTGAAGATTGTATTGCCCGTTGGTGAAATATATGTTTCCACGAACATTGTGAGGCTCTTCATTACTGGCAGGCTTGCTGTTTCTAGTAGAGCAGGTGTTGTCGTAATTGCACCATGCTTATACATCCTTATCTGGTTGTAGCCGCTACATCCATCCATGTAGGAGAACATGCCGTGTTCGCTGGTAGCATCTACCAACATGTCGATGTTAGGTAGAGGAAATCGTCATTGGGGCAGCATTCGTTCAAGTCTCTGGAATCCATGTAACACCTGATCTCGCTCCTGAATTGCCTCGGAGATTGTTTGACCGGCTTGGATCGGAGATTGTATGAATACTTACACAAGGTCGAGCTGATGGAGATAGGCCTAGGAGATTCCTCATCCTCGAGCTCATCAGTTGTGGAGTTGGTACCATCTTGCAGCGGTCGTGGATCATCCAACACCTCTTCATGTGGATCATTATTGTTGTAGAATTCCGTTGGGCGGAGAGACTGGGTAATAGTCTCCCCTGCTGATTGCTAACAGAGGCGTCGGTATACAGTTTTCCCTTTCTGGTCACGGCTTGCCACGAAACATGGGTTGTGGATTCACCGGATGAAGAGGAATGCCTTGTCAGCAAAGGTGCGTCGTGGGGATTAGCCCTCAATGATGCAAGTCGGTCCTCCTCCTGGATTGACGCCCACGTGGAGAGTGGGATTCAATGGACTTTGTCTGATCCTTCCCGCGGAGCTTCCCTCAGTTCGAACAGTTATACTCCGCATATTGGTGCGTAAGGAGACAATGATGCAGGAATACGAACGACTTATTTATCCAGCATAGTCTTCAGGCATTGGTGATAGGTTGAAGCGACGATCCCGTATGTGCTGGTCTAGTTTTCTTCAAAGTCTGTCATTGTGGTAGGATGCCATACGATCTTGCATGATCAAACCTTGGCCATCCCGAGGGTCTTGAGAGTAATCACATTCGAAGACGCTCCCGTGTCGATGATGGCCATCTTGAACTCTGAATCCTTTATGCGTGCAGTAACGTGTAGGGCTCGATTGTGACCTTCTTCTGGTTGATTGCAGCAAAACGTCTCTGCCTGATGATTCTTCGAGAGGTGTAAAAGTTCGCATAAACTTTTCACTAGAGAAACCGCTTCCTGATCCACCGGCCTCCGGCTCATAGTGAGACTATTGACTTGAGGAGGATCGTTGTGAGGATCAGTCCCCAGTGAAGGAATCTCCATGACAGGACCGTTCATATCTGATGTTTCTTCTTTGATCAGGTCCATGTAGGCCCGCTCCGCTGAAGTAACTTCTCCGGGTGTGTTGAATGCGTTCCTTGTTGGCTCCAGGGGCTGTCGCGGCTCTTGTGGCAATCGATCAGTTAATGTTTTAGGAAAAGTGAGTACCTCTTTCTGAGTTGTAGCCATATCCGTTTGAGTCTTAGCAAGAATTTCCTGCCTCTCCATCAATTCTGCGATGGTAATGGGAAATGG
Organism: Papaver somniferum; assembly: GCF_003573695.1. Classification (NCBI taxonomy): domain Eukaryota; kingdom Viridiplantae; phylum Streptophyta; class Magnoliopsida; order Ranunculales; family Papaveraceae; genus Papaver; species Papaver somniferum. Next base: position 89,935,874 of record NC_039367.1, read on the forward strand.
TCCTCCTCTCATCCCTCCGGCTCCTCGTCCTGACGAAGGAGTGGAATCTGTTTCTCTGGTGACCATCGGAGGCGTTACACTTGAGGAGATGTCTGGATTCGCGGCTGCTCTGGCTCTGGTGATGGGAGGCGTTACACTTACTGGAACATCTCCTACTCCGCTGGCGTTGGTGGTAGAAGTGACGGCTCCAAGAGATGTATTGGCCACAGTAGCTCCACTGACAAGTACATCAATACTGAGAGTGTTATCCACACTAGCTCCATCAGAATTGATTGATGATCCAGACCTGAGTTCTACCATCTTGAAATGGATTGATGATAGAATTGGTCCTAAGATCTACCCTTTTCGAAATTGATAAAGTTGAATCGGATTTTAAAGAATTGACTTTACGACCGAGAAATTAACCTCCCACTGTGGTCGCCAATTTTTTATGGGTGAAAACTATTCCTGCCGAATTTGGTAATTTGGGGTGTGTGGATGAGGAATGAATCTAAACCCTAAACAAATGCACTGCACGGGAGTGCTTTGTGATTCGAGAAATCAATCTGTACAATTCTGGCCTAAACCAAGAAATGGTCGTTCCAGACTTGCTTCGGTCAGAAAGTGAAGGATATGGGGTTGATCTTATGGAGGGAAGTGAAGAAGGTGTTGAGATTGTGAAGGTGTTGGCTATGTATGACTTGTATCAGAAAGCTGAACTTACTTACATAATGAAAGCTATCAGTTCTGGCGTACGATTGTATCAACACTTGGTTTCTGTTGTCTTGTCTTGTTTGAAAATAGGGAGGAGAACCTATTTATACAAGTCATTGAGCCTAATCCACGTATCTCATGGGAAGTGGATAAAGTGGAGTAATGGAGTAGTGGAGTTGCGTATGTTAGTGTTACACGATCAGTCTTGCCCACTTCTCCAATCATCACTAACCGTCCATGACTTCCTGACACGTTCCTGTGATGGCGCGTTGTGAGCTGCACGCTGTAAACCGCCAGACCAATACCCGAGTATGTATCCCCCAGTTTGTGACATGATTGATGTCTCCAATGTGCGGATCGTGGGACCCACAAAAGGTAGCATGTAATGCTAGGTTAAATAACTAAGTTATTTGGGAATTTGATACTTGTAAAATATCACCTGAATTCTATGCGTGTAATGCGTCGAATATATTCAGCATGTATGAAGCATCGTTGTTAAGCGTCTTAAAATAGCATCATGTCCTGCCTACATCATGTAATGGTTTGGAGGCTGCGCAAGCAAGTCCTCTCTTGGCCGACCACATGGTGTGGTAGAGTGGCGAATGATAATTACCACGACACCTCATTGACCAACTAACTCCTGACCAGGGATGAATAACCAAGCAGGTGAATTTGAACGGACGAGATGATCTTTGAGACACTCATCTGCGACCGTTAGTGGAATTAGGGTTTATGAAGAGGTGCGAAAGCATCACTCTTCAGCTTGGTAGAATCCAAGCTTGGGACACGATTTTGGCAAGGCCGATTTGGCATGCGTGTAGACGACATGCTGGTGGACATGCCCATACCTCATTGTCTCGTAAAAGTGTAACCTAGATCGCTTAATGTGTCCGGCAAAGAGGAGCGTCTAGGATTGATTTGCGACAGAGATTTTGTACCGCAAATGCCGCGCGTCATGCCAACTTTGAGCGCGCGTTTCGAGGCGACCAAGCCTAGTTGGTCTTGGCCGATTAGTCTGGTGTGCAGACGACGGGATGATGTATACGCCTGTATTTCATTGACACATAGAAACGTGATTTAAGCCACTCAATTTTTCCGTCAAAGTTGAGTGGTCGAGATTAGTTTGCAATTGGGAGGTGTGACCACGCCTAGTTTGGGCGTGCAAATCGAGGTAACCAGGCATGATATGCCTTGGACGATCAGGTGTGGAGATAGATGGGCCCGCGGTGATAATGTTGATGCGCACCGGACCTGCCTAGTCTATTCCTGGTCCCTTCATTCATGCAGGAGAAAATGGACGCTCGTGATGTTCAAACCCTAATTAGGGTTTCACCGGCCGTGCGTCATGCCTTGTTTACGAACTGGAAAAACTAACTATAGTTGGTCCTGACCGATCGGTCATGTATGTAGGCGTCCCCACGGTGATTGTGTTGACATGCTCTGGGCCCTTTGAATCTACATATATACCCTTCATCTATGCCTGCGAACATGGATGGTTGAGACTATTTTGCGATACATGTAATGTGTCGCAAACCCTAATTTAGAGTTTATCGTCCATGCTGTTTTGGATGGACGTATTGGAAAGCCATGCTACCCTTTTTGGGAGGCCGACCATGAGGGTCCGCATTGGGCCGGTGGTGAATACTCCATACCTGCTTGAGGGTTATGGATTCGATCTGAGCCATCCAATCATGCTGGTGAAGTTGGATGGTCGTGATCGTTTCTGAGACTGATATGGACAGTCCAGATGCTCAATCGGGCTAGTCTAAAACTCCGAGAGTTATATCCTGTACGGGTATTTTGTACATGCTTCATTATTAATGCTTGGAGATTCGTGTTGCTCTACTGAGAGCAACACTCAGTCGTCATGCCGCACCAATGATAAGAGTGGAGAAGTACAGGAAAAATACAAGGGTGGTCATATATTAATAATGTTATAAATTCACAAGGTATATGAGATTGTTGCTACATGCTCCATTTTAGGTGAATTAGTAAAGTGTAGAAGTATTCATCACTGTATTAAGGCACTACAGACACTAGCCTACTACAAACTAACTTCGATCTGGAATGTGGTTGAACCCCAATCAATCTCACACTGATCCAAGGTACAGTTATGCTCCTACGTCTTGATTATTGTTTTTGATGTTGTTGTTGTAGTAATGAGGTTCAAACTCTCGGACCTGTGAAGATTAAATTTAAAGATTTAATAAAATTATATATACAAAAATATTAACAATGGGTGCAAGAGGTAACCAAGACACTAGAGTCCACTATTATGCAAAATTGAATGATAAATATTTCAAAACCTTATTCAATTCTTAAGTCCTCTTTTATCTTTAATTCACTATCAATCATACAGATTCTCAAACATTATTTGTAAACCTTAAGCATAGATTATCAAGAGATTAAACCAAGCATAACCTATCAAACTGAATAACAAATAATTAAGAAAATCATTCAAATAATTTAAAACTCTGCAAAAGCAGCGATTAGGTGAATTATATAATTAAAAGAAATAGTTACCCATTTATGTTGCGTGAATAGCTTCCTCCATTGCCTTGGTTACGAGGGAATTAGCCGCTCATCATGTTGGAAAACCTCTCAAAATATTTCATTTATGCTCAAAAATGGTTTACAAATGATGAGAATATGAGAAATACAATAAAACCGGGTTTGTAACAATTATATTTGTTACAAACCAGAGAACTACGACCCTCAGTGACAAAATAATACTGCTGCAGCTATGTCGCAAACGCTGTAGCAAATAAGTCAGCCTGATATACGACCCACAGGTGTGAGTCGTTATTACTGTAGAAAAACAACTGCTGGTGCAGGTCCGTTCTTCGTGTTCTTCATGTTCTTCAGCAGCAGCAGCAGCAGAAACCGAGTTTGGGAAAACTCGAATTTCTTCTTCTCTAGCTCTCCTCAGCCCCCCAGACTCTCGACACCCTTTCTACTCAACCCCATCAACCTATTTATAGCCAACAGACCCATCGAATCTCACTCATTCACTCCATATAATTCTCTTTAACTCGGCAGTAAAGAAAATATTTATGGGAATATTTTCTTTCCTGTTTCATCTTCTCACGCGTTTTCAAGCCTCCAAATTACCATATTTAACTCCTTCGCGCTCCAAAAGGCTGTGAGGGTCTTCCATGCACGCACAAAACACGTTGAATCTTCTCCAAATCACGTGAAACCCGTGATATACACGAACTGCCCTGTTTTCAACCCGTGAATTTTTTAGCTGATTCTAGCCAATTCTGGTCGAACCAAAAGCCCACAGTGTGTTTAATAGGCCATATCACAACTATCTACCAAAAATCATCCATTGAATCTCCCTAGAACACGTTCAACAATTCGATCAAAAATCTGCAGAAGTGTTCTCCATTTTCCCGCCAAAAACAAAATTCAAATGGAGAAGATGACCTCCCCCTAATCCTTTACTGGGGTGCGAATAGCAGATGTATTTTGGGGTGACCTGGGGTGCCCCTTAGTAATTGAGGTGCCCTTTATCCAACGGTGAGAGTCCGAATAACACGTGTCCTCCGGGGCTTTTACCAACTTGTCGAGCCGAATTTTCCAAAAAATGTTTATTTTCCAAAGGTGCCTACAAACACATAAAACACCAAAATTAGTACAAACTCGAGTGCCAACAATATATAGTATTGAGATCAAATTAAACACAAAAATGTGTCTATCAAATACCCCCAAACTTATTATTTTCTAGTCCTCCAGCAAAATTTATTTTTGAAAAGATAAAAAGACTACACTAGCACGTGCAGCAGGCCGTTAAACCGCTAAGTGGCCCTAGCGGCGGAGTGTTGTCTCCGGAGGGTTTACCAGAGGTGTACCCACAAAACCTTTACTCCTAATTGGTCACAAGTATCCAAAGATCTATGAAGACATACATATTCTCAACCTATCTCCAAGTAAGTAGAATGCCATAGAAATTAAAGGTGTCAGCTCTAAAGCTGACTGAAGAAAAAGGGAGACACATCCACACGACTGCTAGATAAAGAGATATCCGCTACACAGCTAGATAAACATTCTAAGATGCGTCCGATGCTTTACAGCTGGATAAGATTAGGAGAGAGATAAAAATGAGAGGGACATCTGCTACACAGCTGGACTAATTACGTGTGATGAGTTAAACCAGTGCTAGAAATATTTTGTGCCAGATTGAAAGTAGACTAACAAAGCAACCAAAATGCATCTTTTTTCGACTCTCTCACAGTGCTCAGTAGAAACAACGCCTTCTTCGGTCTTCAACTGTTGATGATAAACTCTCGAACCTCATAGAACCTTGACAATTAACTCTTCTCTTCGATTGCTTGCTTGAATTATAAATTTTTTCTTCCCTATGGCCTTATTGAACAAAATGAACGTAATGATGTTTCATTTTTATTTATTTTTTTCATTTTTCAATTTTTTTTTCAATTTTTTTTTTTTTTGAAAACAAAAAATTACAAGACAAAAATTTACATGGACATAAGAGAAGGACTTTCAAAACATGTATCTTCACAACTTGTGATGTCTTGGTATCATGGATTCTAACAACTTATATCATTTGCTCTTATAACTTCAACTTTGATTTTTGAATTATTCTCTTCTATTGTTGCTTCTAAACCTAAAACGTCTTCAACTTTCTTCATAGATTTTGATGTCGCTCCGCTTGTTGATGATGATAAGTTTCTACTGAGAGAGAGTCTCAATCCAGTAACTAAGACTACATTGTGAGGTTGCTTTGTCTTTCTGGAATTTCCTGACCTACTTGCCTTTCCATCATGTATGGTTAGGTCCATCACGGTTACCCTCTAAAAGGAACAAGTTCTCTCCTGAATTTCAAGGATCTCAATGTCTTTTTCTCTAATGTCTCAAAAGGTTGTTATCCCTAGCATTCCAATTTCTATCTTTTCGGTGAGAAACGGTATGTAAACTTAGCTAACCGGATACCATGTGACGCTAGAAGTTTCAAAAGTGCGACTAAAAAGTTCTTCCCCACCCCAAACTTAAATCTAACATTGTCCTCAATGTTCTAAAGATAAAATTAAAAGCATATGAACAGGGAGAAACTGTTACCATTTGAAGCAAAAGAGTTAAGGAAAGATATTACCGTGTCGCATGAGATTGGGTTACCTCCCAAGAAGTGCTAAGTTTAAAGTTTTCAGCCAGACATCGGAAAGATTTAGTCACCTCATAGAATCAAAAATTAACAGCCGAAATAACTGTGGGTCTTCAAAACTAAATAGAGATGACCAAAGGAAACTACAATAACCCAAGAAAGTGAACGAGGATAGCATGCCCTTATCTAGTTTCTTGATTAAGATATTTACATCTAATTGTGGTTCAGGTTCAGGTTCTAAGAAAGGGTCTAAATAAAATACTTTCATTGGTTGCGTTTCTTCATAGGTGGGATCCGAATCATTAGGTCCTAGAGTCTGGAAAAACTCAAATATGATCTTAGAAGCGCACAATAATAACCTAAATAACTGAGGATCCTCTAAGTCAATAATATTTGACTTACAAAATTGACCACAATGAGAGTAGTGGTCACTCTTAAGCAAATGTGTCGACTCTAATTTCCTAAAACATTTAGGTTTAGTCTCACAACTTAATATTCGACACATTTGAAAAATAAACGTTCCCACATTTGGAAGAAAACTATTTGGTGGGAAAACAAAGTCAATCTGGGTATCATAGCCTGGGCAAACCACATCAACCAGAGGATGGGTTTCTAATGACTGAACATCTTCCTGGACATCATTAGATTCGGAAAAACGAGTATGAAGGTAATCTTGTAAAGTGGTCGAGGCAGAGATATCAAGTCCAAAAGGAGGGATCTTTGAAAGAGCTAAAGGTATGGCACAAGGAGAAGGATAATCACCCCCAAACTTAGATTTTTGGGTATCTCTAGATAGACTAGCTACAATTTCCTTAATTTCTAGATCATTGGAATCCTAAAAATAGTCAATTGCTCCTTCGAGGTTATACTCAAGCGACGTATCCTTACTCATATTTGATAGCTCTACGAGTTCATTTTCTTCGTCTAAGACTATTTTTTCTAAGTCGCTAGACTCTAAAACAGCATTTTCGGAATAAACCCGTTCCTCTAAAGCATTATCGGCTTCGTAATCAAAAGGAAAAACTACATCGTCTAAAACGGTGGTATCCCTAATCAAATCCTCGTCCTTTTGAATAGGTGAATAATCATAAAAATTGTTTGGATTTGAACTAGAATCATTATAAAGCTCAATTGGATTAATAGATTCCTGATCACTATGCCTACACATTTCAGATTCTTCATTACTACTATCCTCATCATAATAGTACGAAGATGATTGAACCTTATCTAAATAAGTAGTGTCTTTTATTCTAACCTCGTCCTCTAAATTAGGCAAATATTCACTATTGATATCAATGGTAGAATTAGAAACACTATTTTGGAAATTTAGATCATTTCGAGCAGCATTAGCTAATTGTTCATTTTCTGCCTCTAGACGTGCCTGAATTTCACTGAGCATAACACTTATACGTTCACTACTCTCGTTTATCATCTCAGAATACCGTGTACACTCTTCTTTCAAACTATTCATTGCAACTAAACGTTTATACGTCCTTTTAATCCGTTGTTGGGTCTCTTCTAGAGAAGGAACAAGTTAAGAAATATCATAATCAGGACTAGTTTTTAAGTAATTTTCCAAAAACGCGTAACTAATACTATAATGTTCCTGATTTTCTTGCTCGTAAGACCAATTCACGTGTGGATAATAATTGGGTTCACTATGGTATGAACCATAACCTTGAAAAGGATGGCGTTCCCAACCACTATTCCCAACATGGTCATAGAAAGGATGATGTCCATATTCAAATTCAGGTCAATAATCATTGTATTGGATTCTATCATACCAGTTCGACATTCTTAATTGCAAGGGAATTCTACACAATCACAAACAAGGCTGACTCGACCAAATCAAACCTATAGAATCTAGCAAACAAAAAGCATGATGGCTCCACTTAGATTGTTTTCTAGACCAGCTTTTATTCTTTCGATAAGGAATTCGTTACAATTTGAGCACACCCCTCTGGAATCAATCCGAGCTAATGTAAGTTGAATCGAGGCGAGGGAAGCTCAGTGGAGCTTTGATACCCAAGGCCTCACCGCTATCACAAGGCGGCGCAGTCACGCATTCAACTTACAGAAACCATCAAGAACTTTGAAGTATGCTTAAAATAGTAACCAATATTTTTCGAAAGATTTTCCTACCAAGCTCGTTACCCTATCGGTATCGTTCTAATCAGATTTTAAGCTTGGGTTCGCGTTAGGTTTCGTTTACCTAAGGCGCGCAAGAAGGGAACGGTGATGAAATCCGAACCCTTATCTTTATGGCCAGGCTTCCCTTTACTAGGAAATTAAAAACAGTCCAAATTCGTCCTCAACATAATCACCTTAAGGAATACAGTAAACCGCTGACAGGAGATTCGCGGTGTTTCGAAGTTACCTCCCGTACCAGACGGGGAAGAACCGTTGAAGTCGACTCGGGCCACGACTCCTATGTCATGTCGAACCCGAGGGGCCGAGACGATATTGTAATCGTCGTCCTTCCCTGCAAACAGTTTATATTTAATTTTTTTTTATATAACCCTTCCGTAGGGTTAAAATAAATAAAATAAATTCCAAAGTCCATAAAAAAAGCAAAAAAAAATAAATTCAAAAAAATAAAAAGTCTAAAAAAATAAAAATAAAAAATAAATAATTCTCTCTTTTTTTTTCTCTCTTTTTTCTTTATTTTTTTGCTTTGTCTTTTTTCCTTCTCTTTTAGCTTTAAGCTTTGATTCCAAGGTCTTTAGTATCCAACTTCAAACCTGTAATACAAAGACACAACCAAAGAACGTAAAAAAACAAATGGAATAATAAAAAAAAAAAACCTAAAAATTCTACCTAAGCACAAATCCGCGTCGGCGGCGCCAAAATGATTATTTTTTGATGTGTTGTTGTAGTAATGAGGTTCAAACTTCGACTTGTGAAGATTAAATTTAGATTTAATAAAATTATATATACAAAAATATTAACAATGGGTGCGAGAGGTAACCAAGACACTAGATTCCACTATTATGCAAAATTGAATGATAAATATTTCAAAACTCTATTCAATTCTTAAGTCCTCTTTTATCTTTAATTCACTATCAATCATACAGATTCTCAAACATTATTTGTAAACCTTAAGCATAGATTATCAAGAGATTAAACCAAGCATAACCTATCAAACTGAATAACAAATAATTAAGACAATCATTCAAATAATTTAAAACTCTGCAAAAGCACCGATTAGGTGAATTATATAATTAAATGAAATAGTTACCCATTTATGTTGCGTGAATAGATTCCTCCATTGCCTTGGTTACGACGGAATTAGCCGCTCATCATGTTGGAAAACCTCTCAAAATATTTCATAAATGATCAAAAATGGTTTACAAATGATGAGAATATGAGAAATACAATAAAACCGGGTTTGTAACAATTATATTTGTTACCAACCAGAGAACTACGACCCTCAGTGACAAAATAAGACTGCTGCAGCTGTGTCGCAAACGCTTTAGCAAATAAGTCTGCCTGATGTACGACCCACAGGTGTGAGTCGTTATTACTGTAGAAAAACGACTGCTGGTGCAGGTCCGTTCTTCGTGTTCTTCATGTTCATCAGCAGCAGCAGCAGAAGAAACCGAGTTTGGGAAAACTCGAATTTCTTCTTCTCTGGCTCTCCTCAGCCCCCCGGACTCTCGACACCCTTTCTACTCAACCCCAGCAACCTATTTATAGCCAACAGACCCATCGAATCTCGCTCATTCACTCCATATAATTCTCTTTAACTCGGCAGTAAAGAAAATATTTCTGGGAATATTTTCTTTCATGTTTCATCTTCTCACGCGTTTTCAAGCCTCCAAATTACCATATTTAACTCCTTCACGCTCCAACAGGCTGTGAGGGTCTTCCATGCACGCACAAAACACGTTGAATCTTCTCCAAATCACGTGAAACCCGTGATATACACGAACTACCCTGTTTTCAACCCGTGAATGTTTTAGCTGATTCTAGCCAATTCTGGTGGAACCAAACGCCCACAATGTGTTTAATAGGCCATATCACAACTATCTACCAAAAATCAGCCATTGAATCTCCCTAGAACACGTTCAACAATTCGATCAAAAATCTGCAGAAGTGTTCTCCATTTTCCCGCCAAAAACAAAATTCAAATGGAGAAGATGACTTCCCCCTAATCCTGTACTGGGGTGCGAATAGCAGATGCCTTTTGGGGTGACCTGGGGTGCCCCTTAGTAATTGAGGTGCCCCTTATCCAATGGTGAGAGTCCGAATAACACGTGTCCTCCGGGGCTTTTACCAACTATTCGAGCCGAATTTTCTAAAAAATGTTTATTTTCCAAAGGTGCCTACAAACACATAAAACACCAAAAATAGTACAAACTCGAGTGCCAACAATATATAGTATTGAGATCAAATTAAACACAAAAATGTGTCTATCACGTCTCTGATCCCAGCAGGATACTACGCACTTGATTCCCTTAGCTGATCTCACCCACAACTAAGAGTTGCTACGACCCAAAGTCGAAGACTTTAATAAACAAATATGTATCACAGAGAAAAGTCTAAAGGAATATGTAAATCTGTCTCCCACAGAAATACCTACAATTTTTTGTTCCGTCTTTTGATAAATCAAGGTGCACATGAACCAATTGATAAACCGGACTTATATTCCCGAAGAACAGCCTATTATTATCAATCACCTCACAATAATCGACGCGGCGAAAGAAGATATTGTGGAATCACAAACGATGAGATGAAGATGTTTGTGATTATATTTATATCTTGCCTATCGGAGATATACATCTCAAGCCAATTGTTACGATTGTACTCAAAACGATAGAAGATGCAAGATCAGATCACACAACTATGAGAAAGTAGTACCGGTCTGTCTTTACAATCCCAATGAAGTCTTTAAGTCGTTAACCTGGTTTACAAGAAGAAACCTATGGTTAAAGGAGAATTGACTCTAGCTAATACAACTAGTATCACACAGGATGTGTGGGGATTAGGTTTCCCAGTTGCTAGAGTTCTCCCTTATATAGTCTTTCAAATCAAGGTTTGCAATCAATGTTAGCTTGGTAACAAAGCATTCAATAGTCACCATTAGATTAAAACCTTATTAGATTCAAGATAATATCTTTCAACCGTTGGATCGAAAACTTAGCTTGTTACACACAAATGAAACGCACGATTTTAGGTTTGTGTAACCGTACCCAAACATGTACATTTGTTGGTTCAACAATAGTTAACCAAATGGTTAGCCATATGAGCACTTACATATCAACCATATTCTTCTTCACCATAACTAGTTCAAATGACTCAAATGAACTAGTTAGAAAGTTGTTCAATTGCAAGAAAATCTTATGTAACTACACCAGACACAATCGAAGCAAAAACGATTTGATTCACTCAAATCGGTTCATGAACTTTATAGTCACGGTTTGCATTTAGCATTCCTTAGTTAATATAAATAAGTTCACAAGCAATCGTCTTTAGATATAACCAGCTTAAGTTCGCAGACTTAGTTCGCGGACTTAAGTTCCCGGAAGGAGTTCTCAAACTCCAGCAGATATTCTCGGGTCGAGAACTTCCACCAGTTCCCGGACTGGGTTCGCGGACTGAGTTCGCGGACTGAGTTCACGGCTCTTGTTCCGGTTCTCTTGATCAACAAAGTTCGCAAACTTCGGTTCAAGTAAAAAGGACTTATACATATGTGTTGCCACACAATGCTTATATCCAACATTGGTTATATAATCTAAACTCTCATTTCAATCATTGAAACATTTTTAGAGGACGTTATATAGTAATTATTCACAAACCATTTCTCGTCAAAGCAATTTTCAAAGTGATTGAAACATATCATGACTTTCGTCACTAGGTAAGTATGAACTTGGCCAAAGCGAAAGCTTACCAACACATATTTCGAGAAACAGATAGGCGAGATAAACTCGACTCGAAATAGAAAATGTGTATAATCAAAGTCTATATAGAAAAACGATTTTTTCTCAAGATAGGAGATAGAGTAGATAGACTTTTGAGTGATAGATAAGTTCAAGTCTCCACATACCTTTTAGTCATTGAAGTTCCACCAGTTCCTTGAGTAGTCCTTCGTCTTGTATGATGATTTCCATGGAGTTCTTGAGCTCAATTACACTTTCTATCCTAGTCCGAGACTTAGCTATAGTAGACTAGAAATCAAGACTTATAGTTTTGATCACTAACATTGACAAACATACTTGAGATAGCAACGCATGCGAGTTCGACCAAGCAATGCTCTAATAACAACAATGGAGGTGGTATTGTTGTCATTCAAAGCCTGTTCAAAAACACAAATCAGTCTAAGAGCTTATATAGCAGTATATCCATGATTCAAGGTTTTATCTTGAAACACCTTGTTACATTTGTCTTTCTATATTTTTCATGCAATGGTAAGGATTGCATTAGGTTGAGTAACATTGTTGATGTTATTGAGAACTGAGTTGATCCAATCATTAATGTTAACAATATAAGAATTATTTTGGGTAATGAGATGATTGTATGGAGTTTCTGCCCAGAGAGCTCTAGAGAAAGGGCAATGTAGATTAAGTTCTCAGTTGTCTCCACACTTCCATTATCACATAGACTACAATTTAAATCTTGGGGTATTTCTATGTTGTGCTAATTTAACTCTAGTAGGAAGTATATTCTCAAGAACTTTTCCAAATGAAAAGTTGGACTTTAGGGATGATATTAGCTTTCCATAAAGCTTTATAAATAGGTGAAATGCACTGATTATTACTAGAAATGGGACTCTCTCCTACAAGACATTTATATGAAGTTATAACAGTAAAATTATCTTTCCTAGAATGCGGCCATATCAATCTATCAGAACCACTCAAAGGGATTCTAATACTAAGAATCCTACTAACATTCGCATGGGTGAAATAATCCCTAAGAATATCAACTTTCTAGCAATTATTATTACTATCAACAAAATCAGCGACGGTAAAAATAGGATTGGGAAAATACAAACACAAGGGAGTAGAAACTTCTAGAGTCCAATTATTTGTAAAGGCAACAATACTTTGACCGTTCTTGACTTCCCATATAGCATTATCTCTTATTAACAACACTATGCATGGGGTGACAGTTTTGAAATATTTTCATTTAAGAATGATTATCGAAAAATCATCAGCATCATGGATTAGCCTCCAAGCAAGTTTGAATATAAAGGAAAGATTGAATTTCTTCAAATCTTTAAACCCTAAACCAACTAAATGTATATGGGTACATATTTTCCTCCATAATTTCATATAAATGCCCCAATGACCATCTTAATTTACTCCACCAAAAAATCTCTTTGAGATTTTTCCATGCCATAAATGATACTATCTGGAATCAAGAAAGTATTCATGTACATAGGTGAAGCTTTCAAAACATGCTACAACATTACATACCTACCAGCCTGGGTGAGATGTTTGCTTTTCCACTGGCATTTTTTTTTATCAAAGTGATCAAATACTCGAAAGACATTTTTTTATTTCTACTAATGAAAATAGGAATACTAAGACATTTATCATCTAACTCAATTTTCTTTACATTGAAAGATCTGATAAAAAACACACATTTATCAGGGTATACATTTTTACTGAAAAACACCATAATATTTGGAAGTTAATGACTTCGCCAGAGGCGGCGCTAAAGTCTATTATAATAGACATCACATTATCATCCTCATCATGAGAGGCTTTGAAAAAGAGTACACAATTGTCTGTATAAAAAAGGTGTGATATGTTGGGAGCATCCCTAGTTACTCTAGCTCCATGAACAAGGTTCACATTTTCAGAATGAATAAGATACCTTGAAAATGCTTCCATGCAGATAATAAACATGTATGAATACAAGGGGTCACCTTGTCTCAGACTCCTGGATGGTCTATAAGTTTTGCATAATGAACTACTTAATATGATTAAAATGCTAGTCGTACTTATACATTGAAATATCAAATCACACCAATCGTTTGAGAATCCAAAAATTTTTAAGACATCAACTAAGAAAGACCATTCGATTCTGTCAACGGTCTTAGACATATCCAATTCAAGGCCATGACACCAGTATTATCCTTAAGTTTCTTTATTGTATGTATGCACGATTTCATGAACAACTAGATTTTATGCCCGTGCTACACACCGGACGGACCGGAAAACCATCCACCATTATCTTCATATGCACCTGTAAATAGTTTAGCATTAGCAGTTCAGCAGTAGATGTATGCATGATCCAAAATATTTGCCAAAACTTTAACATAAAAAAATTGAATAAAGTTGAATAACCATAAGAAAAAAATTGTAGCATAACCTAACAATATTGTTGAATAAGAAAAGACCAAATGTTAATAAGATAACTAACATGTTTTTCTTTTAACCATATTTTTTATTTGGTGTGATGTGGCTTCGCCTCGTCCCGTCGTGTATTTTTGTTTTTAGTGTCGTGGTGCATTTTGATTTAGTGTAGCTCGGCTTCGCCTTTCCCCACCGTGATGCACTTTTGATTTTTATCGGCTCGGCTTCACCTCGCCCCGTCACGATGCATTTTTGATTTGGTGTGTCTCGGCTTCGCCTGGCCCCGTCACGATGCATCAAATGTAAGTTGTAAACTTTGCGAGTTAATTAATGAGAAACTCACTCATTAACTTGAGGTCCCACCCACGCCAAAAGTAACCAAAAGGATTGATTCACGGCAAAAGAAAATGTCTGCAAGAAGTTGTTATTGAAGAGTGATATATCCTAACAACTAACCATAGTTCGCTTATCCATAAGCTTACTTACAAATTAGGGGATCAAAGTCGAAGTAAAGTGATTCCCCGCCTAGGGAGAACTATTATCTAACTCCTTTAAAATCCTAAGCTTTTTAGGCTCCACGTTGAACGGTGACCGTCACCCTCTCACAGAATTGCTCCCTTTCACTTTTCCTCAAAGGAGAGAAAAACAAGGTTTTTCTTCACGAAATAAAGAAATATTTTTATTTATTATCCCGAAAAAAGATTTCTACTCACAAAGGAGAGAAAAAAAATTTCTATTCACAAAATTAACAAACTTATCCGAGAAAAAAAAACAAAATCCAGGAAAATTAAAACAAAAAAAATCGAGAGAAAAAAAAACGTAGAACAAAAACTAAAAACCCTCCATATATCGCCTCTATCCTTCTCTGTTCTCATTAGATTTATTTTATCTTGAATTCTCATTGTGTTATTGATTAACAGGATCGAAGAAGTAAGGCACATATACGTAACAACAGGGTTTTGATGATGTCTTGAGAAATAAATATATTAATTAGGGTTCATATATTTAGAAAAAATACAAGAAAGCCGAAACCCTAAAACCAAACCATTGATCTCTTATTATTTCATCTTAAAATCATGCGTCTTTGATCCGGATCATGTTTTGAATGCTTGTTTTTGATTGGTTTTTTGATCTCAGAACCTGCTCTAATCTCTTTGTTCTTCATGTCCATTATTACGCTTCTGTAGGGTTTTTATTTTTGAGTTTCATTCTACAGGGAAGGTTGCAGTTGCAGTGAAGTTGGGTTCTAGGAAGAAAATCCTGAAACAAATACGTAATCCAGATCAGGTACGATTTTTCATCACATGTTCTTATTTTTACTGAACACACTCAGTTTTTTATTTGTAAGTTGGGTTTACTTCTCCAGATCATGTTCTCTTTTGAATTCTTTCCGAATTTTAATTTTCTGAATTGCAGTAATCATAAAAATTTTAACGAATTTATTTATGTTCAATTCAATTTAAGATCTTTCTAAATGTTGTTGATTCAAAGTTTAATAACTAGGATTTTCTGATTCGCAGTATTGATTGATTGAATTGAGACGCCCTAGAATTATCTCACAATTAGAATTTTATCTCCCTTATTAGGTAATCCTGGAATTGGTGAGTACCTGATTTCTCATATACGCCCTAATTGTATTTTACATTCATCTATTCAGCATCATGTGAACTATTTTTTTTGTCTTTCTCTATCGTGTTTATTCCAGTGATAGCAAAGTTTATGCTGCCATTAGAATGAGTTATTTTAATATATGTGTTATCAACAATTTTGGAATGGAGCAATTTATGCCGGTGAGGCCTGAGTATAGTTTTCAACTACTGATGAGTAATTCGGGTAAAAATGTTATGGGTTTGTTATTTGTTTTGTATGGAAACGGATGATGCTACTTTGGTGCTTGGATTATAGTTCATGGAAGAATGCCATGCATTTTGTAATTCTTTAATAATTTGTATTCATACTAATATTTTTGTCATTGCAGGGTGGTGAATCATACATGGGTGGTACCTAAAAACCTTATATGGAAGTTTGAGCCATTGTTCCACGAGGGTTATAGTTACTTTCATAGATTTTCTTTTATCGATTTCGATGACCTGCAATCGAGCCTCAACAACACTTATCTGACTGGTAAGATATCTCGAACCCTCAGTTAGAATCAATTTTAAAATGCTGGTTTGACATTGCCTCGGCTGCAAGAACCAAAGTGCAGAGTTAGAGATATGGACATAACTGCAGCTCCAATAGGTTGGATGAGTCTCTATAGGTTTCTTTGGACCAAAATTATAACTTAACATCCAAAGTAAACGATCCAAATTTTTTACTTTGCAGGGATAAGGACTAGCATGCCACCACTGTTCAAAACCAAGGTGAGTGACAAATACCATATGCTAATGCAATGATTTTTCCGTTTTTCATATACTAATTTGGGTTAATAGGGTTCAAGTCCGATATTAAGTTTTTCTTAGGGAAGATTAGAGATTTTAAATTTTAGATGTACTCATTTTCTTTGTGTTTTTGCAAACTCTGTCTCAGATATTGGATTTAACTCGCTTCATTAGATTTTGTAGGGGCTTGCTGACAACCCTACGTGTGCATATTGTCGAAATTCAATATCATTTTTCATTCTACCAAGTGCAACCTGTCTGATTGAGGTAACAGTGGTAAAATCTTCATGTCTGTTTAATGTAGACCGTTGGAAATCTTGAGCCTAGGAATTCTGGACCATATTATTTCTGACATTGACATATATGTGGGTATCCATTAGAGATAACAACATTTAGACTAAAATTGTCATTGTTTAGTGCGAAAGTACTAAGTTACACAGGATATTTACTTATGGTTTGCTTGCAAGTGTTTGAAACCTAATCCTAACAAAATTATTTGTGTGTCATCAAATTTTAGTATAACCTGCTTCCCGCAACCACTTAAAATAATGTCAATGCCTTAACATATGTGTGCATAGTGCACCTGCTGCGGATTTGGTATGGCATCATAATGAACTGAGAGGTTTCTTTATCACTCAGACGTATCATTAAGGGACCGGAAGTTTTCTTTATACTATTTATGTTTTGCATGATTGTTGATGTAATACCAGAGCTGATCGAAATCAACTATAGGTCAGTTACATATATAATATGATAAGTATCTTAACATTATAGACTATGGTTTTACATAGGAATGTCCAACAGGTGCTGTCACCGGTTTAGCTTCCCCAGCCTAAGATATGTCGCTAAATCTTATCTTTCTTTTATGCACGTGTTGAAGGAAATGAATATAATTATGTACAAGGAAACTGCAACATACCAACAGACGTTGGATGGTATTATTTGGCATACACTGAATGCAACAAGAAAGTTGTTGGTGAAATACAAAATTGAAAGATCAGGTAAAAATTCGGCAGTGCTACCAATCATTAATTTATCAACCTTTCAACGCACTAGCCCATTCCGTTAATATACATAAATTTTTTTTTAACAATGGTATTGTAAGTACCTTATGCACTTTGATTTGTATACTTTTATTTCTCTGCGCTTTTTCTCATATTTTGATTATTTATTTGTTAATTGATAATCTTCTTTTTCTCATATTTTGATTACTGATTTTTCCATTGGAATTCTAAATGTGTTGCCGATATATATATGAATCACAATAACGTAATTAGTTATGTGCATGGATGCATAATTACTATGAAGAATGTAGTATTTTTTCAAGTGTTAGTATTGTTGTGGATGCATGGATGAAGAATTTAATCCAGTGCAAGAAAAACGATTATTCCAAAGCGAAAAAGCGACCAAGTGAAGCTATATTTTTGAATCCATGTATGGCGAGCTTATATGCATCTAGAGATTATTTAATTGTGTGATTCCATTTGTATGTGTTTTTATACATAACTAATGATGATTTGTAATGTGAAGGTAATCTTTGTGTGTGTTTCACCTAGCAATTGTAGATGCATATGTTGCAATTGAGGTTTGTTTCTGTAGCTACCAGATGCATAACTACTAGATGCATAATAATTTAGTATTTGTTAAATTTGGCTACTTTTATATTGTCTAAGTATGCTACAGGTACAAGGTAGTATCTCCAAGTTGGTTCCTAGGATCTTCTGTAGCTAGATTATACTATCATATTGTTCTGTATGAAAAAAGGGAATTTTGGTTCAAGTTGAGTGCATAAATAAAAATTGATCAAAACAAAATAGAAGAAGTGATTTTTTTAATCATGTTCATTCTGTTCCAAAAATTTTGTTAACTAATGATTAAGGCTAATTTTTTTATCGAAGCAAATACACTGGGTTTTTGGTATGAGCATTTGCAGTTCTGAAATAATTCACTAAAATTGGACCAAAAGTAGAAGAAATTAATACCAAATGCTCAACTAAAAATTGATAAAGGTTTATTCATTTAGACTGATGGATAACATGATTCTGGTTTTGATTGTCACCTACTCATCTGTACACGTAGTACACCAAAATCAAAATTCGGGACGCGGTGCGACGAACTGTGATCGGTAAGAGCTAACAAACACCAAATAAAAAATATGTCGGCGAAAGGAGAAGCCGAGCCACACCAAATCAAAAATGTATGTTGAAGGGGCGAGGAGAAGCCTAGCACCAACTCAAAAATGCACGACCAGGTGAGGCGAAGTCATATCACACCAAATCAAAAAATTGTGACTTTTTTAGCCTCTAAATGCCTATATAATGTGCTGAATAAAATCTTCTAGAGTAGAAAAACCAAAAACGAAATTTGAGTTACGTTTCATAAAATTGATTTCTCACGGTGTTACATGCATAGTCATATAACATGAATTTTCAAATTTCTGAATTCTTACAAACCTGTGAGTGATATTCACCTGTTCATCTCAAATCGGTACGGGGTGAGGCGAGGCGAAGCCGAAGCCGAGCTTTACCAAATAAAAAATATGGTTAAAAGAAAAAGATGCCTAACAAATTAGTTGTTTAGGAAATAATAGAAGAGAAATGTGTGTGCATGTAGCTTTTTGACTTTAGGAAATAATTTCAATCGCATAATGGTGAATGGTAAATGATGTGCATAAAGGTTTAGGAAATAATAAAGTCGGCTCATCAACTTTAGGATGATTGGGCTGTAGTTAGTTAGCTTGCCCTTAAATTGATGCATCGGTGGATATTGATACATCTGATAAAGCAAACTAATATGAAACTTTCACATCCAGGGGTTAATGACTTAGAAAAATGAACTAATATGGAATGAAGTTTAAGTTCTTAGTCAACCCTAATAAGTTATGTTGTCCACATAATCATTTAGATGATTCACACCCAAGTTCTTTCTGATTTCAATATGTAGGAAAGGATGGCGGAAGCTATTACTGGCATATGAGTGATATTAATCTGTTCTTCTCAAATCGAGGCGAGGCGAAGCTGGGCCACATCAAATCAAATCGGGACGGGGCGAGGCGAAGCCGAACTTTACCAAATCAAAAATATAGTTAAAAGAAAAAGATGACCGAAGGTAGCACGAGCATAAAATCTAGTTTCATTCTATGACTGGATATTAATATTGGACAGAAACACACCA
Organism: Papaver somniferum; assembly: GCF_003573695.1. NCBI lineage: Eukaryota > Viridiplantae > Streptophyta > Magnoliopsida > Ranunculales > Papaveraceae > Papaver > Papaver somniferum. The sequence continues at coordinate 89,955,547 of NC_039367.1, forward strand.
TCCACTTTTGATCCCTAACCCATACAATGAGAGCGACTATAACCCGGTTCATGCACATCAGTCACGTAATTATGTTGTTCCTAAAGTACCTTTATAACATTATACTTCTGAGTTAGCTAGCATTTTACAGGTTAGCTTTAAAGTTAGCTCTAGAGTTCCTATAGTTCCCAGAATTATATCTATTTGGTTTGCTTCTATTTCTTGATCACAAAACAAACAACTCACTATAACAATGTTATGAGTAGAAACTTTGTACTGATCAGTGGTGCCAAACAGTTGTCAAGTGTTTTTGTAAGAAATTGCTAGAATTTAACAATTAACTATTAAATATTTGTTTGCTATAATCAAAAACTTAGTTCCCAATTAAAATTCCTGGTAAGCTATTATAGGTTGTCAAATAAAGCTCACTGCTCACTGATGAGTGCCAAATTTTGTATATATTTATCCCTTTTTGTTGGCATTTAACTCATCTTTTGCGCATTAATTCTACATTTTATCCCATATTCTGTATTTTCATTGTTTTCAAGAATAAATATTTTTATTAATTAATTTTGCATTTTTAGGTAATAAATAAAGTTCGGATGAGACGTGGAGCGAAAAGAGCAGAAAAGTAGTGAAAAGCCGGGAGAAATTACGCAAGGAAACCGCAAAGAATGGTGCGCACAACCTCATTTTCTACACACAAAAGCGCCTCCGTTCTCAGCCATCAGATCAGTTCTCAGGAGCATCCGACGGTCGCTCCTTCATAGAGCATCAAAATCTGATGTTTCTGCCGAGCACCACAGCGCTGAAATTCCAAGCCTTCAGATTAGATGGTAGTTGAATCCAACGGTCGCTCCTATGCCTGTGCATCAACTCCCGATGATTCCGCCTTACACTACAGTACCTAACTCCATCTGGTGCCGTTAACTTCGTTGCACCTCAGAATCCGACGGTCGCTTCACACATCCTTCCATCTATCCGTTCGATTCCACTCAGATCCAATGATCCAACATCTAAGCTTCGCAAATATCGAACTTGAAGTCTCTGCTTCACACCCTAGCACCAAACCCTATACTACCACCCAAACACTCCCTCCTTCCCAAACATCGAACTCATCTTCTCCACCCGACCATTTCCAGAACCACCATCGCCTGCAACTCCACTCCCACCCTCCTCCTCTGTCTCCTCTGCCGCAACCATTCCCTCACCACCACCAGTTCCATCACTGACACCACCATCTCCAACACCCGACAACACCCTAGCCTAGCTATTTTCTTCATCTCACAACCTCTGAAACCCTAGGTTTTGGGGTGAGTAAAATAGCTAGAAATTAGGGGACAATAGGAGCAGGAAGAGCATCAGAGGGACATCAAGAAGCATGGGTCGAGCCAATTTTGGGAGATTGTAAGCAAATTTTATGTAATTTAAAATTGCCCTAATTTTCTGATTTGGGGAAAATGGGTGTAAACCCTAATTTGCTAATTTGGGTATAAAAGGGGATGTGTATGAGATGTTAAAACTTGTTCTTGGACTAGCCAAGTTTCCACCCAATTTGGGTTAGCTTAATTTCAATTGTTACTGTTATTATCTTGCTCCTGTTACATTGCACTGTTAACCATTTGCATATGTTTTTTATTGTGATGTGTATGATTGTTGTGTGTATCTGTTTGATGTTTGTTAGCATGTTCTAATTCACCACTAGGGTGAAGATGAAACCTTAAAGCCACTGTGTAGGAGATTACAATTTTTGCTTTTCATCACTTTGCTCTCACATTGTATGTCAGGCATACTCTGTAGTTAGGATACCCCTGTGACTGAAAGTGCAGCAACCCATGTGAATTGCTTATGGTCCAAACCTCAGACTAGTTCTTTAATCAGATAACTAGTACCTTGGAGGACATTTTGGTTGCAATTGGAATATCCAACTTAGTCTAGGTTAAGAGGTGGAATCAATGCCCTAGTTTGCCATCCATCTTCAACTGTTAGTATTGTTTTCTTTCATTTGTTTGGTTTCCTGCATTTTCTGTTTTGCATTTTCATTGTTTGTTTCCCCTGCTGCTATTTCTCTTCCTGTTAATTGCTCCCTTTTCTTTTTCTCTTGGCCTTGTGCTGCTGTTACTTGTTATTCTTGCTGCCTCATCCTTGTGCTGCTGCTGCAGTACTGCTTTTTCTCTTGGCCTTGCAGACTGCTGCTGCTACTTGCACTGCTTGTGCAGCTGCTGTGCAGACCTGCAGTACTGTCTGCTGCTACTCCTGCTTGCTTTTTGTTCACTGCTTAAGCAGCTGCAGCTGTTGCTGCAGCTCTGTTGTTACTGCACTGCTGCCTTTCTGCAGATGTTGCTGCCAAGTTGCAGCTGCTACTGCATTTCTTCTACTGCAGCTGCTTCTTCTGTGCAGCTCTTCCTCTGTTGCCCTGCAGCACTGCTGCATTGCTTCCTGCCACTGTCTTTCTTGCACTGCTACTGCCACTCCTTGCCTTGTGCTGCTGTTGCAATACTGACTTCTCTTCTGTGGTTGTTGCATAGCTGCTGCTTGCTTTGCTCCAAAGCTCACTTCATTCTTGAGCCCAAGTTCAACTCAGTGAAGCCCAAAGGCCCAGATTCTTAACTGTAAGACCAAAACCAAGGTCTAGTTCACTAAGGCCCAGTTAAGGCAAAAGCCTAGTTCACTACTAAGCCCAACTTGCAAGTGAACTGTTAAGCCCAACTCCTAGTTGAACTGTTGAGCCCAAAGCTCAGACCAGTTTCTAGAACCACAGCCCATTTGCACTTTAAAGATAACTGAGCCCAAGCTCAGTTCATTTTATGTTTAACAAACCCACTAAGCCCAATCCATTCAAAGGGCATTCAAACCCAATAGTACATTAAGCCCAACACTTCCAAAGGGCTTCTAAGCCCAAAGCAAATCTAGGAACCCAATTAGCTAAAACACTTCCGAAACACACCCGATCTCTGTGGATCGACCCGTACTTGCACGAGCTACAACTGACGACCGTGCACTTGCGGTATTACTGTAGGCCCGCGTTTCCATTGCACCAAATTTATACGCCTTTCCGGACCTGCCAAGTTTTTGGCGCCGTTGCCGGGGATTGGTGCTGTGTTTTATCTGTGTTTTTTAGCTATTTTGTATTTCATTTCATAGCATTTGCATCTGCATCTGCTTCATTTCATTTGCTGTTGGACCTGCTGTTCTGAACCTGTTTTTCCTCTGCTGGGACGCCACCAAGGAAAAGAACCAAAACCCAACTGGGTTTTTGCAACAATATCAGAGCAGCTGGGCTGTGCTAAAAAGGTAAGCCTAAACCCATTCCATTTGAGAGAACCCAACCTGTGGGCTTCCAATTTTTTTAATTGTGGGCTTGTAATAATTAACCCAATTTTTTTGGGCTTTTTATTTTTCTATTTTGGGTTTGTAATAATTTATTTTTGGGCTTGTTGTTTAATTTGTGGGCTTGTATTTATTTTGTGTGGGCTTGTTTAAATTTTTCCATTGGACTTGTATTTTGGACTCTGGGTTTAAACCCAGCTGATAACCGATTGTGGGCCGCAGCCTTCCTTCCATTTCATTAGAGGCTTGCACAGTGGGCTTGCTCCCATTCAAAAACCAAATTTTATTTTTTTTAATTTTATTTTTCTTTAAAAAAAAAAAAAAAAAAAAAAAAAACTATTTCTACTTTGCTCCCAATTTTAAAACCAAATTTTTACTTGCTCCCATCTTAAACCAAATTTTATTTTTACTCCCATTTTAAACCAAATTTTCAAATGTATCCCACCAAAACCAAATTTTTCCCAAAAATCCAAACCCATCAAAAACCAAATTTTTTTAAAACCCTTAAAACCAAATAGTGGGCTTTGTGTCATTTCAAAATGGGCCAACCTCGTGCTCTCCATGAATACATGTATCCATCAATACAAATTCCATTATCATGTATTGTCTTACCTCAAACTAATAACCCTTTTAAAATAAATGCAAGCATGATACAAATACTTCCTATATTTCGAGGGTTCGATTCTGAGAACCCCTATACTCATGTAAGAGTTTGAACAAATTTGTCGGACTATGCAACCTGATCATATGTCCGAAGACTCTCTGAAATTGCGTTTGTTTACATTTTCTTTAAAGGAAAGGGCCAAAACATGGTTTTACGGTTTGAGACCACAATCAATCAACACTTGGGACCAACTCACAGATCTATTTTTCAAAAATTCTTTCCCACACCATAGGACCATCGCTATTCGTCAAAGTATCAATTGTTTTGTCCAATTGGATGAGGAAACTGTTTTTCACTATTTTGAACGTTTTAATGATTTGTTGAGTGAATGTCCGCACCATGGAATTGAGAAGTGGAGACTTGTCGTCATCCTCTATGAGGGACTAGACTTTAAATCTCGAACCATGGTTGAATCTATGTGTAATGGTGAGTTTATTGATAAATCTGTGGATGATGCATGGAATTTTTTAGCCGAGATTGCAGAAAAAACCCATCAATGGGAATCCGTTAGGGAAACAGGAACAACACCACATGATATGAATCATCCCCATGAATTAGAGTTTTATTCTTGTAATAGCTCCGACCTTAGGATTGAAAATTATCCTAGATTGCAAAATGTCTACATGATGATGATGATGATTATGATGTTATGTTAGAAGAACATGTCTATACTGAAAATGTTATGGAACCTTTGGGTTCAAATACATTAGGCTTCTCTGCCCCGACCTTAATGCATGATATTTCTTCTAGTATTCCATGTGATGTTTCCCCTGATGTGCCGATACACGAGAATAAATCTGTTGATGATGTTGATAATTCTGATTGTAATCTTGCCAATTTGATTGATGATTGTGAGCATGATGTGACATGTGTAGATGAGTTAGAAGATTTTGATTTGATCGATAATGATATGCCTATTCTTCTACCTAAGTCACAATCTGATGGCCTTCCACCCAACCTAGATTTGGTTTGTGCCAATATTGTAAAACCAATTTTTCTGAAAATTCCTAACCTAGGTTGGAACTGTGTGCTTCCCAAGTCCTCTTGGACTATTTTGCTTCCAAATATAATACATTTGAGGAACCACAGTTGGAAATTGCATGTTTGCCCTCCCTAGCACAGTTCATTTGAGCTAGACCTTTGCATGATGAACCCCCAAAATGCGCGATTTTGTTTTCAAAATATATCTTCTGTAAAATCCAGGTTTGGGGTAGCTCATTTTGTTTCACAGTTTCACTTGCGTTTCTTTCCTGTTATTATTGTGTGAAGCTGTTGAAATGTCTACACTTTTCTTTTGGGTTGATCCTCAACTCTTTAGATTGTTAGTGTATGGTGAATTTTTTGTATATAATCCAGTAGATAAATTTTAAAAACCTTTTGTTCCTTTTGTATATATTTTCTAATCCAATATGATCTCGGCTGAAATATGTTGGATTTTTGCCTTGAATAACGGAGTTTTAATTCTGCTTTCGCCGAAATCGGGTATTCTCTCTCCTTTTACTCTAACTCAGCATGTCCCTTTCCATATGTTGCATTTAATTCTTTCCATATTTTGAAACATTGAGGACAATGTTTAGTTTAGGTTTGGGGGTATAGAGTAGATACCATGATAATTTGCCATAATTGAAAACGAACTCCTTCTTCTTTTGAAAAAATTGAAAAAATTCCAAAAAAAATTGAAAAATCAAAATTCAAAAAAAATTAAAAAATGAAAAAAATCATAAAAATGGAGCTCATTTACCTTGAAATGTTGACTCTTGTGCAAATATGTATTTTTATTAGGAGTCTTAGTCTAGATATTTAGGCACCCTGATTCTAGCACAATTCACATAGTGATAAGAATTTGCACGCGCACGATCTACCAATACATGTATGGCCTCGATCTTCAAGGTGTTGGATAGGAAGTACGATTGCCAATCACTTTAGAATACTGAACGAAACTTGACTAGCTTGTCTTTGGTTGGTTGGGATAGAAGGTGGAGGTTACATTAAGAAAGACAACCATCGAATTTAACTGGGTGCATCAAAAAGGGCTACCTCTTGCAAAGTGTCATGTAATTTTTTGTTTCTTCTTGTATGTATCAAAAGTGTTTCCTTGTTAAAAAAAAAAAAAAAAAAAAAAAAAAAAAAAAAAAAAAAAAAAAAAAAAAAAAAAAAAAAAAAAAAAAAACGATGTATATATTCAAAAAAAAAAAAAAAAAAAAAAAAAAAATCAGAAAAATACCAAAAAATCAAGTATTTATCAATTCCATCATCTCTTGTTCCAAAAATAAAAAGAGATTTGTCAATGTAATAAGAGTCATGTAAAGAGTTCTTTTGTGTTTCGTTGTAATAAGCAAGGAGGGTGTATGCCATTGATGTACAACGCGAGCAATTGTGAAATACCTCCAACTCATTCACAATTCTCGTAAAGTCCGGACAGCTAGCTAGATTTCGACCTCAGTTCTTAGCCTGAGAAACTATCTCTTGGTGATTAGTAGTCATGACTTCAGATCTTTCTTTACACATGTGTAGATACACTTTACACTCTTATCACATGTCCTTATTTGTTATCAGTGCTAGGATTGTGCCTTGATAGCTAGATTGACATCTCCATTTTGCTGTGAGCTTAACTGTTTTGCACATGTCACGTTTGATGGAATCTGAGCTTATATTTTGTCCTTAGGTTTGTAGGCACACCTCTGGTAAACCTTCACGAGACTTCAACTCGTCCACTAGGGACACTTAGTGGTTTAAAAGGCTTAGTGCATACGCTAAATGCACTCGAGAGACCAGCGACAGTGGTATAGTTAGGATTTCCTTAGTTCTGTTTTACTTGAGGACAAGTAAAATTCAGGTTTGGGGGTATTTGATGAGTGCCAAATTTTGTATATTTATCCCTTTTTGTTGGCATTTAACTCATCTTTTGCGCATTAATTCTACATTTTATCCCATATTCTGTATTTTCATTGTTTTCAAGAATAAATATTTTTATTAATTAATTTTGCATTTTTAGGTAATAAATAAAGTTCGGATGAGACGTGGAGCGAAAAGAGCAGAAAAGTAGTGAAAAGCCGGGAGAAATTACGCAAGGAAACCGCAAAGAATGGTGCGCACAACCTCATTTTCTACACACAAAAGCGCCTCCGTTCTCAGCCATCAGATCAGTTCTCAGGAGCATCCGACGGTCGCTCCTTCATAGAGCATCAAAATCTGATGTTTCTGCCGAGCACCACAGCGCTGAAATTCCAAGCCTTCAGATTAGATGGTAGTTGAATCCAACGGTCGCTCCTATGCCTGTGCATCAACTCCCGATGATTCCGCCTTACACTACAGTACCTAACTCCATCTGGTGCCGTTAACTTCGTTGCACCTCAGAATCCGACGGTCGCTTCACACATCCTTCCATCTATCCGTTCGATTCCACTCAGATCCAATGATCCAACATCTAAGCTTCGCAAATATCGAACTTGAAGTCTCTGCTTCACACCCTAGCACCAAACCCTATACTACCACCCAAACACTCCCTCCTTCCCAAAACATCGAACTCATCTTCTCCACCCGACCATTTCCAGAACCACCATCGCCTGCAACTCCACTGCCACCACCTCCTCCTCTGTCTCCTCTGCCGCAACCATTCCCTCACCCCACCAGTTCCATCACTGACACCACCATCTCCAACACCCGACAACACCCTAGCCTAGCTATTTTCTTCATCTCACAACCTCTGAAACCCTAGGTTTTGGGTGAGTAAAATAGCTAGAAATTAGGGGACAATAGGAGCAGGAAGAGCATCAGAGGGACATCAAGAAGCATGGGTCGAGCCAATTTTGGGAGATTGTAAGCAAATTTTATGTAATTTAAAATTGCCCTAATTTTCTGATTTGGGGAAAATGGGTGTAAACCCTAATTTGCTAATTTGGGTATAAAAGGGGATGTGTATGAGATGTTAAAACTTGTTCTTGGACTAGCCAAGTTTCCACCCAATTTGGGTTAGCTTAATTTCAATTGTTACTGTTATTATCTTGCTCCTGTTACATTGCACTGTTAACCATTTGCATATGTTTTTTATTGTGATGTGTATGATGTTGTTGTGTGTATCTGTTTGATGTTTGTTAGCATGTTCTAATTCACCACTAGGGTGAAGATGAAACCTTAAAGCCACTGTGTAGGAGATTACAATTTTTTCTTTTCATCACTTTGCTCTCACATTGTATGTCAGGCATACTCTGTAGTTAGGATACCCCTGTGACTGAAAGTGCAGCAACCCATGTGAATTGCTTATGGTCCAAACCTCAGACTAGTTATGCTTTAATCAGATAACTAGTACCTTGGGAGGACATTTTGGTTGCAATTGGAATATCCAACTTAGTCTAGGTTAAGAGGTGGAATCAATGCCCTAGTTTGCCATCCATCTTCAACTGTTAGTATTGTTTTCTTTCATTTGTTTGGTTTTCCTGCATTTTCTGTTTTGCATTTTCATTGTTTGTTTCCCCTGCTGCTATTTCTTCCTGTTAATTGCTCCCTTTTCTTTTCTCTTGGCCTTGTGCTGCTGTTACTTGTTATTCTTGCTGCCTCATCCTTGTGCTGCTGCTGCAGTACTGCTTTTTCTCTTGGCCTTGCAGACTGCTGCTGCTACTTGCACTGCTTGTGCAGCTGCTGTGCAGACCTGCAGTACTGTCTGCTGCTACTCCTGCTTGCTTTTTGTTCACTGCTTAAGCAGCTGCAGCTGTTGCTGCAGCTCTGTTGTTACTGCACTGCTGCCTTTCTGCAGATGTTGCTGCCAAGTTGCAGCTGCTACTGCATTTCTTCTACTGCAGCTGCTTCTTCTGTGCAGCTCTTCCTCTGTTGCCCTGCAGCACTGCTGCATTGCTTCCTGCCACTGTCTTTCTTGCACTGCTACTGCCACTCCTTGCCTTGTGCTGCTGTTGCAATACTGACTTCTCTTCTGTGGTTGTTGCATAGCTGCTGCTTGCTTTGCTCCAAAGCTCACTTCATTCTTGAGCCCAAGTTCAACTCAGTGAAGCCCAAAGGCCCAGATTCTTAACTGTAAGACCAAAACCAAGGTCTAGTTCACTAAGGCCCAGTTAAGGCAAAAGCCTAGTTCACTACTAAGCCCAACTTGCAAGTGAACTGTTAAGCCCAACTCCTAGTTGAACTGTTGAGCCCAAAGCTCAGACCAGTTTCTAGAACCACAGCCCATTTGCACTTTAAAGATAACTGAGCCCAAGCTCAGTTCATTTTATGTTTAACAAACCCACTAAGCCCAATCCATTCAAAGGGCATTCAAACCCAATAGTACATTAAGCCCAACACTTCCAAAGGGCTTCTAAGCCCAAAGCAAATCTAGGAACCCAATTAGCTAAAACACTTCCGAAACACACCCGATCTCTGTGGATCGACCCGTACTTGCACGAGCTACAACTGACGACCGTGCACTTGCGGTATTACTGTAGGCCCGCGTTTCCATTGCACCAAATTTATACGCCTTTCCGGACCTGCCACTCACAAACTATTTGTGAACTCCATTATCTCCTCTCTCCTCCTCTTTCTCTCACTCCTTATTCTCCAACAACACCATTTTTGGACTAGATCTGAGTAGATTTCATCATTATTCCTTATTTTTTAGGTTAGTTAGTAGTTTAGTGTAGTTTTTATTATGTTTCCTACTTATATACACTGGTATGGTGGTTTTATATACTCTTTTGAGGTTCATCTTCGCTTTAATGGCGATTATTGGTTATCGGGTTGGGTTGTAATATCAATAGTGATGCTTTCCATGCTCTCCAACGACGAAATCTTCATCTTGGTTATCTCCGGCGACGAAATCTTCATCAAAATCTTCATCATCAACTTATCCGGCGACGAAATCTCCATAGGTGATCTTTTTGACGACGGAAGCTTCATCACTAGTTACAAGAGATTTGAGCAAATCACTCCTACTTTAGGAGCACATCTTTCTATAGAAGAAAAACAAACTAAATGGTTGGAAGTTAATTCCGAGAAAAACCATCCCTCTTCCGATTTAATCAGATCTCATTCATACTTGTATTTGTCTTACTCCGGGAATCCTTCTCTTTCTCTTGTCGGATTTCTCGGTATTGTACTTTTAAGGTATGTTCTTCGTACTTTGTATTCTCTTATTTTCGATCTTAAACTCATTGTAACATCGAATTTTCATTAATAAAAAGGTTCCTTGTTTATCAAAAACAGAAAAAACAAATTGTTTGTGGAAAAGTAACACAATCATACCAAAATTGGTGATGAAAACTTCAATATTAATTTGATTAGGGAATCAAATTTTGAACCTATAATTAATGGGGGATATCAGAAACTTAAGTGGAGGAGGATGTTAATAAAAAATTTCCAAGTTATTAAGAGCAAACAAACGTTAACTGAAATTGAATTTGATCAAAGAAATATTGTGGATGAGCAAGGAAGATAAATTGAGATTTGAAAAAGCGGGGTACAACAACCACACCCAATATTTCGATTAGCAATCTTTATGGAATAACTCCAATATACTTTCTAGAGAATCAACTAGACAGTCAAGCTCAATCTAGAGAAAAATATATCGAGAAGTTAATATCTCTCTCACTTGATTTGATCTTTACTCAAGCAAATAAGAATTTGAGAGTCTTTATCAAATACAAGGATAATAAACTTGGATGGTACCAAAGAGAATATCTAAGGATCAATCAATTTCCAATCAACAACCAAAGGTTGGATTCACAATTGATCGATACAACGCACAACCTGTGATATTTCAATTAAATAACAAAATATAATGCGGAATAGAAATAACACAGACACCAGAAATTTTGTTAACGAGGAAACCGCAAATGCAGAAAAATTCTGGGACCTAGTCCAGATTGAATGCCACACTGTATTAAGCCGCTACAAACACTAGCCTACTACAAACTAACTTCGGTCTGGACTGTAGTTGAACCCTAATCAATACCACACTGATTCAAGGTACAGTTGCGCTCCTTACGCCTCTGATCCCAACAGGATACTACGCATTTGATTCCCTTACCTGATCTCACCCACAACCAAGAGTTGCTACGACCCAAAGTCGAAGACTTCAATAAACAAATCTGTATCACACAGAAAAGTCTACGATGATAGATAAATCTGTCTCCCACAGATAAACCTATGAGTTTTGTTCCCTCATTTGATAAATGAAGGTAAACATGAACCAATTGATAAACCAGACTTATATTCCCAAACAACAGCCTAGTATTATCAATCACCTCACTATAATCTAAATCGTACGGTAGCGAAACTAGATATTGTGGAATCACAAACGATGAGACGAAGATGTTTGTGATTTCTTTTTATCTTTCCCTATCGGAGATATAATCTCAAGTCAATTATTTCAATTGAACTCATACGATAGAAAACGGCAAGATCAGATCGCTCAACTACAAGAGAAGTAGTTTCGTCTGGCTTCACAATCCAAATGAAGTCTTTAAGTCGTTAACCGATAGGGTCTCGAGAAGAAACCTACGATTAAAGGAGAATCGACTCTAGCAAAACCAACTAGTATTACACAGGAGGCGTTGGGATTAGTTTTTCCAGTTGCTAGACGTCTCCCTTATATAGTTTTCAAATCAGGGTTTGCTATCTTAGTTACACTAGTGGAAAATGGTTGTTTAACTACCCACATCCGAGACACTCATTAATGGTAGTTGGACCGCCGACCATAAATAACCGTCTCTGATATAATAAGAAAATGGACCATATCCGAGAGCTTAATAAGCTGTCTCAGAATAACAAAATTTATTTACCCTTGTATCCCTCTTGGAACTCCAATTCAGAGACCCGCAGGTGTACATTGCAGTTACTGTTTTAGATGTCTTATGAACGGCTGTAGATGTTTAAGATTTGAGCCATTGATTGAGATGAGATGGATGGCTGGATCGGAAAGAAGAGACCTCGTTATTATCGAGGATAAAGATATCTTCTCCTTCTATCTACGCCTCATCTTTCTCCTCTTCACACTCACTCCTCACTCCTCAGCTTGTCTTTCCCTCTCCCTCCAACCACCACCGACTACCTTCAAAGAAATCATCTATCTACCACATCCATGAACAACACCAACACCGATCTTCAGTACAAAAACAACATCGATCTTGTAGTTAGACCGTTGGCCATTAGTGAAGTTAGGGTTTGGTTTTTCAAACAACATCAGGTACAATTAGGTTTCAATTCAAGTTCTCGTTATTTCTTTTCTTATAACTTTATTTGTTGATTTGGTTGATTCTCTACACTGGGTTTTAATCATTTTTCGATTATTGGTTGATTTCAGGTTGATTTCTCAATTTGGTGCGATTATTAGGGATTGATTTTGCAATCTTCACAGGTACAAAATTTGAGTTTTAATTTATTTATTTTTTGTTGATTTGGTTGATTCTCTTCGTTGGGTTTTAAGCTTTTTTCGATTATTGGTTGATTTCAGGTTGATTTCTCAATTTGGTGCGGTTATTAGGGTTTGATTTTACAAATTTCATCAGGTGCAAAATTTGAGTTTTATTTTTTTTTCTTTTCTTTCAACTTGATTTTCTTTTTAGTTGGCTGTCTTCATTGGGTTTTAACCATTATTTGTATTTGTTTGATTTCGGGTATTTATTGTTTGATTTCAGTCAGACAACTTAAGTTATAGGAACATCTTCATCAGGTAAAAGTTTTATCTGATTTTGGTATTTGGGTGATGTTAGTTGTTTTCATGATACTGAAGTTGGGGTTTGTTTGTTTAGATTTAGTCTACTGATCATGTATTAGGGTCTAGGTAATGAAGTAATATGTTTAATTTTAACTGATTTTGTCTCAATTCATGTGAAAGGATTACTGGTTTGGTGATGTTAATGTACAAGCACGTTCTGTTTTCTTCGAAGTAATTTTGTTTTGGTTGATGTCAAATGTAACGGGATTTCTGTTTTAACAACATGTAAAATGAATACTTCAGTGGTTGTACGTATATTAGTATTTGATTACATATGATGTTATTCTTAGTTCCAATATGACTTAGAATGATGATTTTTAATCCAAGTTGACTAGGTTTTTGTGTTACTTTGTTAATCTTTCAAAGTAATTTTCTTGTAGACAAGTATGATATGAGGAGAGGTCGGTTTGCAAAGAACGGACTGATTCAGTACCAGATTGTATGCCAACAAGTTAATGTTGGTTCTCTGGAAGAGGTGATCAAACCATTTTTGCATCTTTCAACTGAGAAAGTTGAGAATGCAAAGACCCAGGCAGAGGCTTTAGAAGAAGCTCTAGACATTGATGACTTGGAAGCGGATAAGAGGCCTGAAGACTTGATGCTGAGCTATATTGGTGGAGAGAAGGGAAAGGATATATCTGACCGTGAGCTTGTTACTCTGTGGTTAGAGGCCTATAGAATGGTTCTCGAAATTCTCCGTAACAACACTAAACTAGAAGCATTCTACGCGGTAAGCCATCTGATATTTTAATTAGGTTTACCTCCTTTCAACCGCTTTTTATCTCTTAGGCATTTTTGATTTTTCAGTCTTGATGAGTTTGAGTGTAATATTTCTCTCTATTGTAATGATGACTGCACACCGAGTCTTCCAGTTTTGTAAGAAGCACAAGAGAACAACTGAATTCTGTAGGCTTTGCGACATAATCAGAAACCATCTTGCAAATGTTAACAAATACAAGGACCAGAAAGACATACCTGACTAATTGAGATTGAACTTTGGCAGGTATGTGGAGAATAATTAGTTCCATAGTCCAAGTATTTGCGTGGAAAAAACTACCTCGGTTCTCTATCTGAATTTTGTTATCTGATCTTGTGCAGGAAGCTTTTCGTTTTGTGTAAGACATTCATGGTTTGATGTGTATGGTAAAGAAAACTCCCAAGCCATAAGTGATGGTCATTTATTATGGCAAGCTGACGGAGATGTTCCGGGTTTCGAACTATCAACTTTATAATGCATATGCATGGTCCAAACTGTTCTCACGACAAAGGTAAATAATTACGAAACACATGTTCCATTTTGTTCTAGTATCATAGTGTTAATGGTGGGTTTTTTGTTGGCCACCTTGTTCCAAACTGTGATTGGTCACTTTGGTTCTGTTGGGGTCTGTTGATATTACTGAGCTTTGTCAGATATTTATGGTTTGCAAGTGACTTTGCAGGGTATAGATTTTATAAACCTTGTTGATGTATATATGGTGTGAATCATGGGATTCCATCTAATAAACTCCAAAATGTGGAAAGAACCTGAGTGGATTAGTAGTATGTTGGGGGACCACCTGTATAGAGTTTGGTTCTGCAGCTGTTGGGGGTGTCCTCGTGTTAGCTTTGGTATCTTTGATCCTTAATTCATCTTTGATCTGACTTTGTAATATATTTTTACAGGGTACTGCAGGAGTGCCATAGCTAGTGTTTTGGGAGTCTAAGTATGCTTATAACAGAGCATAAGTATACTTTCAACAAAGAATGTTTGTCTGTTGGTTTAATATCTGTAATCAAATGCTCTTTCTTGCCTAAGTGCATTCGGTTTTGGTTTTAGGGATGGGTCACGATTCTTGAGTTTTGGTTCGTAAAAGTAGGAAGCAGGCACAACAGTATTACATATTATACAAAGTACTGATACATCCTTGATGTGTGGTTTTCTTGTCATTACTTTTGTGTTGTTAGAACCGTCTTTTGACAAGAACATGCATCTTGGTATTGTTTCTCAAATTGGGTTATAGTAGTCAGGGGTTGATGCTAAAATTGGGTTTTTAATTGATCATGTTAATCCTTCGTTTGGAATTGTTGGCGATGTAACCTGTGTGCTTTTGTGGTTTACAGTGGACAAAAATAATGGAGGCTATGGATATGTTTCAGCTTCTCAAGATCCTAACATGTATCCTAACCAAGGCTATGTCGGTCCTGGATATGGTAACATGTATTCTGCCAACTATTGGGTTTATATTTATACTGCCACATGATATCTTATAAATGCATTTTTTTTTATATATAAATTGGAATTAATTAGTTTATGGGATTCATGTATAATCAACGACTAGAAGACTAGAATTTGAGAATGATATCGTGCCAGATTGAACGTGGTATGGCTAGCTAGTCCAAACTGGTAGCTAGGATTATCTTTTAAATTTCTATATGGTAGATTGATTAGTCCTATTTTGGCAAACTACTGCAATGATATTCAAGTGGTATAGGGTAGGAGTATCGTAGCTTGTGGATTGGTTCCTTGTTTGTCTTTAAAATGGGGAATACTGCGAATGTCTCCATAGAATATGATGGCTGTTACGGCTTGGGATGGATGGTTTTTATTTCAAATACAAAATAAATTTCATTGGGTACTGATGATAAGCTAGGAATTCTTCATGTTAAATGGGTTATCTCCCAAATTTATTTAAAATGTCAGAGTGTCTCTTTCGATTGTGTATACTCTATTTAACTTGTAAATCTCGTTGTCTAGATTTAGACCATCCTCATCTTAACGTACATTTTTAATATCAGGGGTTTTTTATATGTGACATAGGTTACAATTTATAAAGATTGGCAATGCGAAAACTCGTGTTGTCTGGCTGTTCCTAAAATTATACTTGGTTATCTATGAGCTTTGGTTTATTTCATACTCAAACTGATGCATAATGGTCGATTTTGCAGCACTTGGGAACTATAATCAAGTCTCGCATCCCAGGCCTCCAGTCGATAATTAATAAAAGTATTGCTGAACTAGAGGCGGAATTGAGTCGTTTTGGCAAGCCTGTTGCTTTTGATGGTGGAGTACCTTAAATCTCAGTCTTCAATTCAGAGCCTATTGTCTTTAGTCTTCAATATGCACTTATGAGAAAACATGCACTCAGTTATGGAGATTTGTCGTCTTTTACTTGTGGTTTTTTGCAGGGTAAACTGTACCTGATTATGGAGATTTGTCATCTTTATGATGGAATTTACAAAGAACATCTTGACGGCATGTATGTAGCTGGTAGATTGGAATGTAGCTGGTGTTACTTTCTGGTAGATTGGAATGTAGCTGCCCCTGCCCACACATGTGAGTTGACAACAAAACTTGAACCTCCTTTTGTGATTTGATTTTGAGTTTTATCTGTTGCCTTAGAATGATCTATTTGTTCCCCTGTGATGTCGTTACTTACAAAAAATAAAAACACATGAGTTTCCAAAGGATTCAACCCATTTCTTTGTATCTGCCTTCGATTTCCCTGTCAGCTACAGATATTAATTTTGACTAATGAGCCAACTGTTGTTTACATGATCCTTATACCTTGAACATTACATTTATGGTATTGGTGGTTGGTGTATGTTGCAGGAACGACGTTCTTTGTCGTATGTGAACCAGGGACACAACACATGGATACTCTACTTGATATCATTTATGAAGTATTGGCTAATTACCTTGGTAACAAAGCATTCAATATTCACCGTTAGATGAAAAACCTGACCTATGCAAGCTAATATCTTTCAACCGTTAGATCGAAACTTAGCTTGTCTCACACACAAATGAAATGTATTCATTTAGGTTTGAGTAACCGTACCTAAACGTGTACATTGGGTTGGTTCACAAATAGTTAACCAATGTTAGCAATATGAGCACTTTCATATTAATTGTATTTATGTTTCTCATAACTAATTCAAATGACTCATAAGAACTAGTTCAAGAGTTGTTCAATTGCTTAGATCTTTATACATAAACACAATTGAAACAAAATCGGTTTGATTCACTTGAATCAATTCATGAACAATATAGCCACGGTTTCCAAAGATTTCATTCCTTATTGATATATTGTTTAAGTTCATGAAACTACCGATTTGAGAATTAACCAGCTTGGGTACGCGTACGGGTATGCGTACCTTAGCTACCGGACTTGAGTTTGAAAACTCAGCAGAAATTTTCGGTTCAAAAACTTTTGTGGGTACGCGTACGGGTATGCGTACCTAAGGTGATTGGTTTTCAGTTTGCAAACTTCACAAACTACAGCAGAAATTTTCGGTATGAAAACTTCCGCCAGTACGCGTACCTAACCTGTCTCCTTCACCAATAACGCATGCACACATATGCACGCACTTGGTTTCCGGCACATGGATTTATACACTAATGTGCAAACACACTATATGATTATATCCATAGTTGGTAATCTCAACTCTACATTTTAATCATTGAAACATTCTTCTATAATGTAATAATAGTCGTTGGAAAAAAGGAATCGACTATCGTCATCAAAGCTATTTTCAAGATTGAAACGTCATCATGACTTTCATCATGGGTAAATATGAAAATGGTTAAAGCAAAAGCTTACCAACTCATATTTCGAGAAAAAATATAGGCGAGTAAACTCGACTCGAAATAGCAAATTTGTATGTATGAAAACTATCATACTTATACGACTTTTGTCTCAAGAGTAGGAGATAGAGTAGATAGAATTTTAAATGACAGATGAGTTCAAGTCTCCACATAACTTTTGGTCGGATGAAGTTCCACTGGTCCTTGAGTAGTTCTTCATTTTCGTAAGATAATCGTCATGGAGTCTGGAGCTCAACTATACCTAATTATCCTAGATCGAGACTTAGTCATAAGTAAACTAGAAATCAACATATAGTTTTGATCACTAACATTGACAAACATGCTTGAGATAGTAACGCATGCGAGTTCGACCGAGCAATGGTCTAACAATCTCCCCCTTTGTCAATTTTAGTGACAAAATTATCAATACATATGGATTACAAAATAGATAAAACTTTGTATCTTCTCGTCCACATGCTTGATCTCCTTGGTGCTTCAACATTACTCGAAAACATCGTCTTTTAGACTTAGATCTACCAGTTTTATTCTCATAGACACTGGGAACCTGTGTTTTTGTGATGTAGTTTGCACCATGAGTAGAAACATGATTCCGGTAAAGATTTTGAAAAGAGTGATCTTTAAAAATCTTTTTATGAGAATTCTGGTTTTCTGTGGGAGTGAGATCCATTGTTGATGCCTCCAGATGATTAACTCGGTTGATGGTAAATAGAATAAGATTTTGAAGATCAGAGATCTGTTTCTTCTTAGCGAAACAATGTTTATCACTATGATTCCTTTTCCCACAGAAGGAACAATTTCGTGGAAGAGAATTGTTGAAGGATATCTGATTCAAACCCCTATCCCTTTTGGAAGTTTGCCATTTATATTTTGCAGGGACTTCCTTTGGTGAGTTTTTCTTCATGTCAGGTAACTCAGCATGTGACATAGAAGAATTTCTCATTACAATGTTTTCCTTAGTTAAGGAGACAGACTGTTTTTGGGATAGGTGAAGAGATGCAGCAATATTCTCCATTTCAACACGAAGTTTGTTCAAATCAGAGAAGTGTGTCTTAATCAAACGTTTTTCTCTAATTGTTCCCTATCTAACAATATTCTCAAGGATACTAATCTTTTCTTGTTGTAGCATATTCTCCTGAGTGAGTTTTTTAGTATTGTTAGAAAAGGACTCAATAATCTTATAGAATTCACGTTCTCGACTAAGAGACTTCAAAAATTCATCCAAGATTTGAGAATGATTATGAAAATCAATTGTCTCAGTTGTATTTTCTTTAGTTCTAGTGATATTCCTTTCTTCCTATGATACCTTGTCAATTATCTTGTTTCTTTCTCTGGATTCGGAAGAATCAGCTCAGGAATTATCCTTTGAGGAAAAACCAAGACACTTGACATAGTCAAAAGTATGGGAAGACATAGACTATGCGTAGATAGGAGATACTACTTTGTCCACAAAATCAGATTGCTACAAACACAGACTGTTAAGGCCTTTAAACGTGTTTGCCTGCTCTGATACCAATTGAAAAGCGGGGGTACAACAACCACACCAAATATTTCGATTATCAATTTGTATGGACTAACTTCAATATAATTTCTAGAGAATCAACTAGACATTCAGACTCAATCTAGAGAAAAGTATATCGAGGAGTTAATATCTCTCTCACTTGATTTGATCTTTACTCAAGAAAATAAGAATTTGCGAGTCTTTATCAAATGCAAGGATAATAAACTTGGGTGGTACCAAAGAGCAATATCCAAGGATCAATCAATTTACAATCAACAACCAAAGGTTGGATTTCACAATTGATCAATACAACGCACAACCTGTGATATTTCAATTATATAACAAAATATAATGCAGAATAGAAATAACACATACACCAGAAATTTTGTTAACGAGGAAACCGCAAATACAGAAAAACCCCGGGACTTAGTCCAGATTGAACACCACACTATATTAAGCCGCTACAGAAACTAGCCTACTACAAACTAACTTCGATCTGGACTGTAGTTGAACCCTAATCAATATCACACTGACTCAAGGTACAGTTGCGCTCCTTACGTCTCTGATCCCATCAGGACACTACGCACTTGGTTCCCTTAGCTGATGTCACCCACAACCAAGAGTTGCTACGACCCAAAGTCGAAAACTTCAATAAACAAATCTGTATCACAAAGAAAAGTTTACGATGATAGATAAATATGTCTCCCACAGATAAACCTATGAGTTTTGTTCCGTCTTTTGATAAATCAAGGTGAAAACGAACCAATTGATAAACCAGACTTATATTCCCAAATAACAACCTAGTATTATCAATCACCTCACAATAATCTAAATCCTATGGCAGCGAAACTAGATATTGTGGAATCACAAACGATGAGACGAAGATGTTTGTGTTTTATTTTTATCTTTCCCTATCGGAGACATAATCTCAAGTCAATTATTTCAATTGAAATCGTACGATAGAAAATGGCAACATCAGATCGCTCAACTACAACAGAAGTAGTCTCGTCTGGCTTCACAATCCCAATGAAGTCTTTAAGTCGTTAACCGACAGGGTCTCGAGCAGAAACCTACGGTTAAAAGATAATCGACTCTAGCAAAACCAACTAGTATCATACAGGAGGTGTGGGGATTAGTTTTTCCAGTTGCTAGACGTCTCCCTTATATTTTTTTTCAAATCGGGGTTTGTAATCTTAGTTACCTTGGTAACAAAGCATTCAATATTCACTGTTAGATGAAAAACCTGACTTATCCAAGCTAATATCATATGTTAGATCGAAACTTAGCTTGTCTCACACACAAATGGAATGTATTCATTTAGGTTTGAGTAACCGTACCTACACGTGTACATTGGGTTGGTTCACAAATCGTTAACCAACGGTTAGCCATATGAGGACTTTCATGTTAACCGTATTTATCTTTCTCATAAGTAGTTCAAATGACTCATAAGAACTAATTCAAGAGTTGTTCAATTGCTTAGATCTTTATACATATACACAATTGAAACAAAATCGGTTTGATTCAATTGAATCAATTCATGAACAATATAGCCACGGTTTGCAAAGATTGCATTCCTTATTGATTTATTGTTTAAGTTCATGAAGCTACCGATTTGAGAATTTACCAGCTTGGGTACGCGTACCTTAGCTACCGGACTTGAGTTTCGAAACTCCGTAGAAATTTTCGGTTCGAAAACTTCTATGGGTACGCGTACGGGTATGCGTACCTAAGGTGACTAGTTTTCAGTTTGCAAACTTCACAAACTACAGCAGAAATTTTTTGTATGAAAACTTCCGCCAGTACGCGTACCCGTACGCGTACCTAACTTGTCTCCTTCACCAATACCGCATGCACACATATGCACGTACTTGGTTTCCGGCACATGGATTTATACACTAATGTGCGAACACACTATATGCTTATATCCATAGTTGGTAATCTCAACTCTACATTTCAATCATTGGAACATTCTTCTATAATGTTATAATAGTCGTTAGACAAAAGGAATCGACTATCGTCATCAAAGCTATTTTCAAAATTGAAACGTCATCATGACTTTCGTCACGGGTAAAGATGAAAATGATTAAAGCAAAAGCTTACCAACACATATTTCGAGAAAAAAATAGGCGAGTAAACTCGGCTCGAAATAGCAAATGTGTATGTATGAAAACTATCATACTTATACGATTTTTTTTCTGAAGAGTAGGAGATAGAGTAGATAGAGTCTCCACATACCTTTTGGTCGGATGAAGTTCCACTGGTTCCTTGAGTAGTTCTTCGTCTTCGTAAGATAATCGTCATGGAGTCTGGAGATCAACTATACCTAACTATCCTAGACCGAGACTTAGTCATAAGTAAACTAGAAATCAAGTTTTGATCACTAACATTGACAAACATGCTTGAGATAGCAATGCATGCTAGTTCGACCGAGCAATGCTCTAACAAGATCAATTCACTAACCTGTTAGAAGTATATGCCCGTGAATTTATCGTAATGATAACTAATACGAACCGTGAATAAATCCTGTTGACCTACTTAGTATTGTACACCTTCCTTTACTTTAACGGTGTCAAAAACAAACCGTTAAGTACCGGGTGTAAACCAAGTGTAACTTTTTTTAGTGTTGTAACCAATAGAGTCTCGCCAAGTGTCCTCTCCGAAATTACCAATGCCCAAAGCTCTTTTCTTAGAGAGTGGGTATATTCACCGTTCAATGTTGTGGTTTATATGACTTAGGATTATAAATAGATTATGAGATTATCAAAAATATGTCCGTTGGTACTAAGAAAAGGCTTCAATCTATTTACAAGAATTTTGGAAATAATTTTGTAACTAGTGTTGGATAAGGATATTGGTCGAAACAAACAAATCGATGATTTAAGGTATGTTATGTAAGTTGTTTTAACTGTTTTGATCATTTAAATTTACAAATTTAAATTTATTGAAACTAGGGTTTCAGAAAATGATTTTGCATGATACATTTAGGCTTTTGTTGCTCTCTTCAATTCAATAATGGAAGAAACGCAATCAACATAACTAAATTCTTATTTCTCTTTGATTCATTTGCTTGTTTGTGTTTGATTTTAATTGTGATATTTAGTTTTTGTTTTTCTCATATGATGAATTGATGATTAAAATTGAAATGGGTTTTATTCTTTTTCTTATACGATTGCTGTGGTAAATTTGAGAAATATCTCGAAATTTGATCAATTGGGTGTTGTGTATACGCAGGCTCTTATCAACCCAACTACAATGCCACCTCCACCTCCACCTCCACCTCCACCTCCTATGAATCCATATATACATATAATTCACAACACGATAGTTCGGTTGGACCAGTTCCATCTGCCACTGCCAATAACCCTGAAGCTGTACACTGCCATTGCATCAGTTGTTAGGAAGCATAAAGCCACCTCAAAACCATGAGACGACTTCCACAAAGATGAACCACCTTCAATTATGGCAATATGTAAACTGTAGACTAAAAGTGCATGTTGATGTTGTGAAGAATGAGACCTCTTCCTTGGTTTGCCATCTAAAGAGGTGTATGCGGGGGATAAAATTACAAAGTTTGTTTTGACGTGAAGCTAAACTCAGATATTGAAAGTTTGTTTTAAATGCTTGTTTGACGTGTGTTTTGAAAATTACAAAGCTAGCTATCTTATGTTTTGTCTTCAACCCCCTTGTTCAAAGCTAGCTATCTTACGAAGGAATATCTAACTCCTTTAAAATCCTAAGCTCCTTCCTCCACGTTCAGCGGTGACCGTCACCCATTCACAGAATTGCTCCGTTCCACTTTTCCTCAAAAGAAAGAAAAACAAATTTTTTTTTTAAGAAATAAAGAAATTTTATTTATTTATTATCCCAAAGAAAAGAAAAAAAAAACAAAAACAAAGAAAAACAATATTAGGGTTTGCTTCTTCTTCAACCCATAACTTTCATCTTCTCACTCGATCCTCCTCACTTCTCCTCCTTTTCATTCTTTCTTCTCCGTTATCCCTGCTTATATATTTTTTTACTATTTTTTTTTATATCGCAGGTAAAGGTTTAAGCACAAAGAAGTGTTTTTGCAAGTGAAGATATATCCGTTTGAACCATACTTTAATTATGGTTTGTTCTTTTTCTTTTATTTTTTTTTGGTTACGAAGTAGGGTTCTAATCATATGGGTTTTTAATTTTTTAACCTAACCAAGATTACTGTTAGTTCGTTTTTGCTGTTCAATTTTTATCGTGCAGCTGATACTAGGTTATTGCGATTAAGGTTTTCTCCCTAAAACACATTACAATGTTAAAGGTGGGTATTTTTTATTCTTTCAAGCTGGGGTTTTTGCTACAAATTCTATAAGCTTTTGATTTTGTTTTGTGATATGTTGATGTAATCTTAGGTTATGATTTTGTGGTGGAGAAGGATAATCCTTTGCAGCAATCTGTCAGTGTGTTATCATGGGTAAACAATTTTTTTGCTTATATGAAATCCTATTTCATATTAAAACCTTTTTGGCATTTTTTTTATGTTAATAAAATTGCAGTTTTAAATTTGGTTTTGTTTGTGTTTTTAAACTTCAGTTTGATCGGAAAGTGGATCAGGGATCATTTTTATTTTTGACAGGCAGTAGAAAATGACAATTAAGTGGTGCAATGGGCTTCGGTTGAGGTATTCTGTTGTGCACTTAATCATAGGTACCATGGGTGTTCCCAATTAAATATCTGACTTACGTTAGACTAGAACCATGCTTGTTAGGAAGCTCGGGTTTTCTATTTTGCTTCATAAGGCATTTCATATGCAATTAAGATCTGTTAGACTTCGTCACAGTTTACTACAATTTTGATCTGGATTAGAGAAGACAAGGGATTAACTATGCCATACTATTTGCAGTTGTTGGTGAAGCCATGGATATCAAAGTTGAGATGAATGTTTCCATCGACAATGGTTGGGGATTTGTGAAAACGTGTGTGTGAATGGTTGAATGTGGAAATCATTGCTGGGAAGGAGAAGTTCACTATTTGAGTGCAGGGAATGAGAAGTTCAGTATTGGAGTGTAAGATGCTATAATTTCTTCTTTCCTTCGCGGCCAAGAAAGTTTTTATACTGGAATAATGACATTACTTTCATATCTCACATAATTTTTTTAAAACAGAATATGGTGGGTACAGATTGTAACAGCGGTGGAGAAGTTCTGCCCAGTAACCACAAACAGAAACAACCGTATACTTTCAATGTATTTTGATGTTGAAGTACGTTACACACTATCTATTAAATTGGGTTTCTTTTGTGCTCATGTAATGCAGGTGTTTATTTATTGAAGATATTGCAGGGTGCTAATTTCAATCGTTAGTAATTTTAAATAAAATCTCAATCCTAGAGTAGCAAATATACCACCCAATAATACTCAATATATAGTATTCATATGTCTTTAAAGCTTCATTTTATAGCACCGGATTTCCAAGTTATTTTGTTGTGAATTACATTTGTACCGAAAATTACTTAATTGCAGTTGGCCTATTTATGAAGTTTGTTGTTTGAATGAATTTTTTTTGTTAACAGTATTCTGCAAATATTTTTCCATAAATATAATTATTTGCAGTTAACTATGGAAGAACGTCGTACTAAATATTCTTCAATCTGACATGGTAGAAGAAAATCCAACCGACCTGGTCAGTAAGAGGTAATCAGACAAAAACAAAAAAAAATAATATTAGGGTTTGCTTCTTCTTCAACCCATAACTTTCATCTTCTCACTCGATCCTCCTCACTTCTCTCCCTTTTCATTCTTTCTTCTCCGTTATCCCTGCTTATCTATTTTTTTTACTATTTTTTTTATATCGCAGGTAAAGGTTTAAGCACAAAGAAGTGTTTTTGCAAGTGAAGATATATCCGTCTGAACCATACTTTAATTAGGGTTTGTTCTTTTTCTTTTATTTTTTTTGGTTTCGAATTAGGGTTCTAATCATATGGGTTTTTAATTTTTAACCTAACCAAGATTATTGTTAGTTCGTTTTTGCTTTTCAATTTTTATCGTACAGCTGATACTAGGTTACTGCGATTAAGGTTTTCTCCCGTAAAACAGATTACAATGTTAAAGGTGGGTATTTTTTATTCTTTCAAGCTGGGGTTTTTGCTGCAAATTCTATAAGCTTTTGATTTTGTTTTGTGATATGTTGATGTAATCTTAGGTTATGATTTTGTGGTGGAGAAGGATAATCCTTTGCAGCAATCTTTCAGTGTGTTGTCATGGGTAAACAATTTTTTTGCTTATATGAAATCCTGTTTCATATTAAAACCTTTTTGGAGTTTTTTTTATGTTAATAAAATTGCAGTTTTAAATTTGGTTTTGTTTGTGTTTTTAAACTTCAGTTTGATCGGAAAGTGAATCAGGGATCATTTTTATTTTTGACAGGCAGCAGAAAATGACAAATAGGTGGTGCAATGGGCTTCGGTTGAGGTATTCTGTTGTGCACTTAATCATAGGTACCATGGGTGTTCCCAATGAAATACCAGACTTATGTTATACTAGAACCATGCTTGCTAGGAAGCTCAGGATTTCTATTTTGCTTCATAAGGTATTTCATATGCAATTAAGATCTGTTGGACTTCTTCACAGTTTACTAAAGTTTTGATCTGGATTAGAGAAGACAAGGGATTAACTATGCCATTCTATTTGCAGTTGTTGGTGAAGCCATGGATTTTAAAGTTGAGATGAATTTTGCCATCGACAATGGTTGGGGATTTGTGAAAACGTGTGTGTGAATGGTTGAATGTGGAAATCATTGCTGGGAAGGAGAAGTTCACTATTTGAGTGCAGGGAATGAGAAGTTCAGTATTGGAGTGTAAGATGCTCTAATTTCTTCTTTCCTTCGCGGCCAAGAAAGTTTTTATACTGGAATAATGATATTACTTTCATATCTCACATAATTTTTTTAAAACACTATATGGTGGGTACTGATTGTAGCAGCGGTGGAGAAGTTCTTCCCAGTAACCACAAACAGAAACAACCGTATACTTTCAATGTATTTTGATGTTGAAGTACGTTACACACTATCTATTAAATTGGGTTTCTTTTGTGCTCATGTAATGCAGGTGTGTATGTATTGAAGATGTTGCAGGGTGCTAATTTCATTCTTTAGTAATTTTAAATAAAATCTCAATCCTAGAGTAGCAAATATACCACCCAATAATACTCAATATATAGTATTCATATGTCTTTAAAGCTTCATTTTATAGCACCTGGATTTCCAAGTTATTTTGTTGTGAATAACATTTGTACCGAAAATTACTTAATTGCAGTTGGCCTATTTATGAAGTTTGTTGTTTGAATGAATTTTTTTTGTTAACAGTATTCTGCAAATATTTTTCCCATAAATATAATTATTTGCAGTTAACTATGGAAGAACGTCGTACTAAATATTCTTCAATCTGACATGGTAGAAGAAAATCCAACCGACCTGGTCAGTAAGAGGTAATCAAGCATTTGATACGTATGCTTGCATTTCCTTTGTGTTTACTAATTTCTTACTTGACACTAGAATTATATGAAAATCTTTGGAAGCAATTGCATCAGAATTTTATTGCTAACTACTACATCCATCTTCCATTAGGAACCAGACAAGAACCAGCAGAAAAAGGCTCAAGAAGAGATGGGAGATGCAATGAAATCCATGGAGAATTGAAGGACTTCAAGAGTAAGATAGACAAACTTTCTGCTGAAGTTTATGAAGGTATACCCAAATATCTAAATTATTCAATGCTTTTGTTCACATATACTTCATTTTCAGGAGAGAACTTTTGAAGTTCTAAACTAAGGAATACAACAAAAGGGTTAAATGGATTTCATGGAGACTGTGCTTAAGAGAGTTTTATTTATGTGGTATCATATATAAATTGGTAATTTATTATGTATAAGTATACTTATTCCTCAAGGAATAGTAAAGTTACACAGACTAATATCTATGGGTTTCAATGAACCATATTAGTCATCGGTTTGAAGGAAATATATATTGCAATGTTCTAAATGGTGTTAGAGATAATCTATTAGGAGATACTGTGACCAGTTTGGATCCAGCCAAGCTCTTCTACTTCACATCCATTATGAGTATTTATATTGCTTCAGCAAGGGCGCAACATTGTGCAAATGAGGAAATTAATAATCTCCATTTGCCATATGAGATGTTTGATGTCTCCAACCTTTATGTTGGTCCTTTAGGCAGTTGCATCGCAAGAGATCATAGTTCCCTGAGTACATGTCTTTCCTTATTTCATTGGCGCTTGGTGGATTAGGCCATTTAGTTATTTGAAACACGTCGCATTCAACAATTATATTTCTTTGCCCTCATTGTTAGTTGGTCATTACCAATTATGTAGTCCAATTTCAATACTTTATGGTACACTGATTTGTTGTTGTTCTATTTCAATTTTAGGCATTACAAGTAACCAAGCTCAATCATGAAAGGCCTCGGTTTCGGGATGTCATTATTAGAAGACCACTTTCATTCTTCACATGACGATGCTCACATCAAGGACAAGCTTTCTGTTACAAACAACATGACCACGATACCAGTATGAGGCATAGTGAAAGTGGAATGGTGGATCAGGTAAGTGACCAGCTGATCATGGATTCATTAATAATGCCCAACCTCAACTAAAATATTATTAGGAGCCATCATGAAATTGGATAATCGAGCAAAATAAAATAAAATAATGAGATTGGATGGCGGTGGACCTCTCATTAACAACGTGTACAATAAGTAATATCGTGAGTTCTGTAAGTATGTTCTATAATGGAACATCTCATGCTAAATTACATTTTTCTTGAAGCTGCATGACAATAGCTATGTACTTATCATACATAGTTTTCTTTACTTTCAATAGCTTATTAGTTCAGCGGGTTAATGTTCAGTCATGCATGTATTTTGCTTTTCGTTAATCAACAATAAAATGCTCAAATTGCTATTTTGATACGATTATGTCTTTATATAGTTTTATGCGTCTCTCTTTTACAAATGGTACATTATGAATCAAAATGCATAAACAAACAAAAACGGCCGCAAAACTGTCACTTTCCGGTGCGAAGCACGGGTTACTATCTAGATTTTTGTTGCTAAGAACGCGTATGGATATTTATCGCTACAAGGTTGTTGAAATTCTAAAACCCACCTCTTATGTATGTAATTATAATGTTTTTGTTTGGTTATTATGCTATTTATAAGCTGAATCCTCTTTTCTTCTTTGCTTTGTTTTCAGGTCCAAGAGCTGCAGTAGATTCGCAGAATCTTCAAGGATAATTATATTATGACATTTCTCATGAATATTTGGCAGACCTCATAAGGGCTTAAAGCATTTGCTCATGAATATTTGGCATTTGCTACTATACCGTGGAGTGTTGTTCTTTCCTTTAGTCTTTTTCAATCAAAAAAATAAATCCATTTTTCTTATTTGCGGGTTCAGTTTCTTATTTTGTGAAGTTGTCGATGTTTGATTTTGATTGTCTACTTATATGTTGGTTTACATAAGGTAATCTGGAAAAGAGCAATTTAGCCAACAGTGAACGATGAACATATTCAACTTCATCCATTTTGGATAGAAATGCACCTAGAGGTGTAAATTGGGCCGGGCTAGCACGTTTACGGCACAACACAACACGTTTATATTTGAGCACAGCACGGCACAGCACGTGACCGGCACAGCACGGGCACAACACATTTGTTTTATGTGCTGTGCTGTGCCCGGCAAATAGGCACATCAGCACGGCACAACACGCGGCACGTGTAAGCACGCGGCACAGCACAACACGGTTAAAAGCACAGCACATCACGGTTAAAAGCACAGCACATCACGACACAACACGGGTAAAAACATAGCACGTGTAAAGCACGCGAAAATCACGTGAAGCACGGCCTACTAGTCAAACCCCTTATTGTTTAACGGTCCATTACCTATAAATCTATAATCAAACCACGTGCATAGCTAGAAGTACTAACACGTTATCATGCCGTTACCTAGACACGACCTATGTTTGACTAGTATTATAAGCGAAAATAAAATTTTGAGTTCTCATTTCTCTTTCTCGCAAACCCTTGGGAAGAAAAAAAACCAGACAGCCGTCGCAGCCGCTGGTAAATCTTCTAACAAAACCCCTAATGTCTTTATCTTTACTCTCTGATAGCACTCTTTCTCTCTATTTTTATTCCGTCTAATTAATCTGTTTATATTTTCTTGACAAGATTTGGTTTCGGTGGGATTTTTTCATCAATTTGAAGCTCAAGGTACGTTTTGTTTTTCTTAAGTTAGTTTTTTGAGTTCTGGTTTGGTAATTTACTCAATCGTACTTTGTATTGTTTAGATCTGTGATTTTTCAAGAGGTTTCATGCATTTTTTGGTGACGAAGTGTTTGTGATTTTAATTTTAGAATATGAACATGAAGTGTTTGTTAAAATGTTTGATTTGCATTTTTGTTTTTGTTTTAATCGATCTGTGTTGGGGTTCCTACTTGTTAATTTCTGGTTTTTATTTGCAATTCATATTTACCAAATGCTTCATTTAACCTGTATGGTGTTCCATCTAAACATATTATGTTTATGTTTGGCCTTCCAGATATGGTGTTCTTCAAACAAGATGAAGCCTTCAATGCAGATTAATCAATTCCTATTATTATGTTCCTGTTTAGGTTACTAATCTAAACTTATATACATATTTTTTTTATTTTCCTAACATATTACCTGGTTAGGTTATTGATCTGCATGTGCTTGGTTTAACACCATTTATTTTTGACATTTTCAGGTGTACTTGGTGAAGAGAGCTATTAAATCAAGTCCCACAGAATGAAATCTTGCTTATCGCTCTAGTTTGACTCCCTTTTATTTTATAAATTTACTGTTTTTCTCCAATTTATATTAGGTTTGTTTATAATCTATGGAATCTGGTGCTGGTGAATCTACTAACCCGTTGAGTACTATAGATTTAGATAGATCTAGCTGAAGATGAGGATTTTGAGGAGTTTATTCAACTTTATCTTCAACCTGCTTATAAAAAAGTTAGTAGAAATACATCTAGAACTGATATTGTGAAGAAATTTGATGGAAGGAAAAACTTTTTGATTGCTTAATTTGCTTCACATGCTACTGGTATATCTTTTACTTCGGATATGTGGAAAGGATGTAATGGATCTCCTTATATTTGTGTTACATCTCATTATATTGATGCTAAATCTTGGATGCTAATCAAAAAGGTAATTGCTTTTCGTATTATTCCTTATCCTCATACCGGTCGCCATATTCATGAAGTTATCTTAAATATTTTGAAAGAGTATAGTGTTGAAAGTAAATTTTTCAGTCTTGGTTTGGATAATGCTGCTGCGAATGTTAGTGCTATTGACTGTTTTCAGCGTTCTGTTGTGCCTCCATATCCTGATTTTGCGAAATTGTTTCATGTTAGATGTGCATGTCATATCATTCATTTGATAGTTTATGATGCTATTAAGGTGATTGACGAAACTGATAACTTGGACTTTATTAGAAAAATTAGAAGTGCAATCCTTTACATTACTCATGCTCCTTCTAGGTTACAAGAATTTAAGAAGTCTTGCCAAAATTTTGCTCTTAAACCTAGATCATTTGGATTAGATGTGCATAATAGATGTAACTCTACTTACATGATGTTGAAAGCAATTGAAGGTTATGAAACCGTAATATTGGATGCCCTTATTGATTCTGACTATGAACTGGACATGATTGACTTTGACAATTGTAAGGTGTTTACCAAGTTTTTAGGTGTATTTTATACAACTACAAAGAAGTTATCTGGAGTTTACTATTCCACCACTTGCATTGCTTTGAATCAATTGTATAACATTGCAGTATCATTTAGACAATGTAGGGATAATAGGCTTTATGGCAGAGTTATTAAGTTGATGGAAGAAAAATATCTGAAATATTGGGAGGCTATTCCACCTCTATTTATCTTGGCGTCTGTTATGGATCCAAGGAAGAAAATTATTGGAACAGTTATACTCATAGAAGGAATTGCTAATGCCTTTGATAGAGAACCTCTTGATAGTTTTGCATTTGTGCATCAAATGCTTTTGAAACTGTTTAATCATTATTCCAGTACTCATGGTAGTAATGTGCAAACTACTGTGGCCCAATATCAATCCGATTTTGGTGAACTAGATCCATCAGAAAGATTGTTATCAACTTGTTCTACCACTGTTCAAGTGGCACATCTAATACCAATTCAATTTCTGAACTTGTTAGGTATTTAGAGTTGGATGTCACTGTTTTCCTTGGAAGTAAGGAATTGGGGAGTAATTTTGATATTTTGCAATTTTGGAATACTCATGGAAATAGTTTTCCAATTTTGCAGATTATGGCTCGTGATTTACTGACTCCGCCTGCATCAACAGTGGCTTCAGAGACTTGTTTTAGTTTGAGTGGGAGAATTTTGAGCAAAAAAAGGAGCCGACTTGCCCCTGATATTTTGGATGCTCTAGTGTGCTCAAAGGATTGGAATGACGCTCGGAAGAGAAGACAGGAGTTTAATGATGAATATGAGGAAGTCTTCTCAAGGTTCGATGGTTAAATTGTCACTGGAAGGTATGTAAAGATAGTATCCTCTTGTTTTTTTTAGTTCTTGCAACTGTTACCCCTTTTTAAGATACACTAGCTTAAAGCAATAAACACTTTGTAGAGTACTGGAATTGGGCAAATGTGAACAATTCTTTCAATCAACATTATAAATCATTGTTCACTTTATTTTGTGATTAAATTCATTCTAAATGTTCCTTCACAGGTGATTCCACTTTTTTGACATGGATCTCGCAGAGCCATGAAAGCTTACAAATACTTTTTGTGCTTCTGATTAGCTATGCTTGGAATGTGCAGTTATGTAAAGCTATATTTTGGATGCAGTTAGTTTGTAAAGCTATATTTTGGATGTACATTTATCAGATGTTTTCTCTTACCCCACAACTACAAGGTTTTGTTCAGTCTGGTGAAATGACATATTTTGGATGTATATAGCTTGTTCTCTGCTGAATATTTGCTCTGTTTTTTTTTTCTTTTTTTTCCTGTTTAGTTAATGGGGTATACCCCATTTCCTTTTTAACTTGTAAGCTGGACTGGTGGTTCACCAATCAGACTTGTGGGTTGCCTATGTTTTTTATCTTAATATATATAATCTTTTTGGTATATTACGTATAGCACGTGTGCTGACACAGCACAGAACGTGAATAAATGGGTTGTGCCCGTGGGCTGTGTTGTGCCGAGCTTTTGACTAATAAAGCACAGTCCAGCACAGCGCGTTTAAATTGTTGGCACATCCCAGCACAACACGTAGCACGCCAAGCACGTGACTTTGTGGGTTGGGTTGTGCCGGGTTGGCACATTTTACACCTCTAAATGCACCCATTTTGAGTTTCCCTTGAAATTATTAATCAAATTATAAGTGAAGTTGTGCTTCTTTGAGGCTACTTATTCTCAAGCAGTGCTACTAATCATATATTAAAATTACTGAATGCACCCGCCGATGACAGAAATGTGTCTTCAGATATGAGAAGAATCAGGTTGACACTCAACCTATCAAGAAGAATATAGTTGTTGCCTCCTCCGACCAAGTAAGCTAAGCATGACATCGGGATGGGGCGAGGAGTGTTAATTGAAACCTAGACGATTACAGGTTATAGAAATTTCCATTCTTCTTGAAACCAAGTTTAACTCTCTACCTAGCTTAATAATTGTAAAAGAAATGTATACAATTCTTATAATTCAAAAAGATCTTAAAATTTTATGGTTACATAAATACTCTGAATGTATACAATTCTAAAAGAAAGAATTACCCCAAATCAAAAATCCTGCATCGGGGCGAG
Organism: Papaver somniferum; assembly: GCF_003573695.1. Lineage (NCBI taxonomy): Eukaryota > Viridiplantae > Streptophyta > Magnoliopsida > Ranunculales > Papaveraceae > Papaver > Papaver somniferum. Next base: position 89,988,160 of record NC_039367.1, read on the forward strand.
GCGAAGCCGAGCCACGACAAATCAAAATTCCTAAGGGTAAAAAGCAACGTGCGACTTACCAAATCCAAAATTCTAAGCATACATCGGGACGGGGCGAGGCGAAGCCGAGCCAAGCATTCATTGGGACCGGACAAGGCGAAGCTGAGCCACACCATATGAAAATCCTAAACATGCATTGGGACGGGGCGAGGCGAAACTGAGCCAAACCAAATCAGAAATTCTAAGCCACGAGGCGTGGCGAAGCCCCTCGACACCAAATAAAAATGAACGATGGGGCGAGGCGAAGTCACATCACACCAAACCAAAAATATGGTTAAAAGTAAAAAAAAAAATATAGTAGATGATTTTTGGGTTTGCCCGGGCGTAGCACGGGCACAAAATCTAGTAAAGACTTAAAGGCCTAGATAAATAAAGCTCCCACATTGAATGGTGAGGAAATCCTCGTTTTGTATTGGCTGAAATAAGCCTTTTTTGAGTTTTGTGAAACGAGCATTTTGGTGAGGAAACTTGGGAACATATGATTGATTTAAAAAGAGTAGAAAAAGATTAAAAAAAGGAAATCAAATTCAATTTGGAATTCGTGAGGACACTTGGCAACGTATGATAGGTTTAAAAAGAATAAGAAAAAAATAAAAAAAAAGGAAACCAAAATTCAATTTGGAATTCGCGAGAACACTTGGCAACGTATGATTGGTTTAAAAAAATTACAAACTCAAAAGAAAAATCTAACCTACCATTTTTGGAATTTTATGGAAGTCCAAATTCAATTTGGAAATCGAGTATCTACCGTATAAGGACTCTTTTCCCAAATTAATATATAAAGGGGAAAAAAATCCACATATTTTTTGCGAAAATAAAATGAAAAAATAAATAAAATATACACATATTCTCCACCTATTTAATGTGTTTTCCCGCCACTCCAAATCAACAATACATCGCCACAGGTGGGGCGAAGCCCCGCGCACACTAAATCAAAAAATGCATCGTCACATGACGGGAAGATGCCCTGCGCACACCAATTCAAAAATGCATCCCCACGGGGCGGGGTGAAGCCCTGCACACACCAAATCAAAAATACATCTCCACGGAGCGGTGCGAAGCCCCGCACACACCAAATCGAAAATGCATCTCCACGAGGCAGGGCGAAGAGTCGAAGACCCGCGCACACCAAATGAAAAATGCATTCTCACTAAATCAAAAATGCATCTCCATGGAACGGGGCGAAGCCTTGCTGACACCAAATAAAAAATGTGTCCCTACGGAGTTGGGTGGGGAGACGCCCCCACACACATCAAATTAAAAGAAATAAAATACCCGGTGCGTAACACGGGCACAAATCTAGTGTCTAGGAATAGAAATGTCTCCTTTAAACCAAATAAAATTAGGCCACAACACCTCAGGCCCCTTCCCAATTTAGACCACAACACCTGAGGTGCTAAAGAAGAAATTAAAGAAGAATATATGAAACGAGTTGTTGTTGTTTTTCTCTAGTATCTATGGGCTGAGAGAAAGGCAGCTTGGAAAATCATTTTGTTCGGCAAAGGCTTAATTCTGTTGGGTAGGATTTTTGCTATTATCTTATAAGTTGTATTCCAATTTTCTTCTGCTCGTAATAGGCCCAAGATTGATCTTCATACTTTACCATCAGCCTGCAGTGCTGATAATGCTTTCGGTTGCCAACACAAATGGACATGTGAAATCCAATTAAAGTTTTCATCTACGTACTGCACCTAAAAATTTAGGGCGCATGACTCTGGCTTTGCCTTTGATTTGGTGATCAACAGGATAGTGATTTTTCTCACGAATGTTGGCCGAGAGAAAACAAGTTAACATGTCACTAAACGTACAACACTATGATTTGGCTATACAATGTGATGAATGTTCCGGAAGGTGAGCCAATGTTAGCCTATACGGTGGTCATATTTAAACACGGAAGATAAACCTACATGTGGACGAATTAGAAAGCATATTATTACGTTGTCAATCAACTGTACTGCAATAGAAGCAATTCAACAGAAATTCGGTGACAAAAACAAACAACACACAAGTTCACAAACTTTATTTCAACATAAAAAAAAACAATTTGAGATCTTTTCATGTTTCTCATTTATTCCCTCTCATGAAAAAGTTCAAACGGCATCTCATATTTCCGCGGTGCAATGTGATAAAATCATGTTCAAGTACTAGCTAGTAGTAAGAGATCTGACGATAAGAGATCAATTAGCCTGAAGACCGATAATACCTACAAAAAAAATTGAAGTATGTTAGTCTTAAAACGAGTATAGTGACCAAAAAATGGTCAACAAAATTTTGTAGTTGATTCGAGAAATTAAGCACAAAGTAACAAATTAGGTATGAGGCTTACCACAAGCGATTCTTGCACCAGCATTACCAGTGGTCTTGCTCAGTTCATGCCCACCTGAAAGAGAAAAATGGTAGAATTATATTTATTTTCTTTTGGTAAGAAGGTAGAATTATAATTCCTAGAAAAAGGCACAAGTGAAAAATAATATGCTGAATTCTGATTTTGCATTAGACTTGCATTTTTTTATTTATTATTATTATGTATTTATTTATTTTATTTTATTTTTGCTTGTATAGGAAATAACCGTACTTGACCAAGAGAAAGATAGAGATTACCCTTTCCAAGATCATCAGGGTCAGCATGTACAACAACAGCCCTTCCGATAATGGAATTTGGTCCAGTAAGTGGAATCTGCATACATTAAGAGCAGTTGAGCTTACAGACTTAGAATAAACCAGGAGCCTGATGTGTGTGTTTGCACCAAATTAAGAGAAAGGAAAATAAAACAGATCGAGATAGTGTTCACCTGCTTGTCGACAATCTTCACCTCAACTTTACCTGAACCACAAATTTAAACCACCACCAACAGAATATTAGAGACTAGAACCAGGAGAGCCCAAAATAGTAAAAACCAAACAATCAAATCCAGACACAGATCAAAAGATTACAGAAAGAGATGAAGCTGTTGCATACCATCTTTCCCAACGATGAGATTTCCAAGATCACCTGCATGACGGGTTTCATCTTCAGGAGCACCATGGTCTTTGCCAGTAGGATTAAAATGAGGTCCTGCATTTGAAAGATCAGGAACCACCAGTGTGAATTAAGTAATAGCCTTTCATTACCTCTCTATTACTGCTGTTGGTTAACTAGAAAAGAAAGCAAAACTTAGCAGCAGCATAATTACCAGTTGACACGCAACCATTTGTTGTGTCGCCAAGGGCATGTATATGGAAACCGTGAAGTCCAGGTTTAAGACCAGAGATAGTTCCAGTTACATCGGTTGGCCCTGTGCAAAAAAAAAAAAAGAACCAGAATTGGATTAAGTGTAACTCAATCATCAATTCATTGTTTCATATTCTCAAATCTGGGTACATATATATAATTACCATCCCCTTCTTGAGTAAAGTAGATGGTGCCGGTGACACCTTCGGTGCTTTTAAGAAGGACGACGGCTTTAATCGGTTTTACCTGTGATCTGTCCGGAAAGCACAATTAGTCACATAAAAAAAAATGACGCAAAAATGTAATGAAAATGGAAGAGCAAATAAAAATGAAGTCGAAAATTCATTTCGTTTCACCCCTTGTAGGGTTTATTTGAATTGCAGGGCCAACATGATTGTAAATTCCACAGTCACTTAATTACTTTGCAGATCTAATTCAAAGTTCAAACCCAATCTGAATTTATTCCATTAACCAAAAGTTGAAATACACAATATATATAATAAAGACACTGATTCATAACTCAGTTTAACATCTTGTGCTTTACTTTCAAGGATCTCGAAAGAGACTATAAAGTTGAGCTTATTTTTAAATCCAAATTAAACATGCATAATTAAATAGAAATTAAAATTTTGCAGCTGCATGCGGAAATGCATTCGAAACGAATAAATAACAGTCTAGGCAATTGAAATAGCAGCTACTCCATCAGCTGGTGGTTCAAACCTGCCACCAAGCTCCTTAATGATCTTTTCAGCACCCTCAATGAAACTCTTAACGATGTCACCAGCAGGAAGGATTTGAGTCACAAGTCCGACACCCTGTCCTCCATACATGACCATGTTTTCAAGTTCCCCAGCAGTGGTCTGGTTTGCTACTTGTCCGGCAAACCGACGTAGAATCGTTTCCTATATGCATATACATACACATATATCATTACTAATAAGTAATTAACAAATCGATTAAATTACGCAAAAAAATTTAAATATGATAAGTACCCCTCCATGAATGATAGAGTAACCAATGACTGGTTGTTCTTCATTGTTCGAGACATCTTGCGGTACTGGTTTCCATTTTTGATGGAAAGGTGTATTAATAACACGAGTCGGTGCTACCCAAGAGGCACGGCTATATAGATCAGTGTAGTCCGTATCGGCTTCAGTGTAATGTAGCAATTGCTGCTTGTAGTAGTCATTTGCATATGATTCCTTTGTGGCTATGAACCTAAGATAACAATAACATCATAACTCAACTGGTCAGTTACGCTTGATACTTGATCGGCATTCGATTACGTATGAATATGATCAACAAATTATTCATATTTATACGTATATACATCTATACTTGATCATGTACCTTGTTCCCATACAAACACCTTTAGCTCCAAGTGCTAGGGCAGCGACAAATCCACGAGGGTCAGCGATGGATCCAGCAGCAATAACAGAAATATTCCTGTTGCCGACTAAATCCACAATTCTAGGAACCAAGGCAATTACACTAACCTGTACACACACGAACAATAAAGAGTATGAGATCAATTAAAAATATTCCTGTCGTCGTATAAATGTTTGCTTGGTGGAAGAGATATACATTCCCAATAACATGTCCTCCAGCTTCCACACCCTGTGCAATGATACAATCAACACCTGCAGCAATTGCTTTTTCTGCGTCGGCAACTGAACCTAACTGGTGCAAGATCTTGACTCCATTTTTATGTGCTTCATCCACCATTTCTTTGCTATAGTCTCCCCAATAAACTTGCATGCATGCAAGCTTTTCCTCAAAAATGGCCTTGACGGTATGGGTTTGATCGAAATCCAACAAAATACCAGCTCCAAAAGGCTTAGTTGTGAGCTTCTTAGTATCCCTTATCATTTTCAGTGTCATTTCATACATATTCTGCAATATAGCCAATCAAGTTAATTATTGATCATGGAAAACCAAAAAAAAAAATCGATACAGTAATTAAACGTAACAACGAATCATGATATATTGATATATCCATATATACGAGAAAATTCTATGAGAGCATACAACTGGGCTAGCTAATAAACCAAGGCCTCCGGCATTGGCCACAGCTGCAACAAGTTTTGGTCCAGATATATCGGCTCCCATTGGTGCCAATACGATGCCATTGTCCCATCCTAGAGCACTAGCGCCAGTGAAACCCATCTTGAATATAAGTCTGTATGAATGGTATTTTCTATACTCGGTAGCTAGTATCAAAAAGTGCAGCAAAAACAAATAATTTCTAGCTAGCTAGGTTTGAGAAACAAGATGGAAAGGATCTTCAATTTATAATGAGTACTAGTAGTACAACTGCCATCGCCATGCCAGCAAATTTCTAAAGTGATTTTCTTATCACATTCATGTGGTCCCGTTTCCCCGTATGATCGATGGACACTGATCTATTGATCTAATTAATTCATTTTATTTTGTTCTTCCTATGATTTTTTTAAGCAAGTTTTACTGTGATTGTCGGTTTTTTTCTTTTTTTTGAAGCTCTTGGTATATTGAATATCAAAGGTGCTACAATTAAATGTAGGTGGATGAAAAGATTAATAAAACGGATTATCGGTCTCTCCTATCTATGGGAAAACATGTGCATTTATTTTCTCATTAAATGGACTTTATGGATGGATGTCGGGGAAAGCTTCGCAATCAAAATGGATAACTGGAGAAGTTTCTTCCTTGAAGCATAGGATCGGAGAAGTCGAGAGCATGATGCTCGTGGGATTCAAGTCAAATTGAAGGAATGGGGCGTTTTTCTTCTCTCCTTTAATAGACATATCCAACATCACCAACTAATTAATGCTTCAAAAACAGAATAGTAAAAGGAATCACCAACTACACTAGAACCTCTATAATTTAATCCGCGATAAATTAATAAATTTTACGGCTCCCGAGTCAGGACCAACGTGCTAAATCTATAAAATAATAATTTTTTTAGCTTTCTATAGATCACTTCGAATATATAAATTAATAACTCTCCAATTTATATAAATTTGGTTTTACATTTATGCTGATTTGATAAAGAATGATTCAACTGTGACGTGGTTTTTCTTAAAATTGATGTCATATTGAATTTCATCTTGGATTTTTCTTAATATTAGAAGAGTCTTTGGTGTTGTCGTCTCCTGATGCAATAAAAGCCTACTCAATATCTTTGCAGCTTTGGTAGCTTCTTTACGGGAAGGTGGCTCTGTAACTACACTTTCGTCTTCGACTTCCACATCATCACTTTCGTCTTTTTCCATGACACTCTCACTTATTTCTTCGTCAGGCAACAAATCTGAAATAATATCCTTTTGAGGACAGTTTAAATTCATTCCACTGTGATAATTCAATACATGGATTAAATTTTGCAATTCTCTAATTCCTTTATCATTTAACGCTTCACTTAGATTCTTTGATATAGTGTCATCCATTGAACGAATCTTACAATGATGAAACAATTTGCAATGGAACAAGGTGTATTGGTTCATTTTGTTGATTATTCTTTTTTAGAATTAAATAATATTTTGATAAACTAATTAATATATAACTTAATAATTATTAATTTATGTGATTATTAAATATCGCGATAAATTGATAAACTTTGCCGGTCCCGACGCTATTATTTTATAGGGGTTATACTGTAATTATTATTTTTTGCTACCTAAATCTTTGAAACATTAATCGGATGATTTTCAATACAATAACAATTCTACGCCCACCAAGTTTTCTTCCAAGGAAACTCCCGTGAAAGAATCCAATAGTAGATGGATAAGTTATTTTATCATTGGGATAAGAAATGGACCGATGGGAACCTTATTGTTCTCACATGGAGTTTTACTCGGAAATGGACCGATGATAACTTTGTTATAATATGGGCATCCAACTCAAACCAATTGGCAATGAGTGGAGAGGTCCTAAGGATTATAAACCGCGGGATCTTAGATAACCTAGACAATGTGGGACTAATAATCTCAAACACGCCCCTTCACGTGTAGCCTCGTATGGTCTAACACGTTGACAATAAATCGGGTGACGCGAAGTAAAGTTGCGGTCAAATGACTCGACACAAATAACCTGCTCTGATACCATGTTAGAATATGGGCGTCCGAGTCAAAACCAAGTGGATATGAGTACCATTTGTAAATATCATTTTTGGTTATCTCCACGATAATGCTTTCAAATAAAAGCCGTGTCCCGGAAGAAATCCTATATCTATCCCATATTTTTTGCATGTTAAAACTACGCGGGAAGTTTCAAGCACCGCAATGTGTCAAAAACTAGGCGAAATAGAACGGTGCTTGAATGCACACCTGATATCTAACCATTGTTTGAACACACACCTAGTATGTAAGCGATGTTAAACACCTTATAAACTTTAGGGTAAGTTTAACACCGTGCGTGACCTTTGGAGGAGTTTAAATTCGCGTCTGGTCATTAAATGTGGTCTAAACACTGCTCTCACTTTTATTTAACTCCAAAAATATTGGTTAGTATTCCAAACACCGCACCCAGTTTTAATTAGGGGTGCACATACCCTACCCATACCCGCCAACCCTACCCTACCCGCCAGTTTTTTAACCGTATCCTATCCTATCCATTATTTGGCGGGTAGGGTGGCGGGTAAAGATTTTCTTAACCGCCAGTAAACGGGTAGGGTGGCGGGTATAGGCCATATCCTACCCACCCTACCTAGAAGTGCACATACCCTACTCCTACCCTCCAATCCTACCCTACCCGCCGGTTTTTTAACCGTATCCTACCCTATCCATTATTTGGCGGGTAGGGTGGCGGGTAAAGATTTTCTTAACCGCCGGTAAACGGGTAGGATGGCGGGTATAGGCCATATCCTACCCACCCTACCCGTTGTGCAGCCCTAGTTTTAATCCTGGCCTGCTAAATTTGGAAATTGCTAAACTATATACAGTTCGAATTTAGCATATATGATATATATACCATATTGCCATATCCATGGCCGGATCCGTATCTTGTGTGCCAAAGGCAATATGAGCCACCTGTGCCAAGCCAATGAAATCGCGCCACGTATTCCTCTTTATTTTTAATATCAAAACCGGATATAATTTCCTTAATCCACTCTTCTCGGTTTGGAAACAGTATCAAAACGGATTCCGTTAATGAATTTGGGAGAGAGAATATAAATAAATTATTTTTTATAGTTAAATTTATCAGATTAATTTATTTTCATTGCTATATAGACTACATTTGCTTCAAAAAAAAAAAAGAGTTCAGGCGTTTGTTAGTGTGGCAGTCTTTCAGTTTCACTTAGAAATCTGATCTACCTACCGCTAGGAAGTGATAATGCACAATATATCAAAATTTTTAAATTATAAATATAACAATTTGAAATCAAAATTTTTGTATTAAAATCATAAATATAACAATTTAAAATTTTCTAAATTATCTTATTAATTGAAAGACAGAATATAATTGCATCAATATCCTGCTCCTTCACTCATTGGTAGCTGCGGGGATGTAGGTTATTCAACTGCTCGTTGCCTTGTCTTGTTTGTAGTTGCACTTGTTCCTGCAAATCATTATAAAAATGTACACATAATTAGATATACAAATATCAATTTGAACTAACTTGCTAATTAACTTATATAAAACAGCTTCTATGAAGCGCACAAGCTTCAATGACCCAAATCCTTGACGTAACAAGGTTCTCTTTTCAGTAGCAAGGTCCAATGAACAAATGTTTGAGGGGAACAGGGAAGACAAACAAATTCATCAACTGTACCTGTAAGAAGTTAACCATGCCATTGGAATGTTGTTGATAATTGCTTGTAGTATTGTAGCCTCCACTACCTCCCGTATACCATTGCTATTATATTAATAATTAAAATTAGTTAAATGACCATGTATCATCGAAACATGAGATGTACAATTGAGTTCACAATCAGCATGCGTACAAAAATGAAAACAGTCGTGAAAAGTATATTACCGGCACATTGTTTGAAGGTAGAGTTGTCTGTAACATAGGATTACTATAGATAGGTACAGACGTCAATGTAGGCATGGTTCCCATATAGAAATCATGCGAAGGCAGAACATGGGTAGGTGCATCGGTAGCTCATGGCTACTACGTTGAGGTATCAATGTCGATGACGGCATCGGCAACATTTGACTGCTATATATTCCCATGGTTCCAGTAAATGAATTTGGTTCCTGAGACATGAATAAAAATGTTTAATAACTAACAAGAATGAACTAAATTATTTAGCCTTGATAATGGATGATTGATTAAGAAATGAACTTTGTATCCAATCAAAAATCAAGAAAATATAATTTTACCTGTTGGATTTGATGTGGAAGTGCAGATGGGTGTTCATGAGGATCTAAAACTGTCTGTCGAGGTTTTTTTGGTTGTGTAGCTCTTTCTAAAGCGGTTTTTGGCCTAACGGAAGTAGTACCAGTTGCCTTCTCTTTTGTTTTAATCCCCTTTACTGCTTGATAGCTATTATGAATAGCAGTGACAACTAGCTTTGGGTCATCGCTAGTTTCCGATGTGATGTCTTTGTTTATTGGGTCTTCCTGAATTGTAAGTCCCCTCAAACTTGCATCAACTTCCTTCAACGTGGTATCCAGTCCTAGTTTGGAAATTCATATACCTCTTCAGACTCAGCTGCCCTTGTTTCTAGTTGTATATATCTACACAACTCTTATATCTCCTTACGACATTTTCCCGACCTCTTTTTTCATGAAGATTTGAACCGATTTCGTGCTAACGCACTTAATATCTTTTGTCCATCTCTTCAAAATATACTGATCAGGAATGCTCTTAATATCCTTTACACAAAGGATTTTTAAGCATGTGAGCACAAGTAACCAGCAAATTCAAATTTCCTGCAGCTGCATGAAACATTATTATTTTTCGAGTCATAAATGACTGTGCGGTGTATTTTTTCCCATGTGGAATAACTTTATATTTACTTAATGTTTCACTTTCACCATCGTTAAAGCAGCTAAAGGAACAATCATGAGCTCTACATAGTTGTATCTGGAACAACTTGAATATTGCTGGTGTATAAACACTTGCTGCATGGTTCAAAATTTTTACTGGAAATGATAATGTAGGAGTACTTTGGATCGCTCTAAAATCCATCCTTTTTTCTTCGTAACGACGATCATCCACTAGTCTTTCAAAATTCTCGAAAAAACGCAATAGATCATACTTGTAGCTGACATATCTTTTACAAGACTATTTAAGCTTTCGCTGCGTTGAGTGTGGTTATTTCAGCACAAAAGGTGTCTCGCCCATAAACTAGTGCCCATTTTTCCTTTAGATCATATAATCTTCTTAGCCAATCATTTCCATTGAGATTGTATTTTTCAAGCATCTTAAACCAAGCATTTGTAAATTCTTCTTCATCCTCGTACATAGACACAATTTGTGAAATCAGTTGCGAAGTTGGTAAATTTATGAAACACGTGGCTAAGATGCTTTGCAGCATTTTGATAAATATGCCAAATACACAACCGATGACATGATTCTGGCCACTGTGAAGCTAATGCTTTAGCCATTGCTGCGTCTTGGTCAGTGAAAATACTTTTTGGCTTTTTTCCAGACATAGCTTTGGAAAAAGTATCAAACAACCAGATAAAAGTTTCTGCAGATTCATCATATAATAATGCAGCACCAAAATAATTGATTGTTTATGATGATTCACTCCGACGAACATGGCAAAGGGTCGTCCTTCTTTGTTTTTCCTGAAAGTAGTATCAAAACATACTACGTCGCCGAACAGATCATAATCTAACATCATCCTTGCATCAGCCCAGAAAATGTTAGTTATCAAATCATCTTCATCAACTTGTATAGCAGAATAGAAATTAGGATCATTTACTTGCATTTTTTGTAGATATTCTAATACACCCCTGTCTCTCCATATTTTATTTTTCTTGTTCGCTTAGTACGTAAATAATTTTTATGATCAATAGGTATAAACCCAAGATTCTCACGACCACCAGCTTGTCTACTCATAAACTCAAAAGCCTCTTTAGGAGCAATTCCTGAACTATCAGCCATATCAGCTTGAGCTGCATTTGCGATATTTAGCTTTCTGTGTGACCTAAAAAGATGAGACTTACTAGGAGTTGTAGTCACATGTGTATGATACGGAAAAAATTTACTAACACGATACTTACAATCGGGTGTGCGATTAATTTTCATTTCTGCTAGGAACCCAAACCTCGTTTCTGCTCGGTGATTTTGTACAGTATCATCGCGTTTATCTTCTTCGCGGGTACCTTGGGCTGAACAAACGTAAAGTCTGTCTCTCAATTTGCCATCTTGGAATAAATGTGTTCTACTTTTCCTAACACTAAAACCCATCATAAAAGCATATGCATTATAAAATTTGAATGCATCATCTTCGGTTCCGAACTCCATTCCAACGACAGGAATTTCTTCTTTTCGTATTCTAAAATGCATTAAATCGACGTTTCTAGTATTCGTTGGCTCTTCAATACTTTCATCAACATTTCTAGTATTTTCTGGCTCTTCAATAAGTTCATCAGTTAAAGAAGTGTTTAAATCTATACCTTGATCAAAATCCAATCTTCGATTAGTTTGACTTCCTTCTATAAACTTATCCGCAGGGCATGCGTTCTACAGCATCAAAATACAAAACATAAATTAGCATATGAAATCTAGAAACAACATACATATTTTGACTGGGTGAAATATACAATATGATTAGTATTCATATAAGTAGTACCTCCAGATCATCAGGCTCCATAAAACTCAACTGTTTGTGTTTTTTTTTTCTTAGCATCATGAACGAAGTATATAAAAGTAGATATATAGTGTATATATACGGTCAAATATTTTTTATATTTTCTATTTATATAAAAATAACAGAAAATAATTTATTTATATTCTCTCTCCCAAATTCATTAACGGAATCCGTTTTGATACTGTTTCCAAACCGAGAAGAGTGGATTAAGGAAATTATATCCGGTTTTGATATTAAAAATAAAGAGGAATACGTGGCGCGATTTCATTGGCTTGGCACAGGTGGCTCATATTGCCTTTGGCACAGAAGATACGGACCCTCCATGGCCGCTTCAACGTGGCATATATATCGTATTAAGTCCATGATTGTGGATGCTTTAATTAAGCTGTTTTTAATTGCTTAATACTAGAATATTACTGATGGTTTTCCATATCTTTTTGTTATACCCTCAAGCCAAGTTATTTATCTTCGTAATAACAGGATGCTAACATTGATAGGTACTCATATCAACCGACAAAGTGTTTAAACGGATTAGGTATATATTTTATTTTTGTACCAATTTTGTAGACGTTGGATGGTTGATAATAAATTCATGACCGTCAAGATAAGTGAACATTAACCACCGTTAGTGAATGTGACCGGGTACCGATGTAGTTAATATTGGTCGTACCTGCCGATAATATTGGATTTATCGTGTATCGACCTTTAATCTAAGACAATACGCAAAATATCGGTGATACATTGTTTTTATGTTATAAATGTCTTCCATTAAAACTTTGAGTAACATAATGCACGTCTACTAATAAACTATAAAATTACAAAGTTAATTAAAGTTAATTATGTATTTTATCGTCATTTATCGTGTATCGGTGTTTAATCTAGACAATACGCAAAATATCGGTGATACATTGTTTTTACGTTATAAATGTCTTCCATTAAAACTTTGAGTAACATAATGCACGTCTACCAATAAACTATAAAATTACAAAGTTAATTAAAATTAATTATGTATTTTATCGTCATTTATCGTGTATCGGTGTTTAATCTAGACGATACGTAAAATATTGGCGATACATGAATATTCGTTTTTATATTATATATGTCTTACATTGAAACTTTGAGTAACATGATGCATATATACCAATAAGTTATAAAATTGCAAAGTTAATTAAAGTTAATTGTGTATCCCCGATAAAATTCGATATAATCATTTGTTTAGATGTATCGCACCTCACCGATACGATATCGATATACGATATTAACTACTTTGCTCAGTACGTTTAAGTATTTGGTGTAAACGTGGCGTTTCTTTTTAATCAGGATAACCACTCATAAAACGAGCTTCCATCACCATAGAATATGTGTACTAAACGAAGATGAGCTAAATGTCTCTCCCATAAGAGTTAATTCTCAAACTCCCTTTTTCAATCAATAGGAGTGAGGGTTCCATTACTTATTAACATAAAAGTTCACTTATTCAAACCCGAAAATTTGCGTATACTCAGTAGATGGTGCTCTTATATTTTGAGTCATAATCACGAGGAAAACAAACCTAGGCTATCCTAACATATGAAGCATTTTTTGTCTCTTTTTAAAAAGATGAGGGTACCCAAATATACCACAATATTTTAAATATCAACCTATGTATAAGTCTGATACCAAGTGTGATCGTCTATGGACAAAGTCGAGACAGTACAACAACTATGGTATGCACTTTGTGTGATCGTCTATGGATAAGACATCGAGACATACAACAACAAAGTGTTCACTTCATAATAGGTACAGTGCAAAACTGAAACACTATAAGATCAATATCAAGTGACTAGGATTAACATACATGTGTAATTTACTTAATTATAATAACAATTATAATGCGGAAATACATTAAATGACACAATAAAATTTTTTTTTAATGAGGAAGCCACAAATGCAGAAAACCCCCGGGACCTACTTCATTTTTGAATACTCTCAGAATTAAGCCACTATACAAAATCTAATACCAACTTCGTACAGTTGAGACCAAGTAGACTACCCCTAGCTACTTAGTTTCCTTAGTGTCCATGCGCCTTCGACTTTTAGAGTCACGCACGTGAATCACCAATCCTTTTCATCGTATTCCAAACAGTAAAGGATAAAATTGTTTGGTAACCACTCTATTCAATCTTTGGAAATAAGATATTATTACCAAAGATTGAGTCTTTGACAAAGGCTCTTCCGATTAATCTAATAAACTCCTTTGTCTAGTTAGATCAATTTAAAATTTGATTACCGAATTAAATAATTTCTAGATTTGCAATCAATCAGTATATAACTCAAAAAGCAACTATAAAGTGATGTTGATCTCACGCAACTATCCAATCAAGTCTATCAAACATAAATACGATCTAGTTGGATCCCAGCCGATCAAGGTTTGTGCACTAAATTCACAAGATACGAAAACTAATAAGAAAATATCTTCCATCTTCAAATCTTCGATTGTCTTCTAAATAACCTGCACAACACAACTTGAATTCTCTTGTGATCAATCACACACAAAACGGAGTCTGTTAAAAATGGATTATCACAAGATGTCTTTAGATCCGAAAATGGTTTTAAAGATCTCGTCGATACTTTGATCTAATTTGAGTGAGCCTTATATTAGAAGAGAAGGTTCTCAAGAATAAAAAAAACTAGGTACAATCAAAGTTTCAACAACCGTTAGTCAATCAAATCAATAATCGAAAACTAAAATAACAATGCAATTATCTAGTTTCCCACCAATGGTACTCGTACAGCTTCTTGATCCCAAGAATTCTTTAAACGAGCGGTCGTAAGACATTTCTCCTAATTAGGGTACTTTCCTCTCCAGATAGACGGCTCCACCAGAAACAACACGAATGAAGTTTTTATATCTCTTAGGATAGTTTGCAAGAAATGCAAACTCAAATATTTATAGACCAAGGTCTTTTGGACAATAAAGAAATTCCAAAACCGAAAATATTCCCAAGATATTCGTTAAAGTACCTAATTTAGGTTTTGCTATTTCCAATTAATTACCAAACCATATTTCCGAAAACTCCCTTATAAAACTTCTATTATTAGTGTAGCACATTAACTAATAATATTTTCCAGAGGATATGCTTTAATTGCTGGTAATTAAATGATATATTATGAAAATCATAATTAAATGCTTTTCAATATTTCGGTTTGGGATCACCTTGAGTATCAAGGAATGTCTTTGAACAATTAAAGATAAGAGTTACGTTCATGTTCAAATAGTGTCAACATATCAAAGTTTCTCCGCAAACCCTAATTCCAAGCTTCGCACAAAACATGAAGAGATATGTGAATATTATAAACTTGGTTTTTCTTTTTGGGATCGGTTCTACCATGACTCACAATGTAAGTTGTGACCAGTTATACCATGCTTCCAAAACTAGGTTGTGACTAGTTACACCATGCTTCCCAGAGGTAGCTTGTGATCGGTCACACCTTACTTCCCAAGTTAGCTTGTGATCGGTTATACCTTGGTTCCCAAAGTAGCTTGTGGTCGATTACAACTAACTTCCCAAATTAGCTTGTGATCAGTTACATCTTTCTTCCAAAAGTAGCTTGTGACCGATTAAAACTAACTTCTCAATGTAGCTTGTGACCGTTTACACCTTGCTTAAAAAAATAGCTTGTGACCGATTACAACATGTTACACAATATAGGCTATGACCGGTTATATCTCAATTCTCAACATAAGTTAAGATAGTACCTTGTCATCTTGCATTGGTTATCCAAAAGATATTCAATAAAGAACCAGACCAATCATGATTTCCCTTTCGATTATGAAACAAGTTCATACATCTACTTCCTTAAACTAATGTAATAATACATAATTTTCTAGGATGAAATCACACCTATATCTTACACATAATCAAGTAACTAATTACAAAGATTATGTTGATGTCGTATTTACGAAGTTCCAAAAGATAAGTGTTTATACTTCGTAATTCAATAAATTCCTTGACACTTTGATCATAATGATATGACCAAGTATAACCACTACTAGAGTATTATATATATACAACTTCCCATGTTACATTTTCAATATAATCCGACTTCAAAGATACGTTAGGAATGGAAACAAGATCAAGTCAATATTACTAACCTCAAGTGGAAGGATGATGTCTTCGTTGTAGTCGTTACTTATTCTCATTCTTCATGTCTTCGGAGTAATACACGTCTCAACATTCCTAGACTTTCTAGTCTAACCTAAACGAAGTTGACTCTAGTATTTAATCAAGCGACTCTAGATGAGTTTTGATACTAAAATATGACAACCAAACTTGACATACCAACGCTTGGTGGGTTCAACCGAGCTATGCTCTAAGACTTTTGATCCTCAAATCATGATCATCTAATCTTTTATTTCTTCCTCCACTCAAAGGTTAGTAGAATTTTTGTCATTGCTTATGACAAGCTCTATTACTCGTACAAGGAAGCGGGTCCTGGCTTGTCTAAGATGCAGGTTGTTAATAAAGATATGATTATGAAGCTGTAGTGGTTTGGGAAAGATTTTTACATGCCAAATTCCAGAAAATTGATGGTAAATTGATTGATTACAAGATCAAATTCTCAATTATGCCTGGCATTTATTAGATTCATCATGTAGTTGACAATAACATCAAGTGTATGATTGGAGATGGTAGGTCTACCTAGAGCTGTCAATTAGTAACCCGACCGGCGGGTTGACCCTAGCCCGGCTTGTTTCAACCCGGCTCGGCTGGGCTTGTTTCCTAAACGGTCCGGGCTAGGTCTGTTATATCTGACCCTAATAGAAAACAAGCCGGGCTAGGTCTAACCCGCGGGTTACCAGCCGACCCGTTAAATTATGATAGTTACTTAGAATCGGAGGTATCGGTAGTATTTTACCTGCTACCCGGGTAACCGGGAACTCATTCTTATATAAGTTTTCCAAAGAAAGAGAAATCAGAAAACTTCTCTTAAGTTTTAGATCTGTACTGGAGGGTGGAGGCAGAGCAGAGCTGCAGACTGCAGAGGTATTCCGTATTCGTGTTCGTGAGTTCGTCTCTTTTTCTAACTTAAAACTATTCTGAGTTCTAGATTAGATTTTGAATCTTTGATCTTTAAGTTTACTGTTTAACTATAATGATCTTTTTTTTTTAATTTTCTTACTATCTGTTATTCTGTTTGATTTTCAGGGGTTAGGGTTAGGGCTTTACTCGTAATCAACTAACCAAGTTTTATCCTTTAGGTTGTTTTTTCACTTCTAAGTTATAGATTAGATTTTTATCTTTAAGTTTAACTTTAATGATCTTTTTTTTTTTAAATTTTCTAACTATCTGTTTGATTTTCAGGGGTTAGGGCTTTCTTTAGACTACCGTTGAAGAAGAATAGGAAAAATTGGCCGATGATTTTACTTCTACTTTCCTAATCTAGGTGAGTAGTTCTAAGTTTTTAATGCATAACTTGTTTTAAGTACTGTTAGGTGTTTGTGGAAATGATTCTTAGAACCCCAATCCCCTTTTCACGAATTTGTGTCATTTATTGTTAACTCATGTCTCTTAATGTCAATCTATAATAAATTAATAATGCATAGCTTGCTTACATTATGCTTGTGAATATTTATTTGAATTACAAAGGTTTACTGATTCTGAAAATGGAAATGAACTCCATATGCAGCAATAGCATGTCAGAATCAGAAAGCACATGTTTTATTTTGGCTTACATGAAAGTGTAAAAAAGCATACTTTTGTTGGCTTTGCCTTTGCCAGTTTGGGATGTTTTCTTGTTGGGATTTTAATTATTGACAGCTCTAGTCCCCTGTGATGTAGCTCAAGGCTTACTAATTTTGATTTTTGAATTCTTTATGTAGCTTCCTAAAATGTCAGTTGAAGAAGACCATGACGATGTCATGAGTGAAGAGGATATCACAGTAGTAGAGTCGATGACAAGTCAAGAGCATGCTTCAAAGAAAAGGAAATTTACATCAAAAGTATGTAATGATTTTGATTGGTCACGAGACAAAGATGGTAAAGAAAAGGCTACGTTCAAGAATTGTAGGAAGGAATATGCTTATGACAGTCAGAAAGGAGGAACATCAACTATGTCAAGGCATTTAAAGAAGTGCCCTATAATAATGGAAGTGCTTTTATGCAGGTGATATTTCTTTAAGTTTTAACTGCTTGAACATTTCTATAACTGTCCATATAAAACTGGTAGTTAATTGTTGAAGTTTTTTGATGCAGGAATTTGCCGCGGCAAAAAAAAATGGTGGTCAACAATCTGACAAGTCAGAACTAGAACAATATCTAAGTGAGTCATCAGGATCAATGTCAACTGATTTTGACATCTTGAAGTATTGGAGAAGCCAAGAACTACGATACCCTAATATTACAAGAATGGCAACCGATATTTTATCAATTCCTATTTCAACTGTTGCTTCGGAATCTGCATTTAGCCTTGGGGGAAGGGTACTTGACAGACATCGCAGCTCCTTATCACCTGAAAGTGCCGAGGCATTGATAACAACTCGTGATTGGATATATGGAATCAGTAAGACTATAAGAGGATAAGATTCTTGAGTAATATTTAAAATTAGTTGTAAGTCTATTTAACAATATATATGAGATGATAATTACTTATTTTCAATTATATGTAGGAGCTGCATCAACTGATGTTGAGGAAGTGAAAGATAATGATATTAGTGAGGATGTATTGGCATTTGAGCCAGCAAACAACAATGAGGCAGTAAGTTCTTATGCGTCTAATTAGTATCTGTACTTCAACGATATAAAGAGGGTAATTACGAAAATTCTATTTATTTACATTAACACATCCTTTTGTTTGATATACTTTTTTCTGGAAATTACAGATTCATACTGGAGCATCTTGAAATGATACACTTCTAGACACAAAATTACAAAGATACATGGAAAAAGAACATTTTTTGGGCACTGATTTAGGAAATATTTTGGACTTACATATGATATTATTATTGTCTCCTATTTTTTGTATAAATATGAAGGGAGACACTAACGATATATATTGTATATGTGACTGCATATGAGGGTTTAGGTTGTGATTCAAGATTTCAAAGTCAGTTCAGTAGACTGTAGACGGTAGCTTCGGTTCAGTACTTCAGTTTATCCACTTTTGTATATAAAAGGACAAACATAGATAATAGTTACAGTCACTTTGAGGATTCTTATATGAATCACAATCCTGGACCTATCCTATATCCTTAATTCCTTATTAATGAATATGATACTTTTTGTGCAGGAATTGGTTGTTATTATGGTCTCCTCTTCACTAGTGTAGTGATGAAGTGTTTTAGAATTTTAGTAGGTGATACTGTGGTAAAATAGAAGGCAGTAAAAGTGGAAGTTTGTATTTTTATTTGGTTTTATATATGTATGTAACTATGTCTATATGTATTCCACTCCACAACCTTGGTTTGGTTCATTTCAATCATGTTTTAGTTGTATTGTGGAATCTGTAATCTGTTTTCAGTATTCATATTTTAGCACAAAATTAATAAAGTCAAATTTACCAGCCAACCCGCAACCCGTCTAGGGCTAGGGTTGGGGTTTTGGGATTGTACATGAACAGTACTAGGGCTAGGGTTGACCCTAACCCGTTCGTGGCTTGTCAAGCTAGGGCCGGGTTGACCCTAGCTTTCCCGTTTGACAGCTCTAGGTCTACCTCACTTTTCTTCGGTAATTGGTATCTGAAAATGAGTATTTCTGACACCTTGGGGATTCATAACTCTGCTAGGAAACAATTTTTTTCTCGTGTTTGTGATATTATTTCAAGTAATGCTTGGAATATACCATTCGGTGTCATACGTATCAATTACGGAAAGTGATGGTATCCAAATTGAGGATATTCCTAAACCAGTTAGAGTTGCATGATGATACTCGAGCCTGGATTATGGTGGATCAGAAGGCCATATTCTCAATCAAGTCTGCACGTAATTATATAAGGATTATGTAGTTGCAGGAAATCCTACAATACACCCCTCGTATGATTTTATCGTTGATCAGCCTATTTTTAGGTTTACACTCTTAATTTTATTGATTAGTTTCTGAATATTCTTACAAGGAAAATAAAGAAATCAAGAATGATCTCTGCTCTCAAATTTCTCTCTCCTATTTACTTATCTCTCACTCAAAAAATATCTTTCCCTTTCCTTTACAACTCGAGTGACTATTAATAAGGGAAATACATAATGGATGACAGCTAATTTGTCCTCTATTTTCGGATATGGTTTGCGACATTCTCGCAACCTTACAAATGTTTACTTCGCAAGCTTTCTAATTTTCGAGAGACTATCACACCTTTCTCATGATCCTTGCTGATGTCGTTTCTGAAATTGTTCTGCGACACTTTTGTGCAATACCATTGTTAACTTCGCTGAGACATAACTGTTGCGAGATTCTGATCCTACATCTTGCCTCTTCTCATATCTTCTCTGCAAAGTAGAGAATGATGTGAGAAATGACGCAACCACTTACTTTCTCATATTCTACATTTATCACACGTATTTTTTTTTCCATTTATTTCTCGACACGTCTTTTATAACCGTTACTTTTTAACCGCTTAAATCTTTCCGTATTAATCACGTTTATTTTCTCGAGGAAAAATTCCCTCTATATATATTTCTTTTCATCCTCTTCTTCTTTCTTTTTATTCTCTCTGCAACTTCATCGTTCTTCTGAAAACTCCATCGTTGCAACTTTTCTTCTTTTTTCTTTAATCTTTTTAAATTCTTTTTCATCTTCAAATTAGATCTTTATAGTTCGTAATCTTCTTCAAGATAATTTCCCTGCTATCATCTTTCATGGATTCATCAAGGTTAGTCTTCTTTTTTCTTCCTTATAAATTTTGCTGAAATTGATATATTTGAAATTGATCTTGTTTATTGTCTTATGTGATGTTGTTTATACGATTCCCATACTCTTGTTATTTCAGCAAACGCGGCTCCAACACTAAATTTTCAGTTCAGAACCCTAATAATCCCAAATCTCAGCATAAAGTTGTCGTTCATAAAAGGAAGTCTGCGAATGAAAAGGTAGTAAGAAACACTATATTTTTATAATAACAATATTGTTTCCTTTGTTTCTTATCTAGATTGTAATTCGCAGGGTGATAAAGATCTTCATAGACCTCACAAGAAATCTCGCCACCTCAAGGCTGTTCCAACTACTGTTCCCTTCCATCTACTCATTTCTTCCAAATCTCCTGCGACATCTTCGCGAGATAAACCTTTATCTCCAATTCATGAAGACGCTGCCTCTGACTTCATTTCTTCCAAATCTCCTGCGATATATTCGCAAGATAAACCTTTATCTCAAACTCGCGAGAATGCTGCCTCTGATTTTATTTCTCCAGTTGATCTTCCTATGACTGAAACTCCCCTTGTGGTTCCTTCTGCGAATGAAGCCTCTTCTCTTCCCATTGAGAATGCTTCTCAACCTTCTGCCTCTACCAGTTCTCTTCCTAAGTCTTCTCCTTTGTCGAAAAAGACCGTGGAAGGGATAAATATTGCTTTTAAGGTTTTATCTGAGATTTTAGATGATGGCAAGAAGTCTTCCACTGATCCCATCAAGTCTACTGTTTGCGAAATTCTGAGAAAGCATTTGGGTTCTGACAAAGCTGCTTCGCAGATAACTTTAGAAAAAGAATGTAATGCTCTTCGTCTTGAAAATCAGAAACTTCAGAATGTTTTGCTGGATCGTGATAATCTTCGCAAGAAGAATGATGAGTTAAGAGGTATGATTTCCTCATCTATGACTTTAATCTGCCTTTTCGATGGTTTTATCCTTACCCTTCTTAATTATCTTTTAAATCCCTCTTTCGCATGTTAAGCATTAAATCAGAAACGAGTAATGGAGAGATATCAATTTGAATCTGTTATTGAAGAAGCCCGTGTTGATAAAGAAGTCTTAATGGATCAATATAACCTATTAGATAATCTCTATTCATATTCTCTTGATCAAATAAATAACCTTACCAATGAAAATACCCAATTAGTTGAAAAACAAGATCTATTAAGTAATGAAGTATCTCGTTTTTCTTATTCTTTAACCAAACCTAATTTAGGGATGGAAACTTTATCAGATGAGAATAAAACCTTGTCTCAAGAAAAGCGAATTTATTTAAACAAGATGGCGATATCTTCGCAACAACTTAATATTCTCCAAAAAGTATTTGCTGACCAAGAAAAATCTCTTCGCTCTTTAAGAAATGAAATTAAAGAAGTAACAGAATCAGCTTAAAGATCAATATTCCAAATTAGAAGAATCTTATTCTTCTCTTGCGAAGAAAAATGCCTTCCTTGTTTCTTAAGAGAAAAATCTTCAGTCTCGACTTAAAGGTTTAGTTGGAGATAAATTTGATGACGCAATGGATCATTGGGAGAATAGTTGTCTATCCTTGGTTCAACATCTTATTTCGCAAAAAGAAGGTATTCATAATAGTTTGACTGCCTTAATTATCTTTTCTTTGTCGTATCTCTCTGAATTCCTTATCTTAATAAAATTTTACATTCTATTTTTCGCAGAGTCTGAGAAGAATCTTCATTCTTCTATTTCTGATTTGGAGGCTAAATATGCTAAAATTCGCAAATAGAATGCATTACTTGTCTCTACTCTTACTGGTTCTCGCGACCGGGCAGAAAGAAGACTCGATTATCTTGCTTATTTTAAGGATATTCAAGATAGGAATCATCAAAGAGCACTTCTTCGCCAAGTTCATCTCCGGGTTGAAGTCCTTGTAAATGACATTTTATTGTCCAACTCTCTTCCTCCTACATCAATTGATCCTTTAGAAGTAGATGATGATGAAGTTCCTCGTCCTGCTGATAGTGATTACGATTATGAAAGCGGTGCAGAGGATAATTTCTTGGAAGATGAAGAAGAAGTTCCTTCTAAAGAAGTATCTGCTGGTGTTAATCAGAATGAGAAAGAAATTTCTCCCGAAGAAGTAGTTGCTGGCGATACTCAAGATGCTAATCAAGTAATTGCTGGCGATAATCAAAATGCTAGTCATGACGAAGATCAAAGCCGAAATGAAGGAGAAGCTTGCGAGAATGTTGGCGAAGAACTTCTGTCATCTCCTGCTACTGATATTGATATTGAAGCTTGATTTTCTAGCTTTGTTTTCTTGAGCTGTCTTATTTTATTACTTTTGAGAGCTACATTTTTCAATCGACTTTGGAGTCAACTATTTCTTTTAATATTTTGTTGATAAGAAAGATAATGCTTCTTGTATATCGATTCCCATACTTGCCTCTCATTATCTTTCTTGCGAAAAATAATCTGTTATAAATGCTTATAATTAGTTTGTTTTTATATGGTCTTATTTTCCTTCCTAATTAAAGGTCTTATTATGCCATCTCTTGTCATTGCGACAAAATCGCAGGACGTCCTTGCACTTTCATACAAAAACCCATTGATCTTGTCTTAACTTTTTCTTTTGTATTATGGCCTCTTCAGGAATGTTGCGACAATATGACAGGCCTAAATATTCTTGCGAAAATAAAGCCCCATGACATTGCCGTCTTGCGATGAAATCGCAGGACGTCTTCGCACTTTCATGCGAAAACCCATTGATCTCATCTTATCTTTTTCTTTTGTATTATTGCCTCTTCAGGAATGTTGCACAAATATGACAAGCCTTAATTATCCTTGCGAATAATAAGCCTCATGACATTTGCGTCTTAAGACACTTATCAGCTCCCTAATGGAGGGTGCCGCCCTTATCTTCCCCCTGGTTGCCCCTTCAAGGAGGCGTACTTCTACCATACAAGGTTAGCTCCTCCCATCCAGTCTTAACAACAACCAGTTTTTTCGCAGCCTCTTATCCCTTTTACCTATAGGGCTTATGGTTACGAGACTGCACCCTAAGTGGGGTTTTCTTCAGGCCGAGTGCAGTATAAGCCAAGACTTGTCAAGAATGGCAAGGACGCTTCAAACGCCCTCGGCACTCTTGACTCAACCGTGTACCTCGGCGCCTTGATCAGATCTGCACTCCTTGGGAGAGTCCTTATTACCTTAGTCGCCCAACCTAAGTCATATGCTTAAGTTGAGAATCCAAGGTGCCTCTCCGGATGGGTTTTATTGACCCCAAATCTCCATGACTCAGGTTCCGGTGGCGGTATAGCCTTTCCCTGAGTCATGTAACAGGTACCCCCTAATATGACGTACTTTAGGTCTTACATTTGCCTCTTGCGAAATTTTATTCGCGAACTAGGGTGTACGCCATAAAGGTTCGCCCCTTTCTTTTATGTCATTGTTCTCTGCGAAAATTTCGCACATCATGATCTTGTTTTGTCATGAATAATCCTGCAATTATTCTTTCAGAATTCATAACTTCTCAAAGCTTCTTACGGATAATATCTTTTCAAGTACAATCTGTTCCATGGTCTATCTAATCTATGACCAACATCTCTTCCTTCTGGGTCCATTAATCTATAAGCTCCTGTTCCAACTATCTCCTTTATGATGTAAGGTCCATCCCATTTTTTCGCTAATTTTCCACCATTTTCTCGCTGATATATTGGTGTTTCTCGCAGAACTAAATCTCCTGGTTGAAATTCACGTATCTTGACACGTTTTATATTCTCGAGCCAATCTTCGCTGATAATTCTCCATATGTTGTAAATTTTTCTCTTTTTCTTCTAATTCATCAAGTTTGTTTAGAATTAAACCCGCACTAAGATTTTTCTCCCAAGCTTCTCTTTTTGTTGTCGGAATAACAACTTCTGTTGGTAACACCGCTTCAACTCCATATGTTAAACAAAAAGGTGACATTCCAGTAGCTTCTCTTCTAGTTGTATTATAAGCCCATACTGCATTATGTACTTGTTCACACCATGATCTGTGATGTCCTTCTAATTTCTTCTTTAATATATCTGCAATTGTTTTATTTGTTGCTTCTACTTGCCCATTAGCTTGTGGATAAAGGAGTGGACTTTCCACATTTTATCTTGAATGCATTGAGTAACATTTCTATGTTCTGCCCCTCAAACTGTTTCCCATTATCAGATACCAACTGTGCAGGAATTCCAAATCTGCAAATGATATTTTCGAATATGAATGTAAAGATATCTTTGTCGCGAATATGTTGTACTGCCTTCACTTCTGTCCATTTTGTGAAATAATCTGTTGCGACTATTAAGTATCTTCTTTGTCCAGTTCCTGGTAAAAATGGCCCCACAATATCTAAGCCCCATTTTCCAAAGGGCCACACACTGGTTGAAGATGACAATGGTGCTCCTGGTGCATGTATCTTCTTTCCATGCCGCTGACAATCTTCGCAACGTCTTGATATTTGTTTTGCATCTTCATGCATGTATGGCCAGTAATAACCTTGCATTTTTGCTCTATGTGCCAAAGATCTTCCTCCACTATGATTGCCAGCGTCTCCACTATGTAACATTTTCAGCACCTTTTCTCCTTCCTCTCGTGTCAAACATCTGAGTGATGGTCCACTAAAAGATTTCGGTATAACAACCCATCTCTTAATTCATAATTCGTTGCTCGGCTTTTTAACTTGTGTGTTTCCAATCTATTTCTTGGTGTTTCTCCTTTCGCCAAATATGCGTGAAGCTCCATTCTCCAGTCTGCGACATTATTTATTTGTTCTTCTTTTCATTATCTATGACCATCACATCCACATCTTCCTCTTCTTTATTAACTGATGGTGACATAAGTGTTTGTATTTTTATGCATCTCGCAGTTGGATCTGTCATCATACTTGAGATGAAAGCAAAAGCGTCTGCGAGTCTATTATCCTTTCTTGAAATGTGCCTCCATTTATTTTTGGGATTTTCGCTGACAATTCCTCAACCAGCTTCTTGTATTTCTTCAGGGATGGTTCATTTGTAGTATACTCTCCTTTTATTTGGCGAATAACTAGCTGCGAATCACTAGTGATCCTGGCGTTTTCTAGTTTCATTTCTATTGCGAATTTTAATGCATGTATCACAGCTTCATATTTGTTTCATTATTAGTGGATTCAAATTCCAACCTGAATGAAAAAGCCATCTTTATTCCTTCTGGCGAAATTAAAACAATTCCAACTCCATTTCCTTCTCCATTTGATGATCCATCTACCAGTATTTCCCATCTATTTGGTTCTGTTAATAAATCTTTTGGATCTCCATGTTCGTCTTCTACATCCATCATTTCTTCTACTGCTTCATCTTCTTCTAAAGGAAATTCTGCCAAGAAATCCGCAACAACTTGTGATTTTGGTGAAGATAAAACTTCATATTTAATATCAAAATGGCCTACTTGTGCATTCCATCTCTCTACCCTTCCTGATCTTTTAGAATTCTTCATCACTGATTCAATTGGTACTTTTGTTAATCCCTTATCTTGTGTGCTTGAAAATATATGCGGAGCTTAAATGATGCATAAACTAATGCTAAGATCAACTTTTCAATTTTGAGTATTTTTCTCTGCGGTATTAAAAGTTTTGCTAATGTATAAATGGGTTTCTCCACTCCTGCGTACTCGCCAATATATAACACTTAATGCAGCGACGTTGTCGCAAGCTAAATCAAAATTCTTCTCTTGGTTCTTCCTTTGTAAGATAGTTCTATTCATAAGATGTTCTTTGAGTCCTTGAAAGCCTTTTCACATTAATCACTCCATTTAATTTCGCACCTTCTTGAGTAATCGAAAAAATATTTGCATGTGCTGATGATCCCGAAATGAATCTCCCCAGCGAATCTAGAAGCCCATTCAACTTCTGTACATCTTTTATTGTTGCTGGTGTTGGCATGTCACGAACTGCTTGTACTTTTTCCGGATCAACCCGTATTCCTTCCTTTGATACAATGTAGCCTAAAAATTTTCCCGATCCAACTCCAATAGTACACTTCTCAGGATTCAATTTAATGTTATACTGTCGCATTTGTTCAAAAATCTCCCTCAAGTCTTGTACATGGTCCTTTGCTTCCTTACTCTTTACCAACATGTCATCCACGTATACTTCTAACTTTTTGTGTATCCATTTTGCGAACACCTTCTCTACCATTCTTTAATATGTTGCTCCCTATTTCACAAACCAAATGACATTTTCGTATAACAATATAAACCTCTAGGAGAAAAGAAAGCAGTATGTTCTTGATCTTCTTCAGCGAGAGGAATTTGATTATACCCTTTGTACCCATCTAAAGATGATACCCTATCATTTCCTGCTGCACATTCCACCATTTGAGGAATATCGGGTAACGGAAAATTATATTTAGGGCAAGCTTTGTTCAAATCAGTGAAATCTATGCAAATCCTGATTCCCTTGTTTTTCTTTGGGAAAATGACCATATTCGCTATCCATTATGGGTATTTAGCTTCTCTTATAATTCCTGCCTCCAGCATTTTCTGTAATTCTTCTTCTATTTGGGAATGGTAAGTTGTTGCGATTTTTCTTATTCTCTGTTTAAATGGTCTCACATTTTTGTTAATCTCCAGTATGTGGAAAGCAATTGTTGGATCTATATCCATTTTGGTTCCAATTCTCAACACTAGAGGCTCCTCTTCAGTCCCAACATTTATTTCTTTTGTTGGTTCTGCGGCAGTGTTACTGGGTTTAGGTTCTCCCATTGGTGTGGGTTCTTTAATTGCTTTTATGGATCCTTCTCCTTCTTCCGAAATTTCGATGGGTATTCCTTTGCCTTCTTTCGCCCTTATCATATATACTCTAAATTCTTCTTCCTTCTTTGCTTCCTTTACCAATTTTCTGCGAAATTGTTTCCTTTTTGCTTGTTCTTCATACCCCCTTGCTTCAATTTGATAACATAATTTCACATTATCAACATCTCCTCTGATTTTTCACCTATTCCACTTGGAGTGGGGAATTTAATACATTGATGTAACGTTGATACCACAACTTTTATCGCATGTATCCATGATCTTCCTAATAACATATTATATGGCGATTCCATATCCACCACGCACAATGTCACATGTGTTTCGATTTATCCAAGTGGAATTCGTACCACTATTTCTCCTTTAGGTTTTGTTGTGGATTTTCCAAAGTCGTGAACAAAATATGTTGAATTGGACATTTCTTCATCTTTAAATCCCATTCCCCGAAATGCATGATAAAATATTATATCAACTGAACTTCCTGCATCAATTAAAGTTCTGTTCAACATCCATTCTCCTGTGGATTTTATTGTTGTATCCTTTTCTTTTCTTGTAATAGGCACTGTGACAACTAATGGAGATGTATGATTCAAATTTTGTTTTGGTATTTGTTCTGTCGTGAACACAATTCTTTGTTTTTCCCAATCTTTCAAAGG
This sequence comes from Papaver somniferum, assembly GCF_003573695.1. Lineage (NCBI taxonomy): Eukaryota > Viridiplantae > Streptophyta > Magnoliopsida > Ranunculales > Papaveraceae > Papaver > Papaver somniferum. The sequence goes on from NC_039367.1 coordinate 90,016,457, forward strand.
TGAAGTTTTTCCTACCGCCATAATTTTCTTTCCTTCAAAATTTCGTTTATGTATTCTTCCTTTGATGTTTTCATGGAATTCATTAACCAAGCTTTTTGTTATCATATTACACTCCAATTTTTTGCCATTTTCATTAATTCTATTCATCTTTCCTCCAGCTGATTCACTGATTTTTTTAATCACTTTCTTGATTTGAATTTTCTCAATCAACAATCTTAAACTTTCGATCTTCAATCTCCCTGTTTCTAGCGCCATTATGTAGTTGCAGGAAATCCTACAATACACCCCTCGTATGATTTTATTGTTGATCAGCCTATTTTTAGGTTTACACTCTTAATTTTATTGATTAATTTCTGAATATTCTTACAAGGAAAATAAAGAAATCAAGAATGATCTCTGCTCTCAAATTTCTCTCTCATATTTACTTATCTCTCACTCAAAAAAGATCTCTCCCTTTCCTTTACAACTCGAGTGACTATTAATAAGGGAAATACATAATGGATGACAACTAATTTGTCCTCTATTTTCGGATATGGTTTGCGACATTCTCGCAACCTTACAAATGTTGACTTCGCAAGATTTCTAATTTTCGCGAGACTATCACACCTTTTTCATGATCCTTGCTGATGTCGTTTCTGAAATTGTTCTGCGACACTTTTGTGCAATACCATTGTTAACTTCGCTGAGACATGACTGTTGCGAGATTCTGATCCTACGTATTATTTATGCATATTTGGAAGGTTCTTCTTTAACTTGGGATAAAATCATTCATCCTTAACTTACTGCTCAGAACTGGAAATATCTACGTGAAGATTGTGGTGCTACCATCGATAAAATACGAAGCATCTACGAAATTTCTTTAGCGAATAAATTTTTCTTGTGCAATTCTTGTGAAGTCTCTCTTTTTCACATCACGTGGGATTGCACATCTACCAAGAAAATTCGTACTTGGATTGCTGGTGTATATATTTGGTTTACAGACCAAGTATGATTTGATAGAGTGTTATTAGATTGCAAAAGGGAGAAGTTGTATTGTTAAAGATCTCTAGCTTGCTGTAATCATGCCTATAAGATCTGGGCTATGAAACTTACGCAATAAGATCATTTATGATAGTGTTGTTACCAAACTATATAATCTCAATTCTAGAGTCCATCAACAACAGATTCATGATAACTCGAAGATAATCAAGAGCTATATGCATAATTCTTGTGAAGATCTTAAAATTCTGGAATTTTTCCGAGTTGAGTATAGATATAGTTGAAGTATCGACTATTAATTATCTTAGCTTGGAATGTGTTGACCAATGGGGTCAACATCGTGTTTTAATACGCTTAGACTCTCGAAGTGCCGTGCAATCCCTTTCAAGAGGTAATATGACTTGGATTTCGAGGAGTATGTAGTTAGTTGTTTGTGCAAAGTACGTTTATGTCAAGTATGAGCATGACTATAGAGAAATAAACTTCACGACCGACGCATTGCTAAAGATAGGTTGTGAATTAGTTGTTGGGGTGGGGGGGGGGGGGGGGGATCACATATGAAGGCAGGCCTGATTTTGATACTTATGTTGAACTACCTGTAATTTTTTACTCTCGATTGAGTTAAGTAGTTTATAAATTTTAGGGGCTGGTGAAAGAATCAGTGTTGTGTAACGTTTATATTTACAATAATTCTGTATACAAATGGCCAAATAAGGTTTTAAAGGAGTGTGGGAGAATCATCAGAAATGTTTTATGGTATGGTGTTCGCTTGTGAAAAATTAGTTACTTTGAAGTGAGACTTAGTTTGCTCTCCTTTATCTGCGGGTGGACTTGGTTCGACAAAGTTGGAAGTAGTAAATAATGTCCTCTTATGAAGTTATTATGGAAAATATATAATGGTATAAATGAGTAGGATAGATTTGTTCAAGAAAAATTTCAAAACAGTAAAGGTGAGTTATTACAAAAAATAATGGTGGATTTGTTATTACAAAAAATCCTATGTTGCATGGATTGAAATGGGTTAATGATAAACCAAATGAGGATTCTATATGGCTGGCGGACGAATATGGTAATAATATTTCATCTGACATGATGTTTGGATAAATGACAGGGCTTTGAGTGCGCCACATTACCAATTGATGGTTTGTGTATTATCCAAGATGCCTGAATTTATTGAAGTTAATGGGAAGGATGTCATTGATGATGGTGGTGACTGGAGAGTATGGTGTAACTCTGTGTACACATATATCTCACTATCAGACACGTGTATATAAAAAGATACGTGGAAAGCATGCAGGCCAAGACATCAAAACATGATGCGCTGCGAAACACCGAATAAATCCCGAGGAGTTACTTTATCTCATCCCAAAAGAAGTTAAGATCAACGGTGGAGAGAAAGTTAGCTGGCACGGACGTGACAGGGACAGAAGACACTTGTCTGACACGAGCAGACCTCTCAACTACCCGCATTAAACACTCTGAGCAGTGTACGTGTCGATCAACCTGTGGAACGAGCGAGGATATATCTGCGGGATCAAGGGGCAAACGCAGACCTCTGTGTGATAGACGCAGAACACAAGAAGATAAGTTTCAACGGCCTTCAGAGATGGGTCCCACATTCTAACCTATAAATACCCCTTCTCCACCAAGAGGAAGGGGGATGGAAAAATCAGGAAGGGAAGGAGAGAGAGAGATTGCAAGTGTAAGTTAATCCTTTAGAAGAGAGAAACATGTAAACCCAAAAGTCATTTGACTACTCGTGTAACCGTGAAGAATATAGTAAAACAACAAACCCCGTGGACGTAGGCCTTAGTGCTGAAGCACGTAAACCTCGGTCTTGTTTACATTTCAGAACTTTATATTTGTCTAACCCCATGGATCTTTACTTATACGTTTTGCTTTCTTTGTTTTTTACCTATATACCGTGCGCAAACGCCTCGCATGGAGTTGTTAGATGAGGCTATGATAAACCCGAAGGTTTTGAGCCAAGGAATCAACACTAGGATATCATCATCACAAATCTCTCTAGATTACGATGATTGGTTGTGAGCATGCGGATGCCTTCGTGATTTGTGTGTTCACAATTTGGCGCTAGAAACAGGGAGGATTACTTCGGAAACCACACACCATGGTCTAAGGGAAAGCAGCCCCCGAGATCCGAAAAGTCTAAATATTACTGTGAATATCATTGTTTCAACGGACACCAGACCGAAAAGTGCAAGAACCTTAAAATAATGATCCAAAAATTAATTGATGCGGGAGAGCTCAAACATTACGTACGAAAGGATGTTACCGAGGATAGATCCAAGCGAACCAAACCAGTCCAACTTCTGGAAGGAAACCGAACAATCAACACCATCTCGTGTTCCGAAGCCACAGGGCCCTCACTTACAGCGCAGATAGGAAAGAGGTTACGGAAGCAATTCGAAGACCGCTGCGAATTGTATAAGGTCGATGGGATAGTGGTGGACGAGCACGAAGAATGGATGGAATCTCCTATCATCTTCGATGCCGAGGATATCGAAGAAGATATGGAAGACCATAACGATCCCTTGGTCCTAACCTACCAGTAGCTGGATGTAACCTCAAAAAGATCCTCATAGACGGGGGAAGCCGTAAACGTCCTATTTTACGATGCATTCAAACGGATGAAGCTCCATGATGAACAGTTAATGACCTCTTATCACACCATCTACGGATTCAATGGAGCAGCCACGAAGCCCTTGGGAGACATCGTGTTGCAGGTTAACGCAGGGCCCATGAAACTGGAAACCCGATTCAGTGTGGTGGACACCCCTTCCCCCTACAACGCATTATTGGACGAAAATGGATACATAAACTCAAAGGAGTTGCGGCAACATACCACCAATATCTCAGATTTCCAACACCTGAGGGAGTAATGGAAATCAAGGGAGATCGGAACTACGAGAGAGTGCCAGGCCACTCAGGATCATATCAACAACGAGCAAGAAGAGCAGCGAAAAATCCGAAGAGTAAAAATCAAGAAACCGCGAAAGAGAAGGCCATAGACCTGTTCCTCAAGGAAACTACAGGGAAGGGCTTGACGAAAGATGATAATGTCCTAAGCACAGAACAAGTACTTCAACAACCAGCGAAGAACAGAAACACGCTAAATAGCAATTAAAGAACGTCCCAGTCCTCGGAAACCCGAAGCCTGTGTTCACACCAGTGGAGCCCGTAAAGGAAATCAACATAGGAACGGAAGAAACCCGAAGATGATCAAAATAGGGACCATAATGGACGAAGGAAGGAACATTCCTTAACCAAATTACTTAAGGAATACGCGGATGTGTTCGCCTGGAAGCTAGGAGATATGCCGGGGATTGACCCAAAAGTAATCCAACAGCTACGCATCAAACCGGGCACGCCCCCGTTCAGGCAGAAAATACGAAAAGTAGCTCCAGAGTATCATGAGGCAGTAGAAACAGAACTTCGGAAACTACTAGACGCAGGATTTATCAAGGAAGTCAAGTACCCTACCTGGATCTCCAACATGGTCATTGTTCCTAAAAAAATGGAGGGGTTAGAATATGCATCGACTTTACTAATCTCAACAAGGCATGTCCAAAGGACAGCTATCCCCTGCCGAGCATAGATCAGCTGGTAGAAGCAGTAGAAGGATATGAAGAACTGTCATTCATGGATGGACATTCTGGCTACAACCAAGTAGCCCTGGCAGAAGAAGATCAGCCACACACAGCGTTCTACACCCCACATGGCCTTTATTGCTACACTAGAATGCCTTCGGACTTCGAAACGCAGGGGCAACATACCAAAGGATGGTCGATGCTATCTTCAAGCCATGGATTGGAGGAACCCTAGAAGTCTACGTTGACGACATGCTCGTCAAAAGCAAGCTGCGTAAAGATCACCACCAGGACCTGAGGAATATCTTCGAAGCAATGAGAACATCACATGAAAGTGAATCCGGAGAAATGTACTTTCGGTGTCACCTCGGGGAAGTTCCTCGGGTATCTGGTAACAAAAAGGGGCATCGAGGTAGACCCAGCAAAGATTCAAGCCATAGTAGAGATGCCGTCCCCAAAGAATTTAAAGGAAGCAAAGCTCAATGGATCCATAGCAGCGTTGGGCAGATTTATTGCCGGTCTCGGACAAATGCAAACATTTCTTCAATATTCTAAAAAAGGGAGCAGGTTCGAATGGACCGCTGAATGCGAGGAAGCATTCCAAAAAATCAAAGAACACCTAGCCTCAATCCCGATCCTGCAGAAGCCAGACCCTGATGAGGTTTTGGCACTGTACATAGCAGCAACAGAGGACGCAGTCAGCGCGGTATTGTCAAAACCAATACAAAGATAGAAAACCTATCTATTACGTCAGCAAGACCCTCAATTCTGCGGAAAGAAATTATACTAAGATTGAACAACTCATCCTCGCACTGGTATGGGCTACCAAAAACTGAGAACCTACTTCCTAACTCACCTCGTCAGGGTCCCATGCAAAGCACCATTGGAAGCAGTCCTCAAAAGCACGGGAAAAGTGGGCCGAATAGCCAAATGGAACACCCATCTGGACCAATTCAACATCATTCATGAAATTCAACATTCTCGGAAGTCCCAAGTTCTGGCGGATTTCTTAGCAGACCTCCCCCTTGACAACGACGAAGAGATTAAGGGAATACCAGAAGCCGAGGAAGAAAACAAGGATCCAATGGATATCCTCGAACCTGCGAGTCAAAGACAATGGGAAGTCTTCGTCGACGGATCAAAAATAAGGAAGGAGCAGGAATAGGCATTGTCATTATCACCCCAACGGAGAAAGGATTATACAGGCACTTAGTTGGAATTCAAAGAGCATACCAACAACATTGTTGAATACGAAGCTGTCGTACATGCCCTCCGTATAATAATAGAGATGGGGGTAACCGATGTAAGGCTGACAAGTGATTCGCAGCTTGTCATACGGCAAATAGGGCTCGAGTATAATGTGTACGATGACACCCTCTCAGCTTACATGGCCTTGGTCCAAACATTGGCATCACAAATCCCGAACATTAAGTTCCGGCACTTATGCAGAAGGGACCTCAGGCACGCGGATGCCCTAGCATATATATCATCCATGCTGAGGGATAAAAATGTCGAAGCTATTAAAATAGCAAGGGTATACGAGCCTTCGATTGCATCTCAATTCTCCTTCGCTACCAATCAAGATACAGTGGAAGAAAATATCGAAGACCAGGTAGGAGAAGACATCCATAATGACTTTGACGAAGAAGATATCCTGTCAAGAGCAAATCAAGACGAAGACTTCAGCAACGAAGATGACTGGAGGTGACAATCCATGCCTTTCTCGAAAAGGAAGCTTACCTGCGGATCAGAAACAAGCTAGGAAGATACTCTCCAAAGTGGGAAGATATGATCTTCGGGATGGGGTCCTGTAAGAAATCCTTCCTTGGACCATTACTACGTTGCTTGTCCCGGAAAGAGGGGCATCGAATTCTAAATGATATCCATTATGGTGACGCGGGGAATCATAGCGGCATGAGATCACTAGCTGACAAAGCAAAAACGCAAGGATATTACTGGCCGACAATGATACAGGATGCCGCGAGGATGTCCCGACGATGTGAAGAATGTCAGCGCTTCCAAAAAGATCCACGCGCCGGCAACAATGTTAAACTCCGTCGATAGCCCGTGGCCATTTGCAAAATGGGGCGTAGACATCGTCGGGCCTTTCATCGAAGGATCAGGGAAAAGACGATTTTTGATAGTAGCCACGGACTACTTCAGTAAATGGGTGGAGGCTAAGGCCTTGGCCAGGATCAGAGACGCGGATGTGTTTACTTTCATATTCCAGAACATCATTTGCAGATTTGGTATACCCGCTGAAATTGTATCTGATAATGGCAAGCAATTACAGGGGAAAAATATAGACATGCTCTTCGATACTTTCAAAATAAGAAAGAACAAGTCCACCCCCATATACCCTCAAAGCAACGGACAAGCGGAAGCTACCAACAAGACCCTCGCCCTTATACTCAAAAAACAATTAGACGAGCATAAGGGAAGATGGTGCGAACAACTGCACAATGTGTTATGGGCATACAGGACAACACGAAGATCCGCCACCGGGGAATCCCCGTTTCTTCTAACTTATGGAGCTGAAGCAGTCATACCTACGGAAATCCTCATGCCAACCACGAAGACCGAAGCTTGGGAGAAAAACCTCACAACAGATATGATGTTAGAAAGGTTGGACGACTTGGAAGGAAGAAGGGAAGTAGCATTACAAAAGATGGAAAATTATCAACGAAGACTAGCAAGGGAGTACAACAAAAAGGTAAAGCTCGGAATTTTGTAGAGGGCAGTATGTGTTGAGAACAATCCCACGGTATCAGCAAGAAAAGAAATGGGGAAATTAGCACCTACGTGGGGAGGACCTTTTATAATACACGACGTTGCGGGTAACGGTTCCTACTACCTTCGTAATCTAAAAGGCGAGGTCCTCCGGCATCCTTGGAATGCTAAGTGGCTCAAACCATACTTCCCATAGGAGCAACGCAGACTTGAATCTGCTTGGAGTGTACCAGAAGAAGAAGGGAGCCTGACCGCTCCACATGTTTCTATCTCTGGAAGAGGAATTGCAGGCCTCAACTATCAATCAAACAAGCTTTCAAATTATCAAGTCACGGAATCTATCGACAATATTGGGGAAAGTAGTTAATCTACAATCTCTCAGGGCTCCCCCATCAGTGTCCATAAGTGTAAGACCAGGGGGAAGGCACCCAGCAGAAAGAGATACCCAACCAATCTTAAGGCAACGGGTCGACGGAATGGGTGTGTAAATATTTTAATCCCATATCCTAGAACGTTGCCCCGGCCCCCACCGTCTGGGAATCCTCTGGCCCAGGATTCGCCAGCGGGGTGACAGGTCTCAAGACGATCACGAAGGTACCTTCCTTCAGTATCGCACCCAAACACTTAAAAACTTTTTTTGTTTTTTTTCACAAATGCTTAAAATAAAAACAAACCAACATTGCAGGTATATCAAGAAAGGATCCATTTCATAAAGGATGATTACAAAAGTGAAAGGCCAATTCAAGGATACAATCAAAAAATATTCCTTTTACAGGATATCAGCAAAAAATATTCTTGTTACATGATTACAAAAAGGGAAGGATAATGATGCCGCGGTCCTACAAAATGCTGCGGTCTCTACCTATGATGCGCCCCATCGGCAGGATTATTCCGAAGACTTGAAGGGACGCTCCCACCAGAAGAGGGTCCCGAGGAGCAGGCAAGGCAGAAGGAACTGGACGACGAGGATAGTTCTTCACGAGACCATGCTCGTTCTTTAGGCCAAGTTCTATCCTCTCCAGCATCTTGTTCGTCTCCTCAGCCAATTGACAACGAGCCTTGTGCTTAATAACTGTTGTCCGCTGTTGGGCTTGGGATAATAACGAAGATAGCCGATTCACTTCTCTAGAAGCAGCACCAACGGCCTCCTCGCGGGTTGCCGCTAAATTCTTGAAATGATTGGTCTGTTCTTCCTGCTGCGCTAAGGAAGATTGAGCCTTTTCAAGTTTTTCATTTGTGACGCGAAGGTGTCCCTCGAGCTCTGAAAAAGACAACACCACGGAGTTAGCGCAGAAAAAACACGGTCACACTCGATGAAATAGGGATTATACCTTCGACACAAGCCGAAGCCTCTTCATACTCATTAACAACCGCATCTCGCGCTTCATCAAGATGTCATATTCCGCGGATAATTTCTTATAGTCTAGTTGAAGGTTGGTGAGAGTAAATTGACAGGCATCTAATTCTACCTGCTTCATCGAGTCCATGTGACGAAGGTGGTCGACCTCTTTATTTATCTCTGAGACCCCTTTGCTAAGTCTGTACATACACACTTCAAGATTCCTCTCAGACTCAGCCTGACGAGCTACGTCGGCACGGGACGCGGCAAGAGCATTGCTGAGAGCGACTTCGGCACGGCATCATCTCTTTCTCTGACAAGACAGAGCATATATCCTAACCCCTGAAAGAGGAATGGATCGAGCCTTCTGTAATTCTTCTTCCAGCAGCTGAATCCTAGACTCCAACAAGGAAGTACGCTCACGGGCTTCCCGCAGACTATCACGTGTCCACAGCAGTGTGCCATTAAATAAAGCACGATCATGGTTGTACAGATTTTGCATGTCGACCATCTGAACATGCCCGCGCGCCATACCTCAGCCCGAGCATCCCATTTCTTGGCTTCATTCTTAATTTTCTCAACCAAGATCTCTAATACGAGATTTTTGCCGAGCTCTTTCGTTTCGAAGCCATATCAGCTCGGGGACGCCACCCACTGGAGATAGGGTGGGGAGACTCAGACAGAACAACTAAGAAATAGAGGAATGACGACATACTGCGAGGGAAAAAGAACCAAACCTGTGAAAGTGAAACTTGGCGCGAGTTTGCTCTAACTCAGCGCGAACAGCAACAAGCTCTGAACGAAGACCGGCCTCTGCTTCACCCAGCTTTTCTTTCTCCTTGAGGCTTTTCTTCAGCTCTTCTATTTCCACCTCAGCCGCAGATAATTCCTTTCTCTGTGACGAAGCTTAGCCTCGAGCTTCAGAGATTTCGCTTTGAAGAACTGATACAGCACGTGGTTACAATGCTCACTCCTCATCATCTACACATCAAGATGACAAACATTATTTCACCGAAGCATTCGATCGTCACGAAGAAGTGTACGAAAATTTACCTCCAAGACACGCTGCTGCGGAAAGCCATATTGATACCCGTCGGCGCCATCATATCTGCAACGGAAGTAGGAGGCTCCGGCACAAGGGTAGCTTCGGGAACACTCAAATTTTTCCCCAGGCTTCAGACACCCGCGCCTTGAAGACATCTCCATCATGCGACGGGTATACGCAGTAGATTCCTTTTCCCCAGCAACAACAGGGGCGGGATGAGGACAAATAGAAGATTCTTTTCCTTGAACCAATCCATGATGGCGTCCTCACCCTCAGACGTCGGCGACTGGGAAGATTATCAGCAGGCGCATCAATGACCGATTTCCCCTTCTCTGACACGGCCCCTCAGCACAAATGTCGGCACCTACATGCGCAGCATGCTCCTCCGCGCCACCATCTTCAACAGTAGCGTCTCCATTACCATCACCACCAAGAACATCCCAATATCATTGGGGGAAAGTAAAGAGAAGTCCTCGGGAAAATCGAGGGCATCGTCAAAGAACTCCCCTGGAGTACATCCGATCAAAAGAAAATTCTTGAGAGTGGGAAGGGTATCCGCGACATCACCAGCAGGGACAGAAATGTCCCCAATAACACGTCATCAGCCACCACGGCTTTGTTCTCCTTCATCACCACATGACCACGAAGACCTCTTCTTCGACATTGATAGGGGAAGTACCAGTACGTTCCTCCCCATCTGTAATCTCCTCATCCTCAGCAAACTCTTCGTTCACTGGACTAGTAACTTCTTCTTGGGCCTCAGCCTCGCCCATCACAATGGTAGAAGACTGCTTCGGCTTAATCTTTTTCTTCTTCAACACCTGAAACCAACACCACAAAAAGAATTATTTTTCCCGACAGTTGAATTTCTAAAAAGAAGCGCAGCTAGAATCCGCGTACCTGAGCAGTGAGGTATTCTTCGGTGGAAGTATAGCACCAGAACCTTCCTCCTCGTCTCCCTCTACGACGTCAAGGGCATAAGGAAAATTCATACCCGCAAAGTTCAAACGCCAGGGACAGAAATCTCCATAACGAGCAGGAGGAGACTCGCGTGGCTTGCTACTCTCGGTAGGCCGCCAACCGCGGGGACCAGGAATCCAACCGTAAGCCCACGGACCAACTATTCGATAACGGTGGCGTGCCACTCGTAGTCATGATCGCGCTTGATCCTCTCGCGCGCGGGAAAGTTTCCGATGACTAGACCCCTCCGTGCCAGGAACATACTTCAGCTTGGCATCGCTGACCTCATTTAACAGACGAATCTCGCCCCGAGGAGCAGCGAGATTCCGAAGGCTGACACTCCACGGCTTGCGGTTCCTACTATTGACGTAATCACCGAAGGAGTTATTGAAATTCTCAGGAGTATACCATTCCTTCTCCGCGGATTGGGACGTAGCAAGTCATCGACGTCTCCCCCTTACTCCGCAGATAGCACTCCTTCAGGGCGCGGAGATAATTCCCCGATAGTTGGGATACGGAACGGCTGTGAGTATTGGTGGAAGAGCCTTCACGACTAGCGCACGTCATAGTAGAAGGAATCACCTGATTTGTACAACGGCAGCATAAGACCAGCTTCGAACGCTCCAACCGTCGTAACAAATGAAATTCATCGAACTCATACTTTGAGATAAGCTCATAAGTAATATCATCCTCAGGGGCATAGAAACGAACCCGAAGGCTTGAAGCTCATGCTTTTCCTTGAATATTTCGAGATCAATATGCTTGAAGGTTACTTTTTTCTTACTAACCGAACACTGCGTATCAAGGGGGCAGCCTCATCCTCCTCGGCGGGGCCGGATGAACTAATGAACGCTTCGGAAGCTTTTCTCTTCACAGGAGGATTCTTTGAAGATTCAGCCCTCGGAACTACCCTTCGTATTCTCCCTTTAAAAGTTGGAGGGGACGACAGATGATGCTCGGGCACTACAAACGTAGAGGAGGAACATCAAAAGCAACAGCACGAGGCGGAGCCTGCGTACTCCTAATATCATCACGAGGACGAGACGCTGCGCGATCGAAGACTCTTCGGGACCCAGAAGGATTTGTCGAAGGAATCTCTTCCCTAGAAGACGAGGCCTTCGCTCCAGAAGAAACTCGACTTCGACGAACATCATCTTGAGACTCTCTACGCGGAGGAGATCTCGATAGGCCAGAACCAGGAGTTTGATAAGGAAGCCGCGGACGGTCAGACATGGCTGCGAAAAGATTAAAATCATGAACAAGTTACACACAAATTCAAAAATATTACCAAAGATCAAAAAACCACATCAATAGCAATCCACACACATACCGCAGAAACCCTAAAATTAGTATACATGCTCAAAATTCCATAAAATTCACACTGAAAAACTCAAATACAAGCAAAACAGTGGCCTCCTTGATTTAAGATGAAGAACAGGGGCAAACTAGTATGCAAGCATTAAAAGAAGTTCTTCATCACAAACAAGGAACAACAGTAGCAGAGAATTTACAAATCAACACAGCGTAAAACAGTGGAAACAAAGAAAAGAAAAACGTACCAGCAAAAACAGCAGCAGAAGAAACAAACAGTGGAAGCAGGCGTGATTAATGCTAAGGTGGAGAGAATTTAAGGTCACAGGTTCAATGAAGACTGACAGAGAATTTAAGGGCTGAAAAACAAAGAATGAAAACTGAGAGAATGTTTAGGAAGAATGAAATTAATTTTCTCTCTCCTTAATATACCTGAAAGAAAGAGAAGGAAATTAATGGAGGAATGGGAAACGTGCCCGTAACATAAGCAGTTAATGCACGAATAAAAGACGTGCCCGAGTATCTAGGAGAAGTTATTAGGAGTGAGAAGAATATGCGACGATGGTTTTTCTTCAAGGCACCCATTAGACATTCAAGCCCGAAGAAAAGGGCCAAATCGTGTACACATATATCTCACTATCAGACACGTGTATATAAAAAGATACGTGGAAAGCATGCAGGCCAAGACATCAAAACATGATGCGCTGCGAAACACCGAATAAACCCCGAGGAGTTACTTTATCTCATCCCCAAAAGAAGCTAAGATCAACGGTGGAGAGAAAGTTAGCTGACACGGACGTGACAGGGGCAGAAGACACTTCTCTGACACGAGCAGACCTCTCAACTACCCGCATTAAACACTCTGAGCAGTGTACGTGTCGATCAACCTGTGGAACGAGCGAGGATATATCTGCGGGATCAAGTGGGAAAGGGCAGACCTCTGCGTGATAGACGCAAGAACACAAGAAGATAAGGTTTCAACGGCCTTCAGAGATGGGTCCCACATTCTAACCTTATAAATACCCCTTCTCCACCAAGAGGAAGGGGGATGGGAAAAATCAGGAAGGGAAGGAGAGAGAGAGATTGCAAGTGTAAGTTAATCCTTTAGAAGAGAGAAACATGTAAACCCAAAAGTCATTCGACTACTCGTGTAACCGTGAAGAATATAGTAAAACAACAAACCCCGTGGACGTAGGCCTTAGTGCTGAACCACGCAAACCTCGGTCTTGTTTACATTTCAGCACTTTATATTTGTCTAACCCCATGGATCTTTACTTATACGTTTTGCTTTCTTTGTTTTTTACCTATATCCCGTGCGCAAACGCCTCGCATGGAGTTGTTAGATGAGGCTATGATAAACCCGAAGGTTTTGAGCCAAGGAATCAACACTAGGATATCATCATCACAAATCTCTCTAGATTACGATGATTGGTTGTGACATGCGGATGCCTTCGTGATTTGTGTGTTCACAAACTCAATTACTATTAATTTCTCATTAGCATCTGCAGTTGAGCGAATCATACATAAGTAATTCCCAATCTTGTATTGGCATTAGAAGGTATAGCATACTAGTATTCATACTGGTATTTCAACTAATACGTGGAAGCTAGTGAGTGGGGGGTCTTTGCTTCAGATGATAATATAAAAAAGAGGAAGTTTCACTTGGATTTAAGATGTGTTTTTTGCAGAAAAATCGGGGAATCTGTTAAGCACATTTTATGGCAACAAAATTATAGTGATCTTATTTAGTGGCTTGGAGGTATGTTCGAATCCTGGATCATATGATGATGTGCTTCTTTTAGTCAAATCTAAGAGTTCATCAGTGAAAGAGGTGTGTAGAACTGTTTTTTTTTTTATACCATGGATGAACTATGGTTCTTGAGATATCAGTTAATTCACGATAATGATGGTTTTAGTGCTAATAAGCTTACAAGAAGGATCATAAAAGTCACTTCCGGTTGTGATGTGAGGATGAAGAAGTTTATGTGGAATTCATCTTATGACCTCCAGATTCTTAAATGCTTTGATTTAAATTGCGGGTAAGTGAAATCCATTAGAAATGTGGAATTTTTCTTTTAGATTCTTAGTGAAAACTAATTACTATTATATTGTAATGGAATTGCAAGGTGGAACCATGATGTTGTTGGATATGGGTCTGTTGGTAGATGCAGTAGTGATGATTTTACGTTGGCCATATCTGGTACGTTGGGGGAAGAAAAAACTCTTTCCAAGATGTGGTTTCAGTCATATATGCAAATGAATGGGCTGTGAACCAAGATTGGATTAGATCTGATCCTAAGGCAATGATTGCAGATTTTAGAATGGGAAGCCAGTCTAGTTGACAAAATTATTACGGAAGGAAAAATAAGTCATAAGATGGTGGAGAAATATATGACTTTCACGTGTCTGTCCATTCCCTCTGACTATCGGAAGGTGGTTGAGATTGATCATAATATAAGGGTTTTCAAATTTAGCAAAAAAAGAACTTCTAAAGCTGGTGTGGAATTTAAGGCCACCGAGTGTGATGGTAATTTACTAGTGTTGTATGATTATATAGGCCTTGTTTGGCAAAATTTATGATTATCTATTTATGATTATAGATAATCAAAAATAGATAAATGATTTTAGTATAATCATTTTTATAATAAATTTTCACAAACACCTTTATCAAATAATTGATTATCTTTAAAAAATGCTCCCTAAAAGTAGTGGAAAAAATAATGATCTAGAACTTTTTTCTAAGTTCCCTAGTGTTTTTTTAACCCTCTCTTGATAGTTTATAGAAAATAAGAGGAATAAACACAACTCAATTTTATTAAGAAAAAATAATTGATTATAATAATTTTTAAACAACTTTTTTCTGTTTATGGAAATAATGGATTTTTTCAATTATGATTAAAATAAGCAATTATTATAATGGTTACCAAATGCATATAGAATCCATTATAATCTGCATAATGGATTATGGGATGATAATCCATTAAAATAATGGTTACCAAACAGCATATATCCCGGAAAATATCTATATTAATGAAGATAGAGGTTTGCAGTGTTTTTGGATTCAACCGAAAGGTTTGCTTCTTGAACATATATGAATCTAGAGTCGGTGAAAAAGATGGGTGAGATAATGGGTGAAGTAATAAGTATAGATCCCGAAGATGCTATTCCAGCTGCTGGTGATCCGATTAAAGTATGTGTACAGATTGATGTTACTAATCCACTAAGAAGATGGGTTAAAGCTTTGACTAATGCTGGTGTTATGTGGTGGATTAAATTCTTCTATTAACGCAACCAAACAAGATCTGCGCTGAATGTTACATTATCAATCATTTTAAACATGTTTGTTAGGATGCACCTAATTTTCTTTCTAAGGCTCATGAAAAATCATATTCTCTTGGTAAGGTCAAAATGAATAGAGGGTCTTAGGGCAAGAGGGTCACCAATACTGTTCCATCCTCTAAGAAAAACCCAAAGAAAATGGAAAAACCAGCTACCTTCGTACCTCCTCAAAATGGAATAGTTATTAATATGGAACATGTTTTTTGGGGAAATTGCTGATAACAGCTCTGTTTCCACTAGAGTTGGTAAGAGTGTAATACCTCGATTTCGGCAGTGGTTCACCGATGGAGTATATGTAATAGTTTGTTATTTCCTAACACCGAGGCATGATGGGTACACTTGGTTGAGTTGCAGGAAAAACTACTTAGTTAAGCTTGCTCGGCCGAGAGTAGTCATTGGGATGGGTGATCTCTCGGGAAGCTGCTGCCAGATAACCACAGTAGTGTCGTTAAAAACCCCATACTGTTGAATAACTACAGTGGATAAGTGAGGAAGTATCGGTGGAGGTTCGGGTCATTACAAATGGTATCAGAGTCGATGATTAGTCACCTGCCAATGGTGAGAAAATACAATGGACGGGGTTAATCCAGGTGCTTGTCTCATGAGGGGCACTGAACGTTGGATATATGCGATTGAATATATTCCGGAGCCGAGGATGGATCCAATTTAAGGTGGTGGTATTGTGATACCCCGATTTTGGCAGTGGTTCGCGGATAGATTATAGGTAATGGTTTTTCATTCCATAACGCTGAGGCCTGATGAGTTTACTTGACTAAGATATGGGAAAAACTTCCCAGTTAAGCGTGCTCGGCCGGAAGTAGTCGTAGGATGGGTAACCTCTCAGGAAGATTTTGTTGTATGACCGCAGTGGTGCCGTACGTGAAAATTCGCAGTGGGTAAGTGGAAACAACATCGGTGTTAGTTGGGATACAACTAGAAGCGGTTCGTTTGCGCTCGGGTGGGTCAGTATGCTGGGAGCTTATAGAAGATATTGGTCTCGTAGAAGGAATCAAACGTCTATATTATACTATGTTGATGATACCAGTGACCTGAGTTCGAAACTCGCCAGCACCAAATTCTTTACCGATAAAAAAAAACTGAGGCCTTTTCAGCACAACTGGCTCCAGAGTTGGGAGAAAACTTTGCAGTTAAGAGTTCTCGAACGGGAGTAATCCAGGGTGACCTCCTGGGAAGTTGCTGCAGGATGACCGTAGAGATGTCCCTTGAAACCCCCACACTGCTGCATGTCTGCAGCGGCTAAATGGAGACAGTATCGGTGGAGAGACAGGTCATTACAAAGAGAATTCGTGTTGATGAAGAAACCTCTGATAATAATCATCAGTCCTCTATTTTTAACACTATGAAAATCCTTTCTACATGAAATCAAACTATTCATATGATCATACCAACAATACAGGAGGAGAGAATATGGTAATGTTTCTACAAACTTTCAGCTCAATCTAGTCTTTATTTTTACTACTCACTCTTCTAAGTGCAAATTTTTATTTTTATATTTTTTAAAATATATTTCATGTTTCTAAGTTAATAACCTATTTTTTATTTTCCCTTAGTTATTTGATATCCTTTAACTCCTGTAAAATGAAGGTGTTATCTTGGAATGTCCAAGGTATTGCTAACAATTTTACAAAAGAACAATTGCAAAATTTGGTAAAAAAACATAGTCCTAATTTTGTTTTCCTCTGTGAATCCAAAGTTGATTCTCAAATAATGATCTTCATAGCTCAATCTGTACGCTATTATAATTACACTTGCATTTATATAATATAGGAGGTTATGTTGGGGGTTTTATTCGTATGTGGAAAGATATTATATCATGTGCATAGCATGCACAACTGACAATATCATACATGCTCTTATCAAACTAGACCCTAGCAAACCAGTAGTTCTTATATCATCGTGTATGGTTCAACCTATAATTAGGACTGCACACGGTACGGTTCGGCTCGGTTATTGGACAAGACGAGTACATGTATCTCCCTATGGTTGGTACTCTACTTGTGTACTTGTACCTGTACCTTTTAATATTCGGTTAGGTTCTTTACCTGTACCTTTATTGCTCGGTCCTGTTCTGGTCGGTCTCGGTTCTATACCTGTGGCATATGTATAATTATTTACATAAAGAAAAACAATTGTAAAATTTTCTTAAATTCATACTTCATACACATAAATGTACCAAAATACCAGTGTTCTTAAATCCTTAATAATTAAGGTTAAAATAAGAAAAAAACTACAAAGTTCAAGTCAAATTGTTCAAGTAGAAAAAAGAGAAATAAAAATAAAAAGTAACACTTCGACACCATTTCCATAAGTTTGTTGTAACTTAAGTTTGCTAAGATGTTGGTGTTGCTTCAGGTGTAGGTTGACTTGAAGTTGATGCATTTGTATCCATCTAAAATCAACATAGAAGTCAAACTGAGTCTCAATGGATCACAAATAAAGACCATTATCTAGCTCAGGTACTCTTCATACATACATACTGACACAGACCCATATACATAGAAATAATAAAAATGATGAAATTATTGTGTTCCTAAATCATCAACACAAACAACAAATAATCACAAAAACCCTTGACTTGTTTGTTCTTCTCATTGACATACAAAGGTGGTTTTCCTTCGAAATTTAATGAAAGTTTAGTTTACCCAAAACTAGTGAATACCCATGAAATAAAAAGTTCAAGAACATGTCCATAATTACCCAATATTAAAAAACATGCATCTTTAAAATCAGTCTCCTAATTGAAGAACATGCATCAATACAACATATTACCTATTGTTGTTTGTTGTTGACCAACAAATCCAATGAGTCCATACAAAACAATCCCAAAACTTTAACATGAAAATTATAAAGTTATAATAAGTTTTCAATCAATTAGTAACTAAAAAAATAAACAAAAAATAATTAGAAATCAATTAGAAATCGATGGTATTATTACCTGTTGAGTATTGTTGATTATTTGTTTATGAAGTTGCTGGAAGAAGAAAAATATTAGAAGAATATGAGATGGTGGTGATGGTTGAGAAGATCGTGGACCGTTGGTGGTATTCGGTTTTCTCTCTGAGACTGAGAGTCGAGAAGCCGACTGAAAATAGGAAGAAGATTAGATAAAATGAGGAATACGAGACAGAAAGTGTTATAACCTAGGGATAGACATCTAGATTAAATCCCCTAATATCAATTGTTAATAATCCTCGGTACATTGGTACGGTTAGTTGGGAATAACCTTGTGACCGATACTTGTACTTATACATGAATTGGTTCTGGTTTTTTGTATTTGTACGTGTACCTTATAACTCAATTCGGTCTGGTTCTCTTGGTTCCAGTCTGGTTCCTAGGGTACGGTTCGGTTCATGTGCACTCTTACCTATAATGATCCTAAAAGAAAATAATGGAACTATTTTCATGAGCTTAGTGAAGTTTTCTACCGACCATGGTTAGTTCTGGGAGACCTGAACTTTCATTTATCTATGAGTAGTAGTAGCTCTGATACTTGGGTTCAAAATAAGGTTAGAGACTTGGTTCTTGGCTATGATTGGAAGAATTATACTTGGACCAAGTACTGGATCTAGGAAGGCTAGTTATACGTGGGACTAGGAAATAATGACTAGTGTATAAATTTTGCTCAAGCAATTTTTTCCATTTAAGTCATATTGTATCTGATTATTGTCCTATTTTACTATTAACTAAACCTCTTCCTAAGAACTTATGGAGACCTTTTAAAAAATTTGGTTCTTTTGGTATGCAAATGGAAATTGCGTGGAATGTTAATGTATATGGCAGTCTTGATTACAAGTTTCAATATAATCTTCAGAACACTATGATTACTTTATCCTACTGGAACAAAATCACTATTCTTCAAAATAAACTTGAAGTTGCTCAGAAAGTGAAAATGCGGGGGTCTAACAACCACACCCAACAATTCGTTTGGCAATATGAGAGGACTTACTCCAATATACTTTCTAGAGAATCAACTATACATTCATACTCAATCTAGAGTAAAGTATATCAAAGAGCTTAATATCTCTAACTCTTAATTCAATCCGCAATAAGAAAATAGAAATCTGCGATCCCGATTGAATATAAGAGGAGTTACTTGAACGGTACCAAAGATCAATGTTCAAGTGTCAATCAATGTAAATCAACAACCAAAGGTTGGATATTCTAATTGATTGATCTTAACGCACAACCTGTGATATTTCAATTATATAACAAAATATAATGCGGAAAAGAAATAACACAGACATCAGAAGTTTTGTTAACGAGGAAACTGCAAATGCAGAAAAACCCCAGGACCTAGTCCAGATTGAACACCACACTGTATTAAGCCGCTACAGATTCTAGCCTACTACCCATTAACTTCGGACTGGACTATAGTTGAACCCTAATCAATCTCACACTGATTCAAGATACAGTTGTGTTCCTTAAGTCTCTGATCCCAGCAGGATACTACGCACTTGATTCCCTTAGTTGATCTCACCCACAACTAAGAGTTGCTGCGACCCAAAGTCGAAGACTTGATAAACAAATCTGTCTCATACAGACTAGTCTATGGATTGAATAAATCTGTCTCCCACAGAAATACCCAAGAGTTTTTGTTCCGTCTTTTGATAAATCAAGGTGAACAGGAACCAATTGATAAACCGGACTTATATTCCCGAAGAACAGCCTAGTATTATCAATCACCTCACAATAATCTTAATCGACTAGCGAAACAAGATATTGTAGAATCACAAACGATGAGATGAAGATCTTTGTGATTACTTTAATCTTGCCTAATGGAGAAATTAATCTCGAGTTAATTATTTCAATTGTACTCAATACGATAGAATCGGGCAAGATCAGAACACGCAACTACAAAGAAATAGTTGGGTCTGGCTTCACAATCCCAATGAAGTATTTGAAGTCATTAACCTACAGGATCTCGATAGAAACCTAAGGTTAAAGGATAATCGACTCTAGTTTATGCAACTAGTAATGTAGGATCAGAATTTCGCAATGACAATGTTTCAGCGAAGTTATCAATGACACAGCATAACAGCGTCGCGGAACAGTTTCAGAAATGATATAATAAATGACATCATCTAAGGTCACGAGAAAGATGTGATAGTCTTGCGAAAATTAGAGAGTTTGTGAAATTAACATCTGTAAGGTTGCGAGGATGTCGCAAACCATATCCGAAAATAAAGGACAGATTAGCTGTCATCCACTATGTATTTCCTTATAAATAGTCATTCGAGTTGTAAAGAAGAGAGAGATCTTTTTTGAGTAAGAAACAAGTAAATAGGAGAGAGAAAGTTCAGAGCAGAGATCATTCTTGACTTCTTTATCTTTCTTGTAAGAACATTCAAAAATTAATCAATAAAATTAAGAATATAAACCTAAAAATGAGTTGATCAACAATGAAATCATATGAGGGGTGTAGTGTAGGATTTCCTGCAACTACATAATGGCGCTAGAAACAGGGAGGAGTTGAAGATTATTCTAGAAATATCTTAAGATTGATATTGAGATTTATGAAAATTTAAAGTGATTGATTAAGAATTTTTCATAATTTCTTGCAATACTGTTAGCATTGAAGAAATGGCTAGAAGAAGAAATACATCCGAATAACCGACTACTATTAGAAGAAGCAAAAGAATTGATGGAAGATAAAGAAGTGAAATGGGAGAATCTACTAGAATGAGAAATAATAGAGAAAATCAAATTCAATCGCCAATTCAACAAACACTAGTTCAAGAGAGGAATACAGATTATGACAGAGTGAGCGTACACACATGGCGATCAAATTCAGCAGAAGAAATAGAAGAAGAGCAACAAAATAGAAATTATAGACAGGAAGAGAGAAATCAAGAAGCAGATGAAGGAATAATTCATGGAGGCGAGGAAATTGGAGCGTTAGAAACATTGAGGCGAAGAATACATGAAGAAAGAAGAGCTGAGGCAGCAGAACGTGCGAATTTAACAAGGCAAAACACGAATTAAGGATGGAGAATATAAGACTGCAGAATAGAAGATAGAGAAGTATCACAAAATCATATTCAAGATCGACTAGAAGAGAAATGAGGCGAAATTTACCCACAATCAATGCTGGAAATAATATTCAAGAAGAAACATCAAATCCTAATGAAGAATATCGCGAAAATAGAGAAAGAACTGATGATCGTTACATTCCACAAAATGAAACTTTTGATAATGGGCAAATTGGAGGAAATCAAGAGAACGGGCAAAATCAGAGACAAAATAACCAAGATGGCGAAGGAAATCAAGAGGAAGGAAGAAGAATTTTACATGTGAGAGAAACTCAAAGAAATCAACAGACAATTGAAGAAGAAATTGAAAGACATATGCTGAACAAGCACGTTTAATCTGCGAACGTGAAAGATTGAGAGCGGAAATGGAAGAACAAGAGCTTCAGGAGACAATTCGCCAGAACAATCATGACAATCGAGAAAGAAGGCGTATACAAAACCGGAATAACGATAATCTCAATGAGGAGTATGATAGAGTAAAGAGAATGGCTGAAAGACAGCGAATTGAATTGATAAGAAATGAACAAAATTATGGAGGGGAAAATGAAGACATCATCATTTGCGAATTCAAGATAGAGTGAGGAAGAGAATCGCAGAAGAAGACGAGATGAGGATAATGAAGAAGAGATACAAAATTTCGAAAGAGAAGATAGACGTGAACGCAGAAGAAGAGAAGCAAAATTAAAGAGACCAATGGGTCAAGATTCAGGTGTAAATAAACAAATCTTGAAAGAATTAGAAGAAATGAGAGGAATGCTAAATAACAGAGGAGAAGTAGGTAGAAGACAATTGGATGAAGCAATAGAAGAAGCTGCGAAAACTCCATTTACAAGGGAAGTACAATTAGGAGGAATACCACCGAAATGCAATTTCCCGCATTAACCAGCATTTTGATGGAAAACTTGTGCAATTCAGCACATTAAAGCTTATGTGAGGTGCATGTTACAATGGGAAAATCATGATGCGGTATTGTGCAAATATTTCGCATCCAGCTTAACAGGAGAAGCGTTAAAATGGTTTGAAGGTTTACCAAAGAATACAATAACCTCCTTCAATCATCTGCAGACCACATTCTTGGGAGCATATATAAGTAATAATTCCTCACGACCTGGTATAGAAGATGTGTTTGGATTAAAACAAAGGATTGGCGAAAGTTTGAAACACTTGACTAAAAGATGGAGAACTATGTGTAGCGAAATGGCTGGCCGTGTAGATGAGAGATATCTCATATTATCATTTATCAATGCTATGTTTGCAACAAACCTGTTGTATGTCCAAATTTTCAGAGTCAAGAATACGATTACAATGACTGAATTGCGAGAACTTCAAGAAGAATACATTTTTTTAGAGGAAAGACAAAATGAAATGGAATCATATCCAGTTGCGAACACCAGCTCACAAACATCGAATGCAAGCTTATTACCCAAGCTAATAAACACAGTGGCGAATACTTCGCAAGTACAACAAGAAAAGGTGACAAGTAACAATCAGCAGAAGTTGGTAGCTATGGGGAGCCGAGATCAAGAAGAGTATGAAAGAGAAAGAAATTTCTACAATCGTGGAGGAAATAACAAGATTCAAAGACTCGATCAACCGCAAGAAACTTATGGAGGTCAAAGACCAAACTTTAATAGAGGACAAGGAGGTCACAAGGTAATATGGGAAGAAATAAAGATTCCACCTCTAAATGCAAGTGTGGAGTAGATATGGGAAGCTATAATTTTGATGGAGAATATACCAACACTATGGAACATGGGAACGGAACCACCTCCAAACCACAGAAGTCATGAATTTTGTTCTTATCATCATTTTCATGGACATACCACAAACGATTGCAGAAATGTAAAGAGAATTATTTTGAGAATGATAGATCAAGGAAAACTAAACGACTTTCTGGTAGGGCATACGCAATCTCAACCATTACCACCACCGGTAGAACATCACAAAGTGAATACGATGAAAAAGAAAGAAGCATTCTTCATAGAAGTTGGTGCAAAAGCAAAAAATCTATTCTGGCACTTTATCGTACATTCATATAAGACAATTGAAGATTTTCATGATAATGTTTTGAGTAGAGTGTTCGCAAGAGATAATAATGGAAGAGAAATTATGAATATTGTGAAAATCTCGCCACTAGAGGAATGGCAGAAACATATCATTTCTTTTACTGCAGAAGAAATTCTCGAAGGAGAAGAGGTGCATGACAATCCATTGGTAATAAAATTAGAAATTAATCCAAAATCGAAAGAAGATGAGGATGATGAAGCTGAAGATTCATGTGCAATCAATAGAATTCTAGTCGATACTGGAAGCTCTGTGAACATCTTATTTTATCATACTTATAAAACTATGGGTGGAAGAGATGATGATCTTATACCATCAACATATAAGATATATGGTTTTAATGGTACCGCTAACAAGCCTAAAGGGGAGGTTACTATGCAAATTCCATTGAAGGGAATATCTTCTGAAATTTTATTCTGTGTCGTTGATGTAGAATCACCCTACAATGCATTAATTGGTCGACCTTGGCTACATGGGATTCTAGGTGTAGCTTCAACTTTCCACCAATGCATCAAATTCCCTCACCCCAATGGTGCAGGAATCATAAAGGGAGATTGGGTTGAAGGAAAAAGATGTTACGAAACTGAGATAGAATTTTGCGAAGGAAGAGCAAACAAGAAGGAAAACTGGCGACACAAAATTAAATATGTACAAAGAAGTGAGAGGTTGATGGTGGATACAATCGAAAAGGAATGAGAAGAGATGTTGTGAAATTAATGCTAGCTCAGAATAAAAAGGATGAACATACCATTACCAAGGAAGCAGTAGCAGAAAATAATAAAGAAGCAGAGGATGGCAAAGGTAATAAAAACAAGAAATGTATGAATGATTAAGTTGTTGCGATAATCTCGCAATAAGTAAATTTCTCAAAAATACATTTGATTGAACAAAAAAATTGAGATTGCGAAATTCAGATACAATATAATGATTTGCGAGACTCTCGCAGAGATAATGAATTTTACAGAAAATAATCAGAGAAGAATGACCAAAAAGAAAGAGGCGAACCTTTATGGCGTAAACCCTAGTTCGCGAATACAATTTCGCAAGAGGCAAATGTAAGACCTAAAGTACGTCATATAAGGGGGTACCTATTGCATGACTCAGGGAAAGGCTACACCGCCACCGGAACTTGAGTCATGGAGATTTGGGGTCAATGAAGCCCATCCGGGAGAGGCACCTTGGATTCTCAACTTAAGCATATAGGTTGGGAGACTAAGGTAATAAGGACTCTCCCAAGGAGTGCAGATCTGATCAAGGCGCCGAGGTACACGATTGAGTCAAGGGTGTCAGGGACGTTTGAAGCGTACCTTTCCATTTTTGACAAGTCTTGGCTTATACTGCACTCGGCCTGAAGAAAACCCCACTTAGGGTGCAGTCTCGTAACCATAAACCCTATAGGTAAAAGGGATAAGAGGCTGTGAAAACAACTGGTTGTTGTTAAGACTGGATGGGAGGAGCTAACCTTGTACGGTAGAAGTACGCCTCCTTGAAGGGGCAACCAGGGGGGAGATAAGGGCGACACCCTTCATTAGGGAGCTGATAAGTGTCATAAGACGCAAATGTCATAAATCTTTTTATTCGCAAGGATATTAAGGCTTGTCATATTTGTGCAACAATCCTGAAGAGGCAATAATACAAAAGAAAAAGATAAGACGAGATCAATGGGTTTTCGCATGAAAGTGCGAAGACGTCCTGCGATTTCGTCGCAAGACGGCAATGTCATGGGGCTTTATTTTCGAAAGAATATTTAGGCCTGTCATATTGTCGCAATATTCCTGAAGAGGCCATAATACAAAAGAAAAAGTTAAGGCAAGATCAATGGGTTTTTGCATGAAAAAGTGCAAGGACGTCCTGCGATTTTGTAGCAATGACAAGAGGTGGCATAATAAGACCTTTAATTAGGAAGGCAGAATAAGACCACACAGGAATGAGATTTTGAAAAGAATCAAAATTCACTTCGCATAAGATAGCGAAATTATACATAATTAACAGCGAAATTGAGGCATAAAATAAAAAAAAATTATAAAATCTCTCATTTGGATACAAATAACAGAGGAAAGTATGGGAATGTATGAAATTAGAAAATGTTATTTGTCTCCATATGAGAGATTTACTCAAAAATTCAAGAATCAATGATTATATTGATTAACTGTATTGCAAAGAAGAATTGTTTTAATTTACGCAGGTCAAAATGAAAGAAACACAAATATACAGAAAGAAGAAATAAATGTACAAGTATTAAAAAGAATCAAAGAAAGAAGTAAATACTATTTCTTGGTTAATCCTTCATTATCTTCATCAGACTTGTTTCCTTCTTCATCTGCGTCAGAATCTTCATCACCATCAGAACTTCCATCACTATCAGATTCTTCATCGTCAGCTTCGCTATCAGAGATAATCAAACTGGGAGTATTTTGTGGGATTTCTTCTAAAACACAAGGATAATCATAATGTGGGATATTATGATCATCACAAACCATTTGGATGGTTTGATTGCGAAAATGCATAGCGTCATTCTTAAAATTCGCAACGGTTATCTTGATTTGATTCTTTGATCTAGAATACTTGTCGTTGCGAGAAGAAAGATTCTTTGTGAGTTCCTCCTTTTCAGCTTCAAATTCTTCAATCTTTTCACGATATTTATTTTCAGAATCTGCGAACAAAAGACAATCAATTATTAACTTGATGAAAATTCATAAGAAGCAAAAGATTAGTAAAGAAGAGCAATTAGCAACCTTCTCTGGCATAAATCATATCTCTAATCAAGTCTGTATGTTCAACTTGGAGACTAACATTTACGCCTAAATCTTTTCTAGCATCATCTAAAATTTTCGCAGCCCAGAAAAATTCATCCTCACTACTTATGAGAAGACGAGAACGAATTTGATTTTCCCTTTCGCAGAGTTCAATAGTCTTTCGGTTAGCTTCATCTCGCTCAAGTTGAACTTCAAGGAGATCCTCTTGGAATTTCGCCAAAGCCTTGGCACCTTGATCAGAAATACGATCCTTATCATCTATGAGACCGCTAATTTTGGTTCTTAACTCATTGGTTTTCTCTTTGGAATCAATAAGGAGACGCTTAAATCTGTTGGCTAAGCCTAAACTGGATCTATAATCAATTTCTAAGAGGCGAAATTTCGATCTAAGTTCATTTAGAGAAGAGATGAAATTCTATCATTTGAGAAGCTATTTAAGGAATTGTTAAGACGTTCAATAAGGGTATCATTATCCAAGGCATTAGGAAATGAGCGAAGAAGGGTAGCTTCATTAGAAAGACCATAAATGTCTGCAAAAAGGATCATTTAAATAAGATAAAACAACAGGATGAATGAATAAAGAGAAAACAGAAAAGTAACATACTGTAAAGCTTAGTATTAGCTTGTTGAAGACTAGAAATTTTGTTCTTATACGAGGAAGAATCAATTTCTAATTGTCTATTTTTCTCGCGAAGACCTTTAACTTCTGCTTCCAATTCTTCATTCTTTTTGCGAAATTGAAGATTCTTCTTTTTAAGATTTTCGCGTCTTCTCTCTGGATCTGAGGCAACAGCAAAAGAAGCTTTTGCAGCCTGCGAAAAGATATAAAAAATATTAATATAGAAAGAGATTTTGAGTTATAACAATGAAGAAGTAAAAAGATAAAAGTATACCAGACTATTGAGAGAATGCAAGAAGTCGGGGGTCACTGATCTAGAAACTCCACGAAGAGAGCTATCACCATCTAGTAAAGGGACATCACAAAGGGTAGCGAGAGCTTTGCAGGTATTTGTGAATTGTCTATCTCCCATTCCTTGTAGAGAATCAGAAAAGAGGCCAGAAAGCTTAGCCATAGAAGATTCAGGTGGAGAATCTTTAGTTGCATCAAGATCATCGTTATCCTCATCACCCTTGTCACTTTCGGAATTTTCGTTAGGAAGAACATTGAAGGAGAAGAAGAACGAACTTTTGTTTTCTTTGGAGGAGGACCAGTTGATTTTTCCCTGCGAAAAGCACCTTTACCTTTATCACCAATCTTCACAGCATCAGCAGATTCTTCTACTTCAGCAATAATCTTCACACACAGATAGAAATAAGAAATAGAAGCATGGAAGTAACAGTACTATTTAAAGTGATAAGAGAAAATTTCTTACCTCATCTGTGTATGAGCGAAGAGCTAACAGAGTACTAGATTTCCCAGTCCTGTTATAACTATCCTTCAGTTTTTGGATCTGCGGAATGTCGCAAGAGTTAGCGAACAGAATTGTAAAAATCAATAAAGAAATATAAAATGAGTTAAAGGGTAGAAACATACCTCTTTCTCCTTTTCGGTCTAAGAGAAAACCCGAGGTTGATATGCAGCAAGATTCGCATGAAGAACGTTTGATCCAGCAATGTAGGTTCCCTTTAGCATTAAAGGAAAAACACACCATTTATCATCTTTGGATTGGCAAGGAGTTGTGTTTTTACCATAATGCCAGTCAATATCTTGCATAAGAATTTTGGCTTCATCAATGTTATCTTTCCTTTTTAATCGAATACCCCAGCGAGTATTCTCTTTCTTCATGGAGATAAGTTCGTAGTTCTCAAAGAAATTCGCCATTGTATACTTCTCAGCAACTATCTCTAGGTTTGCAAATTTTGGATCCCTAAGTTCTTTGGAGTAAAGAGATCCTCTACCAGCACCACGATTAGCGAACTCTATCATCATACGGATGCAGTCCCCACTTAGTTGGAAGATGGCTCGCGAAAATCCCGAATGAGCGAGAATTTCATAAAATAAAGGAAGATCTGGGTTATAAAGAGGAATAGGGAGACCTGCGAGAATCTTACCTAGCGAAATTATGATTGATTGATCATCACAATATTAATCAGAGAAAAGCTTGACAGAAAGAATTGATTTGGCATTCTCACCAGGAATGGTGGAGAGTGTGAAACCTTTATCAGCAAGATCTTTTTGGACATCTTGTAAATTCTTCTCATATTTGTGACCACTTGGAGCCATGTTTGAATATAGAGTATGGGAATGTATAGAAAGTAAAAGTATTGAAGGAAGAAAAAATTACAGCAGCAGAATTTGCAGAAGAATAACAGAGTTGCAGAGATGAGAGAATAAAAATAGAAGAGAAAGTAAAAAGAAAAGTGGAAAAAGTGGGGGAGAAGAGTATATAAACAAGATTTTTTACTCGAAGAAATAAACACCATTAAGACTAAGAGACGTGAGCGGTTGAAAAGTAGCGGTTACAGAAGACGTCTCAAGAAATAAATGGAAGAGAGAGTACGTGTGATAAATGTGGAATATGAAAAGATAAGCAGTTGCGGCATTTGTCACATCATTCTCTACTTTGCAGAGAAGATATGAGAAGAGGAAAGACGTAGGATCATAATTTCACAATGACAATGTTTCAGCGAAGTTATCAATGACACAGCATAACAGCGTCGCAGAACAGTTTCAGAAATGATAGAATAAATGACGTCATCTAAGGTCACGAGAAAGATGTGATAGTCTTGCGAATATTAGGGAGTTTGCGAAATTAACATCTGTAAGGTTTCGAGGATGTCATAAACCATATCCGAAAATAAAGGACAGATTAGCTGTCATCCACTATGTATTTCCTTATAAATAGTCATTCGAGTTGTAAAGAAGAGAGAGATCTTTTTTAAGTAAGAAACAAGTAAATAGGAGAGAGAAAGTTCAGAGCAGAGATCATTCTTGACTTCTTTATCTTTCTTGTAAGAACATTCAAAAATTAATTAATAAAATTAAGAATATAAACCTAAAAATGAGTTGATCAACAATGAAATCATATGAGGGGTGCAGTGTAGGATTTCCTGCAACTACAAGTAACACACATGAGGTGTAGGGATTAGGTTCACAATTGCTAGAGTTCTCCTTTATATAGTTTTCAAATCAGGGTTTGCAATCCAAGTTACCTTGGTAACAAAGAATTCAATATTCACTGTTAGATGAAAAACCTGATTCAACCAAGATAATATCTTTCAACTGTTAGATCGAACTTAGCTTGTTACACACAAATGAAATGTACCCTCATTTAGGTTTATCTAGACGTACCTAAACGTGTACACCATGTTGGTTCACAAATATTTAACCGATGTTATCCATATGATTACTCTCATATCAACCTTATTCATCTTAACCATAACTAGTTCAAATGACTCAAATGAAACTAGTTAAAGAGTTGTTCAATTGCTATATTCTCATAGAATTATACAAGAACACAATTGAAGCGAAATCGGTTTGATTCATTTGAATCAATCATGAACATTATATCCACAGTTTGCAAAGATTGCATTCCTTATTATATAAATGTTTATGTTCATGTTCATAACCGATTTTAGAAATTTAACCTTCAAGTATGCAAACGGGTAGGCATACTTGAAATACCCGGACTAAGATTGAGTTATGCCAGTACGCAAACAGGTACGCAAACTTCAAATCCTAGCAGAAATTTTCGGACATGAACCTGTACGCCAATACGCAAACGGGTACGCATACTTAGGTTCCCGGATTTCTCAAACCAATAGGTACGCAAACGGGTGAGCAAACAATTTTTCCCGTACATGGATTACATATGTGCAAGAGTGCACAACATCACATATCCAATAATGGTTAAGTGTTCTAAACTCTTATTTCAATCATTGAAACTTTCTTAGAGGATGAAAATAGCCGTTTTTCACACAGTATTAGCATCAAAGCAATTTTCAAGTTATTGAAATAATCATTACGAAACATTCCAAGACAACACCAAATGATTGTATCACACAAACCATGTAAGATGTTACTCGGAAATTTTCACATGGTATAAAATGAACTTGGTCGAAGCGAAAGCTTGCTAACACATATTTCGAGAAATATGTAAGCGAGTTAAACTCAGCTCGAAATCTCAAATGTGTATATAGAAAACTATATCGTAATACGAATTATGTCTCAATATATGAGATAGAGTAGAAATAGACTTTCCAAGTGATAGATGAGTTCAAGTCTCCACATACCTTTTGTCGATGAAGTTCCAAAAGCTCCCCTTAGTAGTTCTTCGTCTTCAAATGATGAACGCCGTGAATACTAAGCTCAAATTCCACAATCCTCCCGATTTATCTTGATCAACAAAGTTCGAAAACTTCGGTTCAAGGATTACATGGTTATGTAATCTAAACTCTTATTTCAATCATTGGGACATTCTCAGAGGACGCTATGTAGCCGCTATTCACAGGTCGATTCACGTCAGATCAATTCTCAAAGTGATTGAAACTTTTCATGACTTTCGTCACTAGGTGAAGATAAAGCGAAATGCTTTAGCAACACACGATTTCGAGATAAAAGATAACCAATGAATGCTCATCTCAAAATGTCAAATGTGTATGATCTAGTTTATATAGCATACGACTTTTGTCTCATAAGAAGTATGAGATAGAAGAGATAGACTTTTGAGTGATAGATAAGTTCAAGTCTCCACATACCTTTTTGTTGATAAAGTTCCACGGTTCCTTGTATAGATCTTCGTCGCTGTATGATGAATATCCATGAAGTCCTTGAGCTCAACTACACTTTTCTATCCTAGTCCGAGGCTTAGCTATGTAGGATAGAAATCAAGACTTATAGTTTTGATCACTAACATTGACAAACATGCTTGAGATATCAACGCATGCGAGGTTGACCGAGCTATGCTCTAACAATCTCCCCCTTTGTCAATTTTAGTGACAAAACTATTAATACATATGGAATACAAAAAAGATAAACTTTAGTGGCTCTTATTCCATAGTCTAATCTTCAACGTTCCTTGAAATCTTCGTCCTTCCAAGTACTCCAATGATACCAAAGATTGTAAGTTTAGCACCATCGTTGTTGAAGATCCGTAGCTATAACAATGAGAGAAATCGAGATTCTCGATCATTATTATATAATGTCAGAGTATTATTATATAACATCAAAGTCTAATTGTATCACGACTTTAACAATAATACTACGGTGATATGTATCACTCCCCCTTAGTCAATACTCCATCTCGATCATGGAAACCACTCCCCCTTACACAATGATCTGAAAATCATATGTATTTGTAGTGTGAACTACAATATTTCTCCCCCTTTTCGTCAATAAAATTGGCAAAGGTACAAGAATCGGATCATAATGAAATTTCCACAAGAGACATTTCATGACCAAAATAAAAATATATACCAACTTAATTGAGATGCAATCTAATAGCCGAAGCTAACAGCATTCATCAAGGAGTTTTAAGATACAAGATAACCCCTATAAAATTCCACATCCGCACACCCCGCAAGATATTACCATTAAGCACAAGTTCAAAAGAACTCTCCCCCATTTGATGTCATTCCCGAAAGAACAACAAGAGCGACCTTAATTTCGAAAGAAAATAAGGATTTTTTATTGGACACCAAAAACCATAGGAATGATTTTCTATATCCAAGGCTCAACAAAATTAACCACAAGTAAACCCATGACTAATTCAATTGGAATACGCAACTAAATCAAACCACAAAAGTGATCAATCTAATTGAAAGTGCTCAACATAAGTAAACTCACGGAGCTACGACTAAGTCAATCATATGGAGATGACTAACTTAACCTTTCAAATACTCAACATAAGGAGAACCTTACGGAATATATGACTACATTAACCAAACAACATGATAGTGTAGCCTTTCATATACTCAACACAAGAACTTGTGGAATATATGAAAACTCAACTAGATTAATTACAAGAGAACCTATAATTAATCTAATTGGAATACAAACAACCAAACTAATCACCAAGTAATTAATTTAATTATTTTGGGCTCAACATAAGAGAACTTATGGAACCCCTACTAAGTTCATCATAGAATATGACAACCTTAACCGTACATGTACTCAACATAAGAAAGAAGACTTATGGAGTACTAACTAAATAACCAAACTAGTTGATTAATTGAGTTCCTAATGCTCGACATATAGCATCTTATGGAACAACCAACAAGCCAATAAGAATAATCGACTTAGTTGTAAGGTGCTCAACATAAGACACACAATGGAGCCTTCACGGTAAAACATAATAAAATGGATCAATGAAGATCAATACCGTGGATAACATACAAGGATCTATTATATTTTCCATCATAACGACATAATAGACTTTATCCTTGTCGAACAAAAGATTTTATCTTATTTTCCATCATATACATGACTGCATATGCATATCTTTTGTATATGTCAAAAGTACATTCGTCCTTTCATCAATACGAATACCGATTCATGAACGACTTTACTTTTGACTATAATATGGGACCTTCAAGTTCACGGACGTAAACAATACATATCCCATAAAAATATTGCAATATCACAAACCATTAAAATACTGCAATAAACATCATCCTCCAAATATTTTTAGAATTTAATACCAATAAACCTAAAAAATAACATAAGAAGATGAAAACAAAAATAGTTATGTGTAGTCACAATCATCTCTATTCAGCACTAGTTATTCTTCCAACTAATCCAAAAAGAAGATATCCTAGGCATATAAACCAAAACAAAGACGATCAAACTAAATCTTGTCTGCAACCAGGGATTGAACATGAAATAGTTCTTCAGTTGCCCTCCTTAGTTATCCTTTTAGGTAATCAAGATTCCGTGTTGCGATACCAAGCTGTTCGCATACGACCTTAAAGTCTTCAAGAAGATTTCCTACCAGTTGTGAAGAAATCTAAACTGGCAGTTTGTCTTCATTTTCATGATCAAGACCATGAAAGCACGAGATATTAATAGGACAAAGCTCAACATCATCAAACTTGTTGCTTCCCTCCATTGTGTACTGAAAATACTTTAGAAAATATTTTTGCACTTCTGGAACACTTTATAAAATAAGGGATTCCATCAAACCCTAGGAAACAAGATGTTCGTGAGGGTTGGTGCGTGTACTAGAGAGACGGGACTATGAAAGACAAAAGAAGCCCAAAGAGAAAGAGAAAGAGAAATAGAAGTTGAGGACAAAACGGAATAAGTAACATCGAATGCATTACAATCCTGACAGTTTTTCTCAAGATGAAAATCCTGAGAATCATGAGCATCCCTTTTTAACAAATCATCATAAAAAAGGATGCAATCATGAACATATCAGGGAGTAATAAGATGAGCATGTTGCGCATCATTATTCACTTCTTCTTTTTCCTTATCGGTATTTAGTAAACTACCTGGTTTAATTGAAGAAGCATTATCAAGAGAAGACTTAGAAGTACCTGGGTTAACAACATTCCATGTTTTCTTGATATTTCGTCTTAGTTTGTTTATGTGAATCTTTAGCTCAGATACTCGATTGTTGACATGTAAGAAGTATGAATTGGAAGTCTTGGATTCACAGTCCTTTTTGAGAGAATTAGAGGAACCTGGCCTTTTCTTCCTTCTGTTCCTTTTTCTCTTTTCATACTGATCTAACCGATCCATTAGACTTTTGCCATTCTTTTTTCTTCCTTTGTAGAAATCCTTCGAAGGAACATGGCAAGGATCAACTTTATCACACTTCATCCCTTGATAGCTAAATTCCTTGATTCTGCCAATCTGTGATACAAGTTTAACAACTTCTTTAGACATCCATGTAAGAATGTTACGAAGTTTTTCATTCCTTTTCCGAAGACGACACCTTTGGTCAGAGTGTCCTTTGTTCCCACAGAAATAGCAGTGAAAGGATTTATATTCAGTGGTTATCTTACTAGCAAACTTTGTTGGAGTAGAATCCTTGTTCTTGCAAGCTGACACAGGTCTTTCACATGAAGAATTATTAATAGATTTAACAAACTTAGTCTTACTACTGTTAAGAGCGTCTATTCCTTTATATCCCAGACCACGTTTATCATGATGTTCTTTACAGGCTCCCAGCATAGAAGACAGTTTTGTAGAGCTAGAACCGAACCTATTTAGATTCTCTTCCAATGATTTTACTTTATTAAGAGCAGCAGTGAGTTTGGTTTCCAAGGATTTCTCTCTCATAAGAAAACTGCGTTCTTTGTCATTGAAACACTTCTGTTGAGATTCACATCTTGCTTCACTTTCGGCAACCCTCTCTTTTAATATACAGAGGTTACGAAGAAGATTATCACATTCAGATTTTTTTGAGCGAACCTCTTCTTCATGATCTTTAACGGTAGATTGTAACAGTTTATATCCACCATCATAACCTTTGAAGAGTTTTCTCAACTTTATGATTTCTTGACAGAGAGGACTCATATACTTTCTCAAGAAAACAGTTATCCTTGTTTCCTTCAATTCAAAATCAAACAACTTGATGTATTGAGAAACTTCCTCATCAAGACTCTGTACTTCTTCAGAATCACTATCATCCGAGAGATCATCCAACTGCTCATCAAGAGATTTCCTCCAGTTGGATTTAGATTCGTTTGAAGGAGATGAGAATGAGTTTTCCTCAGTGGTTTCAGATTTTTGAAACTTATCTGAGTAGTCATGTACTGATATTGCATTGTCAGAGATAGTACTCTTGTCCATAGAGTCAGATCGCTACAAACACGGACTTGTTAGGTCTTAAACGTGTTTGCTTGCTCTGATGCCAATTGAAAAAGCGGGGGTCTAGCAACACCACCCAATATTTCGCTTAGCAATCTGTATGGACTAACTCCGAAATACTTTGCTAGAGAATCAACTAGACAGTCATACTCAATCTAGATAAAAGTATCCCAAGGAGTTAATATCTCTCTTGATTTGATTTTTATTCAAGCTAAAAACAATAGCGAGTCTTTATCAAACACAAGGAATACTTGGACGGTGCCAAAGACCAATGTCCAAGGATCAATCAATATTAATCAACAACCAAAGGTTGGATTTCCAATTGATGATCACGAACACACAACCTGTATTATTTCAATTATATAAAATATAATGCGGAAAAGAAATAACACAGACACCAGAAATTTGGTTAACGAGGAAACCGCAAATGCAGAAAAACCTAGGGACCTAGTCCAAATTGAATACACACTGTATTAAGCCGCTACAAACACTAGCCTGCTGCAAACTAACTTCGGACTGGACTATAGTTGAACCCCAATCAGTCTCCCACCGATCCAAGGTACAGTTGTACTCCTACGCCTCTGATCCCAGCAGGATACTACGCACTTGATTCCCTTAGCTGATCTCACCCACAACCAAGAGTTGCTGTAACCCAAAATCACAGACTTCATAATAAACAGATCTGTCTCACACAGAAAAGTCTATCAAAGGATAAATCTGTCTCCCACAGATAAAGCCTAGGTTTTGTCCCATCTTTTGATATAAAATCAAGGTTAACAGGAACCAATTGATAATCCGGTCTTATATTCCCGAAGAACATCCTAGATTAATCAATCACCTCTCTACAATCCTTCCTGACTACATGATAGACACATTTTTGTATCTACTTTGTCCTCAATGTCTGTATTGTTGGAACTCTATTTTTGTACTAATATTGTGTTTTTATGTATTTTTAGGAAATAAACATTTTTGGAAAATTCGGCTCGAAAAGTTGATTTTGGCACCCGGAGGACAAGTGTTATTCGGACTCTCGCTTTTGGATAAGGGGTAACCTAGTTACTAAGGGGCACCCCCAGGTCACCCCCAAGGCATCTGTTATTCGCACCCAAGTCCAGGATAGGGGCATATCATCTTCAACCTTTTGAAATTCAAATTTTGGCGGGAAAAAATTGTTCTTGAACTGCCGTGACTAGGGTTGAGGATTTGAAGATGTTCCAGTGAGATTCAACGGCCCAAATTAAATGGGTTTGTTCCTAGGGCCTAGACAGAGCTGGTATGGGTGTTGGATTCGGTCAAATTTGGTTAGATAATCGGTGGGAATCAAAACAGGGAAGATATTCTCAAATAGGGAAGATATTCTATTCTTGGAATTGTTGGATGGAAGAGACGTGCATGGGTTAACTCTATTGGATGGAAACTTCTCCTACAGCTCAGAGATGATGCGTGAAAGAGATAAACCAGGAAACAATCCGTAACAAATCAGAGAAATAAATAAAAAATATTTCGGAAAATATTCTTTTTATGGTCGGATATTCTTGGAGTTATTACAAGGATTGGAGTGACCTGTTGTGTATAAATAGGTCCCTAGTGTCGAGAGTTTGGGGTCTAGAGGAGGTCCAGAGAAGCAGAAATCAAGAGTTGATGAAACTCTGTTGCTGCTGCTGCTGATGAAGAACACCAAGAACACGAAGAACGGACCTGCAACAGCAGTCGTTTTTCTACAGTAATAACGACTCACACCTGTGGGTCGTACATCAGGCAGTCTTATTTTTCACAGCGTTTGCGACACAGCGGCAGCAATCTTATTTTGTCACTGAGGGTCGTAGGTCTCTGGTTTTATTGTATTTCTCATATTCTCATCATTTGTAAACCATTTTTGAGCCATAATAAATTATTTTGAGAGCATTTTTACTATGATGAGTTAAACCCCAACACTGGGACGACGGAGGAGGCCGAGCTTCATACATGGGTAATTTTATTAATTCTTTTCATGACTTTTGCATTAATTTTAATTGAAATTATGATTTAAATTAATTAGTTGTGATTTGATTTGATGGGTCATGCTTAGCTTAGATGATTTGATGTCCAATGCTTAACATTTACACCTAATATTTTGAGAATCTATCTTGGCAATAAATTAAAGTCGATATATTTAATATATTTTTCGAGCTATTATTGATAAAAGAATTATTATTTGAACCTTAAGAAATGAATTTGGCGAAATCCTAGTCCCAGTACCTCTCTACCAATTTGTCAATATTTTTGTATATAATTTTTATAAATCTAAAAATCCTTCACCTTCACAAGTCTTAGAGTTCGAACCATCCTTACCTTCATTACTACAACCCCAGAAACAAACAACTTTTGAAAAAACATCAATCATTTTGGCGCCGCTGCTGGGGATTTGTTTTTAGGTAGAATTTTTAGGTTTTTATTATTTTTTATTATTCCATTTGTTCTTTTTATGTCTCTTTGGTTGTGTCTTTGTATTACAGGTTTGAAGTTGGATACTAAAGACCTTGGAATCAAAGCTTAAAGCTAAAAGAGAAGAAAAAAAGACAAAGCAAAAAAAAGAAGAAAAAAGAGAGAAAAAAAAAAAAAGAGAATTATTTTTTATTTTTAAGAGACTTTCCATTTTTTTTTGTAATTATTATTATTTTTTATTTTTATTTTTTTTTCTTTTCTTTGGACTTGACAATCGGGACATTATTTTTATTTATTTTTTTAAACCCTACGGAAGGGTACCCTTAAATACAAACTGTTTGCAGGGAAGGACGACGATTACTATATCGTCTCGGCCCCTCGGGTTCGTACATGACATAGGAGTCGTGGCCCGAGTCGACTTCAACGGTTCATCCCCCGTCTGGTACGGGAGGTAAGTCCAATCGAAGCACTCGTGAATCCCCTGCAAGCGAGTTACTGTACTCCTTAAGGTGTTAATTGTTTGAGGACGAACCGGACTGTCTTTATTTTCCTAGTAAAGGGCAAGGCCTGGCCTAAACAAGATAAGGGTTCGGATTTCATCACCGCTCCCTTCTTGCCCGCTTTAGGAGAACAAAACCTAACGCGAACCCAAGCTTTAAAATCTGATTAGAAAGAGACCTATAGGGTATCGAGCTTGTTAGGAAAAATTTTCGAAGGATATTGGTTATTTTTTTAGCATACTTCGAAGTTCATGACGGTTTCTGTGAGTTGAATGCGTGACTGCGCCGCCTTGTACTGCGGTGAGGCCTTGGGTATCAAAGCTCCACTACGATTCCCTCGCCTCGATTCAACTTACTTTGACTCGGATTGATTCCATAGGGGTTTGCTTAAATTATAACGAATTCCCTTTCGAGATATAGAAGCTAGTCTAGAAACAATCTAAGTGAGCCATCATGCTTGTTGTTTGCTAGAAATCTCTAGGTTTGCTGTGGTAAAGTCGAGTCAGCCTGCTGTGTGATTGCTAGAACTTTCCTCTTAGGATTTTTATTTCTTTTTGATTTTTTTTTTTAGTGTATGCCCGATTTTGTTAATAGGGCTTGGAAAAGAGATACTCTAGGTCGATTGATTAGCGAAAAACCTAGTAGTTCTTCTGATATAAGCAGGGAGCTCGAAGATTGTTCTTTTGAGAGCCCTGTTTTTGGAAACTTCAGTTTTGAGAATCTGTCTCTTCGTGAGGAAAGTACCCCTAGTACTTATGTTGTTCCAGCGATAGCAACTTTGAAAGATTACATGTTCCCAACTAGGACCAACCGAGCTTCGTGCATTAAATTGCCAGTCACTACGGCTAATTTCGAGATAAAACCTAGTATTCTCCATATGATCCCTATATTCTTAGGAAAAGATGATGAGAACCCTTATTTCCATATTAGGGACTTTGAGGAAATTTGTGGGACAATTAGAATAAGAGACCTTACTGATGAAGTATTGAAACTTAAGATGTTTCCCTTTTCCTTGAGAGATAAAGCCAAGACCTGGCTGAACAACCTACCATCTGAATCCATTGAAACATGGCAGGAACTTATTACCGCTTTCTATATGAAATTCTACCCTAAGCATAAAACTGCAGCTGTTAGGCAGAACATTAGTACTAGTGTGCAACAAGAGGGAGAGTCTCTTTATAGGTTTTTAGAGAGATTCAATGATCTCCTATCCCAGTGTCCTCACCATGGATTTGATAAGATCAAACTTGTAGAGATTATTTATAATGGTTTAGACTATTCGACCAAAGCCATGGTCGAGTCTATGTGCGCTGGTGAGTTCACTAGTAAAAATGCTGATGATGCTTTTACCTTCTTAGGATCTATCGCTGATAAATCCCAACAGTGGGAGTCTTGTGCGGAACCCCCTAAAAGACTCCTGGTCAATAGAAGTAGCACCAATATGGTAGATACAAGTTTTGCGTCAGATGCTAAGTTTGTTGCTTTATCTAGAAGGTTAGAAGCGTTGGAAATGGGTCAACCTAAAAATAAGTCCCTTGTTGAACCTAATAGAGCCTCTCAAATCTCTAGTTGTGGAATAGAGCCCGATAACTCATTTTGGGAAGGTCAGGTTAGTGAAGAGCAAGCTCATGCTGTCTATAACAATGCTAGGTTTGAGAACCGTCAGAAGTTTGTACCCTACTCAGAGACCTACAACCCTGGTTGGAGAAACCATCCTAATTTCTCTTGGTCTAAGGGCCAAAATCAAGGCCAGTCTAGTAATTCTCAGCCTCCCCCAGGTTTTGGTTATACTAAGAACCCTTCTGGACAGACCCAGAACCCATCTGAGAATAGAATAACTAGCTTAGAGGAAACCCTTAGTATATTAAGGAAGAGCCAGGAAATGCTATCACAAATCCAGGAAATTTTAATAAAAAGCCAGGGTAATTTTCAAGAGGAAACCAAACAGAATTTTAAGAATAGTGCCCAGTCTTTTGCTAAATTAGAACTTCAAGTCGGCCAAATACCTAAGTATATTAATGAGAGAGAGGAAGGAAGGTTCCCTAGTCATACTTATCCTAACCCTAGAGGAGAGAAATCGTACGGTCATGTTAACTATGTTACAACCCTTAGGAGTGGAAGGAAAGTTGATAATAAGGTCGACATACCTGAAAGTGAACATGCTGTAGTTCACCCTTATGAGAAAGAAAATGAGGAGACTGATAGAGTCTCCAAAGAGACCAATGAGGGTCCTGATGAGCCTGGCTTTGTTCCCAGAGCCCCGTTCCCCAAGCTGCTAGTTCCGACTAATAGGGAGTCCAACTTTAATGATATATTGGAGGTTTTTAAGCAGGTTAATATCAAACTTCCATTATTAGATGCAATTAGGCAGATTCCCTCTTATGCCAAGTTCCTTAAGGACTTGTGTACGCGAAAGCATAATCTCAGTGTCCAGAAGAAAGCCTTCATAGCTAGTCATGTGAGTTCTATTATTCAGAATACCACTACTCCTAAGTATAAAGACCCAGGGTCCCCTACCATTGCTTGTACAATAGGTAAGTGCCGTGTTGAGAAAGCGTTGCTTGACTTAGGAGCCAGTGTGAACTTACTACCTTACCATGTGTACCTTAAGCTAGGACTTGGTGAGATGAAACCTACACAAATGACACTTCAGTCAGATGATAGGTCCGTTAAAATTCCTCGTGGTGTGATCGAGGATGTTCTCATAGAGGTCGACAAGTTTATATATCCGGTGGATTTTGTTATCCTAGATACCCAACCTATCCCTGACCCAGAGAACCAAATACCAGTGATTTTAGGTCGCCCGTTTTTAGCTACATCCAATGCGATCATTAACTGTCGAAATGGTATTATGAATTTGTCTTTTGGTAATATGACTATTGAGCTGAACATTTTTAATATTAGTAAGATACCCTCTGAACTAGATGACTCGAATATAGAAGAGGTGAACATGATAGGAACATTAGTCGAGGAGTCATTACCAAACACTTTGTTAGAAGATCCATTAGAGAGTTGTCTAGACCGTTTTAGCATGGATTTCGACGATGATAGCAACATTGAACAAGTAAATGCTCTGTTGGATTCTATTCCTATGTTAGATACCGATAGATGGAAATCTAGGTTTGAACCATTACTAGCTACCGAATCTACCTTAAGCCCTTATTCCGAAGAGCCTAAAGATCCTCCTGAGTTGGAGCCTAATTATACATTTTTAGGCCCACCCGAGTCTTTTCCTGTGATTATAGCTTCCGATTTGGATAGTGAACATGAGAATAGGCCAGAGACCGTGCTTCAAGAAAATAAGGAAGATTTAGAGTGGACCATAGCAGATATAAAGCAAGTAGAGGATGAACCACCTGATCATAACTTAGAGAAAGCAATCGACCTTTTTCAAGAACCCGATGGTCTAGAAATTAGGAATATTGTGACTAGTCTATGTAGAGACAACCAAAATCCTAAGTTTTGGAGTAGAGAACTAGAAGAATCTCTTGAGTATTTTAAGGACTGGGATGATCCGGAAATTCAAACAATAATCAGAGGTTTGTCTGAGAGTGGCCAAAATCCTAAGTTTGGGGGTAGTGATGATTCTTGTGATCGTCAAGTGTCCCTAATTCGAGTCCCTAACTTGGGAATCGAACCTTGTACGTCTTAGATACTAATAGAGTCTGTTCAGACTCCACAACCCGATCCTCCTGATATTGTGCAGGAGGTAACCCAGGTATTAGAGACCCATTTTGCGGATGACTCTAGTTATAGAGACATACATATGAAGCTCAATCATGCAAACCCAGTTGTCTTGACAGATTCCTTAGATGAGGACGTGCTCCTTCTTTTCATTTGTCTAAACCAGTGTAGTTGTCTCATACTTGTGTTAGCTCTATTTGGTCTTGTGGATCCACAATTGTTTCGACTATTGGTATACGACTTTGGAAGGTGACAATTCCTTTAGAGGTATTTGATGTCTAGATAATGACTATAAATTTAGCATTTATTGGGAGGCTCCCGCGCTCATGTGATACGGTAATATCCTTCCTTATTTCTTTTCCCTCCAGTGGTATCAGTTTCTCCTTGTTCATGCTTTTAACTTCATCTTTAGAACATTGAGGACAATGTTAGATTTAAGTTTGGGGGTATGGGAAAATCTTTTAGTTGCAATAAATAAACTCCAGAGCCTACAAATTTATGCGTATTCAGGATGGCACTAACTAATCTAAGTGGATGGAAACATCTTGGTTGTAGGAGTTGAGGAACCAATCTGATTAGATGCAAACATCTATAGAGTCTATTCATAAAAGCACAGAGCTCAGGTGTGTTAGAAATAACATGATCGTTGAACCATATCTCGTTGAGTCCTTTTCACTTCTATTTTTATTTTGTTTTTAAACTATGTTTCTCTAAGTGATAGGTGGGGCCCACGATTCAAGTTGTTACCAGTACTAGGGTGAATTAAAGTGATTGAGATACCATCAAAAAAAAAAATTGAGACCAGACCATTTGACCAAAAGGAATAAATTCAATAAAGTCGACCACTGGTACCCTTGTATATGCCAGTTGTGTTGACCTAGAGTTAGGTTATCGACCACTGGTTCCCTTGTATATGCCAGTGTGTTGATATTAGTCAGACTAGTATCTCAATCCAAGGTACAGTTGTACTCCTACGCCTCTGATCCCAGCAGGATACTACGCACTTGATTCCCTTAGCTGATCTCACCCACAACCAAGAGTTGATGTAACCCAAAATCACAGACTTGATAATAAACAGATCTGTCTCACACAGAAAAGTCTATCAAAGGATAAATATGTCTCCCATAGATAAAGCCTAGGTTTTGTCCTATCTTTTGATATAAAATCAAGGTTAACATGAACCAATTGATAATACGGTCTTATATTCCCGAAGAACATCCTAGATTAATCAATCACCTCTCTACAATCCTTCCTGACTACATGATAGACACATTTTTGTGTCTACTTTGTCCTCAATGTCTGTATTGTTGGAACTCTATTTTTGTACTAATATTGTGTTTTTATGTATTTTTAGGGAAATAAACATTTTTGGAAAATTCGGCTCGAAAAGTTGATTTTGGCACCGGGAGGACAAGTGTTATTCGGACTCTCGCTGTTGGATAAGGGGTAACCTAATTACTAAGGGGCACCCCCAGGTCACCCCCAAGGCATCTGCTATTCGCACCCAAGTCCAGGATAGGAGCATATCATCTTCAACCTTTTGAAATTCAAATTTTGGCGGGAAAAATTGTTCTTGAACTGCCGTGACTAGGGTTGAGGATTTGAAGATATTCCAGTGAGATTCAACGGCCCAAATTAAATGGGTTTGTTCCTAGGGCCTAGATAGAGCTGGTATGGGTGTTGGATTCGGTCAAATTTGGTTAGATAATCGGTGGGAATCAAAACAGGGAAGATATTCTCAAATAGGGAAGATATTCTATTCTTGGAATTGTTGGATGGAAGAGACGTGCATGGGTTAACTCTATTGGATGGAAACTTCTCCTACAGCTCAGAGATGATGCGTGAAAGAGATAAACCAGGAAACAATCCGTAACAAATCAGAGAAATAAATAAAAAATATTTCGGAGAATATTCTTTTTATGGTCGGATATTCTTGGAGTTATTACAAGGATTGGAGTGACCTGTTGTGTATAAATAGGTCCCTAGTGTCGAGAGTTTGGGGTCTAGAGGAGGTCCAGAGAAGCAGAAATCAAGAGTTGATGAAACTCTGTTGCTGCTGCTGCTGATGATGAAGAACACCAAGAACACGAAGAACGGACTTGCAACAGCAGTCGTTTTTCTACAGTAATAACGACTCACACCTGTGGGTCGTACATCAGGCAGTCTTATTT
The DNA here is from genome assembly GCF_003573695.1 of Papaver somniferum. Classification (NCBI taxonomy): domain Eukaryota; kingdom Viridiplantae; phylum Streptophyta; class Magnoliopsida; order Ranunculales; family Papaveraceae; genus Papaver; species Papaver somniferum. Next base: position 90,060,171 of record NC_039367.1, read on the forward strand.
TCCACAGCGTTTGCGACACAGCGGCAGCAATCTTATTTTGTCACTGAGGGTCGTAGGTCTCTGGTTTTATTGTATTTCTCATATTCTCATCATTTGTAAACCATTTTTGAGCCATAATAAATTATTTTGAGAGCATTTTTACTATGATGAGTTAAATCCCAACACTGGGACGACGGAGGAGGCCGAGCTTCATACATGGGTAATTTTATTAATTCTTTTCATGACTTTTTCATTAATTTTAATTGAAATTATGATTTAAATTAATTAGTTGTGATTTGATTTGATGGGTCATGCTTAGCTTAGATGATTTGATGTCCCATGCTTAACATTTACACCTAATATTTTGAGAATCTATCTTGGCAATAAATTAGAGTCGATATATTTAATATATTTTTCGAGCTATTATTGATAAAAGAATTATTATTTGAACCTTAAGAAATGAATTTGGCGGAATCCTAGTCCCAGTACCTCTCTACCAATTTGTCAATATTTTTGTATATAATTTTTATAAATCTAAAAATCCTTCACCTTCACAAGTCTTAGAGTTCGAACCATCCTTACCTTCATTACTACAACCCCAGAAAAAAACAACTTTTGAAAAAACATCACTACACAAGCGGATTGTCGAGGAATCACAAACAGTGAGACGAAGATGTTTGTGACTTCTTTATCTTTCCTATCGGAGAACTCTCACGATCTCAAGTCAATCAATCGATTGTACTCGTACGATAGAAGATGCAAGATCAGATCACACAACTACGATAAGTAGTATCGGTCTGGCTTCACAATCCCAATGAAGTCTTTAAGTCGTTAACCTGATTTTAGAGAAGAAAATGAAAGGTTAATGGAGATCGACTATAGCGGGTGCACTAGTAGCACACAGACGTGTGGGGATTAGTTTTGCACAATGCTAGATGTCTCCTTTATATAGCCTTCAAATCAGGATTTTGCCTTAGTTACAAAGCAATCCTTATTCACTGTTACATGAAAACCTGATTTAGATTCAAGCTAATATTTCTCAACCGTTAGATCGAAAACGTAGTTTGTCACACACACTTGGGTAGACGTTTACTGGGTTCGTGAAAACCATGCCCAAACGTGTACGTGTATGTTGGTTCAACATAGTAACCTAAAAGGTTAACCATATGAGCATTTCATATTAACCTTGTTCTTCTTCACCATAACTAGTTCAATTGACTCAAATGAACTAGTTTAAGAGTTGTTCAATTGCTATGAGATCTTATGTAACTACACAAGACACAATTGAAACAAAGATGATTTGATTCGATTGAATCGGCTCATGAACATTATAGCCACGGTTTGCATAAAGCATTCCTTAGTAATTTAATGTTTCATGTTCATAGCACATCTTTATATCATAACCTCTTAAGTTCACAAACAAGTTCGCGGACTTAAGTTAATCGTTTGAGTTTTCCAAACTCAGCAGAAATTCTCGGAAAGAGAACTTCCGCCAGTTCGCGGGCTGGGTTCGCGGACTGAGTTCGCGGACTTAGCACACAAACAAGTTTTGGAAAATCCAGCAGAAATTCTCGGTCGAGAACTTCCAACAGTTCGCGGACTTCGCAAGCCAATTCCACAATCCTCCCGATTTCTCTTGATCAACAAAGTTCGAAAACTTCGGTTCAAGGAATACATGGTTATGTAATCGAAACTCTTATTTCAATCATTGAGACATTCTCAGAGGACGCTATGTAGCCGTTATTCACAGACCGATTCACGTTAGAGCAATTCTCAAAGTGATTGAAACTTTTCATGACTTTCGTCACTAGGTGAAGATAAACTTGATCAAAGCGAAACGCTTTACCAACACACGATTTCGAGATAAAAGATAAGCAATGAATGCTCAGCTTGAAATTTCAAATGTGTATGATCTAGTCTATATAGCATACGACTTTTGTCTCATAAGAAGTAGGAGATAGAAGAGATAGACTTTTGAGTGATAGATAACTTCAAGTCTCCACATACCTTTTTGTTGATGAAGTTCCACGGTTCCTTGTATAGATCTTTGTCGTTGTATGATGAATCGCGATGAAGTCCTTGAGCTCAAGTACACTTTTCTATCCTAGTCCGAGACTTAGCTAATCAAGACTTATAGTTTTGATCACTAACATTGACAAACATGCTTGAGATAACAATGCATGCGAGGTTGAACGAGCTGTGCTCTAACACTTAATATCTCTAACTCTTAATTCAATCCGCAATCAGCAAATAGAAATTTGCGAGCCCGATTGAATATAAGAGGAGTTACTTGAACGGTACCAAAGACCATTGTTCAAGTGTCAATCAATGTAAATCAACAACCAAAGGTTGGATATTATAACCGATTGATCTTAACGCATAACCTGTGATATTTCAATTATATAACAAAATATAATGCGGAAAAGAAATAGCACAGACACAAGAAGTTTTGCTAACGAGGAAACTGCAAATGCATAAAAACCCTGGGACCTAGTCCAGGTTGAACACCACACTGTATTAAGCCGCTACAAACTCTAGCCTACTACCCATTAACTTCGGACTGGACTGTAGTTGAACCCTAATCAATCTCACACTGATTCAACATGCAGTTGCGTTCCTTACGTCTCTGATCCCATTAAAATACTACGCACTTGATTCCCTTAGTTGATCTCACCCACAACCAAGAGTTGCTACGACCCAAAGTCGAAGACTTGATAAACAAATTTGTCTCACACAGAAAAGTCTATGGATTGAATAAATATGTCTCCCATAGAAATACCCAAGAGTTTTTGTTACGTCTTTTGATATATCAAGGTGAACAAGAACCAATTGATAAACCAGACTTATATTCCCGAAGAACATACTAGTATTATCAATCACCTCACAATAATCTTAATCAACTAGCGAAACAAGATATTGTGGGATCACAAACGATGAGACGAATATATTTGTGATTACTTTTATCTTGCCTATCGGAGAAATTAATCTCGAGTCAATTATTTCTGAAAAAGCGGGGGTACAACAACCACACCCAATATTTCGCTTAGCAATCTGTATGGAAAAACTCCAATACACTTTTAAGAGAATCAATAAGACTCAATCTACAAAAAGTACATCAAAGAGTTTTATCTCTCTTTATTGATTCAATTCTTTCTCAAGCAAATAGAAATATGCGAGTCTAATTGAATACAAGAGAAATCACTTGAATGGTACCAAAGACCAATGTTCAAGGATCAATAAATTTCAATCAACAACCAAAGGTCGGATTTCCAATTGATTGATTGAAACGCACAACCTGTGATATTTCAATTATATAACAAAATATAATGCGGAATAGAAATAACACAGACACCAGAATTCTTTTAACGAGGAAACCGCAAATGCAGAAAAACCCAGGGACCTAGTCCAGATTGAACACCACACTATATTAAACTGTTACAGACACTAGCTTACTACAAACTAACTTCTGTTTGGACTGTGATCCCAATCAATCTCACACTGATTCAAGGTACAGTTGCGCTCCTTACGTCTCTGATCCCAACAGGATACTACGCACTTGATTCCCTTAGCTGATCTCACCCACAACTAAGAGTTGCTACGACCCAAAGTCGAAGACTTTAATAAACAAATATGTATCACACAGAAAAATCTACAGAATAGATAAATTTGTCTCCCACAGATAAACCTACAAGTTTTGTTCCGTCTTTTGATAAATCAAGGTGAACAAGAACCAATTGATAACCCGGACTTATATTCCCGAAGAACAGCCTAGTATTATCAATCACCTCACAATAATCTTAATCGACGCGGCGAAAGAAGATATTGTGGAATCACAAACGATGAGACGAAGATGTTTGTGATTACTTTTCTATCTTGCCTATCGGAGATAAAAATCTCAAGCCAATCGTTACGATTGTACTCAAAATGATAGAATCAGCAAAATCAGATCACACAACTACGATAAAGTAGTATCGGTCTGGCTTCACAATCCCAATGAAGTCTTTAAGTCGTTAACCTGGTTTTTAAAATGAAACCAAAGGTTAAAGGAGAATCGACTCTAGCTAATACAAATAGTATCATACAGAAAGTGTGGGGATTAGGTTTCCCAGTTGCTAGAGTTCTCCCTTATATAGTCTTTCAAATCAAGGTTTGCAATCAATGTTAGCTTGGTAACAAAGCATTCAATATTCATCGTTAGATGAAAACCTGATTAGATTCAAGCTAATATCTTTCAACCGTTGGATTGAAAACTTAGCTTGTTACGCACAAATGAAATGTACTATTTTAGATTTATGTAACCGTACCCAAACATGAACATTTGTTAGTTCAACAATAGTTAACCAAATGGTTAGCCATATGAGCACTTTCATATCAACCATGTTCTTCTTCACCATAACTAGTTCAAATGACTCAAATGAACTAGTTAAAGAGTTTTTCAATTGCAAGGAAATCTTATGTAACTACACAAGACATAATCGAAGCAAAAACGATTTGATTAACTCGAATCGTTCATGAACTATATAGCCACGGTTTGCATATATAATTTCTTAGTTAATATAAATAAGTTCACAAACAATCGTTTTTAGATATAACCATCTTAAGTTCGCAGACTTAGTTCGCGGACTTAAGTTCCCGGAAAGAGTTCTCAAACTCCAACAGATTTTCTCGGGTCGAGAACTTCCGCCAGTTCGCGGACTGGGTTCGCGGACTGTTCACGTCTCTTGTTCCGGTTCTCTTGATCAACAAAGTTCGCAAACTTTGGTTCAAGGGAAAATGACCTATACATATTTGTGTTGCCACATAATGCTTATATCCATCATTGGTTATTTAATCTAAACTCTCATTTCAACCACTGAAACATTCTTAGAGGACATTTCGTCAAAGTAAGCAATTTTCAAGGTGATTGAAACGTGTCATGACTTTCGTCACTAGGTAAAGATGAACTTGGCCAAAGCAAAATCTTAACAACACATATTTCGAGAAATAGATAGGCGAGATAAACTCGGCTCAAAATAGCAAATGTGTATAATCAAAGTCTATGTAGCAAAACGACTTTTGTCTCAAAATAGAAGATAGAGTATATAGATTTTTTGAGTGATAGATAAGTTCAAGTCTCCATATACCTTTTAGTCGATGAAGATCCACCAGTTCCTTGAGTAGTCCTTCGTCTTGTATGATAATTTTCATGGAGTTCTTGAGCTCAACTACACTTTCTATCCTATTCCAAGACTTAGATATAGTAGACTAGAAATCAAGACTTATAGTTTGATCACTAACATTGACAAACATGCTTGAGATAGCAACGCATGCGAGTTCAACCGAGCAATGCTCTAACAATCTCCCCCTTTGTCAATTTTAGTGACAAAACTATCAATACATATGGAATACAAAAATAAATGAAATAACTTTTGTAGCTCCTATTCCACATGACTAATCTTCAACATTGCTCGAAATCTTCGTCACTTCCAAGTACTCCAATGATCCCAAAGGTTGTAAGTTTAGCATCATCGTTGTTGAAAATCCGTAGCTATAACAACGAGAAAACAAGAGTTCTCAATCATTGTTGTATAGTGTCATAGTATCATTATATAGTATCAAAGTTCAATTGCATCACAACTTCGACAACAATACTATGGTGACATGTATCACTCCCCCTTAGTCAATACTCCATCTCACATGGAAATCACTCCCCCTTACATAATGATCCGAAAACCATATGTATTTGTAGTGTGACCTACATATTAATTCTCCCCTTTTTTGTCAATAAAATTGGCAAAGGTACGAAAACGGGATCCTAATGAAATTTTCGAAAGAGACATTTCATGACCAAAGAAAGCAGATATCATCTTATTTAGATGCAATTATATAGCCGAAGCTAAATGCATTCATCAAGGAGTTTATAAAGATACAAGATAACCACTATAATATTCCACAGCGGCACTCCCCACAAAGATTTGGCAATTAAGCACAAGTTCAATTAAGAACTCTCCCCCATAATATGTCATTCCCGAAAGAATAACAAGAGTGACCTTAATTTCAAAAGAAAAGAAGGATTTCTTTGGACATAAAAAATCACATACAAGTATGAATTTGAATCTAAAATACTCAATTAAATTAACTATAAGAGAACCCATGATTAATTTAATTAGAAATGCTCAACATAAGTGAACTTATGGAGACTCAAAAATACTCAATTAGATTAATCACAAGGAAACCCATAATTAATCTAATCGGAATACACAACCAAATTAACCACAAAAAGTAATCAATTTAATTGGTCATGGTCGACATATGAAAACTCACGGAGCAACAACTAAATAACCAAACGAGGATGATTAATTTAGTTGAACATGCTCGACATAAAATACCTCACGGAGCAACAACTAAGAATAACTCAGTCGATTGTGCTCAACATAAGACACTTTATGGAACAACACAGTATATGCATAATAATTGTCGACCGGAGGTCGACCAAATACTGTGGAATAAGCAAGGATTCTCTATTTTCCATCACCATTTGCACAATGACATACAATAGACATAATCCTTGTAAACAAAATATTTTAACCTATCTTCCATCAATAATTGACATAATAGGCTTAACTTTTGTATTGTCAAAAGTTCATTAATTCTTTTATCAACACATGCATATCGACATATAAAGGACTTAAATTTTGACAAGGTATGGGACAATCACATTTCACGGACGTAAACACACATATTCCATAATAAATTACAATATATAAAACCATAAAGATTAATACTGCAACAATCATCTTCCAAACAATTTTAAAATTTATACCAATAAATCTAAAAACATGAAGATGAAAACGTTGGACATAGCTATGTGTAATCACAATAATGGTTATTCCAAACTCTAGTTATTCTTCTAAACAAAAGAAATAAATTCTCATAAGAAGATTTACTAGACAAAATCAAGACAAACGCGTAATGCACATACAAGATGATTTTTCCTTATAAGGTAGAATCAATCTTTTTCGCACGGATTTACACCAATAATAGCTACCAAAGGCGTATAAAGATATTTTCTTAACAAATAAGAATATAAAAAGTCATTAACGACCATGCACCATAGTTCACAAGAGATACTTGTGAACATTCAAGAGTCCCATAGCAATGCGTACTACTTCCCATTCTTGAATTTCCTTCTTTGTAATTCACCAACAACATTATTGTAAAATCTACTAATGATATTAGAAGAGTGGTACTCCAAGAATCCAAGTGCCCAAGTCCAAGAGAAGAGGAACAAGAGCGACGAAACAGAGCAAACCACTCAAAAACAAGAGACGGGACAAATACCAATCTTAACTCATCCAAATACAAGAATTCTCATATTTATTTTGAAGAGACTTCAAAGAAGAAGAGAATGCAAAAAGAATTAGGTCATTCTGAGTTCGGACGAAGAAGTTACAACCAAAACAAGTTTACCAAATATCGACGTCTACAGGAAAGTATGCATACGGGTTTGCAAACGAATTTTCGTGACCTGGAGCAGTATGCAAACAGGTATGCGTACTTTACTCCCTGGATTTTGATATTAATTGATGGTATGCACACCAGGTATGTGTGCCATGAAGTCCAAATATCCCGAACTACTATTTTCAAACCTAAACATTCAAGAACCTTAAACACAAATCAAGTTAGGTAGATATGAACTATACACAAGGTACATAGATCATCATAAAACTTTATCAAGCTTAGAGACATACTTTTTTAGAAGAATCCGATCGAATTCTACAATGTTATCAAACATTCAAAATCATACCCAACATAATATGTGTGCCCCAGTTCTTATGCTTCCCTCACCGTATACATAACATGGCATTTCTTGGTGAGGATGCACTTCCAACACAATCAAGTTGTGTTGAGGTGAACAATGTCTTGATCACCATGGCACCAAGAGAGAGTTTCTTTCCAGTAACTCATACATCTTGTAGTGTTGAGAAACACCAAAGGAACTGTTTTTATAAGTCTATCAAAGTACTTAAAGAGAACCCAAAAAGATTTGTGTTTCTGATTTCTTGTTTTCCAACTTATAAAACACAGTTTCTGTAGATGGTTTTTAGTACTGCGAAGGGAAACTCTTTTGATAAAAAGAGACGTCCTAGATTCTTCATAAAACAAGACAATACTACTATATTGATGGGAAGTATCAGGAATTGAGCAATGAATCGACTCATGCTTTGAGGTGATGCAGTCTAAAGACTGAGATTTAAACTCCTCTTGTAATTCGTTCAGTATGTTACAACCAATTGGATTACACAGAGGAGGAGCATGGCTCTGACTGACTATTAAATCCATATCAACCTCAACATGAACACTATTCATCATAACTAAATTCAGCCTATCAAGAGATTCTTGTTCTTTCTGGAGGTATACCTCAACATCAAGACATAAGCTTTCTAGTTTCTTTTCAAGACCTGAGAACACTTCAAGGGATTTTAAACCTGGAGGAGGTTTAGACATAATTTCTTCTACAGATTTTATTAAATCATTCATGGAAGAGAATTCTGAAATCCCAGGATCTGGTAGTGCATTTATTGAGATATCACTACTGTCCATAGAGTCGGATCGCTTACAAACATAGACTTATAAGGTCTTCAATGTGTTTGCCTGCTCTGATACCAATTGAAAAAGCGGGGGTACAACAACCACACTCAATATTTCTCTTAACAATCTATATGGATAAACTCCAATATACTTTTAAGAGAATCAATAAGACTCAATCTACAAAAAGTACATCAAAGAGTTTTATCTCTCTTTATTGATTCAATTCTTTCTCAAGCAAATAGAAATCTGCGAATCTAATTGAATACAAGAGAAATCGCTTAAACGGTACCAAAGACCAATGTTCAAGGATCAATCAATTTTAATCAACAACCAAAGGTCGGATTTCCAATTGAATGATTCAAACGCATAACCTGTGATATTTCAATTATATAACAAAATATAATGCGGAATAGAAATAACACAGACACAAGAATTTTGTTAACGAGAAAACCGCAAATGCATAAAAACCCCGGGACCTAGTCCAGATTGAACACCACACTGTATTAAGTCCCTACAGTCACTAGCCTACTACAAACTAACTTCGGTCTGGACTGTAGTTGAATCCCAACCAATCTCACACTGATTCAAGGTACAGTTGCGCTCCTTACGTCTATGATCCCAATAGGATACTACGCACTTGATTCCCTTAGCTGATCTCACCCACAACTAAGAGTTGCTACGACCCAAGTCGAAGACTTTAATAAAAAAATCTGTATCACACAGAAAAGTCTACAAAATAGATAAATTTGTCTCCCACAGATAAACCTACAAGTTTTGTTTCGTCTTTTGATAAATCAAGGTGAACAGGAACCAATTGATAACCCAGACTTATACTCCCGAAGAACAGCTTAATATTATCAATCACCTCACAATAATCTTAATCGACGCGGCGAAAGAAGATATTGTGGAATCACAAACGATGAGACGAAGATGTTTGTGATTACTTTTCTATCTTGCCTATCGGAGATAAAGATCTCAAGCCAATCGTTACTATTGTACTCAAAACGATAGAATCATCAAGATCAGATCACACAACTACGAGAAAGTAGTATCGGTTTGGCTTCACAATCACAATGAAGTATTTAAGTCGTTAACGTGGTTTTTAAGAAGAAACCAAAGGTTAAAGAAGAATCGACTCTAGATAATACAACTAGTATCACATAGAAGGTGTGGGGATTAGGTTTCCCAGTTTCATGAGTTCTCCCTTATATAGTCTTTCAAATCAGGGTTTGCAATCAATGTTAGCTTGGTAACAAAACATTCAATATTCACTGTTAGATGAAAACCTGATTAGATTCAAGCTAATATCTTTCAATCGTTGGATCGAAAACTTAGCTTGTTACACACAAATGAAATGTACTATTTTGGGTTTATGTAACCGTACCCAAACATGAACATTTGTTGGTTCAACAATAGTTAACCAAATGGTTAGCCATATGAGCACTTTCATATCAACCATGTTCTTCTTCACCATAACTAGTTCATATGACTCAAATGAACTAGTTAGAGAGTTTTAGAATTGCAAGGAAATCTTATGTAACTACACAAGACACAATCGAAGCAAAAACGATTTGATTCACTCGAATCGGTTCATGAACTATATAGCCACGGTTTGCATTTAACATTCCTTAGTTAATATAAATAAGTTCGCAAACAATTGTTTTTAGATATAACCAGCTTAAGTTCACAGACTTAGTTCACGGACTTAAGTTCCCGGAAGGAGTTTCCAAACTCCAGCATATTTTCTCGGGTCGAGAAATTTCGCCAGTTCGCAGACTGGGTTCGCGGACTGAGTTCACGGCTCTTGTTCCGGTTCTCTTGATAAGCAATGTTCGCAAACTCCGGTTCAAGGAAAAAGGACTTATGCATATATGTGTTTCCACATAATGCTTATATTCATCATTGGTATTTATTCTAAACTCTCATTTCAACCATTGAAACATTCTTAGAGGACATTTCGTCAAAGTAAGCAATTTTCAAGGTGATAGAAACGTGTCATGACTTTCGTCACTAGGTAAAGATGAACTTAGCCAAAGAAAAATCTTACCAACACATATTTCGAGAAATAGATAGGCGAGATAAACTCGGCTCGAAATAGCAAATGTGTATAATCAAAGTCTATATAGCAAAATGACTTTTGTCTCAAAATAAGAGATAGAGTAGATAGACTTTTGAGTGATAGATAAGTTCAAGTCTCCACATACCTTTTAGTCGATGAAGATCCACCAGTTCCTTGAGTAGTCCTTCGTCTTGTATGATGATTTCCATGGATTTCTTGAGTTCAACTACACTTTCTATCCTAGTCCAAGACTTATCTATAGTAGACTAGAAATCAAGACTTATAGTTTTGATCACTAACATTGACAAACATGCTTGAGATAGCAAAGCATGCGAGTTCGACCGAGCAATGCTCTAACAATTTCGATTGTACTCAATACGATAGAATCGGGAAAGATCAGAACACGCAACTACAAAGAAAATAGTTGGGTCTGGCTTCACAATCCCAATGAACTCTTTGAAGTCGTTAACCTACAGGGTCTCGCTAGAAACCTAAGGTTAAAGAAGAATCGACTCTAGTTTATGCAACTAGTAACACACATGAGGTGTGGGGATTAGGTTTCCCAGTTCCTAGAGTTTTCCTTTATATAGTTTTCAAATCAGGGTTTGCAATCCAAGGTACCTTGGTAACAAAGCATTCAATATTCACCGTTAGATGAAAAACCTGATTCAACCAAGCTAATATCTTTCAACTGTTAGATCGAACTTATCTTGTTACACACAAATAAAATGTACCCTTATTTAGGTTTATGTAAACGTACCTAAACGTGTACACCATGTTGGTTCACAAATAGTTAACCGAGGTTAGCCATATGATTACTCTTATATCAACCTTATTCATCTTAATCATAACTAGTTAAAATGACTCAAATGAAACTAGTTAAAGAGTTGTTCAATTTTTATATTCTCATTGAATTATACAAGAACACAGTTGAAGCAAAATCGGTTTGATTCACTTGAATCAATCATGAACATTATAGCCACGATTTGCAAATATTGCATTCCTTATTATATAAATGTTTATGTTCATGTTCATAACCGATTTTAGAACTTTAACCTTCAAGTATACAAACGGGTACGCATACTTGAAATACCCGGACTAAGATTGAGTTACGCCTATACGCAAACGGGTACGCAAACTTCAAATCCCAGCAGAAAATCTCGGACATGAACCTGTACGCCAGTACGCAAACGGGTACGCATACTTAGCTTCCCGGATTTCTCAAACCAACAGGTACGCAAACGGGTGCGCATACTATGGTTCCCGGACATGGATTACATATGTGCGAGAGTGCACAACATGACTTATCCAATAATGGTTAAGTGTTCTAAACTCTTATTTCAATCATTGAAACTTTCTTAGAGGATGACAATAGCCGTTTTTTACACACTATTAGCATCAAAGCAATTTTCAAGTTATTGAAATAATCATTACGAAATATTCCAAGACAACACCAAATGATTGTATCACACAAACCATGTAAGATGTTACTCGGCAATTTCCACATGATATAAGATGAACTTGGTCGAAGCGAAAGCTTGCCAACACATATTTGGAGAAATATGTAAGCGAGTTAAACTCAGCTCGAAATCTCAAATGTGTACACAGAAAACTGTATCGTAATACGACTTATGTCTCAATATAGGAGATGGAGTAGAAATAGACTTTCCAAGTGATAGATGAGTTCAAGTCTCCACATACCTTTTGTCGATGAAGTTCCACAAGCTCCCCTTAGTAGTTCTTCATCTTCAAATGATGAACGCCGTGAAAACTAAGCTCAACTACACAATCTATGTCCTAGTATAAGACATATATAAATAGGCTAGAAATCAAGACTTATAGTTCTGATCACTAAAATCTCTAACATGCTTGAGATAACAATGCATGCGAGTTCGACCGAGCATTGCTCTAGCAGAAAAAACCAGCTTCTGATACTCAGTTTATAAAAGTTAGAGATATCACTAAAGAACTTGACACTGGTATAAAATCCGGACTAGTTTCTATAAAGAAAAGTATAGGGATAAACATGTGCATGATATAGAAAACAACACTAAATATTTCCATTCTATCAATTGTGAATAGAAGGTTAGATAGGAATATTATTAGTGCTCTAAGTGATAATCATGGGAACTGAATTAGAGACAGGATTGACATCAAAAATATACTTACTAACCATTTTAGCATTATTGCTTGTTCTAGTAACCCTGTTTTATCTGATGATGTGGTATAATTCCTATTGTTATTTTTGAAAATGATAATATTATACTTCTCTCTGTTCCTTCTGTGGATGAAATTGTTAGTGTTGTTAAATTTATGCCAGCTTGGAGTTCACCTGGTCCTGATGGTTTACAAACTAGTTTCTACCAAAATCAATGGCACATTGTAGGTAAAGATGTGGTTGATGTGGTTCAGAGATTATTTGAATTTGGATTCATGCCAAGAAACTTGAAAAAGACATATATTTAAAGACCCAAAAAAACCTTTAAAGACCAAAAAAAAAACATATATATTCAGAGATTCTTTAAAGACCTAAAAAAACCTTCTGAGTTCATACTAATTGGTCTATATAATGTTTCTTACAAGATAGTTTATAAAATTCTTGCAAATAGGATTCGAACTTATCTTAAGAAACTCATCTCTCCTTATCAAGATGTATTTGTTCCTTGTAGGGCTATCCATGATAATATAAGTATAGCTCATGAAATTATCTATACAACGAAACAAAAAGAAGGTTTTGGAGGTACTATGGATTTGAAATTGGATCTTTCTGAGGCTTTTGATAACCTTGAGTGGTCTTTTCTGTTGAAATATCTGTCTCACTTTAGATTTAATGAATGTTTTTGTAATCTTATTCACCAGTGCATCTGTACTACTAGCATAAGTATCTTACTGAATGGTTCACCTTGTCAAGAGTATATGCCTTCAAGAGATATAAGACAAGGTGATTCATTGTTACCTTATTTGTTTATCATGGCTAGGGAATTTCTTTCTAGAAGTCTTAAAATTGCTGAAAATAACAAGGTTGTTACAAGTATTAAAGTTGCTAGAAGAGCACCTCCTATTACTCACCTTTTATTTGCAGAAGATATCCTAATCTTTGCAAAAGCTGATATGAAACATATTGATAACATTCTTGGCATTCTGCATGAGTTTGGTAACAGTTCTGGTCAGACTTTAAACTTTGATAAATCTTATGTTTAATTTAGCAATAATCTTAGCCCTGAAGCTTGTGTTGACCTTGCTAAAAGATTTAATATGTCCATTGTATATGACTCTGAAACATACCTAGGTGGACCTTTACTTCTTGGTCATTCTAAAACTAAGTCTTTTGACCCAATTGCTCAATATTTTGAAGCTAAACTTCATAACTAGAATAGTATGTCCCTTAATCAAGCTGGTAGAACAACAATGATTGAGTCTGTTTTAAATACTCTCCCAACTTATAAGATGGGATGTCAAAATTCCAACCACTCTTACTGATAAACATGATATTTTGGAGAGAAACTTTTGCTGGGGGCATAAAAATAATAAAGGTAAAGTTTATAGATTGGTTTTCACTAAAAAACCAAAGGGAGTGGGTGATTTAGGATATAGGATCTTAGAGGATTTTTATAGAGCTCTTATCAGTAAAATTGCTTGGAAATTTTTTTGTGGTACTGTAGATGGGGAAAAACGATTTGCTGGTTTTTACAGAATTAAGGAGACGGCCATGTGGAGACTCCTTGAACCGAGCGAAATGTTGAACCTCACACAGATGACTGCAAGAAGGGAGTGCTTTAAGTTCGAGAGATCAATCTGTAAGACTCCGGCCTAAACCAAGAAAAATGGTTCTTCCAGAGTCAATTCGGTCACAAGAGAGGATGGGTTGATCTGTAGGAGGGAAGCTGAGAAATGTGTGAGATCAATGGTGATCTGAGATTGTAAGTGTGTTGTGAATTCAGCGGAAGAACGCTCTGAATGATTGAGTTTTACTCAATTGAGAGTGATTGCTCAGACGATGAGTTCGTGTAGACGAAATATTGTCTGTATGAACTTGCCGAGAATTCCTTGTCCTTTCAATCATGATTCAGTGGTCTTTTATATTGCTAGGTCGAAAACACCATGATCCCATGAAGTGTGACAGTTGCTACAATCAGAGAGTGGGGAAGTGGGAAATCATGTCAAAACCAGTTGCTCATCGTGCGGAGACTTGGTTAACTTTCCACTCACTACTTTTCTGACTTTTCCAACTAATTGCACGACTTTCTCACATTCTCGTCGTGTGTATGAACACATGTTCCGTAGACCGCAAGACCAAAACCCTAGTTAATATCCCCATGTGACACGATTGATGTCTCGTGATTGTGGAGTCAGTTGCTGACTTTATGGGACGATGAGTCCATGTATTTCTGAGTTGAACATGATTTGCAAATGTTCTGAAACTCACGAGTTAAATACGTCTGCTGAGACGAGGTATTATCATGTTGATAACCTAAGGAGAGCAAACTATGTTGCTGAATTTATTGAATATTGATAGTTGAACCAATATTCTTTAATCTGAGCAAATATTGCTGGTTTGAACAAATATTGCTAGTCTGAGCGAATATTGCTAGTTTGATCAAATATTGCCGGTTTGAGCAAATATTGCTCGTTTGATGAATTGTTGGTAGCAGGACCAAATAAAATATTAATTTAAGATACTGACTGCTGGGTTGAGCATAATAAATAAAAGTGTTTATCATGGAATCAACATAAAATTATCAGAATTCGAATATACTCAAAATCATGTTTTTGCAGAGTTCTGGATTCAAAACCCTAATTTTAATGAATTGATGATTTATTGAAAATCAACTGCAGAGTGAAGCAGGGACCGGCCACATGGGATGATGAGTCCACCATGTAACGCCCAGATGCTCGAATGAGCAAAATTCCAAAGTCTCTTGAGGACCAGTTGGTGAAAGAATGATTAAATGCTGGTTTAATCATTTATTAAAATAATGCTCGTGTGAGCGGCAAATAATAAAACCTAGCCGTGAAAAGATGAGGGACCGACCAAGAGATCATGAGATCGGCACTTGGTGTTCATGGGACCAACTGATGGTCATTTGAGCAAACCCTCAATTGTTTGAAAAGAGTTTGGACCTAATAGGGGCAATTGATCAAATTAGGTCAAAATAATTAAAACATGTGGGACTGGCCATTTGCAAGCCTTAGAGTCACCCTTGGTCGGTCAACGGGATGTGCCTGTGTCACCATAATGTCCATGTGTCAGTCCTGAGAGTTTCGATATTTTCCGGTGCGCATTTGAGCAACATTTTGAGAAAATATGAAGGATTCGGGGTTTTGCTGAAACTAGGAAAAAATTCATGAAATGATGAAAAATAATTAATAAAATATGGATTGCAAAGTGTGGGACCGACCATGACTAGGGCATGACCTACCAGCTAGTAAGCTCGGTTCCGCAACACTTTTCCCAATTTTATGTATTTTCTCTGAATTGAGGGAAATTCCATGAAACTGAAGAGTTTTATGAAATTAGGAAACTTCCATGAGATTTGGGAAATAAAATAATAATAAAATAGGGAATGATGGAGTGTGGGACCGGCAATGTCCAGGGCATGGCCGGACGGCCAACGGGCATGGTCCCAGGGCACTCTTCCCAATTTTATGTAATTTTCATGATTTTAGGAAATTTTCATAAAATCAAAGAGATTTGTTGAAACCAAGGTATTTTGTTGAAATCAGGGAGTTTTCATGGAATGAGGAAAACAAAACAAATAATAATAATAAAATAAGAGGCGTGTGGGACCGGCTAGGGCATGACCGGTGGGCTAGGGCCCGGTCCCACAAGTTTTCTTAATTTTATAATATTTTTCATGGGTTTAGAAAAAATTCATGAAATCAGGGATTTTTCATGGTTTTAGGGAAAATTCATGAAATTAGAGAATTTTCATGGATTGAGGGAAATAATAAAATAATGGGGAACCGTGAGGTGTGGGACCGGCCACGGCTAGGGCATGGTCGGCCGGCTGGTGCTCGGTCCCGTGACACCTTTCCCTAATTTTATTATTTTCCTTGACATAAATAAATATCATGAGATTAAAGAATTTCTTTGAAACGAAGTAGATTTGCTCGAATGAGAGAATTTTCATGAGATCAGAGAAAAATAATAAAATATAATAAAATATAAAATTGGGTGTGGGACTGGTCACGGCATGACTGGCAGGCTGGTGAGCCTAGTCCCCTAGCGCCTTTGCTAATATTTTATTATTATTATTTTCCTTTCTATTTTGCAAAGATACCTCGATCCTTCGTGTTTTAGAAGGCTCGTTTGCGCATTCAAATGCTGGTCTGTGCATTATTGGTAAGTACACTTGCACCATTTTAGTCAGGGCTTATTCGATGCTCAGATGCCTGCACGTTGAATATTTATTACTAACCCATGGAATTCTGCTGGGAAAAATCATAAATTGAAGTAACGAAACATTCGAAGAATCGTAGAATATAGTTAAATATTCAGCTACGATTAGAGATAATTAATTGATGGCTCTATATTAGCAGGGCTTCCTATCTAGGAGCATTAGCTATCTGTGAGTTGAGCAATATTAACTTGCTAGAGTGTCATATTTCTCCTATATATTCAGGGAAAACCTGGTTGCATCCTGAAGACGTTGTTGCTCCGTACTAGCAGGCATGCTGTCTAGGAGCCGTCCAATCTTTCGATTCTATACAGAAATAATTACTGAAATTGCTCAGTATTCATGAGATGTGTCGTGCCCTCAGCTGGGAGACTACACATCTACATACACTCTGAGAGACAGCCTTCTCAGTCAGAGGTTTTATAGCATGAGCTTTCACGCTTTATTGAGAGACATGAGTCTCAATACTCATCGGATTGCCGGATCCTGAGTATGTATAATTATGGTTTTACGATTTTGACCTTGTCGAAAATCCACCTTCTACATTAAGTCCCCTGCTTAGTGAGGGATAGTCATGTTCCTCAGTCAGCATTGAATGGTGATTTTCCAGGTACAGACAAAAATAAGTAATTGAACTTATAAGATAAGTTGTTATCGGATTTAGACTGAATGATCAAACCATGGTTTGAGCGAAAACCCCAGTAGCATAATAGAGCGTCATCTAGTGAGCAAAAATTGGTGTATAACCGCTGATTTGATGACGGGTCCTTGGTCGATTTAGGATTCACGGGTCCGGGACCATGGAAAGAAATCCTTGTTTTAGGAATAGACGCTCGTTCATTAATTTAAGGAACAAACAAAATAGACCTGACTCTAATGATATAAAATTTTGTCGATGAGCTTTCACGAAAACGAAATTTATATTTTAAATATGTGAGATTTCACAAAGTGGAATAAACTCTCGTTTCAAAGTTGGATGCTCGTACGAGAGAAAAGTTTTTCCTTTAATAGACGTGCGTCTGTTAGTAATAAAATTTTGTTTATGAG
This sequence comes from Papaver somniferum, assembly GCF_003573695.1. NCBI lineage: Eukaryota > Viridiplantae > Streptophyta > Magnoliopsida > Ranunculales > Papaveraceae > Papaver > Papaver somniferum. The sequence goes on from NC_039367.1 coordinate 90,078,225, forward strand.
CTTTCATGAAAATTTTATCTTAGAGCTTTCGGAAATCTTTGGAAATATACTCTCGCTTCAAACACAGATGCTCGTGCGAGGGAGCAAAAATATATAGATATATTTTTCAAATTTTCTTGAGTTTCATGTTAAATATATATATATTTTGTAAAATCAATGTTTTGATTTTGAACAACTGTTGAAAGTAGACAATTATACATGGTGAAATAATGTTTGTATGTGAGTTTTCACAATAGTAGAATAGACGTTTGTCTGATTTTTGAAAATCAGTTAACGTTCACATAGTAAAAATTTATATAAAATCAAAATTTTGATTTTCAGCAATTGTTAGAGGTAAACAATTTTTGATAAAATGTTGATTGTTTAGATTCTGTGATTTGTCGGTGTATGCACAAAAACCAAGAAATGTTCACCTAGTGGGAGTGGCTCACAGAGTGAAAATTATGTGAATTGTTCACATGATGGAAGTTTCGTGAATCGTTCACAGTTTTATGAAAATCACGTTATGGTTTTGAATAATGAATTTTGTTCGTCTTTGCAGGTTTGAAGGAGCGAACAAATTATCGAGATTGTAATCACTACATTTAGTGAAATTGTAAATAGGTAAGAGTTGGATGGTTACCATTTTTGTAGACGCTGTTGTGAGCACCTTTATTCCATGATTCATTGTTTTGTTGAATCTTGTGGTTTGTATGAACGATGTGCTGAAATAGCCACTTTGCAAAAATGACTGACTCCCAGGATGATACTTCCAAAGATGGTGTTTCCAGAGATGACATCTCTACGGATGAAACTTTAAGAACTGGTACTCCTGGGACCTCTGAGTGATGGTGAGAGATCCTTCATACTGGGTTGTACTTCTGGTTATTTCATTAGCTTTACCACAGGATGATCGTATAGTGAAATCCCGGATCAATGTAGACTCTACGGAAATGGAAGAAAATCTACGGGAGCGGAGAACCCAGAAGTAAGGACTAGAGGAGGTTAGCAAATGACGTGCAGTCTCCATCCTTTTCTTTGGTGAGTTGTTAGCACTCCTTGTGTCATGACTTTGGCCGTGCAATTAGGATCACGAGACCAAGGTTTGTTATTTCTTTTCAGACTTTTGCTCCATCGACTGACGGTCTTCAACTTGTTACCGGCAACAATTCAGGAATCCAACACCGATGAAGAAGTCGATGTAAGTATTTCTTTCGTGCAGGTGATTGTGGCATCTCCTTGAATGAAATAATAATAATTGTTGCTGATGAATCCAGGAATAAATAAATATAGATAAGAAGCATGTTGATGAGGCGCACTCTTGTTTGGGGTATGAGAATATGGAGAATTCCCGAAATCCCGAACCGAATGGAGATAACGGCGTTGTCAATGGAGATTCCGGCATTATCGAGCCTTCAAATGATTTAGAGACTCCAATAAAAATATCTCCTATAATCTCTTCATATAAGTATGAAATTGATGATTTTGTGAACGAATGAATGAGAATCCATGTGAGTATACGAGTAATTTTGTCGACAAATGTGTCACCAGAAAATTTCAGACTTCAGCCTTTTAATAAAAATGATGTAGAGTCTTCGTCCGAAGTCGGATTTTTGCAGTCTGCATATGTATCTTCGTGCCCAAAAAATTTCCAAGCTTAAACATATAAGCGTTTTGAGTTTTGAGCATGTTTAGGTCCTGAAAAAGGCGATATAGTAAACTTCCAGGAGATTTTCAGAACTTTTTCAGATTGTATGTTGCCCAATGTTTCGACCACATCTCCGTGCTCGTTTCTTCAATTGCTGTGAATTTTGGATATGTTGTAGAGGACATCCATACGAAGAGAATGGTATATGACCCATCCCCAGATTCTTCACCAATTGTTCCAAGTTCGTCGGTATGTACAGGACAGTGTAAAATCATCTCAGACGAGCTTGATGTAAAACACTCATGTTGTGCCTTTTGACTATTCGCTTGTGTCTTGAACGGTTGGTGAAGGATTTTAATGTCATTGATTCGTTTTAGATCAGGACTCCTTGATTGATACATGAGCATGGTGCTTGCAGTGCCATCTTGCTTCTGTCAGTCGTAGAAACATCACTTCTGAAACCCTGGTCAGAGGTTGCTCTCGAGAGGGGATGATGTAATGACCATGGTTTCATGTCCCGGTGGTAGAATTACTTTTATGATTAATGATTAGCACATGAGAGTCTGGTGCCACGAGTCTTGGACTGTGAAATTGACCGTCATGATCAGTGGACCGTCAGTCCCCAGTATTTTGTTAAATCTCTCCTTTTCGTTTTCTCTTCTTCTAGCAAGACTTGGATAGAGGACCCAGGTAGAAAAATTGATGTAAAGACCTAGGTGGTCGAAGTTGGAGGTACCTTGATGAAGTGCTTAGTGGAAAGACCTGGTGGACACCGATCGACTGTGAAGTCATGAATCCCGTCACTACAAAAAAACTGACCAAAGGCTACTAAAATTTTTCAACAGCAGCAAAATATAGTTGCCTTAACATTTTAAGCCACTAGAAAAAGCAACGGGGGTGTGTATTGGTTTAAGCCACTAAACGGTAAGCAACTATAGTTTCTAAAATCCATTAGCAATAAATGTGCGCCAACCAAACAAACGCATTAGTAGCTTGAGACATTCAACCACATGGAGAAAACCAACAACAAGATACTAGTTGCCTAATTCTTTATTCAGCCACTAAAGTAACGCAACTACAGGTAAACCTAGTTGATTAAACCTTTGGGAACTAACCATGGAAACTACAGTAGGCATATACATTAAGCTACTTTTGAGAACCAACTTGAGCATCTTAGTAGCTTAACTTGAGAAGAGTAAATAATTTAATGAGAGAAGCCTTGTAAGTGAGCCCTCATACTCAATAGTCTGGACATGTTATTGTGTATCAACTAACATGAGCTTGTTGTAGAGTAATTTAGTAATTAAGATGTGTTAAAATGTGTATCGACTACATATAGAAACACTCCGCGTCAATGCAAAATCAGATTCTAAACATTACCATGCCAATTGCAAGAAAACTCTGTTTGTTTTAATAAAAATGAAGGCTAAGGCCAGAACTTCCATCACCTGAAGTTAACAAAAGTAACTATAGTGGTAAAACTTTGATTGAAAAGAAAAGAAAAGTTCCTTCCTCACAGAATCTGGGCATCACTTTCAGTTTCCATGTATAGTTCAAAAGTTCCATACAACCAAAACAAGAAGTTTCCATACATAGTTCAAAAGTTCCATACAACCAAAAGAAGAAGTTTCCATACATAGTTCAAAAGGGTTGAATTCCTCGTAAACAAAAATAAAAATTTGACCAATATACACTTGAACAACGTGCATAAACTGCACCTTCGCCAAATGCGGGCTATTAGAATCCCATATCGCCAAGTTCAAAGTCATCGTCTTCTTCGTCAGTGGTGTAAGTGAGTCCTACCCCAAACCCTTACTTCTTCATGGCCGATGGCTTTGGACTGAACGTCAGTCCTACCCCAAACCAAAGTATACTGGAGGCACCAAAATAAAGTATACTTTAAGCACGAAACACAATTGTAGCCTTACTTTTTGGTTCCTTGGTCATAGTAACAACAAACCTTATCCGCAAAAGAAAAATAAATGAGTCAGAAACCATTGGAATACGGATGTTGTAATTAGAACAAATTGAAACATAAGCATACAAGATTTCAGCAACAACAACAAAACAAAACAAAAATTAGAATGTGAACAAACCTGAAGTGCAAGCTGTGGTACTTTCTTATTTGTTTTTAATTTTCTCCAAGAAAACCTTCTACTTCGTCTTCTGGCTCCAAGAAATTGCCTGATTTTCAATATTTCCACCATTGCACTTCCATCTGAATCACATTGAAGATAGAAACAACAATAAAGTCCTTGTCCATTTCCTATAAAATAAGTGCAACCAAAAGAACGAACCGAACTTTGTTGATCACAATCACAAACCAAATTTGAACTTACGAAGAATTTGAACTTACAAAGAATTGTATGTAAATTTGAACAAACCAAATTTGTTGTATGCAGATTAGAACGAGTAGCAGTAACTAGATAGGTAGTCAACTCCTCGTTTAAATGAGACCCATCCTAATTAGGTGCCTGCAAAAATACCATATATAAGCAAATATATAAGTTCTAATAAGCTAGAAACAAGGGATAGCAGCTCTGCGGCAAGTTAAATCCTTGAGACAAATTGCTTGCAACTACAAAAAGTTAATTTTGGGCGGTTTCAGGGGTCACAAGAGTTCATGGACCTTGGAAGTTTGATCAAATTGACATGAATCAAGTATTACTTTCTGGGTATAGCTGAGAACGTTCACAGCTAGGTGTTGATCCCTTAAATAGAGAGTAACTCACAAAATTAAGCAATTAACTATCAGACCAGAGATTTTTTTTAATAAGCAAATATACAAAGGATCAATTAACCAACCTTAGTTTCACCAACTTAAAGCATGAGTTCAGTTGTATGAATTTGATGATAGAATTTCAGTCCGCTGCATATTTAAAAGCCATCAGTGAAAAATTCAAGAGGAGAATCAACCAAACCCCAGTGATGACAAATAACAATCCAAGTAAGACTCATTCATACCGTCTCTTACTTTACTAAAACAGATTTATATTAAACAAAATATAGCAAACAAAAGGATTGGAATTCACTCACAACGAGGAATAACTTCGAATCATGTCAAACATTGAGGAGTCTTTAGCTTGACAATTGAACAGATTGCCACGAAACATATCCACATCGGAAATGCCAAGTATGCACTTACATTTGTAAGTTCCGTTCACTTGCAATACACAAAAGCACTCTGAGAATAACAAGAAATTACCAATTATATGAAATGATATTGTATGAGAATCAAAATAAACAACATTAGCTGGCAGTTTCGAGAACGTTCAATCACCTACTTTAAAGTTGTCTTCGGTCAGCCATGCCGTGCCAAAACTAGGCCTACAATCAAGAGGTAAGGCCTCCTTTGGTGCTTCTACTAAGGCACCACGGATTTCACCTGAATGTTCCATGTATTCATACATTTGCATGAGTTCTGAATCTTTTTAAAAATAGGAGGAGTTAAGCCACAGACAAAAAAGAACATTAAACAAAACAAATAAAGTGGGTTAGGTCACCTTGTAGCCCAACAATAACTGTAACGACATCGAAACCTTGGTTTGTCAAGAGGGTCAAACACATACTTGGCTTTATAATTCAACATTCCTAGTTAGGAAACTTTGGACGACCTAAGATCCACAACTACAGACAAAAATTATAGCGTGCAATATGTTACAGCACCAACCTTCAAAATCCTTTTAAACACCCTACAAATCTAAACCATGAGGATCAAGCAACATGCCAGATACCAAGTCGTCCCTCCACACACAATAAGATTCACTCAGCTTTGGCAGTACAATTAACAACATCAACTATCAAAATCCAGAGCTAAAACATTCATAGTAAACAATGTCAGCAAATTTAGTCCAAATTTAATTAAGCTTCAGATTCTCCATGCTCGTGTTGGTTCTAGCAAGTTGCTAGTACTCCAAAGTGGATACCAACATTGATAGGCCGTGGGATCCATTCCACTTTGAAGTGCTAGCATCAGGCAAGCATCAAGGCCTAATTTTGTACCAACACAACCCAGAATCCCCAACAACCAAAACATATAATCTTCCTACTACCAACACAAACAAACGCCGCAAAAGACAGTCAAATCTCCACATTGATTAGCTAAATCATGACTTAAGAAAGCGATTATTACCTCATAATATTCTCCAGTTCATCTTCGATTCTTCATACCCTCTTTCAGACAACCTCATCAAGAATCCAAACTCCATCTAAAGCACAAACACAAATCGAGTTCATCAACATCGAATTAACCAAATCTGAGAGATAACAGTCAGAGTAATTTTGTCAAACAGGTTATAAGCGTTTGTAAATAGAGATTTGGAGTGTCAATAAACTAACCATGAAGTGGACTGCCAGTAGAGAAAAGCATAGAGTCAAAACCCCTAATTTCCAGTATACAGTATCAATTAACAATCTCTCTAAGACTACGAAGTCCAGCATCACAACCTGGATTTTGGAGATTTTAATGGTATTTGATCAAATCGATCGAAAAAGGTTAGGAATCAACTAATAACTGCGCAGTCCAGCAGAGATTTTAATAGCGTGTGAGTTAGTAATTGGGAGATAGTGGTATGAGAAAGATTGGTGGAAAAACGATCAAGTTGCAGGGTTTCGAGTTTTGATAACTAAAGCAAGTGAGAACTTGGATTTCCAAAATACTTTGCGAGGAAAAAAAGAACTAACGCGCCAAAATTCCCGCCAACAAAAGTTTACCCAGAATATTTTGCGCGTCATTTTTACCTCCACTAGACAAGCTGGCAATGGGGTTATTAAAGTCTTTGGCTTTCCATTCCTGCCTAAATTGGTGTCTATGCCATTAATTTAGGCCTACGATTACAGGACAAAACAGGTCATTAAAAATTAAAAAAAAACAGCCCTCATCTAATTATTTAGAGTGGTTAATTTACATCATGAAATTAGTTAGCATAATTGGGTGATTAATTGATGTTTAATCAAATTAAACTAAAAATTAACTAATCTTGATTCTTCATCAAAACTTTTTAAAAAAAATCAAACCAGAGTCGGTATATGTTCGTACTCTCATAAATCGATTCTGGGTTAATTTTTCAAATTCACAATAAAAAAACAGAATCGTTTTTTACAAATGTACACAAAAACCGATTATGGGAAAGAAAACGAGTATGATTTCATATTCGATTTCAGTTTGCGTATAAATTCATATACTCATTTCGAGATCGAGTATGAAATTTTGAAATTCAAACATAATTTAAATCATAGTCGATCTGAAAATGAGTATGATTTCATACTCGATTTCAGTTCGAGTATAAATTCATGTACTCATTTCGTGATCGAGTATGAAATTTAGAAATTCTGTAAAATCATACTAATACTCATTTTTAATTTGGGTATAACCAGAATCGGTATACACGATGCACACATAAAAATCGATTATTGACATTGCACAACAGGAATCGGTTTATAAAAGTGCTCATGTAATTGATTAATGTCAGCGGACATCCGGTTAAATTAATAATCAATGGAGAAACCGATGGAATTAGAGAAAAATTGAGTAAGGTCGACCGATATACCGTGAGACTACGGATTACTAATGAAACTAACTAAAGTTGATGAAATTTTGGATTCAAATTGATAGATAACCATATAAACCCTTGGGATCCATGAGAATTTGAGTGAGCTGAAGCGATGGGTACTCGGTTGAAAAGATAGATAACTCGAGAAATCGATCGAATACGGATAAATCGAGTAAGGCCGACTAACGTTGGTAAGACTGACGGATGACAAGTGAAATCAAGTAAATGTGATGTAATTCGGTTTAATAGATAACTATATAAACCTATCGAATCGATGAGAAATTGAGCGAGGTCGAGCGATGTTGGATTTAATTAATGAATACACACTAAAATTTAGTGAGGTGGATGGACATTCAGTGAAGTTGATTGAGAACATATCCATGAAATTTGGAGAAATTGATTAATATTAATTGGTCCTTCTAATAAAGAGGTTTGATGAGAGCACATAAAGATTAGGTTTTTAGTACTGTTCTAGAAGCAAATTTAATGAGTAATACTGCCACTTATTTCGTCGATTATTCACTAAGTATCCACAAATGAGGTCCAAGTTTTCTCAGTTTCACTCAATTTCAATTAAAATCACTAAATTTCATCCGATATCATTAAATATGCATACAAAATGTACGTATAGTCGATTTCAAGAAGTTTCATCAGACTTTATGTTTCCTTCCTTATATTGGGCACGTTTAAAGATTTTTAAAAATCAATTCCAAAATAATTTTATTTTTCTTTAGAATTTCTTTTACCCCATTATATATGCTTAAAAATGTATATATAGGTAATGTAGAGAAAAATGCATCCGATGAAGTTGATTGATAAACGGTAAATCAATGGGTTAATCTTACAAACATCAATGGATATTCAACTAATTAATTTAATGGATAACGTGTGAAATTAAATAAAGTCGTAATCTCTGAGATAGCTTGTAGTAATTTTTCAAAATTTAAAATATTGATTGTTTCCTCAAAAACTTGTCGGGTATTCAATAAGCGTTTCAATATAATATTATTATTCAAGCGGATTTGGAAGTTTCCACCACGAAACTAAGATTTATGGTGTAATTGCTTTTTCTTTCTCTGTCGATGTGAGTTCAGTTTGAGTTCATCTTGAATTCTTATAAATATTTTTATTTTTTTTCATTATATATCCTTTTCCTCCCAAAAAAAAAAAAGTTGAATCCAAATTAGTACAAACTAAAAGTAGGATGGACACAATGGTATCATGATCAGCAATATTTAGTTGTGAGTTGATAAAATAAAAATTGTAGCAACATGCTTCAACTTTTATCTTTATTTTCTTTTGTAACAATTTGAGGTAATATACAAGCGTGAATAGAATGTCAAATCCATCCAAATTTTGGACCCCTACCAACAAGGTCGCATGTTAACTTAAGTTGGAAGAGGTGCTGCAGTTATCTTCAGTTGGAGTAGCTAATGTACTTTGCAAATGCTTGTACGTCGGGACGGCCCTGAGATGGACGGTTCATATTATAGATGAGAAAGTCATTCTAACGTGACGGAGTTTTATTTGCTGACCATCAAAAGAATTGATGCACTATGTTGCATTAAACTTCAAAACTGAAAAAGAGAGAAAAAGAAAACCTATATTCACTTTTCACTCTATCCGCCTCCCTCCTTTCCTAGATCGGCCTCCGCCTCTACCGTGAAGATCGAAGATTCAGAGCTTTTCGAAAACCCTAAGCAAACCGTATCATTTTCCCTCTCGTTGAGATCAAATCCAAGTAATAGCTCCCACCTTTTTCTCCTCGAAAACCAGAACCACAAACTCAAATCAATCACAAAAAAATCCCTATATGAAGTAACGAAAAGGATAAATTAAGTATGCAATATTCAACATATTGTCATTGAGGCTTGATTTTTTTCATGTTCTATATGAACTTTTTTGATAGCTTTTTTTTTTTTTTTTTCATTGTAAGTCTGTATTGTGAACCAGATGCACACCATTCTCATCGTGTTTCCACTTCTGGGAGAAAGAAGATGTTCTCCATATACCAAAATTTTTGAACCTAACGAGATAGCAATGTCCTGTTGAATATCTACGGAGATAGCGATGCCCTGGTTTGTTACCCCGTCTTTTTTCTATTTCCACTGTTTGTTTGTTAGTTTATTTTATTTTTATTTTATTTTATTTTTATTTTTTTTTAAACTCTTTTTGTCTCTATTATTCTTTTCAATCAATTTAACAAGGTAATTTGGTAAGTGTCATGGATTGGATCTAATGCATTCCACCATGAGAAATGTGGCTAATTTCTCGTTTTGTTGGCATATTGCTGGGATTAATATGCATAGGGATATTTCATGCGCATAAAATATACTTCTTGCGATCACACATCTAGATTTTAAGTTAAATACGACTAATTGTTTTGATTTCTAGTTCTTCTGCAGGCAAGGGAGTGTTGTCCGATACCTGGTTTGGATACAACTCTATAGGTGGCTGAAACTTAACCAAAGGCCATAAACCTTGTGCCAAAATGTAGGGTAACAGTTCATCCCTTGTTCCTTCATAAGTCCAATACTGCCTTTATCTGCTCACAAGTTAAGCGTGTATGCTGGTTTCTGAGAGTCCTATAAGAACCTCAGGCTAACTAGTTACTGGAAATCATATTGCATTTTTCAATTAGACATGTCATGGTTTTGTGTTTTATTGTGTTTATTTACCACCTAGTTTTTAGGTATGTGACGGCTAGTGCCCGCACTGATGGCATTCGCTTTGTGGGGGAAGAGACACAACGACCACTGTATGATCTATTGATCTGTTCTCCCTGAACTAGATATAGTCAATTCGTACCAATTTACCTTATGTGTTCCCAATGGTTCACAACTACTTGTGTTATGTTTCCAATTTTGGCCTTTCTGTTTTTTGCGAGTTGGAGTTATTAGATAGAGAGCCATAGATACACCTCATTGCATACACCTTTATATATATATATATATATATTGTGCCATATACAATGACCAGTAGTTCTACTTGAGTCTGAGAGGAATCTCGACCATAACATAATGTTCTTTGGATTTTGTAGGATGCTTATCGTCTTGAGCACAAAGTTGTTCATGGATGATGTGAACTTTAAAAATTTTATCAGAAGTTACCTGAAGGTTATACTCTACCATTTCAATTGGGAAACTTGCAAGTTATATGGAATTAGATGAACCTACTTTGAGGTTGGTGGTTACTGCTTGCGCCACTAAATCTGTTTCCCTTTTTCTATGTCTCGATTATCTGCGTTGTTTGATGGTTTGCATGTCGGCTTTACAAGCACAATATTCGTGTTTTTGTTAACAAAGAGATTATCTCCAATGCAGACGTGGGTTTCCACACTGAAGATGTGGAAAATGAATCGCACATGATAAAGAGTTGAATGTAATTTACAGACTTTTTTTTGTGGAGAGCTAATATAAGATATAATCCAGTATGTCTGGAACCAAATCTGTTAAGGGGTATGGTGACTGAGTTTCTGCATCAAATCCTTAGGGTACAACTGTCTTCGTTATAAAAGTTATGAATTCTATCATCCCTCATTCATGTTATCAATTGTCGAGACAATTTTGTTCATGACACAGTTACTAGAATGGGCCATCGCATTGTTATATATTGGAATTGGGATAGTCATTCCTCCTTTAAAGAAGCCACCTACAACTGAAGAAGGTTTCTGTCATTACCGGTAGTTTTGTTTGTCATACTGCCACTTGATGCATTTTTTTTTCTTTTTTAATGTAATCCTTAAGGCGGCCCAATATAATGAATTTTTTAATGCTTATTCTTTCGCATTTTGGATGTATCAAAAGATCTAGGATTTGACTAAAATCCTTAGAAACTTCCTTATATCATGGATGCTAATTAATAAAATTCACTTTCAATTGATATTAAAAAGAAAAGAAAGATTGATATTTCATTTATTAGGATCTAAAAAATAGGAAAAAATATATTATTAACCCCAAAAATTACGGCCAAAAAGAAGGCAATTGGCTAAGAAAACAACGGAAGAGATCTTTCATTTATTAGGATCTAATAAATCGGAAACAAAATATATTATTAACCCCAAATATTACGGCCAAAAAGAAGGCAATTAGCTAAGATAATAACGGCAGAGATCTATCAAACTGGAAACAAAATAATCTTAATCGCAAAAATTACGGCAAGAAATATGGCAATTAACCAAATGATGTTATTAGCTTAACTATTTAGCTTCTAGATACACTAGTGGCTCTAAAAATCAAGCCACTAAAACAGTAGTTGTACATGTTTTGGTCGAACAACTAGACAAAAAAATTAGTGGCTTAAATGATTACGCTAATAAAACAACTACCACAAAAGGCAGTGGTTTTATGTTGTTGGCCACTAGATAGACCCCTGAATGCAAAAACTATTAATCCACTAAAAGATTTTAGTTCCCTTAGTGTTTTCGCTAGTATCTGGACAACTTCCCAAGTTAGTGGCTTTCCCTATTAGATGACGACTGTTTGTCAACTACCCAGACTAGTAGCTTAACACGTTGCTACCAACTAACCCTGGCGCACTTGTTGCTTTAAACATAAGACAACAAACTCTTACGCCACTATGGCCGGGCAACTAACATTAATTGCATAAAGTGATTGGCAACTATAGATGTGAATATGCCACTACCATTGGTCAAGTAGCTTTTGGTCGGTTTTTTTGTAGTGCGTCTAAGAATTGTTGTTTGCATGTTGTACGCTCTGGAAGCTGTAGGGACCTCATACGAGGTCGGAATTCGATTCTTGACCCCAACTTTTGAATCTAAGAGGCTGAATTATCACATGAGAAAAGAATCACTCAATTTGGAGTTGTATAGGTCAGCCAACGAAGCGTGCACATTTGTAATTTGTAATCCCGTAAAAAAAATTCAGATTCCGTAGACCTGACGGTAAAGGCCATATCTTTCAGCTTGTATGTCCGATTGATGCGCCCTTTTGGTATGTTGTAGAAGAGACATAGACGAACATCTTTTGTTGAGGAAGCATCGTCTCATTCATCACTCATTGGTAAGTTTTTATAAACCCATGTGCTGAAGTATGTTGTATCTCATTTGTAGAGGTGATGAGAACATCTTGTAGAAGACTTTGGTATTGTGCCCGCCCATCACGCAAGCTTCAGAAAGACTTTCATGTGAAAATATTTCATGTCTTCACGCCTTGATATGAATCATTAATGCTTGGAGAAGTCCGCTTCATCGAGCAATACTTCAGATAATGGTTAGTTAATGAAGCCTTGTCATGAGGATGTTGCTCTTGAGACCGTTGTTAATGTTGAGATTTCGATTGAAATTTATCCAGAAGTTCTTTTTGATGTTGAGACCATGAACGGAGTTCCTCCGCATATCCTTGTTGATGACGATACTATGGTTGGAGTTGCTCCAGAGACCGAAAAAGGCCAGAACCATGATTACCGATATAGCCTTTGCTCCTTCATCCAATGAGCCTTTTACATTCACGAACTAGTTGGTGAGTTGAGCATTCCTAAGATAAAGATGTTCTAGGATTTCAACCCAAATTCTCCTTAATATGACTTTACTGTGAAGTGGCTGAATCGATGTTGTTGTGGCAGATAACAGCGGTTGTCTCCATTCTGGATGTGAGGAGAAAAAGATCATTGGTCGTGCAAGGATTGTTATTTAGAGAGGTTTCGTTGATGAAGTTTCATGGAATCACATCAGATTGCAAATTCCAATAAGATCGAGTCCCCAGTGTATATTGAAGGAGTTTGTGCCATCCATGGATGAATGATGTTTCATCTGCTTCAGAAGTCTTATCGTGGGATAGTGAAGAATTATCAATTTTAATTTCGTTACACTTTGATTGTGCTGGTGTTGAATCAGTGTTTCATCGTCGAGATATTTGTGTTGAAGCCAGATGCGTCGTTGTAGGAGGTGTACTCTTTGATTGGGAGTACAATTTTGAAGGCTTCTTGAGCATTGAAGCGTCATATCCCTTGAGCATGTCTTAGATTTGATCGTTTGGGTCCCAACTATATTCTGTTGATTCGGCATTCCTTTAGTCGCGGTAGTGGAATTCAACACTTGTGCAGACATCAGAGCTTTCTGATTTTGTGGCACACATGAACACTCCTGCAAGGCTATGGAGAAATGCCCGAATTGTTCTTTGACGTGCTTGAACATCATATCAGTAATGAATGTCTCAGTGAGATGCTCGATTCGTAGAAATGTCAGATTCAGCTACTTGGTAAAATATTGTTGAAGTGAGATTACCCACTTATAGCGTCTTGCAATAGCAGAGATGCTAGGAGAATTGAGTCCCCATGCTAGAATAGCATGTGAGGAAATAAATGACATAGACATGGGAGGAATGAGACTTTCCTGGGTACAAGACCTCTTGATGAATGTCTATGCATCTTTTGCAGGTTTTTGTTTCAACCTCGCCAAAGTTCGAAATTCCTCCAAGTGCTCTGATGATGGAACGTCCGCCAAACCTTCTGGATCAGAACTTTCTTCGTTGGAGAGATGTGTAACCAAAGGCGCTTTGCAAGTACCATCTTCTCAGCACGGATCCACGCTCGTCTGAAGGATATGTCATATCGTGGATCTCCTGATTATGTGAAACTTGGTTTCCGTCCAGGTTGAACTTACGTTCACTTTGAGAGTGATGTAGCCATAAGTATTTCCGAGCGTTCCTTCAAGGTCTCTGATTGAGATGGGAGCATGAGTAGCTCCTTGTCGAGTGATGCCTGTGGATCTATGGTTTTCAGTGGAATGTTATTGATGGCGGTGCCAACATCGATCGACGTTCTTCCAAATTCGTTTCTTCTAGGATTGACTGTGGTAAGCAGTCCCCAGTCGTACATCTATTGGTCTACGGCTGGAGGCTCAAGAAGTATTTTCGGAATGGACTTCTTGACACAATGTGGTTCAGTACTGTGAACATTCTCTCCTTTGTGCCTTAGACAGATAAAGCAATTCACGCTCGACTAAGGATTGAAATGCCTCTTTGATAGGTTGTTCAGAGAGTGTAAAGGTTCTGACTGAGAGAGGATTCTTGTGCACTCCTTCAGTCCCCAGTTGAATCTATTGTGGATCAACCTTCTCTTTGAAAATGTGTTTCAAAACTCCGCAGTCGCTTGTGGGATGATTGACGAACCTGTGGAAGCGGAAGTAACAAGGACTTTCCATGTCTTCAGTTGGTTCTTCCTCGACATATGGCAACTTGATTGCACCATCTTGGACCCAGAAATCCAGGAGTTCGATCACCTCTTCAATGGAAAAAGGAAAGTCAGGTGCTTTTTGATCATGAACTCTTGTGCTTTAGTCAGAGGCTTGTTCATCTTGCTTATCCTTCCTTTGTGCTTTTGAAGGAGCTGAGGTATACTTGCGCGGAGATTTGGCTTTCCGTTTGCTCCCTTCTGCAACAGTGTTTGTAGAAGGCTGGAGGTTTTACTGCTTCTTGATCATACGTCTGCTACCTCGAGTGTCTCGCGGTTCTTCAGCCTTTGTAGATTTTGTTCTTTCCAGTAAAGCGGGCGCAGTAGTTGCCAATCTCTTCGCCGCTTCATGAAGCTCTGAGAAGGTCTGGAAACGAATATTTTCCAATAAATCTATGTAGACCAGGATCATGACGTTGATACGCAAGTCTACCAGTTGTTGCTCCGTGACGTTTGGATCATGAAAGTCCAGAGCCTGAACTCTAAATCTTTTCACGTAGTCACTGGGATGTTCATTGTTCCTCTGAAACATTCTTTCAAGATCAGAGAGAGTAATTTTCTCTGACACAAAGAAGTACTTTCTGTATAAGGCGTTAATCATTTCTCCCCAATTGTTGATAGTTCCTGGTGCGATGTTGTTGTACTAGGTGTATGCCCTGCCTTTCAAGGATTTTGAAAATTCTTGAGGCGAACAACATGGTTATGTTCATGTTCACCCAATGCTTCTAAGAACCGAGAAACATGTTCCCGAGCATTTCCTGTTCCGTCATACAAAGTGAAGGTTGGAGAGGTATAACCTTTTGGAAGAGGAATCCTTTGCGTAGCAGCAGGGTACGGAGGCTGGTGACGATGGACATGTGATGTATTGTCTTTTCCACGGTTCTCCAAGATGCGTTCCAAATCTTCTTGAGTAATGAAATTTGATGATTCCTTTGCTGATGTATCGTCTGCAGCTTTGCGGACTTCGTTTCCATCCAATGTATGAATTGGAACTACTTCGGGATCATCATCTGCAGATGTCTCCCTTTATTTTCCCTTTCCTTGAGTCTTCTCTGACATCTTCTCAGTAAGAGTTTTGAGATAATTACACAGCTCCTTCTGCGTAGCAGCCATGTCAGTCTGATTCTTGGCAAGAGTTTCTTGCAGCTCCATGAGATCGCCTATGGTAGGCGGATTTTCTCTGATTTCTTCGGGATGCCGGCCGAAGAGTGAATGATTCCTGGGCGGAGTAACGTCACCGCTATTGTCAGAAGAAGGAATAGTTTCTGGAATGTCATCATTAGTGTTTCTATTGCTAGCATTATTTGTGTTAGGATCTACAATTGTGCGTAACCTAAGATCAACCATCTTGTGAAAGCTTGAGATTGCAACCGAGATATTAATCTCCCACTTTGGTCGCCAATCTATAGATGGGGAAAAACGATTTGCTGGTTTTTACGGAATTGAGGAGACGTCCGTGTGGAGACTCCTTGAACCGAGCGAAATGTTGAACCTCACACAGATGCACTGCAAGAAGGGAGTGTTTTAAGTTCGAGAGATCAATCTGTAAGACTCCGTCCTAAACCAAGAACAATGGCTGTTCCAGAGTCAATTCGGTCACAAGAGAGGATGGGTTGATCTGTAGGTGGGAACCTGAGAAATGTGTGAGATCAATGGTGATCTGAGATTGTAAGTGTGTTGTGAATTCAGCGGAACAATGCTCTGAATGATTGAATTTTACTCAATTGAGAGTGACTGCTCAGACGATAAGTTCGTGTAGACGAAAGATTGTCTGTATGAACTTGCCGAGAATTCCTTGTCCTTTCAATCATGATTCAGATGTCTTTTATATTGCTAGGTCGAAAACACCATGATCCCATGAAGTGTGACATTTGCTGGAATCGGAGAGTGGGGAAGTGGGAAATCATGTCAAAACCAGTTACTCATCATGCTGAGACTTGGTTGACTTTCCACCCACTACTTTGCTGACTCTTCCAACTGATTGCACGACTTGCTCACATTCTCGTCGTGTGTATGAACACACGTGCCGTAGATGCCAGACCACAACCCTAGTTAATATCCCCCATGTGACATGATTGATATCTCGTGATTGTGGAGTCAGTTGCTGACTTTATGGGATGATGAGTCCATGTATTTCTGAGTTGAACATGATTTGTATGTTCTAAAACTCACAAGTTAAATACGTCTGCTGAGACGAGGTATTATCATGTTGATAACGAGGTATTATCATGATTTGTAAATGTGTTGCTAAATTGTTGAATATTGATAGTTGAACCAATATTCTTTAATCTGAGCAAATATTGCTGGTTTGAGCAAATATTGCTATTCTGAGCGAATATTGCTATTCTGAGCGAATATTGCTAGTTTGATCAAATATTGCCGGTTTGAGCAAATATTGCTCGTTTGATGAATTGTTGGTAGCAGGACCAAATAAAATATTAATTTAAGATACTGAATGATGGGTCGAGCATAATAAATAAAAGTGTTGATCATGGAATCAACATAAAATTATAAGAATTCGAATCTACTCAGAATCATGTTTTTGCAGAGTTCTGGATTCAAAACCCTAATTTTAATGAATTGATGATTTATTGAAAATCAACTGCAGAGTGAAGCAGGGACCGACCACATGGGATGATGAGTCCACCATGTAACGCCCAGATGCTCGAATGAGAAAAATACCAAAGTCTCTTGAGGACCATTTGGTGAAAGAATGATTAAATGCTGGTTTAATCATTTATTAAAATAATGCTCGTGTGAGCGGCAAATAATAAAACCTAGCCGTGAAAAGATGAGGGACCTACCAAGAGATCATGAGATCGGCACTTGGTGGTCATGGGACCAACTGATGGTCATTTGAGCAAACCCTCAATTGTTTGAAAAGAGTTTGGACCTAATATGGGCAATTGAGCAAATTAGGTCAAAATCATTAAAACGTGTGGGACTAGCCATTTGCAAGCCTTAGGGTCACCCTTGGTCGGTCAATGGGATGTTCCTGCGTCGCCATAATTTCCGTGTGTCAGTCCTGAGAGTTTCGATATTTTCCGGTGCGCATTTGAGCAACATTTTGAGAAAATATGAAGGATTCAGGGTTTTGCTGAAACTAGGAAAAAATTCATGAAATGATGAAAAATAATTAATAAGATAGGGATTGCAAAGTGTGGGACCAACCATGCCTAGGGCATGACCGACCAGCTAGTAAGCTCGGTCCCGCAACACTTTTCCCAATTTTATGTAATTTTATATATTTTCTCTGAATTGAGGGAAATTCCATGAAACTTAAGAGTTTTTTGAAATTAGGGAACTTCCATGAGAGTAGGAAAATAAAATAATAATAAAATAGGGAATGATGGAGTGTGGGACCGGCCGGCCAACGGGCACGGTCCCAGGGCACTCTTCCCAATTTTATGTAATTTTCATGATTTTAGGAAATTTTCACAAAATCAAACAGATTTGTTGAAACCAATGTATTTTGTTGAAATCAGGGAGTTTTCATGGAATGAGGAAAACAAAAAAAAATAATAATAATAAAATAAGAGACATGTAGGACCGGCTAGGGCATGACCAGTGGGCTAGGGGCCGGTCCCACAAGTTTTCTTAATTTTATAATATTTTTCATGGGTTTAGGAAAAATTCATGAAATCAGGGAATTTTCATGGTTTTAGGGAAAATTCATGAAATGAGAGAATTTTCATGGATTGAGGGAAATAATAAAATAATGGGGAACCGTGAGGTGTGGTACCGGCCACGGCTAGGGCATGGTCGGACCGCTGGTGCTCGGTCCCGTGACACCTTTCCCTAATTTTATTATTTTCCTTGATATAAATAAATATCATGAGATTAAAGAATTTCTTTGAAACGAAGGATATTTGCTCGAATGAGAGAATTTTCATGAGATCAGAGAAAAATAATAAAATATGATAAAATATAAAATTGGGCATGGGACTGGGACTGGTCACGACATGACTTATCGGCTGGTGAACCTTGTCCCCTAGCGCCTTTGCTAATATTTTATTATTATTATTTTCCTTTCTATTTTGCATAGATACCTCGATCCTTCGTGTTTTAGAATGCTCATTTGCGCATTCAAATGCTGGTCTGTGCATTATTGCTAAGTACACTTGCACCATTTTAGTCAGAGCTTATTCGATGCTCAGATGCCTGCACGTTGAATATTTATTACTAACCCATGGAATTTTTCTTGGAACACCATAAATTGAAGTAACGAAACATTCGAAGAATCGTATAATATAGTTGAATATTCAGCTACGATTAGAGATAATTAATTGATGGATCTATACTAGCAGGGCTTCCTGTCTAGGAGCATTAATTATCTGAGAGTTGAGAAATATGAACTTGCTAGAGTGTTATATTTCTCCTATATAATCAGGGAAAACCTAGTTGCATCCTGAAGACGTTGTTGCTCTATACTAGCAGGCATGCTGTCTAGGAGCCGTCCAATCTTTCGATTCTGTACAGAAATAATTATTGAAATTGCTCAATATTCATGAGATGTGTTGTGGCCTCAGCTGGGAGACTACACATCTACATATACTCTGAGAGACATCCTTCCCAGTCAAAGGTTTTATGGCATGAGCTTTCACGCTTTATTGAGAGACATGAGTCTCAATACTCATCCGATTGCCGGATTCAGAGTATGTATAATTATGGTTTTACGATTTTGACCTTGTCGAAAATCCACCATCTACAGGTACAGATGATTTTTTTTGCCCAAATCCTAGAAGCCAAATATTTCAGATCTAGTAACTCTTTACATTTAGGAAAACTTAATGAAAATAGTTCATGGCTTTGGAAAGGGATCTATAGACAAATTGATTTAATCAAGGAAAATAGTTTTTGGTCAGTATGATGTGGAACTAAAGTTAAAATCTGGCTAGAAAAATGTGATATTGGACTTGACCATCCATCTGAACCAGCTAATGACATTGCTGCAGTTTCTACTCTTGTTTATGTTAATGGCCTTTTTTTCCCCAGGTACCAGAGTCCAAAATGTTCAACTTGTTAATGATATTTTCACTATGGAATCTGCTAACAAAATTTTGTATATGCATCTTTCAATGCTAGGTAATGATACTCCTATATGGACTCATGATAGGAGAGGCAATCTTTCTGTCAAAAGTACCTATAAAAAGTTCTTAGTAATCACTTTGACACTACAACTGGGAAATCAGTATGTTACTAGAGAAGTTTGTAAGGATCTGTGGAATTGTAAAATTTCCCACAAGATCAAACTCATTGTGTGGAAATTCCTAAGAAAGACAGTTCCAACTAGAAATAAAATTTCTAGATATAAGCATGACATTAAAACTCATTGCAATATATGTGATGCTAATTTAGAAACTTCAGATCACCTTTTTCTAGATTGTTCGTATGCTAGATCCATGTGGCGCAGTATGAACGTAATGTTGGGAGTATCAGTAATGTCCACGGTAATCTGTTCAACCGGATATTTAGCTGGTTCTCTAAAAATCCTTATCAACCTAATATATTTACTGCTCATAACGATGATAGATTGCACTTTCTTATGATTACTGAAAAATCGGGGGTCTAACAACCACACCCAATATTTCACTTAACAATCTGTATGGACTAACTCCAATATACTTTCAAGAGAATCAACTAGACAGTCAGACTCAATCTTGAGAAAAGTATATCCAAGAGTTATATCTCTATTTCTCAACTCAATCCGCAACGCAAACAAATAGGAATTTGCGAGCCCGATTGAATATAAGAAATAACTTGGACGGTATCAAAAACCAATATCCAAGTGTCAATCAATATAATCAACAACCAAAGGTTGGATCCACAATTGATTGAACTTACGCACAACCTGTGATATTTCAATTATATAAACAAATATAACGCGGAAAAGAAATAACACAGACACCAAAAATTTTGTTAACGAGGAAACCGCAAATGCAGAAAAACCTCGGGACCTTTTCAGATTTGAACACCACACTGTATTAAGCCGCTACAGACACTAGCATACTCCAAGTTAACTTCAGAATGGAATGTAGTTGAGCCATAACCAATCTCACACTGCTCAAGGTACAGTCGCATTCCTTACGCCTCTAGAACCACGCCGGATTCTCCGCACTTGATTCCCTTAGCTGATCTCACCTACAACTAAGAGTTGCTACGTCCCAAAGTCGAAGACTTGATAAACCAATCAGTCTCACACAGAAAATTCTATTGAATAGATAAATTTGTCTCCCATAGAAATACCTATGAGGTTTGTTCCATCTTTTGATAAATCAAGGTGAACAAGAACCAACATTGATACGCCGGACTTATATTCCCGAAGAACACCTAGTAATATTAATCACCTCACAATAATTTTAATCGTATGATAGCAAAACAAGATATCGTGGAAACACAAACGATGAGACGAAGATGTTTGTGACTACTTTTTATCTTGCCTATTGGAGATTAAATCTCGAGAAAATCTTAGAGAAAATAGTACTCAATATGATAGAAAACATCAAGATCAGAACACGAAACTACAGAGAAAATAATTGGGTCTGGATTCACAATCCCAATGAAGTCTTCAAGTCGTTAACCTACTGGGTTTTGGAAAAACCTAAGGTTAAAGGAGAATCGACTCTAGTCGCAACTAGCATCATACAGGAAGTATGGGGATTAGGTTTCCCAGTTGCTAGAGTTCTCCCTTATATAGTCTTCAAATTAGGGTTTGCGATCAATGCTACCTTGGTAACAAAGCATTCAATATTCACTACTAGATGAAAACCTGATTATACTCAAGCTAATATATTTCAATATTAGATCGAACTTAGCTTATTACACACAAATGAAAGGTGACTTCATTTAGATATAAGCAACTGTACCTAAAAGTGTGCACCTTATTGGCTCAACAATAGTTAACCGAAGTTAGCCATATGAACACTTTCATATCAACCATATTCATTTTAACCATAACTAGTTCAATTGTTCAATTGTTTATATTCTCATAGAAGTATACAAGACACAATTTAAGCAAAATCGATTTTGATTTACTCGAACCAATTCATGAACATTATATCCACGGTTTGCAAAAGATTTAATTCCTTAATATATAAATGTATTAGTTCATGAACAAACCAATTTTAGAACACAACCAGCACAAGTATGCAAACGGGTACGCATACCTAATTAAGTGGCCGGAATAAGTATAGGTTCTCCAGTATGCGAACGGGTACGCATACCTTTCAAACTCAGTTGAATTTTCAGAACTTGAAACTCATGCCAGTACGCATACCGGTATGACTTAGTTCCCGGACTTTCATTAACCAACCAGTACGCATACGGGTATGCATACTATGGTTCCCAGACTTGGAATAACTTGCAACAGTTAGCATACAAGTACGCATACTGTGTTATATCCAATCATGGTTATTTGTACTAAACTCTCATTTCAATCATTGAAACATTCTTAGAAGACGTCAACAGTCGTCTCACACAAACTATTGGCTTCAAAGCAATTTTCAAGTGATCGAATGATCAATACGAAACATTCCGAGTCTACATCAAATGACTGTCTCGCACAAATCATGTAAGATGTTACAAGGTGATTTTCACATGATCATCAAATGACTGTCTCACAAAAACTATTAGCTCCCCTTAGTAGTTCTTCGTATTCAATCGATGAACGTCGTGAAGTCTAATGCTCAACTACACTTACTATCCTAATCTGAGACTTAGCTATAAGTATACTAGAAATCAAGACTTATAGTTTTGACAGCTAAACTTGACAAACAAGATTGAGATAGCAACGCTTGCGAGTTAGACCGAGCAGTGCTCAAACAATCTCCCTCTTTGTCAATTTTAGTGACAGAACTATCAATACATATGGATTAAAAAATAAATGAACTTTGTAGCTTCTCATCCAAATGCTTGATTTCTTTGGTTCTTCAACATTACTCGAAATCTTCGTCACTTCCAAGTACTCCAGTGATTTTGAACGTGTTCAACTCAGCATCATAGTTGTTGAAGATCCGTAGCTATAACAATGAGAAAACAGTAGCTCTCAATCATTGTTATACATTATCATAGTATCATTACACATCATCAAAGTCCAATTGTATCACAACTTTGACAACAATAGTATGGTGATATGTATCACTCCCCCTTAGTCAATACTTCATCTCACATGAAAACCACTCCCCCTTA
The DNA here is from genome assembly GCF_003573695.1 of Papaver somniferum. Lineage (NCBI taxonomy): Eukaryota > Viridiplantae > Streptophyta > Magnoliopsida > Ranunculales > Papaveraceae > Papaver > Papaver somniferum. The sequence goes on from NC_039367.1 coordinate 90,100,782, forward strand.
CATAATGATCTGTAAATCATATATATTTGTAGTGTGAACTACACATTAATTCTCACCCTTTTTGTCAATATAAATTGGCAAAGGTACGAAAACTAGTGGGACCATAATGAAATTCTCATAGAGATACTTCATGAATAAAAGAGAACATATCAACTTTGTTTAAATGCAATCATATAATCGAAACTAAATGCATTCATCAAGGAGTTAATAAACATACAAGAAAACTCCTATAATATTCCACAGCCGCACTCCCCAAAAAGATTTGGCAATTAAGCACAAGTTCAATTAAGAACTCTCCCCCATAAAATGTCATTCCCGAAAGAACAACAAGAGCGACCTTACTTTTACAACAAAATAAGGATTTAAAAATATACTTTGATTCCTAACAGAACTGTTATCTAAGGAGAAACAAATACGAAATTGAGACAACATTACACTGTTCTAAGCCTTGATTTCCCAAAAGATATGAACGAGTCCATGGGAAAAAGGATAGAGAACTAATGTACCAAAACAACACCAATAGATTGCCGTAAGTGTTGAAACTTAGTAGTACCTAAAGGTTTGATGATAATATCAGCCAATTGTTTTACGGAAGGCACAAATTCCATGTTGATAATACCATTTTCATAGAGATCTCTAATAAGATGATACCTGATGTGATAAGAACCTATCAGATTCTTATCAAGAGAGCAACCGAGAACTTTATCGTAAACAAGTTTATGGTAAAAACTAGCAAAATTCTTTTCTGCTTTTGTCATTAAATTCTGCAGAAGTATTTATAATAAATTCAACATCTAAAAATAGACTCAAACTATCAAAGGAAACTACCTAATAAAACACTATAAAACTTTTAACCCAAGAAACAACTTCTTTCTTAACTTTCTGACTTCTAAATTAAACCATCTATTGACTTCTATGATGGAAACCTCCTCTTGCTGCAATATTATTTCAGTTAAGTTCTGGAGGTTCTATCATTCCTACTCCCTTAAGAGCATCCTTGTCCTCAAGGATTGTCATTAATAGCAACGTCATTTGTTCTTCGCTAACTTCAGTTGGTAGCGTTTTAGATACCCCAGTGCTTGTTGTTACAACATTCTTTAAATTAGACACATGGAAAAATGGATAAATTTTCGATCCTTCTGGTAGTTCCAGTCGGTAGGCGAACTTTCCAATGCGTTGTAGAATCTTATAAGGGCCGAAAAACGAGACGACAATTTCTGTGAAGGCCTGCGAACAGTTGAAGTCTGACGATAAGGTTGAAGTTTCAAATATACATATTCTCCTTCTTGAAACTCTATTTCCATACACTTTTTATCCGCATTTTGCTTCATCCTATTCTGGGCCACCTGCAAGTTCTCTTTCAAAACATCCAACACTTGATTTCTTTGCACACAAGCTTCATCTAAACTGGTGCTCTTTGCTTCTCCAGGAATATAATTATTCAAAGCAGGAGGAGGTATCCCATAAAGGGCTTTAAAAGGTGTGACTTTGGTCGAGGTATGTTACGTTGTGTTGTACCAGTACTCTGTCCATGACAGCCATAACGTCCAAATCTTTGGTCTGTCGTTGATAAAACATCTCAAATAAGCTTCTAAACAACTATTAACAACTTCAGTTTGTCCGTCTGTCTGAGGATGATAAGAAGAGCTGAGATTGAGTTGAGTTCCTTGTAATCTAAATAGCTCTTGCCAAAAACGACTTATGAATACAGCATCTCTATCGGATATGATCGTTTTAGGAAAACCATGAAGTTTAACTATGAAATCCATGAAGTGTTGAGCTACAGTAACAGCTGTATAGGGATGCTTTAATGCAATGAAGTGAGCATATTTAGTTAACAGGTCAACCACCACTAGTATGACAGTCTTACCGTTAGAATTTGGTAACCCAACGATGAAATCCATTGATATGTCAGACCATATAGTAGTAGGTATTTGAAGAGGCTGCAGCAATCCAGACGGAGACAATGTACTATATTTATTCCTTTGACATATATCGCACCCAGTAAAAAAAATTCACATCTTGCCTCATCCCAGGACAATAGAATAGGCGATTCAATATATGAATGGTTTTTAAGTATCCAGAATGACCAGCTGCTGGTGTCGAATGAAATTCCTTCATAAGTACAATCTTCCACTTAGACATTGGGCTGACAACCAATTGATTTTGTCGATACCTTAATAGCCCATCATCTTCAGAATAATGTTTCATACTAAAATCAGTACAATCAAGTTTTTGTATTTTTTCCTTTATCCAAGGGTCCATCTTGAGATCTTGTTTGAGTTCATCTATCCAAGAACAGTGAACATATGATATAGCTTGCAACGTTCCATTATCGTCGTATATTCTTGATAGTGCATCGGCTGCTTGGTTTTTGATTCCTTGTTTATGCACAATCTCATAATCATATCCAAGCAACTTAGTAAGCCATTTTTGTTGAGACGGTGTAGTTTCCTTAGCATCTAAAAAATATTTCAGACTTTGTTGGTCAGATCGAACCAAAAATCTTCGTCCAATCAAATATGGCCTCCACTTGGTTACTGCATGAATAATAGCAAGGAGTTCCTTTTCATATGTTGATAGACCCAAGTGTTTAGGGCCAAGTTCCTTGCTAATATTAGCAATAGGTCTTCCCTCTTGCATTAAAACAACTCCAATACCTCTTCCACTGGCATCACTTTCAATTACGAAAGTTTTAAGAAAATTTGGTAGTGCTAAAACAGGGGCCAAAACCATGGCTACCTTAAGAGATGTAAACGCTTCATGGGAATCCTCGGACCACTTAAAGCTATCTTTCTTTAAGAGTTGTGTCAACGGCGAAGCAATTTCTCCATAATCCTTTATAAACTTCTTATAGTAACCTGTCAAGCCTAGAAAACCTCTTAATGCTTTAATGGTTTTGGGGACTGGCCATTCCTTCATGCATTGTATTTTTGACGGGTCAGCCGCTACTCCTTCACAGTTTATTATATGACCCAAGTACTCCACTTCCCTTTTTCCGAATGAGCATTTGCTAAGCTTAACCACCAACTTATGTTCTCGCAAAATTTCGAAAACAACCCGTAGATGTAACAAGTGTTCCTCCCATGTTTTACTGTAGATCAATATATCGTCAAGGAACACCAATACATTCTTGCGGAGCTGGTTACGAAAGATGTAATTCATTAGATGTTGGACTGTAGAGGGTGCATTAGTGAGACCAAAAGGCATCATTAGGAACTCATAATGACCATCATGAGTTCGGGAAGCAGTCTTAGGTATGTCATCCTCATGCATTCTAATCTGGTGGTAACCTGCACGTAAATCCAACTTCGATAAAAAACAAGCTCCATGAAGCTCATCAATTAACTCATCGATCACCGGTATATGAAATTTATCCTTAACAGTAACTAGATTTAGTTCCCTATAATCAACACACATACGCCATGAACCATCTTTCTTTTTCACCAATAGAACATGTGAAGAAAACGGACTGGTACTTGGGCGTATTAATCCAGTATTCAACAATTCCTTAACAACATATTCAATTTCATTTTTTTGGTAGTGTGCATACCTGTATGGCCGCACATTGACAGGAGATCTATTAGGCAGCAGTGGTATCTGATGATCATGACTTCTTGAAGGTGGTAATGTAGTTGGAGTTGAGAATACTTCTTCGAACTCTTCCATAATGTTGCATATGTCTGATGGAATTTCATCTTTTCCTATTATTTGTTGAGCTTGTCGTAAATGACAGATATAGATAAGTGCCCCTTTTCTTATCATCTGCTGAATTGCATGACTTTTCGCGATCTTTGTCTTATGATTCAATTCCCCTACCAACTGAATGATTCTTTCATCCACAGTAAACTCCATTATAAGCTTCTTAAAGTCCCAACTGATTGGACCTAATGTTTGTAACCATTGTGCACCAAGAACGATGTCACACCCTCCCAATGCAAGAACATTAAAGTCGCACACAAAAGTATAGCCCTGAAGCTGAAATTTCAAACCTGGACATCTACCAAGACATGGTATCCACGTTCCATTAGCAACCATCACCTCAAATTTTTCATCACCTAATATCTCAATTCCTAATATTTTTGGAATTGATGGGTCAATAAAATTATGGGTACTGCCAGAGTCGATAAAAATTGTGACATTCGCCCTTTCAATTGCCCCTGATATTCTCATTGTTTGAGGAGTTCGAGATCCTTCCAAAGCATGAACAGGTATCTCTCCCATTTCCTCTTGTTCTTCCTCTACGGTTGTTGTTTTAATAACATCATCACATTGTTCCTCATCTCCCTCGATCAAAAAAATAGTTTTAGTTTTACACTTGTGTCCCTTAAACCACTTTTCATCACAGTAGAAACAAAGTTGTTGTTTTCGACGTTCATCATGCTCAGCTTGAGATAATCTTTTAACTGGGGGAAGATTTGGTGGTAACTTTGTTTGATTATTATTACCAGCATTAATATGTAAAGATGAACGATTGGTGTTTCTTACAATCTGGCGTTTCAAAGAGAGCTTCTCATCTTGTAAGCGACCAACGTCAATTGTTTCAGATAGTAACTTAGGTTTGAATGAGAGTGTTTTTAAGCCAACTTCCTCCTTAAGACCACTAATAAAACAACTTGTAATAAAGCTCTGAGGTAAGCCTTGTACCTGATTAGATAGCCGTTCAAATTCCTCACGGTAATTTTCGAAACTTCCACAACTGCTTTGTTTTAGTTTGGATAGCTTTGCTGCATAATCTTCAAGACCAGTATTCCCAAATCTCTTCAATAATGTTGTTTTCAAAGCATTCCATGACTAGTTTATGGTAAGAACCTGTCAGATTCTTACCAAGAGAGCAACCGAGAACTTTATCGTAAATAAGTTTATGGTAAAAACTAGCAAAATTATTTTCTGCTTTTGTCATTCAATTCTGCAGAAGTATTTATAATAGACTCAACATCGTAAACAACCGAGAACCTGTCAGATTCTTATCAAGAGAGCAACCGAGAACTTTATCGTAAACAAGTTTATGGTAAAAACTAGCAAAATTCTTTTCTGCTTTTGTCATTCAATTCTACAAAAGTATTTATAACAGACTTAACATCTAAAAATAGACTCAAACTATCAAAGGAAACTACCTAATAAAACATTATAAAACTTTTAACCCAAGACACAACTTATTTCTTAACTTACTGATTTCTAAATTAAACCATCTATTGACTTCTACGATGGAAACCGCCTCTTGCTGCAATATTATTTCAATTAAGTTCTGGAGGTTATATCATTATGTCAATGTGCTTAGTTCTTGAGTGCTCAACAGGATTCTCAGTGATGTGAATCACACTTGAGTTATCACAAAAAATCTTCATTATAATAGTGCCAATTCCATAATAAGCAAGCATTTGTTTCATCCGTAAAAGTTGAGTACAACACGAACCTGCATCAATGTATTCTGCCTCGCATGTAGACAGGGATTGTGAGTTTTGTTTCTCGCTATGCCATGCCACAAGATTCAACCCAACATATTAAAATCCCCCCGAGGTACTCTTTCTGTCTTCCACACACCCTTCCCAATCTGCATCTGAATAGGCAGTAAAATCAGGGTTAGTATTAAAATTATAAGACCATACCCGACAGTGTGTTGGATATATCGCATAATCCTCTTTGCAGATGCAAGATGAGATTCCTTTGGATTAGCCTGAAATTTAGCACAACAACCAACACTAAAATCTATATCAGGTCTAGTAGTTGTAAGATATAAGAGGCTTCCAATGATAGATCGATAAAGCTTTTGATCCACATTTACTCCTTTGTCATCTCGATGTAGTTTACCAGTAGTGGGTATAGGTGTTAGTTTTGGAGTTGACTTATCAAAACCAAACCTTCTCACAAGATTCTTAGCATATTTTTCTTAAGACAAGTAAATTCCATCCTTATGTTGTTGAATCTGTAATCCTAAAAAGAATTTTAATTCACCAACATTTCTCATATCAAACTCCTTACCAAGAGAGACTTGAAAATATTTTGCAAGTTTCTCAGAAGTCGATCCATAGATGATATCATCTACATAAACTTGAGCAATGACAACATCTTTCCCACTCTACTTGGTAAACAAGGTTTTATCATCTCCACTTCTCGAAAAACCTATCCTGAGAAGGGAAGTAGTTAGTTTTTTTATAAGTGTTTAATCTTACATATTTATTACTCAAATTTATGTTTATCAGTTCTCTATTTTTGTAGTACATGCTAATAATTTTATTTGATTTTGCAGAATTTAATAAATAAAACTCGGTTGCACTAAAATATGGTACTTCGCCCGTAAAATGGATGAAAATTCAAATGCCTCGGGTGAGCGGTTGGAATTGGAGTTAATTCTCAAAATAGCATCATATCTTTTGGGGTCCAGTAGTGTCGACATCATATAATGGAAATAATTCGCATATTTGGAAAATATAATTTGTCTTGACTACAAGATTTGGAGGATTAATATAATATCTCTCATCTATGGAAAGAAAAATGAGGCAATCATTTATTGGAGGAAGAAAATAAAATCATTAGTTGGAAACCAATATATTACCTAGGGCTGTCAATGGGTACCCATTACCCGGAACCGGAACCCGATCCAGTAGACTTGGGTCTGGTTCCGGGTCCTAAAGTTGGACCCATTAGCAACTTAGGACCCGACGGGTATCGGGTACCCGTTTATTCATACTTTTATTCATGTTTTTGCTAGTTTTAGCTTTGATATTTTACTCGTTTTAAATTTTTCTCTTACGTTTAATCTTTATTTAGTACATTAATAAGAAATAATAATAAATTTTATAAAAGTTATTCAAATCCAAGCCAAAAATAGACAAATATTAAGTTTTTGAGGTTTTTTAATAGTTTTCTTAAGACCCAATAGGTACCCGGGACCGGCGGGTACCCGGATATTTAAACGGGTCCGGTTCTGGGTCCACAAGTGTAGGAACCGGACCCGGAACCGTTAGGACCCGGATCCGACCTTTATAATACGGGTCTAGTGATACCCGGGAGGACCCGGACCCGTTGACACCCCGAATATTACCCATATTTTGTATTCCATTTATTTAGTAAATATAATACTAACTAAATGTGAAAATTGTGGAAAGATTTCAGTGACGTGGGTATAAAAAGGGGTCAAAGACATATGAATAGGGGGTTGATTTTTCTAATCTAGTGGAGCAAATAGTTTTAGTTTATTTCTTTTCTTTTTATTTTTCTTTGTTTCTTCACTAGGGCTGCGGATGAAGCCCTATGATGTGTATTAAGAGAGTTCTAATTCATTTTCAATAATAGTTCTTCTTGGTCCTATTTTATTTCTTGGTAATGATAATAATTCTTTTCATATGTCCTTGTGCTTCAATCAAAGGTTTTATGTTCTTATTTTAGAGATCAGCGCCTTCAAGTGGAATGAATTATTAGTATTTTGAGAAATTTAATTGAGCCTAACGTTATATCATCCGAGGGGTACATATTGGTCCTAAATCGTCTCGAGCAATTTTGTGAAGAATTTTAAAGAGAATTGGTTGAATAATCTAGTATACATAATAGTGGTGAAATTCTAAGCCTTGGATTTTTCTTATCTTCTTATTTTATCATCTTTTCTTATTATTGATCTCTTAATTATTCTTTTTAGCATTTTATTTTGATTAGAAATTAAAAGTAATAGTAGTTAGTCCCAGTGGAACGACCCGTGCTTGCATACTATCCAATCGATAGCCCTGCACTTGCGGTACAATTAAAATCCCATCAAGTTTTTGGCGCCACTGCCGGGGACTGATAATTGTTATTTTTAGTTTCTATTAAATTTGTAAATATTAGGATAGTTTAGAATTTTATTTTTATTTTATTTATGGGTCAGGATCGCTTAACAAAAGGTTTTGACAAACCTTACATACCGTTGGATTTTAGACAGCTGATGGTTAACATAGTTGATGACATGGCACATGATTTATGTTTAATATGCGTTTGGATAATCACTTTAATAATCCCGTATCATAGGAAGGACAATCAAACGAAGAAAATTTTAGTTAAATGTGATCAAAAATCGCGTATCATAGGAAGGACGATCAAATGAAGAAAATTTTAGTTAAATGTGATCAAAAATTTTGTCTCAAATGTGAATGTATTTTATTTAAGTGTATTACAATCATGATTAGCTTGATAAATATTGACTGTTTGATGGATAGTTTAGCTTAGTAAGCACAGTCTATGTGAAGTACAGAACTCTGTATATACCCATATTGGCATCATTGAGTTTGAACTAATGGTGATCTTGTAAAAACCACAGATTTCATCTTGTAAAAATGATCATATTTAAACTGTATGAAAAATTTGGATACAAATCAATTGTTTTCATACGGATCAGTTTGGTTTTCATGGTGTAATTAAGGTATTGTATTATTATTTTGTTTTATTTCTATATTTTACTTTCTTTTTTTTGGTGAGCAGGATAACTTGGCATAAAAGTGGAAGATAAAAATTTCCAACTAAAAAGGTAAGTAAGATAACCCAAGATTTTATTTTTATTTATTAGATATTCATTTATTCTTGTAAATATTCAAATTAGGATAAATTCTTATTCTCTATATTTTTATTTTATTGTACATAATTAGAATAGGTTTTTATTTTATTTTTGTAGTTATATATTTATTTTTATCTTATTTTAAAAAAAAAAAATACACGTGCACACACCAATTGCATCTTCCGACATCGATTCTAGGAAAACACATGGTTTAGTACGGTGAACCCTCTGGGCGTTATCATCCGAAACACCACAAACCTCAGCCTTGTACCTGTGACCAGTCTTTGACTGTAGGTATATTTTGTTGTAGGTAACCTGAGCCTACCAATTTTAGTCGACCCTGCATTTGCATGTGCACATAAAATTTCGAGTTGGTATTATAAAGACCAATATAATGATTATCGGACTGAGTATCTAAATGGACAATATCCGTACTACGCCCTTAGTGTGGATAGTACATGGACCACTATCAACCTTCTGAAGGTTATGGTCCATACCACGGTGATCCCAATTACTATTCGCACGTCTACCAATCATACGAACGGGCGAATGAGCAAACTTATAATGAGAGTTCTCCATCTTTAGAGGATTTAATCAAACAATTGCCACCAGTTCCTGATGAATATAAAACTAATTCCTTAGAAGATGCACTCAAACAGTTTGAACAAGTGACTGGTATATCACATAGTGATGAATGTTTAAGTCTTTCTTTAGAAGAGTTACTTGAGAAATCAATGATATTGTACGTGAAAGTCATAAACTGAATGATACTCTTAAAAATTATGAGGACCAAAATGCACGTAATACTATTGCTCGTAATGAACTTTAATTCTAAAATAGTGTTTCCAATCTTACCCTTGATAACACATATAATTATTCCCCTAAGTTGGAGGATGAGGTTAGATCTGAAAACTCTATATGTTTAGACAAGGTTTAACCATCTTCGTATTGTTATGATGATGAGGATAGTGTTGATGAAGAATTTGAAAAATATAGTCATAGTGACGAGGAAACTGTTACACCAATCGAGACTTATGATGATAATGGTGTTTCTAGTTCAAATCATAATAATATTGTTGATTATTCACCTATTCAAGTGGGAAAGGATTTCTTTAGAGATACTATTGTTTTAGACGTTGTAGTATATCATTGTGATTATGAACTCGAGGATGGATTAGAGGAAAGAGTTTATCCTGAGACTAATCTTTTAGAGTCTAGCGATTCGGAAACAATAGTCCCTGCTGATCGCTGTCGTATGCGTCAAAAATAATATTACTTTCTCACAACTTAAAATATATAATATAGCAAGGGTAAGAAAGGATCGTTCCCACAGAGAGGACTAGGTTGTCAATATATTTTCGGTTTCCTAAAGGTAACAAGGGGGTTTTCTGATTTTTAATAAACTAGACAAATATAAAAGCAAAGGAACAAATAAAACAAATCAAATTAAGTATGTGAAAGTATTGAAGGATTTCGTTTTCATTCACTAACATGCTCTTGTCATAATAACTAGAATTGATATTTAATCTCTCATTATCAAAGGCCCTTGGATACCTTGATCGCAAGAATATCCCGCTAATTTCCTCTTGTCATCAATACACACATTAAAAGATGCGAATATGAATTCTACCTAGGAGAAAAACCTAACGTGTAAAAGCAGTAATCAAGTTTAATTCCCTAGATGCACTAAGTTCAATGAAATCAGGCCAATCAAAGCAATCGAACGTGTAAAAGCACTAATCCGATTTAACAAAGGTCAAGGTTCACATATGGTTACTAGGATATATCACTACAAGAAATAACCATATTTGTGCTACTTTTATTCAAGGTGTATCACATTTACGTATAATAAACCCTAAACTAGCAATAGATATGATTACGAGTTCTACCAATTTGCAACTGGACAAAACTAACAATTAATCATACATGGCGATATTTCTAGTGCATCATAATCGATAATTGTGAGACAAAACTAATTTATTGACTGAAAACCCATATTTGGAAATCCAACTTATTCCTTAACCAATAATAAAATTAAGTACTCATGGCATAGGAGTTCATAACAAGTAGAAAAAGAAAACCCATGTTTCGAAACCCTAGGCTAAAAGTAGAGAAGAAGAGATAATAAGATATCTTTTTACGGGATAAAATTCTTCTTTTATATACTTACTGTGCCTTGAGTTTAACTTTGGTCGCACCCATCAGCTAACATCCCATGAGTGAAGCCCAACAGTTTCAAGTCCATCTGAGTCAGCTACTGGATCGGTGAGTCAACTCGCCTGACTCCGATTCAGGCGGAGTTCTGCTTGTATTCTGGCTCATTTCCATATCTCAGCCCATTATGAGACTCATACCCTGCACAGTTTATACCCTAAGCATACATCTATTTCAAGTATTTACAACACCTTCATTCTGTTCTACTCTCCTTCCGACAATCAATAACTCAACTCAGCATTTCCATTGCACTTCAATCCTTCTTACCAGCTCACAACACCAGTAGTTACTCAGCTCTGCAACATAACCAGGGCCATTGCCTTGCTCATCTCCATCGCATATACTGTAAAAGCTTGTATCCAAATCCCAGGTTACCTCAAGCCTCCTCTTCCATTCCAAATCTGAACCAGTTCCCAGCTGCAATACCAACTGACTACCATCTGTAGCTTCCTTGCAGACTGCAACTCTAACATACCAGCGGCAACAGCACCACTGCATCCATTCTGTAACCACCAATGCGCATAACACCATTAGCAACTCCATCTACTTGCAGCTATTACATACACAACCAACTTCAGAACAACCCATGTCACTTCCCTGTAATCACCTAAAGCATTCATCTATGCTTCTTCTGTGGCTTCTTCAACAAAAGCACCAGTATCATTTGCAAGTCCTTCTGTAGCTTCTTGCCTGCACAACAACCACTTCTAACTCCTTACCACCATTCTCTCGTAAGCAACAGTAGATTATACTCTTCATCATACTCGAAGTCCTCTCGCAACCCACACATCCATGGAAGCATCTCTCATGGAAGCATCTCAGCACCAGATGCATAGACTAGCCCCTATTACTGTTGTCATGAGACCCCATTACAAACTCATTTTCTTCAATTGCACCACTCTGCGACGCAATCTTCTCAATATCATTCTCTGCAACAACACTTGCTCAGGCCACTGCATCACTGCAGATTCAACTTCAAATGGAAGCAGCTCTCCATGGGTAGCATATAGTATTCATCCTGTACCCGTTCATCTTATACTTCAACTGCAACGAACTTCGGCTTCCTCCATGAGCATTATTCTTACCAGATTCTGCACTGTACATCATATGACAACAGCTAAAGCTACTGAAATAGCAGCAGCATCCTTGAAATCAATATCACCACTGCCAATTCCCTGTAAAACTCATCGCCGCAGACCATTCTAACACCACCACTGACTGCATCTCAAGTCATCTTCACCAGCAAGCTTGCAACTGACTCTGCATCACAATCTTCACTTGGACTCCCATGTACAGCTGCATCACAACCTTGAAATTCTCCAGCTTTTTCTTGTTGACCTGCAACTGAACTGTTCATACATCTAACTTCACAGCACCAGGTTCAATTCTACCATCCCTGGCCATTGTAAACTCCACCAGAGACTCAAGCTATCTCAACTGCAATCCTTGCTCTCTCCCCGGTTCAACAACATCACTTGGTTCTTTCTCGGCAACATATCAAACACCAATCTGAACTCCATCTTCGCAGCATCATATCCTCATTCTTCTCAGCCTGTGTTAGCCTGTAGCAGCAACTATTTCATCCATTGCATCCATTCTTCAACCTGCCATCACCTGCAACCATTGCCTCAAATACCAACAGAACAACTTCTCGGGCTCAATCCTTCCTTGTTTCAGCTACAGTCCATCTCTGCATTGCAGCACCAATAACACCCATGTTCTCTAGCTTCACACTAGTTCAGTTGCACACACAAATCCTCCATAAACATCAGCAGAAACCCTAAAACCAAATCGATCACAAACCCTTGATAATCATCTGTAGTCGTACCACCATCTTCACTGCCATACCTCCAATCTCAGTAAGCCCTGAAAATCATCTCTTCCACCTGCAATCTCCCAACACAATTGCATCCTTCACCATTCTCAGTTTCACATGAACAACATCAATCCATTGAGCCATTTTCCTATTCATTTCAACTCCTGACACATTTACTCTAATTCTTCATATTCCCGTTTCATCATCTTCAAATCCCAGTCTCTCTGTGTTGTTCATCTAAACACCAACAACTTGAATTCCTTCTTCTGATCTCAGTCAAACCCAGTTGTTCTTCTCAATCTCAAATTCAACATCAATTCATCACAGCCCCATGAATATCAACATCCACAGCATCTCCCCTAATTCATCAAACCTCTGCCAAAACTTATACCGAGTTCGAATCCAATCAATACCCTCTTTATCTGTTGTAGACTTCAACTACATCTCCTCTTCCTTCTCACTGATTTCCTCCACCAGCAGCAGCAGCCGCCTTTTCTCCTCTAATTTCAGGTGATGTAGGAAAAGATAAGGCAATGATATGAGGAATTATTTCTCTCTGAAGTTTAGGGCTAGGTAATGATGATAATTTCTACAAGCATCCATTGTTGGATATAGGCCACCAAAGTGGTAATCCATTTACTCTTTCAGCTGGCTATCCCCTATCATTGGCTAAGCTTCCAATAATACTGCCTCGTGAAATGACGCTTTAACCCTTTCTGCTCAAAATGGATGATTTCTTCTTCTTTCGATCCGAACGACTCCAAAGTACCTAAAATACTCAAAAAAAATCATAAGATACATAATTTACAAGAAAAGTAGCAAAGAAAGCATAAACAATAGATAAATATCAAGGTGTTTATTACACCTATCAAATTCTCCCACACTTAGACTTTGCTAGTCCTCGAGCAAATCAAACAAAACTTATTCTAAAGGATACATACAACTCTGTGTCGTCGAGGCTACGGTCACACTTAGCACGTATAACAAGCCTTTGAACCCCTAGGTGTCCCTAGTGGACGAGTTTTAGTCTCGTGAGGATTTACTAGAGATATACCCACAAAACCTACTTTTCCAACTTACTAGTTCTCCGAAATGATAGCATCCAACGCGCTAAGAAGATATAGAAATTCTGCACACTGGTAATAAGAAGTTAGACACATAAATGAACACAATTTCATCCTTAAAAGTTGAGAGAGAAATAACCATCCCTTCTCGAAAGAAATTCAGGTTCTGAGTGATCAAAAGTCTCGACTCTGCCTCGCAAAAAATGGTTTTATGAAGTTGCTCTCAATAATAAATAGCTTTTTATGGGTCACACATGTGTCCAGGTAAGAATGAAAAGAAAATCCTGCGACACGTTGAATGGTAGGAAGGAAAAACCCTCCGAATTGTTTTGAAAACCCACATCTTTTATTCATTTTGAAAACCCATTTTTCTGACGATCTCTTAGAAAGGAAATCAACCACTTAACGAAGGTGGGAATATGCTTACATACCTCGTTATCCGTTCAGCGTGCAGCTAGCACCACTCTCACAGCATCCATAGAAACGTCTTCGGTCTTCAACTAGTGATGATAACTCTTGAACTTCGTAAAATCTTGATAATGTGATTCTTTCCTCTAATTCCTTGTTGCATGAAAATTCATTATGGATATTTCTTCTTCCATTGTCTTTATTGAAATAACAAAACTAAAAACGAACTATACAAAACCAAAATATGATACAAAGGATTTTTCTTGTATCTTTTTTTTTCCTTTTTTCTTTCTTTCTTTTTTTTTTCTTTTTTTTTATTGAGACAAGAAAAATAAAAAAAATACAAAATAAAAACAAAACAAAATAGTAAAACGAATAATAAACCTAACAAAATTCTCTTGTCTCTTTTTTCTTTTTTTTTTTTTGACAAGGGACTTAGCATAAAATGACCATGTCCCAAGTTTTTTTTTTTCGGAACAAGAGAAAATAATATACAAATATGATAAAATAAAAAAAAATGCAAGTACAAAGGCCATGGTGTAAGTACTTTACCGTTTGATTCTTCACAACTTGTATGTCTCGATATCATAAACTCCTTGAACTCTCATCTTAATAATCTTCGCTCTTGTACAATAGTCTTCAACTTGTAAAAATTTGTTCCTTGTCTTGTTGCTTTACTTGAATCTGAAATCTGCTCATTTCTGTGTTGTTGCTTGTAAACCTTGAACGTCTTCAACTTTCCTTCGAATTTGTGATGCTCCTCTTGTTGATGGTGATGGTGTTTCTATGGACCTGTTGGTGTAGAGAGATAAATTGGATGGTGCTAACTGCGAACAAGAATACAAGTGGTATGTAAGTTAGCAATTCGATGTCACCATTCATGATTGATAAAAATAGCACTCAAGAGATCAAAATAGTGCTTCTATTGGTGGGAGGTTTGGTAGCTCACCATTCTACCCGGAGTTTACGTACGGTGACACACACTCTAAAAGCACATATTTAGACAGGTACAAAGAAGTGAAGGTCGGTGCCTCACATGATGTAACAATAGGTAGTCTCCATTATAGGGTACCACTACTCTAATACCGAATTCAATCTGCACCTCATTTGCCACTGGGATGGTTAAATCCAACTTTAACTCTCATACAAGTAAGAAACCTGATCATGTTCTCTGTCATCTCTAAGTTCAGTCACTCTTATGAGAATTTCGATGTAATCTTAGCGACATGTATACTATGTGACTCTAAACTAACTACAAGTTGGAGTTCTTTTATTCACTAATTTACATAAAAGTTGAAAAAAAAAATGAAAAATTTACAATGCAAATGCTTAACCACTCCCCCACACTTAAACTTTACATTATCCTCAATGTAAATTGAATCGTCCAAAGAAAGTCAAGGTGGGAAATCATATAATGATATGCGACAAGAAATCAGAAAAAGTAAATACGAGACAAGAAAAAGCTAAAAACAAGACAAGAAATAAATACAAGACAAGAAATACTCATCATATGGGTTGCCTCCCATTTAGCGCTTGGTTTAAAGTCGTCAGACCGACTTGCAAGACGAATTCCCCATAGACCAATAATCTAGAAAGTTGGGGATCCTTCCATGTAACCTGTTTTGCAAATACTAACTTCACACAAACATTAGTATAATAAAGCAAAAGTGAAGCTATAGCCCAATAGAAGTTTACCCCACACTTATTCTTGTCCACACTTGGAAGTGTATAAAGAACATAAAATTCAGGAACTTCTATGGTTTCTTCTATGCAAACATTCATAATATGAGAATCAAATGTTTCTAATGGTGGAAATCGAGAAACAAAGTCATTCAAAAATATTCTCGAAGCACATACATTCAAACCAACAAGAGGTAAGGAGAAGAAACAACATGCAAAGGGTTAGACAAACCTTGCACAATCTCTTGTATCACATAATCCTCTTCATCCTTGAAAAACTCAAGTGAATTACTCACCTCTTTTATATCATGGTCCTCTATCAAACCTTGCAACCATTCTTCATTCGTTTCTACCTTAACTAAAGTCTCGGCATTAACATCATCATTATAATCCTTTGCAAGATCAATTGGGTCTTCCACAATATTGGTCATAACGGTCACATTCTCAACATACTCGTCATCACTAGGCTCAAACTCTTTTGCGGCTGCAAATTTCGCTATAAGGAACTTTTTTAGAAGACTCAAAAATGCATCATCCTCAAGCTCCACCCTTTGAATAGGCTCTTGATCATTATTAAGATCAATGCTTGAGTAATCTACACAAGTGTCATCATAGTCCTTTTCATCTTCATCTTGATTCCAGAATTCCATTGTACACCTTTGGGTAATGTCACCATGAGTTGCTTCAAATGACGTGTCTTCATAATCATCGTCAATTTCATAGCTAACATAAGATTGGTTGTCGCTTAATTTAGTGTTGCTAACCTAAAACTCATCCTTTTGAATAGGCGAATGATCATTATTAAGATCAAGAGTTGAGTTAGCTACACAATTATCAACGAAAGTCCCCATAGGTTGGCCTTTTTCAACATTAGCATCAATCAAATATTCATCACACACCAAAGGCACATTAGAATAATTATTGCTTTGAAAACAAAATTCTTCTTCATACCTTTCTTCCTTGTATTCATCAATGCTTCTTCGTAAGATAGCCATACCTTCACGAAGTTCTTGGAGTTTCTCGTTTGTAGCCTCTTTATCTTTATGAAACTCTTGTCGTAAAAAGTTGGAAAAGTTGTCTAACAAGTTAGAGACTTGTTGTTCACGTGCATAAGAATCCTCAAATCCTTGTGGTTGTTCACACACATACCCGCCATAAGGTTTTTAAGGAAAACCACAAGGATCCATGGAATATTGGTCATAACCAATGAATTGGTTTTGATTATACCCTTGGAATTGTTGGAAGTTGTCATGTTGTTGAGATTGTTGGAAACCGTATCCATTGTTCCAATATGCTCCATCCATGAGAAATAAGTACCTGAAACACGATTCTCAAAACAAGGTTAAAAACCAGAAAATAAAACAAAACTAAAAACAAGAAAATAAGAAACCAAAAAAAAAGTGACAACCGCTGCCTCCCCGGCAGTGGCGCCAAAATTTGATCGCTGTCGTATGCGTCAAAAATAATATTACTTTCTCACAACTTAAAATATATAATATATAAAGGGTAAGAAAGGATCGTTCCCACAGAGAGGACTAGGTTGTCAATATATTTTCGGTTTCCTAAAGGTAACAAGGGGGTTTTCTGATTTTTAATAAACTAGACAAATCTAAAAGCAAAGGAACAAATAAAACAAATCAAATTAAGTATGTGAAAGTATTGGTTAAGGATTTCGTTTTCATTCACTAACATGCTCTTGTCATAATAATTAGAATTGATATTTAATCTCTCATCATCAAAGGCCCTAGGATACCTTGATCGCAAGAATATCCCGCTAATTTCCTCTTGTCATCAATAAACACATTAAAAGATGCGAATATGAATTCTACCTAAGAGAAAAACCTAACGTGTAAAAGCAGTAATCAAGTTTAATTCCCTAGATGCACTAAGTTCAATGAAATCAGGCCAATCAAAGCAATCGAACGTGTAAAAGCACTAATCCGATTTAACAAAGGTCAAGGTTCACATATGGTTACTAAGATATATCACTACAAGCAATAACCATATTTGTGCTACTTGTACTCAAGGTGTATCACATTTACGTATAATAAACCCTAAACTAGCAATAGATATGATTATGAGTTCTACCAATTTGCAACTGGACAAAACTAACAATCAATCATACATGGCGATATTTCTAGCGAATCATAATCGATAATTGTGAGACAAAACTAATTTATTGAATGAAAACTCATATTTGGAAATCCAACTTATTCCTTAACCAATAATAAAATTAAGTACTCATGGCATAGGAGTTCATAACAAGGAGAAAAAGAAAACCCATGTTTCGAAACCCTAGGCTAAAAGTAGAGAAGAAGAGATAATAAGATATCTTTTTACGAGATAAAATTATTCTTTTATATACTTTCTGTGCCTTCAGTTTAACTTTGGTCGCACCCATCAGCTAACAGCCCATGAGTGAAGCCTAACAGTTTCAAGTCCATCTGAGTCAGTTACTGGATCGGTGAGTCAACTCGCCTGACTCCGATTCAGGCGGAGTTCTGCTTGTATTCTGGCTCATTTCCATATCTCAGCCCATTCTGAGACTCATACCCTGCACAGTTTATACCCTAAGCATACATCTATTTCAAGTATTTACAACACCTTCATTCTGTTCTACTCTCCTTCCGACAATCAATAACTCAACTCAGCATTTCCATTGCACTTCAATCCTTCTTACCAGCTCACAACACCAGTAGTTACTCAGCTCTGCAACATAACCAGGGCCATTGCCTTGCTCATCTCCATCGCATATACTGTAAAAGATTGTATCCAAATCCCAGGTTACCTCAAGCCTCCTCTGCCATTCCAAATCTGAACCAGTTCCCAGCTGCAATACCAACTGACTACCATCTGTAGCTTCCTTGCAGACTGCAACTCTAACATACCAGCGGCAACAGCACCACTGCATCCATTCTGTAACCACCAATGCGCATAACACCATTAGCAGCTCCATCTACTTGCAGCTATTACATACACAACCAACTTCAGAACAACCCCATGTCACTTCCCTATAATCACCTAAAGCATTCATCTATGCTTCTTCTGTGGCTTCTGCAACAAAAGCACCAGTATCTCTTCCACCTGCAATCTCCCAACACAATTGCATCCTTCACCATTCTCAGTTTCACATGAACATCATCAATCCATTGATCCATTTTCCTATTCATTTCAACTCCTGGCATATTTACTCTAATTCTTTCTATTCCTGTTTCATCATCTTCAAATCCCAGTCTCTCTGTGTTGTTCATCTAAACACCAACAACTTGAATTCCTTCTTCTGATCTCAGTCAAACCCAGTTGTTCTTCTCAATCTCAAATTCAACATCAATTCATCACAACCCCATGAATATCAACATCCACATCATCTCCCCTAATTCATCAAACCTCTTCCAAAACTTGTACCGAGTTCGAATCCAATCAATACCCTCTTTATCTGTTGTAGACTTCATCCACATCTCCTCTTCCTTCTCACTGATTTCCTCCACCAGCAGCAGCAGACGCCTTTTCTCCTCTAATTTCAGGTGATGTAGGAAAAGAGAAGGAAATGATATGAGGAATTATTTCTCTCTGAAGTTTAGGGCTAGGTAATGATGATAATTTCTACAAGCATCCACTGTTGGATATAGGCCACCAAAGTGGTAATCCATTTACTCTTTCAGCTGGCTATCCCCTATCATTGGCTAAGCTTCCAATAATATTGCCTCGTGAAATGACGCTTTAACCCTTTGTGCTCAAAATGGATGATTTCTTCTTCTTTCGATCCGAACGACTCCAAAGTACCTAAAATACTCAAAAACAATCATAAGATACATAATTTACAAGAAAAGTAACAAAGAAAGCATAAACAATAGATAAATATCAAGGTGTTTATTACACCTATCACCTGCTGAGGATTATAAAAATGCAGAACCACATGATTACAACTTAGAAGAAATAACAGACCATTTTCCTAAATCTGATAATTTAGAAATTAAGGAAATTGTGACTAGTTCGTCCAAGGACATTGAGAAATCTAAGTTTGGGGATGAATATCATTCTCCCCGTGGTATACCTTTGACTCTTACAAAGGTCCCTAATTTTGGACTTAACATATGTGCCTCTACCATCTTAAGAGACTATCTTCATGCACGTTTTCCTGAACCTAGTTATGTACACAAAGAAACTTAGTTGATACAAACCCATCCTCTAGTTGATGTGGTTAATCCGGTCCATGATATCGTAATTGACTTTGTTGTCCCACCAAAATTTTATTTACCAAATGTGGGAGTATCTCAATTTGAAATGTGTCATTATATAGTTTTTAGAACTCAACCTAATTATTTTAGGAAATTAGAATCGTCGGCACATTTTCTCAAGAATGACCACCATTATGGTCAGTTGTGTGAGCCAAGTCTGATTGACTTTAAGGACCCACAATTATTCAGGTTATTATTATGTGCTTCTAAGTTTTTATTTGAGTTTTCCATACTTCAGAACCTAACACTTTGGATCCTTCCTATGAGGAAACTCGGTGAAAATATTTTACTCAGACCCTTTTATAGAGCCTGAACCCGAACCAAACCTAGACATAGTTGTCTTAAATAGAAAAATTGTTAAGGGTGTGTTTGGTCGGTTCACTTTCTTGGTCTGCTGCAGTTTTCTTCTATTTGTGATAGCACTTTTCAATTCAGACGACCCACAGTTGTTACGGTTACTACTATATGATTTTATGTGATGACTAATTTATCCCATGTCTGGCTGAAGACTTTAAACTTAGCACTTCTTGGGAGGTAACCCATGCTCATGCAACAAGGTAATATCTTTCCTTATCTCTATATTTCCTTGAAAGTGGTAACAGTTTCTCCTCGTTCATGCTTTTAATTTTATCTTTAGAACATTGAGGACAATGTTAGATTTAAGTTTGGGGGTATGAGAGAAACTTTTTAGTTACATTATTAAACTTCTAGTGTCACATAGTATTCGATTAGCTAAGTTTACATATTGTTTCTCACCGAAAAGATGGAAATTCGAATTGGTAGGGATAACATTCTAGTGAGACATTAGATAAAAGGACATTGAGATCATTGACAATCGTGAGAGAACATGTACCTTTTAGAGGGTAATCGTGATGGACCTAACCATCCATGATGGAAAGACAATTCGGTCAAAAGGAAATGCCAGAAAGATAAAGCAACCTCACAATGTAGTCTTAGTTACTGGATTACGACTCTCTCTCAGTAGAAACTTATCATCATCAACAAGCGGAGCGACATCAAAATCTATGAAGAAAGTTGAAGACGTTTAAGGTTTATAAGCAACAATAGAAAGAAAAGCAAAATTCAAAATCAAAGTTGAAGACTTAGTTATTAGAGCAAATAAAATCAAACGATGTAAGTTGTTGAAGTTCATGATACCAAGATATTACAAGTTGCGAAGATCCAAGTGCTAAAGTTCTTGTCTCATGGCCAAGTAAATATTAGTCTTGTTATTATTATGTTTCAAAAAAAAATGTCATTAGTTTTGTTCAACAAGGCCATACGGAATTAAAAATCTATAAGGAAATTTCAAGCAAGAAATCGAAGAGAAGAGTTAATTGTCAAGGTTCTACGACGTTCAAGAGTTTATCATCAACAGTTGAAGCCGAAGAAGATGTTGTTTCTACTGAGCATTATGAGAGAGTCAAAGAGAGATGCATATTGGTTGCTTTGTTAGTCCGCTTTCCACCTGGCACAAGATCTTTCTAACACTGGTTCAACTCATCACACGTAATTTGTCCATCTATGTAGAAGATGTCTCTCTCATCTTTATCTCTCTTCTAATCTTATCCAGATGTAAAGCGGAAGCATCTCATAATGTTTATCTAGCTGTGTAGCGGGTATCTCTTTATCTAGCAGTATAGCGGATGTGTCTCCCCTTTTCTTTATTCATCTTTTAAGCGGATACCTTTAATTTCTTTGGCATTCTAGTTACTTGGCGATAGGCTAAGAATATGTTTGTCCTCGTAGCTCTTTGAATACTTGTGACCAATTTAGAGTAAAGGTTTTGTGGGTACACCTCTTTTAAACCCTCCTGAGACTATAACTCGGCCATTAGGGACACCTAGGGGTTTAAAGGCTTGTTGCACATGGTAAGTTCAACCGCGATGCCTGCGACTGTGAGTTAAGATTTTCATCTTTAGTTTTGCTCGAGGACTAGCAAAATGTAGGTTTGGGGGTGTGATAAGTGCTTAATTCTTACATATTTATTACTCAAATTTGTATTTATTAGTTCCTTATTTTTGTACATACTAATAATTTTATTTGATTTTGCAGAATTTAATAAATAAAACTCGGCTGCACTAAAATACGATACTTTGCCCGTAAAATGGATAAAAATTCAAATTCCTCGGGTGAGCGGTTGGAATTGGAGTTAATTCTCAAAATAGCAGCATATTGTTTAGGATCCACTAGTGTCGACATCATATAATGGGAATAATTCGCATATTTAGAAAATATAATTTGTTTTGACTATAAGATTTGGAGGATTAATATAATATCTCTCATCTATGGAAATAAAAATGAGGCAATCATTTATTGGAGGAAGAAAATAAAATCATTAGTTGGAAACTAATATATTACCCATATTTTGTATTCCATTTATATAGTAAATATAATACTAATTAAAAAAAAAGTATTCCATTTATTTAGTAAATATAATACTAATTAAATGTGAAGATTATGAAAAGATTTCAGAGACTTGGGTATATTCAGAGACTTGGGTATAAAAAGGGGTCAAAGACACATGAATATGGAGTTGATTTTTCTAGTCTAGTGGGGCAAATAGTTTTAGTTTATTTCTTTTCTTTTTATTTTCCTTTGTAATGAAATAATCTCTTCAATAGGGTTGCGGATCCATCCCTATGATGTGTATTATAGAGCTGTCAATTTCTAACCCGGCCCGCGGGTTGGACCTAGCTTGGCTTGTTTTAACCCGGCTCGGCTTGGCTTGTTGTCTAAACAAGCCGGGTTAGGGTTGTCATATCTAGCCCTAATAAAAACAAGCCGGGTTAGGGTCAACCCGCGGGTTACCCGTCAACCCGTCAATTTCATGTGAGTTACTAATTTAAGAATTTTAGGGTGTTGTGCTAGAAATCAAAGTTCATATTTCCTTAAATGATTTAATACAATCCAAATTTCATTTGATCTAGGATTACGGAGTAGTGATCCCTCTGCTCACTAAATGTTTTATACATTTAAGTGATTTTAGTTTCAACCACCCCATTTAACAAGCCAACCCGCAACCCGTTAGAGCCAACCCGTCTAGGGATAGGGTTGGGGTTTTTGGCTTGTACATGAATAGTACTAGGGCTAGGGCTGACCCTAACCCGTCCATGGCTTGTCAAGCTAGGGCCGGGTTGACCCAAGCTTGCCCGTTTGACAGCTCTAGTGTATTAAGTGAGTTCTAATTCATTTTCAACAATAATTCTTTTTGGTCCTGTTGTCTTCCTTGGTAATGATAATAATTCTTTTCATATGTCCTTGTACTTCAATCAAAGGTTTTATGTTCTTATTTTAGAGATCAATACCTTTAAGTGGAATGAATTATTAGTATATTGAGAAATTTAATTGAGCCTGACGTTATATCATCTGAGGCGTACATATTGGTCCTAAATCGTATCGAGCAATTTTGTGAAGAATTTTAAAGAGAATTGGTTGAATAAACTAGTATACATAATAGTGGTGAAATTCTAAGCCTTGGGTTTTTCTTATCTTCTTATTTTATCACCTTTTCTTATTATTGATCTTTTAATTATTCATTTTAGCATTTTATTTTAATTATAAATTATAAGTAATAGTAGTTAGTCCCAGTGGAACGACCCGTGCTTGTATACTATCCAATCGATAGCCGTGGACTTGCGGTACAATTAAAATCCCATCATTTTCGAACCAGGCACGAGGTGCTTGTTTCAACCCATATAATGCCTTTTTGAGCGTAAGGACATGATCCGGGAAGTCAGGATTTTCAAATCCCTTTGGTTGAGTAACATAGACCCCTTCCTTTAAATTTCCACTTAGGAACGCTGATTTTATGTCCATTTGAAACAGCTTAACCTTAAGAAAACAAGCATGAGCTAATAGCAACCGAATGGACTCAAGGCGTGCCACAGGAGCAAAGGTTTCGTCAAAGTCAATACCTTCAATCGGTGGATATCCTTGAGAGACAAGTTTGTCTTTGTTTCTGACAATGATGCCAAATTCATCAGACTTATTATTAAATATCCATTTGGTACCAACAATATTGATATTTGAGAGACAAGGTACGATCTCCCATACATCTTTCTTTGAAACTGATTTAACTCTTCATGCATTGCATTCACCCAAAAGGGATCTCTTAGAGCTTCATTTATATTTCTGGGTTCTACTTGCGAAGGATAACAACCAAAATTGTAAATATTTTGAAGTTGTCTTCTTGTATTAGCTGTAGAATCTTTTCCTCCAATAATACTGTTAGTATCATGATTCTTTTGAACCCAGAGGTCTCGTGGGGGAACACGTTCTTGTTCAATAGGAATAGCCTGATCAGTGTTCTTCTCCTCGTCACTAGAAATATCAGGATCAGTGACTATTGGAACAACTTCAACTGATTCTGGGATTTCCTTGACTTTTTCAATTTTCTCAATTGGAGGAAATTCAACAGGAGGGTTATCATGACGAAAAATTCTCAGATCATCAATGATGACATTTGCAGATTCCATTATAACTTGGGTTCTGAGATTAAATACTCGAAAACCACGACTATGAGATGCATAGCCAATAAAGATACCTTCATCGCTTTTAGAATCAAATTTCCTTTTCTGTTCTCGTTCTTTCAGAATGTAGCACTTACTTCCAAACACTCTGAGATAATGTAAGTTGGCTTCCTACCATAAGGAGTGTTTAGGGTTTTCGACCATAGGTATACACGGATGATCAAATAATATGTTGTGAAAACAACTTCTCCCCAAAACCTTAATGGTATATGGAGCATTACCCTGGCCATTTCCTGTATGTTCATATTCTTCCTTTCTACAAATCCGTTAGATTGAAGAGTAATGGGTGGTGAGTATTGTTGAATAATCCCCAGTTGTCACAAAATTCAAACACCTTAGTGTCCTTGAATTCAGTTCCACGGTAGCTTCTAATTTTATTTATTTTGCGACCTTTTTCATTCTGGATTCTATTAACAATAATATTGAATTCACTAAGAGTTTCATTCTTATGAGCTAAAAAAGCCACCCAAGTGAATCTGTTGTAATCATCTACTATAACTATAGCATAATTCTTCCCAGCAACCGTAGGTTGTTGAATAGGACCGAAGAGATCCATATGAATTAAATCAAGTGGAGTTTTAGTGAGAATATCTCGAGATGATTTATGTGGAACTTTCATTTGTTTACCCTTTTGACAGGAACCACATACACCATCAATATTTGCATTGATTTTGGGAACGCCTCTAACAAGTTCTTTGTTAATGATCTTAGTTAGAAGGCGATAATTGATGTGACCAAAACGCTCATGCCAAAGATGTGTAGATTCCATCTTAGTCAAATTGCAACAATTACTAAACTAAGTATCAAGAAGATAACATTTATTTTTACCATGAGTTCCCTGAAAAATTACTTTTCCAGTTTTGTCTACAATGTCACATCCATTGCATTGAAGACAACTTTATAGCCTTTGTCACAAATTTTACTAACAGAAAGAAAGTTTGTAGTCATACCTTTAACGTATATTACATCATGGATTTCAAGAACGCCAGGAAGTTTGATCGACCCCTTCTTGCTTATGTAGCAACGACTCCCACCTCCGAATGTTACAAGACCTCCTTCAAAGTTGCTTGAATTCACAAACCACGAAAGATCTCCAGTCATATGTCGACTACATCCACTATCAAGAAACCATTGAAAGGGTGATGTTGATTTTAGAGCAAAAGCTCTCATACTAACACTACTATCCCGTTTGGGATTTCTTGTTAGACTTGTACACCTTTTTAGAGAAGTAAACAGTTGTTCATCTTTCTTATGAAGATTACTCGCAACCTTTAAACTTTTCCTGAAAGATGTATATGTATGTTGAAAATGATTCTCAGAATCACAAAACCTACATGAACCAACATCTTTAATCTCATCTGAGTAGTTCTGTGTGACGGACCGGAAAATTACGCCCTTGGCGCGTTGCACCGCAGGACGTAACTCCCCCGATGCGCCATGATGAAGCTACGATCCGGGCCTTAAAGGTAGGCAAATGCACGTCCATCTTCCCTTGCAGGCATGCTCGTGGAGCATGATGCAGCTAACTTAGCTTCCACACTGTTCCAACTTACCCTTGTTCCGCGAAGGGTTTATTAAGAAAACATAAACTTTCCTAAAATGGCAAAAACGGCCTTTTGAGGCCCTAAACAATGGAATTCGGCTAAATCTGGTGACCATGTGGATCTATAGATCAATATGTCTTGATCTTTGGGTCATTTCCCATCAAAATATACTCCTCTTGAGCTAAATTACGACACTCGGGTTTTTTCCTATGTCGAACGCCTTGATAGGAAGTATGAGCATCCAGTTAATAGAATGCAACTTGCCTCATCAAGTTTGGCCACAATCATCTCTTGCGTCGAGCTACCGAGCCAGGTGATATGAGAGGCCAGAATGTCGAAATCATCTCACAATTAGATGATATGAGCGACAAAGTGTTGGACCGGCAATGGTGCAACTCATTGCGGCTGCCTACGGACCCTTCCCTACTCTAAAGGGATCAAGCACAGACCGTAGTTCATCCTCAAAGGGACAGAAGCTTAACCAAATCGTTTGCAAGTCCGTAGCCTAGCAAAAATGGTAATGGCCTAGTCCGTATAGGTCGTTCCATCAAGCTGCACAATGATTATGCATCATCGGGTCCGCGGCATGGCATAGTGATGCCTAAGCATCAAATTCCCTCTTCGCAAGGCTATGCAACTATAAATGAGTCTTAGGCATCATTTATACTCTTCCGGCTAAGCTATGAAGCTTACTTGGTACATAGTCCGCATATGCACCTTCAACCAACTACCCCTCCCTATATATGTCTTAAAGGAATTTCTACAAGTATGGAAAGAGGACCAAAATGACATGCTTGCTTCACTGTTCATCACAACGATTACGCGCAATGACTGCGCGCAATGATTGTGTTCATCCGCAATGATTGCGTTACTTCGCAATGATTGTGTTCATCCGCAATGATTGCATTACTTCACAATGATTGTGTTCATCCGTAATGATTGCGTACAATGATTGCACAACACTCGTTCGTCCAACCCTCTCTGGGCTTATGCACAATGATTGTGCGATATTAGCTCTAGGCCAATAGCCTCCATAATACGCAATGATTACGCTGCAATCTCGAGGCCACCTACCCAACTGGCCTAATGCATCATGATGATGCAACATTGGAATTTTGCCAATATGCCTATGCAATGTGTCTCCCTTGGCCCAAATATGGCCCCGGGCCAAGTGCATCTCACTATGCAAAGGAGGCTTTGGATGAAGCTTCATCACAAGAAAATGGCGCATGTTTTAGCATGTGCCATGCTAAAAACAAGAGGTGTTACATTCGGAGTCCCATCAGGTTTCAAAAAGCCTAAACCTCGCTTATCCCCTGACTTGCGACAATTCTTCAGAGAATAATTAAAGGAGTTATTCAAATCCATTGAAGGAACTTTGACAGGCTTCAAATCCTTATACTTTGCAATTTTTGCAATAAAATCAGAATTGATCCGGATTTGCTCATCTAACTTCTTCTGGAGAATAACCAGCTCTTTATAACTTCCTCTAAGATCAGAGTTAAATTCTGGTGAAGCGTTTATCGATACTTGACTATCCATAGAGTCAAATCGCTACAAATACAGACTTATAAGGTCTTAAACGTGTTTGCCTGCTCTGATACCAATTGAAAAAGCGGGGGTCTAACAACCACACCCAATATTTCACTTAGCAATCTGTAAGGACTAACTCCAATATACTTTCAAGAGAATCAACTAGACAGTCAGACTCAATCTTGAGAAAAGTATATCCAAGAGTTATATCTCTATTTCTCAACTCAATCTGCAATCAAACAAATAGGAATTTGCGAGCCCGATTGAAAATAAGAAATAACTTGGACGGTATCAAAAACCAATATCCAAGTGTCAATCAATATAATCAACAACCAAAGGTTGGATCCACAATTGATTGAACTTACGCACAACCTGTGATATTTCAATTATATAAACAAATATAATGGGGAAAAGAAATAACACAGACACCAGAAATTTTGTTGACGAGGAAACCGCAAATGCAGAAAAACCCCGGGACCTAGTCCAGATTTAAACACCACACTGTATTAAGCCGCTACAGACACTAGTCTACTCCAAGTTAACTTCGGAACGGAGTGTAGTTGAGCCCTAACCAATCTCACACTGATCAAGGTACAGTCGCGTTCCTTACGCCTTTAGAAGCACGCCGGATTTTGTGCACTTGATTCCCTTATTTGATCTCACCCACAACTAAGAGTTGCTACGACCCAAAGTCGAACACTTGATAAACCAATCTGTCTCACACAGAAAAGTCTATTGAATATGAAAATGCGGGGGGTCTAATAACCTCACCCAATATTTCGATTAGAAATCTGTATGGACTAACTCTAATATACTTTTAAGAGAATCAACTAGACAGTCAGACTCAATCTTAATAAAAAGTATATTAAGGAGTTAATATCTCGATCTCTTGATTTAATCTATACTCAAGCAAGTAGAAATATGCGAGTCTTTATTAAATACAAGAGATATAAACTTGGATGGTACCAAAGACCGATATCCAAGGATCAATCAATTTCCAATCAACAACCAAAGGTTGGATTTCACAATTGATCGATACAACGCACAACCTGTGATATTTCAATTATATAATAAAATATAACGCGGAATAGAAATAACACAGACACCAGATGTTTTGTTAACGAGGAAACCGCAAATGCAGAAAAACCCCAGGACCTAGTACATATTGAACACCATACTGTATTAAGCCGCTACAGATACTAGCCTACTACAAACTAACTTCGATCTGGACTGTAGTTGAACCCCAATCAATCTCACACTGATTCAAGGTACAGTTGCGCTCCTTACGTCTCTGATCTCAACAGGATGCTACGTACTTGATTCCCTTAGATGATCTCACCCACAACCAAGAGTTGCTACGACCCAAAGTCGAAGACTTGAATAAAAAATCTGCATCACACAGAAAATTCTACAGTAATAGATAAATATGTCTCCCACAGATAAACCTACGAGTTTTGTTCCGTCTTTTGATAAAATCAAGGTGAAACAGGAACTAATCGATAACCCGGACTTATATTCCCGAAGAACAGCCTAGAATTATCAATCACCTCACAATAATCTTAATCGTATGGTAGCGAAACAAGATATTGCGGAATCACAAACGATCAGACGAAGATGTTTGTGATTTCTTTTTATCTTTCCCTATCGGAGATATAATCTCAAGTCAATCCTTTCAATTTAACTCGTACGATAGAAAATGGCAAGATCAGATCACTCAACTATAAGAGAAGTAGTTTCGTCTGGCTTCACAATCCCAATGAAGTGTTTAAGTCGTTAACCTACAGGGTCTCGAGAAGAAACCTAAGGTTAAAGGAGAATCGACTCTAGCTAAACCAACTAGTATCACACAGGAGGTGTGGGGATTAGTTTTCCAGTTGCTAGAGTTCTCCTTTATATAGTTTTCAAATCAGGGTTTGCAATCAATGTTATCTTAGTAACAAAGCATTCAATATTCATCGTTAGATGAAAACCTGATTAGATACAAGCTAATATCTTTCAACCGTTAGATCGATACTTAGCTTGTCATACACAAATGAAATGTATTTCATTTAGGTTTGAGTAACCGTACCTAAACGTGTACACTTAGTTGGTTCACAAATAGTTAACCAATGGTTAGTATGAGCACTTCCATATTAACAGTATTCATCTTCTTCACAACTATTTCAAATGACTTCAAAATAACTAGTTGAAGAGTTGTTCAATTGCTTAGGTCTTTATACATAGACACAAGTGAAGCAAAATTGGTTTGATTCATTTGAATCAATTCATGAAAAATATAGCCACGGTTTGCAAAGATTGCATTCCTTAAAATTTATTGTTTAAGTTCATGAACTACTGATTTGAGAAAATAACCAGCTTGGGTACGCGTACGGTTATGCGTACCTTAGCAACCGGATTGAGTTGGTTTCGGTTTCCAAACTCAGCAGAATTTTTCGTGTAGAAAAGTTCCACCAGTACGCGTACGGGTACGCGTACCTAATGTGACTGGTTTACTAGTT
The DNA here is from genome assembly GCF_003573695.1 of Papaver somniferum. NCBI lineage: Eukaryota > Viridiplantae > Streptophyta > Magnoliopsida > Ranunculales > Papaveraceae > Papaver > Papaver somniferum. Next base: position 90,130,833 of record NC_039367.1, read on the forward strand.
TGTAAACTACAAACTCATCAGAATTTTTTTGGAGGAAAAGTTCCGCTAGTACGTGTACGGGTACGCATACCCAACTTGTCTCCTTTACCAATTCCGTATGCACACACTTGGTTTCCGGTACATGGATTTATACACTAATGTGCGAACAAACTATATATGCTTATATCCATAGATGATTACATAATCTCAACTCTGCATTCCAATCATTGAAACATTCTTCTATAATGTTACCATAGTCGCTATTCACAACTATCGTCATCAAAGCAATTTTCAAGAGATTGAAACGTCATCATGACTTTCATCACGGGTAAAGATGAAAATGGTTAAATTGAAAGCTTACCAACACATATTTAGAGAAATAGATAGGCGAGATAAACTCAGCTCGAAATAGCAAATGTGTATGTATGAAAACTATCATAATTATACGACTTTTGTCTCAAGAGTAGGAGATAGAGTAGATAGACTTTTGAGTGATAGATAAGTTCAAGTCTCCAAATACCTTTTAGTCGGATGAAGTTCCACTGGTTCCTTGAGTAGTTCTTCGTCTTCGTAAGATGATCTTCGTGGAGTCTGGAGCTCAACTACACTTAACTATCCTGGTCGAAACTTAGCTATAAGTATAATAGAAATAAAGACATATGTTTTTGACAACTAGAATTGAAAACAAGCTTGAGATAGCAACGCTTGCGAGTTCGACCGAGAAATGCTCTAACAGAATAGATAAATATGTCTCCCACAGAAATACTTATGAGTTTTGTTCCGTCTTTTGATAAATCAAGGTGAACAGAAACCATTTGATACACCAGATTTATATTCCCGAAGAACATCCTAGTAATATCAATCACCTCACATTAATCTTAATCGTATGGTAGCGAAACAAGATATTGTGGAATCACAAACGATGAGACGAAGATGATTGTGACTACTTTTTATCTTGCCTATCGGAGATTAGATCTCGAGCAAATATTAGAGAAGATAATACTCAATACGATAAAAAGAAGCAAGATCAGAACTCGCAATTACAGAGAAAATAGTTGGGTCTGGCTTCACAATCCCAATGAAGTCTTCAAGTCGTTAACCTACTGGGTTTTGGAAAAACCTAAGGTTAAAGGAGAGTCGACTCTAGTCGCAACTAATATCACACATGAGGTGCGGGGATTAGGTTACCCAGTTGCTAGAGTTCTCCCTTATATAGTCTTCAAATCATGGTCTGCAATCAATGCTACCTTGGTAACAAAGCATTCAATATTCACCGTCATATGAAAACCTGATTAGACTCAATCTAATATCTTTCAACCGTATATCAAACTTAGCTTGTTACACACAAATGAAAAGTGACTTCATTCAGATATGAGTAACCGTACCTAAACGTGTGCACCTTGTTGGCTCAACTATAGTTAACCGAAGTTATCCATATGAACACTTTCATATCAACCATATTCATCTTAACCATAACTAGTTCAAATGACTCAAATGAAACTAGTTCTAGAGTTGTTCGATTGTTCATATTCTCATAGAAGTATACAAGATACCACTGAAGAAAAATCGATTTTGATTCACACGAATCAATTCATGAAAATTATAGCCACAGTTTGCAAAAGATTGCATTCTTTAATATATAAATGTATTAGTTCATGAACAAACCGATGTTAGAACATAACCTACTCAAGTATGCAAATGGGTACGCATACCTAAGTGGCCTGACTAAGTTTGGGTTCGCCAGTATGCGAACGGGTACGCATACCTTCCAAACTCAGTTGAATTTCCGGAACTTAAAAGTCACGCTAGTATGCATACTAAGTTCCTGGACTTTCATTAACCAACCAGTACGCATACAGGTATGCATACTATGGTTCCCGGACTTGGAATAACTTGCAACAGTTAGCATATAAGTACGCATACTGTGTTATATCCAATCATGGTTATTTGTTCTAAACTCTAATTTCAATAATTGAAATATTCTTAGAAAACGTCAATAGCTGTCTCACACAAACTATTAGCTTCAAAGCAATTTTCAAGTGATCGAATGATTAATACGAAACGTTCCGATTCTACATCAAATGACTGTCTCACACAAATCATGTAAGATGTTACAAGGCGATTTTTCACGTAGCGCCCCCAAAGATAGCAGCTGACTAATCCAAGAGATTAACTAAATAAAGAGGCACTAAGAATCTAAATCATAAACTTAAGTATTCAATTAAGAAATCTGCGACAAATCTTAACCCAAAAACTAGCCCCGCTCTGAAATATATATACAAGAACTCCTCTCAAATGATACATATTCAATAGTGAGTTGATTTTACAAATGGAATACAAACACAGAATAAACATAGCGGAAGCTAACTAATTAACGTAAATAATTCTTCGAAGCTTTCATCGTCACATCACTACACCAAATTCTGGATTTAGCTACCTAGATTAGCAACAGAGCTAGAGCTGTTGCTAATTCGCAACAAGAAAAAGCGGTTGCCAAATTTTAGCAACAGCTTATTTCTGTTCTAAACTCGCAACTGTCCGTGTTCTGTTGCGATTAGCGACAGCTGACAGCATAAGCATGAGATTCACATGCGTATCAGGTAACACTTATAACTCTTATTCCGCCCATAGTTTGACCTGCTTAGAAGTGTATTGAGATAAGTCCACCCCTTGACCTTTTGACCTGCTTACACGTACTCCTCCTCTCATAACCACACAAATTTCTTTACTTTACTCTTTTCTTTTATCTTCTCCATTTACTTCTACATCTAGATCTGAGAAAGCTCTCTTCCATTAAAAGTCTGCTTCTATGAAAGCTTTACTTCTACAGTTTCATACCTGTCACTACTATCATTCCACAGTAACAGAAATCATTAGTGAGGAGTAACACAATCAGTGAAGATGTTTTGGTTAGATGCTATTCTTCCATTAAGAACTATCGTTAATTCTCAGTATCACTTCTTCTTAAATTTGTATGAAAATTTTAACCCAAGTCTTCATTTAAACTTCACGAATAATTGAGGGTTTTGTTGTTTGCAGATTTGGGTTTGATGTTGAAGTTTTTTCTTACAAGGTGAACGCCCTTTTCATTTAAATCTAGGGTTTATTGATTTTACAATAAGAGAATCATAAAGATTGAAACTTATCAGGGTTTTGTTATTGTGTTTTATTAAATTTTCTTATTTTCTTCACGTCCGGGAAGGAGAGAAAGAGATTCTTAACGACAAAAGAGATTAGAGGATCAGAGTAAGAGATACGAAAGAAGGTTAGTATTACTCTCAAAGTCATTTGGAATTGTAATTAAGGTTTTGTGCTGTTTTAATTTCAGTCTAGGAGAAAGATTGTAAAATCCCTTTTCAGGGCTATCAGGGATACCGTTGCTGGATTTTAAGGCAAGTTTACTTGTCTTTGTATTAGGGTAGATTTAAGATTTGATTTAGGTTGTTAGCTTGCTTGCTTAAAGGATTTTGAAGTATTAGGGCGGATTTAAGAGTTGATTTAGATTTTGAATAAAAATTACTCTTTGTCCTCCGTAGGTGATCAATACATGATTAATCTTGCGAATATTACCATGATTAATTAGACGTCATGATAGCTAAATTCAGTAGCTCACCCATGTTTACTAAACACTCATATCTTGTTCCGTTGGTAGTCAAATTTTTAAGCATGTACATTAATTCATTGTTTATTACTCTACCTTGGTCCCTGTACAACACTTTATGCACATTTTATTAATTGGTAGGTGCATTTGATTATCACTTTTGGATGCTGGTGATCCGTTGGCTAATATTGTGAATTTAGATGTATGTTACTACTTCTTAAAAATACTTAATTATTTGATGGTTTGTAATCAGTAATATGATAATGCCGACCGGACTTCAGGGAATGGATAGATAAGGTTTAGCTATTTTATGAGATTATATGAGCAGCTTAGTTGTTGATCAGTTTAGAAGACATACCTTCAAGGTTTAAACAAGGGAAGTGGATTAAGGATTTAGCCTTAGTATAGGCGGTTACAGTTGAAATGATGTATGCAGCAGCATTTTATTTTTGTGGGTTTAGGAGTACTAGTGTGGCCTAAGCAAAGTCTAAGGTCTGATTGTGATGGAAACACAAGACATGGATATATGTTAGACCTGGAAACTAAAGTCGAATCTTGTAGTGTATGAGGTAAGTCCTGCTATACCATTTATGTTTTGTGTTCTAAAAAGAACAACTTGATTTGATGTTTAGATGAGTGATGTATGGGGTTGGTCCTGTTACGTCATTCCAAAGCGTATGTCGTTGAAGCCAAAGAAAGAAGTCACTGCAACTAAGCGAATAACTATTTCTGGTTGTCGTGAGTGCGTGTTCTATGTAGGAGTAAATTAGCGACGCCGACCATTAATTTGTGGGGAATCTTAAGTTGCAGGTGAGGCATGTTGCTCTAAACCTTCTTATCTCCTTTTAGTATACAAAAATGCTGCTGATAAGACATTTTGGATTCATTTTCATTCTACTCATTCTTGAAAATGTTTAGAAAAGTTTTTGGTCTTTATTGCACAGGTATCCCCATGAAATACTTTCTATTCACAGCTGGAAGAGCACCTGAGCCAAGTTCGTGTCAATACAACTACCAACAAACGGAACGACGTCCGTGTTCTACGTGTGGTGGATCCACACTTGCTTCCTCCTTGTGATATTGTTCTGCTATGTCAAGAATGTCAATCTCTAATCAAAAATCATGAGCCAAGTTACAGCTTCACAGTAAGGGAATAACTTAAATACAACTCTATAGGTTAGACCAACTTCCATCTTTGTTCTTTTAGTTTCTTTTTTTCGCAGCTGTTAAACTATGCAGAATTTACATGTGTCTGTATCTAGGTATATGCTTAATAATTTCCCAATTTAGAAGCATTTTCTTTTCAAAATGCTTCTCGCACTCGTATTGCACTTATTTCAGAAGGTTGGGCTGACTGAGAAACTGTACAGTTGGAATCTCTGATTAATGAAAAGTAAATTTAGTGGATCAAAGATTGTAGGTATTGGATAATACACGATCCGCCATATTTTGAGCAGAGTGCAAGTTGAATATCACAGGCTTAGCTGTCAAAACAAGCAGGTATGCAAGTCTACCCTTTTCTAAAATTCTTAGTAATTGGACTCCCTCTCATGACATGGACTACAGTCTCGCAAGGTTTAATATGTTAACTCTTTCTCATCTTATCTCAAAAGTATTCATATAGCTAGGGCAGGTTCGATATCCATTTCTAGCAAGGACTAGAGGTTTTGTTGTACTTGGCTACATAATTCATTATGTCATTCCAGGGCTTTAAAAGGTTTGTTCTTTATCTGAAATAGTTGCATAGAAAAAGATATTAGAGAACGAATTGTTATACACTTGGTTAAGTTGTGTTCCTTTCTGAATCACATAACTGAACACTTGAGAAATTATTGCATCAACATGCAGGACTTGTACTTGAGCAGATTAGAACCACGTCCTCCAAGTGACGCGAAGTACTTGCATGGTATTACTCAAATCCATTGCACGCATTGAGGTAAGGATTCACTGCTCGCTCTCTTCTCGTTGTCTCCAGTTATACATGCCTTATTTTTTTATGTTCGATCGAGTGTTTGCTTAATTAAACCTCATGAAGTACAATGGAGATTTCTTTTATTGGCCTTTTGTGACTTTCGTTTCTCATGTGAGCTGAAGATTTCCAATTCTTCCTTTTTGGCTGTATGCAACTGGCAGAAGCACATCTCAGGCACCATCGAGGCACAACAATTATTATCAGATTGTTTCATCAAACAACATGCACATTGAGAAGCAGTTCCATAAGTTGTATGTAGAAGTCAACCTGTTCAACCTGTGGTTCTTCAAGTATCAGATTAAAATGTAAGTGCAGATTGTAAGTGAAGTGATTAAAATGCAAACTTAAGTTGTTCTAAGGGTTTATACTCAGTTTCGTTGCAAGTATCAGTTGGATGGCTTTTTTCAGAACTGTTTCCAATTGGCATTCATCACTTGGACATGAGTTCGGGTCTCCTGAGGTTCGTACTTATACTTGGTGTGTTTCGCTTGTATGTGTAACTTCAAGTTTGTGTTGTTTTAACTGAATATAATTGTTGCCAAATGTAGGTGACGAAGATTGTCACAGACCGTATGCATAATTTTCTGCTCTTTCATATGCTCCAACAGAGGAAGTGCATCCTTAACTGTAAGCAATTCTTTTGATTTATCTAGGTATTGTATGTAATAAACAAACATAGCCGCACCAGCACAATGTAAGAAACAAGAACATATTTACATATGCAATCTTTCAGTTGTACAATTTGACACCTGATTTTCTTAATGCAACTTGTAACATGTCTTTGATGTCATGAGTTCCATTTCTTTGTAGAATGTTTTTGAGGTTTAAACCTATGGGAATGTCTGTGTGAATATAGAGTATGAGAATATCAGATTCAATTGCTGGATATAAAATGAATTAGGGTTTTGCAGGGAACTGGGTATTGATTGGGGGGAAATCAGTTTTGACTAGGTCAACGAAGACTTGACCTTTTTTTTTGTTGTTGCAAAAACATAGCAACGGAGGAAACATGTTGCTAAATATGAACCAGAACATCTATATCCTGTTCTACTAAAATATATCCCGGAATGACTATAAAATTAGCAACAGAGAAGAACAGTTTACATATGTTTCTATATTTTAATTCGCAACAGCTTCTTTCTGTTGCTACTTCCGTTGCTTACCAAAATTAGCAACAGAGTTAGAGCTGTTGCGGAAAACTGCGACAGGATGTTTAGCAACGACTAAAATCTTATTTAAGCTGTAGCTAATCGTTAAATTTGGTGTTGTGCATGTACATCTTGATCTGTCTCTGAAACTGAAAGTGGGAATGGGTGAGCACATCATCCCTAAAAGCAGTGCCCAATGGAAATAACAACTAACTTTCAAGTAATCATTAATATGATTTGAAGACAATGCAAGTTTTATCGAAAGTCGGTAATACAAGGAAAGACAATAAAACATAATGTAGAAACTTCTTCAAAGACATTCATAAATAAAAGTAAACATCCATGTATGAGATATGTGTTGCCGCACATAAGGGAAGAGTAATATTGCGGTGTATCACCCTAGCCATAGAATACTGAATATATAGAGGAAGAATAATATTGCGGTGTATCGCCCTAGCCGTGTAATATTGCGGTGTATCGCCCTAGCCATAGAATACTGATACTGTGTCGGCACACATCTCATACCACACAAAGCACACAAAGATATGCATGAATTTCACAACACAAAGATTAATTTGTAAAACAATAATGAATACAAGAGAGTTCGTTATCGATTCCCACCTCTTCTGATGACAAGCCTCGTTTACCTCGAGATCCACTGTAAAGACTCGCAAGCTTGTCAACGCTATTAGACCAGTCACGTGTCGAATTAGCCGATAATAACTCGACTAGTTTAACACGAACGATAATTAATAGGAATTAATCTAACAACGATCTAGATACAAAAATAGTACTGTTGAATAGATATCGAAAAGTTATGCGAATTAGGATACTCGAACGTGTCAATCAGATACCATACGAAGAAGTAATCATCAGATTGGTTTGAAGGGCAAAATAGTATTTTCACAAATAGACCAACCTGGAGTTCCCTTAGCGAAGAGAGTGGGTGCAATAGTATCATCCTTCATCTTATTTTCACCCGATCGAGAAGATAAAACACTTCTTTATTTTCTCTTTCTTTCCTATACTTCTTTCTTCTCGTTATTTCTTCTTCTTTCTTCTGCTCTTCCTCTGTTCTTCATTCTCTGATGGTTTGTGAATCAAATTGAAGATTTTGAGATCGAAACAAGGGGAGAAAGATCATGTAGTGACTTCCGGTGAACTAAGAGATATAATATTGATGTTGGAGAAGATTGAGTTGCTGTTATAAATTGAAAATCGGGTTTCTGAAGTTAGGGTGCGTAGAATTGATGATGATATAGTGATAATGAAGGATTAAGAACAATTGGGTTGCTGTTTAATTGGATTTTTAGTGTTATCTTGAAGAGTAATTCGAGTTTGATAATTAGGGTTTCTGCGTGTTGTATTGGAATTCGAATTAGCCAAAGATTGAGAAGATTTAGATAAAATTGTAAGATGGGATTGTTTAATTGAGACTTCTGAAGTGGTTGTGGTGATAAATTGAGAAGATAGATTTATGTTAAATGGAATTAGGGTTCTTGTGTTCTTCCCCAATTTGTAATTAGGGTTTCGGCGGAATTGGTTTGGTTAACTGGCAATTCAAAGGAAGCTAGTGAATGCGTTAGTTACTATGTCGTTTAAATTCCGTATTTGGTGTTGAATTGTGTATAATCTGATGTAGTTGAATAATGGGATGAGTTTAAGGAAGATGTTGATATTGTTGTTGTTATATTTAGATGAGTGAGTGATTTCAAGAGATGTGATTGGGTAACTGTGGTTGTATTTAGTCTGTATTTGAGATGATGAGTACTTCTTGTGAAGATGTACTTGGTGGTGGTTTGCTGAGTTAAGCTATCAGGTGGTGGTTTATGTGTGACAGGGATTTATGAATGAAGCTGTTGTTGATCTGAGTTGCAGATGTGTTAATTGAGCTCTTTGCTCAGCTGGTAATGGTTGTAAGTTTTAGGTTGGCTGATGGGTATGTGATGGAGATATGATTCTGGTATTGTGTGGTGTTTGAGTAGTGTTGATGGTTGGAGATGTTGTTGGTGCTGAGATGAAGTTGCAGGTGATGTTGGTTTGGTAATTACAAGGTTATGGAGTGGTTAAGGGAGTTGAATTGCAGATTTATGGGGTTAATGTGAACTGTAGGGTATGAGATTGGTGTCAATGCTGTGAGAGTGTAGTTGTAGAGTAAAAAGGGGATCATGGTGGTGATTCAGAAAAGAAGTGGAACTGCAGATGTAATCATATGGTGATAATATTATTAAAGTTCATAGAACTGTGATTGCAGATTAGGATTGTGTTGTGAAAATGAGTAAGAGAATGGTGTTACTGATTTGGAAACTAGTTGTATTTATAGTAGTTTATGGAGTGAATAGTTTCTGAAGTTTTAGTTCATGAAGAATGGTGAATTCAGAGTTGTAGATTGTATTTGTTGTGAAAGCTTGCAGCTACTGCAATTGCAGGTAGACAGTCTTTGTTTGTAAATTGAATTTGAAGTTTGTTTACTTTATTTTGAATTGATGTTGAAATATAAAATTGGTAGATGAAGGTGTAAGAATTAAACTTAGAGTGACCTGTAACATGGTGTGTTTAGTTAAGCCGTCTGACTGAACTTATTCAGTCTGACTCAGTTGTATTACTGTCTGACTTAAATCATCTGACTGAAGTAACTCAGTCTGAACCAGACTCAACTCACTGAGTTGACTCGTGCGACCAGATCGTTGACCAGACTTGACCCTGGACTTGACTTGACCCTTATTTCTGACTTACGTTGACTGTTGGCTGACCCGTGACTGTTAATTTGACCGTTAGTGACTGCTGGTTGACCAGATTGACCAGGCCTTAGATTATTGGGCCAGTTTGGTAGACATGGGCTTGGGCTTAAGGCTATTTTTCCTATTACGATGAATTGGACCCTTATGGTCTGATTTAGACTTTGATTCCTTCTACAAAGTTGTGGATATTCGTAAGGCTTAGCTAGTGGACTATAGAAACAACCTAATTCAATTAGCAAACCTTAGCTATGCTAAAGATAGATAAATAAAAGATGTAGAACCTTAAATGGGCCTAGAATCAATAGAAAGACTTGTATGTTTCTTGTGTGAGCCTTTTGGGCTAGATTCTTAAACTTCTTGTGTGATTAACAGTTAGTCTATATTAACAACGATCGATTCAAATGATGAACCGGTGGATCGTAGATCTCGAGGTAGGCGTGACTTGTCATCAAAAGAGGTGGGAATACATTTGACTCTTTTGTAACCATTATTGTTGTTTTTACAAAAGTTTATGCTTAACAAACTCATGCATTGTCTGTCCGTGCATTCCATGCTTTGTTTAAATTGTATTATGATAATTCTGTTGATTCTGTGAATCTTTCCACGATTTGGAAAGGACTTGTAATGTTTTGTTTGTCATTATGAATTGTTATGGGAAATGAGAATTTCTACTTGTGGTATATAGGATACGCTCCTTCACAATTATATCTACATGAATTCAGCTTTTATTGCTTAGAGTGGGTCATCATGGTCTTGGTGATATCAATAGCTAATGAGTGTGGTTAGCACGAATATTATACATTGTTTGAAGAAGGAGTTTGTCCATATACATATTGTTTATTTTAGTGACTTGGTCACTATTTATTGTTTGGGAAAACATTATAGTTTTCCAACTCTTGTCATGATTACTTAAAAAGTTAAATGTTATTCCTGCTGGGCACCCCTTTTAGGGATGATGTGCTCACCCATTCCCATTTTCAGTTTCAGAGACATATCAGAGTTGCAACGGAAGCTTCGAGGAGTTGGGTCCATTAGTTGGTTGACTTCGGATATGTTTATTATGTTGCGTATTATATTTGTAAACCAAATGATTATTGTGTATGTATCATTTGTGAGAAGTTTCTTGTATATATGTATTTCCGAGCGGGGCTAGTTTTGAGTTAAGTTTTGTAGCAGATTTCTTAACTGATTGTTTAAGTAAATGATTTAGATTCTTAGAGCCTCTTTATTTAGTTAATCTCTTGGATTAGTCAACTGCTAGCTTCGGAGGCACTACATCCACGATCAACTGGTTCATCCTTGAATCGATCGTTGTTAATATAGACTAATTGTTAATCACACAAGAAGTCTAAGAAACAAGCCAAAATGGCTCACACAAGAATCATACAAGTCTATCTAATGGTTCTAAGCCCATTTATGATTCTACACCGTTTTATTATCTATCTCTAGCATATATAACGTTTACATATTCAAGTAGGATGCTTCTATAGTCCATTATCTAAGTCTTATGAGTATCTACAACTTTGAAGAAGAATCCAAAGGCTAACTCAGACCACAAAGGTCCAATACATGTTCATTAAGAAAACTGGCTATAAGCCCAAGTTCACTAAACATGCCCATTAAGTTAAGGCTGAAAAAGCAGGGGTCTAACAGCACCACCCAATATTTCGCTTAGCAATCTGTATGGACTAACTCCGAAATACTTTGTTAGAGAATCAACTAGACAGTCAGACTCAATCTAGATAAAATTATCTCAAGGAGTTAATATCTCTCTCTTGATTTGATCTTTACTCAAGCTAAAAACAATAGCGAGTCTTTATCAAATACAAGGAATACTTTGACGGTACCAAAGACCAATGTCCAAGGATCAATCAATATCAATCAACAACCAAATGTTGGATTTCCAATTGATGATCACAACCTGTATTATTTCAATTATATAAAATATAATACGGAAAAGAAATAACACAGACACCAGAAATTTTGTTAACGAGGAAACCGCAAATGCAAAAAAACCTCGGGACCTATTCCAGATTGAATACACACTGTATTAATCCGCTACAGACACTAGCCTACTGCAAACTAACTTCGGACTGGACTATAGTTGAACCCCAATCAGTCTCCCACCGATCCAAGGTACAGTTGTACTCCTACGCCTATGATCCCAGCAGGATACTGCGCACTTGATTCCCTTAGCTGATCTCACCCACAACCAAGAGTTGATGCAACCCAAAATCACAGACTTGATAATAAACAGATCTGTCTCACACAGAAAATTCTATCAAAGGATAAATGTGTCTCCCACAGATAAAACCTAGGTTTTGTTCCGTCTTTTGATATAAAATCAAGGTGAACAGGAACCAATTGATAATCCGGTCTTATATTCTCGAAGAACAGCCTAGATTATTCAATCACCTCTCTACAATCCTTCCTGACTACACAAGCGGTTGTCGAGGAATCACAAACAGTGAGACGAAGATGTTTGTGACTTCTTTATCTTGCCTATCGGAGAACTCTCACGATCTCAAGCCAATCAATCGATTGTGCTCGTACGATAGAAGATGCAATATCATATCACACAACTACGATAAAGTAGTATCGGTCTGGCTTCACAATCCCAATGAAGTCTTTAAGTCGTTAACCTGATTTTAGAGAAGAAAATCAAAGGTTAATGAAGATCGACACTAGCGAGCGCACTAGTAGCACATAAACGTGTGGGGATTAGTTTTGCACAATGCTAGATGTCTCCTTTATATAGCCTTCAAATTAGGGTTTTTCTTTAGTTACAAAGCAATCCTTATTCACTGTTAGATGAAAACCTGATTTAGATTCAAGATAATATTTCTCAACCTTTAGATCGAAAACTTAGCTTGTCACACACACTTAGGTAGACGTTTACTGGGTTTGTGAAAACCATGCCCAAATGTGTACGTGTATGTTGGTTCAACATAGTAACCCAAAAGGTTAAACATATGAGAATTTCATATTAACCTTGTTCTTCTTCACCATAACTAGTTCAATTGACTCAAATGAACTAGTTAAAAAGTTGTTCAATTGCTATGAGATCTTATGTAACTACACAAGACACAATTAAAACAAAGATGATTCGATTCGATTGAATCGGCTCATGAACATTATAGCCACGGTTTGCATAAAACATTCCTTAGTAATTTAATGTTTCATGTTCAGAGCATATCTTAAGATCATAACCTCTTAAGTTCACAAACAAGTTCGCGGACTTAAGTTAATCAGTTGAGTTTTCCAAACTCAGTAGAAGTTATCGGAAAGAGAACTTCCGCCAGTTCGCCGACTGAGTTCGCGAACTTAGCACACAAACGAGTTTTGGAAAATCCAGCAGAAATTCTCGGTCGAGAATTCCGACAGTTCGCGGACTTGGCAAGCCAATTTCATAATCCTCTCGATTTCTCTTGATCAACAAAATTCGAAAACTTCGGTTCAAGGAATACATGGTTATGTAATCTAAACTCGTATTTCAATCATTGATACATTCTCAGAGGACGCTATGTAGCCGTTATTCACAGATCGATTCACGTCAGAGCAATTCTCAAAGTGATTGAAACTTTTGATGACTTTCGTCACTAGGTGAAGATAAACTTGATCAAAGCGAAACGCATTACCAACACACGATTTCGAGATAAAGGATAAGCAATGAATGCTCAGTTCGAAATGTCAAATGTGTATGATCTAGTCTATATAACATACGACTTTTGTCTCATAAGAAGTAGGAGATAGAAGAGATAGACTTTTGAGTGATAGATAAGTTCAAGTCTTCACATACCTTTTTGTTGATGAAGTTCCACGGTTCCTTGTATAGATCTTCGTCGTTGTATGATGAATCGCCATGAAGTTCTTGATCTCAACTACACTTTTCTATCCTAGTCCGACTTAGCTATGTAGGCTAGAAATCAAGACTTATAGTTTTGATCACTAACATTGACAAACATGCTTGAGATAGCAACACATGCGAGGTTGACCGAGTTATGCTCTAACAATCTCCGCCTTTGTCAATTTTAGTGACAAAACTATTAATACATATGGAATACAAAAAAAGATAAACTTTAGTGGCTCCTATTCCATAGTCTAATCTTCAACGTTCCCTGAAATCTTCGTCCTTCCAAGTAATCCAATGATCCCAAAGGTTGTAAGTTTAACACCATCATTGTTGAAGATCCGTATCTATAACAATGAGAGAAATCGAGATTCTCGATCATTATTATACATTGTCATAGTATTATTATATAACATCAAAGTCCAATTGTATCACGACTTTAACAATAATACTACGGTGATATGTATCACCCCCCTTAGTCAATACTCCATCTCGATCATGGAAACCACTCCCCCTTACACAATGATCCGAAAACCATATGTATTTATAGTGTGAACTACAATATTTCTCCCACTTTTTGTCAATAAAATTCGCAAAGGTATAAGAATGGGATCATAATGAAATTTCTACAAGAGACATTTCATGACCAAAAGAAAAATACATACCAACTTAATTTAGATGCAATCTAATAGCCGAAGCTAACATCATTCATCAAGGAGTTTTAAGATACAAGAGAACCCTTATAAAATTCCACAGCCGCATTCCCCGCAAGATATTACCATCAAGCACAAGTTCAAAAGAACTCTCCTCCATTTGATGTCATTCCCGAGAGAACAACAAGAGCGACCTTAATTTCGAAAGAAAAGAAGGATTTTTTATTGGACACCAAAAACCATAGGAATGATTTTCTATATCCAAAGCTCAACCAAATCAACCACAAGTAAACCCATGATTAATTCAATTGGAATACGCAACTAAATCAAACCACAAAAGTGATCAATTTAATTGAAAGTGCCCAACATAAGTAAACTCACGGAGCTACGACTAAGTCAATCACACGGAGATGACTAACTTAACCGTTCAAATACTCAACATGGAAAACCTTACGGAATATATGACTAAATTAACCGAAGAACATGATAGTGTAGCCTTTCATATACTCAACACAAGAACTTGTGAAATATATGAAAACTCAACTAGATTAATTACAAGAGAACCTATAATTAATCTAATTGGAATACAAACAACCAAACTGATCACCGAAGTAATCAATTTAATTATTTTGGGCTCAATAAGAGAACTTATGGAACCCCGACTAAGTTCATCATAGAATATGACAACCTTAACCGTACATGTACTCGAATAAAAAGAAAACTTATGGAGTACAACTAAATAACCAAACAGTTGATTAATTTAGTTCTAATGCTCGACATATAGCATCTTATGGAACAACCAACAAAGCCAAGGTAAATCGACTTAGTTGTAAGGTGCTCAACATAAGACACATAATGGAGCCTTCACGGTAAAACATAATAAAATGGATCAATGAAGATCAATACCGTGGATAACATATAAGGATCCATTCTATTTTCCATCATAACGACATAATAGACTTTATCCTTGTTGAACAAAAGATTTTATCCTATTTTCCATCAAATACATGACTGCATAGGCATAACTTTTGTATATGTCAAAAGTCTATTCGTCCTTTCATCAATACGAATACCGATTCATTAACGACTTTACTTTTGACCGCAATATGGGACCTTCAAGTTCACGGACGTAAACAATACATATCCCATAAAAATATTGCAATATCACAAACCATTAAAATACTGCAATAAACATCATCCTCCCAATATTTTTAGAATTTAAAACCAATAAACCTAAAAAATAACATAAGAAGATGAAAATTATAGCTATGTGTAGTCATAATCATCGCTATTCAAAGCACTAGTTATTCTTCCAACTAATCCAAAAAGAAGACATCCTAGGCATCTAAAAAGACAAGCTAGAGAGAATCAGACTCCATTGTTTCCCTGACAGCGAATAGGGATAAAGGCACAACAAGATCCTCACAAGATAAGGATTCTTCCGGCTTGTGAACGACAACCTTCCCTGCATTATCAGAGAGATGATTGTCTTTACGAAGAACATTGATTTGAGATTTTATGAGACCAAGGTCAGACACAACCTTTTCCAACTCAGATTTCACTTTATCAAGACCTTTTAGAGTATCAACAAGCTGTTGGTTTGCTTCCCCAAAGTACTTAAGAAAGTCATGAACAACTTCAGCAGAGTTCATATCATCCTTCTCAACATCTTCATGAGAATAAGAAAATAAGCATGAAGCATTGGGATGATCTTCATCTACAAGTGTTCTCTTCTTCTTGGAATCAACCTCAACACCTTTGTCAAGAAATCCTTTTGCAAAACCACCATAGCAAGAAGAGGAGGAAGACATTCTTGAAAATCCAAAAACCACCAGGAGTACACGTACGTGACTTGCAACCCTAAGAAGTTGGATATATATTCTTTGGGGACAGCAATTTAGGTTTCAAACAAAAACTGTTGACTCGGGCCAGAACGGAATCCGTTCTCGTACAACAAGTACCCAAGAAATAAATTCCTTCAACAAATTGAAAACATGACCTAAAAACACGTTTTAAAACAGTATGCAACAACTTCGGTTGAATCTTAGTGGATATGTCAACAAAAGTTTAGCTATGAACGATAAGAAAATAGCTTAACTTAACAGATGCAAGCAACGAGTATACCTGTTTTTAACACAACTTACTCAACAGGATTTTATATGAGTAAGTTCTCGAACCTTGTGATTAATTAGCACAAGTACGAGCCCCAGGCTCCTTACGAGGTTTATGTCTTTTGTTAAGTTTGTATTTCTTCTTAGTCTTAGAAAGGGATCCTGTTTGACATGAAAAATTATCATAAAATTTATTGTCATCAAAAGAAGAGACATAGTTAGAGTTCTTACCGGAAGCGTCTTTACATGAGAAAGAAGATAATCTGTTGACAAGATTTTTGTATCTTACAATTATCTCTATAATATCCTTTCTTATCTTATCAATTCTCCTTTCTTATGGAATGATTTTCTCAAAAGGAACAATGTTGCATTTAGAGACAAGGCGTCGAACTTCCTTAGAACGACGTTTATTAAGACGTCTATTCTGCCCTTGAACATTGGAGTAACACACTGTACTGACTTTCCTGGTAGCATACACAGGATACGTACGAAAAAAATTGTCTCAATCATACGGATGTCAGTCACACCTTTAGGAATCAAATCTAGGGTGTGTTGAAGTTGAACTAAGAAGTCTTTATTCAACTTGGAGTTTCTTTTTTGTCTAACAGAGCACTTGGTCTCACAGACGAGACATACCTTTTGATCATAAGAATGATTGGAGGAAGTTGTCTTAATATCATCATCAGAAGATTTTCTTTTTTTACAGACTGTCCTAAGTTTGGTGGAAATATTAGCAACACCTGTTTTTACTTCTGAATGTAAAGCATTAGAAGTTCTTGGTATATTAGACTGCATTGAACAACCTTGAATGGAGAGTTTATTCAAACGACGTTCTATATCCAAGGCATCTTTTTCGAGGATGGCCTCAAGAGTTAAGCACGAAGAATGATCTTCAACATTTCCTTGGACTTTGCAATCTCTTACAACACCAAGAAGAACATTGACATGGTGTTTTAGCTGATCCAATCTGAGAGATTGAATTCTAACAAGATTTAGAATCAAATTACTCTCTTCAGTTGTATCCCACTCATTAGAAGAGAAGGTCTCTTTCGAAGGGAGATCAAGAACACACCTGCCATTGTTTGTCTGTCTCGTCGAACCACAAGTTTTTTCTATATTCGAGATAGAATAGATTTTCTCTTTAATAGAATTAGACAAGAGAGAATCTTTATTACTGGTGACGCGTTTATCAGAGATATTACTCTTGTCCATAGAGTCAGATCGCTACAAACACAGACTGATGAGGTCTTAAACGCGTTTGCCGGCTCTGATACCAATTGAAAAAGCGGGGGTCTAACAACAACACCCAATATTTTACTTAGCAATCTGTATGGACTAACTCCGAAATACTTTTCTAGAGAATCAACTATACAGTCATACTCAATCTAGATAAAAGTATCTCAAGGAGTTAATATCTCTCTGTTGATTTGATCTTTACTCAAGCTAAAAACATAGCGAGTCTTTATCAAATACAAGGAATACTTGGACGGTACCAAAGACCAATGTCCAAGGATCAATTAATATCAATCAACAATCAAAGGTTGGATTTCCAATTGATGATCACGAACGAACAACCTGTATTATTTCAATTATATAAAATATAATGCGGAAAATAAATAACGTTGACACCAGAAATTTTGTTAACGAGGAAACCACAAATGCAGAAAAACCCCGGGACCTAGTCCAGATTGAATACACACTGTATTAAGACTCTACAGACACTAACCTACTACAAACTAACTTCGGACTGGACTATAGTTGAACCCCAATCAGTCTCTCACCGATCCAAGGTACAGTTGTACTCCTACGCCTCTGATCCCAGCAGGATACTGCACACTTGATTCCCTTAACTGATCTCACCCACAACCAAGAGTTGCTGCAACCCAAAATCACAGACTTGATAATAAACAGATCTGTCTCACACAGAAAAGTCTATCAAAGGATAAATATGTCTCCCACAGATAAACCCTAGGTTTTGTTCTGTCTTTTCATATAAAATCAAGGTGAACAAGAACCAATTGATAATCCGGTCTTATATTCCCGAAGAACAACCTAGATTAATCAATCACCTCTCTACAATCCTTCCTGATTACACAAGCGGATTGTCGAGGAATCACAAACAGTGAGACGAAGATGTTTGTGACTTCTTTATCTTTCCTATCGGAGAACTCTCACGATCTCAAGCCAATCAATCGATTGTACTCGTACGATAGAAGATGCAAGATCAGATCACACAACTACGATAAAGTAGTATTGGTCTGGCTTCACAATCCCAATGAAGTCTTTAAGTCGTTAACCTGATTTTAGAGAAGAAAATCAAAGGTTAATGGAGATCGACTCTAGCGGGCGCACTAGTAGCACATAAACGTGTGGGGATTAGTTTTGCACAATGCTAGATGTCTCCTTTATATAGCCTTCAAATCAGGGTTTTACCTTAGTTACAAAGCAATCCTTATTCACCGTTAGATGAAAACCTGATTTAGATTCAAGATAAATTCTCAACCGTTAGATCGAAAACTTAGTTTGTCACACACACTTAGGTAGACGTTTACTGGGTTCGTGAAAACCATGCCCAAATGTGTACGTGTATGTTGGTTCAA
The DNA here is from genome assembly GCF_003573695.1 of Papaver somniferum. Lineage (NCBI taxonomy): Eukaryota > Viridiplantae > Streptophyta > Magnoliopsida > Ranunculales > Papaveraceae > Papaver > Papaver somniferum. The sequence continues at coordinate 90,149,488 of NC_039367.1, forward strand.
CATAGTAACCCAAAAGGTTAACCATATGAGCATTTCATATTAACCTTGTTCTTCTTCACCATAACTAGTTCAATTGACTCAAATGAACTAGTTAAAAAGTTGTTCAATTGCTATGAGATCTTATGTAACTACACAAGACACAATTGAAACAAAGATGATTCGATTCGATTGAATCGGCTCATGAACATTATAGCCACGGTTTGCATAAAATATTCCTTAGTAATTTAATGTTTCATGTTCAGAGCACATCTTAAGATCATAACCTCTTAAGTTCACAAACAAGTTCGCGGATTTAAGTTAATCAGTTGAGTTTTCCAAACTCAGTAGAAGTTCTCGGAAAGAGAACTTCCGCCAGTTCGCCGACTGAGTTCGCGGACTTAGCACACAAACGAGTTTTGGAAAATCCAGCAGAAATTCTCGGTCGAGAACTTCCGACAGTTCGCGGACTTGGAAAGCCAATTTCACAGTCCTCCCGATTTCTCTTGATCAACAAAATTCAAAAAATTCGGTTCAAGTAATACATGTTTATGTAATCTAAATTCGTATTTCAATCATTGAGACATTCTCAGAGGACGCTATGTAGCCGTTATTCACAGATCGATTCACGTCAGAGCAATTCTCAAAGTGATTGAAACTTTTGACGACTTTCCTCACTAGGTGAAGATAAACTTGATCAAAGCGAAACGCATTACCAACACACGATTTCGAGATAAAGGATAAGCAATGAATGCTCAGTTCGAAATGTCAAATGTGTATGATCTAGTCTATATAGCATACGACTTTTGTCTCATAAGAAGTAGGAGATAGAAGAGATAGACTTTTGAGTGATAGATAAGTTCAAGTCTCCACATAGCTTTTTGTTGATGAAGTTCCATGGTTCCTTGTATAGATATTCGTCGTAGTATGATGAATCGCCATGAAGTCCTTGAGATCAACTACACTTTTCTATCCTAGTCCGAGACTTAGCTATGTAGGCTAGAAATCAAGACTTATAGTTTTGATCACTAACATTTACAAACATGCTTGAGATAGCAACGCATGCGAGGTTGACCGAGTTATGCTCTAACAATCTCCCCCTTTGTCAATTTTAGTGACAAAACTATTAATACATATAGAATACAAAAAGGATAAACTTTAGTGGCTCCTATTCCATAGTCTAATCTTCAACGTTCCTTGAAATCTTCGTCCTTCCAAGTACTCCGATGATCCCAAAGGTTGTAAGTTTAACACCATCGTTGTTGAAGATCCGTATCTATAACAATGAGAGAAATCGAGATTCTCGATCATTATTATACAGTGTCATAGTATTATTATATAACATCAAGTCCAATTGTATCACGACTTTAACAACAATACTACGGTGATATGTATCACCCCCTTAGTCAATACTCCATCTCGATCACGGAAACCACTCCCCCTTACACAATGATCCGAAAACCATATGTATTTATAGTGTGAACTACAATATTTCTCCCCCTTTTTGTCAATAAAATTCGCAAAGGTACAAGAATGGGATCATAATGAAATTTCTACAAGAGACTTTTCATGACCAAAAGAAAAATACATACCAACTTAATTTAGATGCAATCTAATAGCCGAAGCTAACATCATTCATCAAGGAGTTTTAAGATACAAGAGAACCCCTATAAAATTCCACAGCCGCACTCCCGGCAAGATATTACCATCAAGCACAAGTTCAAAAGAACTCTCCTCCATTTGATGTCATTCCCGAGAGAACAACAAGAGCGACCTTAATTTCGAAAGAAAAGAAGGATTTTTTATTGGACACCAAAAACCATAGGAATGATTTTCTATATCCAAAGCTCAACCAAATTAACCACAAGTAAACCCATGATTAATTCAATTGGAATACGCAACTAAATTAAACCACAAAAGTGATCAATTTAATTGAAAGTGCTCAACATAAGTAAACTCACGGAGATACGACTAAGTCAATCACACGGAGATGACTAACTTAACCGTTCAAATACTCAACATGGAAAACCTTACGGAATATATGACTACATTAACCAAAGAACATGATAGTGTAGCCTTTCATATACTCAACACAAGAACTTGTGAAATATATGAAAACTCAACTAGATTAATTACAAGAGAACCTATAATTAATCTAATTGGAATACAAACAACCAAACTGATCACCGAAGTAATCAATTTAATTATTTTGGGATCAATATAAGAGAACTTATGGAACCCCGACTAAGTTCATCATAGAATATGACAACCTTAACCGTACATGTACTCGACATAAGAAAGAAAACTTATGGAGTACAAACTAAATAACCAAACAGGTTGATTAATTTAGTTCTTAATGCTCGACATATAGCATCTTATGTAACAACCAACAAAGCAAAGGTAAATCGACTTAGTTGTAAGGTGCTCAACAGAAAACACATAATGGATCCTTCACGGTAAAACATAATAAAATGGATCAATGAAGATCAATACCGTGGATAACATAAAAGGATCTATTCTATTTTCCATCATAGCGACATAATAGACTTTATCCTTGTTGAATAAAAGATTTTATCCTATTTTCCATCAAATACATGACTGCATAGGCATAACTTTTGTATATGTCAAAAGTCTATTCGTCCTTTCATCAATACGAATACCGATTCATTAACGACTTTACTTTTGACCGCAATATGGGACCTTCAAGTTCACGGACGTAAACAATACATATCCCATAAAAATATTGCAATATCACAAACCATTAAAATACTGCAATAAACATCATCCTCCAAATATTTTTAGAATTTAAAACCAATAAACCTAAAAAATAACATAAGAAGATGAAAACGAATATAGCTATGTGCAGTCACAATCATCGCTATTCAAAGCACTAGTTATTCTTCCAACTAATCCAAAAAGAAGACATCTTAGGCATCTAAAAAGACAAGCTAGAGAGAATCAGACTCCATTGTTTCCCTGACAGCGAATAGGGACAAAGGCACAACAAGATCCTCACAAGATAAGGATTCTTCCGGCTTGTTAACCACAACCTTCCCTGCATTATCAAAGAGATGGTTCTCTTTACGAAGATCATTGATTTGAGATTTTATGAGACCAAGGTCAGACACAACCTTTTCCAACTCAGATTTCACTTTATCAAGACCTTTTGGAGTATCAACAAGCTGTTGTTTTGCTTCCCCAAAGTACTTAAGAAAGTCATGAACAACTTCAGCAGAGTTCATATCATCCTTCTCAACATCTTCATGAGAATAAGCAAAGAAGCATGAAGCATTGAGATGATCTTCATCTACAAGTGTTCTCTTCTTCTTGGAATCAACCTCAACACCTTTGTCAAGAAATCCTTTTGCAAAACCACCATAGCAAGAAGAGGAGGAAGACATTCTTGAAAATCCAAAAACCACCAGGAGTACACGTACTTGACTTGCAACCCTAAGAAGTTGGATATATATTCTTTGGAGACAACAATTTAGGTTTCAAACAAAAACTGGTGACTCGGGCCAGAACGGAATCCGTTCTAGTACAACAAGTACCCAAGAAATAAAGTCCTTCAACAAATTGAAAACATCACCTAAAAACACGTTTTAAAACAGTATGCAACAACTTCTTTTGAATCTTAGCGGATCTGTCAACACAAGTTTAGTTATGAACGATAAGAAAATAGCTTAACTTAACAGATGCAAGCAACGACTATACCTGTTTTTAACACAACTTACTCAACAGGATTTTATATGAGTAAGTTCTCGAACCTTGTGATTAATTAGCACAAGTACGAGCCCCAGGCTCATTACGAGGTTTATGTCTTTGGTTAAGTTTGTATTTCCTCTTAGTCTTAGAAAGGGATCCTGTTTGACATGAGAAATTATCATAAAATTTACTGTCATCAAAATAAGAGACATAGTTAGAGTTCTTACCGGAAGTGTCTTGATATGAGGAAGAAGATAATATGTTGACAAGCTCTTTGTATCTTACAATTATCTCTATAATATCCTTTCTTATCTTATCAATTCTCCTTTCTTCTGGAATGATTTTCTCAAAAGGAACAATGTTGCATTTAGAGACAAGGCGTCGAACTTCCTTAGAACGACGTTTATTAAGACGTCTATTCTGCCCTTGAACATTGGAGGAACACACTGTACTGACTTTCCTGGTAGCATACAAAGGATACGTACGAAAACCAATTGTCTCAATCATACAGATGTCAGTCACAACTTTAGGAATCAAATCTAGGGTGTGTTGAAGTTGAACTAAGGAGTCTTTATTCAACTTGGAGTTTCTTTTTTGTCTAACAGAGCACTTGGTCTCATAGACGAGACATACCTTTTGATCATAAGAATGATTGGAGGAAGTTGTCTTAATATCATCATCAGAAGATTTGTGTTTTTCACAGAATGTCCTAAGTTTAGTGGAAATATTAGGAACACCTGTTTTTACTTCTGAATGTAAAGCATTAGAAGTTCTTGGTATATTAGACTGCTTTGAACAACCTTGAATGGAGAGTTTATTCAAACGACGTTCTATATCCAAGGCATCTTTTTCGAGGCTGGCCTCAAGAGTTAAGCACGAAGAATGATCTTCAGCATTGCCATGGACTTTGCAATATCTTACAACGCCAAGAAGAACATTGACTTGGTGTTTTAGCTGATCCAATCTGAGAGCTTGAATTCTAACAAGATTTAAAATCAAATTACTCTCTTCAGCTGTATCCCACTCATTAGAAGAGAAGGTTTCTTTCGAAGGGAGATCAAGAACACACCTGCCATTGTTTGTCTGTCTCGTCGAACCACAAGGTTTTTCTATATTCGAGATAGAATAGATTTTCTCTTTAATAGAATTAGACAAGAGAGAATCTTTATTACTGGTGACGCGTTTATCAGAGATAGTACTCTTGTCCATAGAGTCAGATCGCTACAAACACAGACTAATGATATATTAAATGTGTTTGCGGCTCTGATACCAATTGAAAAAGCGGTGGTCTAACAACACCAACCAATATTTTTCTTAGCAATCTGTATGGACTAACTCCGAAATACTTTGCTAGAGAATCAACTAGACAGTCAGACTCAATCTAGACAAAAGTATCTCAAGGAGTTAATATCTCTTTCTTGATTTGATCTTTACTCAAGCTAAAAACATAGCGAGTCTTTATCAAATACAAGGAATACTTGGACGGTACCAAAGACCAATGTCCAAGGATCAATTAATATCAATCAACAATCAAAGGTTGGATTTCCAATTGATGATCACGAACGAACAACCTGTATTATTTCAATTATATAAAATATAATGCGGAAAAGAAATAACGCAGACACCAGAAATTTTGTTAACGAGGAAATCGCAAATGCAGAAAAACCCTGGGACCTAGTCCAGATTGAATACACACTATATTAAGCCTCTACAGACACTAGCCTACTGCAAACTAACTTCGGACTGGACTATAGTTGAACCCCAATCAGTCTCCCACCGATCCAAGGTACAGTTGTACTCCTACGCCTATGATCCCAGCAGGATACTGCGCACTTGATTCCCTTAGCTGATCTCACCCACAACCAAGAGTTGCTGCAACCCAAAATCACAGACTTGATAATAAACAGATCTGTCTCACACAGAAAAGTCTATCAAAGGATAAATATGTCTCCCACAGATAAACCCTAAGTTTTGTTCTGTCTTTTCATATAAAATCAAGGAGAACAGGAACCAATTGATAATCCGGTCTTATATTCCCGAAGAACATCCTAGATTAATCAATCACCTCTCTACAATCCTTCCTGACTACACAAGCGTATTGTCGAGGAATCACAAACAGTGAGACGAATATGTTTGTGACTTCTTTATCTTGCCTATCGGATAACTCTCACGATCTCAAGCAAATCAATCGATTGTACTCGTACGATAGAAGATGCAAGATCAGATCACACAACTACGATAAAGTAGTATCGGTCTGGCTTCACAATCCCAATGAAGTCTTTAAGTCGTTAACCTGATTTTAGAGAAGAAAATCAAAGGTTAATGGAGATCGACTCTAGCGGGTGCACTAGTAGCACATAAACGTATGGGTATTAGTTTTGCACAATGCCAGATGTCTCCTTTATATAGCCTTCAAATCAGGGTTTTGCCTTAGTTACAAAGCAATCCCTATTCACTGTTAGATGAAAACATGATTTAGATTCAAGATAATATTTCTCAACCGTTAGATCGAAAACTTAGCTTGTCACACACACTTGGGTAGACGTTTACTGGGTTCGTGAAAACCATGCCCAAACGTGTACGTGTATGTTGGTTCAACATAGTAACCCAAAAGGTTAACCATATGAGAATTTCATATTAACCTTGTTCTTCTTCACCATAACTAGTTCAATTGACTCAAATGAACTAGTTAAAGAGTTGTTCAATTTTTATGAGATCTTATATAACTACACAAGACACAATTTAAACAAAGATGATTCGATTCGATTGAATCGGCTAATGAACATTATAGCCACGGTTTGCATAAAACATTCCTTAGTAATTTAATGTTTCATGTTCAGAGCACATCTTTAGATCATAACCTCTTAAGTTCACAAACAAGTTCGCAGGCTTAAGTTAATCAGTTGAGTTTTCCAAACTCAGCAGAAATTCTCGGAAAGAGAACTTCCGCCAGTTCGCGGACTGAGTTCGCGGACTTAGCACACAAACGAGTTTTGGAAAATCCAGCATAAATTCTCAGTAGAGAACTTCCGACAGTTCGCGGACTTGGCAAGCCAATTTCACAATCTTCCCGATTTCTCTTGATCAACAAAATTCGGAAACTTCGGTTCAAGGAATACATGGTTATGTAATCTAAACTCTTATTTCAATCATTGAGACATTCTCAGAGAACGCTATGTAGCCGTTATTCACAGACCGATTCACGTCAGAGCAATTCTCAAAGTGATTGAAACTTTTCATGACTTTCATCACTAGGGGAAGATAAACTTGATCAAAGCGAAACGCTTTACCAACACACGATTTCGAGATAAAGGATAAGCAATGATTGCTCAGTTCGAAATGTCAAATGTGTATGATCTAGTCTATATAGCATACGACTTTTGTCTCATAAGAAGTAGGAGATAGAAGAGAGAGACTTTTGAGTGATAGATAAGGTCAAGTCTCCACATACCTTTTTTTTTTTGATGAAGTTCCACGGTTCCTTGTATAAATATTCGTTGTTGTATGATGAATCGCCATGAAGTCCTTGAACTCATCTACACTTTTCTATCCTAGTCTAAGACTTAGGTATGTAGGCTAGAAATCAAGACTTATAGTTTTGATCACTAACATTGACAAACATGCTTGAGATAACAACGCATGCGAGGTTGACCGAGCTATGCTCTAACAAAAGCCCAGTCCAATCGGATCTACTAACAATCACTAACTGCTAATCTAACAGTTAGCAGGTCTCTAACAGTCAACATAGTCAAGGTCCGATCAAATGGTCCACTGATTCAAACATGAATCGGTCAAGGTCAGCTCATTTAGGGTTAACTCAGTCAAACAAACTGAGTCAGATGAGCCATACAACTGACTGGGGTTACAACTTAGCTAAAACAGATTCAATCAGCTAAACTGAATGCAATCTGGCCAAGGCCATTACACAGGCCAAAACTTGAGATGCACCATAATGGTGTATCAACAACAAATAACACAAATCCGAAGCTCTATTACAAATTCAATTCTACCAGATAACTACAAGATTATTTCTTAATCACAATAGAGCCTAACTGCAAATGCAGTAGTTGCAAGCTTCCAAGCTTTCACAGGAGTACAATATACAATTATGTGATCACTAATAAACTAAGCTCAACCTCAGCTTCATCAATACAAGTCATCTAGACCACCAATTCAAATCACAACCATATACCCTTCATTAGAAGTACCAAACCATCACACTTCTCATTCCAACAACACTACCAATTTGATTTCATTTACAACTCCCAGAACCTGACATTCATCTATAACTCCACCCATTCTCAATTATCTGCATCTGCAACTTAACAGAACCATTACCATCTTTCCATCTACAGACCTCCAATCATTTCCTTGCATTCGACAACAACAACATCGTCACTTAATTCAATCTCATATCCACTTAGATCATTCATCTACACTATAACCCATATATCCATTACCACCAATAGCGTTCAACCTACCTCCCTGTAATTCATCTTCTGCTCAGAAATATCAATTCAGATATACATATATTCAAATCAAGTAAACCTTCACTTCAATTACCAATTCTCATAATATGTAACCAGCCAACCCTGCACCTGTGAACACCAGCACTGACAGTTTCATTTTTGTGCAATAACAACATCACCACGAACATGTTCTTCACCACAAGCCATTTACAACAGACTATTACAGTTTCGTTTTATATCAAATCAATTCTTAACTTCATAAGCATTCACATAATCTCAATAATGAATATGAACTAATTCTGCTGATAAGAACATTATTTACCTCAATCAAGTTCTGCTCGAGCAATTGGAACCGATTTCCTCTTCACTTAATTTGATTCAACACAGCACAACACCACCTCCTCCCTAAATCATCTGTTCAATTATCAAAACCCTAATTCATAATTTGGGAAAGAACACATGAACCTTAATTATCTTCAATCTCAAACTCAAACTCAAGACATCAATCAAACCCTTCTATTAAGCAAACCCATCTCATAATTCCGTTTAACTCTTCTTAATTCTTACTCAATCGAATTCCAACCCAACTCAGGAACCCTAATTCTTGATTCAATCAACGGAACAACTTCAAAGCCTCAATTAAACATAAACCCATCTCAATTCCTTCCCCTAGGACACTAATTCCATCTCTTAATTCTTCTCTGAGCTTCTCGTAGAAACCCTAGCTTCTAATTCCCTTCCTCATTCGAGTCTGAATCTACCACAAACACCATCACCATCACCAACGACTACTGCAAGATCTTCTCCACCTTCTGCTGATTACAAAACTTCCATTTGATTTCTCTCAAAAACGCAGAAGAAGAAGAACAAGAGAAGAAAGAATAAGAGAGAAGAAGAAAGAAGAAGGAAAATGAAGAAGAATAAAGAGAATGAGAGTTTATCCTCTCGGTTTGGTCTTGATATAAGGCCGACCAGATTCACTAAGACACCCACTCGCTTCGACACGTGCAACCACAAGGATAATATCCAAAGTTACTATTTTACCCTCTGAAAACAAGCTGATAGATCTTCTCCACCCAGTGTCCGAATGACGCGTGCGAGCAGTCCATTTCGTATAACTTTTCAAGATCTATCCAACGGAACTAGTCTCTTATTTATATCGATGTTATATTAGTTCTTATTAGTTAACGGTCGTGTTAAACTAATCGAATCATTAGCAGCTAAATCGTCTCTTGACTAGTGTAATAGCGCTAACGATATTGAGGGTCCTTACATCTCACATGATCATCTTTTGACTTTCCTCATGAATATAAGATGAACTTGGTTAAAGCGAAAGCTTACCAACACATATTTCGAAAAATATGTAAGCGAGTTAAACTCAGCTCAAAATATCAAATGTGTATAATCAAAGTCTATATAGCTATACGACTTTTGTCTCAAATAGGAGATATAGTATATAGACTTTTGAGTGATAGATGAGTTCAAGTCACCACATACCTTTTGTTGATCAAGTTCCGCAAGCTCCCCTTAGTAGTTCTTCGTCTTCAATCGATGAACACCGTGAAGTCTAATGCTCAACTACACTTACTATCCTAATTCGAGACTTAGCTATAAGTAAACAAGAAATAAAGACTTATAGTTTTGACAACTAAACTTGACAAACAAGCTTGAGATAGCAACGCTTGCGAGTTCGACCGAGCAGTGCTCTAACAATTACTATGTGGACTATTTGGAAAGACAGATGCTTTCTTGTCTTTCAAAATACTAAACCAAATAGTTTGATCTCTATCAGTAATATTCATGCTTTATAGATAGCAATAAGCACAATGTGACTTCCACTGCTGTTTTTACTAATATAAATGCAGGTGCAGGCTCAAATCTAATATCCTCTTGACATGGACTTTGTTAAAATAAACATTGATGCTTCTTTTCTAAAAGCCAACATAATAGGGGGGACTTGACTAATTGCTAAAAAAAAATGTAAGACAATGCTCAGGAGTTAAAGGGAAGCTTTACAATGGAGGAATGATCCTAGATCAGGAAGTGGAGCAATTGGAATACCTTGCCATGAAGGATGCCGTGGAGTGGGAAATTTTGTCAAGGTCATTTTCAAGTCATACACTGATGTCGTAATCAAGTCAACAAAAAAGGAAACTTCTTATGTCCATTGGTTAAACCAAGGAATTATCCTGGATATTAAATCTTTGTTTAAGAGTCATGAGTTTTACTCTTGTCAGTCAGTTGATAGACTAAAGAATGTGTTTGCTGATTTTATTACCAAGTAAGCTAGGAGTAGTGGAATAAATTTGAGTATACTGATATCTCCTGCATGACATTAATAGTTGGGTAATGGAAGATATCAATTGTTGTAATCTTTTAGTTTAATTAATAAAACTGTCTTTGCATTAAAAAAAATTGAAAAAGTGCCCATGTGGGAAACGTATTTAAGAAAATGCCCTCGTTCTTTTATCATATATTTAATACTCATATTATTTGCTTTTCCGTCTGGGCCCACCAAACCAGTAAAATTTCTTGGTATGGATTCGTTTTGAGAATAAAAACGGCAGTGGTTGGAGCTGTTTAGGTTGGAATTGGACGAAGATGGCAAAGAGTGGAGTTTGAATTTGTAGAAATGGAGACCTAAGTAGAATTTGGTTCTTAAAGAAATTTGGGGATTTTATTGCATGCCAATGTCTTTTTCTAATTCATAAATTGGTTAGTTGTAATTTTAAAATAAATTGATGATTTATGATTTTCAATAGATGTTCCAGACAAAAGAAGAAAGAGAACACATGATGCAATCTTGGACGCCCTCCAAAAGGTGGGCGATCCTAAACATTCTATATTTGAACGGGTTTACAACCTTATGATTTAACTAGGTAGTGTCTCAGACATTTAACACGGTTTAACCAGGTCCTAGTCGCACGACTCAGGGATTGAATGTCTTTTTCCCAAGCGTGAATTATTGCCACGTCTACAGTAACGTCCTTTAGCCGTTTTCTCGACAAAAAAACGGGACCAAAAAAAGTCAAAAATAAAAAACGTCCGCATTTTCTTAAGACCCTTCTTAATTGCATTTTTCCGTACTCCGTCCAAGTTTACTTGTTTAATTTGGATTTTGCAAAAACTTGAAAGAAATTCAAATTACTTCCACATACACCATCGATCTTTCAAATTGTTTGTTCAATATACTAGTTTTCATATCCTGGTTTTTGTTTCTTTCTTGATAATTAGGAAATTTTAATAGGAAATATACCAATTTTTTGGTACAAATTTGTTAAAAAAATCACAATTTTGGAAAGTAAAGTTGGACGAAGGGAGTACTATTTTTTCTCCTAGTTTAATTGGGGGCCATAACTTCTAATTGGGGGACATGGAATTTTGTTTGCCCCCAAAAATTTTCAGGGGTATAAATATCGCAATATGAATATAATATTTTACCCTTCACTAATTGAAAATCAGTTTCACTAATTAACTATCCTAATTAAGGCCCCTAATCTATATACCCTAATTAAATCAAAGAGAAAATCAGTTTCTCTTTTCATCTTCATCTTCCTCTCCTCCCTTTCTCTTCTCCACCTCCACCATTAACGACTCCACCTCCACCGAAGAAAATTCTTCGAACCGATTCATCGCGTAATCGTCGATGATAAAACTTTAATCGACGATTAACTTCTTCTACAAATATGGCTAAAACAAAGCAAACCGCTCGCAAAGCACTTCAAATTCCTAATCTTGTAGATACGGTGAATGCAAAGATGTACGGGCGAAGAGCTCCTGAAGCAAGCAAATCGAAACCCAAAAAGGGAATGACTCCAATTAGAGGGTACGTGAACTTAAACCCACCTCCAATTCGATGTTTTGGTTGTTTTTTGATTGTGTAATCGAGATTGGTAACTGAAAAATAGAAGTTACAGAGTGAGAGTCGTTAGTATCGAAGAAATACCCTAACGACTCTTACATTGCATGCTTTTTCTATGAAAAATCGTTAACCTGTTAGTGTAAATATGACAACCCTTGTTCCTACTTCGACCTTTTGTGCCCTAGAATAGAGTCGTCGCCATATTAGGTTTAAGATGACGACTGTAGTTTGACGACCCCAAATTAGTGCCTAACGACTCTGGGTTGAACTTGAACTGCCTTCTGTTGGAGAAAACGATAGAGTCGTCAGTAGTATATAATCCCTAGACTAGAGTCGTCAGTAATCTATAATCCCTAGAGTCGTCATCTCTTTTATAGGGTCGGCAGTTACTTGTTTGACGAACCAAGTTTAATCTTTAACTACCCTTTAAGGACCAAAATCATCCTCACTGTCCAATTTTTGCAAAGAGTCCTTACCTTATAAATTACAGTCGCTACTTTGTAATGAAGAGTCGTTAGTTTGTTAGAGCATATTATTGACGACTCTTTAACTGATAGAGATAAAGTTGATGTCTTATAAAAAAAAAAATCGTGTTTGGAATGTAGTGACAAGAAAACGAAAGACAAGGTTGAAATCACGATAACTCCTCCTTCGAAACCTACCCGCAACAATAAATACTTACTTGCCGGTCCATTGCGCGGAAGAAGGCCGAGTGAGGTATCATTTTCTAACACCGAACCAAGAGACAAAGGTAATGAGTTGTCTGATTCGTCAGAATCAGACACTCCTGTTGTTTCAGCTAACACTAGTGGTGAAGAAGAAGATGAACAAGAAGAAGAACAAGTAGAGGAGGAACAGAGTGTAGAACATGAGATACAAGAAGAAGATATTCAAGAAGAAGAAGAGGAACAAGAAGAAGAGCAAGAAGAGGAGGAAGAGGATGAAGGTAATGGTAGTGGTGATGATGAGGATGATGGTAATGAGGAGGAACAACATAAAGGTAATAATGGCGGTGATGATAATGATGATGAGGAGGAAGAGAATGAAGGTAATGATGATGAAAAGGATGAAGGTGGTGATGATGGTAAAACCACTATTGAGGATGAGGAAGAGAATGCAAAGGCGAAAAAGCCGGTAAAGAGGGTTAAGAAGGATGGAACAGATATTGCACCCAGTGCGAGACACGTTCGCGCTACTCATTTGATGTTTCCTCCTCTTCGAGGTGGTAAACTTGTAGGATCATAAGGATGCCGCACGTCTTTTCCGGCACCAATCTTCTTTCAAGAAAATGGAGTTGTGGCCGCTAGAAGATGAATGTGCAAGAGTTAGAGATTTGGTTGAAAACTCAGGTTTGTACAATGTCGTTGTGAACTCTGTGATTGCGTATGACAAGGTCGCAGTATCTAGTTTCTGTGAAAGGTATCACGCTGAAGTCGACACATTCCAATTTCCTTTTGGTGAGATGGCGATAACTCCTGATGACGCAGAACAAATATTAGGGCTGCAGGTCGAAGGCAAATCAACCGGTGAGAAGTTCAAGAGAAGGCCTAGTTGGGAAGACATCTATACATGGACCAAGAACTTGTTTGGCTGGGATTTCGAGAAGACTAATGGGATTTTCGAGAAGGGACCTAAGTACCCGAAGAAAGAGTTCAAACTTGTAGATATTAGGAACATGTTTTCTGGAATGTCGCTATGCGGCGGCTGGGTATTTGTTGTATGTCCTTGTGTCAGTTATATTTACTTATAAAAAGCTTTGATCGATACTAACTAAGTATATTTGCATTTTCAGTTGGGGAAGGCGTATCGCTATTATGAGGAGCTTCGTGGGGAAAAGTTTGAGCTCCATGATTGCTACTTTATCTTGGAAGACACTATGTATAACTACGCCATATATGATTAGGTGTATAAGTCCACTGTTATCATCTATTTTATTTCATTTCCTTCAATGCAATGCTATGCAAGATGTATGCCTTTTACGAATCAATGAAATGATTATATGAAATCAAAAAATATGATATTCCAGCCCAAGAGTCGTTAATATATATAACTATCCAACCTAACGGCTACAAAAAAAATTCATAGGGTCGTCAGTAAATATAACTAAATTTATGACGACACTTGTTGTTCTATTTACAGGAAGTTTTGGTTTTAGAGTCGGCAACATTAAAAGAAAAAAGACTAACGACTTTGCGTGACCTAGCTGAAAGAGTCGTCAATGTTCATCAAACAATGCTAACGATTTTTCATAACATGTAAAAGTTGCAGGTGAAAGTCGTCAAAAAGGCTGACGACCCTAACATGTTATGAAAGTCGTTAGTTTATCCTACACCCGACTATAACGACCCTAACACTGGATGTTTCAATGGTGGCCATCAATCGACCACTTGGAGCACCGTTCAGACAATTTGAAGAGTATAGGAAGTTTACCTGATTGTTTTGGCCTTGGGGTTCCTCATTTTGAGTGTTGGTCCTTCATCTTGAGCAATGGGATCTTCATTCCAACCATTGTTCATGCCTTCCTCTATCAACATCTCCTCATCAAACATCCAACCCATATCATTAGTTGAGACAATCTTACCATCAACACAATCATTGTTGTTATTTGAAGCTTCACCAATCTCATTCCCTCCACTTGAATCACTCATTTGTAAAAACCCTAGGTTTTCCTCTCAAAACTCCTCCTCTTCTTCTCAACACATAAAACACATTTTCCACAATTTTTTTTTCCTAAAATCAGATTTTAATCTAAATACACTTACCACACTAATCAAAATTAATTCCTAATACTAATCATATAAAGACAGTTTTGCCATTTAGAAAATATTTTTTTAAGAGGTGACCCAAATTAGGATTGGATGATCTTTTTTGTCCCATAGTGCATGGCCCCCAATTAGAAGTTATGGCCCCCAATTAAGTTAGGTTTTTTCTTTAAGAAAAAAGGAGTCCCCGATTCGTGGGCTCAAATCAATGACTCGCGCATATTAACTAAAATGGCCTCACTTCAGAAAGAAAAACGAAAGCCTAGAATTTTTTTTTTGTTTTTGTTTTTGTTTGTGAAGATTGTGACAAAGGATGAAAAAGCCTGGATTGAAGATGATGACCAAGGATGAATAATCCATGATCAACACAGGTATTTCGTTCTATTATCCTTCTCTCATTCTGATTTTATGTATCTAGTGGATTTTATTTCTAGGGTTGAGGAAAAAAAAAAGTAAAGCTCTCTCTCTTGATTGTATTAATTCCATTGTTTGATTGGATTAATCCCACTGTCCGGTTTTCTCTTGTTGTTTTAGTAATGGGTTTTGATTGGAATGAAGAAATTTGTTGTTTCTATTCAAAATTAGATGACCTAATGCTAAATGTTTGTACAGATGATAAATGTGAGATGATGACATATATTCCTTTCAGTATTTGGTCCCGTGTTCTTGTTAGATTGTTCGATGTGGTGCATAAGCCAGCCATGAGCTATTAACTTATGGTGGATAGGATCATCAAAGGACAGTGATTTCGGTCCTAGTACTTTGTTTATACAGTAGTGTATTCAACTCATTAGCTAAATTCTGGTAAATAATTATTAAATCTGTAGTTAGGAGTATAACTCATCGACTGAAGAACGTCTACTTTCTTCTTTCCATTCAAATTATTATCAGTTCCCCCCTATGTCTGTTTGGAGAGCTTATGAATTATTACTAGTGCTGTTTATCACAAGATTTATACATGTTGTCATTGCTGTAACTGATTTTAAGAAATCACATTTTTAAGGTAAACAATGAAAAGATTTGTTAACATATATTAGCCATTATATGGCAAATGAGCTTCAATGGTTTTCATATAATGTCCTGGCTCTTCTAGCTCTATCAGGAGCATGGTAGGAAAGACATGTGTTCACATTTTGTTTAGAAATCAGAATTCAGAACATTGTTATGATGAGAATGATATTCCCACCCCCTGCTATTCATATCCTCCCACTCCTGCATAGAAATCAACTTACTATTACTTCTCATTTCGGTGGAGAAATTGATAAGTCTAACAAGAAGATGGAAAGTCAGAAGAGAATTGAAGAAGACGATGAAAGAAAACCACCAAGAGTTTTGTGTCTACATGGGTTTAGAACAAGTGGTGAGATCTTAAAGAAACAAGTGCTTACAAAATGGCCAGACTCAGTAGTTAAGAAACTGGATCTTGTTTTTATTGATGCTCCTTTTCCAAGTCAAGGAAAATCTGGTGTTGAAGGGTTTTATGGTCCTCCTTACTATGAACGCTATCAATTTGAAAAAGTAAGTTAAAAGGTCTGATTGTTTTGATTCTTAATCTGGGTTTTTTTCTAAATTGTCTGTATTTGAATTTTAGAAAATTACAAAGTATAGGAATTTTGATGAATGTCTTGAATATGATGAAGATATAATGATAAAGCAAGGTCCTTTTGATGGCTTACTTGGTTTCTCTCAAGGTGGAATTTGTTCTGCAGGTTTGCCATACCTTGACCATTATATGGCAAATGAGCTTCAATTTTGGATGCTCTCTGTACTTTTTGCGTTTTTTTTCCTTGCAATTGTCCTAGAATCATTCCTACCTTGTTCATTGAGAAGTGTGCTTGTTCATTAGATATCATTTTTCTCACTCTAATATTATCTTGTTTATTAAATATCGATTTTCGATTGTTTATGTTATTGATTCAGTTATTCTTATTCTCCTTTTCTAGATTCGGGTTTATGGATTTATCAAGGTCTTTTCTCCTGCCTGCTTTGAAAGTTCATATTCGTATTCTAGTAATATATATGAACGGTATGAGAAATTTCTTGTCTGCCATTGATTTATATGATAACAAATTACAAGGACAATCGCATTGAAAGGTATTATTACAGCTTTCTTTTTTTTTCCCCTTCGGCATGATCCTCATGAGTGTATTTGTTAGTATTACCACTAGGTCAAGTTTGTAATAGGGGTGTGGTGGACAGATGACAAACTTAATTGTTGCTAGGTATCATCACTTTTAGGGAAACAAAAATTGAATTCCATTTAAGATGTTCCGAAATGTCAAACTTCCATCAAGGAATAGTGTTCTGTGTAAAATATGGAACTACATATGCTGGACTCAACTTGAAATATAGAACTACACATGTTGGGCTTGTAACTTGAAATGTTGAACCAAGTGGGTCATCAAAGATTCGGAAGGAATTAAACTCTAGATAAAGTGGCTTCAAATACACTCAATGTAATACTACCTTAGTTCTTTGTATGGCGAATTGGTTAATGAGTGCCTCTCTTTGTTTCTCTATTTCACGCTGTAACTTTTCTTCCTTTTCTAATATTTGTTTCTCTATTTCACGTTGTAACTTTTCTTTTTTCTCTCTTTGTCTTCGTGCTTGTTGTCCTTTCTGTGCCTGTTATAACTTACCAAAACAAACTTTGAACAACATAACATTTTGATTTATATCATATAATACGTATTATCCAAATTGCTGGTCTTTGAACAGCTCAACTGCACTTTAAACCTGATGCTCTTATGACATCAGTATTCAATTTTATTTTTATTTTTTTTCTACCGTATATGTGAGAATTACGTTCAAATTGTTAGATTTTACCTTTGATAATTCCACATGAGTAGATTCTCTTTCGTTTAGCATGAGTTTTGATGTTGTAGTTTGAACGTCTGATGATAACTGTGAAGGTGGTCTAAAACAAAATAGATAGTTGGCGACAATTATCAGCATAAAAATTAGTCGATTTTCTTTTGTCCAGATGGAATATATGACTGCTGTTACTGTTCTGAGAAGAAGAGAGTCCTTTTTTCTTGGCTAATAAAATCAAACCAGGCAATTCTATGTTTCATGCAGATTTGGTTTTGAGGTTTGGGGAGTTAGAACTCTAGATACTAAGTACATTTCTAATTGGTTAATCAGCAATAATGGTGAAAATGCTGAGCTCCTGTAATTCCTGAAATTTTGGGGTTGAGAAATTTCATGGTTCTGTCGTCCATACTAGTGTGTGTAAATGTACTGTGCGAGTCTTATGTGTATTAAGTTGTTTTATGTTGCTAGAGATGTTAACTGATTTCAACTTTGTTGATGCAGAGAATCAAAAAGTCAAGCCAATATAAAGAAAAGGGTTTGAAAGATGCTGATCTCTTGCGGAGGTTATTCAATAGAAAGTTCTCACTGGGAGCTGATACAGACACATCAGAGAGAACAGAATCTAACGGGACTCAGTCGAAAGATTAGGATTAAACCATTTACGACTAAATTATGATGTTAACGCAGTCTATGCAGATCAGTGTAGTCCTAACATTTTTGTTATACCCGATCACTTGTTTATTTTTCTGGTTTCATGTCTCCTGTTTTATCAAGTCAATTTCAGGAGTATTTAGTGTCCCAAAGTTCTCAGTCAGCTGAGACAAACATGTTTTTTGAGTCGGACCATAGTGAGGAAAATCCAGATGAGCCAAGTGATTTGGGTCAGATTCAGACGACTCTGATTGGGGGCTGGTTTTCCTTCGTCGGTTCAATACTATATCAAGTTATCAACCTGGTAATCTTCCACATTTTTTTGTTTGTTTGTATGAGTGCCCTACTGGCCGTGAATTTAAGTCTTGCGCAGTCTACCCGGAAAGTAAAAGTATAATCCCAAGCAAAAACTAATGGAGTTTATATGGTACCAGGGTACCAGCATTGTCCTTTTTGTCATGAGTTTACAACTTTTGGAAATTAGGAGTCTTAACGTGTTAGGCCAGGTGATCTACAAATAGACAGACGTATTCATTTGCATCATATCATATCCATATGGGAAAGAAGGTAGAGAATATCCTTCGTACGTTTATTAGCCACTACACTTGGCTCAGGTGACTTGCCATTCCCTTTTCACAAAAAAAAGAAGTGAGATGGAACAAGTTGAGAGATTGGATTCTTTCTCAAAAGTTAGTGACACTATCCCATCACCACTTTGAAGTAGAAGATTCATTCAAAATTCCACATCTAAGAATAAGTCTTGTCCATTGCAGAGCTCAAACGCTGGGGTGTGACATTACGTCTCCTTAGCGACACTTTTTTGTTATTGACCTATCCAGCAATATATGAGCCAAGTCAGATACAAATTTAGGCCTTCGAAATTTGGCCCTGGATGCGAAATTTCAAAACTGCCAATTGCAATATCTAGGCATGCTAATAGGCGCTTCACAAAGAAATACCACGCTGATTCTTTGCAAAGTCTAAATTTGGCATCCATGGAGTGTCTGATCCACGCTTTGCATACCTAAATTTTTGGCATCTCAGCCAATTAGTGTACCCGATTTTGGGTGGACATTGGGTTTACATACTTTTCTACTGAAATTGACGATTTCCAAATGCAATAAGTCTTTCAATTTTACAAGAAAGTTCTCAAATAAAACGGGTTCAAGTCTTTAAGAAACTTAACAACAAGAAGCCAAAAAAGAACTAGAATCAGAAAAATCTCTGTTTTCCTCTAAAATCAAACACACTCCACTGAGTCTACTTCTTTTTTTTTTTTTTCTCTTCAAGAGTATTCGTTTTTCAATGGCAGGAATTCAAATATTTTCTTGTTTTACTGAAAAACCTCATGTTCTCTCTTCACATTCATTTTCTTCTTTCACTAAATCCCACCATTTTCCTGTTAATTTCAAAACCCATCTCTCCAAACCCCTCAAATTTCAATCTAGTATTTCCTGTGATTACAAACCCACTTTGAATTCTGCTTCCTCAGATAGCAATTCCAATGAAATTGACGACAAACTTAGAGAAGAATGCGGTGTTGTAGGAATTTATGGTGACCCAGAAGCTTCAAGACTCTGTTACTTGGCTCTCCATGCACTTCAGCACCGTGGCCAAGAAGGTGCAGGAATTGTTACAGTTCATGAAAACATTTTGAAATCAGTAACCGGTCTTGGTTTAGTTTCTGAGGTTTTTAATGAATCAAAACTTGATCAACTTCACGGCAATCTATCAATCGGTCACGTTCGTTATTCTACGTCAGGTTCTTCATCAGTACTAAAGAATATTCAACCTTTTGTTGCTAGTTATAGATTTGGTTTAGTTGGCATTGCTCATAATGGAAATTTGGTTAACTACAATTTACTTAGAAATTTTCTTGAAGAAAAAGGTTCAATTTTTAATACTACTTCAGATACTGAAGTTATTCTTCATTTGATTGCTAAATCAAAAGCCAGACCTTTCATACTTCGAATTATCGATACGTGCGAAAAGATCCAAGGAGCTTATTCAATGGTGTTTATAACAGAAGATAAATTAGTTGCAGTTCGTGACCCTTATGGCTTCCGGCCGTTGGTTATGGGTAGAAGAAGTAATGGAGCTTATGTTTTTGTTTCTGAAACTTGTGCATTAGATTTGGTTGATGCAACCTTTGAAAGAGAAGTGTATCCTGGAGAAGTGATCGTTGTTGAGAAAGATTTAAGTATACAATCATTCTGTTTAATGCCTCGTCGAGATCGTAAAGCTTGTGTTTTTGAACACATTTATTTCTCGCTGCCGAATTCGGTTGTTTTTGGTCTTTCGGTTTATCAAGCCAGAAGAGAATTCGGTGAGATTTTGGCAATGGAAAGTCCTGCTGAATGCGATTTTGTAATAGCGGTACCTGACTCCGGTGTCGTTGCTGCACTTGGGTATGCATCAGAAGCTGGGAAATCATTTGAACAAGGTTTGATAAGATCACATTACGTTGGAAGAACTTTCATTGAACCAACACAGGGAATTAGAGATTTCGCCGTTAAGTTGAAACTAGCTCCAGTGAAGGCAGTAATTGAAGGTAAAAAAGTTGTTGTTGTGGATGATTCCATTGTTAGAGGAACTACTTCGAAAAAAATTGTTAGGCTGTTGAAAGAAGCTGGAGCTAAAGAAGTGCATATGAGGATTGCTAGTCCAACACTGAAATATCCTTGCTATTACGGTGTCGATATTCCGGATTCAAGCAAGTTGATATCGAATCAATTAAGTGTCGAAGAACTTCGTGTATCTATTGGTGCTGATTCACTGGCTTTTCTTCCACTAGAAAAGTTAAAGAATGTGATGGGAGATGGATATTGTTATGCTTGTTTTGATGGGAAATATCCTGTTTTACCACAACCCATTGAATGGGATTACTAGCTCAAAGAGAAGAGGATAGATACTACTAGCTCAAAGATAAGAAGATGGAGACTCTTGAGGACTGATTCAGCGCCTAAATATATTGAACTGATATGTATTTTCTTTGGCCAGTGCAGGGTTTCAAACCTGAGCTAAAGTAAAGAGCCATTTTATACTTTTAACTATAGTGACGATGTTGTTATTTTTACACTAGTAACTTTTATCGCACATATCTGAGCGTTTTTTTTAACTTCGGATTGTACAATTGGCTAACTAAACTTCAAAAGTGCATGCTACAGAATACTAGTACAATCTAATTACATGCATTTAAGGAAAAGAAAAAACATACTACCTCCATTTTTGGAAAATGAATGCTTTCCCATTTTTCATTTTGGCCTATTTTTTAGTTTAAAATAAAAAAAAGTGAAAATATCTTTTTTTCAAAAACGAAGGGAATAACACATTAGAGTTTGATTACAGATTCCTGGCAAATTAATCCAAACTATGAGACATCATACACACTTCAGAGAGAAAATGAAAAACCGTTCCATATCGAGCTTGTCAGTCGATCTTTAAGCATGCTACTACTGGAGGAGGTAATTACCCAATTCTTTAATAACACCATCTATAAGGCCAATAACAGTATCTGGACCACGAACATCTTCGGTTCGTTTCTCATACTCGATCCACCACTTCACTTTGCAACCAGACTCTTTGATATTATCAATATCTTGAGGAGTTACAGTTATTGTGATATCAAAACTCTTATATAGAATCATTAAATCCCCTCCGAAAACACTGAATGTGATTGACCTTATTTTCGTCGTCTACTGATTTAAGCATTTCCTTAAGCACCATTACGTTGGAAGATACTTCTATACATATATGTGCAAATGAAAATCAAATTAGTTCATCATTATTATAAATACTAATAAAGCATATTAATATTAATATTAGGATTTGTTTCTGATTTCTTACCTGGTACAACATATTGCCATAACCTAATGGAATCCAAGCTTATTCCATCACCCTCAACAATTTTAATACTCTTGAAGTAATCAGGGAAAATTGAACTCATTTGCGTTACATTGTGCCTATACAGATTATAGAACCCGTCTGCGGAACACTTGAGTTTAGTTTCAATCTGAGCCCCAACAATTTGGGCCATCCCAATGAAAACTAGTACGAGCAATCCTAGTCTAAGAAAGGCTTGTACCATTACTTTTGCCATATTGGTTGTAGCAAATTTTAAGTGATATTCTAGTAAGTTTCAATTAGGAGTGTAGTTGGGTTGGGATGATAATAAGTGCAATGAGATGAATGGGTTTATTTATTTATTTATTTTTGATCAGAGGATGGATTAAAAAGCACACAAGCCGTTTACAACTAAAGATGAGCAAGGAAAATTAAAAGAGCAAAGATGAATGCGTTTACAACTAAAGATGAATGGGTTTATATACTATGAAAAGACCATATTCCACGAATTCTATATATGATAGACTGGTATATGCATTAGCTATATACTGAATAATTTATCAATAGGTAACTATCCTAATTAGGTATTGATAGAAGTATTTGCCACCAAGTTTTTGTTTTGAATGGAGTAACTACTATATATAATGGTTTGTCCATCGTAATTTTGCACATCACGAGAACTATCATCGTTAACTAGTTAAAGGGACTTTTGAGTGTTAACTGTGTAATGTCCACAGTCCATCAGTCATTTTCTTGGTCATATTTAAGTGGTCCAACAAACAAGTGGAACATTGAGTTAAAAAAAAACTAACCAGAAACATGTCAGATAATCCTCATGTGAATGGTTGGGTTCCAATGAAATTATTTGTCAACCCCATACCTCGGGCAAAAAAGGAAAGGAAAGAAGAGAAAAGAAGAGAAGAAACTCCCGCATGCTGTGAAACTGGAAAATTGAGAAAGAGAGACAATAAGTATAGAGAAGAAGAGGGGAGAAATTCCCATTAGATGTGTTTAGACAAACATTAGAGCCTCTATTAAAAGGTTAGACACAAGAGCATCCCACTAATAAACGAGATTCATCCTACATAGATATTTTTAACATAATTACACGTTTATAACATTCCCCCTGATGACATTGTGTCTAAGATTATTGTCTCGTTAAAACCTTGTCAGGAAATCCTGAATGGGAAAAACCTGATTGAAGGGAAAAGAGTACAATTATGAGTAAACTTAGTACAAAGACGGACATGTATATGTTGCCTCATTAAAACCTTGACAAGGAAAATCCAGTGGGAAAACCTGGATGAAGGAAAAAGAGTACAACATGATAGTCCAGTAAAATACCTTCTAATTTCATTTTGGCCTATTTTTTACGCTAAAATAAAAAAAGTGAAAGTATCTCTTTACAAAAACGAAGGAGTAACATATTTGAGTTTGATTACAGATTCCCTGGCAAATTAATCCAAACTATGAGACATCATGCACACTTCAAAGAGAAAAAGAAAAACCATTCCATATCGAGCTTGTCAGTTGATCTTTAAGTATGCTACTACCGGAGGAGGTAATTACCCAACTCTTTAATAACACCATCTATACGGCCAATAACAGCATCTGGACTATGAACATCTTCGGTTCATTTCTCATACTCTATCCATCACTTCACTTTGCAACCAGATTCTTTGATATTATCAATATCTTGAGGATGTTAACGCAAGACACAGTTGGTGTGATATAGGGTCATCTTGATATCTATAGATTGTATTGTATCTTAGTATATCTTATTGTTAACTTGCGTGAAGGACAACCTGTGTACTCCTTGATTAATATAAATATATATCTCAAATCCTGTTTAGGATTAAGAGAGATCATAACCTTTCATGGTATAGAGCCATTAGGGCCGTCTACCTCATTTTTTTTCCTCTTCACAACCATAGCAACCATGTCTACAGATTCATCTACAACTTCGTCCGTCATCTCTTCTTTTGTGTCTACAACAACAACTTCTCCTCTCAAGCTTAAAACTTCCTACATCTCCTTCAAACTTGATGAAACCAATTACATTCAATGGCGTCGTCAAGTACTTCCCATCCTACGCTCCCATGATATCTGTAGACCTGTGGATCCTGACGTTAAATCTCCGTCTCCTTTTCTTCCTGGTTCAACTGCTGAAGCACCTCCTCCAAACCCTAATTATGCTCCCTGGTTTCAAATTGATACGTCTCTCCTTAGCTGGCTTCAAGCTACCCTCAGTCAATCAGTTTTTGCGGATATCCCTGATTTTACTTATGCTCGTGAATTCTGGCAATACTTAGCCAATACTTATGCCGCTCCAACTGTTGCTCGTTCCCTTCAACTTCGTCACCAGCTGCAAACACTTCACAGAGAAAATCTTTCCATCTCTACGTACCTTGCCAAAATAACTTCCATAAGAGACTCTCTTTTAACCTCGTCGTCTCCCTTAAGTGATGTTGAACTTGTTCTCAATACCCTTAGAGGTCTAGGGCCTGATTATCAAGCCTTTTCAACTGCAATTGAAACTCGTTCTTCTCTTCCTTCCTTATCTGAGTTGAAGCCGCTGCTTCTAAATGATGAAATTCGTCTTACTCAGTATAATCAACCCACCCCAGATCATATTCCTTCAACAACTTTCTATGGTTCCACTTTCTCTTCTTCTCCTTATTCCTCAAACTTCTCATCCCTCGGTTTTACAACAACTCAGGACGTGGAATTACTTCCTATAGAGGAGGTCGTGGTGGTAACAATGGTTCTTTTCGTGGTAATCGTGGTGGAGGTCGTGGAAATGGTGGTCGTGGACATGGTACTCAATTTTACTCCTTTGGGAACCAGTCTACACCGCAACCTCAATTCATCCTTGGTGCTTCTCCATCAAGCTTTCCTGGCAGCAAACCACCACCTTGTCAGATTTGTGATTCCAGAAGTCATCAAGCTTTGCAATGCCCCAACAGATTCAATCACTCTTATCAGGCTCGTGATCTTCCTCAGCCGTTTACTGCAATGCAACTTCAGGCTACGCCTTTTGATCAACACTGGTATGCTGATACGGGTGCTACAAATCACATGACGGCTGATCCAAACATGCTTACTGCACCGACTACTTACTCTGGTTCCAATCATGTTATGGTTGGTAATGATAATATTCTACCCATTACTTCTACTAGCAATGCTTTAATCACAACACCACATGGTTCCATCTCATTGAATCGAGTTTTCCATGTGCCGTTGATTACAAAATTTTTTATTTTTGTTTCACAGTTAACTCAAGATTATAATGTTTCTCTGTGTTTTGATCGATTCGGTTTTTATGTTAGGGATCGACAAACGGGGAAACTCCTACTCAGCGGACCCAGTAATGGTGGTCTGTACTCCATTCATCCTATCACTTCTCATACACCTTCTACTTCAGTTGCTGCTCACAGTCATGTTGCAACTCTTTCCTCTTCTCAGTTGTGGCATATACGTCTTGGTCATCTACACAATCGAAGTCTCTCCAGTTTAGCTTCTCAGAAGTTAGTTTCAGTACCTCCAATAATACAACACACTTTATGTAATAGTTGTGCTTGTGCTAAGCATCATAGACTCCCTTTTTCTTTATCAAATTCAGTGAGTGATAGTATACTTTTTAAGGTACATAGTGATTTATGGGGTCCTTCTCCAGTTATCTCTAATTCTGGATTTCCATATTTTCTTCTTATTGTGGATGATTTTTCAAGATTTACATGGATATATTTTTTGCATAATAAGACGCAAGTTTTCAACTGTGTTAAGCTTTTTAAGGTTCAAACTGAGAATCATTTTTCAACTACTCTGAAGATTTTTCAGAGTGATGGTGGTGGAGAATATATTTCTCATGCCTTGCGTGACTTTTTTTGCTTCTCATGGTGTTTTACATCAATTTTCTTTCCCTCACACTCCACATCAAAATGGTGTGTCTGAGCGCAAAATTCTTCACATAGTTGAAACAGGCCTAGATCTTCTTCATCACAGCCATATGCCTAAGTCTTATTGGCCAGAGGCTTTTGCAACAGCAGTTTATCTCATTAATGATATGCCCACTTCTGTTCTTGGTGGTTATTCACTATATTTTAAGTTGCATAATCAGCAGACTGACTACAACTTTCTTCGTGTATTTGGTTGTTTATGTTACCCTCATATGGTTCCATACAACAAAAACAAAATGGAGTACAAAACCAAACCGTGTGTTTTTATTGGTTATTCAGACCAACACAAGGGTTATAAGTGTTTTGATTTGAGTAATAAACGTGTCTATATATCTCGACATGTTCTTTTTGATGAGTCTTCTTTCCCTTTTTCTATTACCAATCCTTGTGCTCCTCCAGAAACTACATTTCTTTTACCCACTTGGTTTATTTTGCCATTAGTCACACCTTCTGTTTTACCTCCATCTCCTAGTCCTGTAACACCAGCTCCATCAATTTCTACTTCAAGCTTCTCCAACACTTCTTTATCCTCCGACATTGATTCTTTACCGCCACCTCATTCTCCAGCAGTTAGCTCTCCCGCATCTCCAGTTTCTTCAACTGCATCTTCATCTCCAGTTTCATCTCAGCACATTGATTTTGTTACTTCACCTGCTTCTCCTTCTTCACAGGGTCCTTCTCTTCATCCCATGACTATTCGTTTACGTGATGGCATTCGTAAACCCCTTGTTAAAATGAATCTACTTATTGTTACAAAGCATCCTATTGCTTCATGTTTTCTTTCTGAGATGAAGGACTCTTTTGTTGAACCTAAGTCTTACAGTGAAGCTTGTAAGATTCCACAATGGCGAACTTCTATGAAATATGAACACTATGCTCTACAACTTAATGACGCCTGGTCATATGTTCCACGTGAACCTCATATGAATATTATCGGCTGCAAATGGGTCTATCGGATTAAGCGTAAATCAAATGGTACCATTGATTGTTATAAGTCTCGTTTAGTTGCAAAGGGGTATACTCAACAATTTGGCATTGATTATGAAGAAACCTTCAGTACGGTTATTAAGCCCGTTACTATTCGGTTGGTTTTAAGTATTGTTGTCTCTTGTTCTTGGCCTATTCGTCAGTTAGATGTTAAAAATGCATTTTTGCATGGTTTCTTGGATCAAGAGGTCTACATGTCTCAGCCTCCGGGGTTTGTCGATAAAAGATATCCTAATCATGTTTGCAAGTTGAATAAAGCTATATATGGGATGAAACAAGCTCCTAGGGCTTGGTTTCAACGGTTCACTTGTTATCTCTCTGAATTGGGTTTTGTTGCTTCCAAGTCAGATGCTTCTTTGTTTTTTCGCAAATCTTCCACCGGTATTTTGTTACTTCTTTTATATGTGGATGATATTATTGTTACAGGGTCTGACTCTCACTATTTTTATCCTCTGCTGATGGCTCTCAAGCAACAATTTTCTATGACAGATTTGGGTGATCTACATTTTTTCCTTGGCGTTGAAGCACAAAGGTCTTCTTCTGGTCTTCATTTATATCAAACACGTTATACTCTTGATATTCTTCAGCGTGTTGATTTGTTGACTGCTAAACCAGTTTCTACTCCTATTGCTGCGGGCGCAAAACTGTCAGCTCATGATGGTTCCTTATTTCCAGATGCTACTCTATATCACAGTTTAGTAGGTGCATTACAATACTTAACAATGACTAGGCCAGATGTCACTTATGCTGCCAATCAGGTTTGTCAGTTTATGCATGCTCCTACTGACATTCATTTTCTTGCGGTCAAAAGGATTCTTCGTTATCTTAAAGGAACGCTAGGCAGGGGTTTATTCTTTAGGCCATCTTCCTCCTTTCAAGTTTCTGGAAGCTCTTCTCATACAGTCTATGCATACAGTGATGCTGATTGGGCTGGTAACCCCGATGATCGTCGTTCCACAGCTGGCACTTGTGTTTTTGTTGGTCCTAATTTAATCTCTTGGTCTTCCAAGAAACAACCTATGGTTTCTCGTTCTAGTACAGAGGCTAAATACCGTTCCTTAGCTCTTGCTGCCGCTGAAGTTATTTGGATATTGTATCTCTTGAATGATTTGGGTTTATACATCAAGCAACCACCTATTCTATTCTGTGATAATATCAGTGATACATACATGACTTCTAATCCTGTCATGCATTCTCGTGCTAAGCATATTGATATTGATTATCATTTTGTTCGAGAACGTGTTGCTCGTGGCTCTTTACTTGTTTGTCACATGCCTACTCAACATCAACTTGCATACCTGTTTACTAAAGGACTTCTTAAGCCAAGGTTTCACTATATGTCGTCCAAGCTTTCACTTCAGGATTCTCCACGTTCAGCTTGCGGGGGGTGTTAACGCAAGTCACAGTTGGTGTGACATAGGGTCATCTTGATATCTATAGATTGTATTGTATCTTAGTATATCTTATTGTTAACTTGCCTGAAGGGCAATCTGTGTACTGCTTGATTAATATAAATACATATCTCAAATCCTGTTTAGGGTTAAGAGAGTTCATAACCTTTCAGAGGAGTTACAGTTATTGTGATATCAAAACTCTTATATAGAATCATTAAATCCCCTCCGAAAACACTGAATGTGATTGACCTTATTTTCGTCGTCTACGGATTTAAGCATTTCCTTAAGCACCATTACGTTGGAAGATACTTTTATACATATGTGTGCAAATGAAAATCAAATTAGTTCATCATTATTATAAATACTAATAAAGCATATTAATATTAATATTAGGATTTGTTTCTGATTTCTTACCTGGTACAACATATTGCCATAACCTAATGGAATCCAAGCTTATTCCATCACCCTCAACAATTTTAATACTCTTGAAGTAATCAGGGAAAATTGAACTCATTTGCGTTACATTGTGCCTATACAGATTATAGAACTCGTCTGCGGAACACTTGAGTTCAGTTTCAATCTGAGCCCCAACAATTTGGGCCATCCCAATCAAAACTAGTACGAGCAATCCTAGTCTAAGAAAGGCTTGTACCATTACTTTTGCCATATAGATTGTAGCAAATTTTAAGAGATATTCTAGTAAGTTTCAATTAGGAGTGTAGTTGGGTTGGGATGATAATAAGTGCAATGAGATGAATGGGTTTATTTATTTATTTTTTAATCATAGAAGATAGATTAAAAGACACATAAGCTGTGTACGGGCGTTTACAACTAAAGATGAGCAAGGAAAAGTGAAAGAGCAAAGATGAATGCGTTTACAACTAAAGATGAATGGGTTTATATACTATGAAAAGACCATATTCCACGAATTCTATATATGATAGACTACATGCATTAGCTATATACTGAATAATTTATCAATAGGTAACTATCCTAATTAGGTATTGATAGATGTATTTGCCACTAAGTTTTTGTTTTGAATGGAGTAACTACTATATAATGGTTTGTCCATTCGTAATTTTGCACATCATGAGAACTATCATCGCTAACTAGTTAAAGGGACTTTTGAGTGTTAACTGTGTAATGTCCATAGTCCATTAGTCATTTTCTTGGTCATATTTAAGTGGTCCAACAAACAAGTGGAACATTGAGTTAAAAAAAAACTAACCAGAAACATGTCAGATAATCCTCATGCGTATGGTTGGGTTCCAAAATTCCAGTGGAATTATTTGTTAACCCCATACCTCGGGCAAAAAGGAAAGGAAAGAAAAAAAAAAAGAAGAAAAAAAACTCGGGCAAGTAAATAAATAAAGGGGGCAGCAGGCTGCCAAAAAAAACCGCATACTCACAGCTTTTTTTTTTGAGTGGTTCAGGTGGGCTCGTGGAGGAGAGCAAGGGTCTGGTTTTTATGAGAGCTTTTTGATCGGTATTTTATTTGGCGGTCCGTGAATCATTTGTAATAAATTAAATGGTATTTTCAAATCTACTCCTAAATCCATAATTCTTTAAAATATGAGAAAACTTAAATAATGTATACACGTCCACCGACCAAATGATTGTATAGCGGTGTGCTAATTTTTGGTAGGAACGTGTAATTTTGTAAGGCCTATTCCTATGCACATGGAAAACATCAGATTTTGCCATATATGCACCCATTATGGTTAAGCCAAAGTGCCAAACATATATGCCTATATGTCAAATATACCATATAGACATACGCGATGGAGTGTTTATCTAGCGCTAGAGACTTCATCGCTCGATGGTCTTTCCATCCCAGCGATGGTCTATTTATCCCCGAGTAATTTTATATACATATAATCTCTCATTTTCTTCAGTTTCTAATAATTTTTTATATATAATGGGTCCCACAGAATATATTATAATACTTTTTTTTTGTTTTTTTTTAATAATGCTCATTGAAAAAGCGGGGGTCTAACAACACCACCCAATATTTCGCTTAGCAATTTGTATGGACTAACTCCGAAATAATTTGCAAGAGAATCAACTAGACAGTCAGACTCAATTTAGATAAAAAGTATCTCAAGGAGTTATTATCTCAATCTCTCGATTTGATCTTTACTCAAGCAAATAGAAATCTGCGAGTCTATATCAAAGAGAGATAACTTGGACGGTACCAAAGACCAATGTCCAACGATCAATCAACTACAATCAACAACCAAAGGTTGGATTAGAGAAGTTGATGATCTTAAAGCACAACCTGTATTATTTATATTGTATAAAATATAATGCGGAAAAGATAACACAGACACCAGAAATTTTGTTAACGAGGAAACCGCAAATGCAGAAAAACCCCGGGACCTAGTCCAGATTGAATACACACTGTATTAAGCCGCTACAGACACTAGCCTACTGCAAACTAACTTCGGATTGATCTATAGTTGAACCCCTACCAACCTCCCACTGATACAAGGAACAGTTGTACTCCTACGCCTCTGATCCCAGCAGGACACTGCGTACTTGATTCCCTTAGATGATCTCACCCACAACTAAGAGTTGCTGCAACCCAAAATCACAGACTTGATAACAAACGAATCTGTCTCACACAGAAAAGTCTATCGAAAGGATAAATTTGTCTCCCACAGATAAACCCTAGGTTTTGTTCCGTCTTTAGATATAAAATCAAGGTAACAGGAACCAATTGATAATCCGGACTTATATTCCCGAAGAACAATCACCTAGATTAATCAATCACCTCTCTACAATCCTTCCTGACTACACAAGTGGATTGTCGAGTAATCGCAAATAGTGAGACGAAGATGTTTGTGACTTCTTTATCTTGCCTATTGGAGAACTCTCACGATCTCAAGCCAATCTATCAATTGTACTCGTACGATAGAATATGCAAGATCAGATCACACAACTACGATAAAAGTAGTATCGGTCTGGCTTCATAATCCCAATGAAGTCTTTAAGTCGTTAACTCGAGTTTAGAAAAGAAACTCAAGAGTTAATGGAGATCGACTCTAGCGAGCGCACTAGTAGCACACAGACGTGTGGGGATTAGGTTTGCTCAATGCTAGATGTCTCCTTTATATAGCCTTCAAATCAGGGTTTTGCCTTAGGTACAAAGCAACCTCTATCCACCGTTAGATGAAAACCTGATTTAGATTCAAGCCAATATCTCTCAACCGTTAGATAAAAAGACATAGCTTGTCACACACACTTGGGTACACGTTTACTGGGTTTGAGAAAACCATGCCCAAACGAGTACACGTATGTTGGTTCAACATGATAACCCAAAAGGTCAACCATTATCGGGTCGATAACTTCCGCCAGTTCGCGGACTTAGCACACAAACGAGTTTTGGAAATCCCAGCAGAAATTCTCGGTCGAGAACTTCCGTCAGTTCGTGGACTGAGTCTGCGGACTGGGATCGCGGATTTGGAAAGCCAATTCCACAATCCTACCGATTTCTCTTGATCAACAAAGTTCGAAAACTTCGGTTCAAGGAATACATGGTTATATAATCTAAAATCTCATTTCAATCATTGAAACATTCTCAGAGGGCGATATTCAGTCGTGAAGAACAACATACCTTTCTCGTCAGAGCAATTTCCAAAGTGATTGAAACTTTCATGACTTTCGTCAATAGGTGAAGATAAACCTGATCAAAGCAAAACTCTTTACCAACACATGATTTCGAGTAAAATATAAGCAATGAATACTCATCTCGAAATATCAAGTGTATATGATCTAGTCTATATAACATACGACTTTTGTCTCATAAGAAGTAGGAGAAGAATAAATAGACTTTCGAGTGATAGATAAGTTCAAGTCTTCACATACCTTTTTGTTGATGAAGTTCCACGGTTCCTTGGTGTATATCTTCGTCGTTGTCGTTGGATCGCCATGAAGTCCTTGAGCTCAACTACACTTTTCCTATCCTAGTCCGAGACTTAGCTAATAGGCTAGAAATCAAGACTTTATAGTTTTGATCACTAACATTGACAAACATGCTTGATATAGCAACGCATGCGAGGTTGACCGAGCTATGCTCTAACAATCTCCCCCTTTGTCAATTTTAGTGACAAAACTATTAATACATATGGAATACAAAAAAGATAAACTTTAGTGGCTCTTATTCCATAGTCCAATCTTCGACGTTCCTTGAAATCTTCGTCCTTCCAAGTACTCCAATGATCCCAAAGGTTGTAAGTTTAGTATCACCTTTGTGTAAGATCCGTAGCTATAACAATGAGAGAAATCGAGATTCTCGATCATTATTATACAGTGTCATAGTATTATTATGAACATCAAAGTCCAATTGCATCACGACTTTAACAATAATACTATGGTGATATGTATCACTCCCCCTTAGTCAATACTTCATCTCGATCATGGAAACCACTCCCCCTTACACAATGATCCGAAAACCATATGTATTTGTAGTGTGACCTACAATATTTCTCCCCCTTTTTGTCAATAAAATTGGCAAAGGTACAAGAACGGGTTCATAATGAAATTTCCACAAGAGACATTTCATGACCAATAGAAAGACAACATATCATCTTAATTTAGATGCAATCTTGTAGCCGAAGCTAACAACATTCATCAAGGAGTTTTAAGACACAAGATAACCCCTATAAAATTCCACATCCGCACTCCCCGCAAGATATTACCGCACAAGTTCAAAAGAACTCTCCCCCATTTGATGTCATTCCCAAAGGAACAACAAGAGCGACCTTAATTTCGAAAGAAAACAAGGATTTTTATTTGGACACCAAAAACCATGAGAATGATTTTTTATATCCAAAACTCAACCAAAATACTCACAAGTAAACCCATGAATATTCTAATTGGAATACGCAATTAAATCAAAACCACAAAAGTGATCAATTTAATTGAAAGTGTTCAACATAAATAAACTCACGGAGCAACAGGTTACGACTAAGTTAATCATATGGAGGTGACTAACTTAACCGTTCAAGTACTCAACATAAGGAAAACCTTACGGAATACGTGACTACATTAACCAATAGAACATGATAGTGTAGTTGTTCATCTACTCAACACAAGATCTTGTGGAGTATATGAAAACACAACTAGATTAATTACAAGAGAGCCTATAATTAATCTAATCTAATCGAAAAGAAAACAACCAAACTAATCACCAAAGTAATCAATTTAATTATTTTGGGCTCAACATAAAAGAAATTACGGAACCCCGACTAAGATTATCATGGAACATGACCATCTTAACCGTACATGTACTCAACATAAGAAGGAAAACTTATGGAGTACAAACTAAATAACCAAGGATGATTAATTTAGTTCATAATGCTCAACATATAGCATCTTACAGAACAACCAACAAAGCCAAGGTTAATCGACTTAGTTGTAAGGTGCTCAACATAAGACACGCAATGGAGCCTTCACGGTAAAACATAGCAAGATGGATCAATGAAGATCAATAGCGTGGATAACATACAAGGATCTATTCTATCTTTGCATCATTATATGCATAACAACATAATATACTTTTTCCTTGTTAAACAAAGGATTTCATCCTATTTTCCATCAAATAAATGACTGCAAAGGAATAAGTTTTGTAATTGTCAAAATTCCATTCGTCCTTTCATCGATACGAATATCAATTTATGAACGACTTTACTTTTGACACAATATGGGACCTTCAAGTTCACGGGCGCAAACAATACATATCCCATAAACAATTGCAATATCATAAAATCATAAAGATTAATACTGCAATAACAATATTTGCCCTTAGTAGGTAGAATCAATCTTTTTCTCACGGATTTATACCAAGAGTGGTTACCAAAAGCGTACAAAAATATTTCCTTAACAAAGAAGAACATACAAAGTCATTGACGACTATGCACCATAGTTCACATGAGATGAGTGTGAACACTCAAGAATATATATAAATGTGAACTACTACCCATTCTCGAACTTCCTTCTTTGTGATTCACCAACATCACTCTTGTATCAGCCACAAAATAGCTTAGAATAGAATTTCTCCAAGAATCCCAGTGCCTAAGCCCAAGAGAATAGAACAAGTGCAACGAAACGGAGAAAACACTAAAAAAACAAGAGACGGGACAAATACCAAAATTAACTCATCCAAATTCAACAATTCTCATCTCCATTTTAATGGGAATTCAATAAGGAATAGAATGCAAAAAGAATGAGGTAAATCCGAGTTCGGACGAAGAAGTTACGGCCAAAACAAGTTTACTAAATATCGACGTCAAGTATGCATACGGGTTTGCGAACTTAAACCCCTGGATTTTGATTTTGAATGCTGTTATGCATACTTGGTATTTGTACCATGTAGTCCAAACATCCCGAACTATTATGTTCAAATCTAAACATTTAAGAACCTTAAACACAGATCAAGTTAGGTAGAAATGAACGATAAGCAAAGATTATTATAAGTATTCTAAGCAAATAAAAGTACAAATCTTGCTCAAGTTTATAGACATACCTTTTTAGATGAATCCAATCGAATTCTACCGCCTTACCGAACATAATCTGTGTGCCCTAATTCTTGTGCTTCCCTCACCATATACAAAGCAGGTATTCCTTGGTGAGGATGAACTTCCAACACAATCAAGTTGCGTTGGTGTGAACAAAGTCTTGCTCACCACAAGTGACTTTTGGATTATCATGAAGGAGGTCGCTTTTAGAACCTTTCACATCCAAATCCATCTTCCCAAAGAACTCTTTAAGTTCCAGCATCATGGATACTGCTTTCTCCATAGTCATGGAACTTTCTGGGAGAAAATTCCTTTTCACACTCAAAACATCATTGACTTTCTTTGGTATCCACTTTTGAGTGCGTTTAGGAACGACCGAAACCTTCTTCCCATTGCTCTCTTCAAGATTTTCTGGAAGAGAATTGCATTGACTATTCTTTTGCAAGTTAGTCTTTCTTCAATTGGGAGCATTAGATCTTGTCTTCTTCTTTACGAAGTTATCCTTTTGATAACCATTACGATTGTGAAAAGGCTTCGTATGACGTTTATAGGAAAATCTAGGATTACCACAGCACTGATTCCTTTGCCTAAAGGTTGGAAATTTACAACCCGTAATGTCAAGAGTGTTAGCCTTAACATATGGTCCCGGTTTAATAACTTCTTTTGACAACCTGTTGATGGTGGTTTTTGAACAAGGGGTAAAACTGTAAAACCTCACGTATAGCATGACGTCACCGGTGACACTAGCACATTTATTAGAGCATTTAACATGCTTATGTCAAAATTACCAGGGTACCCTTTTTCAAATACTAAATTAGGGTTTCGATGCGCACAACCATTACGCAAAAAGCATGGCAAGCATGCCAAATGCACGCATCGTGCAATCATTGTGCAGAACATAAAAATTGCACACACCGTGCAATCACTGCGCAAAAGCATGGCAATCATGCCACTCACACATGTCATACAGCATGCCAAATGCACGTACCGTGCACACATCGCACAGAACATAACAATTGCACTACCGTGCGATCATTGCGCAAAAGCATGGCAAACATGCCCAAATGCACGCACCGTGCACTCATCACACAAAACATAGCAATTTCATGTACCATGCAATCATTGTGCAAAATATGGCAACCATGCCAAACCAAAAATAAACACGCGGGATATGGAAACCGTACCAAACCGCAAAGCAACGCCCAATCATCACGCTAATCATGCCAAAAATCCAAAACGCACCACCATTGCACAAAATGGCAACCATGCCAAAACACGCGCCATTGGCACATGCCGTGCAACCCTTGCAACCTGGCATGCCAAGCCGTACAACCTAGAGCCAAAACCGCCACACGCGCCATTGGCACATGCTGTGCAACCCTTGCAACCTGGCATACCAAGCCGTGCAACCTAGGGCCAAAGCCGCCACATGCGCCATTGGCACATGCCGCGAAACCCTCGCAACCTGGCATGCCAAGCCGTGAAACCTAGGGCCAAAGCAGCCACACGCGCCGTTGGCACATGCCGTGCAACCCTCGCAACCTAGCATGCCAAGCCGTGCAACCTACGGACAAAGCCGCCACACGCGCCATTGGCACATGTCGTTCAACCCTTGCAACCCGGCATGCCAAGCCGTGCAACCTAGGGCTAAAGCCGCCACGCGCGCCATTGGCACATGCCGTGCAACCCTTGCAACCTGGCATGCCAAGCCGTGCAACCTAGGGACAAAGCCGCCACACGCGCCATTGGCACATGCCGTGCAACCCTTGCAACTTGGCATTCCAAGCCGTGCAACCTAGGTCCAAATCTGCCACACGCGCCATTGGAACATGCCGTGCAACCCTTGCAACCTGGCATGCCAAGCCGTGCAACCTAGGGCCAAAGCTACCACACGCGCCATTGGCACATGCCGTGCAACCCTTGCAACCTGGCATGCCAAGCTGTGCAACCTAGGGCCAAAGCCGCCACACGCGCCATTGGCACATGTCATGCAATCCTTGCAACCTGGCATGCCAAGCTGTGCAACCTAGGGCCAAAGCCGCCACACGCGCCATTGGCACATGCCGTGCAACACTTGCACTTTGGAATTACCACTTGCACCCGACATGTAACCCAGGGCCAAGGCATACCACACATGCCATTGGCACATGCCGAGCAACACTTGCACTTTGGCACTTCCACTTGCACCCGACGTGCTACCCAGGACCAAGGCATGCCACTCATGCCATTGGCACATGCCGTGCAACCCTTGCACTTTGGCATGCCGCACCTACATCAAAGGCCATGATTCATCTTATACAAAATCTCGACCGTCGAAGGTCTCCACTGAGCCGGCAAGTCTCTCAAGCTCAACTTATCAAACACCAGCGACATGCTACATGTTTTCCACGAAAACACTCGAGATATCAAAACGTATGTCACAAACTGGGTATGCTCATTAGGGTCTTGGTTTGGCGGTCTACAGCGTGCGGCATACATAAATGCCCGTTTCAAGAATGTGTAATAAGAATAAAATGGTTAATAAATGCAGGAAGTAATGGTGAAACGCTCTTTCATTATAGAACATCAATTCCATCAATACCAGGCGTTACCACCTCTTCCCATTTAACTCATCCGTTTCTTTTCTTACGGGGCCAGAGTACGTTTCACTTGGACTTGTATAAATAGGTTTTACCTATTTCCACCAAGACACAAGTTTTTGGTCAGGGAGAAATACAACACTCAGAAAAACAACTCTTACTAGATTTCTCAAAGCTTTCATCTTCTGATACAAGTCAAGTATTACTCTTCCAGAACTGCTCTGGTCTCAACACTCTCTTCGCTTCCCTCCTAAACCAGCCCTTCTCCTCCTCTTTGTGACCGAAGCAAATCCGAAACGGCCATTTCTTGGTTTGGGCCAGATTTGTATAGATTGATCTCTCGAATCTAAATTACTCTCGTGCAGTACATTTGTTTAGGGTTTAGATTTTTTTCTCACACACTCACCGAAATTACCAAAATCAGCAGAAACGGTTTTCACCCATAAACAATTGGCGACCACAGTGGGAGATTGATCTTTCGGTTACAATATCAGCTTTCAAGAATCGATCTCATACTTCAATCCAGATATCAGGATGGCAAAAACAAGCAATCTATTCAGGGATCTATAACTCGACTGCCAGACAACCTGATTACCAGTCGTAAGCCGCAAGAGATGGCTGGGGACTTCACAATAACTGAAAGCAAACGATTCGGTCACCAGAAAACTCCAAAAACGACTGGGGACTTTCCGCAGTCACGAAAACACTGCATACAAAATCGGTTTTACACGGGAAGGATCTTGTTTTCATCAGAAGACCCAGGAAAACTGAGTAAGTCCAGACTAGACGGAATATACTATTTATTCTTTTAGGTTCTCGATAAGACCATCGTGCTATTTGATCTTATGCCAACTACCGACACACACTTTCATGAAAGCAATATACTTTTCGCAAGTCACAACCAGGCAATACTATTAAAACCATTCATTTCAAAATAACCCAATATCCTCATAAAATACCAACCATCTATCAAAATCAATCAAACATTAAAATAGGCACTTTGTTTGCCTTTCAAAAAAAAAGAGAGAACCTAAGCGGAAGTTTGGAAAATACAGAGAAACATTCAAGGAAAGTTATCCAACAGGGGTCTGCTTTTCTTGGAGAAAGCCTCCATTGCATCCTCGAGAGCCGCTCTCTTCAGAGTCAATGTCTTGGACAATTCTTTGACTTCTGCCTCCTTCTGTGCGATTTCATATGCAGAAAGACTCTCGACTACTACGGTTTTCAATTTCTGGATCTCAGCAAAGCCCTTGACGAACCACGAAGCGTTGAACTCATTTATTATGCACATATCACGATGATACTTCCAACTGACAATGACATCCTCATAAACGGTATGGCCGGTCACTTCACACATATCCTCGATGGAAGACAGAGCTTCCTCCACACGTTTGACCCGCGCAAATCGACTGGTGATCTTCCTGGTTGTGGCGATATGTCCATACCTTTCCCAGATTTTGGTGTACAACACCTTGTACTTAGCCATCACGCTGAAGCCACCGACCAGCACATGACCTGGATAAGGAACCAAGTACGGGGGATCGAAAGTAGCGCCTGTAACCAGACCCACAGCCGGCAAGGGGTTCTCTTTCACACGTTCGTTGACAGTCGTCAGAGCATTCTCCGTTGTTCGAGCCGCATCCATGCCTTTCTTCTGATCAACCTCCATCTCCGAAGCATCAATAGCAGTCGCTGCAGCTAAAGACAAATCTTCACAAGCCTCTATCTCAGAATCGTCTCCAGAATCAGATCCTTCCTCATATCCTTCCTGTAATCTTGAGTTAGACGTTTTCGAAAAAGAAGAAAGAAAAAAGAAACATGTGCAAGACTCACCGATCCGCTTCCCGAAGAAGATCCAGTGCTGCTGCCAGAAGAGCTACCTTCGTCTTCTGAACTCTTCTCTTTCTCTGACTCTTCCCTAGAGGGCTCAACACTGCCGGCCTTTATCGGAAGAGGTGTTATTTCCTGACGACGAGCAAGCGCAGTAAAGGCGTCACACTACCGAAACCCTGGTAGGAACAAGATGCAAAAGTTCAGAAACAAAATAAAGATTTACACGTTTTAGTTGAGCCAGGGGATACACCTACCTGAATATTGGAAGAATTGAAAGACACGGGGGTCGACAAGTCTGTCTAAACCGACCGAAATCCACCAGCGCGATTCTTCGACCTTCGTTCCTTCACTTGGGGACTGTCCACGTTACCAGGCGACTTTCGCTTAGTTGCAGAAGGATCCCTCAACATTGGATGCTTTGTCAAAACCTCAGGGGAGGGTCTACAATGGGCGTTCGCCACCATGTGACTCACAAAGCCGCGGATAGTAAGGAACTCATCTTGCCAGAAATCATTATACTTGAAGGTCGTCGAAGAAACTATTTCCAAGGGCAAGAAGGGTAGACGCATATCCGGTACAAGAACACTGGCATTAAAGACGACCGACAACGGATTCTCTGAAGCAACTGGCTGACGAGCAAAGGGGATCCCTTGGTCGAAACCCATGTGACGGGAAGCACGATCAATATTATAAGAAGCCACTTGGAAACACCCCCTAAAGAAAGACAACATACAACTAGACGTGCAACTCCGCATAAACAAGTTTTCACCAATACTCAGGTTACCTTCGGAAAGCAAAGTCATATTTGGAGAAGAAGCAAAGGTGTTAACCTAAACTACAGACGCATGTACCGGGGCCCACAGGCGAAAATTGACTTCGTGCGACTTGTCAAGGAACCTAATCAAGTTTGATCCGACTCTTGGACGCCTGTTCACCCATCGTAGAATTCTGGAGCCACCCCAACTCGCGGGAAGTGAAGGCAACGGCTTCGGAGCATATTTCTCAAAATCCTCCCACAACCACGCTTGAAGGAAGGAAACATAGACATACGAGTCCACTTTCATATAACCGTTTGAAACACGCATGTCCGCAACCAGGTGATCCAGATGTGTATATAGAGAACCAAGGAACAAGCTACCAATGGGGAGAACTACGCCTTTCGCTAACTTTATGGCAATCATCAGAAGCTCTTGTCTCATCTCTTTCTTGCTGGAACCGTCTTCGAAAACATCCCTAGACAATCAGAGAGCCAAGAATGCCGCAACATGAAGAGTACTATTCTTTTGACTCGAGTCCAGCTCATCCGGGAACCATTGGGACACCCACCAGCCGTAGAAGCACATTTCGTTCTCTCTCCAAACAAAATCCTTCGACTTCGCAACAAGAGTGGCTCGCATCTTTTCTTCATCTTCTGCCAGTTGGATATTTAGGTTTCCTGTTACGGGAAGATTCAACATAAGAGCCACGCTTTCTAAGGAGAAAGTCATTTTCACCCCACCTACATACGACTGTATGAGTGTCCGGACACCATCTGGAGATAAAGGAAACTAAACCAGGAATATCCTTCCTAATTGAAGATTTGCAGATGCCTAACATTATCAATGATCTGCGCTCGAGTCAAGTTAGCACTTACGTGTTCTTGGCTCACCATAAACTCAATCCATTTGACGAAGGAGCGCAACGGACTTTGACACATTCTAAAGTCAATATGGGAAGCAGAATACTCTCCTCTATGAAGACAAAACCGTATTATCGCTCTCTGGTCGGACTGAACGGGTCCTCCTTTCATCTTCTGAACCGGTCAAGAGGATCGGCACGAAATTGGGATGATTTTTTCGGGCTGCGGCAAGGGGCTTTGTGAAAAGTCATCATCCGTGTTTGGCTTAGAACTACTAACGTCTTTTGGTAAAGCAAGACTTTGCCCGGGTGACATCTTGCCGGAGTTTCTTGTGTTGTTTTTCTAACAAGGTATCTACATCAAAAAGGCAAGACAAGAAGAAATTATCACCCACACACGGCTACACCAAAATAAGGGAAAACCCTAAGCAACTAGGTTTTCACAAACACACTGTCACATTATTCATGACGAAAGTCTACAGGTTCACGAGAATCACATTTATGACTAAGTTCTATGAAGATATGGAAGAACAGTATTTTCTACGGATTCATGCGAAGCATATATACAGCTAGAGTTTTGCATGACAAAAAAAAAACAAGGAAGAATTAATTTGAGAAAGAGCGCCGGAAGACATACCTGGAATATTAACTCGCCCTACCACTTTGTTGCTAACGCAAAGATATGGAGAAACAAAGGTACAAAATAAAAGGTGGATAACCTCTTTCATAGGCGTGATAGTTGGGGACTTCGAATAAGGGAAGGATTCCCTTTTCAAAGACGTGCATGAAGAAAGGCAGTCGGTCCCGCAATAGCAAGCTTGGCCACTTCCCAAAAACGCACGCATCTTCCTTGCTAGCACCGGCCCTACCAAGTGCTCAATGTCGGCCTTGCCAAAATCCGCGTCGGCCATCCAATCCGCGCCATCCTTGCCAGTCCGCGCTATCCATGCCTTCCTTTCCAACGCCATGCTCTGCCAAACGGCCCACGCCCATTCTAAGCCCATTTGTACTGACAAG
The DNA here is from genome assembly GCF_003573695.1 of Papaver somniferum. Lineage (NCBI taxonomy): Eukaryota > Viridiplantae > Streptophyta > Magnoliopsida > Ranunculales > Papaveraceae > Papaver > Papaver somniferum. Next base: position 90,191,474 of record NC_039367.1, read on the forward strand.
CCCCATTCCTGACAAGTCTATGCTAGCAGCTCCGCCTCGCGTTCCAAAGCCTGGCCCCAAAGACACCTAGTCATATTGGGATTTGTGCAAAGCTACCAGATGCGAGGATTGTGGATTCTTACTTACATCTCGAAAAAGGTCAGACAAATCTCCTCGGCCCTCTTTTACGACTTACTGTCTCAGTTCTATGCTCGTCTGTCACCATCTTATGCTTACCTCGCAACAAGGCCCACGTTCCAAGCTAAGCAGGGGACTTAATGTTGATGGTGGTTTTTGAACAAGGGGTAAAACCATAAAACCTCACGTATAGTATGATGTCACCGGTGACACTAGCACATTTATTAGAGCATTTAACGCGATTATGTCAAAATTACCAGGGTACCCTTTTTCATATATTAAATTAGGGTTTCGATGCGTGAAACCCTAAGTTCACCCACACCGCACAACCATTACGCAAAAAGCATGGCAAGCATGCCAAATGCACGCACCGTGCAATCATTGTGCAGAACATATCAATTGCACGCACCGTGCAATCACTGCGCAAAAGCATGGAAATCATGCCACTCACACATGTCACGCAGCATGCCAAATGCACGTACCATGCAAACATCGCGCAGAACATAGCAATTGCACGTACCATGCGATCATTGCGCAAAAGAATGGCAAACATGCCCAAATGCACACACCGTGCACTCATCACACAAAACATAGAAATTTCATGTACCATGCAATAATTGTGCAACATATGGCAACCATGCTAAACCACAAATAAACACGCAGGATATGGCAACCGTGCCAAACCGCAAAGCAACGCGCAATCATCACGCTAATCATGCCAAAAATCCAAAACGCACCACCATTGCACAAAATCCCAACCATGGCAAAAACACGCGCCATTGGCACATGCCGTGCAACCCTTGCAGCCTTGCATTCCAAGTAGTGCAACCTAGGGCCAAAGCCGCCACACGCGCCATTGGCACATGTCGTGCAACCCTTGCAACCTGGCATGCCAAGCCGTGCAACCTAGGGCCAAAGCCGCCACGCGCGCCATTGGCACATGTCGTGCAACCCTTGCAACCTGGCATGCCAAGTCGTGCAACCTAGGGCCAAAGCCGCCACACGCGCCATTGGCATATGCCGTGCAAACCTTGCAACCTGGCATGCCAATCCGTGCAACCTAGGGCCAAAGCCGCCACACACGCCATTGGCACATGCCGTGCAACCCTTGCAACCTGGCATGCCAAGTCGTGCAACCTATGGCCAAAGCCGCCACACGCGCCATTGGCACATGCCGTGCAACCCTTGCAACCTGGCATTCCAAGACGTGCAACCTAGGGCCAAAGCCGCCATACATGCTATTGGCACATGTCGTGCAACACTTGCACCCGACATGCAACCCAGGGCCACGGAATACCACACATGCCATTGGCACATGCCGAGCAACACTTGCACTTTGGCACTTCCACTTGCACCCGACGTGCTACCCAGGACCAAGGCATCCCACACATGCCATTGGCACATGCCGTGAAACCCTTGCACTTTGGCATGCCGCGCCTACATCAAAGGCCACGATTCCTCTTATACAAAATCTCGACGTCGAAGGTCGCCACTGAGCCGGGAAGTCTCTCAAGCTCAACTTATCAAACACCAGCGACATGCTACATGTTTTCCATGAAAACACTCGAGACATCAAAACGTATGTCACAAACTGGGGGATGCTCATTAGGGTTTTGGTTTGGCGGTCTACAGCGTGTGGCATACACAAATGCCCGTTTCAAGAAGGTGTAATAAGAATAAAACGGTTAATAAATGCAGGAAGTAATGGTGAAACGCTATTTCATTATGGAACATAAATTCCATCAAATTCCATCAATACCAGGCGTTACCACCTCTTCCCATTTAACTCATATGTTTCTTTTCTTACGGGGCCAGAGTACGTTTCACTTGGACTTGTATAAATAGGTTTTACCTATTTCCACCAAGACACAAGTTTTTGGTCAGGGATAAATACAACACTCAGAAAAGCAACTTTTGATAGCTTTCTCAAAGCTTTCATCTTCTGATACAAATCAAGTACCACTCTTCCAGAACTGCTATGGTATCAACACTCTCTTCGCTTCCCTCCCTAAACCAGCCCTTCTCCTCCTCTTTGTGACCGAAGAAAATCCGGAACGGCCATTTCTTGGTTTAGTCCAGATTTGTATAGATTGATCTCTCGAATCTAAAGTAATCCCGTGCAGTATATTTGTTTAGGGTTTAGATTTGTTTCTCACCCACGCACCGAAATTACCGAAATCAGCAGAAATGATTTTCACCCATAAACACACCCAAACAAGAATATCATGAAGTTTTTCATTCCTTATGCGAAAACGACATCTCCTTTCCAGTTGACCTTTGTTTCCACAATAATGACAAATATAAGAAACGTTCTTACCCGGGTTCACGTGTGCTGGTTTTGGAGGTTGATATACTTTTTTCTTTTGAACCTTAACTCTCGGAGAAGGTATTTCACTTTTGCCATCAGTGGAAACCTTTTGTTGAGAAGAATCACTAGCCTTGAAATTTTTTACCTCTTTGCTAGTACTTGGAGCATTTATTCCCTTATAGACCAATCCTCGTGTATCACGATGATTTTTACTTGTTCCTAGCATAGTGGTTAATTTGTTTGAACTAGTATTGAACTTTTTCAAGTAATCTTCCAACGTCTTGATTTTATCAAGAGCAGCAGCTAAATCAGCCTGAAGGCGTTTTCTCGAGTGAGATAAGCTCTTTCTCTGTCGTCAAAACTTGTTTGCTGGGAGTTAAACCTTGCTTCAGAATCTGCAAATTTCTCTTCCAACAAAAAGTACTTTTGATAAAGATTATCACATTCAAGTGACTTCATACGTAGGTTTTCCTCAGAATCCTTGAGGATTGATTCGCAAGAACGATTCGAAAAATAAACACCTGCGTAACATCTTCTCAATTTCTTGTTTTCTCGACAGAGAGGAGTCAGAAGAGGTGAGACATGAGAAGTTGTAATCTTCTTCATCTTCCACGAATCCAAAAACTTAACATACTCTGAGACTTCCTCATCAACATCTCTATCAATATCTGAATCACCTTCATCAGAAAGTTCATCTAACTGTTCTTCTAGGAGAGTTTCCCAATCAACAGTTTTTACATCAAGAGAATGCTTAGATATTGACTTAGATGTGACAGTGCTCTCCGGTGAATCTCCTAGCTTTTAGAATCATCTGGTAATTTCTGAACTGGTACGTTATTAGAGATAGACTCGTCCATAATCAGATCACTACAAACACAGACTTATAAGGTCTTTAACGTGTTTGCCTGCTCTGATACCAATTGAAAAAGCGGGGGTCTAACAACAACACCCAATATTTCGCTTAGCAATCTGTATGGACTAACTCCGAAATACTTTTCAAGAGAATCAACTAGACATACAGACTCAATCTAGATAAAAAGTATCTCAAGGAGTTATTATCTCAATCTCTCGATTTGATCTTTACTCAAGCAAATAGAAATCTGCGAGTCTTTATCAAAGAGAGATAACTTGGACGGTACCAAAGACCAATGTCCAAGGATCAATCAACTACAATCAACAACCAAAGGTTGGATTAGAGAAGTTGATGATCTTAACGCACAACCTGTATTATATCTATTATATAAAATATAATGCGGAAAAGAAATAACAAAGACACCAGAAATTTTGTTGACGAGGAAACCGCAAATGCAGAAAAACCCCGGGACCTAGTCCAGATTGAATACGCATTGTATTAAGCCTCTACAGACACTAGCCTACTGCGAACTAACTTCAGACTGATCTATAGTTGAACCCCTACCAATCTCCCACTGATACAAGGTACAGTTGTACTCCTACGCCTCTGATCCAAGCAGGACACTGCGTACTTGATTCCCTTAGATGATCTCACCTACAACTAAGAGTTGCTGCAACCCAAAATCACAGACTTGATAATAAACGAATATGTCTCACACAGAAAAGTCTAACGAAAGGATAAATCTGTCTCCAACAGATAAACCCTAGGTTTTGTTCCGTCTTTAGATCTAAAATCAAGGTAACAGGAAACAATTGATAATCCGGACTTATATTCCCGAAGAACAGCCTAGATTAATCAATCACCTCTCTACAATCCTTCCTGACTACACAAGCGGATTGTCGAGGAATCACAAACAGTGAGACGAAGATGTTTGTGACTTCTTTATCTTTCCTATCGGAGAACTCTCACGATCTCAAGCCAATCAATCGATTGTACTCGTACGATAGAAGATGCAAGATCATATCACACAACTACGATAAAAGTAGTATCGGTCTGGATTCATAATCCCAATGATGTCTTTAAGTCGTTAACTCGAGTTTAGAGAAGAAACTCAAGAGTTAATGAAGATCGACTCTAGCGAGCGCACTAGTAGCACAAAGACGTGTGGGGATTAGGTTTGCTCAATGCTATATGTCTCCTTTATATAGCCTTCAAATCAGGGTTTTGCCTTAGGTACAAAGCAAACTCTATCCACCGTTAGATGAAAAACTGATTTAGATTCAAGCCAATATCTCTCAACCGTTAGATCGAAAGACATAGCTTGTCACACAAACTTGGGTACACGTTTACAGGGTTTGAGAAAACCATGCCCAAACGAGTATACGTATGTTGGTTAAACATGATAACCCAAAAGGTCAACCATATGAGCATCTCATATTAATCATGTTCTTCTTCACCATAACTAGTTCAATTGACTCAAATGAACTAGTTAAGAGTTGTTCAATTGCTATGAGATCTTATGTAACTACACAAGACACAATTGAAACAAAGATGATTCGATTCGATTAGAATCGGCTCATGAACATTATAACCACGGTTTGTATAAAGCATTCCTTAATAATTAATGTTTCATGTTCAGAGCACATCTTTAGATCATAACCTCTTAAGTTCACAAACAAGTTCGCGGAGAAAAGTTAATCGGTTGAGTTTTCCAAACTCAACAGAAATTCTCGGGTCAAGAACTTCTGCCATTTCGCGGACTTAGCACACAAACGAGTTTTGGAAATCCCAGCAGAAATTCTCGGTCGAGAACTTCCGTCAGTTCGCGGACTTGGCAGCCAATTCCAAAATCCTACCGATTTCTCTTGATCAACAAAGTTCGAAAACTTCGGTTCAAGGAATACATGGTTATATATCTAAACTCTCATTTCAATCATTGAAACATTCTCAGAGGGAGATATTCAGTCGTGAAGAAAAACAGATCTTTCTCGTCAGAGCAATTTCCAAAGTGATTGAAACTTTCATGAATTTCGTCACTAGGTGAAGATAAACCTGATCAAAGCGAAACGCTTTACCAACACATGATTTCGAGTAAAAGATAAGCAATGAATATTCATCTCGAAATATCAATTGTATATGATCTAGTCTATATAGCATAAGACTTTTTTCTCATAAGAAGTAGGAGAAGAATAGATAGACTTTCGAGTGATATATAAGTTCAAGTCTTCACATACCTTTTTGTTGATGAAGTTCTACGGTTCCTTGGTGTAGATATTCGTCGTTGTCGTTGAATCGCCATGAAGTCCTTGATCTCAACTACACTTTTCCTATCCTAGTCCGAGACTTAGCTAATAAGCTAGAAATCAAGACTTTATAGTTTTGATCACTGGTAGGCTTCTAAAAGGTCCTAAAAATTATCCCCGGCAGCGGCACCAAAAACTTGGTGGGCCTCAAAGATATTATATTTAAATGCAAAATGGTCCCCGGCAGCGGCGCCAAAAACTTGGTGGGCCCGGGGATGTGTAAAAATTAAGCGCAATAAAAACGCGGGCCTACAGTAATACCGCAAGTGCACGGTCGTCGGTTGTAGCTCGTGCAAGTACGGGTCGATCCACAGAGACTGGGTGTGTTTGGAGTTTTCTAGCTATTTTGGGTTTCTAAATTGCTGTTGGGCTTTTGAGTGGTCAACGGGCTTTGAGTACCCTTCTGTTTTGGACTATGGGCTTAGTGAAGTGATCTGGGCCTTGAGCCTCTGAAGTTTACTGGGCTTGTGTGATAATGGGTTCAATGGAGTGAACTGAGCCTTGGGTTCAGTTGGATGAGCCTCAGGTTAAGCTAGGCTTTTCTTGTTCTGAACCTATTTCTGGGCCTTTGGTTGTGAACTAAACCTTGGGCTTTGTAGCTTATGACATGGGCTTTGGTTAAGTTCAGTGGACTGATGGGCTTTTGGTCTTCGAACCTGGGATTGGTTTGGACTGGTTTGAGCTTGGGCTTTTGGATTGCTGTGAGCCAAGCTCAGTTGCAGCAGCAGCAGAAGGGTTGCAGTAGCAGAAGCAGTGCACAGCACAAGGCAAAGAAAGCAGCAGCAGCAGCAGTACTGCACAACAGCTGCACAAGCAGCGGAAGGGAGGCAACAGGGTTGCAGGGCAGTGGAAGCAGACAGCTGCAGTAGCAAAGAAAAGAAAGCAGCAGCAGCAGAACAAGGCAGTGAAGTAATGGTGGCACTAAGCCAAGGTAACAGTGGCAATGAGGCACAAAGGAAGTTAACAGGAAACAATGGAAGGTGACAGACAGCACAAAAGCAAGGGAAACTACAAGCAATGAACAATGGAACCAAGGCCTAAGCCAAGGGCAGGGAAGATGGTGAAACTAACAGTGATAACAATGCAAGTAGTAGCAGTGGCTCTAGGCATACAAATGGAATGGAAAGAGAATTAGCTTGCTATGAGCACTAATTTCCCCCATTGCTAAATCAAAACAATGCATCCTAAGCATACAAATGGAATGGAAAGAGAATTAGCTTGCTATGAGCACTAATTTCTCCCATTGCTCAATCAAAACAATGCTTCAAAGCTCTAACCTAACATTCCATCACTTCTTGACAGTGAATTGAAACAACAGATGAACAATGAAGGAACAAACATCACAAACATCATAGGAACATGCACAACAAACATGAATATCAACAGGAAATTAAAACAGGGAAAGAAACTAACACACATGAACATCAACAGGATATTAAGAGTAGAACATATACATGATTAAACAGGAGCAGTGCATGAAACAGCACAAAATTGAAGAGAAAAAAAAACATTAACAGAACATGAAAGTCCTGGACGCCGGCTATTCCAAGCATATCTTTAACACTAATCCCACACCCATATTTATACCCAATACCCAATTAGGGTTTACAATCAAAATCCCCAAATTTGAGAAATTAGGGCTTTTAGAAATTGGAGAAATCTCACCTAATTCTCTGAAATTGTTGTCGACCCATAACTCCTCTGTACTTGTTCTTCCTCCTGCTCCAACAACTCTACTGATGCCCTAACTCGAGGTGTTTTATCTGCCCTCACCTAGGTTTTAGTGAGGAAAGGTGAGAGATGGTAAAACAACTAGGTTAGGGGGATAGGGATTTCGGGCTTTGTTGTTGTCGAGTGAATGGGGTGGTGTCCTTGTGGTCGTGGTGGAGATGGAAGAGAGGCAGGAGCAGAGCTCGACTGCAACTATCGGGGGAAGAAGAAAGATTTTGGGGGAAGTGAGTTTTGGGGAAGAAGAAGGTGGGTGTTTGTTTTGGGTCGATGGTTTTGGATGCTAGGGTATGAAGCGGGGATAGCGCGGGTTGATGATCTGCGACAAGGAGCGATGGATGGGAAGATGGTAGGTGGATCCAACGGCGATACGGAGGTAAGCGTGGAGCGACCGTCGGATGAAGGGATGTAGCAAAACGGACGACCCAAGATGGAGATGGGCGTTGCGATGTAAAGCGGGGGCTTCGGAGTGTGATGTGCGATGATGGAGCGACCGTAGGATGCTGAGATGCTTCGATCTGACGGCTGAAATCCGAGACGGGCTTGGATATAGAAAATGGTTTTGGGTAAGGGTTTTGGGCCTTGGGTATGCCAAGCCCATATCTTCTTTAAGGACAATTCTTCTTCTTCAAGCTCACTCTAGCCTTTTGGTCTTGTGCACAACATTCTTCGCGGCTTCCTTGTGTAATTCCTCCCGGCTTTTCACTACTTTTCTGCTCTTTTCCGCTCTTCTATTCATCCAAACTTTATTTATTACCTAAAAATGCAAAATTAAGTAAGAAAAATATTTATTCTTGAAAACAATGAAAATACAGAATATGGGATAAAATGTAGAATTAATGCACAAAAGATGAGTTAAATGCCAACAAAAAGGGATAAATATATACATTATTTGGCACTCATCAAATACCCCCAAACCTGAATTTTACTTGTCCTCAAGTAAAACAAATCTAAGGAAATCCTACCTATACCACTGTCGCTGGTCTCTCGAATGCATTTAGCGTATGCACTAAGCCTTTTAAACCACTAAGTGTCCCTAGTGGACGAGTGAAGTCTCGTGAAGGTTTGCTTAGAACGTACCTACAAAGTTCTAGGTCAAAATATAAGCTCAGATTCCATCAAATGTGACATGTGCAAAACAGTTTAAGCTCACAGCAAAATGGAGATGTCAATCTAGCTATCAAAGGCACAATCCTAGCACTGATAACAAATAAAGACATGTGATAAGAGTGTAAAGTGTATCTACACATGTGTAAAGAAAGATCGGATGTTATGACTACTAATCACCAAGAGATAGTTTCTCAGGCTAAGAACCAAGGTCGAAATCTAGCTAGCTGTCCGGACTTTACGAGAATTGTGAATGAGTTGGAGGTATTTCAAAATTACTCGCGTTGTACATCAATGGCATACACCCTCCTTGCTTATTACAAAGAAACAACAAAAGATGACTATTTACATGACTCTTATTTACATTGACTATTCTCTTTTATTTTTGGAACAAGAGATGATGGAATTGATAAATACTTGATTTTTTGTATTTTTCTGATATTTTTTTTTTTTTTTTTTTTTTAGAACAAGGAAACACTTTTGATACAAATAAAAAAGGAAACAAAAGATTACATGACACTTTGCAAGAGGTAGCCCTTTTTGATGCACCCAGTTAAATTCGATGGTTGTTTCTCTTAATGTAACCTCCACCTTCTATCCCAACCAACCAAAGAACAAGCTAGTCAAGTTTCGTTCAGTATTCTAAAGTGATTGGCAATCGTAACTTCCTATCAAACACCTTGAAGATCGAGGCCATACATGTATTGGTAGATCGTGCGCGTGCAAATTTCTTATCACTATGTGAATTGTGCTAGAATCAGGGTGCCTAAATATCTAGACTAAGACTCCTAATAATTACATATTTGCACAAGAGTCAACATTTCAAGGTAAATGAGCTCCATTTTTATGATTTTTTAATTTTTTAATTTTTTATTTTGATTTTTCAATTTTTTTTGGAATTTTTCAATTTTTTCAAAAAGATGGAGTTTTGTTTTCAATTATGGCATATTATCGTGGTATCTACTCTATACCCCCAAACCTAAACTAAACATTGTCCTCAATGTTTCAAAATATGGAAAGAATTAAAATGCAACATATGGAAAGGGACATGCTGAGTAGAGTAAAAGGAGAGAGAATACCCGATTTCGGCGAAAGCAGAATTAAAACTCCGTTATTCAAGGCAAAAAATCCAACATATTTCAGCCGAGATCATATTGGATTAGCAAAATATATACAAAAGGAACAAAAGGGTTTTTAAGAAATTTTATCTACTGGATTATATACAAAAAAATTCACCATACACTAACAATCTAAAGAGTTGAGGATCAACCCAAAAGACAAAGTGTAGAGGTTTCAACAGCTTCACACAATAATAATATGATAGGCATGCAAGTGAAGCTGTGAAACAAAATGAGCTACCCCCAAACCTGGATTTTACAGAAGATATAATTTTGAAAACAAAATCGCGCAGTTTTGGGGGTTCATCATGCACAAGGTCTAGCCCAAAGTGAACTGTGCTAGGGACGGGCAAACATGCAATTTCCAACTCCTCAAAGATATTATACTTAGATGCAAAATAGTCCAAGAGGACTTGGGAAGCACACAGTTCCAAACCTAGGTTGGGCATTCTCAGAAAAATTGGTTTTACAATATTGGTACAAACCAAATCTAGGTTGGGTGGAAGGCCATCAGATTGTGACTTAGGTAGAAGAATAGGCATATCATTATCAATCAAATCAAAATCTTCTAACTCATCTACACATGTCACATCATGCTCACAATCATCAATCAAATTGGCAAGATTACAATCAGAATTATCAACATCATCAACAGATTGATTCTCGTGTATCGGCACATCAGGGGAAACATCACATGGAATACTAGAAGAAATATCATGCATTAAGGTCGGGGCAGAGAAGCCTAATTTATTTGAACCCAAAGGTTCCATAACATTTTCAGTATAGACATGTTCTTCTAACATAACATCATAATCATCATCATCATCATGATAGGGATTTTGCAATCTAGGATAATTTTCAATCCTAAGGTCGGAGCTATTACAAGAATAAAACTCTAATTCATGGGGGTGATTCATATCATGTGGTGTTGTTCCTGTTTCCCTAACGGATTCCCATTGATGGGTTTTCTCTGCAATCTCGGCTAAAAAATTCCATGCATCATCCACAGATTTATCAATAAACTCACCATTACACATAGACTCAACCATGGTTCGAGATTTAAAGTCTAGTCCCTCATAGAGGATGACGACAAGTCTCCACTTATCAAATCCATGGTGCGGACATTCACTCAACAAATCATTAAAACGTTCAAAATAGTGAAAAACAGTTTCCTCATCCAATTGGACAAAACAATTGATACTTTGACGAATAACGATGGTCCTATGATGTGGAAAGAATTTTTTGAAAAATAGATCTGTGAGCTGGTCCCAAGTGTTGATTGATTGTGGTCTCAAACCGTAAAACCATGTTTTGGCCCTTTCCTTTAAAGAAAATGTAAACAAACGCAATTTCAGAGAGTCTTCGGACATATGATCAGGTTGCATAGTCCGACAAATTTGTTCAAACTCTCTTACATGAGTATAGGGGTTCTCAGAATCGAACCCTCGAAATATAGGAAGTATTTGTATCATGCTTGCATTTATTTTAAAAGGGTTATTGGTTTGAGGTAATACAATACATGATAATGGAATTTTTATTGTCGGATACATGTATTCATGGAGAGCACGAGGTTGGCCCATATTGAAAAGACACAAAGCCCACTATTTGGTTTTAATGGGTTTTCAAAAATTTGGTTTTTAATGGGTTTGGATTTTTGGGAAAATTTTGGTTTTGATGGGAATGAAAACATTTGGTTTTTTTATGGAAAATTTTGGTTTTTAAAGAGGGAGAAAAATTTTGGTTTTTTTTTTTTTTTTTTTTTTTTTTTTAAAAGAAAATAAAATTTGGTTTTTGAAATGGGAGCACGCCCACTGTTGGTTTTGCGTTTGCTTTGGCTCCGCTTGGTTGAAAACTTTTGGTGGAACTGAGTCCAAAATCTCGGCCTAGAATTTGGGTACTCGGCCCACTAACGAGTTCAACTAGCGTGATCGGTTACAAGTTCAGCCGGGTTTAAAAACCCAGAATACAAAATACAAGTCCAAATTAAACAAGCTCACAAAAATTAAATACAAGCCCACAAATTAAACAAACAAGCCCACAAAAATTAATTACAAACCCAACAGAAAATAAAAAGCCCAAAAATTGGCTTTAATATTACAAACCCACAATTAAAAATTGGAAGCCCACAGGTTGGGTTCTCTTAAATGGGTTACCTTTTAAGCACAGCCCAGCTGCTCTGATATTGTTGCAAAAACCCAGTTGGGTTTTGGTTCTTTTCCTTGGTGGCGTCCCAGCAGAGGAAAAACTGGTTCAGAACGGCAGGTCCAACAGCAAATGAAGTGAAGCAGATGCAGATGCAAATGCTATGCAGTGAAATGCAAAATAGCTAAGAAAACAACAAGAAAAACACAGCACCAATCCCCGGCAGCGGCGCCAAAAACTTGGTAAATTCTAAAAGGTCCTAAAAATTACCCCCGGCAGCGGCGCCAAAAACTTGGTGGGCCTCAAAGATATTATATTTAAATGCAAAATGGTCCCCGGCAGCGGCGCCAAAAACTTGGTGGGCCCGGGGATGTGTAAAAATTAAGCGCAATAAAAACGCGGGCCTACAGTAATACCGCAAGTGCACGGTCGTCGGTTGTAGCTCGTGCAAGTACGGGTCGATCCACAGAGACTGGGTGTGTTTGGAGTTTTCTAGCTATTTTGGGTTTCTAAATTGTTGTTGGGCTTTTGAGTGGTCAACGGGCTTTGAGTACCCTTCTGTTTTGGACTATGGGCTTAGTGAAGTGATCTGGGCCTTGAGCCTCTGAAGTTTACTGGGCTTGTGTGATAATGGGTTCAATGGAGTGAACTGAGCCTTGGGTTCAGTTGGATGAGCCTCAGGTTAAGCTAGGCTTTTCTTGTTCTGAACCTATTTCTGGGCCTTTGGTTGTGAACTAAACCTTGGGCTTTGTAGCTTATGACATGGGCTTTGGTTAAGTTCAGTGGACTGATGGGCTTTTGGTCTTCGAACCTGGGCTTGGTTTGGACTGGTTTGAGCTTGGGCTTTTGGATTGCTGTGAGCCAAGCTCAGTTGCAGCAGCAGCAGAAGGGTTGCAGCAGCAGCTGCAGCAGCAGCTGCAGTAGCAGAAGCAGTGCACAGCACAAGGCAAAGAAAGCAGCAGCAGCAGCAGTACTGCACAGCAGCTGCACAAGCAGTGGAAGGGAGGCAACAAGGTTGCAGGGCAGTGGAAGCAGACAGCTGCAGTAGCAAAGAAAAGAAAGCAGCAGCAGCAGAACAAGGCAGTGAAGTAATGGTGGCACTAAGCCAAGGTAACAGTGGCAATGAGGCACAAAGGCAGTTAACAGGAAACAATGGAAGGTGACAGACAGCACAAAAGCAAGGGAAACTACAAGCAATGAACAATGGAACCAAGGCCTAAGCCAAGGGCAGGGAAGATGGTGAAACTAACAGTGATAACAATGCAAGTAGTAGCAGTGGCTCTAGGCATACAAATGGAATGGAAAGAGAATTAGCTTGCTATGAGCACTAATTTCTCCCATTGCTAAATCAAAACAATGCATCCTAAGCATACAAATGGAATGGAAAGAGAATTAGCTTGCTATGAGCACTAATTTCTCCCATTGCTCAATCAAAACAATGCTTCAAAGCTCTAACCTAACATTCCATCACTTCTTGACAGTGAATTGAAACAACAGATGAACAATGAAGGAACAAACATCACAAACATCATAGGAACATGCACAACAAACATGAATATCAACAGGAAATTAAAACAGGGAAAGAAACTAACACACATGAACATCAACAGGATATTAAGAGTAGAACATATACATGATTAAACAGGAGCAGTGCATGAAACAGCACAAAATTGAAGAGAAAAAAAAACATTAACAGAACATGAAAGTCCTGGACGCCGGCTATTCCAAGCATATCTTTAACACTAATCCCACACCCATATTTATACCCAATACCCAATTAGGGTTTACAATCAAAATCCCCAAATTTGAGAAATTAGGGCTTTTAGAAATTGGAGAAATCTCACCTAATTCTCTGAAATTGTTGTCGACCCATAACTCCTCTGTACTTGTTCTTCCTCCTGCTCCAACAACTCTACTGATGCCCTAACTCGAGGTGTTTTATCTGCCCTCACCTAGGTTTTAGTGAGGAAAGGTGAGAGATGGTAAAACAACTAGGTTAGGGGGATAGGGATTTCGGGCTTTGTTGTTGTCGAGTGAATGGGGTGGTGTCCTTGTGGTCGTGGTGGAGATGGAAGAGAGGCAGGAGCAGAGCTCGACTGCAACTATCGGGGGAAGAAGAAAGATTTTGGGGGAAGTGAGTTTTGGGGAAGAAGAAGGTGGGTGTTTGTTTTGGGTCGATGGTTTTGGATGCTAGGGTATGAAGCGGGGATAGCGCGGGTTGATGATCTGCGACAAGGAGCGATGGATGGGAAGATGGTAGGTGGATCCAACGGCGATACGGAGGTAAGCGTGGAGCGGCCGTCGGATGAAGGGATGTAGCAAAACGGACGACCCAAGATGGAGATGGGCGTTGCGATGTAAAGCGGGGGCTTCGGAGTGTGATGTGCGATGATGGAGCGACCGTAGGATGCTGAGATGCTTCGATCTGACGGATGAAATCCGAGACGGGCTTGGATATAGAAAATGGGTTTGGGTAAGGGTTTTGGGCCTTGGGTATGCCAAGCCCATATCTTCTTTAAGGACAATTCTTCTTCTTCAAGCCCACTCTAGCCTTTTGGTCTTGTGCACAACATTCTTCGCGGCTTCCTTGTGTAATTCCTCCCGACTTTTCACTACTTTTCTGCTCTTTTCCGCTCTTCTATTCATCCAAACTTTATTTATTACCTAAAAATGCAAAATTAAGTAAGAAAAATATTTATTCTTGAAAACAATGAAAATACAGAATATGGGATAAAATGTAGAATTAATGCACAAAAGATGAGTTAAATGCCAACAAAAAGGGATAAATATATACATTATTTGGCACTCATCAATCACTAACATTGACAAACATGCTTGATATAGCAACGCATGCGAGGTTGACCGAGCTATGCTCTAACACTCATTACATATTCGTTCATAACAAAGGAGAAATTACATTGGATTACAGTACATCAACAACAAAGAATAACAAGTAGCAAATACATAAAAATTGAACAATAGATAATACACCAAGAGGAGAAAGATCATCACACCTCAAATGCATCGATTTCTTGTATAAAAGAGAGAGATTTGTTACAATCAGGAGAATTGGTTTTCGGATTAACATCCAACCATTTTGAATTTTAGTCTTCCTGAAGTAGAGATGCATGCTTCAATAATGAAGTAATAAGCCCAGAAACTTGATAACAACTTTGAACCTTCCAATCCATGTATATCTTGCCATTAAAATCTAAATCTAACCCAAACCGGAAAAGAACTGTGATGTACTTGAAAACCCATAGTAACATAATCAAAAGAAGGTCATAAAGACCAGAAAAAGACACTACGAAAGTAGTACAGATAGAAGTGCCATGAAAGCACATACAAAGCATAATAAAGAACCCTAGAAAACTAGGGAGATAACTACAAACTAACAAATTAACACCAACTACTCTTACTACAGATAAAGCTAGATGAAAATCGAAAATCAATGCTCGTATTTAGTCCAAAAACGGACCAAATCCGAGCAGTGGAGGAAAGAGGCGACTAGGGTTTTATGTGGAAGAAGAAGGAGTAACGAGAGTAGAGTAGAGAGCAATATATTATAAGACTAACCTTTTTATAAATACCCCACAACACAAACACAATTATATCTTTTATTAATTACGGTCTTACTCAACACAGTTAAATTATATGTTTAATCAAATTTGTCATATCTACCATAGTGGGGAACTCATTTGCCATGCCACATGGCATGTCAAATATTATTTTTTTTTGATATGGTGCATAGGGAGGCATATTCCTATGCACATGGCAAACACCAGATTTTGCCATATATGCACCCACTATGGATATGCCAAAGTGTCAAACTTGTATGCCTATTTATCAATTATAACATATAGGCATACACGACATATTTTCCAGCGAGCGATAGAGTTTCCATCGCTATATGTTCTAAATATCGCTCGATGGTCATTCCAGTGCCAGCACTAGTCACTATGTCGCTCACTGTTCTGGTCATCGCTCATCAACTCCTCATCCACCGGCTACTATTCCCCCCCCCCCCCCCCCCATAAATACCCATTTCAACTCACATCATCCTAGCCACTTTTAACCCATGTTCTTTTATTTGTCTATATGATTGACTTCTTCTTCACATTTGAGTATAAAGGAAGTCTTTGTTCCATCTATCTTCTGATAACCAATTTAGTCTATTAAATGGAAGTAAGTTTCCAGCACATAGAATTCTCGTTAACATGTACAAATCTATCGATTTAGCTCTTATTAACAGCATTTATTCATAATTAGAATTTGTTGAATTTTATAAAACAATATACATTATCTAAAAATTTAATTACCAGAAAAAACCGACATATCGCATTCAAAGTCTTTGAAAAAGAACGTGTTTGTAGTTTTCCACCATCGTTCTAATATAACTTGAATCCTTGGGTCATGTAGTTTCTAGGTTGTATATGATATAAATGTCGCCAAGGATATCTTCGGACTCTCTCTTGAACAACAAGGGGAAGTAACTGAAAAATCGTACGGAACTCAGACCATCCACCTCTTAGAAATACTGAATTAAGTCGCTCTGGATGGTCAGATATGCGATTAGGGAACACACCATCACCGCCTACTTGTCTAACATTTTGAAAATCATATTCTTTATCCACAACAAAACTTAATCCACTAGCTGGGGATACTAGTAGATCCTTTTAGTTTTCTGTTTCTTTTTCTTTTCTCACTCGCATATTTGTTTAGGAAGTAAAACGAAAGATAATTTTCTTAGCAAAGAGAACAGAAGAGCAGAGAAAAGTTGAGAAGGGAAGAGGAGGTAATGTGTGAAGAATAGATGACAAGGTGCGATATTTATAGGCGTTAGAAAATCGAACGTTGGCGATATTGATTATAACGCTCGTGCTAGAGTCGATATCGAGAAATATTTATGACAGCGCTGGCGATACAGACTTTATCGTTGGCGATATTGTCAATAACGTTCGCTAGAAACTCTGTCGCTCAGTCGTTTTCCTATAATGACGCAACTCATTTGTCATGCCACCTGATTTGCCAAACAACATTTTTTTTTCATGTGCATAAAAATAGGCCTAAGAACAACAAAATAACCGTATTATTTTATTATTTTGGTTAACAAAATGTCGTGAGACTCTATTACCATTTCATAAAGACAAAATAAAAATTCAAAATTTACAGGTGGGCATAATTGATAATCTCAATGTTTCCACCCATATAAGAAGCTCAACCTTTAGTAGATGTTTGTCTTGTTTTTTTTTTTTTTTTTTTTGCTCGATTTTGTTCTTATTTTCCTCTCTTCCGTTGACAGAAACCAATTAATCCGGTCTGAAATGGTGTATGCATAGGGCCGGCCCTGCCATATAAGCGAAGTAAGCGGCGATCGAAGCCACAGAAAGAGGGAGGCCACAAATATGGAAATGTCTTTTAAGATTTCAAACAGAAGAAAAAGGTTATCATGTAAAACTCATGTCATATATGGTGCAAAATGAAAAAAAAAACAGATTTGCAAGGGGCCTCCAATAAAAGAATAGGTTTGTGAGGGACCAAAAGAAAATTGAGATATTGTTATTTGTAAGCTTTATGCTTAACAAGGGGCCGCCAAATTTTCTTTGGCTTTAACCCTCCAAAAACGCAGGACCGGGCCTGTGTATGCATTACAGCCATGGAGATATTTTGCGTGCCTTGATGGAAGCATGGCATATACACGAGAATCTTAAGAGCAAAGAAAAGTTAGAAAAATCAAATTTCTAACTAAACCGCATCTAAAATACTGTTTACAGACTCTATAATGTCTTGGTTAAAATTCAATGTTGACAAATAGAAAAATTAAAAATATCTTTGACAAAAATCTTGATCTGTTTTTTCAGATTACGACCCTTTATACAAAATCAAGGGTCCCTCTCGTGTTTCGTATTAATAATAAAAAACAAATTTGGGTCCCACTTTACAGTTCGAAAATGTAAGGATTCTGGTTGGCTCTACTATAACTTGGCCTTTCATATATAGGTAGAACTACATCGAAGTAGTATCAAACTAGCTCTATCAGTAATTTAGTACTGCATGGTTCACAAAATCACAAAAAACACATGGTATCTATTGGTTGCGGGTATAAAGAGAGAAAGAGTGTAGGGTTCTTGGGTTAGGAAAAGAGGAAGCTAGAATGGAAGGTAGCAGTAGTAATTCAACATCAATGGCAGCAACGGCAGCGGCACCGTTTGTATTGAAAACATACGACATGGTGAATGACCCGTTCACAGAATTATGGATAGTGTGGGGAAGAAGTAATAACAGTTTCATCGTAATGGATCCTTTAGAATTCTCACAGAGAATTTTACCAGTTTATTTCAAACACAATAATTTCTCAAGTTTTGTTCGGCAACTCAACACATATGTGAGTTCATCTCTCTCAAGCTTTTCTTTTTGATTTCCGTCTGAGATTCACAACAGTTATTTATTTTTTATATGTAAGTACTTGTGGCAGATTGAAAACAGTGTGACATTTTTCCGATTTCTCCTTTCTCATTTGGTTTTGTAATTTGTGTTGAATTGTATGTTTAAATGGTTTATTACATCTTGATTGTGTTCTTAAATAGGGTTTTAGAAAGGTGGATACAGATAGATGGGAATTCGCGCATGAATCTTTCTTGAGAGGCCAAAGACATTTACTAACAAACGTGGTCAGAAAGAAGTCGAGCAATAACAAGAATTCGTATGGCACTTATCCTTATATGGTGCAAGCAGAGGAAGAGCAAGAAGTGCTATTAATGGAGGTTGGAAGGTTAAGAAGAGAGCAAGAAATCCTAAATGAAGAAGTAGAAGCAATAGATAAACGGTTGCGAACGGCGGAGAGAAGACCCGAACAAATGTTGGCTTTTCTTAGTAAAGTTGTCAATGATCCTGAAATTCTTACAATAATGGTCAAAGAAAAAGAAGCTAAAATTGCAATTTTTAGAGAGAAAAAGAGACGGTTTGTGCTCTCTGCAGCATCTTCATCTTCAACTTCGACACTAGGAGACTATGAACATGAGAGTGAGAAATACCAGTCTATTGCAAGACCAGAATTGATTAAAGCCGAAGATGATGGAGATCATAGTAATTATCAAGGGGATGAGGGTATAATAAGGTCGTATTCAAGCGTGGGTCATCATCATCAACTGTATGGTTTTGAATCATCACAAGATAAGTATCATCAACCGATAGCGCCTTTCTTTTATTCATCTGATCAAATGGAAGAGGCAAACACAATTCCTTATCCATTTTCTCTACTGGAAAGTGGCTTTTAATAGTTTCAATCTATTTATATATATGTATATATAGAAGCATGGGTTGCCATATTGTGTTGGACCATCAGCTTGCCTGATAAGGTATGGATAATTCTTGCAGATGCGCTCCAACCAAAAGAAACAAAATGAAAAGAAGTAGATGAACGGGGATAACGATATGTGGTGGTGTGTCATATTATTTGTTGGTTGTGTAAAATTAGTATAATGATACTTGGCATTTAGTTTATGCATTAGTTACCTAATTAATTTCTATAAATTTAGATGGATTGTGTGTAAAAGTTTAGCTTGTGCATCATCAGATCAAACAATTCTAGTTTTTGTTAAGAAGTTATTACTGCATGTAACTTCCTCGATGAGCATTCTGCTACGAGGTTTACTGGCCTAGTTTTCCATGCATCTCCATGTGTAGGATAATGTTTTTCTTTACGTAATTGTCATGGCGGTTCTCAATGAAATGAAGTCCGTGAAGGCGGTTTGTGTGGCATTTCCTTTTACGTAGCCATCAAAGAAGACATTGATAAATGACGCTAGACGCAGACAAATAATATGATAAAGGACCTAGAATCTGTACCGAAAATATCTTCAAAAGTATAAAGGAAAGGAGAATAAAGAAAAGCGAACACCACCTTCCATCATCTGTGATAAATAAATTTGGGAAAAAAGCATCTCACTCATAGGCCTGGGCCGCCTGGCCACAAAGAAGAAACCTTTGTGCATGGACCCGGCAAAGAAATTATGTTTATGATACGTGCCCAAGGTTTACAGGTGGCGGACCTATTATGAAAAGAAAAACAGCGACTGCACAGTAAAAACTCAGCGACACGACATAAAACTTCTATCGACTGACGTGGGAAATATTGTACACCGTCTTCGGAGGCGATTTCTTAGTAGGGTAGGGAGTATGTGGGACCCCTATTAGATTTTGGTTCGAGAACCTATAATTACCTACTACACGTGTTTATTTTTCTTAGGACAAGTTGACTTTTAGTGGGTCTGGGAGGTACCAAATTTCATATATTTTCTCCCACGAAAAACTTCTTTCTTACTAAATTTGTTTGTTGGCTGCCATGAAAAAAAGAACCTTTACTCCTAATTAGTTCCTAACTTTGAAATAATTACAAGACATTGCATCTTTATATCAAGAAATAAATATAAATATCTCACAGAGTTTTTTTTTCTATATTTCCTGAAGGTAAAAAGAAACATACCGACAAAAAACTCCAGAGAGGGAATGAGCTCGCTAAGCAAGTGAGTGATACACGAATGAGAAGAGGTTAACTACTGATCATATGATTGGTGAGTTACAACATGAGTTGCTAAAAAGTGAGCCACAACATTGGTCTCCTTTTTGATAAAGCTGAAATCAACATAAGAAAAGAGACTGAGTTGTCCTTGATTTCTTTATGCTCCAGATCACAATGAAAGAGTCACCTTGAATGATGATGTGCTTGAGATCCTTACTAATAGCCAGCTCAATACCCATCAGAGCACCTGCAACTTTAGCTTCAACAGGGGAACCGAACTTACGAACTTTTGTTTGTTAGCCTTGAAAACCAGAATTATAGTCCAAAGCTACAGCGCCACAAGCATAACCTTTGGGATCTGCTTCCCCATCAAAGTTAATTTTGATCTTAGGGTAGAGAGAAGGAGACCACATATCTATCTGCGACTCTAAAACATCCTTTTGAGTAGGTAGTGCGATAACTTCCTGAGGAGAGAGTTGTAGAGAATCTTGGATCATCTTCTAAAAATTTACTTTGTTATTGTTGAAGAATATATTGTGTCTGGTTTTCCATAACCTTCACAGGAGACATGCCCCCATTTTCAAATTCGCATAATCACCACCTTCCAGCAACAAACTCTTAATGTAATCTTGAATTGAGATATTCTCAGTTTCATCATATCTGAATTTCAACGGAGGAGCAAACAGAAATGCTTGAGAGACTGGACAGTAGAGAAAAAGGTTATCCAAAGTTTCAATAGCACCACAACAAATCCTGCAATCAACATTGAGATCAGTCCAGAACTTCATAAGTCTTTTACCACTGCAATGTCATTATTGATCAATCTCCAGAGTAACATGTGAATTTTATGGGGTAAAACTTTAACCATTCAAAACTTCTATTAAGGAAAGTCTTCATTACTCCCATCAGAAGAGGATGAGGGAAGTCTATTTTGAAGAGTTTTAACAAAAAAAAAAAAACTTCGCAGAAAAGACCCCATTTGGGCGGTGAATCCACAATAACTTGTCTTCTGAAATTTCATCTGCACTGCTACTAATGTGGATATTTATAATCGTTGAAACCTTATTATGACAAAATAGTTGTTGAAGTCTATCACTATCCCACCTGATAGAACTCTGGATAATGAAATCTTTCACTTTTAATGAGTAATTGCTACTTGCTACTTGTAATGCCTACGATTATATTATCTCCAGTGCTACCAAACCAAGAACAATCATCACGCATATCACTCCAGCATCTTAGCATAGATGACCAAGTAGATGATCACTTAGATACTTTCTTAACATCCCTGAAGTTAATATACTTGAGATACTTGGCTCTCATTAACTGATACCAAGGACAGATTTTATTCTCTACAAATTTCCACACTGGCTTAGCAAACATAGTTTTGTTTAAGTTTTATAAAGATATAATACCCAAGACTCCCATGTCTTTAGGTTATTCAAGTTTATTCAATTTAATAAAATGAGTTTTTCTTACCTCTCTTGAATGTCCCCACAGAAGTTGTGCTTAATCCTAGTAAGTCTCTCCAAAATTATCTTAGGAATGATATAAGTCGTCATATAATACAGGGAATGAGACCCAGCACGTGTTTTATTAAGATGCTTCTACCAACGTATGATATATGAGTTCTCTTCCATCCATCTTATTTAGCATCGAACTTGTCTTATAAAAATTCAAAAGTAGTATTTCTATGAGCAACTTTGAGAAGCTGGTGACCAAGATACTTATTACTGTTAGAGCATTGCTCGGTCAAACTCATAAGTATTGTTATCTCAAGCTTGCTGTCAGATTTAGTTGATCAAAACTATATCTCAATTTCTATTATACATTTAGTCAAGTCTCGAATTAGGATAAAAATGTGTAGTTGAGTACTAGACATCACTGCGTTCTACCGCTTAAAGGCGAAGATCAACCGAACCTTTTAGAGAACTTCTTCAACAAAAGGTAAGTGAAGACTGAACCACCTATTACTCAATTTTTCACCTTTCTATCTATGAGACAATGTTGCATGACTATATTAGACATTATATTCATAATAGAAATTTCAAGTCAAGTTTATCTTGAGTATAGTTCTCGAAATATAACGGACTAAGCTTAAGAACATTTGTTCATACTTGATAAATTTGGTTAAGAACAGTTTATTATTTGTGACCTAAATTATGATTCAAGATTCAATCATTTGAAAATAGTCTGGAACGGTGATATGTGTCAATGGTGTTATTCGGGAATGTTTTGAATTGATTATTAGAGAGATAGAGAACTATTGTAAATCTGGATACAGGACAGTATGCATACCAGTTCACATACTAGGAGAAATGTTATAATTCCAGAGTCGCAGTACGTATCGGCATAGCCATAGTTCGACATCGACTTTTTAGTACAATATCCAGTATCCATACCTTAAAAAGTATGTTGACTCGTGAACCAGGAAGGTAAGCATACCTAGTATGCAAACAGGAAAAGATCTGTTGGTTTCTAAACCGGAAAAGGTACGCATACCCAGTATGCAAACCAGAAAAGATCTGTGGATTCATGAACCCATTTTTGTATTAAGGGTATACAGACCCGGTACAGTACCATGACAAAAATAGTCACAAACAGGAATACAATACACGTACTTACCCTGTCGAATATTTTCATATGCATCAGAATTATTTCTATGAGATAATCGGCATTTGAACAACTCTCCAAAAAATATTATCTAGACATTTTTTATCACAAGTGTGACTCAAGATTAAAGTCTTAAAGTGTTATATGAAAATGGTTAAGCTTATAGTTCGTCTGGCTAGTTTCGGCTAACCTTTTCTGAAAAAGCCATTGTACACGGTTCGGTTACGGTTCATCCTAACCAGAGTGCATATTATATTATGTTAATCCCAAGTCAAGTTTTTAATCTAACATGATTATTGATTGCTTGATTCCAAAGATACCTTAGATTAAATCCAAAGCAACCTTGACCTTGAAAGTCTATATAAGGAGAACCTCTAACAACTGGGATTTTTGAATCCCTGACACTATTCTTGTATGTGCTAGTTGTAAACTAGAGTCGTCCTCTTCTTTAAACCTTTTTAGGTTTAGCGACTAAAAAGACTTCACCTAGGGATTCATGAAGCCAGGTCCAACTATCTTTATCTTGATAGTTCGCGTATCCTGATCTTGCTTTGTTTGTTGAGCTTTGCTCCAACATGCAAAATAGATATAAATCACAAATTTTCTTCATCTAGACTTTGTGATTTCATAAGTATCTACTTGTGAGGTGAATAATAATATAAGTTGCTCTTCGGGAGTCGTAAGACCTGATTTTGAGGTTTGCTAGACTTTGTCTATTAGAATCGATTTACTATCTCACCTCGATCTTTGATCGGAACGAAAATCACATATAGCTAGGCTTATCTGTGGGAGGCAGATTGGTTTAAAGTATTTAATTGAGTTGAGTCAACTCTTAGGTTGTAAAGGACGTCAGCTAAGCGAATCAATTGAGCGGATTCCTTCTGGGATTCAAGAGGCGTAAGTAGCGCGACTGTAACTGAAACTCTGTGACGGTAGATTCGGTCTAAAATACATTCAAGTCCGAAAGTTTGATAGTATGCTAGTTTTGTAGCGTCTTAATACAGTTTGGTATTCAAATATGGACAAGGTCCCGGGGGTTTTCTGCATTTGCGGTTTCCTCCTTAACAAAATTCAGGTGTCTGTGTTATTTCTTTTTCCGCATTATAATTTAAATATCACAGGTTGTATGTAAATCAATCAAAGTAGATATATACATCCTTGTTTGTTGGATACAACTTTATTGATCTTGGATATTGATCTTTGGAATCGTCTAAGTACTCTCACGGGATAATCAGGTTCATGGAATTGTCTCTGTTTACATTCTGATTGTGAGATAAAAAGATATGATTTTTTCTTATAATTCCTGATTGAGAGTCATTAAGTTGTAACTTTCGGAATTGCAATTGAATTTAGTCCATACAGGTTTCCTGAGAAAAATGTGGACTAATACCTATTGATCTGTATTTGTTATAGTACATCATGCTAGCAATATTCATTCTTATGTTAGGACTAATACCTTTACTAAAGTGATGCTTATTTAAGAATATTTGTAGTTTGACCTGACCAAGAAGATAGGTGCTGAGAATCTTCTGCAGCGTGTTCAGCATCTTCTCATCAAGGTTCCCAAAGAGAATAAAATCATCTGCGAACATAAGATGAGAAATCGAAAGACCATTTCGATAAATCTTATAGAGAACATTATTCTCCATAGTTCTCATTAACCAAGTCATACCTTGTGTGTAAATAATAAATAAATAAGGTGAGAGGGGACAGCCTTGATGAAGCCCTCTACCACTATTTAAAAACCCTTCAGTTTAGCCATTAATTACAAGGGAGAAGGAAGTTATCGACACAAAATTAATAATAAGTGCATGAGATTTTCTTACAGAACGGTAACTCTAAGCCAATGATTTTAAAAGCTTCAACTGACCTTGTCGTACGCCTTATTGATATCAATTTTTAAGAGCAAAGACACCTATTACAGAAAACATAGTAGACATATAATGGATTATCTCTTTAGGTTACACAATGTTATATATGAGTAGCCTACTTGGGACAAATGAAGATAAGTAGAATCCACTACGTTGTTCAAGTGATTTTTTTTGTCTTTGAGTAATAATTTTGATGATCACTTTATACATGATATTTGTTAGCGCAATAGGTCTAAATTAGAAGGTACGGTAGCTAATATTAATGTGATTCAAACCTGGTGGAAGAATGGAGATAGTAGATAAGCAAAGCAATTCTTGATTGTAAGAAAAACATTCTCTCCAATATTTTCCCAACATATTTTGAAGAAAACTTAAGGCATACCATTAGGGCCAGGTGATTTTAGATTCTTCATTTTCTTTATTACTGACCAAATATCTTAAGTAGAAGGAACCATAACAAGACTTTCATCATTAGTATCATCAATTTTGACTGGAGATTGAAACAGAACAGTATGCTTATCTTCATTCGGGTCTCTTCTAAATAGTAGAAAACTGATCCACTAAATAGGCAACTGCACCAGCGTTAGTAACCCAGCTGCCATCAGATCACCTTAGAGCAGATATTTGGTTCTTTCTCTTCATTTGAGTAACAACAAAATGAAAAGTGGGGAATCCCGTTAACTTTATTTCTTTGCTCATGGTATTTGTATTATAGTTCATTTAGAGAATCAATTTTATTACATAAGAGTATCTTTAGAGATCTCATATCGTTATTATAAACCTCCATTTGCAATAAAGAAGCTCATCCTTAGCCTATTCCAAAGCTTGGAAAATATTCCCAAATGAATTCTTACTCCATTTGCTTAAATATTTTCCCAACAACTTCAATTTTATGCATGGTATCAGATTGCAGTGAAGACCAAGTTTTAATCACCATATCTTTGAACTCAGGATGATCCACCCAATAATACTCAAACTCGTTTGAGTGTTTTCTCTTTCTTGTATTAGTTCGCTGGGTACTTATAAGATACAGAACATGATCACTACTAATTCTAGGTAAATGAAGACCCCATTATCTTTGAACATAAGAAGCCATTTAGAGGTACATAAGGCCCTATCCAATTTCTCATATAGTGTTAAGTATATCTATCAGTTTAACCCATTATTATTATTTATTTTCAACAGTGAGACTGTACAACCTATCAACCCGTTACAATGCTTTAAGATTTACAAGTAGTGAGCACGTGCGTTGCACGTCGGCGACGCTCTTTTAAGGGGGAAACATACAAAAATTTATAGAAACAAAAAATTGATATTATTATTTATGCTCATTGCGTAGATAATTTAAAGGCCTCTCCAAATATACAAAATTCATGAAAATATGACAACAATTTTAAGGATATGAAGTTTTTAAAAATTATCTTCATTTTTATAAAAACGGTATCTTTGTAAATACCGATTTTATTCAATTTACACTTAAGTTTGTGTTAATATTCTTTATATCACTCCTTTAAAATCTAACAGCTGAAAAAAATGGAAATCTAATGATCCAATGGATGAACATTAGTTTGTGATGGGAATCTTTTTGGTGGCAGGAATCATTTATGGAGTATTCCTAAATCTTTCTTTTTTTTCCGAT
Source organism: Papaver somniferum (assembly GCF_003573695.1). Taxonomy (NCBI): domain Eukaryota; kingdom Viridiplantae; phylum Streptophyta; class Magnoliopsida; order Ranunculales; family Papaveraceae; genus Papaver; species Papaver somniferum. The sequence continues at coordinate 90,217,794 of NC_039367.1, forward strand.
GATTTGGAACACTAGTCTTGGACTACATCCTTAACTCCTTATGGACTTATTTTTGGCAATTACGGGGTTCGAACCCCTACTTCCGCAATGGGAGGGAGGATGCCAACCACTAGACCACTTAATGGTTGGCAATATTCCTAGATCTAATGGGAAAAAGTTAGACAGAAAATCTGACGGTTCCGAGGGTAAAGCTTTGATATATCTTGCTTACATTAAAAGGGGGAGATATTATCACAACAACATGTTGATATATCAAATAAAAAATAGCTTTTCAATCAGTTAGGTTGGAAATTCAAAATTTAATTTGAAAATTAGATTTTAGAATTATTTTAAAACATAAAAAAGAATTGGGAAGTAAAAAAAATTACTTTTAACTTCATATGGCTACTTTTTTATTCTAGTTGCCAAATAGTTTCTAGATAACAAACTTTTTTATTGGTTTATTAAAAATAAATAAATTATTTTTTTTATTTCATGTTTTTGATATTTATTTAAACTGAAATATAGGCGAGGAGTTCTATATTGTCTACTGATCCTCCTTTAACAAAATTATCGATATAGGCGGTAGTAACAGAATTATCAATAGTACTTGCAGATGTACTGCAAGCAAAACAATAACTCGGCTTCATACTTGTTTCCAAAAAAAAAATTGGTTTTCTGTTTTTTGAGCATGATCTAATCTTAGTTATTGTTTCAAAACTATGATTTTCATCTTAGTTAATCTTTCTATATGTATTTGTTTAATTTTACTAGTACATAATCTAGTTGAGTCTTTGTAAAAAAAATTCTCGTTTTCTCCTCTGTTTCATTTATTTCTTGTTATAAATTCTTGTTTCTTAAATCTTGTTAATGGAAACCTAATTATTTTTGCACGTTTTCCTGGGTTCAAGAGTGGTTTTACCAGTTGTTGTGATTCGGAATATTATTACTGAATCTATCAAGCAGTAGTGCTAATGATCTTCCAAGATGGTTGAATTCAGCAAGTTGACGTCAATTGTTACTTAAATTACCAACCTACACCTTATTCATCATCATCAAAAACACTCAATTCAACCTCGTTAATTTCATTCCCTTCATAATTTTCAAAATAACATTTTGGCTCCAAAATCTAATAATAGAGACGGATAGGTAGAGAAATTTTCCAAATCAGTTAATTTCCTCTTCTAAGATGTGAGGAAAGCCCATTAATAGTATTCTCGTAATACTCTTTTGAAGAGGAAAGTAATCTAATTGGATGAAATATCTTACGTGAGATTCATTTAAATACTTCCTCGAGATGATTAAGATTTTAGTGATACCATTGGCGGGAAACTAAATCATATTATTATTTTAGTTTTCGATTATTGATTCGATTGACTAACGCTATAGTTGAACCTTGATTTCACCTAGCTTTTCTTTTTATTCTTCTCTTCTGATATAAGGTCACTCGAACTAGATCAATGATCAATGATTTAATATGTGATCTTTATCGATTGAAGATATGAAGATATGACTTGTGATCATCCGTTGTTAACATACTCTGTTCTGCGCGTGATCGGTCACAAGGGGATCAAGTTATTTGTGCAGGTACATTGAAGACTGAAGATTTGAAGACTAAAATATATTATTTATTGGTATTGTTAGAGCACTGCTCGATCGAACTCGCAAGTGTTTTTATCTCAAGCTTGTTTGTCAAGTTTAGTTGTCAAAACTATAAGTCTTGATTTCTAGTCTACTTATAACTATGCCTCGGATTAGGATATAAAGTGTAGTTGAGCTTTAGACTTCACAACATTCATCGATTGAAGACGAAGAACTACTAAGGGGAGCTTGTGGAACTTCATCAACAAAAGTTATGTGGAGACTTGAACTCATCTATCACTCAGAAGTCTATTCTATTATATATCCTATTGAGACAAAGTCGTATAGCTGTATAGACTTTACATTATACACATTTGATATTTCGAGTTGAGTTTAACTCGCTTATATCTTTATCGAAATATGTGTTGGAAAGATTTTTGTTTTGACTACGTTCATCATTATTCTTGATGAAATTCAAAAGATGATCATGTGAAAATCACCTGGTAATATCTTACATGATTTGTGTGAGACAGTCATTTGATGTAGACTCGAAATATTTCGTATTGATCATTCGACCACTTGAAAATTGCTTATAAGCTAATAGGTTGTGTGAGAAATCTATTGTCGTCTTCTAAAAATGTTTCAATGATTGAAATGAGAGTTAAGAGCTAAAACCCATGTCTGGATACATTACGGTTGTGTACTAAGTGTGCGAACTGTTTTGTTGGAATTCAGGACCGGAAGTTATATTTGCATACCCGTTTGCAAACTTATTCAACTGTGAAGTCAGGGTACTTAAGTTTGCATACCCGTTCGCAAACTGATTTCACTGTTGAAGTCCGGGAACCAAGTTTGTGTACCCGTTTGCAAACGGTTTCAACTAAGTTCGGTCCGGAGCTAACGTTTGCGTAGCCATTTGCAAACTAACGGCTTAAGACCAATGTCCGGAACTTAAGTTTGCGTACCCGTTTGCAAACTTAAGTGGTTCAAGTTCTAAAATCGGTTAAGTATGATTTCATACTCATGAAAAAATACATTTATATATTAAGGAATACAATCTTTGCAAACCGTGGCTAAAATGTTCATGAACTGATTCTTTTGAATCAATCCGATTTTTTCTCAATTGTGTCTTGTATATACTTTTATGAGAATATAAACAATTGAACAACTTTATGAGTAACACACTTAGATTCATTTGATTTTCATTTGATCTAGAAGTGTTAAGATGAACATGGTTAATATAAAAGTGTTCATATGGCTAACTTCAGTGAACTGTTATTGAGCCAGCTCAATATATACGTTTAGGTACAGTTACCCATATCTAAATGAAGGTATATTTCATTTGTGTGTAACAAGCTAAAGACCATCTAACGGTAGAAATATATTAGCTTGAATGTTGAATCATGTTTCATCTAACGGTGAATATTTATTGTTTTATTCCAAAGTTATCAAACCCTGATTTGAAAACTATATAAGGGAGAACTCTAGCAACTGGGAAACCTATAATCCCACACCTCATGTGTCATACTAGTTGCGACTAGAGTCGATTCTCCTTTAACCTAGGTTTTTCCTAAAATCATTATAGATTAACGACTTAAAGACTTCATTGGGATTCTGAATCCAGACCCAACTATTTTATCTGTAGTTGTGTGTTCTGATCTTACTTGTTCTATCGTATTGAGTACTATCTTCTCTAATATTTTCTTGAGATTTATCTCTGATATGTAAGATATAAAAAGTAATCACAAAACTCTTCATCTCATTCTTTGTGATTCCACAATAACTTGTTCTACTACCATATAGTTAAGTTACTGGGAGGTGATTGATATTTCTAAGATGTTCTTCAGGAATATTAGACCGGATTATCAACTGGTGCATGTTGACCTTGATTTATCAAAAGACGGAACAAACTTCGTAGGTATTTTTGTGGGAGACAGATTTGTCTATCAAAATATACTTTTCTGTGTGAGACAAAAAAATTTATCAAGTCTTCGACTTTGGGTCGTAGCAACTCTTAGTTGTGGGTGAGATCAGCTAAGGAATCAAGTGCGTAGAGTCCTGCTGGGATTCAGAGGCGTAAGGAACACGACTGTACCTTAATCAGTGTGACATTGGTTAGGGCTCAACTACATTCCATTCCGAAGTTAACTTATAATAGGATAGATTCTATAGCGGCTTAATACAGTGTGGTGTTCAAATATGGACTAGGTCCCGGGGTTTTTCTGCATTTGCGGTTTCCTCGTTAACAAAACTTCTGGTGTCTGTGTTATTTCTTTTCTGCATTATGTTTTTTTATATAATTGAAATATCACAAGTTGTGCGTAATTCAATCAATTGGTAAATCCAACCTTTGGTTGTTGATTGAAATTGATTGACACTTGAACATTGGCCTTTGGTACCGTTCAAGTTGTTTCTCATAATAATCAGGCTCTCGGATTTCTATCTGTTTGATTTGCTGATTACATTGAGAAACAGAGATATAACTCTTGGATATATTTTCCTTGATTGAGTCTGACTATCTAGTTGATTCTCTTGGAATTATATTGGAGTTAGTCCATACAGATTGCCTAAACGAAATATTGGGTTTGGTTGTTAGATCCCCGCTTTTTCAGGTATTTTGATCTTTGTGATTATACTTCATGCAGACTTGATCCATTGACTGGGATCCGACAAGTTTATCTTTGATATACTTTTATAACTTGTTGTATAGATTGACGATCTTTCATTTGGTGGTTCTCTTCAGAATTTGAATCTGATAGATTGTGAACTAAGATTGGTTATCTTCGATGTTCTAGATATCTTGGTTTATCTAACCGAACAAAGGAGTTTATATTGATTAAATGGAAGAGCCTTTGTAACTCAACTACATATCTAATTAACTTGTCGATCTAGGAGATTGATAGAGCGGTTACAGAAAACAAATTAGTCATTTACTATATCAGAATATGATCCAAAGTGTTCATTCCTAGAAGTATTCACAGCAGGTGAAGTGACTTAAGATAATAGACACTCTCTTAGGATTCAGGGGAGTATACCAAATTGGTAGTAGGCGCAAGGATACTGAAGGAACTGAGTAACTTCGAGTTAGTTTACTTGGTCTAAACTATACGAAGTTTGTAGTAGTCTTTGTATAGCGGCTTAATTCTAAGAGTATTCAAAATTGGACTAGGACCTGGGGTTTCCTGCATTTGTGGTTTCCTCGTTACCAAAATCTTTTGTTGTGTGATTTTACTTTACTTTCCGCATTATAATTATTATTCAGTTATAATAAAGTAATTTCAATGTACGTTTATTTGAACACTTGATTTGATCCCATACTTGGTTCGTTCCGGACTTTGACTATATACCAAGTGGACATCTTGTGGTTGATATATTCCTTACAGTCTCTGTCTATATTAGATCACACAAGGTGTGTCTTGAATAGGTTGATACGAAAAGATTATGGTATACTTGGTACCCTTGTCATTTTACATACTAGAATTGCTAAAGACCAATTTTATATCAACTGGAAATTTCATCATTTTATTATAGATCTTATTTTTATTTTTCCACAATATATGAACTGGAAGTGTTATTACACCCCTCAAAGAAAAAATTAAAATCGCTGACATTCTTTCTAGAGTAAGTAGAACATAGAAGTTGTCACGTGAGTGGTCTGATAGTCCACCAAGTTTTACCAGATCAAACTATTATTAGACATGAAAGGGTTTTCTTTCATAATCAGTGGAATTTATTTCGGAAATATATAAAAATAAAAAAAATTAGCATAACTGCACTAACTCTAACAGTTTGTCTGAAATGTGACAACTTTTAAAGCTAGGTATTTGAATGTTTAAGTTGATCGGTCCAGGATGTTTATTCCCTAGATTTGTTTTTCAACAGGGTTTGCATTAGAAATGCAAGAAATTTTCACTCCCTAGATTTATTGTTCAACGTGGGTTTGCATAAGAAATGTTAAAACAATTCCTCGTTATGCAACATATAACTCTAATTATATTTTAATTTAGTTATACGTTGAAATATATGTGTACACATAAAGTTTAAATTCTTATTAAACAAATAGTAAATCATCGTAGCTTTAAATGGAGGTACCAAATTACTGGGAGGGTATCAAAACTAACATAATACAAATTAAAAAGTGTCTATCATGATAGTCTTTGAGAAACATACGTCAAACAATTGAATCTTCCTCGCAGACCGTTTTTAGATCACCGAATTTAGATAGTTAGAACTTAAGAGCATCGGCAGCGCGCTGCAGTTAAATATGCCAAAAGTGTCAAGTTCATTTAGCTTTTAGTAAAAACTATGTTGGCGAAAAATACCGTGTAGCTAGTCGGAATTTAAGATTGGGTGGCTTATTCTCAGTGTGAGAGGTTAATTCGAGCCCAAATTTGTTCACACTCCTCTAAAGAGTATATTTAACATATTTCTCTGATTGGTTGATTATTTAACTGATGGCCTCATTACCCTGCATGTTTAGAATCTCGACCCTCGTTACATAACTCCCTAAATTAAATCAATGGTGGTGATTAAAATGTTTCGTTCACACTCGTTTAGGAGTGTGCACAAATTCGGACTCGGTTAATTCTTAGATTCCGCCTGGTATAATTTAGAGAGGATATTATAAATTAGGGAAGATCCACTCACACTTCTATTTTCACACTATCTCACACTTAGCACGGCTTTTTGCTAATAAATCCTAAACGATGGCGGATTGGAGCTAATATTTTGGGGATATGTTACTCTGCAAATCTCTCTACATACCTAACAAAATGAATATATTATGAAATGCCAAACCTCGCAATCCATCGATCTTAATTTTAACGGTTGAAAATACGTTCATTTGTAACGACTAATTTTCAAAACGGTAGATGATGGTGTTATAAATTTAGGAATGTGCTCATATTTAGTAGGAACGTAGAGCTATATAAGAGAAACATATTTCAAAATATTTGCTTTAAATCCACTACCGATTAGTATTTATTAGTAAAAAAACTTTCAAAATGTAAGATAATGTGAAAATAGAAATGTGAATGTATCCTCCCTCGTTATTGTAAATCTTATTCCTTTAAAATCCTAATCTCCTTAGGCTCCACGTTGAACGGTGACCGACACCCTCTCACAGAATTGCTCCGTTTCACTTTTCCTCAAAAAAGAGAAAAAAAAAAGGAATTCCACACAAATTTCCGGCACAAAACATAAAACCAAAAAAAAACATACAAAACCCTTTTCTATTTCGGCTCATAAAACCTAAAAAAAAAACAACAAACCCTAAAAACAAACCCTAGGATATGCTTTCTTTATGGAGATGATGATACAAAGAAAAGAAAAGCAATTATCCAGGGGACAAAGGCTTTATCGTTTACTGAACAAGGTGTTCTATGTGCAGATGATATCTTCCAGACTTCAAACAACTAATAACATGCTTCCAATCCAGAGAACAATCCTATAATCTAGAAACCATAAACTTTCCAGAAGCTTAAGGCTTTCCATTCTACTTACCAAGCCATTTTATCTCCATTTGAGGACTATCAGGCAATCAACAAACCATACACACAATCATGACCCAGAAAACTCCACAATTGCTAGACGATTTAGGAGACAGATAATTAGTTCTCGCAAACATCAGCTCAAGCATGCTTTAAAACCTAGAATACCTGCAAAAAAACAAACTGCACATAAACCAATGGACCAGAGATGCATGACAAACAGGATAAGGTTGCTGAGAAGAAAAAGGAGTCAAGGAAAGCAGAAAGGTTCTACAAAGAAGAGGACAGGTATAAACCTTACATGATTTAGGCTCATCTGCAGTTTAATTATTTAATATCCTATGTGTTTACTAACATATGCAGTTTTATGACAGTCTCATTCCAGGACATATCTCAAAGAGCTAGGAAACAAGCAAAAACATTCGCCGGCAATTACATGAATGGTGGCATGTCTCAACTAACTATATTAACATAAATTGATGTTGTCAGTTCCGTATAATTAATTAATTTCAATTGATGATATTTCTGATATTGATTAGGTGGAAAAGAAGGCAACAATAATGAGGAACAACCTCTCGATTATGAATCAGAGGAAGAATTCCCATATACATGTAAGTGTATTCAATTGGATCTAAACTGTACGTTCACCTCAAATAAAACAGTATATACTTACCATCCTTTTTGATTATCTATGTTAACCAGTGATGTCATCCCAGAAGCATTATATTGGAGGGCAACTACAACATGCCCTCATTGTCAAGCAATGATGTGGGATGAGGAAAGAGTCAACAAAAGCCAAAAGAAACAACCACCAGAATTTTCCATTTGTTGTGGGAAAGGAGCTGTCAAATTACCACTGCTTAAGGAGGCACCTGAATTTCTGAAAAAACTAATGCAATATGTAGATGATGGGCCGCAAGCATCAAATTTCAGACTAAACATCAGGGCATATAATTCAATGTTTGCATTTACCTCACATGGTTCCAAAGTGTCCAAAGAACAGAACAATGGTTCAGCGCCATGGGTGTTTACAATGTATGGGCTTAATCATCACTTCATTGGGTCTTTGTTGCCACTGGATGGTAAGCCACCTGCATTCTTACAACTGTACATTATAGACACTGAAAATGAAGTCAAAAATAGGATGAATGCTATTACCAATAATAAAAAAAATGAAAAACAGGATGGAAAGTCAGGCGTTAAATCTTCAATGATGGCCATAGACGAATATGGAAAGAAAAGCACAAGGGGATTGAATGAAAACACTGTTGCTGGCTTAGTTACAATGCTGGACGCACACAATTGGCTAAGCCAAAAATTCAGAATGTGGAGGGATAGGTACAGAGCAGATGAACTAAGCGATGTTGAATTCCGTCTTATTGGTACACGAAAAAGGGATGCGAGGCAATACAATCTTCCAACTACATCTGAAATAGATGGAATTGTAGTTGATGATCCCGATTCAGATGGAAAAGGGGACATAGTCATACAGCTAAAAAATGGTTTACTGATAGATATATCCGAGTTGCACCCAAGTTATATGGCATTGCAGTATCCACTATTTATTTCCTTATGGTGAAGATGGTTTTCATATTGATATTCCATATGATAAGCAAATTAAAATTGTTCACGACGACGAAATAGATGATGAAATAGGTAATGAAAAGAAGAGAAAAAAAATAGGGAATACTATGCATTCAGATTACAACAAAGAGCAGGTGAAGGTCAAACACTTCTCCGGGGAGGACGACTATTCCAGCAGTATGTGGTTGATGCTTATGCTACAATTGAGCAAAACAGATTGCAGTGGGTTAAAGGCCATCAAAAAGAAATACGTTGTGACTTATACAACGGTATAAAAGAAGTCGTAAGTGCTGGAGACACTAAACCTGGCAGCACAGGTCGAGTAATCTTACCATCATCTTTCACAGGTGGGCCAAGATATATGATTCAGCATTACCAGGATGCAATAGCCTTATGCAGAGAGTTGGGACCCACTGACTTATTTATTACATTCACATGCAATCGGAATTGGCCAGAAATTGCAGAAGCTATCAAAATGTTCCATGGGCAAAATCCAAGTGAGAGATCAGACATGATCAGTCGCGTATTTCACATCAAACTGAAACAGTTAATGTCGGACTTGGTTGGAAGCAGGCATTTCGGAGAAGTGCAAGGAGGTATATTTCGAAACTGAATATTTAATTCCCAAATAAATATATATACATGACGTTAGCTACATATATTTGGAGACATATTAACATTTTGTTTTAAATTACAGCTCTCTATACTGTTGAATTTCAAAAACGAGGTTTACCTCATGCTCATATATTGTTGTGGCTTAAACCTGAGGATAAGCCAAGATCCGCAGCACATATTGATTCAATTATATCTGCAGAGATTCCAAACCCAAATGAAAACAAGGATGCATTTGATGCAGTATGCCAGTATATGCTCCACGGTCCCTGCGGACATGCAAAACCTGACTCTACATGTATGCGCCGCAAAAAATGCACAAAAAAATTCCCAAAGAAATATAGTAACAAAACATATGTTGATGATACGGGATTCGTAATTTATAAGAGACGACGGGCAGATTGGGGACTGGAAAAGGACGGAATCAAGTTAGATGCAGGATGGGTTGTGTCATACAATCTAGACTTGATAATGAGATATGATGCACACATCAATGTTGAAATCTGCAACTGTAGGGGTATGACTATTAAATATTTGTTCAAGTACATCCACAAAGGAAAGGACATGATAACTGCAAGTGTTGCAGTATTTCCACCTGGTAACAAAAATTCAGACAACCAGGGTGCAAATGACAAAAATCCAAACAACAATGGTGTTGTGGAAGAAAAACAAAAGACAAGTAAGGACGAGGTCAACACATATCTCGAGGGCCGATACCTATCAGGATGTGAATGTATATGGAGGACACTTGGTTTTGAAATTCATTACCGAAATCCAAGTGTGGAGAGGTTGCCATTACATCTCGAAGGGGAACAGTTAGTGTACCACAACGATACCAATGATTTGAGAGATGTTCTAGACAAGGCAGATCCGGATGCATCAAAAATCATTCAATGGATGCAAGCTAATAGAAATCATGAAGATGCAAGACAATGGACATATGTAGAGTTTTCTAAGCATTGGAGATGGGACCAAGCGAAAAAACATGGAAAGTAAGGAAAAGGGGCTTCAAGATTGGGCGTATCTACTATGTGCATCCTACAGCGGGTGAGAAATACTACCTGCATATTTTATTGAATGTGCAAAAAGGTTGCAAAAACTATAATGATATTAAAACAGTGGGTGGAACGATTCATCTTACATTCAAAGCCTCCTGTTTGGCACTAGGATTGTTGGAAGATGTGGTGAGTGGCACAGAGCCAATCAGGAAGCAGCAGAAACACATATAGGCAAGAGGTTACGTGAATTGTTTGTTATAATCTTACTGAACTTCAAAGTAACATAACCCAAAAAACTATGGCATGATAATTGGGATCTTTTAGCAGAAGACATCAAGTACGAACAAATAAAGTTTTACGGAGATTCAGCACGAACACTATCCAATGAAGTCTTGCAAAACTATACACTACAGGAAATTGAGAAGATTTTCTGGAAACATAATTGAACTTTAAGGGAGGATGAATTTTCGTGTATACCATACCCAGACATGTCTGAATTAGATATTCCTAAAAACACCCTTATTCATGAAGAACTAAACTATGACAGAGATATTCTACTGACAGAGGCAGAGGATTTGAAGAACGGATTAAACACAAAACAGGCATTGGCATTTAACGAGATTTCAAGGTCAGTAGAACAGAATGATGGTCGTCTGTTTTTTGTCTATGGAAGTGGTGGAATAGGTAAGACATACCTCTGGAGAACCCTTATTGCTTCCCTTCGGTCACAGGGTAAAATTGTTCTAGCAGTTGCTTCTTCTGGAATAGCATCACTGCTATTACCAGGTGGTCGTACACCTCATTCAAGGTTCAAGATTCCATTGAAGCTGAATGAAACATCCTGCTGCAATCTATTTAAAAAAACAGATCTAGCTGAGTTATTGTGCAAAGTATATTTGATTATATGGGATGAAGCACCAATGATGCACATGAATGCACTTGAAGCAGTTCAAAGAGCTCTTGCTGATTTAATGATGGAAGAGAACAACGATAAGAAGTTATTATTCGGGAAAAAAACACTGGTGTTAGAGGGTGATTTCCGACAAATTCTACCAGTTATTGAGGAAGGAACAAGAGAAGACATAGTAAATGCTTCTATTAGCAAATCAAAATTTTGGAAATACTTCATTGTTTTCGAACTTACAGAGAATATGAGATTATCCACCGGAGATACATCCCAGGAAAAAAAGGATGAAATGGAGGAATTCGCAAAATGGATTCTTGATGTTGGAAATGGTAAAGCACCGGCAATCAGTTTGGATGAATTCGAACACAAAGATTGGATACAGATACCATCAGATTTACTGATTGACTGTAAAGAAAATCACATTCATATAATAGTAGAGACCATGTATCCTGACTTTTTGAAAAGAATGCTTGAAAAGGAGTACCTTGCTGAACGGAGTATACTGGCGCCCACGAATGAATGTGTTCACAAGATAAATTCACATGTCTTATCATCTGTGCCAGGTAAATAATGTTCCTATTTAACTCATCAGATCAATCTACTGTTATATCTGAACTTGATATATATCATTATTCATATATTGTGTCGTGTATGCCAGGAAAAGAACGTACATATCTAAGTGCGGATTCAATCGGACCAGAGTCATCAGAATATCACTCAAGTGTTGTTTTCTACGACAAATAATTCCTCAACAAGCATGAGGAATCTGGAATGGCAAGCCACAAGTTAACTCTAAAAGTTGGAGTACCAATTATGCTTTTGCGTAATCTTAGCAACGCGGATGGACTATGCAATGGAACAAGGTTAATTGTGACCCAGTTAGGAGATACAGTGATTGAAGCTGAAATACTCACAGGTCCAGGTAGTGGAAATAGGGTTTTCATACCACGAATACTTATGACTACACCTGAGACAAGTTTACCATTTATTTTACACAGAAGGCAATTTCCAGTAAGAATTTGCCATGCCATGACAATAAATAAAAGTCAGGGGCAAAGCCTACCAAATGTGGGAGTTTACTTGGAAGAACCTGTTTTCTCCCATGGCCAGCTTTATGTAGCCATTTCAAGAACCACTAGAAGACAAGGCTTGAAAATATTGATCAAGAAGAATGGGAAAGAACCAGACGGGTATATACAAAATATTGTGTTTGAAGAGATATTTCAAAATCTCTTGAATTAGTTACTTCGTCTGATTTACTTCCTAAACATTGTTTATTGATTGGATGGTGTTATTTTTTGATTTTTTTTTAATATTTCAAAATCTCTTGAATTAGTTAGTTCATCTGATTTACTTCCTGAACATTGTTTATTGATTTGCTGGTGTTATTTTTTGATTTTGTTTAATATTTTGGGTATAAATAACAGATTAGCTCAATTTATTTAAGACTATTGTCAATCACAAATTCATAATATAACACCAGAAAACTGCTTAACAAGGTCATAATCTGAGATATTGCATTTCTTAGCAAAGACAAGCATGGTTGTTCAAATTTAGACTTCCAAACATGACATATTACTCTTCCCAACTGATTTTGAATTTTAACAGATCAGCTAATCAATATATTTGCTATTATATGGATTTTAATATGATAAGTATGCATTTAAATATGATAAGTATATATTTAAGATAACTACAGATATACTAGGTATATATTTATGATAGCTACAAATATAATAGGTATATTTTTAATCGTGTAAACCCTACAAAAAAAACTATATTTAAAAAACCTCTTCTACAAGGTATATAGATTTAACAAAACCTCTTCTAAAAGGTATCATTCTTTGTCTCTGTGTTTTGTGTTATTCTTTTTTCCTCTTAAATGGTATAACAGTTCAATAGTTCATGAAGGTACAATAAAACAAAGATAATACTGATGGAGGAGAACATGGAAAGAAACGTACCAGCACTGCAATTTAAGGAGGCTATTCCTGAAGAAGGGTTGAAGGATGAAAACACCACTACATGGCATGAATGGCATCGACAACAAATCATTGCTAGGGATGAGGCCTACCACAATATGTTACTGATACAGTTTGCAGATCGGAAGACCTGTAAAAAAAGAAAAATTGATGATGAAGACAATGAAGCAGACTCATTCTATCAAAAATGGTCTAAAGCCACCAGCCCTGAAGAGAAGACCAAGGTTATCATTAAAACAATGCAGCATTATGGACAAAAGATGACGCCTTGGATGGTTGAAATCAGGCAAGCTTACAAATCACAGCAAGATGCAGATAGAGATCAACATGCCTTTCCGAAAGCAAACTCGGATGCAATAGAATCAATAGAGGAATTGGACTATCCTGAAAATGCCTTGATATTATAGATTTAGATTTGTTTCAGATTTATCTATGTTCTTTTATCATTCCTTTGAATTATTCAACCATATGTTAAAAAACATTTCTACAATTTCATATCTATGATCCACAAATAATGCCATGATATCTACAGATTGATTATAAGTTTAAAATTCCAAAGCTAAAACATGATAGATTATAAGTTTAAAATTTATTCAATTCTACAGGTTTATAATAAAATCTACAACAATTATACATTGCTAAAATCGATTAGAAAATTGTAATGCATACCTGATTATCAATTAAAGAATTGATCCAATTCTTAAATTCAGGATTCCTCATTTCCAACAACGATTCCATTAATCGATTAATCTGAAACCCCAAACTCAAATCCTGTCGACGGATTCAGTTATTCACAATTGAATAAGAAAATAACAGTCATAGATTATAACGAAATTAGGTCTAACATTTTTACAAATGCTTTTAAAAAACAAATCTAAAACATTCGTAAGGTCAATTAAGATACTGTAATGGCTACCTGATTATACAAAAGACTGAATCTAATTCTTCATTCAGATCCCGCATTGTCGACAGATTCAGTTGTTCACTCGATCTTCATTTTCAGAAATGAAAGATGCATTATTCTATCGAATGGGCTTATTCTATCGAAGTAGGAACCAGTACCGGCAAAAGCCTATTCTATTTACTGAAGCCGTATTCATTCCCTACCCGTAAAGGAATACCGAAAAAAACATAGTCCATTTTACAAGCCCGTATCCATTCTCTACACGTAGGTGAGGCCAATAATTAAATCTATTCCGCAGGACCATTTTCAACCCATGATAATATGCTAAAACCCTAATTTTATATCACTTCGAAAAACTATATATTTCTAATGGCTTCTCAACTGAGTCGACGTATATCGAAAAAGAACTCCTAACAAGTCCTTTGCGCATGTATTCCAGAGGTACGACAATAACTTATTTATCTTTATCAATTTTTTTGTTTAAGAATTTTAATCTATTTAGCATGTTAATGTGAATTACTTTGTGATTTGAACCCAAAATATTCAACAGATGAGCGTGCTCCAATCTGTAGATTTGCTATTTAACATATCCAATCCAGGTATTCATTTCATGAATCCTCAAATTAGTAAGAACGAAGAAAGTGATGCCAAAGAATTATTTGTTTGTGATGCTATAGAACTAAAGCCCCATCTTTACAACCCTAAACAACTATACAGTTTTGGACTGCCAACAATAGTTTTCAGAAAAAAAATCATGAGTTTTATCAACTATGAAATTATGCAATTACTAGATCAACAACGCCGCGAATTAGAGCTCACTGAGTATTATCTTATCCAATATTTTCCATTTATGGGTTCTTTAAGTCAAAAACATGATCACATACAATGGGTGCACAATTGGATTCAGGAATTAGACATAGTCTAAGAAAGAGACTTGAACAAATTGAAAAAGGACTTAGAGGAGAAGTACAAAACCAGCATTAACAGGATATGGGACGAAGATAGAATTACGCAACGCAAATTCAAAAAACCAACCAGAAAAGGTTCATGGCTTATTAATTATCAAACATTTACAAGTTACTTTGTTTTCAGATCCTTACAAGAGGTACGTTTTTCTTACTAAATCTCATTCTGCTTTTAAAAATATCATTTTGTTTAAAACTACTTAACTCAGGTATACCGTTGTATTTAATGTTTTTGATAAATACTGTTGTATCTAAAGTGCAGCATCCTTGCCTGCCAAATTTGCCACACACAGTAAAAAACTTACTGCAGACTTGGAAATCAGCAATTCTTCATTGGGAATACAACTACAGAAGGAACTCTTACTTAAAATTTAAGCAGCAAACGTATTACAGCGAAGACATACTGAAGCTAAACCCTCTCTATAAATTACCTGAGGTAGGATTTTAAGTCGAATTCCTTGACAGCCAGCAATTTGAAGGTGTGCCTAAGCAAAAACTCGAATTACACATTGGATCCAGGGTAGAGATAATACAGGCCAAAGAGTCATATTTAGTTATGCCGGATGAACCAGTAGCCAATATCGGTGATGTGCTTACAGTTGTGGAACTGAATGATCTCTATATCGGTGCTAAGAAATTACGCCAAGGTGGTGACATTTTTTACATAGAAAGACAAACATCCTACGCATATTGCGAATCATTGCAATGCGTCTTACACAGGAGGAAGTTTCCAATAAAAGTCCATGAACAATGGGAGAAACAGCGGAAAGGAATAAAAAAAACGTAAGAGAAGCGCACGTTGCCTAATGGCCAAGATGAGACCCAGTTTCTGATCCATTAAAGATGGGAGCAATAGAAAGACATTGGGTTAGATACTGATGAGGAATTTATTATTAGTAAATGATCAAGATAACTATTTAGTTAGATAATTCCTAGCAAGATTGATAGTTCTTATTTTATTATTTAGATTTTGATTTCTTAATTTCATATACCAGTTTGTTTAAATATTCTGAGTTCTTACTATGATGTTTCATTATTTTCATACACCAGTTGCGTTAAGGGGGTAAAAAATAGAAGATCCTACTTGCGAATTCATATACCAGTTGGCCCAAACAAATTAACTGACCCAAAGAAATTCTACTTGCGATAAACTGGCCCCCACGTACTACAAGCTAAACCCTAAACCACCTAAACCAGTGCCTCCTCCAATATAGACCAAGCCAAACCCCTAAACCACCTAATAACACCAAACATGAAAAAACTATTCTAATCATCGTGTCTAGGTTTAGAATAATTTACAGCAATGGAAAAACTGAAATCATCTTACACAAGGATTCCATGGAGAAACAATAGAGACCCTAAAGATTCAGATGACGAAAGAGAAATCGCATCTTTTATACTGCAGCAACGTATTGACTACAGTTTTACAGCTTCGGCGCAGTGTAGTAAGAATCATACCTGTGACGTTTTTGACTGAGTTCTCTAGTCTGACAAGGTTAGTGTAGTAAGAATCATACCTGTGACGTTTTTGAATTGCTCTAAAATTTTATATGAAGAAAGACATCCTTAAAATCATACTGGAGTTGCTATGCACCATCTTCTTCAAGTCCTCATCTGACAACAGGGTACTTTTGCATTCAACACCAGTCTTATCATAAGTTTGTGACATCTTCCTTAGGAACTCACTTCCAATATGCAATGCCATGTAGGTGCTCACGTTGAGGTGCGCTTCACATAAATGTGACAGTACCCACCCAGGTAACTTAGACCGCTTTTCATGTCTGCTATATCTTTTGTCAGCAAAAATCATCATCCCATTATCTGCTTCTGAACGAATGACTCGACCAACACACTGAGCTGCTTGCCTCAAGGCATCAAAAGTCAAAAAATCTCCTTTTTATCTGAAATATTACCCGCAAATACTCTAAGCGCAAGCAATATTCTGCTCATTGTGTACTGAAAAGGTACCGCAACGTGATCACAAGCCTCCCATAATGTCGATCAAAGTCTATACCTTCCGCTACTTTCCCCCTAGCAACAGAGAAAAAGACAGCATCTCTCCCGCAATCACAAGCCCTTCGATAGTTTTCAGAGCCAATGTAGTCACCACAACATCCTGAGTCTGCTGCATTATATCCTGTAAGATTCCCATCTCAGCCCAACTATTGACGATGCCATCCATATATGAATAACTAACAAAAAAAAAACAAAGACTCCATCTGGAACAGAAGCCACCATCTCCAGCAAGAGTCGTCCATAATTCCTGACAACACCTGGATCACTCCTCATGTCGAACTTTGTACTTAGTGGAAGCTGGACAAGCGCACGAGCAAATGCAATCCCTTGTCATAAACATTGTAAAGCTTCGCTGATGACTGGATTGAAATTCAGAAGACAAGGGTAGAGACCAATAGGACTCAGTTCCAGATGTTATCACAACTGATTGAGGCCGATCGAGTACAGGTTTTTTGGCAACTGAAGCGTCATGACAGCTAAGCTGCAATACATGATCATCTATATGTGGCATACGCTCATCGAAGGGTTCAATTACAATTGAAAGGCCCCGAGTGTAAGTCCCCACGAGCGTAGCAAAAGCACATACTGTTTGGATATGTTGAAATTCATCTGTATCCGTGATTTTTAGAGTCATCATCAGAGAGTGTAGCCGAACATAACAAAATCGCAGCAGTTTCTGGTCAATTCCAGACTGAGGATAGATTGAAGCAACAAACGCAGTAGGTTCCTCTTTTATGACATTTTCACTCTGCAGATGCCCCCGCAATGTACTAATCTTCGCAATACATTTAGAAGATGTTCTGCTTTTCGAATGTTTCCTGGTACAGCCTCCTTCAGTATATCATCCAGCAAAGCAGGATATGTTTCCTGGTACAGCCTCCTTCAGTATACATCCGGCAAAGCAGGATTCGCGTGCCAGGCATCTGTGATAGCTAGGTACCCCCCTCTGTGCTAAGCCTTCCACGAGTCTGTTGTACGCTGCGCATTGGCATCAGCTGCCTTGAACCTGTCAATCTCGTGAGCTATCTTGCTAAGATTCCTAGTATCACCTTCAAGTGTCTGCTGCCTTACACTCACACTAAGTGCTTCAATACATGCATTATCAATATTATGCACTTCATCAAACACAACAACATATTCTATTTGCATCTCTTCCAATATGCAAACAATCCAGCCACTTTCGGATCAAGCAAATATTGATAACTATAAACAACCACATTCGACAAATTGCACCATATGTCTTGCCAAATAATGACACCAACCCCTCTCCTTCCCAAACGTTCTCAAATCTTGAGACGTATAAACTCCTGGTGGCAAAACAGCATTCGAACCAGCCCTCCCTCTATTAATTCTCAATTGGAGAAATCACAAGTCGGAATACCAGGATTCTTCACGGATGGCTGCCTCCCTTACCCAGCTTGCACTCAATTTCCTAGAACTTAACCCTAAAGCTAAAATTCTTTCAGATGGACCAACATGTTTCAATTGATATTAATGTAAACACGTAATTCAGCTAGGGTTCTTTTCCATTTCATGAACTGTTCTTGTACAGTACAGTAGTTTTGGTGGGTTTGATGGTTTTGATAATGAATAACTTAACTTGTAATAAGAGAGTAAAGCAAATGGTTTTACCTGTACCTGTTGGCAGACAGTGTCCTTCCGCATCTAGTGTTCTTTTTAGATCTACCATGTACCAAACTTCATAATCGTAAAATTGAAAATGCTTGATTCAGGTTTTCCGAATTTGAATTTGTATTCTCTCTGGTAGTCTGGACTCTGGTTATTGTTCTCCGGTGACTTTTAGGAGTGTTTATACTTTATACTCCCAAGAGTTTTGTTGGGCGCTCATTCCCATGGATGCTAATGGGGAGCACCGCGTTGCTTGGGGGATACCAATACAACGGAAAAAGATGTTTTGGCTTATTTGGACTTTGATACGCCCCCAAGCAAAGTAGTAATTCCTATTAGCAGCGTTGCTAATTCCTTCCGAACAATTCCTAAAACAGTACCGGAGAGTATGATTCAGAGCTAGCTCGAGGCCTACGCCATTTATTCGAGGTCTACACTAAAGGATAAAATTGTGTTATTTTGAAGTAAGCTCAAAGATTCCTTCGCCAACTATTTTCGTCAACGGCTAATGTATTTCTGATTAGTTAGTGTTAATTCGGTTGATTAATACTATATGTTTAATCTTATTAACCGAGAAAATCAACTAATGTAAACACCGAAAAAATTTGATTTTTTCATAAAAACGTCAATCAAGAATCGGTGCATGTTCATGTCTTAATAAGTCGATTCTGGATTGATGTTCTTCATTCACAAAGAACACAAAGAATCGAAGGATACCGTATGTAAGAATCTCTAGTCGTGGATGTACATATGCACCGCTTGTGTTTGTACTTTCATAAAGGAGAAATTCATTCAGAGTTTCAGAAAATCATCACATTACATGGCTAGGGTAGAAAATCAGCGCATTACATAATGCACATAGGATAATTTAGTATGTGTAATCTTAAATCTCGGACATTGATACATCGTCAGTGAACCTACGAGCACGTTGCATTACACCTTATATTTTTTCGCGTGCATGAACATTAAACAAGAGGTATTTAGTAACATCTTGAGATCCTTTTTTTGCTTGTTCACATTCTCACAAATCAAGTAGGCAATGTTAGTGGGCAATTATTTGAGTATGATTTTATTTTCTTCATAAAATAATGTAATGTTCCCTTTGAGCCGAGTTAAATCATAGATTTGAAGGACTTATATGTCTTGTAGCTTAGGTACACTTAACTGGTCTAATTTTCTGTTAACCATTTTTTGAAGAAAAAAAAACTGTCAAAACATGCCTATATTTGAAAAGTTTGTCCATACAGGTTGCCTAAGAAAAAGTTGGTGGTGTATTTTGGTGCCCCTACTTTTTCAATTGGTATTAGAGCAAACACGTTAAAACCAAATAATTTTGTGTTTGAAACTCTCTAGGAATCTGTATTCATGTACAAACATGTCTCCTATTGATTTTGATGATGCCAAGTGTTTGAGACTTACCTCAAATGATAACACCTTAGTTGATTCTTCCGAATCCAGAGGAGATACTCCTAAATACACAAATGGCTTCATATCAAAATCCGAATTGGAGCTAAGCAGAAGCTTACAAAAGGCTATTGAGATGATTGATTTTCAAGTCTCCAGAATTAAGGAACTTGAAAAACAAAAGACTCGATATATTGATGAACTTGAAAAGTCTCTAGTTAGGGAGTGTTATCTCATTAACATGATGGATCTATATATCCCTGGAGATATCTAAAAACTTGTTCAAGAAACTAACATTCTCCGAGAAAGGTTAGTATACTTGAGGATACTATCAAAGAAAATGAGATACGTGAGAAACATCTAATTGAGACTCATTCATCAGAAATGAATGAACTTCGTGTTAAAAGGGAAAAAGTCGATTCTGATCTTCTCTAAGCTCGGGAACAAAATAAACTTCTTAAAAAGGATAATTCTGCACTTATGAGTAAGGAATCCTCAAAACCTGATGTTGTCCTTGAATTTTCAGAGACATTACATAGTATTGAGAATTTTGTTTTGGGAAAGGAAACTGGTAAGAAACAGTTGCATAGAAAATCATTACATACTTTCGATAAAGATCATGAACCGACTAAGTTTCCTAATCTACGAAGTTTTTCATGCTTCGGTAAAGAAGGTCATTTAGCATTAAAGTGCTTCAGAAGAAAAAAAACAAATTAATAAACTTAAAAATTGCTCACTTTTGCAATTGATGAAGTGAAAAATTTGTTTGCATCTTCAATCGATCTTAACACTATAGAAAATTTGAGGACCTATGTCAAGAAATCCTCTCGGAACCTACATAAATCTAGATACCCTCACTCCGTAGTGTCACAAAACATTACTAGTATCAGACTTCCTACTGAGAAAGAGGATACGACAGAAAGTTCTTCCTCGAAGAATTGGATCTTATTATCCTTGAAAAGGATTTCAAGAGTCCCTAGATTTACCATAAGAAATTCCTCAAAACTTTCAAGTGTCATTAATCGGTCTGGCAAACAGCAAAGCTCATCAGAATATTCTATAAGGAAACGAACTAGAATAAATGAGAGAAAAAGGATACATCGTCACATGAAAAACCTCAGTGCATCACTTGGTAATACACCTGGTGAGACTATGTCTCACTATGTTACCTAACGGTACAACATTAGTCCTTGAAACTAACTTGAGAGTTACAAGGACTGCACTCATATCAATTTTTGATATGAATGATGAGGAAGCTCAAGTTTTATGTAGTTAAGTTGAATATCTTTTTACAAAAGTAACATTTACTCCCTCCGTCTCTAAAAGATAGGCAGGTTTGTGTGTAATATTTTAGTTGATATTGGCTCCCTAATGTCTTATTGATATTTCGTTATTTCCCATAGGAAGTAAGTGTTAAAAATTCTTGTGCTCTAAAGATGTATCCGTCCAGAAATCATTATTTATCGAGCTAAGAATACATTATTGACATTTGAAGATATCAACTACTATTTAAGTATAATTTTATTGTGATGAATACTCATTATAATCTCTTAGTACAAAAACTGATGTTTGCGTACCAGTTCACGTACTCTGCTAGGGCTTAGAGAAAAATCCATTTATAAAAGAATAAAGGATTCCTATTTGTTTAAGAAAACTCTTGTGTTGACCTAACAAATAGTTGAGTCATATTCTTCTAAAGAGATGGAAAGATCAAAAACACCTCATGAAACCATTAATCTTGATGATGAAGATGTTAAAGAAGAAAGAAGTGCGTTTCAAGGATCTCTATTGAAAAGGATGACTGAGAGAAAATAACAAAACTCCTGGGTTGCATAGTCCATCAAGGATCTGTCTCATTCTCAGAATGAATCAAAGGTTGAGATTGAAAATCTACAATGGCAAATAAATCATCTTATTGATGGTCAAACCAAAATCCTTGAAAAGCAAAAAGTCCTGATTACACAAGTTATTTTCAACGATTTTCATCTTGCATGTTTTTAGATTTATTTATTTAAAATATAGAGTTTTTGGAAGATGAACTTGCAGTATGTGAAAATGCGGGGGTCTAACAACCTCACCCAATATTTCGATTAGCAATCTGTATGGACTAACTCTAGTATACTTTTAATAGAATCAACTAGACAGTCAGACTCAATCTTATAAAAAGTATATCAAGGAGTTAATATCTCGATTTCTTGATTTAATCTATACTCAAGCAAATAAAAATCTACGAGTCTTTATTAAATACGAGAGATATAAACTTGGATGGTACCAAAGACCAATATCCAAGGATCAATCAATTTCCAATCAACAACCAAAGGTTGGGTTTCACAATTGATCGATACAACGCACAACCTGTGATATTTCAATTATATAACAAAATATAATGCGGAATAGAAATAACACAGACACTAGAAGTTTTGTTAACGAGGAAACCACAAATGCAGAAAAACCCCGGGACCTAGTCCAGATTGAACACCACACTGTATTAAGCTGCTACAGACACTAACCTACTACAAACTAACTTCGGTCTGGACTGTAGTTGAACCCCAATCAATCTCACACTGATTCAAGGTACAGTTGCGCTCCTTACGTCTCTGATCCCAACAGGATGATATATACTTGATTCCCTTAGCTGATCTCACCCACAACCAAGAGTTGCTACGACCCAAAGTCAAAGACTTTAATAAACAAATTTGTATCACACAGAAAAGTCTACGGTAATAGATAAATCTGTCTCCCACAGATAAACCTACGAGTTTTGTTCCGTCTTTTGATAAAATCAAGGTGAACAGGAACTAATCGATAACCCGGACTTATATTCCCGAAGAACAACCTAGAATTATCAATCACCTCACAATAATTTTAATTGTATCGTAGCGAAACAAGATAATGCGGAATCACAAACGATGAGACGAAGATGTTTGTTATTTCTTTTTATCTTGCCCTATAGGAGATATAATCTCAAGTCAATTATTTCAATTGAACTCGTACGATAGAAAATGGCAAGATCATATCGCTCAGCTACAAGAGAAGTAGTTTCGTCTGGCTTCACAATCCCAATGAAGTCTTTAAGTCGTTAACCTACAGGGTCTCGAGAAGAAACCTAAGGTTAAAGGAGAATCGACTCTAGATAAACCAACTAGTATCACACAGGAGGTGTGGGGATTAGTTTTTCCAGTTGCTAGAGTTCTCCTTTATATAGTTTTCAAATCAGGGTTTGCAATCAATGTTAGCTTAGTAACAAAGCATTCAATATTCACCGTTAGATGAAAACTTGATTAGATACAACCTAATATCGTTCAACCGTTAGATCAAAACTTAGCTTGTCATACACAAATGAAATGTATTTCATTTAGGTTTGAGTAACCGTACCTAAATATGTACACTTAGTCGGTTCACAAATAGTTAACCAATGGTTAGCCATATGAGCACTTCCATATTAACCGCATTCATCTTCTTCATAACTAGTTCAAATGAATTCAAAATAACTAGTTGAAGAGTTGTTCAATTGCTTAGGTCTTTATACATAGACACAACTGAAACAAAATCAGTTTGATTCATTTGAATCAATTCATGAACAATTTAGCCACGATTTGAAAAGATTGCATTCCTTATAATTTATTGTTTAAGTTCATGAACTACCGATTTGAGAAAATAACCAGCTTGGGTACGCGTACGGGTATGCGTACCTTAGCAACCAGATTGAGTTGGTTTTGGTTTCCAAACTCAGCAGGATTTTTCGGGTAGAAAAGTTCTGCCAGTACGCGTACGGGTACGCGTACCTAAGGTGACTCGTTTACTAGTTTGTAAACTACAAACTCAGCAGAATTTTCCGGGAGGAAAAGTTCCGCCAGTACGGGTACGCATACCCTACCTGTCTCCTTTACCAATTCCGTATGCACACACTTGGTTTCCGGTACATGGATTTATAATCTAATGTGCGAACACACTATATATGTTTATATCCATAGATAGTTACATAATCTCAACTCTACATTTCAATCATTGAAACATTCTTCTATAATGTTATAATAGTCGTTATTCATAACTATCGTCATCAAAGCAATTTTCAAGAGATTGAAAAATCATCATGATTTTCGTCATGGGTAAAGATGAAAATGGTTAAAGCGAAAGCTTACCAACACATATTTCGAGAAATAGATAGGCCAGATAAACTCGGCTCGAAATAGCAAATGTGTATGTATGAAAACTATCATACTTATACGAGTTTTGCCTCAAGAGTAGGAGATAGAGTAGATATACTTTTAAGTGATAGATAAGTTCAAGTCTCCACATACCTTTTAGTCGGATGAAGTTCCACTGGTTCCTTGAGTAGTTCTTCGTCTTCGTAAGATGATCGCCCGTGGAGTATGGAGCTCAACTACACTTAACTATCCTAGTCTGAGACTTAGCTATAAGTAGACTAGAAATCAAGACATATAGTTTTGACAACTAAATTTGACAAACAAGCTTGAGATAGCAACGCTTCCGAGTTCGACCGAGCAATGCTCTAACAATCTCCCCCTTTGTCAATTTTAGTGACAAAACTATCAATACATACGGATTACAAAATAAAATAAAACTTTGTAGCTTCTCGTCCACATGCTTGATCTCCTTGGTGCTTCAACATTACTTGAAAACTTCGCCTTTTCCAAGTACTCCCATGATTCCATAGATGTTCAGTTCATCATCATAGTCGTTGAAGATACGTAGCTATAAAAATGAGAAAACAAAAGCTCTTGATCATTGTTATATAGTGTCATAGTATTATTACACAGTATCAAAGTTCAATTGTATCACAACTTTGAGAACAATATTATGGTGATATGTATCACTCCCCCTTAGTCAATACTTTCATCTCAACATGAAAACCACTCCCCCTTACATAATGATCCGAAAACCATATGTATTTGTAGTGTGAACTACACATTAATTCTCCCCCTTTTTGTCAATAAAATTGGCAAAGGTACGAAAACGGGATCCTAATGAAATTTTCACGGAGATGCTTCAAGACCAAAGAAAAGTACATATCAACTTTGTTTAGATGCAATCATATAGCCGAAGCTAAATGCATTCATCAAGGAGTTTATAAAGATACAAGATAACTCCTAAAATATTCCACAGCCGCACTCCCCACAAAGATATGGAAATTAAGCACAAGTTCAAAAGATTTCTCCCCCATTTGGTGTCATTCCCGAAAGAACAACAAGAGCGACCTTACTTTCACAAGAAAAGAAGGATTTCTTTGGACATCAAAAATCACAAAGGAAATGATTTTGTATGCAAAATTCTCAATTAAATTAATCACAAGAGAACCCATGATTAATTTAATTGGAATACTCAACCAAGTTAACCACAAACGAATTCATGATTAGTTTAGTTGGAAATGCTCACATAAGAAGACTTATGGAGACGCACATTATATATACATAAAATATGGATCAGGGAAGATCAATACTGCGGAATGGACAAAGACTCATTCTATTTTCATCACTATTTGCATAACGACATATAATAGACATAATCTTTGTAGACAAAAATTCATCCTATCTTCCATCAATTTTTTGCATAACGACATAATAGGTTCAATTTTTGTTTTGTCAAAAGTTCATCGATCTTTTATCAATACATGCATATCGACATATGAAGGAGATAACTTTTGACATCGTAGGGGACAATCATAGTTCACAGACGCAAACACACGTATCCCATAACATATTGCAATATATAAAACCATAAAGATTAATACTGCAAAAATCATCTTCCAAACAATTTTTTAGAATTTAAACAAATAAACCTAAAAACATGAAGATGAAAATGTTGGACATAGCTATGTGTAATCACAATAATGGCTATTCCAAACCCTAGTTATCCTTCTTAAACAAAAACAAGAATAAAAATTCTCTTAAGAAGTTTCCTAGACATTAAGATCTTTGAAAAATTCCTTGTCATCCCCGAACTCCTTGTCGTCAATAACCATTGGGACATATGGTTCATGGAGGAAGGAGTCAATACCAATGAACCTTCTTGCCTGAAGTTGTCGAACCAGAGCCTTCTAAATTTCCAGTGATCTTAAAACACAAGCCTTTATTTGATGAATCTCTTTCCTTGTCTGCTTCAACTCTTCAAGAACATCAGAAAACTTCTGAGAGTTTGAAGGAACAACTCTTGGCTTCCTCACATTCCTTCTTTTTCTTTTCAAGGTTGGAGACAATGGAGATCTCTATTTTTCCTTAGTGATTGATGGCTTAACAATAATATTGACATCTTTTCCATCAGAATACATGATGCTTGGAGTATCCATATACGCATGGTTTTGTGAGAGGAAATCACAATCAAAACTCAACAAGCAGTCTTAAGATATAAAGAGTGTCAGAGAAGGAAAAAGGAATGTAGGGTCTCTAAACCTTTAAAAGGTTTGTGTATGCACAACTCACAACCCTATAAAGAGTGGAATTGTCGATAATAACCCTTTCTTTTTGATTAAACAGGAAAATCCCTTCCAACATTAAAGAATTCCATACTCAAAAACAAAACACAAATTTTTCTTAAAGTCTGAGGTGTGCATAATCTTGTCTCCTTTAATCAGGCACATGAGACAAGATGCACGAGGACAACACAATCAAGTTGTGTTGTGGTGAACAACGATTTGTCCACCATAACCTTTTTGAGAGGAATTCATGGTTCCCTGTCTATCAATTGGTTTATACCATACCCTTTCCTTTAGTGGTCTAGACTTCTCTTTGGAAAATAGATTCTTTGAAGAAGATAAAATCTTACATACCTCAACAGTTTTCTGCGCGAGTTTAAGCTTGTTTGTTAGACGATTCGCTCTTCGTTGAAGCTTGTTGACATATCGCATCTTGTGTTTGTACTTGAAACACTTTGAAAGTTCATGACCCTTGAGTGAACAATAAGAGCATGTTAACGCATAAGCTGATTCAGGTGTTTGTGATATGCAAGCTACTAGGCACATGGTAGATCCCGAACATTAGACAAAGAGTTTCCAATAGAGGGGTCAATTGATTCTTCCATATTGATTGGGTTCTCTTCTAAAATATTATCAAGATTGATGTATGTATTGCTACAATTATCAAAATCAATATTTTCACATAGAAGAGCAACACTTGATTTTTTGTCTTCATCAGAATCATAATTGTCAGACATCTCATCAAGCGTTGCAGCAAGACCTTTGTTCCCAGTGTATTTTCTGCGATTTGGACACTCATTTGCAAAATGACCAAAACCCTTACACTTAAAGCACTGAGGCATATCCTCGTCATCAGTTTCATCTGTGTCCCTGTTTTTAGGAGGAATACGAATATGGGGTTTTACTGATGTTTTTGACTTATCTCTGGAGAACCGTTTACTTCTCTTCAAAAGAAGATCTCTAAACTGTCTTGTGATCATCGAGACTGATTTGTCAAGATCTTCATCTGATGAATCAGTCTCACAGTGATCATCTTCAGAGATATACATATTTTTACTTTTATCAAGTAATTTTGTGTCTTTTTGTGCTTTGAACGCAACATCCTTGCTAGATTTGGATGTATGCTCATGATCAAAGATCTTTATATTCCCAACCAAAGTATTTCTAGAGAGGGTATCTGTTAGAGCTTAGCTCGGTTGAACCCACCAAGCGTTGGTATGTCAAGTTTGGTTGTCATATTTTAGTGAATCAAAACTCATTTTAAGAGTCGCTTGATTATGTACTAGAGTCAACTTCGTATAGGTTAGCTTGGAAGTATTAGGATATGAGACATTACAAGTATTGCGAATGGAAAGGAGAGGGTACCCAAATACTCCCTCCGTCCAAGTTTACTTGCCTAAATTGGATTTTGCAAAAACTTGAAAGAAATTCAAATTACTTCCACATACACCATCGATCTTCCAAATTGTTTGTTTAATATACAAATTTTGATATCCTAGTTTTTGTTTCTGTCTTGATAATTAGAAAATTTTAGTGGGAAATATCTCAATTTTTTGGTACAATTTTGCTTAAAAAAACACAATTTAGGCAAGTAAAGTTGGACGGAGGGAGTATACCTCAAGCTAAAACTTTTCCTACCTATATGTCCTTTCTCCGAAAGTGATGGTCTATGGACTGAATCGAGACAATACAACTAATCGGTTCACACTTCGTGTGATCGTCTATGGATGCGAGATCGAGACAATACAACAACGAAGTATGTTACTTGATAAAAGGTTCAGACTTAACCAAACACAATAGGATTCACTTATCAAGTAAATAGGAATTAACGTTTGTGTAATTTACTTTAATTATAATAAAATAATTATAATGCGGAAATATAAAGTAAATGACACAGCAAGATTTTGTTAACGAGGAAACCGCAAATGCAGAAAAACCCTGGGACCTTGTCCAGAATTGAATACTCTCATGATTAAGCCGCTATACAAAATTACACCTAACTTCGTATAGTTGAGACCAAGCAACTAAACCTATAGTTCACCTAGTTTCGTCTGTATTCCCACGCCTCCGACCTTAGTCACGTACTTGGAACAATTCCTTTGGTTCGTATTCCAAATAGTAAAGGAACAACAAATCTTTTTGGTATGAACTCTATTCAACCAAGTGATATGAGTCGGACAAAGGCTCTTCTATTTATCTCAACATAAACTCCTTCGTCGGGTTCTTAGATCTATCTTATGTTCAATTACCGAATTAATCGTTTAAGATTAAGCCAACAACACTATTAGTCCAAAGAATTGTGTTGATGCCGATCCACTCAATTAATCAATCCAATCTATCACAAGGATAAACCGATTATTAATTGGATCCTCTTTTACCAAAATAAGTATTGTGCACACCAAAGTTTATGAACCCACAAATCAGAAATCTTCAATATCTTCTTCGTCTTCAAATCTTCTTAGATCTTCAATAATAACCTGCACACAATCACTTGAATCTCTTGTGATCAATCACGCACAGAACGGAGTCTGTTAACAATGGATTATCACAAGATCGTCTTTAGAACTAACAACAGTCTAAAGATACCTGTCGTAACTCTGAACTAGGTTGAGTGAATCTTATATCAGAAGAAAAGATTCTCAAGCATAAACAAACTAGGTGCAATCAAAGTTCAACCACCGTTAGTCAATGAAATCAATGAAAACAAAAGATAAACTGCAATTATCTAGTTTCCCACCAACGGTACACGCCAGAGCTTCTCAATACCAAAGAAGACTTTAAACTGAGCGGCCGTAAGAGATTTCGCCTAATTAGGTTACTCTCCTCTCCGAATAGGCGGCTACACCAGTAACAACACAACAAAGAGGAAGTTTGTTGTTACGAAGGATTAGTTTGCTAGAAAGGCAAACTTCAAGTATTTATAGACAAGGAAGTTTGGACACCAAGGAATTTCCAAAACCGAAAATATTCTCAAGATATTCATTAAAGCACAAATTCGGTTTTCATAATTCCTGGAAATGCTCTGTCCAAAAATAATGATCGAAATCTCTCGGAAAATCTTTAATTAGTAAATGCACATTACTAATTCTTATTTCCCTATAAAATGAAGTTAAATACCTTAATTAAAAGATTCTTAACTTATTTGTATTTCGGTCCTGGGATTCTCTTCCCTTAGCTATTAAGGAATAACTTTGAACAATTAAATAATAAACATTCATAGCACGTGTTCAAAGTATGTCGACATCCTTACTTTATAAGTTCTCTTTCACACTTACAACCTTGAAACCGATTTGCCACACTTCCAAACAATCATCTGACTTTCAAGAACTATGTGATTGATCAAATAACATTGAATCACAATCATGGGTTTATCGGTTCTACCAAAACAAGTTTCGGTTCTACCTTCCATGTGAGTATTGTGCATAGTCACACTAGCTTTTCAAAATTCGGTTGACTAGGTACTAGGATCGGTTCCCCACATATATATGGTGTCTAACTTATATGTGTTGCACATGTCCATAGGATCGGTTCCCCTTTGCCTAAAAACGTGTTGCACGTGTTCATAGGATCGGTTCCCCTTTCTGCTATAAACCTTGTTGCACCTCATACAAGGATCGGTTCCCCTTTGTGATGTACTGCACCTCTTACTAGGATCGGTTCCCCTTTCCCATATTTGGTCAGACATAAAATCACAAACCCGATCATACCATCTCAGGTGATTACTTAAGATCGGTTTCACTAATAAAAGTCATACCAATACGTAAGTCAGGCCTTTGTGAATAGTTCTACCAAGAACATAACAAGTCGTGAAAGGTTATACTCAATCACACATATTGGTTGTTCATAAGATGTGCAATGAATAACAAAACCAATAACGCCTGGAAATTTCCTTTTCGGTTCACAAACAAGTTTATGAACTTACTTCCTTAGAACACATGTAAAACATTATTCCCTAGGATGAAATCCTCGCCTCATACCCATACATAATCACAATAGCATTCAAATGATTATGGCGATGTCTTATCTACAAAGTTTAATGGTTAAGCAATAAACCTCGTATTGTATTCCTTAATACTATGTCTATCTAGAGTTCAAATATGCTTCGCAGTTTTTGTTTTCAATATGCACGACTTGAAAGATATGTTAGGGAATGAAACAGTTCAAGTCAAATATCACTAACCTCAAGTGGAAGGATGATTGTTGTCGTTGTATCTCCTTGCTTCTTCACATCTTCAAGAATTCGCAATACTTGTAATGTCTCATATCCTAATACTTTCAAGCTAACCTATACGAAGTTGACTCTAGTACATAATCCAGCGACTCTTAACATGAGTTATGATTCACTAAAATATGACAAACAAAACTTGAAACACCAACGCTTGGTGGGTTCAACCGAGCAATGCTCTAACAATCTCCCCCTTTTTCAATTTTAGTGATAAAACTCTTACATCATATGGATAAACAAATTACAAGAATTCATTACACATAAGCTTGATTCCCGATTCAACATCACAGTAAACTGCTTACATTCAATCCTTGAAAATGTCGTTGTTGACATTATAATAACAAAGAAAATACCCCCCCTAAGGAAGATAGGTAGATATTCAATATGCACGTCTTTGTTATACCACTTCATATGACATGTTACTCCCCCTTAGTCTGTGCTTTCACTCTTTCATTTAGATAAAACGTTTAAGCACCAATGTTCTTTTCCTTAGCGATACCAATCAATATAAAATCAATGCCAGTATCACTTGTTTACTCCATATATTTCACCCCATTTTTGTCACAAAATGACAAAGAAACGAAAAAATAAAGGACAACACGAAAACAATCTTACAAATCTCAAAATAGACTTGCAACCTGTAGAGTTAGGCACGAGGGTTCCACACATCATGTTCTGATAACCAATATCAAAAACCGAAACTACAAGTAGTTTTATTTTGGTATGTTACCAAGGAAATTATTGTCCGAAACAATTTTTTCCAATTTAGTTTAGCAAAACAAAAATCAACTAAGCACCTTAGTCCCTTTGCTAAAGCGATTGTTCAAAAACAACCGCTTGATTCGATAAGACCAAAATAAAGTTAACTCTATTTTTCTCATCAGGTTCTAATTATCCATAAACTTGGACCTTTAAATTTTAAATAAGGCAAGTTCTAGGTTAGTTAACTAGTATTTCTTGTTAAGGAATTCGATTAGACTTGAGTAACTGAAACCTCACTTCGATAAGTCTAACTAAGATTAGAATTAACTTAGTTTCTCTTATCCGGAATTGAATTGGACTAAACAACTCATCCCGTAATCCTTTTATTTCGTTAAGACATAAATAATTCATACAAACCAATCATAAATCAACTTGCATAATTATTCACCTCAACCGGAAGCAATTGAAACAATATGAGCATTAAAACACCGCAATTGCACCAAAATTTTGTAAGCCTAAACAGTTGATACCACACAATAAACCAAGATAACAATAGTTTTTCTTAACCAGAACCAATTGAATCACACACATCCACACACATATCATGGAATAAACATCAATTGAACCGAAATTTTGTTAAGAAAAAGCAATAAATATATATGATATAAACTCAGGCTTTTCTTAAACAGGGAAACAATTAACTAACAAGATTGTTACCTCAAATTTCGCATCCACTTCTCCAATATGATTGCGTCTTCGTCCAGGGAGAATTGATATCGAAATATCATCATGTTGTCATCCTTATGCAAAAAACAAAAGAATAACAACAACCAACCTTTACCAGAGAAAGGTTGAAAATCGGTTTTAACAATTGCAAGCAAAAGTTGAAAACCGTCGAAATACATATGCTTTTATGCTAAACCAAAACCGATTCAACATATTGTGATTCACATATTGTTTATACCAGAACCCCTCATGATTCTTTGATAAATCCTACCAACATGGGCTATAACTTAATCCTGCTAAATCAAAAAGTCACCCAAACCACAAGGGTTCTGTTAGATCACTGCTCGGTCAAACTCGCATGTGTTGCTATCTCAAGTATGTTTGTCAATGTTAGTGATCAAAACTATAAGTCTTGATTTCTAGTCTCTTATAGCTAAGTCTCGGACTAGGATAGTAAGTGTAGTTGAGTTCAAGGACTTCATGGAGATTCATCATACAAGTAGAAGATCTACTCAAGGAACCGGTGGAACTTCTCGACAAAAAGGTATGTGGAGACTTGAACTTATCTGTCACTCAAAAGTCTATCTATTCTATCTCCTACTCCTTGAGACAAAAGTCGTATGCTATATATAGACTAGATCATACACATTTAGTATTTCGAGCCGAGTATACCTCGCCTATCTATATCTCGAAATATGTGTTGGTAAGCTTTTCGCTTCGACCAAGTTTATCTTTACCTAGTGACGAAAGTCATGAATGTTTCAATCACTTTGAAAATTGCTTTGACGAGAAATAGTGTAACAACTATATAACGTCCTCTAAGAATGTTTCAATGATTGGAATGAGAGTTTAGATTACGTAACCAATGAATTCCTTGAACCGAAGTTTTCGAACTTTGTTGATCAAGAGAACTGGAAGTATGGCAAGTGCCAAGTCTGCGAACTCAGTCCGCGAACTGCCGAAGTTCTCAAACCAGAGAATTTCTGCTGGAGTTGACAAACTACTTGCGTGAGCCAAGTCCGCGAACCCAGTCCGCGAACCGGCGTAGTTCTCAAAAACGAGAATTTTTGCTGGAGTTTGTAAACTCTATCCGGTGTCTTGCGTCCGCGAACCTAGTCTGCGAACTTGAGAAGGTTATATATCTAAAGATGATTTCTGAACTTAATCTTAAAAGTCTAAGGAATGCATTTGCAAACCGTGGCTATTAAAGTTCATGAACCGATTCGAGTGAATCAAATCATCTTTGTTTCAATTATGTCTTGTGTAGTTACATAAGATTTCCTTGCAATTGAACAACTCTCTTAACTAGTTCATTTGAGACAATTGAACTAGTTATGGTGAAGAAGAACATGGTTGGTATGAATCATTATATGGTTAACCTCTTTGGGTAGACTATTGTTGAACCAACAATGTACACGTTTGGGTGCGGTTGACAAACACTACGCCAAATCCAGGCTTTTGTCACAGGGTATTTCTGTTATTTTTTAAATTTGTAACACATATACGCCGTTACAGAAATGCCGTGAAAATTGTTATCGTTTTTGTAACAGTTTTACTGTAAAAAAAATTGATTACAGTCACACTTAATAACCATTACACAATTAAACAACAACGATTGACCTAATTTAAGGTGGCAACATGTGTCTAATTTGTCACAATAATTCCAACAGTTTTAGGTCTGCGTGAATTTCGCAACGATTCAGTAGAGGACACGTTTCCCTTTTTGTGACGGCTACAGTAACAACCTATAACTGTTACCTATTGCTTGTAATAAATATTTGTATGACACGTGTCTCAGTAGCCACAGTTACTGTAACGCTTAAAAGTGTACTCTTGTTTGCAACAATCACTAAGATGCCACGTGTCACAAAACTCAAACTTTATGTAACGTTTATATTTGTTAAATCAATGTTTGCAACAATTCTAAAGAAAACACGTGTCTTTATTTAGTCACAGTTTTCAAAAATTGATCCAGTTATTTCGTGATAATCTTAGTTGCATTAAAATAAAAAAAAATGGTGACCGGAACCTCGTCGGAGTTCTGGGCTACAGGCCACAGCTGTCATCTTATTATCGTTTCCCAGCAAAGAAATATCTTCATTGTATGCCCCCAAGAAACCAATTTTGCATTTTCGGTGCTTGAACACCAACGGCCAACCTGTGACGGATACAAGAAATAAAAATCAGCTAGCTTCAATGAATGCAGATTCACTAATTCAGAAATGAAGAAAGAGAGATCAGATGGTGCATGTTAAAGTCTAGAGTAAATTTGAGTTTGAATAATACCCGACTGGTGAAGACAGTTGTGAACGGCTCGAGCCATGCTTGATTGGTGAAGGCTATCGTGAATACCTTGAGTCATCCCTTGGCTGGTGATGGCGAGGTCGAATTCCTAGAATCATGGTTGGCTGGTGAAGGCGAGGGCGAATTCACAGAGTCATGCCTGATTAGTGAAGGTGATAGAATACGTTGAACTGCACCTGGCTGGTGAAGGTGAGAGGGTGAACTGTGCCTGGCTGGTGAAGGTGATCTTGAATACTTTGAACTGTGGGTGGCCGGTGAAGCTGATCTTGAATACCTTGAACTGCGCCTGGGCGGCAAAGGTGATCTAGAATGTTCCTTCGCTTCAGTAGCATCTTCCGCGCCATGAAACTTCACAAATCCAAAGCCATGTGGCTCACTATAAACCTCCATCCAAACAGCTCTTATCAGTATCTATTGTAAATTATAGTTAAACAGCAGATATACACTCATAAACTCCCTTCAAAACAGTAGGATATCATTCAAAAAAGTAAGTTGAAATGCCTACATTATTAATTCACACAAATAATAGTTACATCTCTATTTGTAACTGCACTCACTTGCTTGAAGCTCGTAAAATTCATATCAGGGAAGTTGGGAAAATACATTGGATGTTCAAGTTTGTCACTATACTTCCTGAAAGGAAAAAAGAAAAAAAAAACTTAACTATACAAGTTATCTGACAGAATATATCAACTTCCGACCGCTTCCTAAACCCTCTGCTATTAGCCGCTAAAAGAGGTGGTGGAACCTTTTTATTTCCTTTGTACTACCATTGAATCATTACTTCAACTAAGATAAGAGTAAGTACAAACCAAATCATCTTCATACCTTATTATAAAAATCAGAAAAACTTGCAGGCGGAGCTGTGCCAACAGATGGTTTAGGTCCAGAATAGGGTGGTGAACTTTGCTTGAAACTGCTAGAAGGACTGGGACTGGGTTTAGTACAGGAGGAATTTGCCGCTGCTGCACTATAAAGTGGTGGAGGAAGAGGAACCCTCTCTACTGATTTGTTGTTTCGAGAACTGCTTGAACAAAAAAATAAAGGACCGGGTGCCAGTTAGATTATGTTCAAACAGCCACAGCCAAAATACTCGCAATGGCCTGAAGAAAAAAACTGTAGAAACACAAACAAAGTAACGATCATGATTAAGCCTTGCCAGTAAAGCGTAACCGCGAAGCACACAGATTAGTCCAAGCAAATACCTGGAAATTATAGAAAGCACGAGCAGGGATGTTATCATAAAATTCTTTCATCGTCTCATAACTTAAGCTCTTCCCTATAAAATATATAGCACTTAGAACGGAAGTCCTTGCTTCATATCAATTAAGCACAGGAACAATAAACCAAAATTCAAATGCGCTAAAAGTTACTCATACAAATAATTCATATCGATTAAACATATATGCCAAAAGATAGTCCTGTTTACAGGATAGGGTGCCACATTCTGTTGATCAGATGTTAATAAATTGACCACAAGTAGCTACCTTCAAAGGCCGCTCTGCTTAACAAAGTAAGTTAGTCTTTTGGGCATGAAATAGCAAAGTCGAAATCATGGATCATGCAAGCAGCTAGCTGTGGGTACACATAAATACACAAAACAATAAGACCATGAATTTATATCCTGAATTCCTACATCATTCTAGAAAACAATAAGCATTAAACACAAAGATCTACACTCATAAGACAGCATTATAAATTCTGCTGTTTCACTTAGAATCCTCAAGATCTCCAATACAATTATCCTGAACAACAATTTATAAACCCAACATCAGAATCATTTAGAAACCCATAAAATTATATAAAAACTTCCAAACCATCACCGTACATAATATAAATAAAAACCCTGAAACTTAAAAAAAATCTGGATCTAATTGCTTCATTAACACAAGAGTAAAACAAATTGACTTCTATAACTTTGTTAACAAAAAATTGAAAGATGAGGGAGAAGTTATACCTGAGATGCTTCAACAAATGGTAGTGAAGATGTTGAATCTTCTTCAACTGATTGCTACAAAAAAAAATGATACTTAAGACCCTATCGAAAAGATCAAACCCTACCTTAAACATTGAAAATAGAGAAAATACATTACAAACCCCAACTTTACCTAAACATAGGAAAATAGAAACACGATGAAGCATATGCTACTTGGACAAACATCATCCTACTGATTGTGTTCTTAAACCTGTATAGTGAAACCAAAGCGAATTTTGAAGTTTTTAATTACCTCTTGTCTGCCATCCATCCCTGCAGCTACAGTTTCTCCATTACAAATACACATCACAAAACACCTTCTCAACAAATTTCTTTCGGAAGCAAAACAAACTAAAAAATATCATAAATCCATGTCATCTTCCATTTTCTTATCAATTGTCTCAGACCCATGTGCAACCACAGTAAAACCCATATCATTGATCATTACTGATTCCTTAACATTCCCAGCTGCAGCTTCAAGAATATGGCATCATATTCAAACCCCTCCATTGATTTTTTGTCAATAACAACCATCAGCAGAACCCATCTTCTATTATTAAAAATTAAAAAATTTTAATAATCCCTCATATTCAAACCCCTCCATGAAAGAAAGAAAATTAAAAATCCATTAAACACAAATTAGAGTGATAAAACTTGATTTGAAAGAAAACCCAATTCATATCAGAGTATCAATTATTCAATTTCAACACAATTATTCATATCTAAAACCCCCAATAAAATCCCCAAATTTATGAAACCCTAAGTTTTCAATTTTGCTAAAATTCATGAAAAAACTGAAATTTAAGTAGGAAATATAAGAATGATCCACACCTAATTCAGTAATAATCACTAATTTCTCCAGGTACTG
This sequence comes from Papaver somniferum, assembly GCF_003573695.1. NCBI lineage: Eukaryota > Viridiplantae > Streptophyta > Magnoliopsida > Ranunculales > Papaveraceae > Papaver > Papaver somniferum. The sequence continues at coordinate 90,255,077 of NC_039367.1, forward strand.
ATTAATTTTGAACTGAACCGTATTAAAAAAAAAATCGCATGGTGTAAATTCTTATGATTTTCTTCTGGAAATGTCTTTTTTACTCTTTCTGGCCAATACTGATGTATTTGGCTGAATCACTATTGCTGCTCGAAAGTAGATGAAGGTAAACGGGTGACGGGAAAGAAATTGGTGTCAAGGTTGAAGAGAAAAGAGAAGGAAAAAATAGCAGTTATGGGTTTCTCTATAGGGTTTCAGTCTCTGCTCTTGTTTAGAAAATCAAACCAAACGTATTTTCCATGAAATCAAAAGAAACCCTAACAAAACCCCCAAATCAAAACTCTAATTTCAATCCAAATCTTAAGAGAACTTGAGATTTACTGGGTTCCATTAAAATAAATTTCCAATGAAATTAGAGTATTGATTTATCGGTATATGGATTACGGTTTTGTTTCTCTGATTTGGAGGAGGGAGATGAAGAAGATGGAGAAAAGAGCAGCGTTCTGGTAAGGTTGAAGCTATGGGGTTATTTCCTCCTCCTCCTTGATTCTGAAAACTCAAGGTTTGGTTATGAAGTAGATCGAGAGTAATAACTCTACTTCGATTTAGTGTGTTAGGGTTTCAGTAGAAAGAAAAGAAGATGGGGTGAGCGTGTTAGGGTTTCAGTCGAAGGAGGAGAAGATGGGGTGAGGGAGGCGGATAAGGATTAAGATTTAGAGCATGTTTGGTAGCATTTTCAAAAACAGTTTTCTACTGTTTTTAAAACACACCCTTTTTCATTGTTTTCATTTTCTAAAAGCTGTTTGGTATGGCTGTTTTCAAAAACATATTTTTCAAAATTAGTTGTATGTTAAAATTAACAATTCAAAAAGTAGTTATGAGCTTGCACAAATGTTTTACACATAACAACAATTTTACATATTTGTATAAGCTAAAGGCGTTGGTGGTGATGTCGGCGTTGATGATAAATCCACATTATCCCTGCTATGTCATCTCTAACATTATTCATCAGCTCAATATTCGTTGTGCTAACATCAATGTCAATTATTGTGCTTTCTTGACCAGTACTTGGATTTTCTATTCATCCTACACTTGTCCTGATGATGTGCAGTGGCGAATGAAGAATATTTTATTCATAGGTTTAAGCTGGAACAATGGAAAAGTAAAGCTACATACCTGGAACTTTTTGATATGCCAGTTAACAACCAAATATCTTCCAAATACTCCCTTTGGTACAGTCCCTACACAAAGCAAATACATACTGTTATTACAAGCACAATAAATAACAATAAACAAGCAACTTTATATCAACATAAACCCATTACTAATTACTATCAAAAAAATCAAATCACATAAAACCAAGCTCACATTAACATAAATATTGTGTCACAGTGTAACTTCAAGTTCTAAATCACAACACTCAACAACCCTTAACCGAGATCAGATTCTAAAAAAAAAACATATTACAAACTCTTAAGCCACATAATTCTCCTTGATTCTTTCATTTTCTTAAAAATTCTCCTATAGTCAGGGTTTCTGAACTTGTCAATGGCTTTGAGATATACATCATCTTCCACTCCTTCCATGTTGTCCAATATATCCATACAATCTTCAATAGATGATATCTCGGTGCTGGTACAAAGAGGAGATGTTACTTCCTTATCTTTTTTACGTTCAGCCTTCGCTTTTGTTACTTCAGCTTTAGCTTTAAGATTTTCAGTCCATGCTACAAGTGCATCATCAAACCTTGATGATTTAGTCGCCTTTCGCTGAGGGAGATCAATAGGAAGTTTTAAAGCACGTCGCTGTATGTTTGACTTTGTGTGTGATGAAGGGTGACTCGTGTCTCCAGAGCTAGCAGGTTCTACATGTACCCCTTTGCCAATGAACTCTGTTTCCAAGTTTCTTTCGGTGTCTGAGTCAGGAGGAGACCGTGTTGGTGCATTAGACATGCTTCCAGATGTTGTTGTGCTATTAAATATCTCCCCAAGCATATAATAATTGTCTAACCCCTTTTTACGGAAGGATTTTGCACCAGGATATTTCTGCATTTGGGAATGTTACACATGCATTATACTCTTGACCTACATTATGTACAAGTAAATATCTTAGTGTAAACATTTATGAGCATACCTTCAGGTAACGCTTCCAAGCATCATCACTTGCAGTGGCCATGTTTGCAACTGGATCCCAACCCATACCGGTATCACTCACTAACCTTGCAAATTCCCTATGCTTTATACGCAGTCGATTGAATTTAGCTTTCAACTTAGGAATGTTGTATCTCTTACCAAACTTAGCAAAGAGAGCATTATCTATTTCTCCCCATTTCTTCTTCTCCAATGTAGTGGTTTGTAACCCATTTTTGGCTTCATCATGAACCAATTGAACAAAGTAATCCACAATATACTGTGGCCATGTGCGGATATCATCTACGTTATCATCACTTGATAGATAAGCCATATTTTTTTCTACAGAATACATACTGTATAAAACTTAAAGCTCACAGGTATGCAAAATCACAGAACTTAAAGCTCACAGGTATGCAAAATCACAGAATAAAAATTAATAAGGAAATTTCTTGGTTACTCATCAAATACAGTGAGTTTAAGACGGTTAAAATCTGCAAGTGTGCGTGCAGGAGGATTTTACGTGTGTGCTTATTACATAAGGATTTTACATGATGATGCGAGAATGGTCTAGGCTGACGGTTGTAAATCAGTTATGCGCATTATACGCATGGCAGAGCATGGTGATGGATTGGAACGGTTATAAACTAACCTTTGCTTGGAATGTATAATCACCAAGAACAAACTCTAGCATCAATTGGCGTACAACACAAAAGTATGTTAGTTTTAAACTACATTAGCGTTATAAAAACTGTTTACAGACAAATGGATGCCCATAGGCCTATGCCCTTGTTAGCACAAGATATTTGCATTACTCTAGCATTATAAGTTGACTTGAATGATAATAATTTCGATGGCATCATTATGGTATAAGAACCCCTTAGAAAATTGAGAGTTAAGCTTCATTCGAATGAATATGCTTGTACAATCCTACAGAATCATTACATTCTAGAACCCTGAGCATGTAACATAGACTTTTATTTATGGAATATGACTAAAAATATGTCTTACAGAATCATTACATTCTAGATTAGGAGCATTGTAACTGCCCAGATATGCAACAATATGAATCGAATCTGCAGTAACATATAAACAATTAAAAGATGCAGGAATGGTGGTTTCTAATAACCGTATACCAAATCAATCAATACATTTGTTTCAAATCATATACCCATTAGTCCAAAAAGAGATTAGCTAATAATCGTAGAGAAATCGAAAAGAAATCATACATGCAACCCAGAAATTGAAATAGATATTCATACCTAAAAATTGCTGCAAACCCTAGAACTTGATACCAAATCAATCAACCCATCTGCTTCAAATCATACACCCGATTACTACAAAGGGAGATTCACTAATAGCCTAAAAGAAATCGAAACAAAATCATAGCCTCCTCTGGGAAATTCTCCGCTCGTTTCTGAAGGAGAAGAAGGAAAAAATGAAAACGAGGAAAACTCGTTTTAGGTGTTTTCAAAAACAAAAAACGGGTAAAAAACGTTTTTAGAAAAACTGCTACCAAACACGTTTTCCCATCGTTTTCTGTTTTCCCTGTTTTTGAAAAGTGAAAACTGTTTTGGAAAACACTACCAAACAGGCCCTTAGGTTTTTGATTTTAGTTTTCATTTTCTCTCTCTTCTAACAATAAACAGAAACCCATTGTTACAGTGCAGTAGAGCTGGATGACTAGTGTCTTCGACACCCATCTGATTGGTTTCAGAAGATCAAATGGTTAACTTCTTACCACGTGTCACAAACACGTTCATCGAACGGCTCTCCTTGTTTTAAATTAGGTGGTGCAATTTATCACTTATCACTTACCGAACCATGTGACATCATCTTACGAAATTACATTTATTATGACGCATAACACTAAATCCAAAAAATACTGTACAAGAATGAATATGGATCCGGAAAATGAGAAATTAATCTTGAGAAATTGAAAGTTCACCTCCAATTAGATGCAAATTAGAACAATGTATAAGAACGAAAATAAATCGAAAGAATGAGAAATGAATCTCGTAAAATCGGAAGTCGTCTTTTTCCTTGATTTTACGACATCATCTTACCAAATTATTAGAGATAGACTTCAAGTTCCCATTTCAATGAACTAAAGATGTAGAATATCAGAATTTACAAACTCAGGTTGACAGATTGCTAGAGACAGATCCGAGGTTCTAATTCCCAGGTTCAAAGATTACAAGAGTTTGACCTGAGTTTCTCATTCGGATGAACTGAAGATGAAATTTATCAGATTCGAACATCTCAGGTTCAAAGATTAATATAGTTGGACCTGAGTTTCTCATTCGGAGGAACTGAAGATGAAATTTATCAGATTCGAAAATCCCAGGTTCAAAAATTACTATAGTTGAACCTGAGTTTCTCATTCGGGTGAACTGAAGATGAAATTTATCAGATTCGAACATCCCAAGTTCAAATATTACAAGAGTTGGACCTGAATTTCTCGTTCAGAGGAACTGGAGATGAAATTTATCAGATTTGAACATCCCAGGTTCAAAGATTACAAGAGTTGGACCTGAGTTTCTCTTTCGGAGGAACTGAAGATGAAATTTATGAGATTTTAACATCCCAGGTTCAAAGATTACTACAGTTGGACCTGAGTTTCGCATTCGGGTGAACTGAAGATGAAATTTATCAGATTCGAACATCCCAGGTTCAATGATTACAAGAGTTGGACATGAGTTTCTCACGGAGGAACTGAAGATGAAATTAATCAGATTCGAACATCCCAGATTCAAAGATTACAATAGTTAGACCTGAGTTTCTCGTTCGCATGAACTGAAGATGAAATATATTAGAATTGAACATCACAGGTTCAAAGATTACTAGAGTTAGACCTGAGTTTCTTGTTCGTATGAACTGGAGACGAAATATATTGGAATCGAACATCACAGGTTCAAAGATTACTAGAGTTAGACGTGAGTTTCTCGTTCGGATGAACTGAAGACAAAATATATCAAAATTGAACATCACATGTTCAAATATTACTTCACATGTTCAAATATTACTAAAGTTAGACCTGAGTTTCTCGTTCGGATGAGCTAAGGACGAAATATATCAGAATTGAACATCACAGGTTCAAAGATTACCAGAGTTAGACCTGAGTTTTTCATTCGGATGAACTTGAGACGAAATATATCAGAATTGAACATCACATGTTCAAAGATTACTAGAGTTAGACCTGAGTTTCTCCTTCGGATGAACTAGAGACGAAATATATCAGATTCGGACATCACAGGTTTAAAGTTTGCTAGAGTTAGACTTGAGTTTCTCGTTCGGATGAACTGGATACGAAATATATCAGATTCGAACATCACAGGTTCAAAGATTACTAGAGTTAGACCTGAGTTTCCCGTTCGGATGAGTTGAAGACGAATGTATCAGATTCAAACATCACAGGTTCAAAGATTGCTAGAGTTAGACCTGAGTTTCTCGTTCGGATGAACTGAAGACGAAATATATCATATTACTAGAGTTAGACCTGAGTTTCTCGTTCAGATGAACAGAAGACGAAATATATCAGATTGGGAAATCACAGGTTCAAAGATTGCTAGAGTTAGACCTGAGTTTCTCGTTCGGATGAACTGAAGACGAAATATATCAGATTACTAGAGTTAGACCTGAGTTTCTCGTTCGGATGAACTGGAGACAAAATATATCAGAATTGAACATCACAGGTTCAAAGATTGCTAGAGTTAGACCTAAGTTTCTCGTTCAGATGAACTGGAGACGTAATATATCAGAATGGAACATCACAGGTTCAAAGATTACTAGAGTTAGACCTGAATTTCTCGTTCGGATGAACCGGAGACGAAATATATCAGATTCGAACATCACAGGTTCAAAGATTGCTAGAGTTAGACCTGAGTTTCTCGTTCGGATAAACTGAAGGCAAAATATATCAGATTCGAAAGTCACAGGTTCAAAGATTACTAGAGTAGACCTGAGTTCCCGTTCGGATGAATTGAAGATGCATATATCAGATTCAAACATCACAGGTTCAAAGAATGCTAGAGTTAGACCTGAGTTTCTTGTTCGGATGAACTGAAGACGAAATATATCAGATTGGAAAATCACAGGTTCAAAGATTGCTAGAGTTAGACCTGAGTTTCTCGTTCGGATGAACTGAAGACGAAATATATCAGATTACTAGAGTTAGACCTGAGTTTCTCGTTCAGATGAAATGAAGACGAAATATATCAGATTCGAACATCACGGGTTCAAAGATTACTAGAGTTAGACTTGAGTTTCCCGTTCGGAAGAACTGAAGACGAAATATATCATATTACTAGAGTTAGACCTGAGTTTCTCGTTCGGATGAACTGAAGACGAAATATATCAGACGAAATGATCATATTACCCTTATCGGAAATAAGTAAAGTAAATAGTACGAACAGTGAAATTACCATATTACCCTTACTAGAAATTAATGCAATAAATATCATGGAGATAGTGAAAATGACCATACTACCCTTATCGAAAATAAGTGAAATAAATATTACAGATTGTGAAAATGATCATATTACCATTACTAGAAATAAGTGTAATCACTATCACACAGACAGTGAAAATGACCATATTACCCTTACTAGGAATTAGTGCAATAAATATCATGGAGACAGTTAAAATGACGATACTACCCTTATCGGAAATAAGTACACCAAATATTACAAGTTGTGAAAATGACCATATTACCCTTACTCGAAATAAGTCAATGAATATCACAGAGACAGTGAAAATGACCAAACTACCCTTATAAAAAATAAGTAAAGTAAATATTATAGACTGTGAAAATGACTATTTTACCCTTATTGGAAGTAAATGAAATAAATATTATGGAGACTGTCAAAATGACCAAACTACCCTTATTGGAAATAAGTGCAATAAATATCACACAGACTGTGAAAATGACTATACTACCCTTATTGGAAATTAGTGAAATAAATATTACGGAGACTGTGAAAATGACCAGACTACCCTTATCAAAAATAAGTGAAGTAAATATTACAGACTGTGAAAATGACTATTTTACCCTTACTAGAAATAAGTGCAATAAATATTATGGAGACTGTCAAAATGACCAGACTATTCTTATAGGAAATAAGTAAAGTGAATATTACAGAGAGATGACCATACTACCCTTACTGAAAATAAGTGCATTAAATATTATGAAGACTATGAAAATGACCAGACCACCGTTATCGGATATGAGTAAATTAAATATTACAGTCTGCTAAAATGACCATTTTACCCTTAGGGGAAATAAGTGCAATAAATGTTATGTAGACTGTCAAAATGACCAAACTACCCTTATTGGAAATAAGTGCAATAAATATCACACAGACGGTGAAAATGACCATACTGCCCTTATTGGAAATTAGTGAAATAAATATTATGGAGACTATGAAAATGACCAGACTACGCTTATCAAAAATAAGTAAAGTAAATATTACAGACTGTGAAAATGACTATTTTACCCTTACTGGAAATAAGTGCAATGAATATTATGGAGACTGTCAAAATGACCAGACTAACCTTATCGGAAATAAGTAAAGTCAATATAATAAACAGTGAAAATGACCCTACTACCCTTACTGGAAATAAGTGCAATGAATATTATGGAGATTGTGAAAATGACTAGACCACCCTTTCCGGATATGAGTAAAGTAAATATTACAGTCTGCGAAAATTACCATTTTACCCTTAGGGAAATAAGTGCAATTAATGTTATGGAGACTATGAAAATGACCAGACTACACTTATCGAAAATAAGTAAAGTAAATATCACTGACAGTGAAAATGACCAAATTACCCTTACTAGAAATTAGTGCAATAAATATCATGGTGACAAAGAAAATGACCAGACTACCCTTATTGGAAATAAGTTAAGTAAATATTATAGACTATGCAAATGACCATTTTACCCTTACTGGAAAATGACCATTATATCCTTACGGCCATAAGGGCAAAATGGTCATTTTCACAGTCTTCATAATATTTACTGCACTTATTTCCAATAAGGGTAGTATGGTCATTTTCATAATCTGTAATATTTACTTTACTTATTTACGATAAGGATAGTCTAGGCATTTTCACAGTCTCCATAATATTTATTACACTAATTTCCATTAAGGGTAATATGGTCATTTTCACAGTTTGTAATATTTACTTACTTATTTTTGATAAGGGTAGTCTAGTCATTTTCATAGTCTTCATAACATTTATTGCACTTATTTCCACTAAGGTAAAATTATCATTTTCACATACTATAATATTTACTTTACTTATTTTTGATAAGGGCAGTTCAGAAATTTTTATAATCTCCATGATATTTGTTGCAATAATTTCTAGTAAGGGTAATATGGTCATTTACACAATCTGAAATATTAACTTTACTTATTTTTAATAAAGGTAGTCTGGTCATTTTCACAGTATTACACTAATTTCCATTAAGGGTAATATGGTCATTTTCATAGTTTGTAATATTTACTTTACTTATTTCCGATAAGGATAGTCTGGTCATTTCCCCGTCTCCATAATACTTATTGCACTAATTTCCATTAAGGGTAATATGGTCATTTTCATAGTTTGTAATATTTACTTTACTTATTTCCGATAAGGGTAGTTTGGTCATTTTCACATTCTCCATAACATTTATTACCTTATTTCCAGTAAGGGTAAAGTAGTCATTTTCACAGGCTATAATATTTACTTGACTTATTTTTGATAAGGGCAGTTTGGTCATTTTATAGTCTCCATGATGTTTATTGCATTGATTTCTAGTAAGGGTAACATGGTCATTTTCACAGTCTAAAATATTAACTTTACTTATTTTTAATAAGGGTAGTCTGGTCTTTTTCACACCCTCAATAATATTTATTGCACTAATTTCCAGTAAGGGTACTATGGTCATTTTCATAGTCTGTAATATTTACTTTAATTATTTCCAATAAGGGTAATCTGGTAATTTTCACAATCTCCATAATATTTATTGCATATGTTTCCAATAAGGGTAAAGTGGTCATTTTCATAGTCTATAATATTTACTTTACTTATTTTTGATAAGGGTAGTTTGGTAATTTTCATAGTCTCCATGATATTTATTGCACTTATTTCCAGTAAGAGTAATATGGTCATTTTCAGTCTGTAATATTTACTTTACTTATTTTTGATAAGGGTATTTTGGTCATTTTCATAGTCCCCATGATATTTATTGCATTTATTTCCAGTAAGGGTAATATGGTCATTTTCACAGTCTGTAATATTTACTTTACTTATTTCTGATAAGGGTAGTCTGGTCATTTTTATAGTCTCCAAAATATTTATTACATTTATTTCCAATAAGGGTAAAATAGTCATTTTCATAGTATGTAATATTTACTTAACTTATTTCTGATAAGGGTAGTTTGGTCATTTTCATAGTCTCCACGATATTTAATGCACTTATTTCTAGTAAGGGTAATATAGTCATTTTCATAGTCTGCATGATATTTATTGCACTTATTTCTAGTAAGGGTAATATGGTTATTTTCACAGTAAGGGTAATATGGTCGTTTTCAAAATGTGTAATATTTTCTTTACTTATTTCCGATAAGGGTAGTCTGGTCATTTTCACAGTCTCCATTAGGGCTGCACAAGACCCGCCCACGATACCCAAACCCACCCGTACCCGCTAAATCCGTGGGTTTTTAATCCATACCCGCACGTTGTGGGTGCGGGGTTGGTTATGAAAAAAAAAACCCGCTGTCTGTGGGTGCGAGGTTGGTTTAAGCTAATACCCGCCCATACCCGCCCAAAAAACCCGCAGATTATATACCATTAGATAAAATTAATCCTAGTCGTCCATTATGAAATCCTAATACTAGTAGATAGGATAACTGATAACCCTCATTCACTTTCTACACTCTTATCTCTGTTCGGCCTCTCCTCTTCTTCCTCCTCAGTTCTTCTTCTTCACCTACGAACGACAATTACCAGAAATCTTCACCAGAAATCGACAACAACAACTTCGAATCTTCACCAGAAATCGACAACAATCAAAAAATCAACAAATTCAACACTTAATCTTCATTTGTGAACTTCCTAAATATGAATATTTTGGGGGTTTTGGTTTTTTTTTCTCACTTAATCAAGGAGAATAGAAGTTACTCTAAAGACTTGAATATAAAGCGGGTTTAAACCCGTTTAAACCCATACCCGCCCAACCCGTAGCGGGCGGGTAACAAAATCCGCCCGCTGTTTGTGGGTGCGGGGTTGGTTATGAAAAAAAAACCCCGCAATCTATGGGTGCGAGGTTGGTTTTAGCTTATACCCGCCCATACCCGCCCATGTGCAGCCCTAGTCTCCATAGTATTTATTGCACTTATTTCCAGTAAGGGTAAAATGGTCATTTTCACAGTATGTAATATTTGCTTTACTTATTTCTTATATGGGTTGTATGGTTATTTTCTCAGTCTGTAATATTTACTTTACTAATTTCCGATAAGGGTAGTCTGGTCATTTTCACAGTTCCATAATATTTATTACACTAATTTCCATTAAGGGTAATATGGTCATTTTCACAGTCTGTAATATTTACTTCACTTATTTCTGATAAGGGTAGTCATACATAATATTTTGTTGCACTTTTTCCATTAAGGGTAATATGGTCATTTTAAAAGTCTGTAATATTTACTTTACTTATTTCTGATAAGGGTAATCTGGTCATTTTCACAATCTTCGGAATTTTTATTGCACTTATTCCGATAAGGGTAGTCTGATAATTTTCACCGTCTTCGGAAGAAGCAGATATGTCAAAGTCAAATTTCTGTAAGTCATGACTTGTTGACTTGGTCTTGATCCTATTTTTAAATATTAAGAAAATTAAAAAGAAAAAAAAATGTAATTTGATTTATAGAAATGAAATATAATTGTTAGTTTGTACAAATGTGGGAAAATTAGTGACAAGTAAAATTCAAAGTGTTATAATTTTGGGGTTGTTTTAGATGTGGTGAAATATTTGGGTGGAATCATCACTTTGAATTATAATTGTGATTGTCTGTAAAATTGCCAACAAATATTATTGTGACTAATAAAAGAATTTAATATTCCTAATTATTATCACGAATACAAAATTTAATAACAGTTATAACTGTTGCAGGACTATCACAGGTGTATCTGTGACTGAAAAATAAATTGTGACAGGTTGCATTGTTACAAAATCCTGGTTTTGGTGTAGTGAAACCTAGAAGCGTACAGTCATTTGTGTATGACAAACTAAGTTTTCGATCTAACAGTTGAGAAGTATTAGCTTGAATCTAAATCAGGTTTTCATCTAACGATGAATATTGATTGCTTTGTAACTAAGGTAAAACCCTGATTTGAAAGGCTATATAAAGGAGACATCTAGTATTGTGCAAAACTAATCCCCACACCTTACGTGTGATACTAGTTTGCGTGCTAGAGTCGTTTCTCCTTTAACCTTTGGTTTTCTTCTTCTAAAACCAGGTTAATGACTTAAAGACTTCATTGGAATTGTGAAGCCATACCGGTACTACTTTTATCGTAGTTATGTGATCTGATCTTGCATCTTCTATCGTAACAGTACAATCATATTGATTGGCTTGAGATCGTGAAAATTCTCCGATAGGCAAGATATAAAAAGTAATCACAAACACCTTCGTCTCATCGTTTTCACGACATCTTGTTTCGCTACCATACGATTAAGATTGTTGTGAAGTGATTGATTAATCTAGGCTGTTCTTCGGGAATATAATACCGGATTATCAATTGCTTCCTGTTCACCTTGATTATTATCAAAATACGGAACAAAAACTTTAGGGTTTTTCTGTGGGAGACAGATTGATCCTTTGATAGACTTGTCTGTGTGAGACAGATTTGTTTATTGTTAAAGCCTGCGATTTTGGGTCGTCGCAACTCTTAGTTGTGGGTGAGATCAGCTAAGGGAATCAAGTGTGCAGTATCCTGCTGGGATCAGAGGCGTAGGGAGTACAACTCTTAGTTGTGGGTGAGATCAGCTAAGGGAATCAAATGTGCAGTATCCTGCTGGGATCAGAGGCGTAGGGAGTACAACTGTACCTTGGATCAGTGGGAGACTGATTGGGGTTCAACTATAGTCCAGTCCGAAGTTAGCTTGGAGTAGGCTAGTGTCTGTAGCGGCTTAATACAGTGTGTATTCAATCTGGACTAGGTCCCGGGGTTTTTCTGCATTTGCGGTTTCCTAGTTAACAAAATTATGGTGTTTGTGTTATTTCTATTTCCGCATTATATTTGTTTATATAATTGAAATAATACAAGTTGTGCGTTAGATGAATCAATTGGAGAATCCGACCTAACGGTTGTTGATTGATATTGATTGACACTATTGATCTTTGGTACCATCCAAGTTATTCCTTGTATTTGATTAGTACTCGCTGTTTCTGTTTGAGGAAAATCAAATCAAGAGAGAGAGATAAACTCGTTGATATACTTTTAATTGATTGAGTCTTGTTGATTCTCTTAAAAGTATATTCAAGTTTGTCCATACAGATTGCTAAGCGAAATATTGGGTGATGTTGTTAGACCCCCGCTTTTTCAATTGGTATCAGAGCATCACCCTAAACCTAATAAGTTTGTGTTTGATCGTTCCTTAAAAATTGTCCCATGGGAAATTTCTTTGGAAAACTAGCTCTTGGCATCTGTAGCGCACGCCAGATTTCCTTAAAGATTGTTCAAAGATTATTATGGTTAAAACCTCTGGGTTCTCATAATGATCTTACTTTATCTAAAAGGAAAGATTTAGATGTTAAGAATCAATCAGAAGGAAAAAATAAAAAGAAGGAAAGATTGAGAAAACGCTCAACACGCTCAAGGATATGGAACCTCACTAGATTAACTCTTAATCTCTTTGAGGAATACTATCGTAACGGATCAATTGATAAAGATCTATTTAAAGCGTTCGAAGGCGTTTTTAAATTCTTAGAAAAACTTAAAGCCCCGTTTGGGATTGCTTTTTTCAACTAAAAGCACTTTGTAACAAACTTATAACAAACTTTTGCCAAAAATTGTGTTTAGTAAATTTTTTTCGAAGTGCTTTTAGAGAGAAGCATTTTCATTTTAGGTCTGCTTTTAAAAGCTACTCAGCACTAGCTTTTAAAAGCTGGAAAAGCAGAAGTTGTGGACCCACATAATTCGATTTAATTGATTCTCTATTGTAACCTTGTTAATTTATTATAAAGACAAGTTTTACTCTCAAACATTGTACATTTAACATTATATTTCTAACTTTTATTTTATTTTACTATTTTTTTCATTTTTTATATAAAATAATAAATATAATCATAATTAAAAATTATTATTTAAAATAATAAAATATTTAATCAATATTAAAATAAATAATATTTTCTAAGCAAACCATAATCATAATTTTTTTATTAAATAAAAATAATAAAATAAAATAATAAGATAAATATTACTTACATTTGATTAAATATATTAAATATAGAAATATAACTTGTTATAATAAAGTTCTATTTAAAACTAATTTTTGAAATATGTCTATTTTCGTCATTAACTACGTCACCAGCACTTTCAAATGCCAGTTACCAAACCGAATTTACAGTTTGTTAATTACACAGTGCTTTTTAAATTATAGTTTACCAAACGTCATGCCAATTTATTTCCACAACACATCACAACAACACACAGCACATCACAACAGAAAAGCGATTTTCTAAAATTCACAGCAATACCAAACTAGCCTTAAATCTGTTAAGTCTAAGAATTATTCCGAAAAAGGGTTCTGTATGTGTTAAATCTGTTAATACTGTGCAACTCAGAAATCAGAAGTATCCTTCTTCTAGTCAGAACAAACAAAGGATAAAAAACTCTAACTGCCCTGACTATCACCATTATTTTGATTATACTACAGGGACTGTTCACACCTATCAACCAGAAATGTCGCAACAGAATTCCTCTGCGCATTATGCCTCTTGGTAACAATGATGGCAATTCCCCATTTGTATATATCTTGGAATGGGGCAAGAAAATGGTTTGAGTTGTGTACAGTTTTGTTAAGTGTGTTTAAATATCAATTTTAGATTTCTATTGCATCCGTTGTCGTTCACATGTGTGTTGTTACGGAATGCATAACCTTTAATGTGCAAATGGCTAAAGAAATCCCATCTTTCTTATGTGGGTCTCGGTTCGTGAACAAGTCCAAGACCATTTGTGGCCTTATAAAGAAGAAGTTCGCGCATCCTAGTCTTCTTCGTCACCCGTCCGTGTACGTGAACTTCTAGGGTTTTGTGTGTTTCCTCCATTGAAGCTTCATTGGAAAATTGAAAGAGAGGGTGTTCAAGATTCAATCCAAGTAAGTAATTTTCTCTTGATCCTTTCATATTTCAAATCCCATGATGAATTCTAGAAGCACTAAAAGGAATTCAAAAAACCCAAAAATCTCTAGCTTGAATTCTTCTTGTGACCAAAACTCTCTTAGAATTAGGTTTGTGGATGATTCTTGTGTTAGAGTGTTTGATAAGATTGTTTCAAAAGGTTTCATGACAGAAAATAAATTGGATTTTTCTAGTGGGCATGAAGAGGATTTGGTATGCTTTAAAAAAATTCAAGCTTGGAAATATATTTGATGGTCTTGGTCAGGGATTTGATTCTCTTACAAGAATTTTCTATGCCAATATTCATGATGTTGATTACAACAAGATGGAATTCAAATCCATGATTGGTAGAGAAAGGTTTCTTGTTGATAGAGAATTACTTTCAAGGATTACCAAAATCCCGTTGGGGAACGTACGGCTTCCTAGACCAAGTGATGAACGTCCATCTTGTGATGATATCTCAGTTGGGATTTGTGGCAAGAAGGTCATTTGGAGTCTAGGAAAGTTCCCTACTAATGATCTTAGTATTGCTTTGATGGCGTTTGGAAAACTTGGTATCCCCAATCTTTGTCCCTCCACAATTGAAAATTCTTGGTGGAGTCACGAGTTTGCAGAATTGGTCTATTTCCTTGATTCGGGTATTTCAAGTCTCGATATTTGTGGCTTCATTATCTCTCAAATGATTTCGATGACTTCACCCGTCAAGATGTTGGGTTACCCTTGCTTGATTAGTCAAATTTGTCGTGATCGTGGGTGTGATTCAATTGGCAACTCTCTTGGGGTCCCCAAACCGGTTCGTCCGTGTACCTTTAGGCGCATAAGGGAAACTGCGTGCAAGCGAAAAGAATCGCTTCTCTTGATTTTAGTAATCCTACTACCATGAGCCTTCTTCTAAAGATTCATAAAGGTGTGTGTAAGGTTGATTCAAGAGTGAAGTGTGTTCAAGAACAATTGTCTTTGGTTGCAACGAAGTTTCCCGAGCTTGAGGAAGAATTGAACACAATTAAAGCATCTTGGAATGTCTCCGATGAAGAAGAAGATGCGTAACATGTGTTCTTGATTATTGCCTAGTATGTCTTATTTTTGTCTTAGTTGGAAGAATAACTAGTGTTTTGAATAGCGATGATTGTGACTACACAGAGCTATTATTTTCATCTTCTTGTTTTTAGGTTTTTTGGTTTAAAATTTTAAAACTATTTGGAGGATGATGTTTTGCAATATTTTTGATTTTGTTATATTGCAACTTGTTATGGGATATTTGTGTTTACGTCCGTGAACGTTGTTGTCCCATATTTTTGTCAAAAGTAAAGTCGTTCATGATCGGTATTCATGTATTGGTTTAAGAATGAATAGACTTTTGACATATACAAAAGTTAAGCCTATATTGTCAACCCTTGACGTAAAATAGTTTAAAATCTTTTGTATCCAAGGATTATTATTATTGTATATGCTTGTGCAAAGGAATGAATCCTTGTGTATTCCACGGTATAGATCTTCATTGATCCATCTTTTTGTATTACCGTGAGGCTCCGTGATGTGTCTTATGTTGAGCACGATACGACTAAGTTGATTAGTTTTTGATTAGCTTGGTTGGTTGTTCCGTAAGATACTTTATGTTGAGCATTTGCGAACTAAATTAATCATCTTGTTTGGTTATTTAGTTATTGCTCCGTAAGTTCTCTTATGTCGAGCAAAACAAATTACAATTAAATTGATTACATTTGTGATTAGTTTGATTGTTTATTCCAATTAGATTAATTATGGGATCTCTTGTAATTAATCTAGTTGAGTTTTCATATATTCCATGAGTTTTTCTTGTATTGAGTATATGAACAACTATCTTAATCATTTTCTAATGGTTATGTTAGTTGTTGCTCCGTAAGTTTACTTATGTTGAGTGACGTGACTCAATAATGTTGTAGTAAAAAGGTTCGTAAGACTTGTGAAAGCAAAAGATTCTAGATTTAATGTTTAAACTAAAAATATAGCAAACTCAAATAAAGTGATATCGAGATATTAGGAACAACCAAGACACTGATTCCACTATTACACATGAATAAATTATGGTAAATAATTCAAAACTCTAATTATCTTTGAAGTCTTTTATTTCTCAATTCACAAATAATCAGGCAAATTCTCAAAAAATAATTGTTTCCCCTAAGCATAGATTATCTAAACAAGGCATAACCTATCTAATTGAATCACAACTAATGAAGAAAATTTTGCAAACAATTAAAAACTCTGCAAAAGCAGTGATTGTGTGAATTATAATTAAATATTAGAGAAAATATAATAGTTACCAAATTATTCATGCGTAAATAGCTTCCTCATTGCCTTGGTTGTGAGAGAATTAGCCGCTCATCATGTTGGAAACACGCTCAAAAATCATTATTATTGCTCAAAGGGTGTTTACAAATGATGAAAAGGGAGAAAAAAAATTCAAAACCGGGTTTGTAACAATTATATTTGTTACAAACCAAAGAACGATACAGAGGATGTGTCACTGTTACTGTTGCTCTAAGACCCACGACACTCTGTCACAAACTCTCTAGCAAATAAGTCCGTCTTTATGTGTCTCTGTATTATACGACGCAGGCTAGGTATCGTTGTCACTATTGGAAAACGACTGTCCTGGTTAGTCTGTTCTTCGTGTTCTTCAACTTTGCAGCAGCAGAAATGGAGTTTCTGCAATTTGATCTTCTCGACTCTCTGGTGCTCTGTAATTCTCCCAAACTATCCCTCTTTCTGGTTTCGGCACTGTGGCCGTCTCCTGCTTCCTCCTCTCTGATCGTCTATCGAAAGTTTTATATCAAAGTGATGGGAGAACTTCCGTCGAGACCTAGAAGATTACCTCCAAGGCCCAGTCCGACTTCAGCACCCATGTCCAGAACCGGACCCAGCTCACCACTATCGTCCACCGATTACATTTTCTATCGCCTCACCTATACTCAGCCGGTCCATCTCAACATCGATTGCATGTGGTTTACTTCTACCTTCCTAACACTCGGCTCAGCTAGAACTTTCCAATGTAAACACCATGAACCGATACCAGCATCTTAACTTCTTCGCTCTATTGATTACACAGTGAATGATACCATCACAGAACTGTTGCCGCACCAGCTCCATCTGCGGAAATAGCTCAACCAACACCAGTATATGTCCGATGTCTCAAGACTTCACATTAGAAACAATTTAAGACCATATGGAGAAACTCCCAAATTGCATTGATGTTACTAGAATTATTTCCACCATCAACACTCGACCACTTCTTTCTTAACATTCATGCCTTCTAAAACCCAACTTAGGCTCCTCGCACAAAGCACAAAACCATGGCAGTAACATCAGCTCCTTGCCAGATCAACCACATCACCAGTTACAACACTCTTCACTCCATCGAGCACTGCTGCCCTGGTCGTTGGCATCTCTGTCCATTAGCTACAGCACCAACATTTCTCCATCTTCCTTTCCCATCGATTGCACAGCTCAAGCAATCCAAAAATCAGTAGCATCATACTAGTCGAAAGCACCACAGTTCGTGGCCATCACCAGCAGTTCCATTGAATCAGCATCCATCATACAGTCCTTCTCAACTGACTCCTTCCACTGCCAACAACACTTCAGTCATTCTACCCAGAATCAAGTTCAGATCACAGCCACTGCATCATTCATTTCCTTGTATTTTGTCTCAGCCAATTTCGCAAACATCTTTTGGGCAATTTTCTGTGCTTGAGGAGATGTGTAATTGTTGATTCCTGGCTTCCTTCTATGACGAGTTGCACCTGCAATTTCAAATCTAAAGAGAACCCAAGTTCCATCATACCACCAGGACTGTAAAAACAATAAAAATCCAAGCCATATACATCCACAAACATCGACTGCAACAACCATTTCCCTAGATGTTTCCGCGCTACAAAATTCAGGCCAAAAACAGTCATTAAACCTGCGGAAAACCAGTCAAGCCAACACCTTTCTCCATCTTCTGCCCGTGAATTATATCACCAGTTGATTGAATCTTCGGTCCATATCCATTCACGGCTGTTTGTAGTACAGGCAGATACACTCCAATCGACCTCAGAATGAACAACAGAAACCCTATTCAGGCCTTCCAATTAACACCATTGATGCAGCGAAACAGAACCCTCAAAAGGTATTGTTGCTTCCAATTAACTCTTCTGCTTCTTTTACCACTGAATCGTCTATCAAATGTTGATACTAAAAATTCTTCTCTCAAATGAGAACTGAGTATGATTTGAAGCTTTAAAACACAACCTGAAAGAAATGTGGTAAGTGAGAGGCATGTCCCACTGTTTCTCTTTAACCACTACTGGGTCGGGCTTGAGTGGTGATGATATATACACATACCAGGCCAGCCACATTTGAGGCTCTCTTACTGGGACTCATTTTGCTCATTTTTGTTGCAAACTTCATTTTGCCTCTCTTTAGCCCTTTATCCTCCGGATGATCAGAATTGCTCGTATTTTCTGTAAATATCGAGTCCTAACTAATATAAATATGGGCATAAAATGTAGCACTTACGTGCTTATCAACACCCCCACACTTATATTTTGCTAGTCCTCGAGCAAAACAAAGAATTGACCCGCTACACAGCTGGTCATATCATAAGAGTGAGTTAGACCCGCTACACAACTGATCATAAAATGAAAATTTGAAATGCCATACAAAAGACCCGCTACACAGCTGGTCATAAAATGAAAATTTGAAATACCATACCAAGACCCGCTACACAGCTGGTCATAGAAAATACCATACAAAAGACCCGCTACACAGCTGGTCATAACCATAAAAATCATAATGATAATAATTTTTTTTAAGACCCGCTACACAGCTGATCATCTTTTTTTTTTTAGACCCGCTACACAACTGGTCATAATATGAAAAAAAAATAATTCAAGACCCGCTCAACAGCTGGTCATAGTATGCAAAAAAAAAAAATTTATAGACCCGCTCAACAACTGATCATTATTTTTATTTTTATTTTCAAACTCCAAATGAAAATGCCACTCCCCCACACTTAAACATTACATTTTCCTCAATGTAATTGAGTCATCTAACGTAGAAATTAAGGTGGGAAATTCTAAAATAAAATATGCAAAAATTAAACAAATAAAACTAAAAGATAGAGTGAAGGGAACAAATCTAATGGGTTGACTCCCATAAAGCGAAAGGTATTTGTCTCCCTTTTTACCAGTAGCACGTTCTCAAACGAGGTGAGGTTAGTACCTCAAAGTAAGCTGGCAATCATATATGTACAACCTGAAAAGTTGAGGATCAACCCAACAAATCTGGTCAGTCGAAAACATGAACCTGCAACAAGAATGATTAATACCCAGAGAGCAAAAACTCAATTCAATCTTATTCAAAACGTAATTCGAACCTGCCCAACCATATGTGGTAATGTGAAGTAAATCAGATTCGCAGGTAATTAGTAATGATTGCTTAAAGAAATGAACAGTTATTGTACTCCCTAAATCAGGTTCTAAGTCCGAAGAAATAACTTGCTCGACAGATATTGGTTCAAATTTACTCGATGAACAAGGGAGAGCAATAAGATCATGACTCATAGACCCATACTCATCTACAACGATTTCATTAGGATGAGAAAAATCAGAACTAGATAGGTCTGACAATGGCTTATGGGTCAAGGTTAGAGCTTTCTCGACTGATGAAACTAGTCGAGACTCGGGCAGAACTAGAGGTTCTAG
The DNA here is from genome assembly GCF_003573695.1 of Papaver somniferum. Lineage (NCBI taxonomy): Eukaryota > Viridiplantae > Streptophyta > Magnoliopsida > Ranunculales > Papaveraceae > Papaver > Papaver somniferum. The sequence goes on from NC_039367.1 coordinate 90,275,297, forward strand.
CTTGGGCTTCCATTTATTAGTATCTAACAGCGGTGTGGAGTCTAACAAGGCATTGACTTCACAAATAACACTATCATCATCAAAATCATACCCAAAATGAGCTAAGCAAACCTCTAATGGATCTTCCGAGTGGCTCTTGCAAAAGCCTTGCGAGTGCATACTTTCTTTTCGCCCACTACTGGTTTCAATTGCAGAACTTCAGACTAAGGTACCTAAAAAAATGCGTGAAAAAGAACCAAAAAAAAAATCTAAAAGAAAAACAAAATAAAACTATGTAAAAAAAAAAAAAATCAATCAGAGAGTATTTTGCAACCACTCCCCGGCAGCGACGCCAAAAATTGATGTGACTCAATAATGTTGTAGTAAAAAGGTTCGTAAGCCTTGTGAAAGCAAAAGATTCTAGATTTAATTTTTAAACTAAAAATATAGCAAACTCAAATAAAGTGATATCAAGATATTAGGAACAACCAAGACACTGATTCCACTATTACACATGAATAAATTATGGTAAATAATTCAAAACTCTAATTATCTTTTAAGTCTCTTATTTCTCAATTCACAAATAATCATGAAAATTCTCAAAAATTAATTGTATCCCCTAAGCATAGATTATCTAAACAAAGCATAACCTATTTAATTGAATCACAACTAATGAAGAAAATTTTGCAAACAATTAAAAACTCTGCAAAAGCAGTGATTGAGTGAATTATAATTAAATATTAGAGAAAATATAATAGTTACCAAATTATTCATGCGTAAATAGCTTCCTCATTGCCTTGGTTGTGAGATAATTAGCCGCTCATCATGTTGGAAACACGCTCAAAAATCATTATTATTGCTCAAAGGGTGTTTACAAATGATGAAAAAGGAGAAAAAAATTCAAAATCGGGTTTGTAACAATTATATTTGTTACAAACCAAAGAACGATACAGAGGATGTGTCACTGTTACTGTTGCTCTAAGACCCACGACGCTCTGTCACAAACTCTGTAGCAAATAAGTCTGTCTTCCTGTGTCGCTGTCATTGTAGCATACGACCCACGACTAAGTGTCGTTGTCACTGTTGGAAAATGACTGTCCTGGTAAGTCTGTTCTTCGTGTTCTTCAGCTTTGCAGCAGCAGAAATGGAGTTTCTGCAATTTGATCTTCTCGACTCTCTGATGCTCTGTAATTCTCCCAAACTATCCCTCTTTCTGGTTGCGGCACTGTGGCTGTCTCCTGCTTCCTCCTCTCTGATTGTATATCGAAAGTTTTATATCAAAGTGATGGGAGAACTTCCGTCGAGACCTAGAAGATTACCTCCAAGGCCCAGTCTGACTTCAACACCCATGTCCAGAACCGGGCCCAGCTCACCACTATCGTCCATCGATTACATCTTCTATCGTCTCACTTATACTCAGCCGGTCCATCTCAACATCGATTGCATGTGGTTTACTTCTACCTTCCTAACACTCGGCTCAGCTAGCACTTTCCAATATAAACACCATGAACCGATACCAGCATCTTAACTTCTTCGCTTCAGCCAATTTCGCAAACATCTTTTGGGAAATTTTCTGTGCTTGAGGAGATGTGTAATTGTTGATTCCTGGATTCCTTCTATGACGAGTTGCACCTGCAATTTCAAATCTAAAGAGAACCCAAGTTCCCTCATAGCACCAAGACTGTAATAACAATAAAAATACAAGCCATATACATCCACAAACATCGACCGCAACAACCATTTCCCTAGATGTTTCCGCGCTACAAAATTCAGGCCAAAAACAGTCATTAAACCTGTGGAAAACCAGTCAAGCCAATACCTTTCTCCATCTTCTGCCCGTGAAATATATCACCAGTTGATTGAAGCTTCAGTCCATATCCATTCACGGTTGTTTGTAGTACAGGAAGATACACTCCAATCGACCTCAGAATGAACAGCAAAAACCCTATTCAGGCCTTCCAATTAACACCATTGATGCAGCGAAACAGAACCCTCAAAAGGTATTGTTGCTTCCAATTAACTCTTCTGCTTCTTTTACCAGCTGAATGGTCTATCAAATGTTGATGCTAAAAATTCTTCTCTCAAATGAGAACTGAGTAGAACTGAGTATGATTGAAGCTTTAAAACACAACCAGAAAGAAATGTGGTAAGTGAGAGGCATGTCCCACTGTTTCTGTTTAACCACTACTTGGTCGGACTTGAGTGGTGCTGATATATACACATACCAGGCCAGCCACATTTGAGGCTCTCTTACTGAGACTCATTTTGCTCATTTTTGTTGCAAACTTCATTTTGCCTCTCTTTAGCCCTTTATCCTCCGGATGATTAAAATTGCTCGTATTTCCTGTAAATGGTCTAAAACGATATTATTAGCAGAAATATCGAGTCCTAGCTAATATAAATATGGGCATAAAATGTAGCACTTACGTGCTTATCATTGAGCACAATGAATTAAATTGATCACTTTTATGGTTAATTTGATTATGTATTCCAATTAGATTATTCATGGGTTTACTTAAGAATAATTTGATTGAGTGTTGGATATAAAAATCATTCTCATGGTTTTGGTGTCCAGTAAAATCCTTCGTTTCTCTTGAAATTAAGGTCGCTCGTTGTTGTTCCCTTGGGAATGACATCAAATGGGGGAGAGTTCTTTTGAACTTGTGCTTAATGGTCATATCTTGAGGGGTGTGCGGCTGTGGAATTTTAGAGGGGTTATCTTGTATCTTTGAACTCCTTGATGAATATTGTTAGCTTCGGCTATATGATTGCATCTAAATAAGATGATGTGTGTTTCTTTCTCTCAGTCATGAAATGTCTCTTACGGAAATTTCATTATGACCCCGTTCTTGTACCTTTGCCAATTTTATTGACAAAAAGGGGGAGAATTAATATGTAGTTCACACTACAAATACATATGGTTTTCGGATCATTGTGTAAGGGGGGTGGAATAGGAATGTTGAAGATTAGACATGTGGAATAGGAGCTACTAAAGTTTCATTATCTTTTTTGTATTCCATATGTATTGATAGTTTTGTCACTAAAATTGATAAAGGGGGAGATTTTTAGAGCACTGCTCTGTCAAACTCGCATGCGTTTCTATCTCAAGCATGTTTGTCAATGTTAGTGATCAAAACTATAAGTCTTGATTTCTAGTCTCTTATAGATAAGTCTCGGACTAGGATAGTAAGTGTAGTTGAGCTCAAGGACTTCATGGCGATTCATCATACACGTAGAAGATCTATTCAAGGAACCGGTGGAACTTCTCGACAAAAAGGTATGTGGAGACTTGAACTTATCTGTCACTCAAAAGTCTATTTATTCTATCTCCTACTCCTTGAGACAAAAGTCGTATGCTATATATATAGACTAGATCATACACATTTGGTATTTCGAGCCGAGTATACCTCGCTTATCTATATCTCGAAATATGTGTTGGTAAGCTTTTCGCTTCGACCAAGTTTATCTTTACCTAGTGATGAAAGTCATGAATGCTTCAATCACTTTGAAAATTTCTTTGACGAGAAATAGTGTAACAACTGTATAACGTCCTCTAAGAATGTTTCAATGATTGGAATGAGAGTTTAGATTACATAACCAAAGGATTCCTTGAACCGAAGTTTTCGAACTTTGTTGATCAAGAGAACCGGAAGTATGGCAAGTGCCAAGTCCGCGAACTCAGTCCGCGAACTGCCGAAGTTCGCAAACCCGAGAAATTCTGCTGGAGTTGACAAACTACTTGCGTGAGCCCAGTCCGCGAACCGGCGTAGTTCTCGAACCCGAGAATTTATGCTGGAGTTTGTAAACTTTATCTGGTGTCTTAAGTACGCGAACCTAGTCTGCTAACTTGAGAAGGTTATATATCTAAATATGATTTCTGAACTTAATCTTAAAAGACTAAGGAATGCATATGCAAACCGTGGCTATTAAAGTTCATGAACCAATTCGAGTGAATCAAATCGTCTTTGCTTCAATTGTGTCTTGTGTAATTACATATGATTTCCTTGCAATTGAAAAACTCTCTTAATTAGTTCATTTGAGTCAATTGAACTAGTTATGGTGAAGAAAAACATGGTTGGTATGAAACGATATATGGTTAACCTCTTTGGGTAGACTATTGTTGAACCAACAATGTACACGTTTGGGTGCGGTTAACAAACCTAGAAGCGTACAATCATTTGTGTATGACAGGCTAAGTTTTCGATCTAACGGTTGAGAAATATTAGCTTGAATCTAAATCAGGTTTTCATCTAACGGTGAATATTGATTGCTTTGTAACTAAGGAAAAACCCTGATTTGAAAGGCTATATAAAGCAGACATCTAGTATTGTGCAAAACTAATCCCCACACCTTACGTGTGATACTAGTTTGCGTGCTAGAGTCGTTTCTCCTTTAACCTTTGGTTTTCTTCTTCTAAAACCATATTAATGACTTAAAGACTTCATTGGGATTGTGAAGCCAGACCGATACTACTTTTATCATAGTTGTGTGATCTGATCTTGCATCTTCTATCGTAACAGTACAATCATATTGATTGGCTTTGAGATCGTGAGAGTTCTCCGATAGGCAAGATATAAAAAGTAATCACAAACACCTTCGTCTCATCGTTTGTGATTCCACGACATCTTGTTTCGCTACCATACGATTAAGATTGTTGTGAGGTGATTGATTAATCTAGGCTGTTCTTCGGGAATATAATACCGGATTATCAATTGGTTCCTGTTCACCTTGATTATTATCAAAAGACGGAACAAAAACTTTAGGGTTTTTCTGTGGGAGACAGATTGATCCTTTGATAGACTTGTCTGTGTGAGACAGATTTGTTTGTTGTTAAAGCCTGCGGTTTTGGGTCGTATTAACTCTTAGTTGTGGGTGAGATCATCTAAGGGAATCAAGTACGCAGTATCCTGCTGGGATCAGAGGCGTAGGGAGTACAACTGTACCTTGGATCAGTGGGAGACTGATTGGGGTTCAACTATAGTCCAGTCCGAAGTTAGCTTGGAGTAGGCTAGTGTCTGTAGCGGCTTAATACAGTGTGTATTCAATCTGGACTAGGTCCCAGGGTTTTTCTACAGTTGCGGTTTCCTCGTTAACAAAATTATGGTGTCTGTGTTATTTCTGTTTCCGCATTATACTTGTTTATATAATTGAAATAATACAGGTTGTGCATCAGATCAATCAATTGGAGAATCCGACCTAACGGTTGTTGATTGATATTGATTGACACTTGGATATTGATCTTTGGTACCATCCAAGTTATTCCTTGTATTTGATTAATACTCATTGTTTCTGTTTGAGGAAATCAAATCAAGAGAGAGATATAAACTCGTTGATGTACTTTTACTTGACTGAGTCTTGTTGATTCTCTTAAAAGTATATTCGAGTTTGTCCATACAGATTGCTAAGAAAAATATTGGGTGGTGTTGTTAGACCCCCGTTTTTCAGGTTTACAATATATGAGATCGAATATTAAGGTAGTAAAACCCAAATCAGACATCACATAAACATACATAGCAATAAGATAAAAGCATTCAAGCACATGCTATGTAAACCGAAAACTATCACAAGAAAAATTATAAATCAAATAATTTTATTCATAATAGACCTTACATAAAGTAGCCTAGTTTCAAATAAGAATTTAGTCTTCTCTTTGCTTTGTATGCCTTACTGGAGAATTCCTTTAGAAGAATCTCAGTTTTGGTTTCTTCCTTTTTAGAATATTCTAAATTTCTTCTAAATTCTCCAAGGTCTTCAGGCCATCTATATTTTGCAATAGATTCTTTGTATCCATCGATACCTGTCTTGGCATAAATAAGATCATCCTTGAGAAGATCTCTTCTTCCAATGAGTTCCATTGTTCCCTCAAACAAATTTTGAGCAAGAATTGTTGAGAGAGTTGTCTTGATAGAAAAAGAGCAATAATCGAAACAGATTCCATATTTTCTTTTTCTCACAATATGTGCAGCTAGACTCAAGAGTCCTTTCAATCTTTTCAACACAATAATCACAGACAACATCATATCGTTCTTTCCCTTCCACCATGAAAGGAATCATGTAAAGAATTTTTGAACGGGGCAAAGTAATGCATGAGCTGATTATTTCTGAATTTCCTCTTGTCAAGTATTCCTCAATTTCTACATTCGGTGAAAGCATTGTATCACGATATTACAAGAGGGTCACAATCAGACTTATTTATAATTCCTATTCTTAAACTCAAAAGGAAAGAATTCCTAACCAATTTCGAAAAACGATTCTTTCCTTACAAAAGTGAGGAAATAACTACTATGATTTGACAGGTTCCAGAAACCTATTCGTCCCTTTTGTTGTTTTTCTACTTTGTAGTAAATCATCAAAAAATGTTTTCAATTGATATCATTGATATCTCTAGATCCTGTTTGAGTCTAACAACTAGACTTTCATAGTCATCTTTGTCTAAAATTATAACAAGATTGGTTTTCTTAGACATTGTTCTAGATGACTTTGTTTTCGATACCTTCTCAGATTTTGGTATCAATTTGTAGATAGTCTTTGAATGAAGATTCTTCATTTCAGAGATATTGCATTTTTCCACTTTGAAACATCAGATCTCATATCCTTATTGAAAAAGGCATTACCCTTTGCATTATTTCTCCTTTTAGAATTGTTTCTTTTTGGATATGATTTTGAATTCATGTCAAAATTCGTTTGTCTCACTGGACAATAGTGATCTGAGAGGTTTTTGGAAGTGAAATTATCTAATTCTTTTGAGACATATGATAGAGGATTCTGCATCTTTCGAATCTTATATTCCCTTTGCATATGACCTTTTTCTCTGCAATAAAAATAATGTTTATTAAAAGGTGTATAGCTTTTCGGTTTACCTTTATGAGACTTTTGGTCATGATACTGCTTCTCAGTTGGAATCTTCCTCTGTTTGCATTCGGAGATTTATTCCGTTGGAATCTCATTAGATTACATGGGAGAATCATGCAAGCATACTTGTATCGATGGATCTTCAGTAGTAGACGGACAAACAGCTTTTACGAATTTTACTTCTTTGTTGATTGATGAAGTATCAATCCCATCATATCTTAATCCCCGTTTGTCGCCATGACATCTCCCTGCATCTATCATGGAATATAAGTTAATTGTACTATCATTAAGTCATCTCAGCTTTACAACTTCTTCTTCTAGCATCTTTATTTTTCAAGAGCATTGGTTAGTTGATCCTCAAGAGGATTTTTCTTCAAGGAGTCAGACTCAAGCTGTCCGTTGCTCGTTGAATGTTGTGAATTAATCAAGGCTTCTGTCTCAAGAAGTTTTTTATTCAACAAGTAATGATTCCTGTAGAGGTTCTCAAACTCAAGGGTTTTTGAGTGAAGACTTTCTTTGTAGTCTTTAAGAAGATATCTGGAACTCTGATATCCATAGAAGAAGCCAGAAAAAACTTTCCTTAGTTTCGTGTTTTCTCTGTTGAGAGGAGCAAGAAGTCCAATCACATCTGAGGAGGACAGTCTTTTTGTGGAGACAGCTCCTAAAAGAGAGGAGTATTCAGATAGATCATCTTCAACATCTTGATCGATTTCTGAGTCACCATCTTCAGAAATCTCATCAAGTTGCTTTTAAAGGCAAGTTTGCCAATCACTAGAGTCTACATTGTAGAGACCATCCTGATCAGTTGATTCACAGAAGGTGTTATCTTCAAGACCTGATTTTTCATCTTGACTTACATTAACTGAACCATCATTTGGATTCATTCTTATAGGTTGGATCACACCAAACACAGATTGTTAGATCTTTTCGTGTTTGCCTGCTCTGGTACCAATTGAAAAGGCGAGGGGTACCCAAATATACCTCAAGCTAAAACTTTTCCTACCTATAAGTCCTTTCTCCGAAAGTGATTTTCTATAGACTGAGTCGAGACAATACAACTAATCGGTTCACATTTCGTCTGATCGTCTATGGATACGAGATCGAGACAATACAACAACGAAGTATGTTACTTGATAAAAAAGGTTCGGACTTAACCAAACACAATAGGATTCACTTATCAAGTAAATAGAAATTAACGTTTGTGCAATTTACTTTAATTATAATAAAATAATTATAATGCGGAAATATAAAGTAAATGACACTGCAAGATTTTGTTAACAAGGAAACCGCAAATGCAGAAAAACCCCGGGACCTTGTCCAAAATTGAATACTCTCAGGATTAAGCCGCTACACAAAATTACACCTAACTTCGTATAGTTGAGACCAAGCAACTAAACCTATAGTTCACCTAGTTCCGTCTGTATTCCCACGCCTCCGACCTTAGTCACGTACTTGGAGCAATTCCTTTGGTTCGTATTCCAAACAATAAAGGAACAACGAATCTGTTTGGTATCAACTCTATTCAACCAAGTGATATGAGTCGGACAAAAGCTCTTCTGTTTATCTTAACATAAACTCCTTTGTCAGGTTATTAGATCTAACTTATGTTCAATTACCGAAGTAATCGTTTAAGATTAAGCCAACAATAATATTAATCCAAAGAATTGTGTTGATGCCGATCTACTCAATTAATCAATCCGATCTATCACAAAGATAAACCGATTATTAATTGGATCCTCTTATACCGAAACAAGTATTGTGCACACCAAAGATTATAAACCCACAAATCAGAAATATTCAATATCTTCTTCGTCTTCAAATCTTCTTAGATCTTCAATAATAACCTGCACACAATCACTTGAATCTCTTGTGATCAATCACGCACAGAACGGAGTTTGTTAACAATGGATTATCACAAGATCGTCTTTTGAACTAACAACAGTCTAAAGGTCCTTATCGAAAGTATGAACTAGTTTGAGTGAATCTTATATCAGAAGAGAAGATTCGCAAGCATAAACAAACTAGGTGCAATCAAAGTTCAACCATCGTTAGTCAATGAAATCAATGAAAACAAAATATAAACCGCAATTATCTAGTTTCCCACAAACGGTACACGCTAGAGCTTCTCAATCCCAAAGAAGACTTTAAACTGAGCGTCCGTAAGAGATTTCACCTAATTAGGTTACTCTCCTCTCCGAATAGGCGGCTACACCAGTAACAACACAACAAAGAGGAAGCTTGTTGTTACGAAGGATTAGTTTGCTAGAAAGGCAAACTTCAATTATTTATAGACAAGAAAGTTTGGACACCAAGGAATTTCCAAAACCGAAAATATTCTCAAGATATTCATTAAAGCACAAATTCGGTTTTCATAATTTCTAGAAATGTTCTGTCCAAAAATAATGATCGAAATCTCTTGGAAAATCTTTAATTAGTAAATGCACATTACTAAAATTCTTATTTCCCTACAAAATGAAGTTAAATACCTTAATTAAAAGATTCTTAACTTATTTATGTTTCGATCCTGGGATTCTCTTCCCTTAGCTATTAAGGAATAACTTTGAACAATTAAATAATAAACATTCATAGCACGTGTTCAAAGTATGTCGACATCCTTACTTTGTAAGTTCTCTTTCGCACTTACAACCTTGAAAACGATTTGCCACACTTCCAAAAAATCATCTGACTTTCAAGAACTATGTGATTGATCAAATAACATTCAATCACAATCATGGTTTTATCGGTTCTACCAAAATAAGTTTCGGTTCTACCTTCCATGTGAGTACTGTGCATAGTCACACTAGCTTTCCAAAATTCGGTTGACTAGGTACTAGGATCGGTTCCCCACATATATATGGTATCTAACTTATATGTGTTGCACATGTCCATAGGATCGGTTCCCCTTGCCTAAAAACGTGTTGCACATGTTCATAGGATCGGTTCCCCTTTCTGCTATAAACCTTGCTGCACCTCATACAAGGATCGATTCCCTTTTGTGATGTACTGCACCTCTTGTTAGAGCATTGCTCGGTCGAACTCGCATGCGTTGCTATCTCAAGCATTTTTGTCAATGTTAGTGATCAAAACTATAAGTCTTGATTTCTAGTCTCTTATAGCTATGTCTCGAACTAGGATAGTAAGTGTAGTTGAGCTCAAGGACTTCATGGCGTTTCATCATACAAGTAGAAGATCTATTCAAGGAATCGGTGGAACTTCTCGACAAAAATGTATGTGGAGACTTGAACTTATCTGTCACTCAAAAGTCTATTTATTCTATCTCCTACTCCTTGAGACAAAAGTCGTATGCTATATATATAGACTAGATCATACACATTTGGTATTTCGAGCCGAGTATACCTCGCCTATCTATATCTCGAAATATGTGTTGGTAAGCTTTTCGCTTCGACCAAGTTTATCTTTACCTAGTGACGAAAGTCATGAATGTTTCAATCACTTTGAAAATTGCTTTGACGAAAATGTTTCAATGATTGGGTTGAGAGTTTAGATTACATAACCAATGTGGACATAAGCATTGTTATGGAAACATATTTATGTATAAGTCATATTCCTTGAATCAAAGTTTGCGAACTTTTGATCAAGAGAACCGGAAGAATGGCGTGAGCCAAGTCCGCGAACTGCCGAAGTTCTCAAACCCGAGAATTTCTGTTGGAGTTGACAAACTAGTGCGTGAAGCTAAGTCCGCGAACTCAGTCCGCGAACCCAGTCTGCAAACCGGCAAAGTTCTCATCCCGAGAATTTCTGCTGGAGTTTGTAAACTCTGCCCGGTAACTTAAGTCCGCGAACTTAAGAAAGTTATATATCTGAAGATGATTTCTGAACTTAAACTTAAAAATACTAAGGAATGCAATTTGCAAACTGTGGCTATAAAAGTTCATGAATCGATTCGAGTGAATCAAATCATCTTTGCTTCAATTGTGTCTTGTGTAGTTACATAAGAATTCTTGCAATTTAACAACTCTCTAACTAGTTCATTTGAGTCATGTGAACTAGTTATGGTGAAGAAGAACATGGTTGATATGAAATGCTCATATGGCTAACCTTTTGGTTAACTATTATTGAACCAACAAGTGCATAACTTTGGGTACGGTTAACAAACCTAGAGCGTGCATTTTAATTGTGTGTAACAAGCTAAGTTTTCGATCTAATGGTTAAGAAATATTAGCTTGAATCTAAATCAGGTTTTCATCTAACGATGGATATTGATTGCTTTGTTACAAGGTAACTTAATAGAAAACCCTGATTTTAAAGACTATATAAGGGGACATATATCATCAATGCAAAACTAATTCCCACACCTTACGTGTGATACTAGTTTGCGTGCTAGAGTCGGTTCTCCTTTAACCTTTGGTTTTCTTCTTCTAAAACCAGGTTAACGACTTAAAGACTTCATTGGGATTGTGAAGCCATAACGATACTACTTTATTGTAGTTGTGTGATCTGATCTTGCGTCTTCTATCGTACGAGTACAATCATATTGGTTGGCTTGAGATTGATATCTCCGATAGGCAAGATATAAAAGTAATCACAAATAACTTCGTCTCATCGTTTGTGATTCCACAACATCTTGTTTCGCTACCATACGATTAAGATTGTTGTGAGGTGATTGATAACTCTAGGCTGTTCTTCGAGAATATAAGACCGGATTATCAATTGGTTCATGTTCACCTTGATTACTATAAAAAGACAGAACAAAACCTTTTAGGGTTTATCTGTGGGAGACAGATTAATCCTTCAATAGACTTGTCTATGTGAGACAGATTTGTTTGTCATCAAGTCTTCGACTTTGGGTCATAGCAACTCTTAGTTGTGGGTGAGATCAGCTAAGGGAATCAAGTGCGCAGTATCCTGCTGGGATCAGAGGCGTAAGGAGTACAACTGTACCTTGGATCAGTGGGAGACTGATTTGGGTTCAACTACAGTCCAGTCCGAAGTTAGCTTGGAGTAGGCTAGTGTCTGTAACGTCTTAATACAATGTGTGTTCAATCTGGACTAGGTCCCGGGGTTTTTCTGCATTTGTGGTTTCATGGTTAACAAAATTTCTGGTGTCTGTGTTATTTCAATTTCCGTATTATATTGTTTTATCTTTATAATTGAAATAATACAGGTTGTGCGTTATATCATCAATTCGAGTAATCCAACCTTTGGTTGTTGATTGTCATTGATTGATCCTCGGATATTGGTCTTTGGTACCATCCGAGTTATTCCTTGTATTTGATTAGGACTTGCCGATTTCTATTAGCTTGAGTAAATCAAAACAAGAGAGAGATATTAACTCCTGGAGATACTTTTAACTAGATTGAGTCCGGCTGTCTAGTAGATTCTCTAGAAAGTATTTCGAAGTTAGTCCATACAGATTGCTAAGCGAAATATTGGGTGTTGTTGTTAGACCCCCGCTTTTTCAATTGGTATCAGAGCAAGCAAACACGTTAAAGACCTTATAAGTCTGTGTTTGTAGCGATCTGATTATGGACAAGTCTATCTCTAATAATGTACCGGTTCAGAAATTACTAGATGATTCTAAAAGCTTGGATTCACATGAGAGAACTGTCACGTCTAAGTCAATTACTAAACATTCTCTATGTAAAAACTGTTGATTGGGAAACTCTCCTAGAAGAACAGTTAGATGAACTTTCTGATGAAGGTGATTCAGATATTGATGAGGAAGTCTCAGAGTATGTTAAGTTTTTGGATTCGTTGAATATGAAGAAGATTACAACTTCTCATGTCACACCTCTTCTGAATCCTCTCTGTCGAGAAAACAAGAAATTGAGAAGATGTTACGCAGGTGTTTATTTTTCGAATCGTTCTAATGAATCGATCCTCAAGGATTCTAAGGAAAACCTACGTATGAAGTCACTTGAATGTGATAATCTTTATCAAAAGTACTTTTCGTTGGAAGAGAAACTTGCAGCATCTGAAGCAAGGATTAACTCTCAACAAGTTAGTCTTGATGACAGAGAAAGCGCTTTTCTCGCTCGAGAAAAACGTCTTGAGGCTGATTTAGATGTTGCTCTTGATAAAATCAAGATGTTGGAAGATGACTTGAAAAAGTTCAATACTAGTTCAAGCAAGTTAACCACTATGCTAGGAGCAAGTAAAAATCATCGTGATACACGAGGATTGGGCTATAAGGGAATAGATGCTCCAAATATTAGCAAAGAGGTAAAATTTGTCAAGGCTAGTAATTCTTCTCAACAAAAGGTTTCCACTAATGGAAAAAGTGAAATACCTTCACATGAAGTTAAAGTTCAAAAGAGCAAACTATATCAACCTCCAAAACCAGCACACATAAATCCGGGTAAGAACGTTCCTTATATTTGTCATTATTGTGGAAACAAAGGTCACCTGGAAAGGAGATGTCGTTTTCGTATAAGGAATGAAAAACTTCATGATATTCTTGTTTGGGTGTCAAAATAAGTGATTAAACCGGGATCATATGTTAAGGCTAACACTCTTGACATTACGAGTTGTAAACGTCCAACCTTTAGGCAAAGGAATCAGTGCTGTGATAATCCTAGATTTTCCTATAAACGTCATACAAATTCTTTTCACAATTGTAATGATTATCAAAAGAATAACTTGTAAAGACGTAGACAAGATCTGATGCTCCCAATTGGAGAAAGACTAACTTGCAAAAGAATAGTCAATCCAATTCTCTTTCTTCAAATCTAGAAGAGGGTAATGGGGAGAAGGTTCTGATTGTTCCTAAACACACTCAGAAGTGGGTTCCAAATAAAGTCAAGGATGCTTTGAGTGTGAAAAGGAATTATCTCCCAGAAAATTCCATGACTATGGAGAAGATAGTATCCATGATGTTGGAACTTAAAAGGTTCTTTGGAAAATTGGATTTGGATGTGGAAGGTTCTAAAAGCGATCTCTTTCATGATATTCCAAAATTCACTTGTGGTGAGCAAGACATTGTTAGCCTCAACACAACTTGAGTGTGTTGTAAGTGCATCCTCACCAAAGAACGCCCTGATATGTATACGGTGAGGAATGCACAAGAATTGGGGCGCACAAATTATGTTCGGTAAGGATATAAAATTCGAATGGATTCTTCTAAAAAGGTATGTCTATAAACTTGAGCAAGATTTATGTTTTTATTTTCTTAAAGTACTTATAATGATTCATGTACCTTTCTTATCGTTCATTTCTACCTAACTTGATCTGTTTTTAAGGTTCTTAAATGTTTAGGTATGAAAACAGTAGTTCGGGATATTTGGAATTCATGGAACATATACCAAGTATGCACAAAATTATTTAAAACCAAAATCCAGGGGTTTAAGTACGCATACCCGTTTGCATACTGTTCCAGGATGCGAAAATTCGTTTGCAAACCCGAATGCATATTTGACGACGATATTCGGTAAACTTGTTTTGGCCGTAACTTCTTCTTCCAAACTCGGATTTACCTCATTATTTTTGAATTCTCTTCCTATTTGAATTCTCTTCAAGATGGAGATGAGAAACCTTGAATTTGGATGAGTTAAGATGAGTATTTGGCCTGTCTATTGTTTTTGAGTGTTTTGCTCCGTTTCGTCGCACTTGTTCCACTTCTCTTGGACTTGGGCACTTGGATTCTTGGAGTACTACTCTTCTAAGCTAATTTGCAGATTTTACAAGAATGTTGTTGGTGAATCACAAAGAATAAAGTTCAAGAATGGGAAGTAGTATGTATTGTTATGGGATTCTTGAATGTTCACAATCATCCTTTGTGAACTATGGCGCATGGTCGTTAATGACTTTGTATATTCTTCTTTGTTAATAAAATCTTTTTATACGCCTTTGGTAGCTATTATTTGTGTAAATCCGGGAGAAAAAGATTGATTCTACCCTCTAAGGACAAATCTTCTTATATGTGCATTACGAGTTTGTCTTGATGCCTAGGAAACTTCTTATGAGAATTTATTCTTGTTTTGAGAAGGATTACTAGAGTTTGGAATAGCCATTATTGTGATTACACATAGCTATGCCAAAAGTTTTCATCTTGCAATGTTTTTAGATTTATTTGTTTAAATTCTAAAGTGATTTGGAAGATAATGTTTGCAGTATTAATCTTTATGGTTTTATATATTGCAATATTTTCATGGGATATGTGTGTTTGCGTTCGTGAACTGTTATTGTCCCATAAGTTGTCAAAGTTAACTCTTTCACATGTCGATATGCAAATATTGATACAAGATCGATGAACTCTTGACAAAAACAAAAGTTAAGCTTATATTGTCAATTATTGATGGAAGATAGGTCAAAATATTTTGTTTACAAAGATTATGTCTATTAAATCGTTATGAAAATAGTGATGAAAGATAGAATGAATCTTTGTATTTACCGCAGTATTGATCTTTCCCTGATCCATATTTTTGTGTATACTGCGATACTCCATAAGGTTTTCTTGTGTTGAGTATATGAAAGGTTTAGTTGATCATTTCTTTATGGTTAACTTAGTCGTAGCTCCGTAAGTTTTCTTATGTCGAGCATAATCAATTAAATTGATCACTTTTGTATTTAATTTGATTGTATTCCGATTAAATTAATCATGGGTATACTTGTGATTAGTTTGATTGAGAATTTTGGATATAAAAAATCATTTCTTTATGGTGTTTGGTGTCCAATAAAATCCTTCTTTTTCGTTTAAAAGTGATGTCGCTCTTGTTGTTCTTTCGGGAATGACATCAAATGGGGGAGAGTTCTTTTGACCTTGTGCTTAATGGTCATATCTTGAGGGGTGTGCGGCTGTGGAATTTTAGAGGGGTCATCTTGTATCTTTAAACTCCTTTGTGAATGCATTTATCTTCGGCTTTATGATTGCATCTAAATTAGTTGGTATGTATTTTTTTCTTTTAGTCATGAAATGTCTCTTACGGAAATTTCATTATGATCCCGTTCTTGTACATTTGCCAATTTTATTGACAAAAAAGGGGATAATTAATATGTAGTTCACACTACAAATACATATGGTTTTCGGATCATTGTGTAAGGGGGAGTGGTTTCCATGTGAGATGAAGTATTGACTAAGGGGGAGTGATACATATCACCATAGTATTATTGTTGAAATTGTAATACAATTGAACTTTGACACTGTGTAATAATACTATGACATTGTATAACAATGATCGAGAATTATGTTTTCTCATTGTTATAGCTACGGATCTTCAACAACGGTGATGCTAAACTTACAACCTTTGGGATCATTAGAGTACTTGGAAATGACGAAGATTTCGAGGAACGTTGAAGATTAGACATGTGGAATAGGAACTACTAAAGTTTTATTATCTTTTTTGTATTCCATATGTATTGATAGTTTTGTCACTAAAATTGACAAAGGAGGAGATTGTTAGAGCATTGTCGGTCGAACTCGCATGCGTTGCTATCTCAAGCATGTTTGTCAATGTTAGTGATCAAAACTATAAGTCTTGATTTCTAGTCTACTATAGCTAAGTCTCGGACTAGGATAGAAAGTGTAGTTGAGCTCAAGGACTTCATGGCGATTCATCATACAAGAAGAAAAACTACTCAAGGAACCGGTGGAACTTCTCGACGAAAAGGTATGTGAAGACTTGAACTTATCTATCACTCAAAAGTCTATATATTCTATCTCTTACTTCTTGAGACAAAAAGTTGTATGGTATATATAGATTTTGATTATACACAGTTGGTATTTAGAGCCGAGTATACCTTGCCTATCTATATCTCGAAATATGTGTTGGTAAGCTTTTCGCTTCGACCAAGTTTACCTTTACCTAGTGACGAAAGTCATGATATGATTAAATCACTTTGAAAATTGCTTTAACGAAGAATGTTTCAATGATTGGAATGAGAGTGTAGATTACATAACCAATGTGGACATAAGCATTGTTGTGGAAACACATTTATGTATAAGTCCTATTCCTTGAACCAAAGTTCGCGAACTTTGTTGATCAAGAGAACCGGAAGAATGGCGTGAGCCAAGTCCGCGAACTCAGTCCGCGAACTGCCGAAATTCTCAAACCCGATTTCTGCTGGAGTTGAAAAACTAGTGCGTGAAGCTAAGTCCGCGAACCGTCGAAGTTCTCATCCCGAGAATTTCTGTTGGAGTTTGTAAACTCTGCCCGGTAACTTAAGTCCGCGAACTAAGTATGCGAACTTAAGAAGTTTATATATCTGAAGATGATTTCTGAACTTAAACTTAAAAAGACTAAGGAATGCAGTTTGCAAACCGTGGCTATAAAAGTGCATGAACCGATTCGAGTGAATCAAATCATCTTTGCTTCAATTGTGTCTTGTGTAGTTACATAAGAATTCTTGCAATTGAACAACTATCTAACTAGTTCATTTGAGTCATGTGAACTAGTTATGGTGAAGAAGAACATGGTTGATATGAAATGCTCATATGGCTAACCTTTTGGTTAACTATTATTGAACCAACAAGTGCATACATTTGGGTACGGTAACAAACCTAGAGCGTGCATTTCAATTGTGTGTAACAAGCTAAGTTTTTGATCTAACGGTTGAGAAATATTAGCTTGAATCTAAATCAGGTTTTCATCTAACGGTGGATATTGATTGCTTTGTTACCAAGGTAACTTAATAGCAAACCCTGATTTGAAAGACTGTATAAGGGGACATATAGCATCAATGCAAAACTAATCCCCACGCCTTACGTTTGATACTAGTTTGCGTGCTAGAGTCGGTTCTCCTTTAACCTTTGGTTTTCTTCTTCTAAAACCAGGTTAACAACTTAAAGATTTCACCGGGATTGTGAAGCCATACCGATACTACTTTGCCGTAGGTGTGTGATCTGATCTTGCATCTTCTATCGTACGAGTACAATCATACTGATTGGCTTGAGATTGATATCTCTGATAGTCAAGATATAAAAATTAATCACAAACATCTTCGTCTCATCGTTTGTGATTCCACAACATCTTGTTTCGCTACCATACGATTAAGATTGATGTGAGGTGATTGATAACTCTAGGTTGTTCTTCGGGAATATAAGACCAGATTATCAATTGGTTCATGTTCACCTTGATTACTATCAGAAGACGGAACAAAACCTTTTAGGGTTTATCTGTGGGAGACAGATTAATCCTTCGATAGACTTGTCTGTGTGAGACAGATTTGTTTGTCATCAAGTCTTCGACTTTGGATCGTAACAACTCTTAGTTGTATGTGATATCATCTAAGGGAATCAAGTGCGCAGTATCCTGCTGGGATCAGAGGCGTAGGGAGTAAAACTGTACCTTGGATCAGCGGGACACTGATTGGGGTTCAACTACAGTCCAGTACGAAGTTAGCTTGGAGTAGGCTAGTGTCTGTAGCGGCTTAATACAGTGTGTGTTCAATCTGGACTAGGTCCCGGGGTTTTTCTGCATATGTGGTTTCCTCGTTAAAATTTTTTCTGGTGTCTGTGTTATTTCAATTTTCACGTTATATTGTTTTATCTTTATAATTGAAATAATACAGGTTGTGCGTTAGATCATCAATTAGAGTAATCCAACCTTTGGTTGTTGATTGTCGTTGATTGATCCTCGGATATTGGTCTTTGGTACCATCCGAGTTATTCCTTGTAATTGATTAGGACTCGCAGATTTCTATTAGCTCGAGTAAATCAAAACAAGAGAGAGATATTAACTCCTTGAGATACTTTTACCTAGATTGAGTCTGACTGTCTAGTTGATTCTCTAGAAAAGTATTTCGGAGTTAGTCCATACAGATTGCTAAGCGAAATATTGGGTGGTGTTGTTAGACCCTTGCTTTTTCACCTCTTACTAGGATCGGCTCCCCTTTCCCATATTTGGTCAGACACAAAATCACAAACCCGATCATACCATCTTAGGTGATTACTTAAGATCGGTTTCACTAATAAAAGTCATACCAATACATAAGTCAGGCCTTTGTGAATACTTCTACCAAGAACACAACATGTTGTGAACGGTTATAGTCAATCACACATATTGGTTGTTCATAAGATATGCAATGAATAACAAAACCAATAACGCCTAGCAATTTCCTTTTCGGTTCACAAACTAGTTTATGAACTTAATTCCTTAGAACACATGTAAGACATTGTTCCCTAGGATGAAATCCTCACCTCATACCCATACATAATCACAATAGCATTCAAATGATTATGGCGATGTCTTATCTACAAAGTTTAATGGTTAAGAAATAAACCTCGTATTGTATTCCTTAATACTATGTCTATCTAGAGTTCAAATATGCTTCGCAGTTTTTGTTTTCAATAGGCACGACTTGAAAGATACGTTAGGGAATGAAACAGTTCAAGTCAAATATCACTAACCTCGAGTGGAAGGATGATTGTTGTCGTTGTAGCTCCTTGCTTCTTCACATCTTCAAGACTTCACAATACTTGTAATGTCTCATATCCTAATAGTTTCAAGCTAACCTATACGAAGTTCACTCTAGTACATAATCAAGCGACTCTTAACATGAGTTATGATTCACTAAAATATGACAACCAAACTTGACATACCAACACTTGGTGGGTTCAACCGAGCAATACTCTAACAGCGAAGACTTGAAGAAGTAAGAAGCTACAACGGCAACATCATCCTTCCACTTGAGGTTAATAATATTTGAATTGAACTGTTTTATTCCCTAACGTATCTTTCAAGTCGTGCATATTGAAAACGAAGCTGCGAAGCATGAACACTCTAGATAGACATAGTATTAAGGGATACAATATGAAGTTTATTGCTTAACTATTAAAATTTGTAGATAAGACATCGACATAATCGTTTAAATGTTATTATTATTATATATGGGTATGAGGTGAGGATTTCATCCTAGGAAACAATGTTTTTACATGTGTGTTAAGGAAGTAAGTTCGTAAACTTGTTTATGAATCGAAAAGGAAATCGCCAGGCGTTATTGGGATTGTTATTCATTGCATATCTTGTGAACACCCAATATGTGTGATTTAGTATAACCGCTCACGATTTGTCTGTGTTCTTGGTAAAACTATTCACAAAGGCCTGACTTATGTATTGGTATGACTTTTATTAGTGAAACCGATCTTAAGTAATCACCTGAGATGGTATCATCGAGTTTGTGATTTGTTGAACCGAATCTAGGTAAAGGGGAACCGATCCTATGAAGAGGTGCAACACATCACAAAGGGGAATCGATCCTTGTATGAGGTGCAACAAGTTTGTAGCAGAAAGGGGAACCGATCTATGGACATGTGCAACACGTTTTTAGGCAAAGGGGAACCGATCCTATGGACATGGGAAACACATATAAGTTAGATACCATATATATGTGGGGAACCGATTCTAGTACCTAGTCAACCGAATTTTGGAAAGCTAGTGTGACTATACACAATACTCACATGGAGGTAGAACCGAAACTTGTTTTGGTAGAACCGTTAAACCCATGATTTGTGATTGAGTGATTCATAATCAATCGCATAGTTCTTGAAAGTCAGATGAACCAATTCTAAACTTGTTTGGAAGTGTGGCAAATCTGTTTCAAGGTTGTAAGTATGAAAGAGGACTTACAAAGTAAGGATGTCGACATACTTTGAACACGTACAGTAATGTTTATCTTTTATTGTTCAAAGTTATTCCTTAATAGCTACAGGAAGAAAATCCCAGGATCGAAATATAAATAAGTTAAGAATTTTTAATTAAGGTTGTTAATTTTATTTTAGGAAAATGAGAATTTGTAATGTGCATTTACAAGTTGAGATTTTCCAACGATATTTTCGGTCATTATTTTGGACAGAGCATTTCCAGGAATTATGAAAACCGAATTTGGAATATATTGAATATCTTTGAGAATATTTTCGGTTTTGGAAATTCCTTGGTGTCCAAACTTCCTTGTCAATAAATACTTGAAGTTTGCATTTCTAGCAAACTAATCCTTCATGACAGCAAACTTCCTCGGTTGTGTTGTTACTGGTGAAGCCGCCTATACAGAGAGGAGAGTAACCTAATTATGCGAAATCTCTTACGACCGCTCAGTTTAAAATCTTCTTTAGGATTGAGAAGCTCTATGAGTACCGTTGGTAAGAAATTAGATAATTGCGGTTTATCTTGTGTTTTCGATTGATTTGATTGACTAATGGTGGTTGAACTTTGATTGCGCCTAGTTTGTTTATGCTTGAGAATCTTCTCTTCTGATATAAGATTCACTCAAACTAGATCGATGTTTCGACAGGGATCTTTAGACTGTTGTTAGTGCTAAAGACGATCTTGTGGTAATCCATTGTTAACAGACTCCGTTTTGTGCGTGATTGATCACAAGAGATTCAGGTTGTTGTGTGCAGGTGTTTATTGAAGATCTAAGAAGATTTGAAGACAAAGAAGATATTGAAGATTTATGATTTGGGGTTCATAATCTTTGGTGTGCACAATACTTGTTTCGGTATGAGAGGATCCAACTATAATCGGTTTATCCTTGTGGTAGATTGGATTGATTAGTTGTGTAGATCGACATCAATACAATTCGTTATGATTAAAAGTATTGATTGCAAAATCTTAACAATTACCTTCGGTGATTGAACATAAGATAGATCTAAGAACCTGACGAAGGAGTTTATGTTAAGATAAACAGAAGAGCCTTTGTCCGACTCACATCACTTGGTTGAATAAAGTTGATACCAAACAGATTTGTTGTTCCTTTACTGTTTGGAATACGAACCAAAGGAATTGTTCCAAGTACGTGACTTATTCATAAGTTGGAGGCGTGGGAATACAGAAGGAACTAGGTGAAGTATAGGTTTAGCTACTTGGTCTCAACTATACGAAGTTAGGTTTAATTTTGTGTAGCGGCTTAATCCTGAGAGTATTCAATTTTGTACAAGGTCCCGGGGTTTTTATGCATTTGCGGTTTCCTCGTTAACGAAATCTTGATGTGTCATTTACTTTATATTTTCGCATTATAATTGTTTTGTTATAATT
The DNA here is from genome assembly GCF_003573695.1 of Papaver somniferum. Taxonomy (NCBI): domain Eukaryota; kingdom Viridiplantae; phylum Streptophyta; class Magnoliopsida; order Ranunculales; family Papaveraceae; genus Papaver; species Papaver somniferum. Next base: position 90,297,055 of record NC_039367.1, read on the forward strand.
AAAGTAAATTACACAAACGTTAATTCCTATTTACTTGATAAGCAATATTATTGTGTTTGGTTAAGTCCGAACCTTTTCATTAAGTAAACATACTTCGTTGTTGTATTGTCTCGATCTCGTATCCATAGATGATCACACGAAGTGTGAACCGATTAGTTGCATTGTCTCGACTCAGTCCATAGACAATCACTTTCGGAGAAAGGACTTATAGGTAGGAAAAGTTTTAGCTTGAGGTATATTTGGGTACCCTCTCCTTTTCAATTGGTATCAGAGCAGGCAAACACGAAAATATCTAACAATCTGTGTTTGGTGCGATCTAACATATAAGAATTGAATCTAATGGTCGATTCAGTTAACTTAATGGCAGGATTTGACTACTTTATAAGATTGTGGTGGAAAACGCGTATGAAGTATGTAATACTTTTATTCCTAAACCTGTTAGGAATTATGCTTATGTATGTCTTGAGTGACTTACATAATCCTTTGGCAATCTTAGGATTATATATCATTCTTGTGAGTAACAATGATACAATGGCCTACGTGACATGTTGTATCTTGAGAATGCATAAGATTCTGCTTAAATTTTTTATGAACATCGGCTATTGTGTTCTAGGAAAATCAGGAATCTTAAACATATTTTGGATGGCCTACCAAAGTATACACATGTACATTTTCAGATCAAGAGTTGTCAATGTTTCGCTTTCTAGGATGTGGTTTTGGAAAATATGTGATCCTGTAAGGGTTGATTTTTCAGTTAATAATTATGTTAACAATGGTTTGCTTCATACACCTCACAATTGTTTTAATGAAGCAAGTGATCTTTTGAAACGTCACTGGGTTTATGATTCTGATGGTATTTTTAACAAATATCATATCTTGTTCAAATTTATCTCTGTATACTCGAGTAAATTCTTGAATAAAATTCAAGTGATATTGCCATTCTCTGGTAATAAAAGAGTAAACAGGTTTCTGGACAAAAACATGGAATCAATCCGAAACAAAGAACCAGACCATGAAAAACCGGTTTTCCAAAAGAAAGACCTAGATACAAAATCGGAATTGTTTCCCTACAAGCCACGGTTTCTGATTTTGAGAATTTTTCCTAAAACTAGTTATTTCCGATTTTTGATATCAAGTATTTCTATAAAAGATAATCCATTGCTATGTGTTCATACATATTTGGGAAGATTGGTCAAAACTGCAACCAGGGTTTTTCATATTTTCGCAAGTATGAAAAGAGGAAAACAAGAGAAGAAATCTCTGGATTAGACCAGTATGTCTTGAATCCTTTTATTCCTCCCGGGGAAGTTGAGAAAATCAAGTATCCTCACTTGATCAAAAGGAAGCATGCCCTTACAAATTTTGTAGATAACACATGTTATGAAATATTTCAAGCCTTGAAGGAAGTAAGCTTCACTGAAGAGAATAGATTTGATCCAGATGTTTCAGAAACCAATTATGTGAAATTTGTTCAAGACCGAATTTGGGGAAATATGTTCGGATTAAAAAAATATTCACCTGATATGGTAAGAATTTTTTATGGTAATATTCACAATATTAATCATGAAAAACTTACGTTTAGCACCATGGTTGGAAGTACTTTTCTTCATGTCAACAGAAAGATGATATCAGAAATCATCAACTACAATGAGAAGGGTCATATGATTACTGATTTTGAAATTGAGCACGATAACATTTCGAAACTCATCACTGGTAAAACTGCTGAATGGAGAAAGGGAAAGACGTTGACCAAAGATGTACCCTTTTATCTTAGGGTTTTCGGTAAACTTGTTGTAACAACCATGTTTGCTTGTACAAGAGATTCTTCTCTATGGAATAGAGAATTTAATGAATTGGTTTATTACCTTCTTGAAGGCAAGAAACGGATTGATATTTGTGGTATTATTATCAATCAAATGATTAAAATCATTGAATCTCTCAATATCACAGGTTTCCATAGAAATCTTGGATATCCATGTATCATCACCAAGTTGTGTGTAAGTGCAACAAGAAAAAATTTTGGAGATGAGAAAAATACTAAAACTGTTTCTCAGGGAATCATCAATCGGATGAATGGAACTCAAAAAGGATCAAGTATCTTATACGATCAAACTTATAGTAATGGAGATCTCATGTTCCATATTTTACGTCTCGGGAGACAATTGGACTGTATTTAAAAACAGTTGGCATTTTCCTATAGAAATGATCCGGAAACCCTTGAAGGAATCCTAAAAATCAATAAAGAGTTCCTGAAAGGAATATGAAGACGACTCGGAGGAAGAATCTGATGAGCAAACAAACGAAGTCTGATTAGTTTCAAGAAAAGAAAAATAGACAATAGTTTTTTGATTATTTCAATAATTGTGTTAAGTCTATTATGAATAAAACTATTATGAATAAAATTATTTGATTTATAATTTTTCTTGTGATGGTTTTTGATTTACATAGTATGTGCTTGAATGCTTTATTATTGCTATGGATGTTTATGGGATGTTTGTGTAGGATCAAAATCTCGCAGCAATAATGCCTCAGCGAAATTATCAATAAGATAACACAACAACATCGCAGAACAATTTTAGAAGTGGCATAATAAAAGACGTCAGCTAAAATCATGAGAAAAATGTAATGATTCTGCGAAAATAAGAGAGTTTGCGAGAGTAACATTTGTAAGGTTGCGAGAATGTCGCGAGACATATCCGAAAATAAAGTACAGATTAACTGTCATCCACTAGGTACTTCCCTATAAATAGTCGTTCAATTGTAAAGGAAAGAGAGATCTTTTTTGAGTAAGAAACAAGTAAATAGGAGAATCTACTAGAATGAGAAATAATGGAGAAAATCAAATTCAACCACCAGTTCAACAAACACTAGTACAAGGAAGGAATATAGATTATGATAGGGTGAGTATACACACTTGGCAATCAAATTCCGCAGAAGAAGTAGAAGAAGAGCAGCAAACCAGAAACCATAGACAGGTAGAGAGAAATCAAGAAGCAGATGAAGGAATAATTCATGGAGATGAGGAAATTGGAGCGTTAGAAACGTTGAGACGAAAAATACATGAAGAAAGAAGAGTTGAGGCAGAAGGACGTGCAAATCTAACAAGGAAAAATCACGAATTGAGGATGGAAAATATGAGACTACAGAGTAGAAGATCGAGAAGTATTACGAAATCATATTCAAGATCGACTAGAAGAGAGATGAGGCGAAACTCACCCACAATTAATGCTGGAAACAATATTCAAGAAGAAATATCAAATCCTAATGAAGAATATCACGAAAATAGAGAAAGAGATGATGATCGTTATGTTCCACAAAATGAAACTTTTGATGATAGGCAAAATGGTAGAAATCAAGAGAATGGACAACGTCAGGGACGAAATGATCAAGATAGCGAAGGAAATCGAGAGGAGGGAAGGAGAATTTTACATGAAAGAGAAACTCAAAGAAATCAACAGAGGATTGAAAAAGAAATTGAAAGACATTATGCTGAACAAGTACGTTTAATTTGCGAACGTGAAAGATTGAGAGAGGAAATGGAAAAACAAGAGCTTCAGGAGACAATTCGCCAGAACAATCACGACAATCGTGTGTACACAAAACCGAAATAACGGTAATATCAATGAAGAATATGATAGAATACAGAGGATGGCTGAAAGACAGCGAATGGAATTAATAAAAAATGAACAAAATCATGAAGGGGAAAATGAGAGACATAATCATATGCGAGTTCAAGATAGAGATGAAGAAGAGACTCGCAGAAGAAGACGAGATGAGGATAATGAAGAAGAAATGCAAAATTTCGCGAGAGAAGAAAGACATGAACGCAGAAGAAGAGAGGCGAAATTAAAAATACCAATGGATCAAAATTCAGGTGTAAATAAACAAATCTTGAAAGAGTTAGAAGAAATGAGAGGAATGCTAAATAATCGAGGAGAAGTAGGCAGAAGACAATTGGATGAAGCTATAGAAGAAGCTGCGAAAACTCCATTTACAAGGGAAGTACAATTAAGAGGAATACCACCGAAATGCAATTTTCCCGCATTAACCAGCATTTTTGATGGAACAACTTGTGCAATTCAACACATTAAAGCCTATGTGAGGTGCATGTTGCAATAGGAAAATCATGATGTTGTATTATGCAATTATTTCGCATCCAGCTTAACAGGGGAGGCGTTAAAATGGTTCGAAGGTCTACCAAAAAATACAATAACATCCTTCAATCATTTGCAGACTACATTCCCGGGGGCATATATAAGTAATAATTCTTCACGACCTGGTATTAAAGACGTGTTTGGATTAAAACAAAGGATTGGTGAAAGTTTGAAGCACCTAACTAAAAGATGGAGGACTATGTGTAGCGAAATGGCTGGACGTGTAGATGAGAGATATCTTATATTATCATTTATCAATGCTATGTTTGCAACCAACCTATTGTATGTCCAAATTTTCAGAGTCAAGAATACGATCACAATGACTGAATTGCGAGAACTTCAAGAAGAATATATTGCTCTGGAGGAAAGGCAAAATGAAATGGGATCATACCCAGTTGCGAACACCAGTTCACAAACAGCGAGTGCAAGCTTATTACCCAAGCTAATAAATACAGTAGCGAATACTTTGCAAGTACAACAAGAGAAGGTGAAAGGTAACAATCAACAGAAACTGGTGGCTATGGGAAGCCGAGATCAAGAGGAGTATGAAGGAGAAAGAAATTTCTACAATCGTGGTGGAAATAACAAGATTCAAAGACTCGATCAACCACAAGAAACTTATGGAGGTCAAAGACAAAACTAAAATAGGGGACAAGGAGGTCACAAGGTAGTATGGGAAGAAATCAAGATGCCACCTCTAAATGCAAGTGTGGAGAAAATATGGGAAGCTATAATTTTAATGGAGAATATACCAACACCATGGAACATGGGAACGGAACCACCTCCAAACCACAGAAGTCATGAGTTTTGTTCTTATCATCATTTTCATGGACATACAACAAATGATTGCAGAAATATAAAACAAATTATTCTGAGAATGATAGATCAAGGAAAACTAAACCACTTTTTGGTAGGACACCCACAATCTCAACCATTGCCACCACCACCAGAGCATCACAAAGTAAACACGATGAAAAATAAGGAAACATTCTTCATAGAAGTTGGTGCAAAAGCAAAGAATCTATTCTGTCACTCTATTGTACATTCATACAAGACAATTGAAGATTTTCATGACAATGTTTTAAGTAGAGTGTTCGCAAGATATAATGATGGAAGAGAAGTTATGAATATTGCGAAAATCTCGCCACTAAAGGAATGGCAGAAACAGATCATTTCTTTTACCGCAGAAGAAATCCCCGAAAGTGAAGAGGTACATGATAATCCATTAGTAGTAAAATTAGAAATTAATCCAAAACCGAAAGAAGATGAGGGTGATGAAGCTGAAGATTCATGGGCAATTAATAGAATTCTAATCGATACTGGAAGCTCTGTGAACATCTTATTTTATCATACTTATAAAACTATGGGAGGAAGAGATGACTATCTTATACCATCGACATATAAAATATATGGTTTTAATGGTACTGCTAACAAGCCTAAAGGGGAGGTTACTATGCGAATTCCGTTGAAGGGAATATCTTCAGAAATCCTATTCTGTGTCGTTGATGTAGAATCACCATACAATGCATTAATTGGTCGACCTTGGCTACATGGGATTCTAGGTGTAGCTTCAAATTTCCACCGGTGCATCAAATTCCCTCACCCCAGCGGTGTAGGAATCATAAAGGGAGATTGGGTTGAAGGAAAGAGGTGTTATGAAACTGAGATAGAATCTTGCGAAGGAAGAGCAAACAAGAAGGAAAATTGGCGACACAAAATCAAAGAGACACAAAGAAGTGAGAAGTTGATGGTGGATGCAATCGAAAGAAAAGAAGAAGAGATGTTGCGAAACTAATCTTAGCTCAGAATAAAAATGATGAACATACCACTACCAAGGAGGCAGTAGCAGAAAATAATAAAGAAGCAGAGGATGGCAAAGGTAATAAAAATACGAAATGTATGAACGATTAATTTGTTGCGACACTCTCACAATAAGTAAATTTCTCAAAAATACATTTTATTGAATGACAGAATTGAGATTGTGAAATGCAAATACGATATGATGACGTGCGAGAATCTCGCAGAGATAATGAATTTTACAGAAGACAATCAGAGAACAATGACAAAAGAGAAATGGGCGAACCTTTATGGCGTACACCCTAGTTCGCGAATAAAATTTTGCAAGAGGCAAATGTAAGACCTAAAGTACGTCATATAAGGGTGTACCTGTTTCATGGCTCAGGGAAAGGCTACACCGCCACCGGAACCTGAGTCATGGAGATTTTGGGTCAATAAAGCCCATCCGGGAGAGGCACCTTGGATTCTCAGCTTAAGCATATGACTTAGGTTGGGCGACTAAGGTAATAAGGACTCTCCCAAGGAGTGCAGATCTGATCAAGGCGCCGAGTTACACGGTTGAGTCAAGAGTGCCAGGGGCGTTTGAAGCACACCTTGCCATTCTTGACAAGTCTTGGCTTATACTGCACTCGGCCTGAAGAAATCCCACTTAGGGTGCAGTCTCGTAACCATAAGCCATATAGGTAAAAGGGATAAGAGGCTGTGAAAACAATTGGTTGTTGTTAAGACCGGATGGGAGGAGCTAACCTTGTATGGTAGAAGTACGCCTCCTTGAAGAGGCAACCAAGGGGGAGATAAGGGCGGCACCCTCCATTAGGGAGCTGATAAGTGTCTTAAGACGCAAATGTCATGAGGATTTTTATTCGCAAGGGTATTAAGGCTTGTCATATTTGTGCAACAATCCTGAAGAGGCAATAATACAAAAGAAAAAGATAAGACGAGATCAATGGGTTTTCGCATGAAAGTACGAAGACGTCCTGCGATTTCGTCGCACGACGGTAATGTCATGGGGCTTTATTTTCGCAATATTTAGACCTGTCATATTGTCGCAGAATTCCTGAAGAGGCCATAATACAAAAGAAAAAGTTAAGACAAGATCAATGGGTTTTTGCATGAAAGTGCAAGAACGTCCTGCGATTTTGTCGCAATGATAAGAGGTGGCATAATAAGACCTTTAATTAGGAAGGCAAAATAAGACCACACAAGAATGAGATTTTGAAAAGAATCAAAATTCACTTTGCATATGATTGCGAAATTATACATAAACAACTGCGAAGTTGAGGCACAAAATAAGAAAAATCTGCAGAATCTCTCATTTGGATACAAATAACAGAGGCAAGTATGGGAAAGAATGAAATTAGAAAATGTTTTTTATCTCCATATGATAGATTTACACAAAAATTCAAAAAAATTATGATTATATTGATTAATTGTATTGCAAAGAAGAATTGTTTTAATGAATGCAGGTCAAAATGAAAGAAATTCATATATTAAGGAATATGGGGAACCAAAAGAATTCACAAATATACAGAAAGAAGGAATAAATGTACAAGTATTACAGAAGATCAAAGAAAGAAACAAAGACTACTTCTTAGTTGATCCTTCATCATCTTCATCAGACTTGTTCCCTTCTTCGTCTTCATCAGAACTTTCACCTCCATCAGAATCTTCATCACCATCAGATTCTTCATCATCAGCTTCGCTATCAGAAATGATCAGACTGGGAATATTCTTTGGGATCTCTTCCAATAGACAAGGATAATCAGAATGAGGGATACTATGGTCATCACAAACCATTTGGATAGTTTGATTACGAAAACGCATAGCATCATTCTTAAAATTCGCAACAGTGATCTTGATTTGATTCTTTAATCTAGAATACTTGTCGTTGCGAGAAGAAAGATTCTTTGCGAGTTCCTCTTTTTCAGCTTCAACCTCCTCAATCTTTTCACGATATCTACTTTCAGAATCTGCGAGCAAAAGACAATCAATTATTAACTTGATGAAAATTCATAAGAAACAGAAGATTTCATAAAGAAGAGCAGTTAATAACCTTCTCTGTCAGAAATCATATCTCTAATCAAGGCTGTATGCTCAACTTAGAGACTGGCATCATCTAAAATTTTCGCAGCCCAAGAAAATTCATCCTCATTATTTATAAGAAGACGAGAACAAATTTGGTTTTCTCTTTCGCAGAGCTCGATGTTCTTGCGGTTAGCTTCATCTCGTTCAACTTGAACTTCAAGAAGAGCCTCTTGGAAATTTTCCAAAGCCTTAGCACCTTGATCAGAGATGCGATCATTATCATCTATGAGACCGCTAATTTTGGTTCTCAACTCATTGATTTTCTCTTTAGAATTAAGAAGGAGACGCTTAAATCGGTTGGCCAAGCCTAAACTAGATCCATGGTCAATTTCTAAGAGGCGAAATTTGGATCTAAGTTCATTCAGAAAAAGAGATGAAATTCTATCATTTGAGAAACTATTTAAAGATTTATTAAGACGTTCGAGAAGGGTATCATTATCCAAGGCATTAGAAAACGAACGAAGAATGGTAGCTTGATCAGAAAGACCATAAATGTCTGCAAAAATGATCATTTAAATAAGATAAAACAACAGGATGAATGAATGAAGGGAAAGGAGAAAAGTAACATACCGTAGAGCTGATTATTAGCTTGCTGAAGGCTAGAGATTTTGTTCCTATACGAAGAAGAATCAATTTCTACTTGTCTGTTTTTCTCGTGAAGACATTTGACTTCAGCTTCCAGTTCTTCATTCTTTGTACGAAATTGAAGATTCTTCTTTTCAAGATTTTCGCGTCTCCTCTCTAGATCTAAGGAAACAACAAAAGAAGCTTTTCCAGCCTGCGAGAAAATATAAAAAGTATTAATATAGAAAGAGATTTTGAGTTACAACAATGAAGAAGTAAAATGATGAAAGTATACCAGACTATTAAGAGAATGCAGGAAATCGGGAGTCACTGATCTAGAAACTCCACGAAGAGAACTATCACCATCCAGTAAAAGGGACATCGTAAATTGTAGCGATAGCTTTGCAGGTATTAGCGAATTGGCTATCTCCCATTCCTTGCAAAGAATTAGAAAAGAGGCCAGAGAGCTTAGCCATAGAAGATTCAGGTGGAGAATCTTCACTTGCGGCAAGGTCATCATTATCCTCATCATCCTTGTCACTCTCGGAATTCTCATGAGAAGGAATAGTTAAAGGAGAAGAAGAACGGATTTTCTCTTCTTTGAAGGAGGAACAATTGATTTTTTCCTGCGACGAGCACCTTTGCCTTTATCACCAGTCTTCGCAACATTGGCAGGTTCTTCTATTTCAGCAATAATCTTCACACACAAATAGAACTAAGAAATGGAGGCAACAATATACTGTTTAAAATCATAAAAGGATATTTCTTACCTCATTTGTGTATGAGCGAAGAGCTAACAAGGTACTAGTCTTCCCAGTCCTGTTATAGCTATCTTTCAGTTTTTGGATCTGTAGAATTTCGCAAGAGTTAGCGAATAAAAGAATAAAAATAAATAAAGAGATGGACATGAGCGAAACTGGAAGAAACATACCTCTTTCTCCTTCTCGGTCCAAGAGAATACCCAAGGTTGATAAGTAGCGAGATTCTCAGGAAGAACATTTGACCCAGCAATGTAAGGTCCTTTCAGCATCAAGGGAAAAACACACCATTTATCAACTTTGGATTGGCGAGGAGTTGTGTTCTTACCAGAATGCCAATCAATGTCTTGCATGAGTATTTTAGCTTCATCAATGTTATTTTTCCTTTTCAAACAAATACCCCAGCGAGTATTCTCTTTCTTCATAGAGATCAATTCATAATTTTCAAAGAAACTCGCTGTTGTGTATTTCTCAGCAATTATCTCCAAGTCTGCGAATTTAGGATCCCTAAGTTTTTTGGAGTACAGAGATCCTTTACCAGCCCACGGTTAGCGAATTCTAGCATCATACGGATGCAATCCCCACTCAACTGGAAGATAGCTCGCGAAAATCCTGAATGAGCGAGAATTTCATAGAACAGAGGAATATCTGGGTCGTAAAGAGGAATGGGGAGACCTGCGAGAATCTGACCTAGCAAAATTATGATTGATTGATTATCACAAGATTGATCAGAAAAAAGTTTGATAGAAAGAATTGACTTGGCACTTTCACCAGGAATGGTAGAAAGTGTGAAACCTTTCTCTGCAAGATCTTTTTGGACGTCTTTTAAGTTTTTCTCATGTTTATGGCCACTTGGAGGCATATTTGAATATAGAGTATGGGAATGAATAAAAAGTAAGAAGATTGAAGAAGGAAGGATTACAGTAGCGGAACTTACAGAAGAACAATAGAGTTCCAGAGATGAGAGAATAAAAAGAGAAGAGAAATTAAAAAGAAAGTGGAAAGAAGAGTAAGAAGAGTATATAAAGAAGATTTTTTACTCGAAGAAATAAATACCATTAAGACGAAAAGACATGAGCGGTTAAAAAGCAGCGGTTACAGAAGACGTGTCAAGAAACAGATGGAAGAAAGAATATGTGTGATAAATGCAGAATATGAAGAGATGAACAACTGCGGCATTTCTCACATCATTCTCTACTTTGCAGAGAAGATATGAGAAGAGGCAAGATGTAGGATCAGAATCTCGCAGCAATAATGCCTCAGCAAAATTATCAATAAGATAACACAACAGCGTCGCAGAACAATTTTAGAAGTGGCATAATAAAAGACGTCAGCTAAAATCATGAGAAAAATGTAATGATTCTGCGAAAATAAGAGAGTTTGCGAGAGTAACATTTGTAAGGTTGCGAGAATGTCGCGAGACATATCCGAAAATAAAGGACAGATTAGCTGTCATCCACTAGGTACTTCCCTATAAATAGTCGTTCAATTGTAAAGGAAAGAGAGATCTTTTTTGAGTAAGAAACAAGTAAATAGGAGAGAGAAAATCGAGAGCAGTGGTTATTCTTGATTCCTTTATCTTTTTTTGTAAGATTTTTCAAAGATTCATCAATAAAATTAAGATTGTTAATCTAAAATGAGTTGAGTGTTAATGAAATCATATGAGGGGTGTAGTGTAGGATTTCCTGCAACTACAGTTTGATTTCGATTTTACTACCTTGATATTCGATCTCATAATATTGTGAACCCTTATGGTTTGGGTGACTTTTTGATTTAGCAGGATTAAGTTCTAGCCCATGTTGGTAGGCTTTATCAAAGGATCATGAGGGGTTCTGGTAGAAACAATATGTGAAAAAGTCACAATATGTTGAATCGGTTTTGGTTTAGCATAAAAGCATATGTGTTTCGACGGTTTTCAACTTTTGCTTGCAATTGTTAAAAACGGTTTTCAACCTTTCTATGGTAAAGGTTGGTTGTTGTTATTCTTTTGTTTTGCATAAGGATGACAACATAACGATATTTCGATATCAATTCTCCCTGGAAGAAGATGCAAACATATTGGAGAAGTGGATGCGAAATTTGAGGTAACAATCTTGTTAGTTAATTGTTTTCATGTTTAAGAAAAGCCTGATTTTTATTTCATATATATTTTGCTTTTGCTTAACAAGATTTCGGTACAATTGATGTTTTATTCCATTATGTGTGTATAGATGTGTGTGTGATTCAATTGGTTCCGGTTAAGAAAAACTATTGTTATCTTGCTTTATTATGTGGTATCAATTGTTTAGGCTTACAAAATTTTGGTGCAATTGCGGTGTTTTAATGCTTATGTCGATTCAATTGCTTCCGGTTGAGGTGAATAATTTTGCAAGTTGATTTATTTGGTTTGTATGAATTATTTATGGCTTAACGAAAGAAAAAGTCTACGGGATGGATTGTTTAGTCCAATTCGATTCCGGATAAGAGAAGCTAAGTTTATCTTAGTTAAACTTATCAAAGTGGAGGTTTCGGTTATTCAAGTCTAATCGAATGCCTTAACAAGAAATGCTAGTTAACTAACCTAGTACTTATCTTGTTTAAAATTGAAAGGTCTAAGTTATATGGATAATTAGAACCTGATGAGAATAATAGAGTTATCTTTATTTTGGTCTTATCGAATGAAGCGGTTGAATTTATACAATCGGTTTAGCAAAGGGACTAAGTTGCTTAGTTGATTTTTAGTTTGCTAAACTAAATTGGGAAAATTGCTTCGGGCAATTGTTTCCTTGATAACATATCAAAACGAATTACTTTGTAGTTTCGGTTTTCATATTGGTTATAAAAATGGTGTGTGGAACCCTCGTGCTTAACTCTATAGGTTTGCAAGTCTATTTTTGAGATTTGTAAGATTCTTTTCGTGTTGTCCTTTATTTTTTTCGTTTCTTTGTCATTTTGTGACAAAAGGGGGAGAAATATATGGTCTAAACAAGTGATATTGGTATTGATTTTATATTGATTGGTATCACTAAGGAAAAGAACATATGTGCTGAAACGTTTATCTAACGAAAGAGTGAAAGCATAGACTAAGGGGGAGTAGCATATCACATTAATTGGTATAACAAAGACGTGCGGATTGATGAAATCTACCTATCTCTCCGTTAGGTGGAGTATTAGCTTTGTTATTGTAATGTCAACAACGACATTTAAGGATTGAATGAATGCAGGTTATTGTGTTGTTGAATTCGGGAATCAAGTGTATGTGTAATGAATTCTTGTAATTTGTTTATCCATATGATTGTAAGAGTTTTGTCACTAAAATTGACAAAGGGGGAGATTGTTAGAGCATAGATCGATTGAATCCACCAAGCGTTGGTATGTCAAGTTTGGTTGTCATATTTTAGTGAATCAAAACTTATTTTAAGAGTCGCTTGATTATGTACTAGAGTCAACTTCGTATAGGTTAGCTTGGAAGTATTAGGATATGAGACATTACAAGTATTGCGAAGACTTGAAGAAGTGAAGAAGCTACAACGACAACATCATCCTTCCACTTGAGGTTAGTGATATTTGAATTGAACTGTTTCATTCCCTAACGTATCTTTCAAATCGTTCATATTGAAAAGGAAACTGCGAAGCATGAACATTCTAGATATACATAGTATTAAGGAATACAATATGAAGTTTATTGCTTAACCATTAAACTTTGTAGATAAGACATCGACATAATCGTTTAAATGCTATTGTGATTATGGATGGGTATGAGGTGAGGATTTCATCCTAGGAAACAATGTTTTTACATGTGTTTTAAGGAAGTAAGTTCGTAAACTTGTTTATGAATCGAAAAGGAAATCGTCAGGCGTTATTGGGATTGTTATTCATTGCATATCTTGTGAACATCCAATATGTGTGATTTAGTATAACCGCTCACGACTTGTTTGTGTTCTTGGAAAAACTATTCACAAAGGCCTCACTTATGTATTGGTATGACTTTTATTAGTGAAACCGGTCTTAAGTAATCACCTGAGATGGTATGATCGAGTTTGTGATTTTTTGAACCGAATCTGGGTAAAGGGGAACCGATCCTATGAAGAGGTGTAACACATCACAAAGGGGAATCGATCCTTGTATGAGGTGCAACAAGTTTGTAGCAGAAAGGGGAACCGATCCTATGGACATGTGCAACACGTTTATAGGCAAAGGGAAACTGGTCCTATGGACATGTGCAACACATATAAGTTAGATACCATATATATGTGGGGAACCGATCCTAGTACCTAGTCAACAGAATTTTAGAAAACTAGTGTGACTATGCACAATACTCACATGGAGGTAGAAGCGAAACTTATTTTGGTAGAACCGTTAAACCCATGATTTGTGATTGAGTATTTCTTAATCAATCGCGTAGTTCTTGAAAGTCAGATGAACCAAATCTAAACTTGTTTGGAAGTGTGGAAAATCGGTTTCAAGGTTGTAAGTATGAAAGAGGACTTACAAACAAAGGATGTCGGCATACTTTGAACATGTACAGTAATGTTTATATTTTATTGTTCAAAGTTATTCCTTAATAGCTACAGGAACAAAATCCCAGGATCGAAATATAAATAAGTTAAGAATATTTTAATTAAGGTTTTTAATTTTATTTTAGGAAAATAAGAATTAGTAATTTTTATTTACTAGTTGAGATTTTCCAAAGTGATTTTCGATCATTATTTTGGACAGAGCATTTCCAGGAATTATGAAAACCGAATTTGGAATATATTGAATATCTTTGAGAATATTTTCGGTTTTGGAAATTCCTTGGTGTCCAAACTTCCTTGTCTATAAATACTTGAAGTTTGCATTTCTAGAAAACTAATCCTTCGTGACAGCAAACTTCCTCGGTTGTGTTGTTACTGGTGAAGCCGCCTATTCAGAGAGGATAGTAACCTAATTAGGAGAAATCTCTTACGGTCGCTCAGTTTAAAGTCTTCTTTGGGATTGAGAAGCTCTACGAGTACCGTTGGTGGGAAACTAGATAATTGCGGTTTATCTTGTGTTTTCGATTGATTTGATTGACTAACGGTGGTTGAACTTTGATATAAGATTCACTCAAACTAGATCGAAGTTTCGACAGGGATCTTTAGACTGTTGTTAGTGCTAAAGACGATCTTGTGATTATCCATTGTTAACAGACTCCTTTTTGTGCGTGATTGATCATAAGAGATTTAAGTTGTTGTGTGCAGGTATTTATTGACGATCTAAGAAGATTTGAAGACAAAGAAGATATTGAAGATTTCTGATTTGGGGTTCATAATCTTTGGTGTGCACAATACTTGTTTCGGTATAAGAGGATCCAACTATAATCAGTTTATCCTTGTGGTAGATTGGATTGATTAGTTGTGTAGATCGGCATCAATACAATTCTTTGTGATTAAAAGTATTGATTGCAAAATCTTAACAATTACCTTTGGTGATTGAACATAAGATAGATCTAAGAACCTCACGAAGGAGTTTATGTTAACATAAACAGAAGAGCGTTTGTCCGACTCACATCACTTGGTTGAATAGAGTTGATACCAAACAGATTTGTTGTTCCTTTACTGTTTGGAATACGAACCAAAGGAATTTTTCCAAGTACGTGACTTATTCATAAGTTGGAGGCGTGGGAATATGGACGGAACTAGGTGAACTATAGGTTTAGTTACTTGGTCTCAACTATACGAAGTTAGGTTTAATTTTGTGTAGCGGCTTAATCCTGAGAGTATTCAATTCTGGACAAGGTCCCGGGGTTTTCTGCATTTGCGGTTTCCTCATTAACAAAATCTTGCTGTGTCATTTACTTTATATTTCCGCATTGTAATTGTTTTATTATAACTAAAGTAAATTACACAAACGTTAGTTCCTATGTACTTGATAAGCAATCCTATTGTGTTTGGTTAAGTCCGAACCTTTTTATCAAGTAAAAATACATTATTGACACTTGAAGAGATCAAATACTATATAAGTAAAAGTTTATTGTGATGAATACTCATTATAATCTCTTAGTACACAAACTGATGTTTGTGTACCAGTTCACATACTCTGCTAGGGCTTAGAGTGAAAGCCATCTATAAAAGAATAAAGGATTCCTATTTGTTTAAGAAAACTCTTGTGTTGACCTAACAAATAATTGAGTCATATTCTTCTAAAGAGATGGAAAGCTCAAAAACACCTCATGAAACCATTAATCTTGATGATGAAGATGTTAAAGAAGAAAGAAGTGTGTTTCAAGGATCTCTATTGAAAAGGATGACTGGGAGAAAAGAACAAAACTCCTGGGTTGCATAGTCCATCAAGGATCTGTCTCATTCTCAGAATGACTCAAAGCTCGAGATTGTAAATCTACAGTAGCAAATAAATCATCTTATTGATAGTCAAACCAAAATCCTTGAAAAGCAAAAAGTCCTGATTACACAAGTTATTTTCAACGATTTTCATCTTGCATGTTTTTAGATTTATTTATTTAAAATCTAGAGTTTTTGGAAGATGAACTTGCAGTATGTGAAAATGCAGGGTCTAACAACCTCACCCAATATTTCGATTAGCAATCTGTATGGACTAACTCTAATATACTTTTAAGAGAATCAACTAGACAGTCAGACTCAATCTTAATAAAAAGTATATCAAGGAGTTAATATCTCGATCTCTTGATTTAATCTTTACTCAAGCAAATAAAAATCTGCGAGTCTTTATTAAATACAAGAGATATAAACTTGGATGGTACCAAAGACCAATATCCAAGGATCAATCAATTTCCAATCAACAACCAAAGGTTGGATTTCACAATTGATCGATACAACGCACAAACTGTGATATTTCAATTAGATAACAAAATATAATGCGGAATAAAAATAACACAGACACCATAAGTTTTGTTAACGAGGAAACCGCAAATGCAGAAAAACCCCGGGACCTAGTCCAGATTGAACACCACACTGTATTAAGCTGCTACAGACATTAGCCTACTACAAACTAACTTCCGTCTGGACTGCAGTTTAATCCCAATCAATCTCACACTGATTCAAGGTACAGTTGCGCTCCTTACGTCTCTGATCCCAGCAGGATGCTACGCACTTGATTCCCTTAGCTGATCTCACCCACAACCAAGAGTTGCTACGACCCAAAGTCAAAGACTTTAATAAATAAATCTGTATCACACAGAAAAGTCTACGGTAATAGATAAATCTGTCTCCCACAGATAAACCTACGAGTTTTGTTCCGTCTTTCGATACAATCAAGGTTAAAGGAGAATCGACTCTAGCTAAACCAACTAGTATCACACAGGAGGTGTGGGGATTAGTTTTTCCAGTTGCTAGAGTTCTCCTTTATATAGTTTTCAAATCAGGGTTTGGAATCAATGTTAGCTTAGTAACAAAGCATTCAATATTCACCATTAGATGAAAACCTGATTAGATACAAGCTAATATCTTCAACCGTTAGATCGAAACTTAGCTTGTCATACAAAAATGAAATGTATTTCATTTAGGTTTGAGTAAATGTACCTAAACATGTACACTTAGTCGGTTCAAAAATAGTTAACCAATTGTTATCCATATAAGCACTTCCATATTAACCGTATTCATCTTCTTCATAACTAGTTAAAATGACTTCAAAAGAACTAGTTGAAGAGTTGTTCAATTGCTTAGGTATTTATACATAGACACAATTGAAACAAAATCGGTTTGATTCATTTGAATCAATTGATGAACAATATAGCCACGGTTTGCAAAGATTGCATTCCTTATAATTTATTGTTTAAGTTCATGAACTACCGATTTAAAAAAATAACCAGCTTGGATACGCGTACGGGTATGCATACCTTAGCAAACGGATTGAGTTGGTTTTGGTTTCCAAACTCAGCAGAATTTTTCGGGTATAAAAGTTCCGCCAGTATGCGTACGGGTACGCGTACCCAAGGTGACTGGTTTACTAGTTTGTAAACTACAAACTCAACAGAATTTTCCGGGTGGAAAATGTTAGAGCATTGCTCGGTCGAACTCGCATGCGTTGCTATCTCAAGCATGTTTGTCGATATTAGTGATCAAAACTATAAGTCTTGTTTACTAGCCTATCAGAGCTAAGGTCTTGGATTAGGATAGAAAGTGTAGTTGAGCTCAAGACTCCATGGAAATCATCATACAAGACGAAGGACTTCTCAAGGAACTGGTGGATCTTCATCGACTAAAAGTTATGTGCAGACTTGAACTATCTGTCACCGAAAAGTATATTTACTCTATCTCCTACTCTTGAGACAAAAGTCGTATTGATATATAGACTTTCATTATACACATTTGCTATTTCGAGACGAGTTTATCTCGCCTATCTATTTCTCGAAATATGTGTTGGTAAGCTTTCGCTTTAGTCGAATTCATCTTTACCAAGTGACGAAAGTCATGTTATGTTTCAATCACTTTGAAAATTTCTCTGACGAAAAATGGTCTGTGAATAACGGCTATATAACGTTCTCTGAGAATGTTTCAATGATTGAAATGAGAGTTTAGAGATATAAGCATTATTGTGGAAACACATATATGTATAAGTCCTTATTCCTTGAACCAAAGTTTGCGAACTTTGTTGATCAAGAGAAATTGAAGTGGCGCGAACTCAGTTTGCGAACTTGCGGAACTTCTCGGCCCGAGATTTTCTGCTGGAGTTTGTGTACTCCTTCCATGAGCTTAAGTCCGCGAACCCAGTCCGCGAACTTGAGTAGGTTATATCTAAAGTCGTTTGTTCTTGAAATAATATTTAAATAAACTAAGGAATGCTTTTGCAAACCGTGGCTATAAAGTTCATGAACTGATTCGAGTGAATCAAACCGATTTTGCTTCAATTGTTTCTTGTGTAGTTACATAAGATTTTCTTACAATTGAACAACTCTCTAACTAGTTCTTTTGAGTCATTTGAACTAGTTATGGTGAAGAAGAATAAGGTTGATATGAGAGTAATCATATGGCTAACCATTTGTTGACTTGTTGAACCAACAAATGTTAATGTTTGTGTACGGTTCATAAACCCAAAATTGGACATTTCATTTGTGTGTACAAGCTGAGTTTTCGATCTAACGGTTGAGAAATATTAGCTTGAATATAATTAGGTTTTCATCTAACGGTGAATATTGAATGCTTTGTTACTAAGCTAACATTGATTGCAAACCCTGATTTGAAAGTGTATATAAGGGATAACTCTAGCAACTGGGAAACCTAATCCCCACACATTCTGTGTGATACTAGTTGTGCTAAGCTAGAGTCGATTCTCCTTTAACCTTTGGTTTCTTCTTCTAAACCAGGTTAAAGACTTAAAGACTTCATTGGGATTGTGAAGCCAGACCGATACTACTTTTCTTGTAGTTGTGTGATCTGATCTTGTTGTTTCTATCGTTACGAGTGTAGTTGCAGGAAATCCTACGCTACACCCCTCTCAAGATTTCATTAACATTCAACTCATTTCTAGATTAACAATCTTAATTTTATTGATGAATCTTTAAACAATATTACAAGAAAAGATAAAGGAATCAAGAATAACCTCTGCTCTAATTTTTCTCGCTCCCATTTACTTGCTTCTCACTCAAAAAATATCTCTCTTTTTCCTTTACAACCGAACGGCTATCTATAGGGAATTACATAGTGGGTGACAGCTAATCTGTCCTTTATTTTCGTATATGACTTGAGACATTCTCGCAACCTTACAAATGTTAATCTCACAAACTCCCTAATTTTTGCAGGACCATCACATTTTTCTCATGATTTAGCTGACGTCATTTATTATGTTATTTCTGAAGTTGTTCTGCGAAACTGTTATGTTGTGTTGTAAATAATTTCGTTGAGGCCTTATTGTTGCGAGATTCTGATCCTACATCTTGCCTCTTCTCATATCTTCTCTGCAAAGTAGAGAACGATGTGAGAAATGCCGCAGCTGTCCATCTCTTCATATTCTGCATTTATCACACGTATCTTTTCTTCCATCTATTTCTTGACACGTCTTCTGTAACCGCTGCTTTTCAACCGCTCACGTCTTTTCTCATTAATAGTGTTTATTTGTTCGAGTAAAAAATCTTCTCTATATATAATCTTCTTACTCTCCCTTTTCTTCTTTTTTACTCTCTTTTTCATCTTCTCTGCAACTTCATCATTTTCTCTGTAAATTCCTCTGCTGTAATTTTTCTTCTATCTTCCTTCTTCAATCTTCTTAATTCTTCGTCCATTCCCATACTCTATATTTAGATATGCCTCCAAGTGGTCAAAAACATGAGAAAACCTTAAAGGATGTTCAAAAAGATCTTGCCGAGAAAGGTTTCACACTTTCTACCATTCCTGGTGAGAGTGCCAAGTCAATTCTTTCTATCAAACTTTTCTCTGATCAACATTGTGATGATCAATCAATCATAGTTTCGCTGGGTCAAATTCTCGCAGGTCTCCCATTCCTCTTTATGACCCAGATATTCTCTGTTCTATGATTCTCGCTCACTCGGGATTTTCGCGAGTATCTTCCAATTGAGTGGGGATTGATCCGTCTATGCTGGAGTTCGCTAACCGTGGTGCTGGTAAAGGATCTCTTACTCTAAAGAACTTAGGGATCCTAAATTCGCAGACTTGGAGATAATCGCTGAAAATACACAGTAGCGAGTTTCTTTGAAATTATGAATTGATCTCCATGAAGAAGAGAATACTCGTGGGGTATTCGTTTAAAAGGAAAGATAATATTGATGAAGATAAAATGCTCATGCATGACATTGATTGGCATTCTGGTAAGAACACAACCCCTCTCCAATCCAAAGATGATAAATGGTGCGTTTTTCCCTTGATGCTGAAAGGACCTTACATTGCTGGGTCAAATGTTCTTCCTGAGAATCTCGCTACTTATCAACCTTGGGTATTCTCTTGGCCCGAGAAGAAAAAGAGGTATGTTTCTTCTAGTTTCGCCCACTTTACATTTCTTTATTTATCTTTATTCTTTTGTTCGCTGATTCTTGCGACATTCTACAGATCCAGAAACTGAAAGATAGCTACCGCAGGACTGGGAAGGCTAATACCTTGTTAGCTCTTCGCTCATACACAGATGAGGTAAGAAATATTCTCTTATGATTTTAAACAATATATTGTTGCCTCTATTTCTTATTTCTATCTTGTGTGAAGGTTATCGCTGAAATAGAAGAGCCTGCCATGTTGCGAAGACTGGTGATAAAGGCAAAGGTGCTCTTCGCAGGGAAAAACCAACTGCTCCTCCTTCAAAGAAGAGAAAAATCCGTTCTTCCTCTCCTTCAAATACTCCTTCTCATGAAAATCCGAGAGTGATGAGGATGATGAGGATAATGATGACCCTGCTACAAATGAAGATTCTCCATCTGAATCTTCTATGGCTAAGCTCTCTGGCTCTTCTTTCTATTCTTGGCAAGGAATGGGAGATAGTCAACTCGCTAATACCTGCAAAGCTCTCGCCACGATTTGCGATGTTCCTTTATTGGATGGTGATAGTTCTCTTCGCGGAGTTTCTAGATCGGTGACTCCCAACTTCCTGCATTCTCTTAATAGTCTGGTATGCTTTCGTCTTTTTACTTCTTTTATTGTAACTCAAAATCTCTTTTATTTTAACATTTCTTGTATTTTCTCGCAGGCTGGAAAAGCTTCTTTCGTGTTGCCTCAGATCTGGAGAGACGCGAAATTCTTGAAAAGAAGAATCTTCAATTTCGTACAAAAATGAGAACTGGAAACTGAAGCTAAGGGTCTTCGTGAGAAGAACGAACAATTAGAAGCTGAAGTCAAAGATCTTCGCGAGAAGAACAAACAACTAGAAATTGATTCTTCTTCGCACAAGAAAAAATTCTAGTCTTCAGCAAGCTAATAATCAACTCTATGGTATGTTACTTTTTCTCCTTTCCCTTCATTCATTCATCCTGTTGTTTTCTTATTTGATTGATCCTTTTTGCAGACATTTATGGTCTTTCTGATGAAGCTACATTCTTCGTTCATTTCCTAATGCCTTGGATAATGACACCTTCTTGAGCATCTTAATAAATCTTTAAATAGTTTCTCAATGATAAAATTTCATCTCTCTTTGAATGAACTGAGATCCAAATTTCGCCTCTTAGAGATTGACCATAGATCTAGTTTAGGCTTAGCCAACCAATTTAAGCGTTTTTTTCTTAATTCTAAAGAGAAATCAATGAGCTAAGAACCAAAATTAGCGGTCTCATAGATGATAAGGATCGCATTCTAATCAAGGTGCTGAGACTTTGGCGAAATTCCAAGAAATCTTCTTGAAGTTCAACTTGAACGGATGAAGCTAACCGCCAAAATGTCGTGCTTAACGAGAGAGAAAACCAAATTCGTTCTCGTCTCCTTATAAATAATGAGGATGAATTCGCTTGGGCTGCGAAAATCTTAGACGCCAGAAAAGATTTAGGTGTAAATGTTAGTCTCCAAGTTGAGCATACAGCCTTGATTAGAGATATGATTTCTGACAGAGAAGGTTATTAACTGTTCTTCTTCACTAATCTTTTGTTTCTTATGAATTTTCATCAAGTTATTAATTGATTGCCTTTTGCTCGCAGGTTCTGAAAGTAGATATCGCGAAAGAATTGAAGAACTTGAAGCTGAAAAAGGGAACTCACAAAGAGTCTTTCTTCTCGCAACGACAAATATTCTAGATTAAAGAATCAAATCAAGATCACTGTTGCGAATTTAAGAACGACGCTCTGCATTTTCGCAATCAAACTATTCAAATGGTTTGTGATGACCATAGTATTCCTCATTCTGATTATCCTTGTCTCTTGGAGGAGATCCCAAAGAACATTCCTAGTCTGGCTATCTCTGATAGCGAAGCTGATGATGAAGAATCTGATGGTGATGAAGGTTCTGATGGAGATAAAGGTTCTGATGCAGACGAAGAAGAGAACAAGTCTGATGAAGATGATGAAGGATCGACTAAGAAGTAGTCTTTGTTTCTTTCTTTGATCTTCTGTAATACTTGTACATTTATTCCTTCTTTTTGTATATTTGCGAATTCTTTTGGTTCCCCATATTCCTCAATATATGAGGTTCTTTCATTTTGACCTGCATTCATTAAAACAATTCTTCCTTACAATACGGTTAATCAACATAATCATTAATTTTTGAATTTTTGCGTAAATATATCATGTGGAAACAAATAATATTTTCTAATTTCATTCATTCCCATACTTGCCTCTGATATTTGTATCCAAATGAGAGATTTTGCAGATTTCTCTTATTTTGTGCCTCAGCTTCGCAGTTGTTTCAGTATAATTTTGCAATCATATGCGAAGTGAATTTTGATTCTTTTCAAAATTTCATTTTTGTGTGGTCTTATTTTTCCTTCCTAGTTAAAGGTCTTATCATGCCACCCCTTGTCATTGCGACAAAATCATGCAAAAACCCATTGATCTTGCCTTAACTTTTTCTTTTGTATTATTGCCTCTTCAGGAATGTTGCGACAATACGACAGGCCTAAATATTCTTGCGAAAATAAAGCCCCATGACATTTCCGTCTTGCGACGAAATCGCATGACGTCTTCGTACTTTCATGTGAAAACCCATTGATATCGTCTTATCTTTTTCTTTTGTATTATTGCCTCTTCAGGATTGTCGCACAAATATGACAAGTCTTAATACCCTTGCGAGTAAAAAGCCTCATGACATTTGCGTCTTAAGACACTTATCAGCTCCCTAATGGAGGGTGCCGCCCTTATCTTCCCCCTGGTTGCCCCTTCAAGAAGGCGTACCTCTACCATACAAGGTTGGATCCTCCCATCCGGTCTTAAAAACTACCAATTGTTTTCGCAGCCTCTTATCCATTTTACCTATAGGGCTTCTGGTTACGAGACTGCACCCTAAGTGGGGTTTTCTTCGGGCCGAGTGCAGTATAAGCCAAGACTTGTCAAGAATGGCAAGGTACGCTCCAGACGCCCCTGGCACTCTTGACTCAACCGTGTACCTCGGCGCCTTGGTCAGATTCTGCACTCCTTGGGAGAGTCCTTATTACCTTAGTCGCCCAACCTAAGTCATATGCTTAAGCTGAGAATCCAAGGTGCCTCTCCTGGATGGGCTTTATTGACCCCAAATCTCCATGACTCAGGTTCCGGGGGTGGTGTAGTCATTCCCTGAGCCATGCAACAAGTACCCCCTTATATGACGTACTTTAGGTCTTACATTTGCCTCTTGCGAAATTGTATTCGCGAACTAGGGTGTACGCCATAAAGGTTCGCCCCTTTCTCTTTTGTCATTGTTTTCTGATTGTCTATTGTAGAATTCATTATCTCTGCGAGATTCTCGCACATCATCACATCGTATTTGCACTTCTCAATCTCTTTTTTATCATTTAGTAAAATGTACTTTTGAGAATTTTATTTGTTGCGAGAGTGTCGCAACAAATCAATCATTCATACACTTCTTATTTTTATTACCTTTGCCATTCTCCGCTTCTTTGTTATTTTTTTCTATTGCTTCCTTGGTAGTGGTATGTTCACCATTTCTTATTCTGAGCTAGCATTAGTTTCGCAACATTTTTTCTTCTTTTCGTTCGATTGCATCCACCATCAATCTCTCACTTCTTTGTGTCTCTTTGATTTTGCGTCACCAACTTTCCTTCTTGTTTGTTCTTCCTTCGCAGGATTCTACCTCAGTTTCGTAACATTTCTTTCCTTCAACCAAATCTCCTTTTATGATTCCTACACCGCTGGGGTGAGGGAATTTGATGCATTGGTGGAAAGTTGAAGCTACACCTAGAATCCCATGTAGCCAAGGTCGACCAATTAATGCATTGTAGGGTGACTCTACGTCAACAACACAGAACAGGATTTCAGAAGATATTCCCTTCAATGGAATTCGCATAGTAACCTCCCCTTTAGGCTTGTTGGCAGTACCATTAAAACCATATATCTTATATGTTGATGGTATAAGATCATCATCTCTTCCTCCCATAGTTTTATAAGTATGATAAAATAAGATGTTCACGGAGCTTCCAATATCGATTAGAATTCTATTAATTTCCCATGCGTCTTCATCTTCATCATTTTCATCTTCTTTCGGTTTTGGATTAATTTCTAATTTTACCATTAATGGATTGTCATGTACCTTTCCACCTTCAGGGACTTCTTCTGCGGTAAAAGAAATAGTCTGTTTCTGTCATTCCTCTAGCGGCGAGATTTTCGCAATATTCATAATTTCTCTTCCATCATTGTCTCTTGCGAACACTCTACTTAAAACATTGTCATGAAAATCTTCAATTGTCTTGTATGAATGTACGATAGAGTGACAGAATAGATTCTTTGCTTTTGCACCAACTTCTACGAAGAATGTTTCCTTTTCTTTTACCGTGTTTACTCTGTGATGCTCTAGTGGTGGCGGCGGCAATGGTTGAGATTGTGGATGCCCTACCAGAAAGTGTTTTAGCTTTCCTTGATCTATCATTCTCAGAATAATTATCTTTACATTTCTGCAATCATTTGTAGTATGTCCATGAAAATGATGATAAGAACAGAACTCATGACTTCTGCGGCTTTGAGGTGGTTCCGTTCCCATATTCCATGGTGTTGGTATATTCTCCATCAAAATTATAGCTTCCCATATTTTCTCCACACTTGCATTCAGAGGTGGCATTTTGATTTCTTCCCATACTACCTTGTGACCTCCTTGTCCTCTATTATAATTTTGTCTTTGACCTCCATAAGTTTCTTGCGGCTGATCAAGTCTTTGAATCTTATTATTTCCACCACGATTGTAGAAATTTCTTTCTCTTTCATACTCTTCTTGATCTCGGCTTCCCATAGACACCAGTTTCTGTTGATTGTTGTTGCCCGTAACCTTTTCTTGTTGTACTTGCGAAGTGCTCGCCACTGTGTTTATTAGTTTAGGTAATAAGCTTGCATTCGCTGCTTGTGAATTGGTGTTCGCAACTGGGTATGATTCCATTTCATTTTGCCTTTCCTCTAGAGCAATATATTCTTCCTGAAGTTCTCGCAGTTCGGTCATTGTGATGGTGTTCTTGACTCTAAAAATTTGGACATATAATAGATTGGTTGCGAACATAGCATTGATAAATGACAAGATAAGATATCTCTCATCCACACGGCCAGCCATATCACTACACATAGTCCTCCACCTTTTGGTCAGATGCTTCAGACTTTCTCCAATCCTTTGTTTTAATCCAAACACATCTTCAATACCAGGTCGCGAAGAATTATTACTTATATATGCCCCCAAGAATGTGGTCTGCAAATGATTGAAAGATGTTATTGTATTTTTTGGTAGACCTTCGAACCATTTTAACGCCTCTCCTGTTAGACTGGATGCAAAATACTTGCACAATACGACATCATGATTTTCCCACTGTAACATGCATCTCACATAGGCTTTAATGTGTTGAATTGCACAAGTTGTTCCATCAAAGATGTTGGTTAATGCGGGCAAATTGCATTTCGGAGGTATTCCTCCTAGCTGTACTTCTCTTGTAAATGGAGTTTTCGCAGCTTCTTCTATAGCTTCATCTAATTGTCTTCTGCCTACTTCTCCTCTATTATTTAGCATTCCTCTCATTTCTTCCAATTCTTTTAAGATTTGTTCATTTATGCCAGAATTTTGATCCATTGGTCTTTTTAATTTCGCATCCCTTCTTCTGCGTTCATGTCTTTCTTCTCTCGCGAAATTTTGCATTTCTTCTTCATCATCCTCATCTCGTATTCTCCTGCGATTCTCTTCCTCATCTCTATCTTGAATTCGCATATGATGATGTCTTTCATTTTCCCCTCCATGATTTTGTTTATTTCTTATCAATTCCATTCGTTGTCTTTCAGCCATTCTCTGTATTCTATCATACTCTTCATTGAGATTACCGTTATTCCGATTTTGTGTACGCCTTCTTTCTCGATTGTCGTGATTGTTCTGGCGAATTGTCTTCTGAAGTTCTTGTTCTTCCATTTCCACTCTCAATCTTTCACGTTCGCAAATTAGACGTGCTTGTTCAGCATAATGTCTTTCAATTTCTTCTTCAATCGTTTGTTGATTTCTTTGAGCTCCTCTCTCATGTAAAATTCTCCTTCCTTCCTCTCGATTCTCTTTGCCATCTTGATTATTTCGTCCCTGGCGTTGTTCATTCTCTTGATTTCTATCATTTTTCCTAGCATCAAAAATTTCATTTTGTGGAACGTAACGATCATCAGTCCTTTCTCTATATTCGCGATGTTCTTCATTAGGATTTGGTATTTTTTCTCGAATATTATTTTCAGCATTAATTGTGGGTGAGTTTCGCCTCATCTCTCTTCTAGTCGATCTTGAATATGATCTTGTAGAACTTCTCGATCTTCTACTCTGTAGTCTCATATTTTCCATCCTCAATTCATGATTTTGCCTTGTTAGATTTGCACGTTCTTCCGCCTCAGCTCTTCTTTCTTCATGTATTCTTTGTCTCAGCGTTTCTAACGCTCCAATTTCCTCATCTCCATAACGGTGAATAAGGATTGCTTTGTAACTAAGGAAAAACCCTGATTTGAGGGTTATATAAAGGAGACATCTAGCATTGTGCAAAACTAATCCCCACACGTTTGTGTGCTACTAGTGCGCCTGCTAGAGTCGATCTCCATTAACCTTTGATTTTCTTATCTAAAATCAGATTAACGACTTAAAGACTTCATTGGGATTGTGAAGCCAAATCGATACTACTTTATCGTAGTTGTGTGATCTGATCTTGCATCTTCTATCGTACGAGTACAATCGATTGATTGGCTTGAGATCGTGAGAGTTCTCCGATAGGAAAGATAAAGAAGTCACAAACATCTTCGTCTCACTGTTTGTGATTCCTCGACAATCCGCTTGTGTAGTCAGGAAGGATTGTAGAGAGGTGATTGATTAATCCAGGCTGTTATTCGGGAATATAATACCGGATTATCAATTGGTTCCTGTTACCTTGATTTAATATCTAAAGACGGAACAAAACCTAGGGTTTATTTGTGGGAGACAGATTTATCCTCTTATAGACTTTTTTGTGTGAGACAGATCTGTTTATCATCAAGTCTGTGATTTTGGGTTACAACAACTCTTGGTTGTGGGTGAGATCAGCTAAGGGAATCAAGTGCGCAGTATCCTGCTAGGATCAGAGGCGTAGGAGTACAACTGTACCTTGGATCGGTGGAGACTGATTGGGGTTCAACTATAGTCCAGTCCGAAGTTAGTTTGCAGTAGGCTAGTGTCTGTAGCGGCTTAATACAGTGTGTATTCAATCTGGACTAGGTCCCGGGGTTTTTCTGCATTTGCAGTTTCCTCGTTAACAAAATTTCTGGTGTCTGTGTTATTTCTTTTCCGCATTATATTTTATATAATTGAAATAATACAGGATGTGCGTTCGTGATCATCAATTGGAAATCCAACCTTTGGTTGTTGATTGATATTGATTGATCCTTGGACATTGGTCTTTGGTACCGTCCAAGTATTCCTTGTATTTGATAAAGACTCGCTATTGTTTTTAGATTGAGTAAAAATCAAATCAAGAGAGAGATATTAACTCCTTGAGATACTTTTTCTAGATTGAGTCTGACTGTCTAGTTGATTCTCTAGCAAAGCATTTCGGAGTTAGTCCATACAGATTGCTAAGCGAAATATTGGGTGGTGTTGTTATACCCCCGCCTTTTCACCATGAACATAGAGTCTCTAAGGTCAAAAGGATCAAGGATATCAGTG
Organism: Papaver somniferum; assembly: GCF_003573695.1. Lineage (NCBI taxonomy): Eukaryota > Viridiplantae > Streptophyta > Magnoliopsida > Ranunculales > Papaveraceae > Papaver > Papaver somniferum. The sequence goes on from NC_039367.1 coordinate 90,325,093, forward strand.
ATACCTTTTATGATGGAGCTTTTCAAAGTAATAATCTTTATTGGTTTCAAATATTGCAAATAATGTTATGGGATATGTGTGTTTACGTCCGTGAACTATGATTCTCCCATATTGATGCGTGTCGTGAGTGCAATCAAATTAAATCACTTATTTCCACACAATTAACTGGTAATATAATGGAAGCAAGGATCGTTCCTACGAAGAGCAGGGAGTTTAGTTGTCAAAAAGGTCACAAATTGGGGTTTTGGTTATTAGATTTCAAAGTAAATAAACAAAGAAATTGAAAGATTAAATTGTAAGCAATAGAGAGAGAGTTGATCGAGGAATCCTTCTTCGTTACTAAACCTTCATCAAGTTATTATATCAATCCATTTATCCTTAGTGCAGATTATCACCAACCGTAGAAAAGCAGCTAGATCAGTGATATCCCCTAAATCCCTTAAGTCATTGGACACAGAAGTTCTCGACTACCAGAATTTATTCAACTGAGCCACCAAGTAGTAGATCACTTAAGGTGTAACCCAACCGAATGCTTTAAGCTTTATGAATTTATAGGTTGATCCTACTAGTTAGACTCTTAAATCAAGGTCCACTTTTTAATGTTGTTTATACACACAATTGCTCCACAGAATCCCTCTGCAAGGACTTGTGTTCTCTACTTGTGTACGAACTATTCGACGATTACTTATCTCCTAACTCAATACTAGCATTAGATTAAATCAATAAATCAATTCAGTTGGCCACCTAAACAGTCTACCAATTAATCATAAACATTCATAATCATATAAACAAACGATAATCATATGAAGAACTTCAAAATAGATTAATATAATAACTCAAATCTTGTCTAGAACTTAGAATTCATCCTCAATCAATTATGGGTTTAGTTACTCATGGATGTAGGAACATACATGTTAAACATATAAGAAAAGTAAAGAGATATCGTTACGATGGATGAGAACCGCTCTGAAACCCTAGCTTTTGCCTCCGTTGTTGTTTCTTCCTCTCCAAGCTTGCAAAGTTGTGTAAAAATATCCCCCCTTAATATTTTTAGGCTCTCCTTATATAGTACCCACGAAATATAGGGTTTAGAATCCGTTCGGGACCGGGTTTTGCACGTTTTAGAGGTCAAAAGTCGCACCTTCAGCACCTGGATACAGTTGGTTTTTTTTATGTTTTCCTACCGTAATGTCCCCTGAGTTTACGTACGGTTGGGAATTTTGAGTTTCCAAACCGTAAGTCCGTCTGTGATTGCGTACGGTGGGGTTTTCCAACCGTATGTACTTCTGAATCTCCTCATTTACATTCCTTCACCATTTTGGCCATAACTTCTTCATCCGGCGTCCGATTAAGCTCATTATTTTTGCACTCTTTTTGTCTCGTCGTCCTCTACAAGATGGTGTCTTCAAATCCTTCAAATCTTCTCATTGTTTTCTACGGTTTGGTTGAGAATGCTTTCCAAACCGTAACCTTCCTGGATTTGCATACGACTTGCTTTCCCCGCCGTAACTCTGACTCTGAAAATTCGTTGCGAACCTGATTCATCTACGGTTAGGTTGATATGATTTCCCAACCGTAACTCTGACAGAAAATATGCTCTTCTTCCCAGGCATACAGTGTGATTTTGTAGCACTTCCCTACCGTAAGTGACGCTGAGTTTGCGTACGGTTGGGTTTCCCCACCGTATATACTTCCATAACTTGGTCCTTTCTTCTTTTTATATCTTACAACCCCGATTCCATTGGTTTTGGATGACTCACCTAAAGAAACAAATAAAACACAAAACAAGAGTAATACAAGGATAATATGCAAGAAATATAGCTAAAACAAGTATCGAATGGACACTAAAATCATGTAAATTAAGCACTTATCGAATTCCCCCACACTTAGCTTTTGCTAGTCCTCAAGCAAACTACCTAAAGTACAACAACTCCATGTCATCGAGGATGCAGATGCACTTAGCAAATGCAACATGCCTTTAAACCCCTAGGTGTCCCTAGTGGACGAGTTATAGTCTCGTGAGGGCTTACGAGAGGTATACCCACAAAACCTACTCCAACTTAAAAGCGTTCCAGCTTCCCAAGCATCCAAAGAGCTATGAGGACATAGAGTTTCTGCATGCTAGTAATAAGAAGTTAGAAATACCAAAGAACATATTCTCATTCTTAAATGTCGAGTGAGAAATAACCACACCATAATGAGAGAACGCGTGTTTGAGAGCGATCAATAAGCATTTCGCCTCGACTTCTGTCTCACTTAAAAGGATTTTATGATAATCGCACTCAATAAGACGGCTTTTTTATGGGTCTCACATGTGTGTAGGTAGGATTGGAGAAAGAATCCTACACATGTTGAATGGTGGGAAGGAAACCTTCCGAATTATTTCTGGAGACCCCACAAGATCGTGGGAAATAAAAGACTTTTTCTGATGATATCTAAGAAAGGAAGTGAACCATTATTATTAAAAATAGAGGATGAGAGTACTTACCACCTTCACATCTGATTGCAATGATGAAAACACCACTCTCACAACATCCAATAGAAATGTAGTATTCAGCTCGTCTTCTTCATCTTCTTGGTCTTCGTCTTCGGTATTCAACTATTGATGATAAACTCCTGAACTTCATAAAACTTTGACAACTTTAACTCTTTTCCTCTATTCCTTGTTGCTTGAAACTTCCTTATAGATTTTTCTTCCTTCCCCACGGCCTTATTAAATAAATAAAAACAAAATAACAAATTTTTCTCGTCTTTTTTTTTTTGGAAGACAAGAAAAAATAATACAAAAATAAAAATGAAAATGTCCATGGTAAAGTACTTTACCGCTTGATTCTTCACAACTTGTATTGTCTCGTATCATAAACTTCAATGACTCTCATCTTTTGATTTTCTTCGCCTTGTACTTAGTCTTCCACTTTGATATAGAATTTTGCTCTTTGTATTGTAAGTCTTCAACATGTGTTTAAAAATCTACTCCTTGTATGTTGCTTTACTTGGATATGAAATTTCACTCTTACTCGTATTGTTGCTTGTAAACCTCAAACGTGTTCAACTTTCCTTGTAGATTTTGATGTCGCTCCACTTGTTGATGATGATGGTGTTTCTATGGATCTGTTGTTGGCGAGAGAGAGAATGGTGATAACTGCAAATCAAACTACAAGAAGGTGGTTTTCATCTATAGACGTCACCCCTCATGATTGACAAATTAGCACTCAAGAGATGAAAGAGTAGTGCTTCTATTGGTGGGAGGTTGGGTAGCTCACCATTCTACCCGGAATTAACGTACGGTGACACACACTCAAAAGAAAGCTCTTTAGTCAGCTACAAAAAAAATCTGGTATGGTGCCTCAGTTGATATGAAAATAGGTAGTCTCCATTAATGATTGATCAGCAACTCTAATAATGCATTTCTCCCTGATCCTAATTTGCATCACCGGCATGATTAAATCCATTATTTAACACTCTAACAAGCAAGAAATCCAACGTAGTTCCCTAACACTTCCAAGTTCAGTTATGTCGGTCAGAATTCTCTATGTAAACATACCTAGAAGTATGCTAGTGACTCTAAAATCTCTACAAGTTGGAGGTTTTATGCAAAATTTTTGAAAAACTCTATATGCAAAATATCCAAACACTCCCCCACACTTAAACTTTACATTGTCCTCAATGTAATTGACTCGTCCTAAGTAAAATCAAGGTGGGAAATTCTAATATGATATGCTAAACGAAGAAAAATAAATAAGATAAAGATAGAAATACAAAACCGATGGGTTGCCTCCCATTTAACGCTTAGTTTTACGTCCTCAGCCCGACTTAGCATTCTCCAAACTACTCCTCCAGAGGGAGTAAATCACGAAATTCTAGCACATCCATATCTACATACGCAATGCTTTCGTAGTAAGGTTTCAATCTGTGGTTGTTGACCTTCGAAGTTGTCCCATCTCGGAGACTAGTTATATCAACTGCACCATGAGGATAAACATTAGTAACAACATATGGTCCAATCCATCTGGACCTTAGCTTACCAGGAAATAGTTTAAGACGAGAATAAAATAAAAGAACTTTTTGTCCCACAACAAAATTCTTTCGAGAAATCATCTTGTCATGGAAAAGCTTAGTCTTATCTTTGTAAATCCGGGAACTCTCGTAAGCATCATTACGTATCTCCTCAAGCTCATTAAGTTGTAGATTTCTTTGCTTCCCCGCATTGTCATAATCCATGTTGTACATCTTTATCGCCCAATAAGCCTTGTGCTCAAGTTCAACCGGAAGATGACAAGCGTTGACATAAACCAACCGATATGGAGACATACCAATCGGTGTTTTGTATGCCGTTCTACATGCCCAAAGTGCATCGTTGAGTCTATAACTCCAATATTTTCGTGTTGTGTTGACGGTTTTCTCCAAGATGGATTTGATCTCACGATTTGAAATTTCAGCTTGCCCACTAGTTTGTGGGTGATATGGCGTACCGACCTTGTGAGTTATGTTGTACTTCTTGAGAAGAGCATGGAAGGATTTCTTGATGTGCGATCCTCCATCACTGATAACCACTCTTGGTGTACCATGTCTAGAGAAAATATATTCCTTCACAAACTCACAAAAAACTTGAGAATCATTAGTAGGGAGCGCTTTAGCTTCCACCCATTTTGAAACATAATCCACAGCAAGAAGTATATAAAATTTCCCATTCTAATTGACAAAAGTGCCCATAAAATCAATTCCCCACACATCGAAAATTTCTACAACAAGAATAGGTGTGAGTGGCATTTGATCTCGAACACCTAGATTGCCCGTTCATTGACATCTATCACAAGATTTACAAAAAATATATGCATCCTCAAATAAAGTGGGCCAATAAAATCCACTCTCAGGGACTTTGAGAGCGGTACGTTTAGAACCAAAATGACCACCACATACATAAGTATGGCAAAAATTAAGGATGGATTGGAATTCAGAATTAGGTACGCACCTGCGAATTATTTGATCGGAACCATATTTCCAAAAGTAAGGATCATCTCACACATACTGCTTGGCTATCTTCTTAAGCTTAAGCTTTTGAAAATTAGACATTGTACTAGGTACTTGCCTTGTAACCAAGTAGTTCACTATATCTGCGTACCAAGGTGTTGAATCTTCAATTGAGAAAAGTTGTTCGCCTGGAAAACGATCTTGTAAAGGAAGTTCTTCTTCGGAAAGAACAAGTCTACTAAGATGATCCGCAACAGTATTTTCAACACCTCTCTTATCTTTGATTTCATAATCAAACTCTTGCAATAACAATATCCACCGTATAAGTCTCGGCTTAGCTTCTTTCTTCTTAAGTAGGTACCTAAGTGTTGCATGATCGGAATACACAACCAATTTTTCACCCACCAAATATGATCTAAATTTTTCTAGTGCAAACACTATAGCCCACAACTCTTTCTCGGTGGTAGAATAGTTAATTTGAGCATCGTTTAGGGTCCTAGATGCATAATAAATCACATGGGACAGCTTGTCCACTCTTTGACCCAAAACAGCTCCAACCGCGTAGTCACTTGCATCACACATCAATTCAAATGGCAAACTCCAATCCGGTGACTTGATAATTGGCGCAGTTGTCAACAATTCTTTCAATTTGTCAAAGGCTTCTTTACACTCCTTGTTGAAGTCAAAAGCAACCTATTTTTGTAACAATTTGCACATCGACATTGAGATTTTGGAAAAATCTTTGATAAACCTCTTTTAAAAACCTGCATGACCAAGAAACGAGAGAATCTCCCTCACCGAAGTGGGGTATTGTAAGTTTCTTATTAATTCTATCTTCACTTTGTCTACTTCGAGGCCTCGAGAGGACACTATGTGACCTAGCACTATACCATGGTTTACCATAAAGTGGCACTTTTCCCAATTTAAAACAAGATTAGTGTCTATGCATATTTTTTAGCACAAGTTCAAGATTTTGTAAACAAATATCAAATGAGTTTCCATAAACACTAAAGTCGTCCATAAATACCTCAATGATGTTTTCCATGTAATCGGAAAATATACTAACCATACATATCTGAAAAGTGGCAGGCGCATTGCAAAGACCAAACAGCATCCGTCTATAGGCAAACGTACCAAAAGGACAAGCAAAAGTGGTCTTCTCTTGATCCTCCGGTGCAATAACAATCTGATTGTACCCCGAATAATCGTCCAAAAAGCAATAATATGAATGTCTCGCTAACCTCTCTATCATTTGATCAATGAAAGGCAAAGTAAAGTGATCATTTCTTGTTGCGGCATTAAGATTTCGATAGTCTATGCACACTCTCCATTCTGTTTGAACTCTTGTAGGAACAAGTTCATCATCTTGATTTCTAACAACAATGACACCCTATTTCTTAGGCACCACTTGTACCGGACTAACCCATTTGTTGTTAGAAATTGGGTAAATTACCCCCATACTTAGTAATTTGAGGATCTATTTCTTCACGACCTCCATCATTGGGGGGTTAAGCCTACGTTGAGCATCACGTACCGGCTTGCTACCGTCTTCCATAAGGATTCTATGCATGCACATTGATGGACTAATGCCTTTTATGTCAGCAATAGTCCAACCAATGGCCGTTTTGTGCTCTTTCAGAACCCGAAATAGACGTTCTTCTTGTATGGCAGTGAGATTCTTTGCAATAATCACCGTAAGCTCCTATTTGTCACCCAAGTAAGCATACTTTAAGTGGTCGGGAAGATGCTTCAATTCTAGCTTAGGTGCCTGCACAATAGAAGGTAAAGGAACCTCAATAGTCACGGGTAAAGAAATATAAGAGATATTACCCGTTTTAGCTTCTTGTAATGTTGTTAAAGAACCATACATCTCCACTAGCTCTTTGACTAAGTCGACGTCCAAATTTGGCTGCCCATGAACGTCCAAATCAATGCTATTTCGCAACACAACTTCAAGTTCATCTTCATTGCTCAAATCAAACATTTGTTGTGCTAACGAATCAATAACATCAATATAGAAAGCGGAGTGCACATCACTAGGATAACGCATAGCCTCAAATATGTTGAAGTGAATGATCTCCTTATCAAATTCCATAGTGAGTGTACCATTATCCACATCAATCTTCGTCTTTGCAGTTTCCATAAACGGTCTCCCAAGAAGTAACGAAGTAGATGAACAATTATCTCCATTTTGCATATCCACAATGTAGAAATCAACCGGAAAGATTAACTGATTCACTTGAACTAACACGTCCTCCACGACTCCCTTCGAATATATATTGGACTTGTTTGCCAATTTAATAGTAATCTTTGCCTCTTTCAAAGGTCCAAGATTCAAAGAATCATAAACATCGGCTGACATAACACTTATGGATGCTCCCAAATCAAGCAAAGCACGCTAAATCGTCGGTTACCAACAGCAATTGGCACTGTGAAGCCACCTGGACCTTCACACTTTGCAGGCATCTTCTTTAGTAATATAGTTGTAGCACTTTCGCCAACCTGAGTAATTTGGTTAGCAATCAACTTATCCTTCCTTGTACACAAATCCTTCAAAACCTTGGCATACCTGGGTACGGTTCTGATGGCCTCAATAAATGGAATGTTGATGTGTATCTTGCTGAAAATATCCATGATCTCCTTGTCTTGAGCTTGATTCTTCGACTTGTCAAAACGACTAGGGAAAGTAGGTGGTGTGGTAAAGGTTGGAACCGTGTCCTTAGGTTGGTCGTTTGAGGTTGGCTTTTCCTTTGGGACGGTTTCCTCCTCTATTTCCTTTTCGATGTCGTTACTAACCTCTTTTTGTTGATGTGGCTCGTCAGTTTGTCTCCCACTTCTTAGAGTTACTGCATTAACGTGCTCTCTTGGGTTCACAAAAGGTTGTGATGGCAACTTTGTTGAAGATTACGCTTTCATTTGATTCATATCTTTCGCCATTTCCCCCATCTAAGTTTGTAAATCTTTAATGGCGTTATCAGTTTTTAACTGATTATGTTCGGCATTCTGTATGAATTGATCAGTTTTCTATTGACCCTGTTTGATTATGGAGATGAGTGCTTCAAACTTGGATTCATCATTCTGAGGTTGTTATTGTTGAAAACCACCTTGCCGCCCATATGGATTAGGAGTTGCAGCTTGCTTATTCGCATAACTAAAATTCGGATGATCTTTCCAACCAGGATTATAAGTATTAGAGTAGGGATCATACCTTAGCCTCTGATTAGGAAATATAACATTTACCTCGGCATCCTCTTCATATGAAGGAACAACTGCGGATGCTATACGTTGTACCATTTTTTCCATATTACTCATTCGTTGCTCCATGTGTGAAGAATCTCCCATCTCACTAACTCCTCTAACCACCGGTGAATCTCTAGTTTAAAATTGTTGTGTATTTGCATCCATGCTCTCAATCAAACTAGTAGCCTCCTCGATAGTTTTATTATCCAGTGCACCACTGCTAGCCGCATCAATCAAGTGCCTCTCCTGCGGTAGTAACCCCTCATAGAAGTGTGTAATGATAAGTTGTTCTGGTATATGATGGTGTGGGAAACTCTCCAACAATCTCTTGTACCACTCCCAATAGTCGTCCAAAGATTCTCCAGTAATCCGCACATTCCCACCGATTTCCTTACGAATAGCTGCAGCTTTAGAAGCAGGAAAAATAATTCTCTAAAAATAGCTTTTTCATTCCGGTCCATGTGGTAATACTTCCAGAAGGGAGATAATATAACCATGATTTCTGCTTGTAAAAATATGGGGGTACAATAACCACACCCAACAATTCGTTTGGCAATCTGAGAGGACTTACTCCAATACACTTTCTAGAGAATCAACTAGACAGTCAGACTCAATCTAGATTAAAGTATATCAAACAGTTTAACATCTCTAACTCTTAATTCAATCCGCAATCAGCAAATAGAAATCTTCTTGCCTGATTGAATATAAGAGGAATTACTTGAACAGTACCGAAGACCAATGTTCAAGTGTCAATCAATGTAAATCAACAACCAAAGGTTGGATATTCTAATTGATTGATCTTAACGCACAACCTGTGATATTTCAATTATATAACAAAATATAATGCAGAAAAGAAATAACACAGACATCAGAATTTTGTTAACGAGGAAACCGCAAATGCAGAAAAACCCCGGGACCTAGTCCAGATTGAAAACCATACTGTATTAAGATGCTATAGACACTAGCCTACTACCAATTAACTTCGTACTGGACTGTATTTGAACCCTAATCAATCTCAAATTGATTCAAGGTACAGTTGCGCTCCTTACGTCTCTGATCCCAGCAGGATACTACGCACTTGATTCCCTTAGCTGATCTCACCCACAACTAAGAGTTGCTACGACCCAAAGTCGAAGACTTGATAGACAAATCTGTCTCACACAGAAAAGTCTATAGGATTGAATAAATCTGTCTCCCACAGAAATACCCAAGAGTTTTTGTTCCGTCTTTTAATAAAACAAGGTGAACAGAAACCAATTCATAAACCAGACTTATATTCCCGAAGAACAGCCTAGTATTATCAATCACCTCACAATAAACTTAATCAACTAGCGAAACAAGTTATTGCGGAATCACAAACGATGAGACGAAGTTTGTTTGTGATTACTTTTCTATCTTGCCTATCGGAGATATAAAATCTCGAGCCAATTATTTCAATTGCACTCAACACGATAGAAACAGCAAGATCAGATCACGCAACTACAAAGATAATAGTTGGGTCTGGCTTCACAATCCCAATGAAGTCTTCAAGTCGTTAACCTACAGGGTCTCGAGAAGAAACCTAAGGTTAAAGGAGAATCGACTCTAGTTATGCAACTAGTAACACGCAGGAGGTGTGGGGATTACCTTTCCCAGTTGCTAGAGTTATCCTTTATATAGTTTTAAAATCAGGGTTTGCAATCCAAGTTATCTTGGTAACAAAGCATTCAATATTCACTGTTAGATGAAAAACCTGATTCAACCAAGCTAATATCTTTCAACCGTTAGATCGATCTTATCTTGTTACACACAAATGAAATGTACCCTCATTTAGGTTTATGTAACCGTACCTAAACGTGTACACCATGTTGGTTCACAAATAGTTAACCGAGGTTAGCCATATGATTACTCTGATATCAACCTTATTCATCTTAACCATAACTGGTTCAAATTACTCAAATGAAACTAGTTAAGAGTTGTTCAATTGTTTAGAAAACACAATTGAAATCAAATCGGTTTGATTCACTTGAATCAATCATGAACATTATAGCCACAGTTTGTAAAGATTGCATTCCTTATGATTTAAATGTTTAAGTTCATGGACTTGACCGATTTGACAAAGTAACCAGCTTAAGTATGTGTACGGGTATGCGTACTTAAGCAACCGGTTTTGAGTTTGTGAAGTTTCCAAACTCAACAGAAATTTTCGGTTTAAAAACTTCCGCCAGTATGCGTATGGGTACGCATACTTAAAGTAACTGGCTTGTGAGTTTTGCCAAAACCAATCTCAGCAGAAATTCTCGGTTTGAGAACTTCCGCCAGTATGCGTACGGGTACACATACTTAACATGTCTCCTTCACCAAATCCGTATACACACATATGCATACTCTTGGCTTCCGGTTTATGGACTTATACACTAATTTGCGAACACACTATATATGCTTATATCCAAAGATGGCTACATCATCAACTCTTTATTTCAATCATTGAAACATTCTTCTATAATGTTAATAGACGTTTTCACACACTATCAACATCAAAGCAATTTTCAAGATATTGAAATAATCATTATTGAAACCTTCCAAGTCTTACACCAAATGATTGTATCACACAAACCATGTAAGATGTTACTCGGCAATTTTGTCATGATATAAGATGAACTTGGTCAAAGTGAAAGCTTACCAACACATATTTCGAGAAATATGTAAGCGAGATATACTCAGCTCGAGATCTCAAATGTGTATAGAGAAAACTATATTGTAACACGACTTATGTCTCAATATAGGAGATAGTAGAAATAGACTTTCCAAGTGATAGATAAGTTCAAGTCTCCACATACCTTTTATCGAAGAAGTTCCACAAGCTCCCCTTAGTAGTTCTTCGTCTTCAAGAGATGAACGTCGAGAGATATAAGCTCAACTACACTATCTATGTCCTAGTCCGAGACATCTACAAATAGGCTAGAAATCAAGACTTATAGTTTTGATCACTAACATTGACAAAAATGCTTGAGATAGCAACACATGCGAGTTTGACCGAGCAATTCTCTAACAATCTCCCCCTTTGTCAATTTTAGTGACAAAACTATCAATACATTTGGATTACAAAAAAGATAAAAAAAAAATAAGCTTCTTATCCACATGCTTGATCTCCTTGGCATCTTCAACGCGACTCGAAATCTTCGTCACTTCCAAGTACTCCATGATCCTAAAGGTTGTAAGTTCAGCGTCATAGTTTTTGAAGATCCGAAGCTATAACAATGAGAAAACAAAATATTCTCGATCATTGTTATACAGTGTCATAGTATTATTACACAGCATCAAAGTTCAATTGTATCCCAACTTTGACAATAACATTACGGTGATATGCATCACTCCCCCTTAGTCAATACATATCTCAACATGAAAACCACTCCCCCTTACATAATGATCCGTAAACCATATGTATTTGTAGCGTGAACTACACATTAATTCTCCCCCTTTTTGTCAACAAAATTGGCAAAGGTACGAAAAGTAGTGGGATCCTAATGAAATTTCCACGGAGATACATCATGACCAAAAGGTGTATTAACATACCAAGAAATTTAGATGCAATCATAAAGCCGAAGCTAAATGCATTCTCAAGGAGTTAATGAAGATACAAAATAACCCAAAAAAATTCCACAACCGCACTTCCCACAAAGATTTGGCAATTAAGCACAAGTTCAAAATGAACTCTCTCCCATAAAATGTCATCCCCGAAGGAACAACAAAGGCGACCTTACTTTCACAAGAAAATAAGGATTTCTTTTGGACAACCAAATCACATAAAAACATGAACTTGTATCCACAAAATTCAATTGAAATAACCACAAGGAAACCCATAGTTAGTTTAATCAAAAGATAACAATCAAATTAACCACAAGAGAACCCATGATTAATTCAATTGGAATACACAACCAAATTTCACAAAAAATGATCAATTTAATTGGTCATGCTCGACATAAGCGAACTTACGGAGCAACAACTAAATAACCAAAAGAGAATGATTAATTTAGTTGATCATGTTCGACATAGGGACCTCACGGAGCAACAACTAAGTTAATCATAAGAAATAATCAACTCAGTCAATTGTGCTCAATATAAGAAGCCTTATGGAACAACACAGTGTATGCACAAAGATTGTGGATCGGAGATCGACCAAATACTACGGAATAGAAAATGATTCATTTTATTTTGCATTATTATTTGCACAATGACATATAATAGACTTAATCCTTGTAAACAAAAGTTTTATCCTTTCTTCCATCAAAAACATGACATAAAAGGCTTTAACTTTTGTAATGTCAAAAGTTCATTCTATCTTCCATTAATACATTGATATCGACATAATAGAGATAACTTTTGAACAAGTATGGGATAGTCACGGGTTCACGGACGTAAACAACATATCCTATAACAATTTGCAATATATAAAATCATAAAAATTAAAATTGCAAAAATCATCTTCCAAAAAATACTTTAGAATTTAAATAAATAAATCTAAAAAGAATGAAGATGAAAATCTTTGGACATAGCTATGTGTACTCACAATAATGGCTATTCCAAACCCTAGTTATCTTTTAAAAACACAAAAAGAAGATTTACTAGACATTGAGACCTCTGAAGAATTCTTTATCGTCCCCGAACTCCTTGTTATCAATAACCATAGGTACATAGGGTTCATGGAGAAAGGAGTCAATTCCAACAAACCTTCTAGGCTGATGATGTCGAACCAGGGCCTTCTGAATTTCGAGAGTTCTCAAAACAAAAGCCTTTATTTGCTTAATTTCCTTCCTTGCTTCTTTCAACTCTTCAAGAACATCAGAAAACTTCTAAGAATTTGAAGGAACAGCTCTTGGCTTCCTCGCATTCCTTCTTTTTCTTTTTCCTTTATGATTGATGGTTTAATAATCATATTAACATCTTTTCCATCAGAACTCATGATGCTTGGAGTCTTCATACGTGTATGGATTTGTGAGAGGAAATCACGCTATAAACTCAACAGGAAGTCTTAAGATGAAAAGAGTTTCAGAGAAGGAAAAAAGAATGTAGGGTTATGGAACCTCTTAACACCGGTTCACGCACGCACGATTCACGGCCCTAAAGAGAGTGGAATAGTCGAGAATAACCCTCTTTTGATAAACAGGGAGGTTCCTTCCAATATCAATTAGATATGAAAGAATTAAAAACCATACAGCAAATCCAAGAAAAGCAAAACAGAAAGGTTTTTTTCTTTTCTTTTTAAGCCTAAGGTGTGCAAGTTCTTGTCTCTTTTAATCAGGCACATGAGACAAGATGCACAAAAACAACACAATTAAGTTGTGCTGCGGTGAACAACAATTTGTCCACCATGACCCTTTTGAAAGGAATTCATAGATCCATGTATATCAAGGTGTTTAGACTATACTCTTTTCTCTAGTGGTCTTGACCTATCTTTAGAAACCAACTTCTTTGAAGAGGAAAAAATCTTACATACCTCAGCGGTTTTTTGAACAAGTTTGAGCTTGTTTGCTAGGCGATTTGCTCTTCATTGAAGTCTATTTACATGTCTCATCTTGTGTTTATACTTGAAACACTTTGAAAATTCATGACCCTTAAGTGAAAAATAAGAACATGTCAATGGATATGCTGATTCGAACTCCCGAGATGTGCAAGCTGCTAGGCACAGAGTGGATCCTGAAAAATCAGACATAGAGTTTCCAACAGAAAGGTTAATTTCTTCTTCCAGATTGGTTGAGTTTCTTTCTGGAAGAATATCAGGATTGATGTATGTATTGCTACAGTTATCAAAATCGATATCTTCACAAAGAAGCGCAACACTTGATTTTTCGTCTTCATTGGAATCATAGTGATCAGACATTTCATCAAGAGTTGCAGCAAGACCTTTGTTTCCAGTGTATTTTCTACGATTTGGGCACTCAATTGCAAAATGACCAAAACCTTTACACTTAAAGCACTGTGGCATATCCTCGTCATCAGCCTCATCAACATCCCTGTTTTTAGGAGGAACACGATTGTGAGGTTTAACTGACGACCTAGGTTTGTCTCTTGAAAACCGTTTACTTCTCTTCAATAAAAGATCCCTAAACTGTCTTGTGATCATAGAGACTGATTTGTCAAGAGCTTCATCTGATGAATCAGTCTCAGAAAGATCATCCTCAGAGACATAAACACTTTTACTTTTTTCGAGTAATTTAGTCTTCTTTTGTGCTTTAAAGGCAACATCCTTTCCGATTTTGGATGTGTGCTCATGATCAAAGATCTTCAGCATTCCAAACAACGTGTTTATGGAAAGAGCATCAAGGTTATTTCCTTCAACAATGGCATGATTCTTAGAATCGTATCTAGATGGCAGCGATCTGAGAATTTTCATCACAATGTCTTTTTCAGGAATAGTCTTACCCAATGCAAAAGGTGCATTAATAATTTCAGACACTTTGTGATTAAACTCATCAAATGAATCTTCATCTGCCATAATAAGGTTTTCCCAATCGGAATTAAGGTTTTGAAGCCTAGCTTCCTTTTCACTGGTATTACCTTCGAATACGGTTTCTACGATATCCCAAGCATCTTTAGACCTAGTGCACGTAGTCACATGGTGCTGCAGATATGGGGTAATGGCATGTATGATGGCATTCAAACCGTCGGAGTTTTGCTTTGCAGCAAGTATCTCGGCATCATTGTATTCACCAATGTTCTTTGGAACGTTCACATTCCCTACTGCCACAATGGGAGCATCATAGCCATTAACTACATAAACCCATGATTAAAAATCACGCGCTTGAAGAAAGGCACGCATAGCAATTTTCCACCATAAGTAATTAGAGCCATCGAAGACTGGTGGTACGTTTATAGAGATAACACCTTTGTCCATATCAGATCGATACAAACACAGACTTATGAGGTCTTTAATATGTTTGCCTGCTGTGATACCAATTGAAAATGCGTGGGTACAACAACCACACCCAACAATTCGTTTGGAAATCTGAGAGGACTTACTCCAATACACTTTCTAGAGAATCAACTAGACAGTCAGACTAAATCTAGATTAAAGTATATCAAAGAGTTTAATATCTCTAACTCTTAATTCAATCCGCAATCAGCAAATAGAAATCTGCGAGCCTGATTGAATATAAGAGGAATTACTTGAACGATACCAAAGACCAATGTTCAAGTGTCAATCAATTTAAATCAACAACCAAAGGTTGGATATTCTAATTGATTGATCTTAACGCACAACCTGTGATATTTCAATTATATAACAAAATATAATGCGGAAAAGAAATAACACAGACACCAAAATTTTGTTAACGAGGAAACCGCAAATGCAGAAAAACCACGGGACCTAGTCCAGATTAAACACCACAATGTATTAAGCCGCTACAGACACTAGCCTACTACCAATTAACTTCAGACTGGACTGTAGTTGAACCCTAATCAATCTCACACATATTCAAGGTATAGTTGCGCTCCTTACGTCTCTGATCCCAGCAGGATACTACGCACTTGATTCCCTTAGCTGATCTCACCCACAACTAAGAGTTGCTACGACCCAAAGTCGAAGACTTGATAGACAAATCTATCTCACATAGAAAAGTCTATAGGATTGAATAAATTTGTCTCCCACAGAAATACCCAAGAGTTTTTGTTCCGTCTTTTGATAAATCAAGGTGAACAGGAACCAATTGATAAACCGGACTTATATTCCCGAAGAACGGCCTAGTATTATCAGTCACCTCACAATAAACTTAATCGAATAGCGAAACAAGTTATTGCAGAATCACAAACGATGAGACGAAGTTTGTTTGTGATTACTTTTTTATCTTGCCTACCGGAGATATAAAATCTCGAGCCAATCATTTCAATTGCACTCAACACGATAGAAACAACAAGATCAGATCACGCAACTACAAAGATAATAGTTGGGTCTGGCTTCACAATCCCAATGAAGTCTTCAAGTCGTTAACCTACAGGGTCTCGAGAAGAAACCTAAGGTGAAAGGAGAATCGACTCTAGTAATGAAACTAGTAACACACGGGAGGTGTGGGGATTACCTTTCCCAGTTGCTAGAGTTCTTCTTTATATAGTTTTCAAATCAGGGCTTGCAATCCAAGTTACCTTGGTAACAAAGCATTCAATATTCACCGTTAGATGAAAAACCTGATTCAACCAATCTAATATCTTTCAACCGTTAGATCAATCTTAGCTTATTACACACAAATGAAATGTACCCTCATTTAGGTTTATGTAACCGTACCTAAACGTGTACACCATGTTGGGTCACAAATAGTTAACCGAGGTTAGCCATATGATTACTCTCATATCAACCTTATTCATCTTAACCATAACTAGTTCAAATGACTCAAATGAAACTAGTTAAGAGTTGCTCAATTGTTTAGAAAACACAATTGAAATCAAATCGGTTTGATTCACTTGAATCAATCATGAACATTATAGCCATGGTTTGCAAAGATTGCATTCCTTATGATTTAAATGTTTAAGTTCATGGACTTGACCGATTTGACAAAGTAACCAGCTTAAGTATGCTTACGGGTATGCGTACTTAAGCAACCGGTTTTGAGTTTGTGAAGTTTCCAAACTCAACAGAAATTTTCGGTTTAGAGAAAACTATATTGTAACACGACTTATGTCTCAATATAGGAGATAGTATAAATAGACTTTCCAAGTGATAGATAAGTTCAAGTCTCCACATATCTTTTGTCGAAGAAGTTCCACAAGCTCCCCTTAGTAGTTCTTCGTCTTCAAGAGATGAACGTCGAGAGATTTAAGCTCAACTACACTATCTATGCCCTAGTCGGAGACATCTACAAATAGGCTAGAAATCAAGACTTATAGTTTTGATCACTAACATTGACAAACATGCTTGAGATAGCAACGCATGCGAGTTTGACCGAGCAATGCTCTAACAGATTGGTCCATTAATGGAAACTGAAAAGCTTGTAGAAAAGTTGTATCATCATCATCATCACTATTTTTCATACTTCTTACTGTATTTTGAAACATTTGTAGGTGTCGATTAGGATCTTCACCCGATAGTCCCTTGAACTTTGGAACCCAATGAAGAATATTTGACTCAAGTTCCACTGTGTCAGTTAAAGTAATACATAGTGGTTGAGATTCTAAACATGGTGATGTTAAATTTCTCAACATCTTCCTCTCCGGAGGTGGAGGTGGAGGTGGATTATTTGTACCGCCTACCATTGTTGATGTAGAAGGTTCTTCTTGCAACTTTGGACGCGCTTGTAGTACCGTTCCCTTGCGAGTTTGAACTTCGCACCTCTGGTAATTCCAATCCTTCGATGCCAGAGATTAAGTACCTAAAACAAAAATATAGAAAACAAAGTTAAAAAACGAAAAAAAAAAACAAAAAAAAAAAACTAAAAGAAATAACTAAAGCTACCGACTGCTCCCCGGAAACGGCGTCAAAATTTGATGCGTGTCGTGAGTGCAATCAAATTAAATCACTTATTTCCACATAATTAACTGGTAATATAATGGAAGCAAGGATCGTTCCCACGAAGAGCAGGGAGTTTAGTTGTCAAAAAGGTCACAAATGGGGGTTTTGTGAAAAGGCGAGGGTACCCAAATGTACCTCAAGATAAAACTTTACCTACCTATAATTCCTTTCTCCGAAAGTGATTGTCTATGGACTGAGTCGAGACAGTGTAACTAATCGCTTCACACTTCGTGTGATCGTCTATGGATACGAGATCGAGATCGAGACAATACAACAACGAAGTATGTTTACTTGATAAAAAGGTTCGGACTTAACCAAACACAATAGGATTGCTTATCAAGTAAATAGGAATTAATGTTTGTGTAATTTACTTTAATTATAATAAAAAAATTATAATGCGGAAATATAAAGTAAATGACACAACAAGATTTTGTTAACGAGGAAACCGCAAATGCAGAAAAACCCCGGGACCTTTCCAGAATTGAATACTCTCAGGATTAAGCCGCTACACAAAATTAAACCTAACTTCGTATAGTTGAGACTAAGTAACTAGACCTATAGTTCACCTAGTTCCGTCTGTATTCCCACGCCTCCAACTTATGAATAAGTCACGCACTTGGAACAATTCATTTGGTTCGTATTCCAAACAGTAAAGGCACAAAAAATTTGTTGGGTATCAACTCTATTCAACCAAGTGATGTGAGTCGGACAAAGCCTCTTCTGTTTATTTTAACATAAACTCCTTTGTCAGGTTCTTAGATCTATCATATTCTCAATCACCAAAGATTTTGCAATCAATACTTTTAATCACAAAGAATTGTATTGATGTCGGTCTACACAACTAATAAATCCAATCTACCACAAGGATAAACCGATTATAGTTGGATCCTCTTATACCGAAACAAGTATTGTGCACACCAAAGATTATGAACCCCAAATCAGAACTCTTCAATATCTTTTTTGTCTTCAAATCTTCTTAGATCTTCAATAAACACCTGCACACAACAACTTGAATCTCTTGTGATCAATCACGCATAGAACGGAGTCTGTTAATAATGGATTATCACAAGATCGTCTTTAGTACTAACAACAGTCTAATGATCCATGTCGAAACTTCGATCTAGTTTGAGTGAATCTTATATCAGAAGAGAAGATTCTCAAGCATAAACAAACTAGGTGCAATCAAAGTTCAACCACCGTTAGTCAATCAAATCAATCGAAAACACAAGATAAACCGCAATTATCTAGTTTCCAACCAATGGTACTCGTAGAGCTTCTCAATACCAAAGAAGAATTTAAACTGAGCGGACGTAAGAGATTTCGCCTAATTAGGTTACTCTCCTCTCTGAATAGGTGGCTACACCAGTAACAACACAACCGAGGAAGTTTGTTGTCACGAAGGATTAGTTTGCTAGAAATGCAAACTTCAAGTATTTATAGACAAGGAAGTTTGGACACCAAGAAATTTCCAAAACCGAAAATATTCTCAAAGATATTCAATATATTCCAAATTAGGTTTTCATAATTATTGGAAATGCTCTGTCCAAAATAATGACCGAAAATCTCTTTGGAAAATCTTAACTAGTAAATGCACATTACTAATTCTCATTTTCCTAAAATAAAATTAACAACCTTAATTAAAAGATTCTTAACTTATTTATATTTCGATCCTGGGGTTTTCTTCCTATAGCTATTAAGGAATAATTTTGAACAATAAAAGATAAACATTACTGTATGTGTTCAAAGTATGCCGACATCCTTACTTTGTAAGTCCTCTTTCATACTTACAACCTTGAAATCGATTTGCCATACTTCCAAATTTCAAGAACTATGCGATTGATTAAGAAACACTCAATCACAAATCATGGGTTAACGGTTCTACCAAAACAAGTTTCGGTTTGACCTCCATGTGAGTATTGTGCATAGTCACACTAGCTTTCCAAAATTCGGTTGACTAGGTACTAGGATCGGTTCCCCACATATATATGGTATCTAACTTATATGTGTTGCACATGTCCATAGGATCGGTTCCCCTTTGCCTAAAAACGTGTTGCACATGTCCATAGGATCGGTTCCCCTTTCTGCTACAAACTTGTTTCACCTCATACAAGTATCGATTCCCCTTTGTGATGTGTTGCACCTCTTCATAGGATCGGTTCCCCTTTACCCAGATTCGGTTCAAAAAATCACAAACTCGATCATACCATCTCAGGTGATTACTTAAGATCGGTTTCACTAATAAAAGTCATACCAATACATAAGTCGGGCCTTTGTGAATAGTTTTACCAAGAACACAAACAAGTCGTGAGCGGTTATACTAAATCACACATATTGGATGTTCACAAGATATGCAATGAATAACATTCCCAATAACGCCTGGAGGTTTCCTTTTTGATTCATAAACAAGTTTATGAACTTACTTCCTTAAAACACATGTAAAACATTGTAACCTAGGATGAAATTCTCACCTCATACCCATACATAATCACAATAACATTTAAACGATTATGTTGATGTCTTATCTACAAAGTTTAATGGTTAAGCAATAAACTTCATATTGTATTCCTTAATACTATGTCTATCTAGAGTGTTCGTGCTTCGCAGTTTCGTTTTCAATATGCACGACTTGAAAGATATGTTAGGGAATAAAACAGTTCAAGTCAAATATCACTAACCTCAAGTGGAAGGATTATGTTGTCGTTGTAGCTTCTTACTTCTTCACTTCTTCAAGTCTTCGCAATACTTGTAATGTCTCATATCCTAATACTTTCAAGCTAACCTATACGAAGTTTACTCTAGTACATAGTCAAGTGACTCTTAAAATGAGTTTTGATTCACTAAAACATAACAACCAAACTTGACATACCAATGCTTGGTGGGTTCAACCTAGCTATACTCTAACAATCTCCCCCTTTGTCAATTTTAGTGACAAAACTCTTACAATCATATGGATAAACAAATTACAAAAATTCATTACACATACGCTTGATTCCCGAATTCAACAACACAATAACCTGCATTCATTCAATCCTTAAATGCCGTTGTTGACATTATAATAACAAAGCTAATACTCCCCCTAAAGGCGAGATATGTAAATTTCATCAATCTGCACGTCTTTGTTATACCAATTAATAAGATATGCTACTCCCCCTTAGTCTATGCTTTCACTCTTTCGTTAGATAGACGTTTAAACACAAATGTTCTTTTCCTTTGTGATACAAATCAATATAAAATCAATACCAGTATCACTTGTTTACTCCATATATTTCTCCCCCTTTTTGTCACAAAATGACAAAGAAACGAAAACATAAAGGACAATACGAAAAGAATCTTACAAATCTCAAAATAGACTTGCAAACCTATAGAGTTAAGCACGAGGGTTCCACACACCATTTTTGATAACCAATATCAAAACCGAACTACAAAGTAATTTTTTTTGATATGTTATCAAGGAAACAATTGCCCGAAGAAATTTTCCCAATTTAGTTTAGCAAACCAAAAATCAACTAAGCAAATTAGTCCCTTTGCTAAACCGATTGTACAAATACAACCGCTTCATTCGATAAGACCAAAATAAAGATAACTCTATTTTTCTCATCAGGTTCTAATTATCCATATAACTTAGACCTTTTGATTTTAAACAAGACAATTACTAGGTTAGTTAACTAGCTTTTCTTGTTAAGGCATTCGATTAGACTTGAATAACCGAAACCTCCACTTTGATAAGTTTATTAAGATAAACTTAGCTTCTCTTATCCGAAATCAAATTGGACTAAACAATCCATCCCGTAAAACTTTTCTTTCGTTAAGCCATAAATAATTCATACAAACCAAATAAGTCAACTTGCAAAATTATTCACCTCAATCGGAAGCAATTGAATCAACATAAGCATTAAAACACCGCAATTGCATCGAAATTTTGTAAGCCTAAACAATTGATACCACACAATAAAGAAAGATAATAATAGTTTTTCTTAACCAGAACCAATTGAATCACACACACATCCATACACACATAATGGAATAAAACATCAATTGTACCGAAATTTTGTTAAGCAAAAGCAAAATATATATGAAATAAAAATCAGGCTTTTCTTAAACAGGAAAACAATTAACTAACAAGATTGTTACCTCAAATTTCGCATCCACTTCTCCAATATGTTTGTATCTTCTTCCAGGGAGAATTGATATCGAAATATCATTATGTTGTCATCCTTATGCAAAACAAAAGAATAAGAACAACCAACCTTTACCAGAGAAAGGTTGAAAATCGGTTTTAAACAATTGCAAGCAAAATTTGAAAACCGTCGAAACACATATGCTTTACCAGAACCCCTCATGATCCTTTGATAAAGCCTACCAATGGTAGGCCTTTAAAGGAGTAAGAAAATAAGACAAAGGATAAGAAGGCCTACATGTTAAACTGCAAGTGCACAGTTGTCATTGTAGTGTGTATGTGCAAGAACAGGTCATCTCCACAGGGACTTGGGGTGTATAGTTGAAGTTTCACTATGCTGAAAATTGATGCAAAACTAAATGCAAGGTCACAAGGTTGCAGTGACAGTGAAACAGAGATGGTAAAACAGCAAGGAACCAAGGCTATGAGCCAAGGGCAGGGAAGGCAGTGCACTGATTTCAGTGCACAGCAAGCTTCAAAATACAAGAAATAAACAGCAAGATAGCTAAGAAATTTAGCTGAGCAGGGGGCAAAACAGAATTGAATTTATAAGTGATTGTGAAGGATTTGTGGCTAAGCCAAGGCTTAGAATCCACCTTTGTGTCCTAGCCAAACAATGCAATTCTAGGTTGAAATTAGGATCTTAAGCATACAAATGGAATGGAAAGAGGATTAGCTTGCTATGAGCACTAATTTCTCCCATTGCTCAATCAAAACAATGCATCCTAAGCATACAAATGGAATGGAAAGAGAATTAGCTTGCTATGAGCACTAATTTCTCCCATTTCTCAATCAAAACAATGCACTGAGGTTTCTAGCCTAGCATTCCACTATCAGACAGTGCACTGAGGTTTCATCTAAAACTCAGTTGCAACAATTTAGCTCATGCTCAACATATAAACAACATTAACATTCATCATACAAGATAATTCAAACAACACACATATGGTGAGCAAATACAAAAACATGATAAACATATGAACCAACAGTGTAAACATGAAACAAATGAGAAACTGGCTAGTCCAGTTCTCTACAAGAGTGAAGCTGCTAACCCAGCATCCCATTCATACACACACCTCACTCTCTATTTATAGCAGAAACTACCCAATTTTTATGAACCCTAATTTTGAAATTAGGGTTTTGAAAATCCTAAAATTACTCACCTAATCTTCAAATTGACGTCGACCCATCCTTCTTTGCCTTCTCTCAGTCCTTCTCCTGCTCCAATTCAGTCTTATAGCCTCACCTATTTTACTAATTTCCCACCTAGGGTTTCAAGGGAAAATTAGAGGGGAAATGGGTAAAATAGGTGGCTAGAGATGTATGTAGGGTATGGGGGATGATGTGGGTAGATACGGTTTGGTGGAGAGAGTTGTTGGCGGCGTTTGGTGGAGATGACAGGGGAGAAGGTGGTGGTGATGGCGGACATGGTGATGGTACGGTTGAAGAAGAAGGAACAAGATGGAAGAGTTAGGTTTTCTTTCTTTTCTGTTTGGGTATAAGGTTCTGTCGATTCGGTGTGAGGTGGATCATCAAGTTTTGATGTCCGCGTATGAAGAGTGTTGGATTATGTGATATGAGTTGCATCGGACGGCTAAGAGAGAAGAATCTGGTATCGACCGTTGGATTGTGAGATGCAACGAAGCTAACGGCTCTAGATGGGGTTAGGTACTGTAGTGTTAAGCGGAAGTATCGAGATTTGATGCACAGGCATAGGAGCGACCGTAGGATTCAACTGCAATCTAATATGAAGGTTTGTTTTTGGAATTTAGGCATTATGGTGTTTGACAGAACCTCGATCTTGATGCACTCTACTGAAGCGACCATTGGATTTCGATGTAATCCATCTAACGGCTGAGAATGGAGGAGCTGAGAATGGAGGCGGTATGGATATAGAAAATGGGTTTGGGTAAGGGTTTTGGGCCTTGGGTATGCCAAGCCCATATCTTCTTTAAGAACAATTCTTCCTTCTTGAGCCCATTCCTAGCTTTTTGGTCTTGTGCGCACCATTCTTGCGGCTTCCTTGCGTAATTTCTTCCGGCTTTTCACACTCTTCAGCTCTTTTCCGCTCCGCAAGTCATCCAGACTTTATTTATTACCTAAAAATGCAAAATTAAGTAAGAAAAATATTTATTCTTGAAAACAATGAAAATACAGAATATGGGATAAAATGTAGAATTACTGCACAAAAGATGAGTTAAATGCCAACAAAAAGGGATAAATATATACAATATTTGGCACTCATCAAATACCCCCAAACCTGAATTTTACTTGTCCTCAAGTAAAACAAAACTAAGGAAATCCTAACTATACCACTGTCGCTGGTCTCTCGAATGCATTTAGCGTATGCACTAAGCCTTTTAAACCACTAAGTGTCCCTAGTGGACGAGTTGAAGTCTCGTGAAGGTTTGCTTAGAACGTACCTACAAAGTTCTAGGTCAAAATATAAGCTCAGATTCCATCAAATGTGACATGTGCAAGTCAGTTTAAGCTCACAGCAAAATGGAGATGTCAATCTAGCTATCAAGGCACAATCCTAGCACTGATAACAAAAAAGACATGTGATAAGAGTGTAAAGTGTATCTACACATGTGTAAAGAAAGATCTGAAGTTATGACTACTAATCACCAAGAGATAGTTTCTCAGGCTAAGAAAGGTCGAAATCTAGCTAGCTGTCCGGACTTTACGAGAATTGTGAATGAGTTGGAGGTATTTCACATTACTCGCGTTGTACATCAATGGCATACACCCTCCTTGCTTATTACAATGAAACAACAAAATGACTATTTACATGACTCTTATTTACATTGACTATTCTCTTTTATTTTTGGAACAAGAGATGATGGAATTGATAAATACTTGATTTTTTGTATTTTTGTTTTTTTTTTTTTTTTTTTTGAATATACATTTTTTTTTTTTTTTTTTTTTTTTTTTGCAAAAGAAAACACTTTTGATACAATACAAAAGGAAACAAAAATTACATGACACTTTGCAAGAGGTAGCCCTTTTTGATGCACCCAGTTAAATTCGATGGTTGTCTTTCTTAATGTAACCTCCACCTTCTATCCCAACCAACCAAAGAACAAGCTAGTCAAGTTTCGTTCAGTATTCTAAAGTGATTGGCAATCGTAACTTCCTATCAAACACCTTGAAGATCGAGGCCATACATGTATTGGTAGATCGTGCGCGTGCAAATTTCTTATCACTATGTGAATTGTGCTAGAATCAGGGTGCCTAAATATCTAGACTAAGACTCCTAATAATTACATATTTGCACAAGAGTCAACATTTCAAGGTAAATGAGCTCCATTTTTATGATTTTTTAATTTTTTATTTTATTTTTTAATTTTTTTTTTGAATTTTTCAATTTTTTCAAAGAAGAAGGAGTTCGTTTTCAATTATGGCAATTATCATGGTATCTACTCTATACCCCCAAACCTAAACTAAACATTGTCCTCAATGTTTCAAAATATGGAAAGAATTATAATGCAACATATGAAGGGACATGTTGAGTAGAGTAAAAGAGAAGAGAATACCCGATTTCGGCGAAAGCAGAATTAAAACTCCGTTATTCAAGGCAAAATCCAACATATTTCAGCCGAGATCATATTGGATTAGCAAAATATATACAAAAGGAACAAAAGGGTTTTAAGAAATTTTATCTACTGGATTATATACAAAAATTCACCATACACTAACAATCTAAAGAGTTGAGGATCAACCCAAAAGACAAAGTGAAAGGTTTCAACAGCTTCAACAATAATAAATGGAGCGCAAGTGAAACTGTGAAACAAAATGAGCTACCCCCAAACCTGGATTTTACAGAAGATTATTTTGAAAACAAAATCTCGCAGTTTTGGGGGTTCATCATGCACAAGGTCTAGCTCAAATGAACTGTGCTAGGGACGGGCAAACATGCAATTTCCAACTGTGGTTCCTCAAAGATATTATACTTAGAAGCAAAATAGTCCAAGAGGACTTGGGAAGCACACAGTTCCAACCTAGATTAGGAATTTTCAGAAAAATGGTTTGACAATATGGTACAAACCAAATCTAGGTTGGGTGGAAGGCCATCAGATTGTGACTTAGGTAGAAGAATAGGCATATCATTATCAATCAAATCAAAATCTCCTAACTCATCTACACATGTCACATCATGCTCACAATCATCAATCAAATTGGCAAGATCACAATCAGAATATCAACATCATCAACAGATTTATTCTCGTGTATCGGCACATCAGGGGAAACATCACATGGAATACTAGAAGAAATATCATGCATTAAGGTCGGGGCAGAGAAGCCTAATGTATTTGAACCCAAAGGTTCCATAACATTTTCAGTATAGACATGTTCTTCTAACATAACATCATAATCATCATCATCATCATGATAGGGATTTTGCAATCTAGGATAATTTTCAATCCTAAGGTCGGAGCTATTACAAGAATAAAACTCTAATTCATGGGGGTGACTCATATCATGTGGTGTTGTTCCTGTTTCCCTAACGGATTCCCATTGATGGGTTTTCTCTGCAATCTCGGCTAAAAAATTCCATGCATCATCCACAGATTTATCAATAAACTCACCATTACACATAGACTCAACCATGGTTCGAGATTTAAAGTCTAGTCCCTCATAGAGGATGACGACAAGTCTCCACTTCTCAAATCCATGGTGCGGACATTCGCTCAACAAATCATTAAAACGTTCAAAATAGTGAAAAACAGTTTCCTCATCCAATTGGACAAAACAATTGATACTTTGACGAATAGCGATGGTCCTATGATGTGGAAAGAATTTTTTGAAAAATAGATCTGTGAGTTGGTCCCAAGTGTTGATTGATTGTGGTCTCAAACCGTAAAACCATGTTTTGTCCCTTTCCTTTAAAGAAAATGTAAACAAACGCAATTTCAGAGAGTCTTCGGACATATGATCAGGTTGCATAGTCCGACAAATTTGTTCGAACTCTCTTACATGAGTATAGGGGTTCTCAGAATCGAACCCTCGAAATATATGAAGTATTTGTAGCATGCTTGCATTTATTTTAAGAGGGTTATTGGTTTGAGGTAATACAATACATGATAATGGAATTTTTATTGACGGATACATGTATTCATGGAGAGCACGAGGTTGGCCCATATTGAAAAGACACAAAGCCCACTATTTGGTTTTAATGGGTTTTCAAAAATTTGGTTTTTAATGGGTTTGGATTTTGGGGAAAATTTTGGTTTTGAAATAAGGAGCAATTTTTTTTTTTATTTTTTTTAAACTTAGCCTAGCATAAATTAGCACAACCCATAAAAGAAAATAAAAACAACAATAATAATTACAAACCCATAAAAGAAAGAAAAAGAAGAAAAAGAAAAATTATTACAAGCCCAAATAAAAAATAAAGAAAAACAAAAATTATTACAAGCCCACAAATTAAAAATGGAAGCCCACAGGTTGGGTTCTCTTAATGGGTTTAGGCTTACCTATAAAGCACAGCCCAGCTGTTCGGTTTGGTTGCAAAAGCCCAGTTGGGCTTTGGATCATCCTAAGCTTTTGTCTTTGTTCAGGCCCAGTTGGGCTTGGCTCAACTTGTTAAGCTTGGCAGCAACTTCAGCAGGCCCAGTTGGGCTTGATGGCTCAATTTAGCACCAGGCAGCAGGGGTTGCAGCAGATTTGGCCTGGCACCAGCAGGAGGTAGCAGCAGCTTGCCTTTGCACAGCAGCAACAGCTGAGGCACGGCAGCAGGACCAGGAGCAGCAGCAGGAGAAGCAGCTCAGCAGCAACAGCAGCACCACAAGTTCAGCAGCACCACAAGCAGTAGCTGGACAGGGGCAATGTTGCAGGCTTGGCAGCAGCAGCTCTATTTGGGCTTCACAGCAGCACAACAGCACCAGAGGTTTGTTCTCATCCTCACAGCAAGGTCACAGTATCTGGTCACTCAACAAAAATGTCAAGGACAGCAAAGAAAGGCAGTGAACAAGAACTGTAATGCAAGATTGACTGCAAGAATGTAAAGATGACTAATATGCAAATATGATATGCAATCAGGACAGCAAGATGCAATGAGTATGCAAAGATGAATATGCAGTAATGAATGCAAGTTATGATGAGATAAATGCTTACACTAAATGATTATACTAAATGCAAGATATGCAAGTGAATAGCAGCAAAAGAAAGCAAGGAAAAACAGCAACCACACAATGCCAAGTCCCCGGCAGCGGCGCCAAAAACATGGTAGGCCTTTAAAGGAGTAAGAAAATAAGACAAAGGATAAGAAGTCCTACATGTTAAACTGCAAGTGCACAGTTGTCATTGTAGTGTGTATGTGCAAGAACAGGTCATCTCCACAGGGACTTGGGGTGTATAGTTGAAGTTTCACTATGCTGAAAATTGATGCAAAACTAAATGCAAGGTCACAAGGTTGCAGTGACAGTGAAACAGAGATGGTAAAACAGCAAGGAACCAAGGCTATGATCCAAGGGAAGGGAAGGCAGTGCACTGATTTCAGTGCACAGCAAGCTTCAAAATACAAGAAATAAACAGCAAGATAGCTAAGAAATTTAGCTGAGCAGGGGGCAAAACAGAATTGAATTTATAAGTGATTGTGAAGGATTTGTGGCTAAGCCAAGGCTTAGAATCCACCTTTGTGTCCTAGCCAAACAATGCAATTCTAGGTTGAAATTAGGATCTTAAGCATACAAATGGAATGGAAAGAGGATTAGCTTGCTATGAGCACTAATTTCTCCCATTGCTCAATCAAAACAATGCATCCTAAGCATACAAATGGAATGGAAAGAGAATTAGCTTGCTATGAGCACTAATTTCTCCCATTGCTCAATCAAAACAATGCACTGAGGTTTCTAGCCTAGCATTCCACTATCATACAGTGCACTGAGGTTTCATCTAAACCTCAGCTGCAACAATTTAGCTCATGCTCAACATATAAACAACATTAACATTCATCATACAAGATAATTCAAACAACACACATATGGTGAGCAAATACAAAAACATGATAAACATATGAACCAACAGTGTAAACATGAAACAAATGAGAAACTGGCTAATCCAGTTCTCTACAAGAGTGAAGCTGGCTAACCCAGCATCCCATTCATACACACACCTCACTCTCTATTTATAGCAGAAACTACCCAATTTTTATGAACCCTAATTTTGAAATTAGGGTTTTGAAAATCCTAAAATTACTCACCTAATCTTCAAATTGACGTCGACCCATCCTTCTTTGCCTTCTCTCAGTCCTTCTCCTGCTCCAATTCAGTCTTATAGCCTCACCTATTTTACTAATTTCCCACCTAGGGTTTCAAGGGAAAATTAGAGGGGAAATGGGTAAAATAGGTGGCTAGAGATGTATGTAGGGTATGTGGGATGATGTGGGTAGATACGGTTTGGTGGAGAGAGTTGTTGGCGGCGTTTGGTGGAGATGACAGGGGAGAAGGTGGTGGTGATGGCGGACATGGTGATGGTACGGTTGAAGAAGAAGGAACAAGATGGAAGAGTTAGGTTTTCTTTCTTTTCTGTTTGGGTATAAGGTTCTGTCAATTCGGTGTGAGGTGGATCATCAAGTTTTGATGTCCGCGTATGAAGAGTGTTGGATTATGTGATATGAGTTGCATCGGACGGCTAAGAGAGAAGAATCTGGTATCGACCGTTGGATTGTGAGATGCAACGAAGCTAACGGCTCTAGATGGGGTTAGGTACTGTAGTGTTAAGCGGAAGTATCGAGATTTGATGCACAGGCATAGGAGCGACCGTAGGATTCAACTGCAATCTAATCTGAAGGTTTGGAATTTAGGCATTATGGTGTTTGACAAGAACCTCGGATCTTGATGCACTCTACTGAAGCGACCATTGGATTTCGATGTAATCCCATCTAACGGCTGAGAATGGAGGCGGGTATGGATATAGAAAATGGGTTTGGGTAAGGGTTTTGGGCCTTGGGTATGCCAAGCCCATATCTTCTTTAAGAACAATTCTTCCTTCTTGATCCCATTCCTAGCTTTTTGGTCTTGTGCGCACCATTCTTCGCGGCTTCCTTGCGTAATTCCTTCCGGCTTTTCACCACTCTTCAGCTCTTTTCCGCTCCGCAAGTCATCCAGACTTTATTTATTACCTAAAAATGAAAAATTAAGTAAGAAAAATATTTATTCTTGAAAACAATGAAAATACAGAATATGGGATAAAATGTAGAATTACTGCACAAAAGATGAGTTAAATGCCAACAAAAAGGGATAAATATATACAATATTTTGCACTCATCAAATACCCCCAAACCTGAATTTTACTTGTCCTCAAGTAAAACAAAACTAAGGAAATCCTAACTATACCACTGTCGCTGGTCTCTCGAATGCATTTAGCGTATGCACTAAGCCTTTTAAACCACTAAGTGTCCCTAGTGGACGAGTTAAGTCTCGTGAAGGTTTGCTTAGAACGTACCTACAAAGTTCTAGGTCAAAATATAATCTCATATTCCATCAAATGTGACATGTGCAAGACAGTTTAAGCTCACAGCAAAATGGAGATGTAAATCTAGCTATCTAAGGCACAATCCTAGCACTGATAACAAAAAAAGACATGTGATAAGAGTGTAAAGTGTATCTACACATGTGTAAAGAAAGATCTGAAGTTATGACTACTAATCACCAAGAGATAGTTTCTCAGGCTAAGAACTGAGGTCGAAATCTAGCTAGCTGTCCGGACTTTACGAGAATTGTGAATGAGTTGGAGGTATTTCACAGTTACTCGCGTTGTACATCAATGGCATACACCCTCCTTGCTTATTACAATGAAACAACAAAATGACTATTTACATGACTCTTATTTACATTGACTATTCTCTTTTTATTTTTGGAACAAGAGATGATGGAATTGATAAATACTTGATTTTTTGTATTTTTCTGTTTTTTTTGATTTTTTTTTTTTTTTTTTTTTTTTTTTTTTTTTTTGCAAAAGAAAACACTTTTGATACAAATACAAAAGGAAACAAAAATTACATGACACTTTGCAAGAGGTAGCCCTTTTTGATGCACCCAGTTAAATTCGATGGTTGTCTTTCTTAATGTAACCTCCACCTTCTATCCCAACCAACCAAAGAACAAGCTAGTCAAGTTTCGTTCAGTATTCTAAAGTGATTGGCAATCGTAACTTCCTATCAAACACCTTGAAGATCGAGGCCAACATGTATTGGTAGATCGTGCGCGTGCAAATTTCTTATCACTATGTGAATTGTGCTAGAATCAGGGTGCCTAAATATCTAGACTAAGACTCCTAATAATTACATATTTGCACAAGAGTCAACATTTCAAGGTAAATGAGCTCCATTTTTATGATTTTTTAATTTTTTTTTTTTTATTTTTCAATTTTTTTTTTTGAATTTTTGAATTTTTTCAAAAAGAAGAAGGAGTTCGTTTTCAATTATGGCAAATTATCATGGTATCTACTCTATACCCCCAAACCTAAACTAAACATTGTCCTCAATGTTTCAAAATATGGAAAGAATTAAAATGCAACATATGGAAAGGGACATGCTGAGTAGAGTAAAAGGAGAGAGAATACCCGATTTCGGCGAAAGCAGAATTAAAACTCCGTTATTCAAGGCAAAAATCCAACATATTTCAGCCGAGATCATATTGGATTAGCAAAATATAAACAAAATGAACAAAAGGGGTTTTAAGAAATTTTATCTACTGGATTATATACAAAAATTCACCATACACTAACAATCTAAAGAGTTGAGGATCAACCCAAAAGACAAAGTGTAAAGGTTTCAACAGCTTCACACAATAATAATATGGTAGGCATGCAAGTGAAGCTGTGAAACAAAATGAGCTACCCCCAAACCTGGATTTTACAGAAGATATAGTTTTGAAAACAAAATCTCGCAGTTTTGGGGGTTCATCATGCACAAGGTCTAGCTCAAAATGAACTGTGCTAGGGACGGGCAAACATGCAATTTCCAACTGTGGTTCCTCAAAGATATTATACTTAGAAGCAAAATAGTCCAAGAGGACTTGGGAAGCACACAGTTCCAAACCTAGGTTGGGCATTCTCAGAAAAATTGGTTTTACAATATTGGTACAAACCAAATCTAGGTTGGGTGGAAGGCCATCAGATTGTGACTTAGGTAGAAGAATAGGCATATCATTATCAATCAAATCAAAATCTTCTAACTCATCTACACATGTCACATCATGCTCACAATCATCAATCAAATTGGCAAGATCACAATCAGAATCAACATCATCAACAGATTTATTCTCGTGTATCGGCACATCAGGGGAAACATCACATGGAATACTAGAAGAAATATCATGCATTAAGGTCGGGGCAGAGAAGCCTAATGTATTTGAACCCAAAGGTTCCATAACATTTTCAGTATAGACATGTTCTTCTAACATAACATCATAATCATCATCATCATCATGATAGGGATTTTGCAATCTAGGATAATTTTCAATCCTAAGGTCGGAGCTATTACAAGAATAAAACTCTAATTCATGGGGGTGACTCATATCATGTGGTGTTGTTCCTGTTTCCCTAACGGATTCCCATTGATGGGTTTTCTCTGCAATCTCGGCTAAAAAATTCCATGCATCATCCACAGATTTATCAATAAACTCACCATTACACATAGACTCAACCATGGTTCGAGATTTAAAGTCTAGTCCCTCATAGAGGATGACGACAAGTCTCCACTTCTCAAATCCATGGTGCGGACATTCGCTCAACAAATCATTAAAACGTTCAAAATAGTGAAAAACAGTTTCCTCATCCAATTGGACAAAACAATTGATACTTTGACGAATAGCGATGGTCCTATGATGTGGAAAGAATTTTTTAAAAAATAGATCTGTGAGTTGGTCCCAAGTGTTGATTGATTGTGGTCTCAAACCGTAAAACCATGTTTTGGCCCTTTCCTTTAAAGAAAATGTAAACAAACGCAATTTCAGAGAGTCTTCGGACATATGATCAGGTTGCATAGTCCGACAAATTTGTTCAAACTCTCTTACATGAGTATAGGGGTTCTCAGAATCGAACCCTCGAAATATAGGAAGTATTTGTAGCATGCTTGCATTTATTTTAAAAGGGTTATTGGTTTGAGGTAATACAATACATGATAATGGAATTTTTATTGACGGATACATGTATTCATGGAGAGCACGAGGTTGGCCCATATTGAAAAGACACAAAGCCCACTATTTGGTTTTAATGGGTTTTCAAAAATTTGGTTTTTAATGGGTTTGGATTTTTGGGAAAATTTTGGTTTTTGAAATAAGGAGCAATTTTTTTTTTTTTTTTTACACTTAACCTAACATAAATTAGCACAACCCATAAAAGAAAATAAAAACAACAATAATAATTACAAACCCATAAAAGAAAGAAAAAGAAGAAAAAGAAAAATTATTACAAGCCCAAATAAAAAATAAAGAAAAACAAAAATTATTACAAGCCCACAAATTAAAAATGGAAGCCCACAGGTTGGGTTCTCTTAATGGGTTTAGGCTTACCTTAAGCACAGCCCAGCTGTTCGGTTTGGTTGCAAAAGCCCAGTTGGGCTTTGGATCATCCTAAGCTTTTGTCTTTGTTCAGGCCCAGTTGGGCTTGGCTCAACTTGTTAAGCTTGGCAGCAACTTCAGCAGGCCCAGTTGGGCTTGATGGCTCAATTTAGCACCAGGCAGCAGGGGTTGCAGCAGATTTGGCCTGGCACCAGCAGGAGGTAGCAGCAGCTTGCCTTTGCACAGCAGCAACAGCTGAGGCACGCAGCAGGACCAGGAGCAGCAGCAGGAGAAGCAGCTCAGCACAGCAGCACAGCACCACAAGTTCAGCAGCACACACAAGCAGTAGCTGGACAGGGGCAATGTTGCAGGCTTGGCAGCAGCAGCTCTATTTGGGCTTCACAGCACAACAGCACCAGAGGTTTGTTCTCAGCCTCACAGCAAGGTCACAGTACTGGTCACTCAACAAAAATGTCAAGGACAGCAAAGAAAGGCAGTGAACAAGAACTGTAATGCAAGATTGACTGCAAGAATGTAAAGATGACTAATATGCAAATATGATATGCAATCAGGACAGCAAGATGCAATGAGTATGCAAAGATGAATATGCAGTAATGAATGCAAGTTATGATGAGATAAATGCTTACACTAAATGATTATACTAAATGCAAGATATGCAAGTGAATAGCAGCAAAAGAAGCAGCAAGGAAAAACAGCAACACAATGCCAAGTCCCCGGCAGCGGCGCCAAAAACTTGGTAGGCTTTAAAGTAAGAAAATAAGACAAAGGATAAGAAGGCCTACATGTTAAACTGCAAGTGCACAGTTGTCATTGTAGTGTGTATGTGCAAGAACAGGTCATCTCCACAGGGACTTGGGGTGTATAGTTGAAGTTTCACTATGCTGAAATTGATGCAAAACTAAATGCAAGGTCACAAGGTTGCAGTGACAGTGAAACAGAGATGGTAAAACAACAAGGAACCAAGGCTATGAGCCAAGGGCAGGGAAGGCAGTGCACTGATTTCAGTGCACAGCAAGCTTCAAAATACAAGAAATAAACAGCAAGATAGCTAAGAAATTTAGCTGAGCAGGGGGCAAAACAGAATTGAATTTATAAGTGATTGTAAGGATTTGTGGCTAAGCCAAGGCTTAGAATCCACCTTTGTGTCCTAGCCAAACAATGCAATTCTAGGTTGAAATTAGGATCTTAAGCATACAAATGGAATGGAAAGAGGATTAGCTTGCTATGAGCACTAATTTCTCCCATTGCTCAATCAAAACAATGCATCCTAAGCATACAAATGGAATGGAAAGAGAATTAGCTTGCTATGAGCACTAATTTCTCCCTTCCAATCAAAACAATGCACTAGGTTTCTAGCCTAGCATTCCACTATCAGACAGTGCACTGAGGTTTCATCTAAACCTCAGCTGCAACAATTTAGCTCATGCTCAACATATAAACAACATTAACATTCATCATACAAGATAATTCAAACAACACACATATGGTGAGCAAATACAAAAACATGATAAACATATGAACCAACAGTGTAAACATGAAACAAATGAGAAACTGGCTAGTCCAGTTCTCTACAAGAGTGAAGCTGGCTAACCCAGCATCCCATCATACACACACCTCACTCTCTATTTATAGCAGAAACTACCCAATTTTTATGAACCCTAATTTTGAAATTAGGGTTTTGAAAATCCTAAAATTACTCACCTAATCTTCAAATTGACGTCGACCCATCCTTCTTTGCCTTCTCTCAGTCCTTCTCCTGCTCCAATTCAGTCTTATAGCCTCACCTATTTTACTAATTTCCCACCTAGGGTTTCAAGGGAAAATTAGAGGGGAAATGGGTAAAATAGGTGGCTAGAGATGTATGTAGGGTATGGGGGATGATGTGGGTAGATACGGTTTGGTGGAGAGAGTTGTTGGCGGCGTTTGGTGGAGATGACAGGGGAGAAGGTGGTGGTGATGGAGGACATGGTGATGGTACGGTTGAAGAAGAAGGAACAAGATGGAAGAGTTAGGTTTTCTTTCTTTTCTGTTTGGGTATAAGGTTCTGTCGATTCGGTGTGAGGTGGATCATCAAGTTTTGATGTCCGCGTATGAAGAGTGTTGGATTATGTGATATGAGTTGCATCGGACGGCTAAGAGAGAAGAATCTGGTATCGACCGTTGGATTGTGAGATGCAACGAAGCTAACGGCTCTAGATGGGGTTAGGTACTGTAGTGTTAAGCGGAAGTATCGAGATTTGATGCACAGGCATAGGAGCGACCGTAGGATTCAACTGCAATCTAATCTGAAGGTTTGGAATTTAGGCATTATGGTGTTTGACAAGAACCTCGGATCTTGATGCACTCTACTGAAGCGACCATTGGATTTCGATGTAATCCCATCTAACGGCTGAGAATGGAGGCGGGTATGGATATAGAAAATGGGTTTGGGTAAGGGTTTTGGGCCTTGGGTATTCCAAGCCCATATCTTCTTTAAGAACAATTCTTCCTTCTTGAGCCCATTCCTAGCTTTTTGGTCTTGTGCGCACCATTCTTCGCGGCTTCCTTGCGTAATTCCTTCCGGCTTTTCACCACTCTTCAGCTCTTTTCCACTCCGCAAGTCATCCAGACTTTATTTATTACCTAAAAATGCAAAATTAAGTAAGAAAAATATTTATTCTTGAAAACAATGAAAATACAGAATATGGGATAAAATGTAGAATTACTGCACAAAAGATGAGTTAAATGCCAACAAAAAGGGATAAATATATACAATATTTGGCACTCATCAACCAACATGGGCTAGAACTTAATCCTGCTAAATCAAAAAGTCACCCAAACTATAAGGGTTCACAATATTATGAGATCGAATATCAAGGTAATAAAACCGAAATCAAACATCCCATAAACATCCATAGCAATAATAAAGCATTCAAGCACATGCTATATAAATCAAAAACCATCACAAGAAAAATTATAAATCAAATAATTTTATTCATAAAAGTTTTATTCATAATAGACTTAATACAATCATTGAAAGAAATCAAAAATTGATGTCTATTTTCTTAGATTAAGTATTACAGCATAATAACTTAATCTCTAGTGGTGCTATTGTTGTTCACTGAGGTTTCTTCAGTGTTTAAACTTTTAAAGCATGTCTCAAGGGACTTGTCAGCAACCACTTCTTGTTTCTCAAGCTTTTCAACTTGAATCTTCACATCAGCAATATCAGCTTTTGTTTCCTCAATCTTATCTTTGAGCCAATCTTGATTTCGAACCGTTATTATGAGATTGGTTCTTAGTTCCTCAAAACCTTGGATATAGTCAAACATACTGTCAGAATGAATCCACTTGGTTTTGGTTGGATCTTGTAGGTTGTAACCCAACATACATGACTCATCTTGTGATCCAACTGAACTATCAGAATCATAATCAGACATGATTTTTGATATGAATTTCTTCTTCCTCTCTGTATTGATTCCTTGACAATCTTTAACCCTTTGAGCTTCCTCCTTATTATCCTTTGAGATACTGCGAGTTATTGGAGGCATGCTTGCTCATATATAAATATATATATGATTGATCAGGGTATCAGAATACATACAAGAGATAGTTTCCCTTTAAAAAGAGACAACTTCCGGACCGAAAGATATCAGGAGAAACCGAAAATATTAAACAATATATTTCGTTTCCTTTGTCCGAACTTCCCAAGTTGGAAGGTCTATTAAAATTCGAAACTTCCAAATATAAACATGAACATTTTTAGACAACTATGGATTCGCAGCTATCCATAAGGTTTCACAACTTTTCTGATAAACAACTATACAAACAAAAGTGCTCCAGATTTATTGTGCCTTTCCCATCCATGAACATGAGCACGAAAGAGGATGAGAATGCACAATTTTGATACAACTAGGTTGCATCGGATTAAGCTTTTTCTAGCTTACATTGAATATCAGAAACATAGTTCATGTTTCTCTTAGGG
The DNA here is from genome assembly GCF_003573695.1 of Papaver somniferum. NCBI lineage: Eukaryota > Viridiplantae > Streptophyta > Magnoliopsida > Ranunculales > Papaveraceae > Papaver > Papaver somniferum. The sequence goes on from NC_039367.1 coordinate 90,362,451, forward strand.
AATTTCTGCCCAAAATATTTTCTCCCAAGACGATGATCTTTTCTAACTCTAGAGATATGATCATGTGGAGAAACTGTACTGACGTGAGAATTTTCGGAGATGGTTAAATCTCTCTTAATTCTTTCAATGAGATTTTCATAAGATTTTCTCATTCTAAGGACTTCCTTATGAATCACATCAGTGTGATTATCTGAAAAAATTATCGGAAACTCCTGATTATTTCTTTTGGCAGAGATTCTCTCTTTCCCTTTCTTCTGGAGTCGTTCTTCATCAAAACAAGGATTGTTTCGATACGGGTGAGGAGGAACCTTCTTCCAGAAGCGATTATCAACTCTTTCCTCAGATTCTTTTGAGTTGATCTTATCGGGTAGTGGTATGATTTGTCTTTCTACTGAGGAATGGTCTTCCAGTTTTTTAAGACAAGAAACTTCCTTCAATATTTTTACCACCGTATGTTGAAGAAGTATAAGTTTCATATCAAGTGACTAAAAATTGTATTCCTTAAGATCACCTTCACGGAATCGGTTCAAAGTTTCCTTTGCACAAGATTTCGTTTGATCATAAGTAGATCTAGAAGCTAGTTTTTCATCCTCTTCAGACTTGATGTAGTTAGGCAGACTACCATCATCTTAATTTGTTTCAGATGTGACTAAACCGGTTTTATCACAGTATGTAAAAGTCGAGCAAGGACTTTTAGTTTCCTCAGTATCAGAAGAAATCACAACAGAATCATTTTTCAGAGTCATAGGATGTGTCTCTTTAACAGTAAGAGATTTACCAAGAGCTTCTAGTTTGACAGTGAGATTCATATTCTCTTTGGCCAGACAATTCAGTTGAATGTCTTTATCTCTGATCTCCTGTTTAAGAGGATTTTTCTCTGTCTTTAATAACACCACTTTAGAAAACAGAGATTTTATAAGCTTTAGGAGTTTTACCAACTCTTTATCAGCATCTTCCTTTCAATCAGAGATGGACACAGATGTTTTCGCAACTCCTGGATTATGAGTCAACGAAGTAGTAACATCTTTAACTTTTGAGTATTCAAACTCTTGCATAACGTTAACTGAATCAGACATAAATTCAATTTCTTATAGGTTGGATCGCACCAAACACAGATTGTTAGATCTTTTCGTGTTTGCCTGCTCTGATACCAATTGAAAAGGCGAGGGTACCCAAATATACCTCAAGATAAAACTTTTCTTACCTATAAGTCCTTTATCCGAAAGTGATTGTCTATGGACTGAGACGAGACAATGCAACTAATCGGTTCACACTTCGTGTGATCGTCTATGGATACGAAATCGAGAAAATACAATAATGAAGTATGTTTACTTGATAAAAAGGTCCGGACTTAACCAAACACAATAAGATTGCTTATCAAGTAAATAAGAATTAATGTTTGTGTAATTTACTTTAATTATAATAAAACAATTATAATGCGGAAATATAAAGTAAATGACACAACAAGATTTTGTTAACGAGGAAACCGCAAATGCAGAAAAACCCCGGGACTTTGTCCAGAATTGAATACTCTCAGGATTAAGCCGCTACACAAAATTAAACCTAACTTCATATAATTGAGACTAAGTAACTAAACCTATAGTTCACATAGTTCCGTCTGTATTCCCACGCCTCCAACTTATGAATAAGTCACGTACTTGGAACAATTCCTTTGGTTCGTATTCCAAACAGTAAAGGAACAACAAATCTATTCGGTATCAACTCTATTCAACCAAGTGATGTGAGACGGACAAAGGCTCTTCTGTTTATCTTAACATAAACTCCTTTGTCAGGTTCTTAGATCTATCTTATTCTCAATCACCAAAGGTAATTGTTAAGATTTTGCAATCAATACTTTTAATCACAAAGAATTGTATTGATGTCGATCTACACAACTAATAAATCCAATCTACCACAAGGATAAATCGATTGTAGTTGGATCCTCTTATACCGAAACAAGTATTGTGCACACCAAAGATTATGAACCTCAAATCAGAACTCTTCAATATCTTCTTTGTCTTCAAATCTTCTTAGATCTTCAATAAACACCTGCACACAACAACTTGAATCTCTTGTGATAAATCACGCACAGAACGGAGTCTGTTAACAATGGATTATCACAAGATCGTCTTTAGCACTAACAACAGTCTAAAGATCCCTGTCGAAACTTCGATCTAGTTTGAGTGAATCTTATATCAGAAGATAAGATTCTCAAGCATAAACAAACTAGGTGCAATCAAAGTTCAACCACCGTTAGTCAATCAAATCAATCAAAAACACAAGATAAACCACAATTATCTAGTTTCCCACATACGGTACTCGTAGAGCTTCTCAATCTCAAAGAATACTTTAAACTGAGCGGTCGTTAGGGATTTCGCCTAATTAGGTTACTCTCCCTTCCGAATAGGCGGCTACACCAGTAACAACACAACCGAGGAAGTTTGCTGTCACGAAGGATTAAGCAAACTTCAAGTAGTTATAGACAAGGAAGTTTGGACACCAAGGAATTTCCAAAACCGAAAATATTCTCAAAGATATTCAATATATTCCAAATTCGGTTTTTCGTAATTCCTGAAAATGCTCTGTCCAAAATAATGACCGAAAATCTCTTTGGAAAATCTCAACTAGTAAATGCACATTACTAATTCTCATTTTCCTAAAATAAAATTAACAACCTTAATTAAAAGATTGTTAACTTATTTATATTTCGATCCAGGGATTTTCTTCCTGTAGCTATTAAGGAATAACTTTGAACAATAAAAGATAAACATTACTGTGTACATGTTCAAAGTATGTTGACATCCTTGGTTTGTAAGTCCTCTTTCATACTTACAACCTTGAAACCGATTTTCCACACTTCCAAACAAGTTTAGAATTGGTTCATCTGACTTTCAAGAACTATGCGATTGATTAATAAACTCTCAATCACAAATCATGGGTTTAACGGTTCTACCAAAATAAGTTTCGGTTCTACCTCCATGTGAGTATTGTGCATAGTTACACTAGTTTTCCAAAATTCGGTTGACTAGGTACTAGGATCGGTTCCCCACATATATATGGTATCTAACTTATATGTGTTGCACATGTCCATAGGATCGGTTCCCCTTTGCCTAAAAACGTGTTGCACGTGTCCATAAGATCGATTCCTATTTCTGCTACAAACTTGTTGCACCTCATACAAGGATCGATTCCCCTTTGTGATGTGTTGCACCTCTTCATAGGATCGGTTCCCCTTTACCCAGATTCGGTTCAACAAATCACAAACTTGATCATACCATCTCAGGTGATTACTTAAGATCGGCTTCACAAAATTGATTGATACAAGGGATGAAAATTTCTTTAATTCAACTCTGTCATTGTTTATACAATAGCTAAAGAAAACTCTTAGACAGAAGAAAATAAAGTCTCTCAGAAGAAAGCCCAGTCAGTCAGAAAATAGGACAAAAAAGTTCAGAAAATCTATGGTAATAAAACTTGTTCCAAGTTCTATAGAAGTTTCCATGACTCTTCCATAGGTTCTGATAAGGAGTCGAGTGAGTTAACTAAAGCATGGATGGCTACTCTTGACTATTGTCCTGAGGATGATATCTGTGAAAGTTTTCTTAATCTCTTTGATGATAATCACACCTGTCCTCCGAATAGTCCTTAATCTCTTTGCTGATAATCACACATGTCCTCCAAATAGTCCTGATTACTCCACGACGTACAATCTTTTTTCCCCATAAGCATTTCAACTGGAAAAGGAAACCTTGATTAAATAGATCGAAGATCTGGAATGTCAACTGTTTGATTTAAGACAGGAGATTGCTATCACTGGCAGTTGTGATCTTAATAAGAAACATCAAACTTCTTCGATTAATTCTTTCGAGCATTATCAGCAAATTTCTCCTGATCCTATATCAGTCTCAAACCAACCTAAAGAGGATGATATAGAAATCTACAAGGACTTACCAAACTGTTTGGTCTCCGTGTGTAAAAATTAGGAACATCTTGAAACTATATGCACCAAAGGTCAAGAATATTTTCCCTCTATCAAACCTAGGTTTCAGAAGACGAAAGGGAAATATACTTTGAAATCCTTTTACTTTCTAAAGAGGTTTGCAAAGCCACTCATAGGTTGCGAAAATCAACAAACAAGTTTTTCAAAATAGTACTAAAAAGAGGAGAGAATGATGTGAATAATTCTTCTTTTTTGAATACAAAACAGAAACAAGGAATAACAAATAATTCGTCCTCTCGAAAGAATCACTCAGTCCTGTAGAGGATTGGAAGAATTACATTATGTAGTTCTGTTTGAGATGATTCTTGTTTATCTTCCTTGGGCAAGAATCATAATCTTCAAGGGGGTTGCGATTAATTTTCTCAGTTGTTTCTCTAAGATTATTCCTGTTTCTTGTTGGTTCTCTTCAGTTTTAGTCAAAAACAGGTTGAGTACATGAACGGTTTTTCCTGTAAGGACTTTTTCTTGGGGATAACCAAAGTCTGTTAGGGTTTTAGTCAAAGCCTTTTTGGAAATTTTATCCCCTATCTTCATTCCTTCTTAAGATGAAGTTTTCTCCTTGATATGAGCATTTCATTTTGTCTTCTCTTTTATTATGTCCTCATCAAGTCTTTCAAGCAAAGAAAGTGATGTCTGGACTGTTCTCTTTCCCTCTAAGAAGGTTCGTTTTGATTCTTCTGATAACGAGATGTGCTCGAACAAATGTGATTCCTATCTTGATGAGAATCCCTCAGTCTCTCATTTTGATAAGCTCTTCTTGACCATGAATCTCGTCTTAGAACAAATACGTGCCCTGAAGAGTGAACTTGAATCCTCTTCCAAAAAACTTGAAGAAAATATGGATAATCTTGAATTCATGATTGATCCGATCGAAGACGAGCTTGATGATTATAGGGGATATGAGAAGAGTATTCAAAGTAAGTGAAATACTTCATATGAGTTATGATTTTGCCAAGGAAAACTTCTTATGAGAATTTTATTCTTGTGTTTTTAAGAAGAATAACTAGAGTTTGGAATAGCTGTTAGAGCATTGCTCCGTCAAACTCGCATGCGTTGCTATCTCAAGCATGTTTTTCAATGTTAGTGATCAAAACTATAAGTCTTGATTTCTAGTCTCTTATAGCTAAGTCTCGGACTAGGATAGTAGTGTAGTTGAGCTCAAGGACTTCATGGCGATTCATCATACAAGTAGAAGGACTACTCAAGGAACCGGTGGAACTTCTCGACAAAAACGTATGTGGAGACTTGAACTTATCTATCACTCAAAAGTCTATATATTATATCTCCTACTCTTTGAGACAAAAGTCGTATGCTATATATATAGACTAGATTATACACATTTGGTATTTCGAGCCGAGTATACCTCGCCTATCTATATCTCGAAATATGTGTTGGTAAGCTTTTCGTTTCGACCAAGTTTATCTTTACCTAGTGACGAAAGTCATGAATGTTTCAATCACTTTGAAAATTGCTTTGACGAGAAATGGTGTAACAACTGTATAACGTCCTCTAATAATGTTTCAATGATTGGAATGCGAGTTTAGATTACATAACCAATGTATTCCTTGAACCGAAGTTCTCGAACTTTGTTGATCAAGAGAACCGGAAGTATGGCAAGTGTCAATTCCGCAAACTCAGTCCGCGAACTGCCGAAGTTCTCAAACCCGAGAATTTATGCTAGAGTTGATAAACTACTTGCGTGAGCCAAGTCCGCGAACCGGCGAAGTTCTCAAACCCGAGAATTTTTGTTGGAGTTTGTAAACTTTGTCCGGTGTCTTAAGTCCGCGAACCTAGTTTGCGAACTTGAGAAAGTTATATATCTAAAGATGATCTCTGAACTTAATCTTAAAAGACTAAGGAATGCTTTTGCAAACCGTGGCTATTAAATTTCATGAACCGATTCTTGTAAATCAAATCATATTTGCTTCAATTGTGTCTTTTGTAGTTACATAAGATTTTCCTTGCAATTGAACAACTCTCTTAACTAGTTTATTTGAGTCATTTAAACTAGTTATGGTGAAGAAGAACATGGTTGGTATGAAATGCTCTTATGGTTAATTGTTTCTTTCTCTCAGTTATGAAATGTCTCTTACGGAAATTTCATTATGAACTCGTTCTTGTACCTTTGCCAATTTTATTGACAAAAAGGGGGAGAATTAATATGTAGTTCACACTACAAATACATATGGTTTTCGGATCATTGTGTAAGGGGGAGTGGTTTTCATGTGAGATGGAGTATTGACCAAGGGGGAGTGATACATATCACTATAGTATTATTGTTGAAGTTGTATACAATTGAACTTTGACACTGTGTAATAATACTATGGCATTGTATAACAATGATCGAGACCGATGCTTTCTCATTGTTATAGCTACGGATCTTCAACAACGATGGTGCTAAACTTACAACCTTTGGGATCATTGGAGTACTTGGAAGTGACGAAGATTTCGAGGAATGTTGAAGATTAGACACGTGGAATAGGAGCTACTAAAGTTTCATTATCTTTTTTGTATTCGATATGTATTGATAGTTTTGTCACTAAAATTGACAAAGGGGGAGATTGCTAGAGCACTGCTCGGTCAAAATCGCATGTGTTGCTATCTCAAGCATGTTTGTCAATGTTAGTGATCAAAACTATAAGTCTTGATTTCTAGTCTCTTATAGCTAAGTCTCAGACTAGGATAGTAAGTGTAGTTGAGCTCAAGGACTTCATGGCATTTCATCATACAAGTAGAAGGACTACTCAAGGAACCGGTGGAACTTCTCGACAAAAAAGTATGTGGAGACTTGAACTTATCTATCACTCAAAAGTCTATCTATTCTATCTCCTACTCTTTGAGACAAAAGTCGTATGCTATATATATAGACTAGATTATACACATTTGGTATTTCGAGCCGAGTATACCTCGCCTATCTATATCTCGAAATATGTGTTGGTAAGCTTTTCGTTTCGACCAAGTTTATCTTTACCTAGTGACGAAAGTCATGAATGTTTCAATCACTTTGAAAATTGCTTTGACGAGAAATGGTGTAACAACTGTATAACGTCCTATAAGAATGTTTCAATGAATGGAATGAGAATTTAGATTACATAACCAATGTATTCCTTGAACCTAAGTTCTCGAACTTTGTTGATCAAGAGAACCGGAAGTATGGAAAGTGCCAAGTCCGCGAATTCAGTCCGCGAACTGCCTAAGTTCTCAAACCCCGAGAATTTCTGCTGGAGTTGACAAACTACTTGCGTGAGCCAAGTTCGCGAACCCAGTATGCGGACCGGCGAAGTTCTCAAACCCGAAAATTTCTGCTGGAGTTTGTAAACTCTGTCCGGTGTCTTAAGTCCGCGAACCTAGTCTGCGAACTTCAGAAGGTCATATATCTAAATATGATCTCTGAACTTAATCTTAAAAGACTAAGGAATGCTTTTGCAAACTGTGGCTATTAAAGTTCATGAACCGATTCTTGTGAATCAAATCATCTTTGCTTCATTGTGTCTTGTGTAGTTATATAAGATTTCCTTGCAATTTAACAACTCTCTTAACTAGTTTATTTGAGTCATTTGAACTAGTTATGGTGAAGAAGAACATGGTTGGTATGAAATGCTCTTATGGTTAACCTTTTTGGTTAGACTATTGTTGAACCAACAATGTACATGTTTGGGTGCGGTTAACAAACCTAGAAGCGTACATTCATTTGTGTATGACAAGTTAAGTTTTCGATCTAACGGTTGAGAAATATTAGCTTGAATCTAAATCAGGCTTTCATCTAACGGTGGATATTGATTGCTTTTTAACTAATGAAAAACCCTGATTTGAAAGACTATATAAGGGGCATCTAGCAACTCTGCAAAACTAATCCCCACACCTTACGTGTGCTGCTAGTTTGCATGCTAGAGTCGGTTCTCCTTTAACCTTTGGTTTTCTTCTTCTAAAACCATGTTAACGACTTGAAGACTTCATTGGGATTGTGAAGCCAGACCGATACTACTTTTATCGTAGTTGTTTGATCTGATTTGCATCTTCTATCGTAATGTACAATCATATTGATTGGCTAGAGATTGTTTGATTTCTCCGATAGGCAAGATACAAAAAGTAATCACAAACATCTTCGTCTCATTGTTTGTGATTCCACGACATCTTGTTTCACTACCATACGATTAAGATTGTTGTGAGGTGATTGATTAATCTAGGTTGTTCTTCGGGAATATAAGATCGGATTATGAATTGGTTCCTATTCACCTTGATTATTATCAAAAGACGGAACAAAAACTTTAGGGTTTTTCTGTGGGAGACAGTTGATCCTTTGATAGACTTGTCTGTTTGAGACAGATTTGTTTATTGTTAAATCCTGCGATTTTGGGTCGTAGCAACTCTTAGTTGTGGGTGAGATCAGCTAAGGGAATCAAGTGCGCAGTATCCTGCTGGGATCAGAGGCGTAGGGAGTACAACTGTACCTTGGATCAGTGGGAGACTAATTGGGGTTCAACTATAGTCTAGTCCGAAGTTAGCTTGGAGTAGGCTTAATACAGTGTGTATTCAATCTGGACTAGGTCCCGGGGTTTTTCTGCATTTGCGGTTTCCTCGTTAACAAAATTTACGGTGTCTGTGTTATTTCAGTTTCCGCATTATATTGTTTATCTTTATAATTGAAATAATACAGGTTGTGCGTGTAGATCATCAATTGGTATAATCCAACCTTTGGTTGTTTGATTGTCATTGATTGATCCTTGGACATTGGTCTTTGGTACCATCCAAGTTATTCCTTGTGTTTGGTTAGGACTCGCTGATTTATATTAGCTTGAGTAAATCAAAACAAGAGACAAATATTAACTCCTTGAGATACTTTTACCTAGATTGAGTCTGACTGTCTAGTTGATTCTCTAGAAAGTATTTCGGAGTTAGTCCATACAGATTGCTAAGCGAAATATTGGGTGGTGTTGTTAGACCCCCGCTTTCAATAGCCATTATTGTGTTTACACATAGCTATGTCCAACGATTTTCATCTTCAATGTTTTTAGATTTATTTGTTTAATTCCAAAGTTGGTTTGGAAGATAATTTTGCAGTATTAATATTTATGGTTTTATATATTACAACTTGTTATGGGATATGTGTGTTTGCGTCCGTGAACTATGAGTGTCCCATACATGGTCAAAAGTTAAGTCTGTCATATGTCGATATGCAAATATTGATAAAAGATTGAATGAACTTTTGACGAACAAAAGTTAAGCCTTTTATGTCATTATGCAAATATTGATGGAAGAAAGGATGAACTTTTGTTTACAAAGATTAAGTCTATTATATGTCATTATGCAAATAGTGATGAAAGATAGAAAGAATCTTTGTTTATTCCGCAGTATTGATCTTCCCTTATCCATATATTTTATATATATACTATGTGGCTCCATAAGTTCTCTTATGTTGAGCATTTCCAATTGAATTAATCATGGTTTCTCTTGTGGTTAATTTAGTTGAGTATTTTGGATACAAATTCATAATGTTATGTGATTTGTTGTTGTCCAAAGAAATCCTTCTTTTCTTGAGAAAGTAAGGTCGCTCTTGTTGTTCTTTCGGGACTAACATTTTATGGGGGAGAGTTCTTAATTGAAATTGTGCTTAATTGCCAAATCTTTGTGGGGAGTGCGGTAGTGGAATATTGTAGGGGTTATCTTGTATCTTTATAAACTCCTTGATGAATGCATTTAGTTTCGGCTATATGATTGCATCTAAAAGGTTGATATGTGCTTTCTTTTGTCATGAAATGTCTCTATGGAAATTTTATTAGGATCCCACTAGTTTTTGTACCTTTGCCAATTTTATTGACAAAAAGGGGGGAGAATTAATGTGTAGTTCACACTATAAATTCATATGGTTTTCGGATCATTCTGTAAGGGGGAGTGGTTTCCATGTGAGATGGAGTATTGACTAAGGGGGAGTGATACATATCACCATAGTATTGTTGTCAATGTTGTGATACAATTGAAATTTGATGATGTGTAATGATACTATGACACTGTGTAACAATGATTGAGAGCTTTTGTTTTCTCATTGTTATGGCTACGGATCTTCAACAACGATGATGATGCATTGAATATCTTTGGAATCATTGGAGTACTTGGAAGTGACGAAGATTTCGAGTAATGTTGAACAACCAAGGAAATCATGCATGTGGAAGAGAAGCTGCAAAGTTTATTTATTTTGTATTCCATCTGTATTGATAGTTTTGTCACTAAAATTGACAAAGGGGGAGATTGTTAGAGCACTGCTCGGTCGAACTCGCAAGTGTTGCTATCTCAAACTTTTTGGTCTAGTTTAGTTTCCAAAACTATAAGTCTTTATTTCTAGTTTACTTATAGCTACGTCTCGGAATAGCATAGAAAGTGCAGTTGAACTCTAGACTCCACGACGTTCATCATACAAAGACGAAGAACTACTCAAGGAACTGGTGGAACTTCATCGACTAAAAGGTATGTGGAGACTTGATTGAACATTGATTGATACTTGAACATTGGTCTTTGGTACCGTTCAAGTTAATTTCTCTTGTATTCAATTAGACTCGCAGATTACTATTTGCTTGAGTAAGTATTGAATTGAGAAATTGAGATATAACTCCTTGATATACTTTTTATTAAGATTGAGTCTGACTGTCTAGTTGATTCTCTTAAAAGTATATTGGAGTTAGTCCATACAGATTGCTAAGCGAATTATTGGGTGAGGTTGTTAGACCCCCACTTTTTCAAATTGAACAACTCTATAACTAGTTTCATTTAACTCGTTTGAACTAGTTGTGTTTAAGATGAACAAGGTTGATATGAAAGTGTTCATATGGATAACTTCGGTTAACTATTGTTGAGACAACTAAGTGTACACATTTAGGTACAGTTGCCCATATCCAAATGAAGGCACATTCATTTGTATGTAACAAGCTAAGACAATCTAACGGTCAAAAGATATTAGCTTGACTCTAATCAGGTTTTCATCTAGCGGTGAATATTGAATGCTTTGTTACCAAAGTAGCATTGATTGCAAACCCTGATTTGAAGACTATATAAGGGAGAACTCTAGCAACTGGGAAACCTAATCCCCACACCTCTTGTGCGATACTATTTGTGACTAGAGTCGATTCTCCTTTAACCCAGGTTTTTCCTAAAACCATTATATGTTAATGACTTAAAGACTTCATTGGGATTCTGAATCCAGACCCAACTATTTTCTCTGTAGTTGCGTGTTCGGATCTTACTTTATTCTATCTTATTGAGTATTATCCTCTCTAAGATTTGCTCGATATTTAATCTTCGATAGGTAAGATAAAAAGTAATCACAGAGCTCTTCATATAATTTTTTGTCATTCCATAATATCTTGTTTCGCTACCATACGGTTAAGATTATTGTGAGGTGATTGATATTACTAGGTTGTTCTTCTGGAATATAAGTCTGGTGTATCTACTGGTTCCTGTTCACCTTGATTTATCAAAAGACGGAACAAAAACTCGTAGGTATTGAGAGGCAGGTTTATCTATTCAATATACTTTTCTGTGTGAGACAGATTTGTTTATCAAGTCTTCGACTTCGGGTCGTAGCAACTCTTAGTTGTGGATGAGATCAGCTAAGGGAATCAAGTGCGTAGAGTCCTGCTGGGATTCAGAGGCCTAAGGAATGCGATTGTACCTTTATCAGTGTGAGATTTTTTAGGGCTCAAGCTCAACTACATTCCAGTCCGAAGTTAACTTGTAGTAGGCTAGAGTCTGTAGCGGCTTAATACAGTTTGGTGTTCAAATCTGGACTAGGTCCCGGGGTTTTTCTGCATTTGCGGTTTCCTCGTTAATAAAATTTCTACAGTCTATGGGAAAACCTAATCCCCACACTTCTGTGTGTTCCTAGTTGTGTACTAGAGTCTATTCTCCTTTAACCTAGGTTTTTCCTAAAACCATTATAGGTTAACGACTTGAAGACTTCATTGGGATTTGTGAAGCCAGATTCAACTATTTTCTCTGTAGTTGAGTTTTATCTTATCTAAGATTTACTCGAGATTTATCTTTGATAGGTAAGATATAAAAAGTAATAACAACAGTTCTTCGTCTCAGACTCTTGTGATTCGGAAATAACTTTTTCTGTTAATCAGTTAGGTTATTATGACGTGATTGATATTCATAGGCTATTCTTCGGGAGTATAAGACCGAATTATCAATTGGTTCCTGTTCACTTTGATTAGACATATCTGTGGGAGACAGATTTATCTATCTCAATAGACTTTTCTATGTGAGACAGATTTGTTTATCAAGTCTTCGACTTTGGGTCGTAACAACTCTTGGTTGTGGATGAGATCAGCTAAGGGAATCAAGTGCGCAGAATCTGGCGTGGTTCTAGAGGCGTAAGGAACGCAACTGTACCTTAATAGGTATGAGACTTGGTTAGGGCTCAACTACATTCCAGTATGAAGTTAACTTGTAGTAGGCTAGAGTCTGTAACGGCTTAGTACAGTGTGGTGTTGATATCTATAAATCTCTAAAAATACTATGTAAACATGATTGATCACATTATAACCTGTGGTTGTGACTCAAACTTAAAGTCTTAAGTGTTTATGAAAATGATTAAGCTTATAATTCAATTGGCTAGTTTCGGCTAACCGTTTATGAACAATGTTATTGTACACGGTTCGGTTACAGTTCATCCTAATCAGAGTATATATCTTGATATGTCAATCACATTTCAAAGATTCATCTAACGGTGGATATTTTTTGCTTGGTTCCAAAGCTATCTTACCTTAAATCTAAAGCAACCTATGTTTTGAAAGTCTACATAAGGGAGAACCTCAAGCAACTGAGATCTTTGAATCCCGACACTATCTTTGTGTTGTGTGTCCTAGTTGTAAAACTAGAGTCGTCCTCTTCCTAAAACTCATTTTAGGGTTTAACGACTAAAATGACTTCATAGAGATTCATGAAACCAGGTCCAACTATCTTTATCTTGATAGTTAGTGTATCTTGATCTTGTTTGATTGTTGAGCTACTAACTCAAACAAGATAGATAGAAATTGCAAAGTTCTCTTCGTCTCAGACTTTGTGATTCCGCAGCTTTAATACTTGTGAGGTGAATAATAATCTAGGTTGCTCTTTGGGAAGCATAAGTCCGGATTTTGAGGTTAGATGGACTTTATCTATAGTATCAGCAGTGTTTGGATGGTAAAATTTCTCTTACCCCAAACACGAATTTGATGATGATTTTGCTGAAGATCGATCCGCTGCTTTATCTCCAATTGAACAGTAGGGGGGGGGGGGTGTACCTGCAAAAAACCCTCCGATGCTAAAGTTAGACAGAGTTTTTCACATGATATTTTGTGTGGAAGATTGCTTACCTCTTTTGGGTTGTAAATCGTCCATTTATATATTTGGAAATTTCCGTTTTATTTCTTTAATTTCGAGATTGGCATGAATGGCCATAATTGTCCCTGCATGCCTCATATCATAACTATCCCTGCATGCCTCCTATGATGACTGACCCTGCATGTCTCCCTGCTATAATTCTCTTGCATGCCTGCATGACTGCATGGTTGCATGACTCTGGCATTGACATCCTATGCATGCCTCCAAGAATATTCCAGAACCTTCCATTAGGGTTAAGGAATTAACTAGGCAAAAGGGTGCAAAGAGTTAGCCCAAACGAGTAAGTGTTGAAATGTCAGGCCCAAGATGAAAGGCATGCCCAAGCAAATGGGAACCAAAGGCAAAGCCCATACAATGGGGTGTGGATAACCTAAGGTGTGAGAGAAGTGGGTGTAAGCAGACGGGGTGTAAACATCCTTAGAGTAACAGAACTGGGGTGCAAATATCCGGGGGCTACGGGATTATGCTACATCTTGTTACACCGAATCGGATCTACGACATTAAGTTGCATCGTGTCACACCGAAACGGATCTACGATATTAAATCGCGTCGAGAAACACCGAATTACCATCAACTGGCCGCCGACGATCTGTTGTTGTCGTCGTCGCCGGAGATGATGTCCGGCGCCGGTAGCCGTCGACGGAGAAGATGACCGGCTCCGGCATAGTGCGACTGCTGACGTCGTCAGTTAACGTTAACAGAATATTCTCGGTATATGCTAACGTCGTTAACGTTAGCAGAATATTCCATGTTTATGCCAACGCCGTTGACTGTAACGGAATATTCCAGGTATATGCGAACACCGTTGACGGTAACGGAATATTCCAACAGAATCAACATCTACTGACGTCATGCTGGCGTCAGCGCACAGGTGGCCCGTTCTGGTGACGTGGCGATTATGCTGACGTGGCAACCTCTGGGTGGATGAAAACGTTGACGTGGCATTGCTAATGTGGCACCGTGCTGATGTGGCATGTTGTTGACGTGTCGACCTTGCTGACGTGGCACATTACCGACGTGGCACACTGCTGACGTGGCAGTTGCTGGTTGGTCGGAATCGATGGCGTGGCACGCTGATGTGGCACTGGTGATGGAGCTCCTTAGTTGCTCAACTTGGACTTATTCACATGGGATTCTATGTAAGGGGTTTGTGAGGCCTAGTTAGCCATACTTGGCTCACTAGATGAGCATATTAGGCCCAACGAACCTTACTTAGCTAATATGAGGAGCTTTCTAGGCCTAAGTTAGCCCATTTTTGGTGTAGAATAATAAGGGTACAAACAAGCAGAATTTGTGAATGAAGCTATCAATCGAAGCGCAGTTAATGTTGAAACGAGTTATCGATTTCCAGTCTCACCTTGATCTACGATCAAAAAGGAAATCACCGTATAGTCTTATCTGTGGGAGACAGATTGGTTTAAAGTCTCCAATTGATGTGAAGCAACTCTTAGGCTATAAAGGACGTCAGCTAAGCGAATCAATTGCGCGGAGTCCTGCTGTGAAGCAACTCTTAGGCTATTATTCCTTGATTGAGATTCATTTAGTTAAAATCTAGGAATTGTATTTAAGTTTGTTCATACAGGTTGCCTAAGAAAAAGTTGGTGGTGTATTTTGGTACCCCCACGTTTTCAATAACCCAAGTGACCAGCTGCTCTATGCATCTCAATATCAAACTATACATGACCACTACCATTGTTGTACTCCCCTTTCCATATGTGTTCTCAAACATTCTAACTGCAGTATTTGTACCACTATGTGCAACCATATGAAATAAACCACAAACAGTCATGCTTCTGCAGTTCACTTGATGTTGAATTGAATTTCAAGGTGCTGCAACCAAATCTTTTTGAGTCGGAAAATTGATACCTCTAACTAACCATTGATGAAACAATTCATGTGTGCAATCTCATGCTTAGTTCCTTTGTTATTTGAAGCACCAATTATAACCAGAGAAAAATACCTTGTTGCAATATTTTATCAAACAACTTTCTGTCGTCACCACTGTCACCTTCCTTAACAATAAAATCAAATTTGAATCAACAAACAATTTTTTTAATCGATACCCATGATTTAGAATCAAAAAACCTTATGCATTAATCAGTCCTTCCATTTCAATTTTTCTATTTTGCATCAATCATTTGAATTATCAGTCACCTTCGTTTAGAATTAGTTTAAACAATCAATTCAACAATTAAATTATAAAATGCTCGGCCAACCAATCAATTAGAACAATAAAAATGGATTGGATATTAAACAAAATTTAGATTTGATTTTTGAAAATTTAGATTGAATATTAAACAAAATCAACATCTAATTCGAACCCATGTTTTCCCTTTGATCAGTTAACAAAATTCCTAACTAAATCCCTCTTGCGAATGTATTATCATCATGTCCATTTTTCCATATTTAATTTAGTTAGTGAGTTTTGAACAACAACAACAAAGAAAACAAAATCAGATGATGCCATTAGATGCTACTACAACTCCAATGGTGCCACTATTGTTAATAAAAGTATCATTATTGATATCAGAACAACATTAAAAAAAAGCAGCTCGTGAAGAACAAAGATGGAGTGGAAGACTGAAGGGGTTGGATCTCTGTCTTAAGATTTTAAGGTTTAAAAGGTTAAATAAGTAAAACAAATAAAATATCTTACCTGTTGTAGTTACCTAAAATCTGAGAGAGGTTATAAGTGGGATTCTAGGGTTTCTGAAAGTGAGTTACGGGAGGTTGAGTACGAGCATTCTTCGCCTAAACCACGCACAATGGTCGTTCAAAGGCTGCTTCAATCATAGGGAAGAGATTTTGGGCTGGTCTTAGGAAGGGAAGCAGATGAAGAAAGAGATCAGAGAATTTTAGGGTTTGAAGAAGAATTGCTCTGAGAGGTTATGAGAAAGATGATCGTAGCTTGGAGAAATAGATGACCTATTTATAGTTGAATTCTCTAATCCCAAGTCGGTGAAGATAAGGATTGCTTTCCGTGCCGTGCAGATCAACACTCCCGTCTCTTCAAGAATAGAGATAAACTAGGTTGAGTTTATCTCATTATTCCACCGCCTTTACTCTCTTCTGCGGTGAGAAATAAACCGGGTATTTCTCACACGTGCCGTAGACCGCCATACCAAAACCCTAATTGTTATCCCCCCATTTATGTGAAGCTGAGTCAGCCTTTGTGGTGACATGTTGAGAGAGAGAAATATTCTCTTTAGACGAGTTGACCGACATAGATAGATATTCTCCGATTTGTAAGAATGACTAGGATGAGTCACGTGAAAGGTCATGGGATGCCTCAGAATTCGTGTGGAGAGAAGACTTGGTTCCTACATGAGGCTCGTGCCTACCATGGGGAATATTCAGCCTTATCTGAGATTTCCCGAGAGATTTGAATCTCTCCGAGATTTTGCAGACGGATCAAAATCTCTACGAATACTTTCTTAACGGATCTGAACCTATCTGTGTTCAGCTGGAACTCGTCCTGGAGAGAGAAAAAAAGGCTTTGTACGCCCGACTAATGCCTCTGCGAGACTTTGGCTCACTTGTCTTTGACCAACGTATCTTGCAGAGATGTGCTAGGAATCAAATGTGTGTCCATATGATGGGCCAACAAGACCAGTTTATCTCGAAAGGATGTTCTAGGAGTCCGTCGAAAGGGCCCAGAGGTAGAATAACCAGCGTATCTCGCGGGGATGTCCTAGGAGTTATTCGGAAACCTTAGTAAGTCGAGTCAGAGCCTAGAGCAGACATGACCAGTGTATCTCGCGATGATGTACTAGGAATCAGTCCTTGATCTCAAATAGGGTGAGTCGTGCTTACATGAGATATGCGTATCTCCGCTCTGGATCATAAGTCCGTCGGGGACGTCATTACGCATCTACAGAGCCTACATGACCATCAGTATCTAGTCGAGGATGTATACTAGGAATCATGGCATCACAATCAGCTGCGTCTCGCGAAGACATTGTGGCTTTTCTGGTTCCTAAGTCTGCCGGGGACGTTTTACGCTCTACAGAACCTACGTGACCAGCAGTATCTCGTCGAGGATGTGCGATAGGAGTCACGACATCACGACCAGCAGTGTCTCGCGGGGACGTATACTAGAAATCGTGCTAAGGATGCCTTGAAGACTAAGGGCTTAATCTCTCCCGTGAGAGTTGAGTTTTGTCGATGATCTTGAAATGACACTTTTGCCCGTTATCCAAATTTCAACATCTACACCGATCAATGAGAAATTGACCGAACTCGTGAGATATTGACCTGGATTAACAAAAGTAGACGGAAAAGTGGAAACAAACATATATTTGAAAAGTTGAAAAAAACGAGCATATATTTATAAAGCAGGTTCTTGAATTATTGATCAATTTTTCTAATAACTTTGGGAGGTCCAATATCCAAAACTCAAAAATATCCCCGCCTACAATAAAATTCAAAATTTGAATTCAAGAGCTAAAGCTTCCCTCTATGTATTAAATCCGTCTCAACCATTCATTATCAATATGTGGGCATGCACTGTTGATCCGCATGAAACAAAGAGCACCAATCAAATGTCATTACCACCTCTAGAAAACACATACCTTTTCCCAATCCGTAACTCTTTATCTTAACCAATCAAATTCCAGTATTTCTAATCTAACGATCGAAACAGATAACACAAAATTCATACGGACCTTAATCTAACGGAAGAAATCAAACCAAACAATTTACAAAACCTATGCCTTCCTCAATCCGTAACTCTTTATTTAAACCAATCAGGTTCGAGTATATATATCTGACGATCAAAACAGAAAACACAGCCTTCACACGGATCGATCTCCCATCTAACAGACAGAATCCAACTAAACAAGCTATAAATACCTCATCTCTTCCAGGCATCAAACACTCAACCAATCTAAATCTCAATCTAAATCGATTAAAAAAATTAACAGCAAAGAAATTTCTGTAGAGAGAAAAAAATGTCAGGAAGAGGAAAAGGAGGAAAGGGTTTGGGAAAGGGAGGAGCAAAGAGGCACAGGAAGGTGTTGAGAGATAATATCCAGGGAATCACTAAACCAGCTATCAGAAGATTAGCAAGAAGAGGTGGTGTTAAGCGTATCAGTGGTTTGATTTATGAAGAGACTCGTGGTGTTCTTAAGATCTTCTTGGAGAATGTCATTCGTGATGCTGTTACCTACACTGAACATGCCAGGAGAAAGACTGTCACTGCTATGGATGTCGTCTATGCTCTCAAGAGACAGGGAAGAACTCTCTACGGATTTGGGGGTTAGGGTTTACTTTTCTCCATCTTGTAAAGAATGTTGAGACTAGGGTTTCAATTTGCTGTTCTTTTTAGTTTCACATGTACCTGGAAATCAATTAGATGAATGTGAAATGTTTTTAATATCAATGAAAATCAGTAATCAACTCGTTTCTGTTTCATTTGATTGTCAGATCTAATTCTTTTTATCTTATTGATTCAATTAAAATTAGACTTAATGATTTGTATCGGCATCGATTTGGGGATTTTCATTCAGGTTATGTCGAATTTTACAATTAATGATTCATGAGTAAACATTGATTCAGTGATGATTCATGAGTAAGCATTGATTCAGGTACTAAACACATGGTTTCTGAATTTGAATCATACTTTCTGCATTCTTTCTTTTTCATTGGTTTACTTCCGAGTATATCAGATTTCATTGGCAGGATTCTCTGCAAAGAACTAGTGAATTGGTAGTTGATTTGAGCCGAATGTATACCAAGTGGCCCATGTGAAGTGAATCAGTAAACACACAGTTACTTAAGCTTAAACGTTCAGATTCTAAATGTTCACTGCACGGTGCTTGATTGATCCAGGTTTTTCTTAGTATGTGGCCTTAGGTTATTTTATGCCATGTTCCAACTTAGATAACCTGCAGAATCGAGGTTCAGGAGCAAACGCAGTCAGCAAGGTGAACACAATTATAAGCCTCAGAGAGGCTTATGTCATTTTTCTTTTGCAATTGTGAGTATGCATACTCTTCTTAAGCTATCCAGTCCGGTTCAATAAGATTAATTAGTGGATGTATTGAGCTTTTGTCTCTTCTAGATGCTGCCAGGTGGGTTCAACGAGATGGGGATGAGTTACGGGTGAGGATCCCACTGCAATGGTGTTTATGCAAACAATCTAATTAAAAGGCTTGCTAGTCTTGTGGCCTGCTGCCATTTTGTTGAAGAAGAAAGAAACTTGTAGACTTGCTTGAGGACGCAAGGTAAGGTATTTTCTGATTTCCCTCAACTTGTTAAATTAGGGGTTTGTCTGCTTGAGTAGCTTATTCCCCTCACAGTAAATTGTTATTTTTCTGCATTTTTGCCTTTTTCAGTATTGCTGATAGGGTATTACAGTAGTTGAAAGGGAGGAAGTTAGTTTAATACTTTAACTTGGGAAGACATTTGGTAGCTGTCAATGAAGTTGCACAAAATCTTGCACTATCTGGTTTTTATGGACCCAAAATTCTGCACTAGCGCTTTCATTAACAAAGCTTAGGGATCACATGTTAAATGGTTGAGTAATTTGTTGCCATGCTGGTTCATTGGACAGTCATCTGTGGGTTGGGTTTTGGACATCGAGAAAGAAAAGTAGTGAACAGTCTGTATATGATTTCCGAACAGAAATGAGACATAAGATAGATAGTTGTAGCTTTAAATATAGTTGGTGTTCTTTCCTATGATAAGAGTAGGCTTAGTGATCTAATTCCCACTGTTTCTGAAGAGTCAAAATTGGAGCATCGTAGAGAAGACCTTGTTGTTTTATGCATTAAGTGCATCTCTGTATGGAAGTTCTAGAGAAATGTAATGTAAACCTTGAGGTTTAGGGATCATTCTAATCTTCTTGCTTGTATAGTTATGAGAAAAGCAAAAACAGATACAGCCAAGAGCAAGAACCAATTATTTCATCCATTCCAAGCAATGCAAAGTGGTTTACATAGCTCCAAGACCTAGATCCAACCTTACAAGCATCTAAGACAAGTCATGAATTACAATCCTGCTGTAGAACCAAAACAAATTTAAAAAAACTTATGGGTCTAGCTAGTAACCAATTTGCGACCAAGCAGGACACCCATTTTTATTTGAAATACACATAAACAACAAAGTGAAGGGTGAAGAGTCACACTACCCCGTGTATATGATCTTCAAAGATACTTACGAAATTTTACAGCATTTATAAGAAACTGTCCTGTTTCGCTGACACATAATCTGAACTGGAACATTTAAGAGCTTCATTTTTTCTAGCCCAACAGAATGCTTGGATTTTGACTTGTGTAGTTTGGTGACCTTAGCCATAGCTTTTTCAAAAGCAAGTGCGTTTCTGCATTTCCAAATAGACCAACATACGGCAGTTGTGATTAAACGTCAGAGCTTTCAGCCTATAGGGTGCACTGCCTTGCATTGCATCTCCAACTTTTGATGATGGACCTATGCAGTTAGGAAGGAATTATTGGAGACAAACACTGGTTATGCAGTTCATGAGCCGAAGAAGCTTGGATATCTCTATTGTTCATACGATTGTAAAGAGGAGAGTTGTGACAAAAAACAGGTCGATATGGTTAAGGATCATACTCATCTTTACAGTATTGATACTCTCTTCGAGACTGTTATGCCTGTTAAATGCTCAAGTTCTTCTCTGGACGGTCCGTTTTCTCCAACATACTGGAATAATGACTTGAATATGGATTCCACTCTAAATACTGTGAATTGTTACATTTGGGATCCTTTTAATGGTACAGCAACTTCTGCAAAATAGTGGCAAAAATCTGGAAGACATGCAAATAACTTGGGATAAGGTATTTCTCCCGTACCAATCGCTCTTATTTATCTTTTTAACAGTTCTTCACCTGGATCATATCAAGACGAGGGTGTTAATTGTTGGTTTATTCATTAATCCTTCACGACAGAGTTGGAAATATTAATGGTTGTAATTAGTCAACAACAATCTTAGATTCTTAAAGAAATTCCCCCAAGTGTAGGTTTGATTATCAGAACTCTAATGCCATGTGGCTTGCAGAATCATCCCATGGGAAGCAGAGGTGCCTGAAGCTGCGGAAGCAAAAGCCTTCTCTGAAGCACTATTATGGGCTCAGCCAAGCAGCTTTCATCACTGGAAATAGAAGGGAATGCCCTTTAGTATAATTAACCATATAAACTCAGGGACAAATAGTGTCACTGGCACTTGAGATCTTCACCTTTTATGCAAGAAGTTAACAAGCCCATACACTTTTTTAGGAAGATTATCTTATGTCAATTATCTTTACAATCCAGGTGATGGAGAATTCATATGCAAACGAATCTATAGAATTCTGATATTATACCATTGGGAAGAAGGAATTCTGCTCACAATCGATGGATTTTGGCGGGGTCAGGGAAGCCCATTTACTTGTTAAGCAGGGCTTCACCCTAAATGTATATGCACTTATATTGCCGAAATTTTATACAATTATGGTATTTGGTTTGCCAAAACCTTTTCTGTTGACATGGTCGTCTGGGCAGTAGCCGTGCACAGAACTAAAGTTCAGTTAAAACGTTGGCTCTTGAATTACAAACAAAGGGTTTGTTCTCTGAGTTTGATTTAGTGGTGTATCAAAGCCACTCCCAGCCTTGTTTACGCCACTCGGGTACTAGGAAAGACCGACTATAAAAGCTGGACCCACGAACCTTGGAATAATGAATATTGGAGTTTCTTGGCAGTGTTCAATCTGGAATTCCTACACGCAGAGGTGTAAATTGGGACGGGCCAGCACGTTTATGGCTCATCACAGCACGACACAGCACGTGACCGGCCCAGCACGGGTACATCACGTTTGTTTAATGTGTTGTGCTGTGCCAGACAAATAGGCACAGCGTCACGTGTTAGCACGCGGCACAACATAGCACAACACGCGAAGAAAGCACGCCATGTCATGCGTAAAATACTACACAATACATCACATTTGATGCATATTTCACAAAAAAAATCATTGTTTTAGCCAATTTCTGATATTTTATTTTCGTTATGCTAATTTATTTATATAATAATACATGTACTAACTAAAATATCTCAAAAATATTTATTTTGGAGAACATAAAATAAGTGTGCTAGCACAGCCCAGCACGGCACGCCATTTAGCACAGCACATCACGTCTGAATGTCTGGCACAGCCCAGCTTACCACAACACGCAACACGCTAAACACGCGACTTCGTGGGCTGGAATGTGCCGGGCCGGCACGTTTTACACCTCTACCTACACGTGAATAAATAACAATTACACCGAGGAGTAACAATTTGTTTTTTTCTTTTTCTTTCTTTCTTTCTTTCTTTTTTTCTTCCTTTCTTTTGCAGGGATGAACTCAAAATGAGTTATTAATGTATCTTCGAAACCACTTTTTTTTACACAAAATTGGTCAATTAACCCAATAACGACAATTTTTGGGTGAAAAAGACATGTAAAATTTGATACTGTTTAAATCGACGAGAATTTAAAAATAGCCAGGATGTAAACAGTTTCATCCTACCAATTGTCAAATATTTTTTTTTTTTTTTAATTTACATCAGAATGCATCCAGTTTCATCCTCGTTATTTTTTAAGTTTAAGCCAGGATGAATCCAGTTTCATTCTTGCTATATTTTTGGTGTCCAATTCACCTATACTAATTTTTACTCGTCCATTAAAATCATGTTTTAAAAATATTTGGTCAAATGACCCATTTTCTGTTTTTTTTTTTATCGGATAGTAGGATAGAATAGTTTGGTGCATGCCACATAAGCAAATGACCTTGGAATGGGCTCTCTTGTAAGCAGTAAAAGATATGAACAATTTTCAAAATGGGCCCTTTACTGCTAAGCCCAAAATGATTGGAACGAACAGAAGTAAGTGAGGTAAGCATGGTCTGGTTTGGACCGTTTTAACACCATTTGCATCAAATTCAATACATGGTGGATATCAAGTTTGACATCCCATCTAATCCAGCATCCACGATGAGATGCGGTGGCTCAATGTTTTTTCAGTTTTTTTTTTTAATAAATGATGAAAGAATTACAAGAAATGGGTCGGAAGCCTCGCTACAAGCTTAACACCAACCCGCTTTTGAATAACAACCCTTAACTTGTGAAAAAAAAATCCCTCACTCTAATATTCGCATCATGACTATCCATGTAGTTTCGTAGCATCTTCAGAAAATCAATGGTGTCACTACCAAGTTCACCCAAAGTACTAAAAGCAAGAGTGCCAAAACCGTAACCCTAAAATTTGCATTTCTCAAGATATTTAGTGTTTTGACGAGAAATAGCACGTTAATTGCTTGGACAACTTGAAAGCACGGATGCCCCCTCATGTGAAAAGTGATACCAAGTTACGTCCAAGCACATATCGCACTCATTATCCCAATTACAAATGAGGATGTCTGTCGGTCTTAAAGCTGAACTAGCATTCGAGAGAAAAAGCCAAAACCACCTCTTTTTTTGCTGGAACACATGCATGGAAACACATGTCAGCAATAGTGTCTCGAACAAGATCGTGTCTGAACTTCAGGCCAACCTGAGCACAATGCAGGGCATGATCACTAAAAACATCATTCTCTCTATCACAACAAGGGCAAACTATTCCTTCCTCAAACAAAGGGATCCCGAGTCTGTGCCGTAGAACTGCACTGAATTTCCCATATCCAACTTTCTGGTTAAGTCCTTCGATAAGGATAACCAACAAATAGTCTTGCGCATGCTTAATTTTGTTACACTGCCAAAGAGAAAAATCACGCTCCGACATATAGATAAAACAAAACTAATAAAATAACTTGAATGACCGTAAACCAACACAGCAATATCATATATATAACAAGTGTCACGGACAAATATCCCAAAACACAAGTCCTTATAACAAGCCCTAAAAGTTAGATGGAACTAAACACTGAAGAGATAAGATGAATATATAGTGATCATACGTAAATGATGTACTAGCCCCATATTTTATGAAAATTTCCACATATGACCTTAATGTGATGGTTGTAGTTGTCCGACATATTTTTAAGATAACACCTACACCCAATCCAAAATCCTTGGATCACACAGATTGTACCCATATCCAGCTCATCAATATACTGATTAGAAACCACTCGCAAAAAAGAGGGTCAGATGGACTGAATCCAAAGATTTCATAATATTCGTCCCTACGAGACATAGAAATAAAGAAGGGAAAATAAGGATGAGATCCATTCTTTTATTATTCCTACTCCATCCAAGTCTCTAACAATGAGCTAATTCGTCTTACTGTCGAATGGAATAATTAAATACCTTTGTTCGACTAGGATGAAATCAATGAACTTGTTTTCAATTTTTCGAGATACGTACCCTAATGTTATTGATCATATTAAAATGGCCTTGAAACCACAAATAGTCGTGGGTATTATCGAATTATATTGAAAGACAAACAAATCAACAAGTAAGTGATAGATGAATGGGAACAGGTTGCTCAATTCTTCGACAGTTTATGTGACGATAACTAGTTGATAAATTAATTAGTGAGACGTACAAACTTTTTTCCTCCTACAAAGACAATTGAATACTTCAACCACTAATTCCTATGTTAAGTTTACATACTGATTGGTTTCTTCCATAATACATACCCTATTGTTATTGCTCAATTTACAAGAGATTTGAAGCCACAAATAGCTGTGGTTATTATCAAATTATATTGAAAGACAAACAAGTCAATAAGTAATTGATGAATGGGAAGAGGTTGTTCAATTCTTCAACAGTTTATGTGATGATAATAGGTGTCGAGGATGAATAGTTAATGAGACGTATGAGCTTCTTTCCTCTTACAATGACCATTGAATACTTCAAGCATGATTTCCTACATTTAATTTACGTATTAATTGGTTTCTTTCAGTAGCATTGAGTCAGACATATACATACACTTTGCATAATCTAAACCCAATAAAAGAGTTTACTTGTTAAAAGTAAGAGCCTTTGTCAGTACTCAACATATATTTTATTTAAAAATTGATAGAGTGGTTACCAAACAGCTTTGTTCCCTTACTGTTTGGAAGACGATCAAAAGCAGTTGAGTGCTGAAGACTTTACATCGGTAAAGCAATTGAAGATAGTGGTTTCTATCTTGGGATTCACGTTCGTTGGTCAGGAGGTTGTAGTTAGGGATACTGAGGAAACTAAGTATCTACGGGTAGATTACTTGGTCTCAACTATACGAAGTTGGCTTTGTTCTTTATATAGCGACTTAATTGTAAGAGTATTCAAAACTGGACAAGGTCCCGGGATTTTTCTGCATTTGCGGTTTCCTTGTTAACAAAATCTTGTTGTGTACTTTACTTTTACTTTCCGCAATTATAATTATTTTAATTAAAAGTAAATACACTTGTGCGTTAATCCAAGGCACTTGATATTGATCTTATAATATACCGGTCTTGTACCCTAACGATTACAAGTGATTACCTTGTTGGTGTATTGTCTCGACTTTGTCAATAGACGATCGTACAAGGTATCAGACTTAGGTTGATATAAAAAAGATTGTGGTGTACTTGGGTACGTAGTAATTTCAATTGGTATCAGAGTCGACAAACACGAAAAGATCTAACAATCTGTGTTTGGCATGATCCAACCTATAAAATATGGGTCAAAGTAAGATTAAGCGAAAGCTGAAATCAGTGAAAGACTCAGTTAATGTACCACAAGATTCTTGTTTGGAAGAAACTCTCTCATCGAGCTCTACTTGCTTAATTGAAAATATTTCTGAATATTCTCAAGATGAAATTTGATTGAGTTCTTTACTTAAGTATAATGAGACGGAGTCTAATTCACCTGTCATGGTTGAATTGAGTTTAATTCAATATCATGGTTGAATTCTCTGGAGATCGTTTAAGTATAAAAACTCCCGAACTTAAGGAATTAGGCGAAAAATTTCTTCACTGTTCTAAAGAGCTTTGTTTAGTACCTGTACGAGAAAAACTCTTAACTACCATGTATGAAAAACTTGGTAAAGAGCATGAAATTTTGATAGAAAATGTCTCGCAACAAGTACAATGTTTTGAAAACAAAGTAAGTGCTGAACTATATCAAGCAAAAGCTGTTGAGAAAAAACGTGATGAAGGTCTAAAAAAGATCTGCCAGCTGGAAGAAAAACTTGTTAATTCTGATGCAAGATCCAATTCTCAACAAGAAAGATTTAAAGAGAAAGAAAATGATTTTCTATCTCGAGAAAAACGTCTAGAGGCTGATCTAACCTCTAATCTTGATAAAAACAAGTCATCGGACATAAGATATTTCAAAGTTCAAAAAACTTAACGATAGCACAAACAAGTTATCCCCATTGTTAGAAGCAGGAAGAAATCATCATGATACATGAGGATTGGGATATGAGGGAATTGATGCTTCAAATTGTGACAAAGATATAAAATTTGTTAAAACTACAAACTCTTTCTTGAAAAAGTATTTCTCTAGTGACCAAGATGCTTCTAACAACTGTAAAGAAGATAAGAATATTCATCATCAGTTAAACTATTCAATCATGATCCATAAGAGAGCACTTCTACAAATAACAAGAAATCAAAGCTACCAGAAATTCGAAAATACAAAGCTCCAACTCAAGTGGGTCCACAAAAAGGTAACATTAAAAACCTTATTTCTTATGTTACTAGACATTGTTATTTTTATGGCAATAAAGGACACTTCCAAAAGAGATGCAAATTTCGTAAGATGCAAAATGCACTTCTTTTTGTATCAAAGGAATTGAAGAAAATTGTATTTTCAAAGAACTCAGATACTCTTTGTTTGGAAAACAGACAAGTGAACTACCATAATGGTTCGTGTTTTGTTTATCACTCATCAAAGTTATTTCATAAAGGTTCAATCAATGAAAAGGGAAATGAATTTAGATATGAAAAAACAAGATCTGATGTTCCTAACTGGAGGAAGACTGTTTTGGGGTCAATTTTTAGGTATCATAATGTATCATATCACAAAAAAATGGAAGAGGAAAAATAGTCAAAAATAACTGACTGCATCCAAACTATCTCTCATACCCGATCACAATTGATTTGTGATTAAGAGATATGTTTATTCATTATGTTTAATCCTAAATGTTTCCTTTTGTATGTTGTTAGAGCATATCTCGGTTGAACCCACCAAGCATTGGTATGTCAAGTTTGGTTGTTATATTTTAGTGAACCAAAACTCATTTAAAGAGTCGCTTGATTATTTACTAGAGTCAACTTCGTATAGGTTAGCTTGAAAGTATTAGGATATGAGACATTACAAGTATTACGTGAAGACTTGAAGAATGTGAAGAAGTAAGGAGCTACAACGACGACATCATCCTTCCACTTGAGGTTAGTAATATTTGACTTGAAATGTTTCATTCCCTAACGTATCTTTCAAGTCGTGCATATTTAAAACATAATTGCGAAGTTGTGAATGATTATACTCTAGTTAGACATAGTATTAAGGAATACAATACGAAGTATAACGCTTATCTTTTGAACTTCGTATATAAGACATCGACATAATCGTATGAATGCTATTGTGATTATGTATGGGTATGAGGTGAACATTTCGTCCTAGGAAATAATGTTTTACATTCGTTTAAAGGAAGTACATTCATAAACTGGTTTTGTGAATCGAAAGGGAAATCGCTAGGCTTATTGGTATTGTTATTCATTGCATATATTTTGAATTACCAATATGTGTGTTTAGTATAACCGCTCATAACTTGTTTATGTATATTGGTAAAACTATTCACAAGGCCTGATTTTTGTATTGGTATGACTTTTATTAGTGAAACCGATCTTAAGTAATCACCTGAGATAGTATGATCGATTTATTGTAATTGGTATGACCAACTCTAGTCATTGGGGAACCGATCCTAGTGATGGTTATTTTCAATGATGTTGTAGTAAGATGATTCGTTCACTCAGATTTGTTGAGAATTTGTTTTAAGACTTAATAAAGAAAATAAGGAAAATATATATACACAATTTGTCACAAGATGAAGAGACGCTGAGACGCGGGATTCCACTACTTTTCATATTGTTATGGTTCAGTCATTAACTCTAGACAATATAGCTCAAACAAAAGAAGTTGTGACTCTAGTTCTTTGCCAAAAATAGATTTCGTAAAATATTATTTGTAAGTTAAAAGCATGACGCATCTAAAGTGAACTAAGCATGCGGCATCTAACAAAATAACAAATAATTAATAAAAATCATAAAGCAATTAAATCTATGCAAAAAGTCAATAAAAGAATTAATTCATTTACCACAATCATGAAAAGTTGCTTCCTCCGTTGTCCCAGTGATGGGGTCTAGCTCCGCATGGTGAAAACACACTCAAAGGAATTTTTCATGGCTCAAAAAGGTGTTTACAAGGAGAAAATGGAGAAATAATTCAAAATCGGGTTTGTAACAATTATATTTGTTACAAACCAGAGAAAGATACAGAGGATGTGTCACTGTTATTGTTGCTCTAAGACTTTCTCCTGAACTACGACCCTCGGTTGTGGGTCGTTATCGCTGTAGCTTCTACTACTGTCACTATGTGTCGCAACCACTGTAGCAATTACGACTGCTCCTTGTAGTCTTATGTTCTTCGTATGTTCTTCGATAGCAGCAGCAGAGACAATCTCTGCAACTCCTGATTCTCTGCTGTATTCTCACCTCTAACTCTCCATCCCCCTTGTTCGAATTCAGGCAACTCTATTTATACTCACAGGACCCATATATCTCGCTGTAAATGCAAATAATCTTCCAAATCTTCTCATTAACGCTCGGGAATAATTCCATTTGTTTCTCTTCTACATGTGCCTGTAGGTGTCTAGCACACACCAACTCAATGCAGCACGACTCAGAATATACTGAACATGCTTCTTCCGCAAGATTTCTTTCCAAAACAATCAACCAAAAGCCCGAGATATCCTCAAGATACGTATCTTCCTCTGTTTTGCTTAATTTTGTGTAAATCTTCTTTATATTCAAATTCAAGGCACGTACCTCCCCTGTTTAGATAAAACAGGGTCAAAGCAATCCAAACACTGCAAGAATCTCGCCAAATAACTCCACAAATTCTCACGGAATAAATGCAGGAGAAACCCGAGCTTGCTTCCTGTTTTGCTTCCCAACGATTATCCAGCCCAACTTAACTCAACCGAACACCCATACCAGCATTGTATACCCAAAACAGGTCTAAACCATGATAATCAGCGATTGAATCTCATTAAATCCCGTCCAAATCACAAACCCTAATCTGGATAGATGCTACTACATTTTCCCGCCAAAAATATAATTCAAATGGAGAAGATGACCTCCCCCTAATCCTGTACGGGCGTCCCTTTAGCACTTTCCTTATGGTGTGTAAATAGCAGCTGGTGTGCCCCTTAGTAATTGGATTCCCCATAGTAATAGGTTGCCCCATATCCAAAACTGCGAGTCCGGATAACATGTGTCCTCCCGGTGCCTTTAGCAACTTTTCGAACCGAATTTTCCAAAGATGTTTATTGCCCAAAAATACCTACAAACACACAAAAAACCATAATAAGGACGAAAACGAGTACTAACAATACGAAACATTGAGGACAAATTAGACACATAAATGCGTCTATCAAATACCCCCAAACTTATTATTTGCTAGTCCTCGAGCAAAACAAAAAAATAAAACCGAGTTAATCTCGGGAGGGTTTACCAGAGGTGTACCCACAAAACCATGACTTCTAATTGGTCACAAATATCCAAAGAGCTATGAGGACATACATATTCTCAACCTATCTCCAAGTAACTAGAATGCCGGAGAAATTAAAGGTGCCAGCTCTAAAGCTGAATAAAGAAAAGGGGAGACACATCTGCAACACTGTTAGATAAAGAGATATCCGCTACACAACTAGATAAACATTGTAAGATGTGTCCGCTGATTTACAGCTGGATAAGATTATGAGAGAGATAAAGATGAGAGGGACATCTGCTACACACCTGGACTAATTACGTGTGATGAGTTAAACCAGTGCTAGAAAGATCTTGTGCCAGATTGAAAGCGGACTAACAAAGCAACCAATATGCATCTTTCTTCGACTCTCTCATAGTACTCAGTAGAAACAACGTCTTATTCGGCTTCAACTGTTGATGATAAACTCTCGAACCTCGTAGAACCTTGACAATTTAACTTTTCTCCTTAATTTCATGCTTGAAACTTCCTTATAGATTTCTACTTCCCTATGGCCTTATTGAACAAAACGTAACGATGATTTTTTCATTTTTCATTTTTTTTTCTTTCATTTTTTTCTCTCTTTTTTTTTTTTTGCATTCATTTTTTTTTAACACAAAAATTTAAATGGCCATGAGAGAAGGACTTTAGAACTTGGATCTTCGCAACTTGTGATGTCTTGGTATCAACAACTTATATCATTTGCTCTTATAACTTTTTGTAACTAAGTCTTCAGCTTTGATTTTTGAATTATTCTTTTCTATTGTTGCTTCTAAACCTTAAACGTCTTCAACTTTCTTCATAAATTTTGATGTCGCCCCGCTTGTTGATGATGATAAGTTTCTGCTGAGAGAGAGTCGTAATCCAGTAACTAAGACTACATTATGAGGTTGCTTTGTCTTTCTGGCATTTCCTTATGACTTACTTTCCTTTCCATCATGGATGGTTAGGTCCATCACGGTTACCCTCTAAAAAGGAACAAGTTCTCTCCTGAATTTCAAAGATCTCAATGTCTTTTTCTCTAATGTCTCAAAAGATTGTTATCCCTAGCAATTCCAATTTCCATCTTTTCGGTGAGAAACAATATGTAAACTTAGCTAACCAGATACTATGTGACGCTAGAAGTTTCTCCCTTACCCCTAAACTTAAATCTAACATTGTCCTCAATATTCTAAAGATAAAATTAAAAACATGAACAAGGAGAAACTATTACCACTTGAGGGAAAATAAATAAGGAAGAATATTACCGTGTCGCATAAAAATGGGTTACCTCCCAAGAAGTGCTAAGTTTAAAGTCTTCAGCCAGACATTGGAAGAACTAGTCACCTCGTAGAATCGTATAGCAGTAGCCGAAATAATTGTGGGTCATCTGGATCAAAAAGTGTTACCCACAAGAAGAGGAAACTGCAACAGACCAAGAAGATACCGAACATACCCTTGCTTAAGACAACTACATCTAGTTGTGGTTCAGGTTCAGGCTTTATAAAAGGGTCTAAATAAAAGGTTTTCATCGGTTGGATTTCCTCAAATCTAAGATGCGGTTCAGGTATTAGAGTATGGAAAAACTCAACTAAGAACTTAGAAGCACATAACAACAACCTGAATAATTGGGGATACTCTAAATCAATTAGATTTGACTCACAAAGTTGACCATAATAATGAGGTGGTCTTCCTTAAGAAAATGTGTCGACCCTAATATCCTAAAGTAATTAGGTTTGGTCTAAAAACTTAATAACCGGCACATCTGAAAAGCATAAGTTCCCACAATTGGTTGAATTTTTTTTTGTGGGAAAACAAAGTCAATCTTGGTATCATAGCCTGGGTTAACCACATCAACCAGAGGATGGGTTTCTAACAACTGAGCTTCTTTCAGGACATCATTAGGTTCGGTAAAACATGTATGAAGATAATCTTATAAGATGGTTGAGGCATAAATGTCAAGTCCTACACGAGGGAACTTTCTAAGAGTTAAAGAACACGGAGAATGATAATCACTCCCAAACTTAAAGTTTTCTGTGTCTCTATAAAGACTAGTCACAACTTCCCTAATTTCTAGGTCATCAGATTCCTGGAAATGGTCAATTGATTCTTCTAAGTTGGGTTTATCCTCACTCATTTCTACGAGTTTATCATCTTCTAAGACTAGTGTTTCTAAATCGCTAGATTCTAAAACAGTATTCTCAGGGTAAACTCTTTCCTCTAAACCATCATCACAATCATATAAAGGATTATCAGCGGAATTTTCTAGTAAAGGCTCATTAACTAAGGTGTTAATCATAATAACTTCCTCTGATTCACTGATAGGCACATCAAATAATGGATTATCCAACACACTGCAGGCTAAAGGATCATGAACTGCATCGTCTAAAACGGTGGTATATCTAGTCAAATCCGCATCCTTTTAAATAGGTGAATAATTATTAAAAATATTTGGATTTGAACTAGAAACAACACTATCATTATAAAGCTCAATTGGAGTAACAAATTCCTTATCACTATGCCTACATATTTCATGTTCTTCATCAATACTATCCTCATCATAGTCATCATTATTATAACATGAAAATAATCGAACCTCATCTAAACAAGTTGTGTCACCAATTCTAACCTCGTTATCTTGATTATGTAAATAACTATCTTCATTCTCAAGGGTATTATTGGATACACTATATTGGCAATTCAAGTAATTTCGAGCAATTCTTTCGTTCGTCTCAGCTATCCGCTTGAGGTGGTCTTCTAAAGAAGGTTCACTCATTATTGTAGTTCTTTCGTCTATAATTATACTATTCATCTCAGCTAACTTACGCGTCGACTCAGCTAACTTCCTGAGGGACTCTTCTAAAGGAGGAATAGGAACATAGGGATCATAAAAAGGACTACTTTTCAATAGTTTGATTGTTTCCTCTAGAGACGAAGAACTAGTACTATAATCTTCTTGCTCGTAAGACTGATGCACGTGTGGATAGTAATTGGCTCACCAGGGTATGACCCATATCCTTCCAAAGGTTGGCGTTCCCAACCACTATTCACACTATGGTAAGAGTAATGTCCATATTTTTAAGTTGGATAATCATATTCATTTTGATGGCTATTATAATACCAGTTTGACATCCTAACTGCAAGGGATTCTAAACAAACACAAAGAAGGCTGACTCGACCACAACAAGCCTAATTTATCTAGCAAACAAAAAGCATGATGGCTCCACTTAGATTGTTTCTAGACCAGCTTCTATTCTTTCGAAAAGGAATTCGTTACAATTTAAGCAAACCCCTCTGGAATCAATCCGAGTCAAAGTAAGTTGAATAGAGGCAAGGGAAGCTCGGTGGAGCTTTGATACCCAAGGCCTCACCGGTATTACAAGGCGGCGCAATCACGCATTCAACTCACAGAAACCATCATGAACTTTGAAGTATGCTCAAAAGAGTAACCAATATTTTTCGAATGACTTTCCTATTAAGCTCGTTACCCTATCAGTATCGTTTTAGTCAGTATTTTAAGCTTAGGTTCGCGTAGATTACGTGTTCCTAAGGCGGGCAAGAAGGAAAAGGTGATAAAATCCGAGTCCTTATCTTGATTTGGCCAGGCCTTTCCCTTTACTAGGAAATTAAATCCGATTTCAGGTCCTTAACATATAGGCATACAAAATCATCCAGTAAACCCGCTGACAGGGGATTCGCGGGTGTTTAGAATTCTTACCTCCCGTTCCAGACGGGGGATGAACCGTTGAAGTCGACTCGGGCCACAACTCCAATGTCGTGTACGAACCCGAGGGGCCGAGACGATATCGTAATCGTCGTCCTTCTCTGCACACAGTTTATATTTAAAACTACCCTTCCGTAGGTTAAAAAAAAAGTCCCAAAGTTCAATGTCCGAAAATAAAAAAAATGTCCAAAAATAAAAGATTACAAAAATAAAAACCTTAATTATAGTTTCTAAAAATAAATAACATAAAATAGAATATCTATATACAAAATTTTTCTTCTTCACTCCTTTTGGATTCCTCCTTCCTTTTCTTCTTTGGCTTCGCTTTTGTTTTCAGCACTTTCTCCCCTTTTATTTAGCTCAGTTCCAAATCTGAAAGCAAACAAGAAATACCAAAAGGAGTAAATAGGAACAAATAAAAAAAACCTAAAAACAAATTTATAAACAAATCCGCGTCGGCGGCGCCAAAAATTGATGGTTATTTTCAATGATGTTGTAGTAAGATAATTCGTTCACTCAGATTTGTTGAGAATTTGTTTTAAGACTTAATAAAGAAAATAAGGAAAAATATATATACACAATTTGTCACAAGATGAAGAGACGCTGAGACGCGGGATTCCACTACTTTTCATATTGTTATGGTTCAGTCATTAACTCTAGACAATATAGCTCAAACAAAAGAAGTTGTGACTCTAGTTCTTTGCCAAAAATAGATTTCGTGAAATATTATTTGTAAGTTAAAAGCATGACGCATCTAAAGTATTTAGAACTAAGCATGCGACATCTAACAAAATAACAAATAATTAATAAAAATCATAAAGCAATTAAATCTATGCAAAAAGTCAGTAAAAGAATTAATTCATTTGCCACAATCATGAAAAGTTGCTTCCTCCGTTGTCCCAGTGATGGGGTCTAGTTCCGCATGGTGAAAACACACTCAAAGGAATTTTTCATTGCTCAAAAAGGTGTTTACAAGGAGAAAATGGAGAAATAATTCAAAATCGGGTTTGTAACAATTATATTTGTTACAAACCAGAGAACGATACAGAGGATGTGTCACTGTTACTGTTGCTCTAAGACTGTCTCCTGAACTACGACCCTCGGTTGTGGGTCGTTATCGCCGTAGCTTCTACGACTGTCACTATGTGTCGCAACCTTGCTAATAGAATTGTTGGGTGTGGTTGTTGTACCCCCACTTTTTCAATTGGTATCAGAGCAGACAAACACGTTTAAGACTTTACAAGTCTGTGTTTGTAGCAATCTGACTCTATGGACAGAGGTGCTATCTCTATTAACGTACCACCAGTCTTCGATGGCTCTAATTACTTATGGTGGAAAATTGCTATGCGAGCTTTTCTTCAAGCGCATGATTTTCAATCATGGGTATATGTTGATAATGGCTATGATCCTCCCGTTGTGGCAGTTGGAGATGTAAACATTCCCAATTATTCCTTCATCTACTTCTTGATTTCTCTCTATCTGTCTATGGTTTCTGGTTTGCTGCTCTTCTTCTA
This sequence comes from Papaver somniferum, assembly GCF_003573695.1. Classification (NCBI taxonomy): domain Eukaryota; kingdom Viridiplantae; phylum Streptophyta; class Magnoliopsida; order Ranunculales; family Papaveraceae; genus Papaver; species Papaver somniferum. Next base: position 90,397,734 of record NC_039367.1, read on the forward strand.
CTTCTTCTGCTGAATTTGATCGCCAAGTGTGTATGCTCATTCTATCATAATCCATAGTTCTATTTTTTACCGGTGTTTGTTGAACTGGTTATTGAATTTGATTTTCTCCACCATTTCTCCTTCTAGTAGATTCTCCCATTTCATTTCTCTCCCTTCCAGCAAGTCTCTTACTTCTTCTTCTAGCAGTTGTCGGTTGTTCCGATACATTTCTCCTTCTAGCCATTCTTTCAATACTTTTCTAGAACAATCTTCAATCTTCAACTCCCTGTATCTAGCGCCATTATGTAGTTGCAGGAAATCCTACACTACACCCCTCACAAGATTTCATTAACATTCAACTCATTTCTAGATTAACAATCTTAATTTTATGGATGAATCTTTAAACAATCTTACAAGAAAAGATAAAGGAATCAAGAATAACCTCTGCTCTAAATTTTCTCTCTCCTATTTACTTGCTTCTCACTCAAAAAAAATCTCTCTCTTTCCTTTACAAGCGAACGACTATTTATAGGAAATTACATAGTGGGTGACAACTAATCTGTCCTTTATTTTCGGATATGACTTGCGACATTCTCGCAACCTTACAAATGTTAATCTCGCAAACTCCCTAATTTTTGCAGGACCATCATATTTTTCTCATGATTTAGCTGACGTCATTTATTATGTTATTTCTGAAGTTGTTCTGCGACACTGTTATGTTGTGTTGTAAATAATTTCGCTGAGGCATTATTGTTGCGAGATTCTGATCCTACAACGAGTATAATTGAAATAATTGGCTCGAGATTTTATATCTCCGATAGGCAAGATAGAAAAGAAGTCACAAACATCTTTGTCTCATCGTTTGTGATTCCGCAATATCTTTTTTCGCTGCGTCGATAAAGATTATTGTGATGTGATTGATAATACTAAGTTGTTCTTCGGGAATATAAGTCTGGTTGAAAAAGCGGGGGTCTAACAACCACACCCAATATTTCTCTTAGTAATCTGTATGGACAAACTCCAATATACTTTTATGAGAATCAACTAGACAGTTAGACTCAATCAACGAAAAGTATATCAAAGAGTTTATATCTCAATCTCTCGATTTGATTTTTACTCAAGCAAATAGAAATCTGGGAGTTTTTATCAAAGAGAGATAACTTGGATGGTACCAAAGACCAATATCCAAGTGTCAATCCATTTAAATCAACAACCAAAAAGGTCGGATATTCTAATTGATTGAACAACGCACAACCTGTATTATTTCAATTATATAAACAAATATAATGCGGAATAGAAATAACACAGACACCATAATTTTGTTAACAAGGAAACCGCAAATGCAGAAAAATCCCGGGACATAGTCCATATTGAACACACACTGTATTAAGCCACTACATACACTAGCCTACTCCAAACTAACTTCGGTCTGGACTGTAGTTGAACCCCAATCAATCTCACACTGATCCAAGGTACAATTATGCTCCTACGCCTCTGATTCCAGCAGGATACTGCGCACTTGATTCCCTTAGATGATCTCACCCACAACTAAGAGTTGATACGACCCAAAGTCGAAGACTTTAATAAATAAATATCTATCACACCGATAATAGATAAATCCGTCTTCCACGAATAAACCTACGAGTTTTGTTCCGTTTTTTGATAAATCAAGGTGAACAGGAACCAATCAATAATACTAGACTATATTCCCGAAGAACAACTTAGTATTATCAATCACCTCACAATAATCTTAATCGACGCATCGAAAAAAGATATTGCAGAATCACAAACGATGAGACGAAGATGTTTGTGACTTCTTTTCTATCTTGCCTATCGGAGATATAAAATCTCGAGCCAATTATTTCAATTGTACTCGTAACGATAGAAACAACAAGATCATATCACACAACTACGATAAAAGTAGTATCAGTATGGATTCACAATCCCAATTAAGTATTTAAGTCGTTAACCTGGTTTAGAAGAAGAAACCAAAGGTTAAAGAAGAATCGACTCTATCTTAGCACAACTAGTATCACACAAAATATGTGGGGTTAGGTTTCCAGTTGTTAGAGTTCTCCCTTATATACACTTTCAAATCAGGGTTTGCAATCAATGTTAGCTTAGTAACAAAGCATTCAATATTCATTGTTAGATGAAAACCTGATTAGATTCAAGCTAATATTTCTCAACCGTTAGATCGAAAACTTAGCTTGTCACACACAAATGAAATGTCCAATTTTGGGTTTATGAACCGTACCCAAACATTAACATTTGTTGGTTCAACAAGTCAACCAAATGGTTGGCCATATGATTACTCTCATATCAACCTTATTCTTCTTCACCATAACTAGTTCAAATGACTCAAATGAACTAGTTAGAGAGTTGTTCAATTGCAAGGAAATCTTATGTAACTACACAAGACACAATGGAAGAAAAATCGGTTTGATTCACTCAAATCGGTTCATGAACTTTATAACCACGATTTGCAAAAGCATTCCTTAGTTTATTTAAACATTAGTTCAAGAACAACCGACTTTAGATATAACCTGCTCAAGTTCGCGGACTGGGTTCGCGGACTTAAGCTCATGGAAGGAGTACACGAACTCCAGCAGAAAATCTCGGGCAAAGAAGTTCCGCAAGTTCGCGGACTGAGTTCGCGGACTTGGATCACGCCACTTCCATTTCTCTTGATCAACAAAGTTCGCAAACTTTGGTTCAAGGAATAAGGACTTATACATATATGTGTTTCCACAACAATTCTTATATCCTACCAATGGTTATGTAATCTAAACTCTCATTTCAATCATTGAAACATTCTCAGAGAACGTCATATAGCCGTTATTCACAGACCATTTTTCGTCTGAGCAATTTTCAAAGTGATTGAAACATAACATGACTTTTGTCACTTGGTAAAGATGAATTCGGCTAAAGCGAAAGCTTACCAACACACATTTCGAGAAATAGATATGAGAGATAAACTCGCTCGAAATAGCAAATGTGTATAATGAAAGTCTATATATCAAAACGACTTTTTTCTCAAGAGTAGGAGATAGAGTAAATAGACTTTTGAGTGACAGATAAGTTCAAGTCTCCACATACCTTTTAGTCGATGGAAATCCACCAGTTCCTTGAGTAGTCCTTCGTCTTGTATGATGATTATCATGGAGTCTTGAGCTCAACCACACTTTCTATCCTAATCCAAGACCTTAGCTCTAATAGGCTAGTAAACAAGACTTATAGTTTTGATCACTAATATTGACAAACATGCTTGAGATAGCAACACATGCGAGTTCGACCGAGCAATTCTCTAACAATCTCCCCCTTTGTCAATTTTATTGGCAAAACTATTAATACAGATGAAATACAAAAAATAAATAAATTAACTTTTGTAGCTCCTATTCCACATGCCTAATCTTCAACATTACTCGAAATCTTCGTCACTTCCAAGTACTCCAATGATCCCAAAGGTTGTAAGTTTAGCATCATCGTTGTTGAAAATCCGTAGCTATAACAACAAGAAAACAAAAGTTCTCAATCATTGTTATAAAGTGTCATATTATCATTATACAACGTCAAAGTTCAATTGTATCACAACTTCAACAACAATACTATGGTGATATGTATCACTCCCCCTTAGTCAATACTCCATCTCACATGGAAACCACTCCCCCTTACATAATGATCCGAAAACCATATGTATTTGTAGTGTGAACTACATATTAATTCTCCCCCTTTTTGTCAATAAAATTGGCAAAGGTACAAGAACGGGATCCTAATGAAATTTCCGAAAGAGACATTTCATGACCAAAAGAAAGCAAAAATATCAACTTGTTCTTTAGATGCAATCATAAAGCCGAAGCTAAATGTATTCATCAAGGAGTTTATAAAGATACAAGATAACCCCTATAATATTCCACAGCCACACTCCCCACAAAGATTTGGTAATTAAGCGCAAGTTCAAAAAGAACTCTCCCCCATTAAATGTCATTCCCAAGGGAACAACAAGAGCGACCTTAATTTCGAAAGAGAAAAGAAGGATTTCTTTGGACATAACAAATCACATACAAGTATGAATTTGAATCCAAAATATTAAATTAACCACAAGAAGTTCATCATTAATTTAACCAAAAATGCTCAACACAAGTAAACTTATGGAGTCTTAAGAGCGCTCAATTAGATTAATCACAAGTAAACCCATAATTAATCTAATCGAAATACACAACCAAATTAACCACAAAAGTAATCAATTTAATTGGTCATACTCACATAAGAGAGTCTACGGAGCAATGACTAAGTTAAACAAACAACCCTGTCATGAACGCTCAAACATAAGAAGACTTATGGAGTCATAACTAAATAACCAAACAAGATGATTAATTTAGTTCAAAATGCTCAACATAAAGTACCTTACGGAACAACAACAAGGCTAATCATAAAAATAATCAACTTGGTTGTTTCGTGCTCAACATAACACACATTACGGAGCCTCACAGTAATTCATAAAACATGGATCATGGAAGATCAATTACTGCGGAACACACAAGGATTCATTCTATTTTCCATCACTATTTTCATAACGACATTTAATAGACATAATCCTTGCAAACAAAAGATTTTAACCTATCTTCCATCAATAATTGACAATATAGGCTTAACTTTTGTATTTGTCAAAAGTCTGATCATTATTTTATCAATACATGAATATCGACATTCGAAAGACTTTACTTTTGACAAGATATGGGACAATCAAGTCCACGGACGCAAACACACATATCCCATAATAATATTACAATATATAAAACCATAAAGATTAATACTGCAAAAATCATCTTCCAAATAATTTAGAATTAAAACCAATAAATCTAAAAACATGAAGATGAAAACGTTGGACATAGTTATGTATAATCACAATAATGGCTATTCCAACCTTTAGTTATTCTTCTAAACAAAAAAGAAATATAGAAGATTTACTAGGAAAATAAACTCCTATAAAACATTTCACTTACTTTGAATACTCTTCTCATATTCTCTGTATTCATCAAGCTCATCTTCGATCAGATCAATTCTCGACTCTAGATGATCCATCTTTTCTTCAAGTTTCTTGGAAAAAGTTTCAAGTTCACTTTTTAGGGCACGAACTTGTTCCAAGATGAGATTCATGGTTAAAAATAGCTTATCAAAATGAGAAACATAGACGTTCCCGTCCATAGAAGAGCCGTGAAGATCAGGGCTCATCGCATTATCAGAAGAATCAAACCGTATCTTCTTAGATGGAAAGAGAACAGCCCAAACATCACTTTCCTTGGTTGAAAGACTTGAAGAGGACATGATGGAAGAGATAGATGAAATATTTATACAAAGGAGAAAAACTTCATTTAGAAAGGAACTAAGGATAAGGGATAAATATCCAAAATAACCTTTGACCAAAACCCTAAATGATTATCCTTAGAGCGAGTCTTAAGAAGAAAAACCGTTTGAAAACAAAACAGTTCTAGACTAAAACAATAACAGAAATAACTTATCACAACCCTCTTGAAGATCATGATTTTTGTCTAAGAGGGATAGACAAGAATCATTAAAATAATATTACAAACTGTAATTGTTCCAATCCTCTGCATGACTGGGTAACTTCTTTCGAGGGGATGAAGTATTTGATATACTTTGTTTCTGTCTTGTTTTTAAGAAAGAAGAGTCATGTACTTCATTCTTTCTTTCTTTTAGCACAGATTTGAATACCTTGATTGTTGATTTTCGTAAACTATGCATTCTTTTTGAAATCTCTTTTACAAAAGATGAGGGTTTTGTACGAGATTTCCTTTTCTTCTTCTGCAAACGACATTTGACAGAGGAGTACTTTTCCTGTTTCAAGGTATCATAGGTTATAGGATGATCCTTATGATCACATGAGGAAATATTGAGATTAGATAAATCCTTGTGATCTTCTGTATAATTCTTGTCGTCAAGGTGACTTAAGAGTGATATAGAATCAGGAAAAATTTGCTGGCAGTACAAGGTCGTCTTGTAAGAATCACGATTGTTCATCTCCAATCAGTCCTTTTAATTAAGACTTCCTTTTCAAGTTGAAGTATTTCCGAGGAAGTAAGATTGTTTATCACGGAATAATCAGGACTGTTAGGAGGACATACGTGATTATCAGCAAATAGATTAAGAGAACCTTCATAGATTTCATCCTCAGGACAGTAGTCAAGAGTATCCATCCATGCTTTAGTTATCTCGCTTTTCTCTGTATCAGGATGAATAGAAGTATTGTGAACACTTCTATAACACTTGAAACTAGAATTGTTGACATAGTTTTTCTGAACTTTTTTATTGATTGACTGAGCTTTCTTTTGAGACTTTATTTTCCTCTGTCTAAGGGCTTTCTTAAGTTGTTGTATAAATAGTGACAAAGTCGAATTAAAGTAATTCTCATTATCAGTCAATTTAGAACGCCGAGACTTACGGTCAAATGCAGCAACATGATTGCTAAACTGATGACTTTTCCCTCTTTGTTCAAGTTCAAGATCGAAAATTTTCAACTTTCCAACAACAGTATTTCTGGATAGTATATCAAGGTTATTTCCCTGAACAATGGCATGCTTCTTAGAATCATATCTAGATGGCAACGATCTGAGAATTTTCATCACAATGTCCTTTTCAGGAATAGTCTCACCCAATGCAAAAGATGCATTAACAATTTCAGACACTTTGTGATTAAACTCATCAAATGTTTCTTCATCTGCCATACGAAGGTTTTCCCAATCGGAATTAAGGTTTTGAATCCTAGCTTCCTTTTCACTGGAGTTACCTTCGAATACGGTTTCCTAGATATCCCAAGCTTCTTGCGAATTAGTGCAATTAGTCACATGGTGCTGAAGATTTGGGGTAATGGCATGTATGATCGCATTTAAACCGTCGGAGTTTCGCTTTGCAACAAGTATCTCAGCAGGGATGTATTCACCAATAGGTTTGGGAACGTTTACATCTCCAAATGCCACAACGGGAGGATCATAGCCATTAACATCATATACCCATGATTGAAAATCACGCGCTTGAAGAAAAGCTCGCATAACAATTTTCCACCATAAGTAATTTGAGCCATCGAAGAATGGTGGTACATTAATTGAGATAACACCTCTGTCCATAGAGTCAAATCACTACAAACACAGACTTGTAAGGTCTTGAACGTGTTTGCCTGCTCTGATACCAATTGAAAAAGCGGGGGTCTAACAACCACACCCAATATTTCGCTTAGCAATCTGTATGGACAAACTCCAATATACTTTTATGAGAATCAACTAGACAATTAGACTCAATCAACGAAAAGTATATCAAAGAGTTTATATCTCAATCTCTCGATTTGATCTTTACTCAAGCAAATAGAAATCTGGGAGTCTTTATCAAAGAGAGATAACTTGGATGGTACCAAAGACCAATATCCAAGTGCCAATCAATTTAAATCAACAACAAAAAAGGTCGGATATTCTAATTGATTGAACAACGCACAACCTGTATTATTTCAATTATATAAACAAATATAATGCGAAATAAAAATAACACAGACACCAGAATTTTGTTAACGAGGAAATCGCAAATGCAGAAAAACCCCGGGACCTAGTCCAGATTGAACACACACTGTACTAAGCCGCTACAGACACTAGCCTACTCCAAACTAACTTCGGTCTGGACTGTAGTTGAACCCCAATCAATCTCACACTGATCCAAGGTACAGTTATGCTCCTACGCCTCTGATCCCATCAGGATACTGCGCACTTGATTCCCTTAGCTGATCTCACCCACAACTAAGAGTTGCTACGACCCAAACTCGAAGATTTTAATAAACAAATATGTATCACAAAGAAAAGTCTACGATAATAGATAAATCCGTCTCTCACGAATATACCTACGAGTTTTCTTCCGTCTTTTGATAAATCAAGGTGAACAAGAACCAATCAATAATACCAGACTTATATTCCCGAAGAACAACTTAGTATTATCAATCACCTCACAATAATCTTAATCGACGCAGCCAACAACATATTGCCGAATCACAAACGATGAGACGAAGATGTTTGTGACTTCTTTTCTATCTTGCCTATCGGAGATATAAAATCTCGAGCTAATTATTTCAATTGTACTCGTAACGATGGAAACAACAAGAACAGATCACACAACTACGATAAAAGTAGTATCGGTCTGGCTTCACAATCCCAATGAAGTCTTTAAGTCGTTAACCTGGTTTAGAAGAAGAAACCAAAGGTTAAAGGAGAATTGACTCTAGCTTAGCACAACTAGTATCACACGTAATGTGTGGGGATTAGGTTTCCCAGTTGCTAGAGTTCTCCCTTATATACACTTTCAAATCAGGGTTTGAAATCAATGTTAGCTTAGTAACAAAGCATTCAATATTCACCGTTAGATGAAAACCTGATTAGATTCAAGCTAATATTTCTCAACCGTTAGATCGAAAACTCAGCTTGTCACACACAAATGAAATGTACAATTTTGGGTTTATAAACTGTACCCAAACATTAACATTTGTTGGTTCAACAAGTCAACCAAATGGTTAGCCATATGATTACTCTCATATCAACCTTATTCTTCTTCACCATAACTAGTTAAAATGACTCAAATGAACTAGTTAGAGAGTTGTTCAATTGCAAGGAAATCATATGTAACTACACAAGACACAATTGAAGCAAAATCGGTTTGATTCACTCGAATCGGTTTATGAACTTTATATCCACGGTTTGCAAAAGCATTCCTTAGTTTATTTAAACATTAGTTCAAGAACAACCGACTTTAGATATAACCTGCTCAAGTTCGCGGACTGGGTTTGCAAACCGTGGCTATAAAGTTCATGAATCGTTTCGAGTGAATCAAACCGATTTTGCTTCAATTGTGTCTTGTGTAGTTACATAAGATTTCCTTGCAATTGAACAACTCTCTAACTATTTCATTTGAGTCATTTGAACTAGGTATGGTGAAGAAGAATAAGGTTGATATGAGAGTAATCATATGGCTAACCATTTGGTTGACTTGTTGAACCAACAAATGTTAATGTTTGGGTACGGTTCATAAACCCAAAATTGGACATTTCATTTGTGTGTGACAAGCTAAGTTTTCGATCCAACGGTTGAGAAATATTAGCTTGAATCTAATCAGGTTTTCATCTAACGGTGAATATTGAATGCTTTGTTACTAAGCTAACATTGGTTGCAAACCCTGATTTCAAAGTGTATATAAGGGAGAACTCTAACAACTGGGAAACCTAATCCCCACACATTCTGTGTGATACTAGTTGTGCTAAGCTAGATTCGATTCTCCTTTAACCTTTGGTTTCTTCTTCTAAACCAGGTTAACGACTTAAAGACTTCATTAGGATTGTGAAGTCAGACCGACACTACTTTTATCGTAGTTGTGTGATCTGATCTTACTGTTTCTATCGTTACGAGTACAATTGAAATAATTGGCTCGAGAGTTTATATCTCCGATAGGCAGGATAAAAATAAGTCACAAACATCTTCGTCTCACCATTTGTGATTCCGCAATATATTTTTCGCTGTGTCGATTAAGATTGTTGTGAGGTGATTGATAATACTAAGATGTTCTTCGGGAATATAAGTCTGGTATTATTGATTGGTTCTTGTTCACCTTGATTTATCAAAAGACGGAACAAAACTCGTAGGTATATTCGTGGGAGACGGATTTATCTATTATCGTAGACTTTTCTGTGTGATACAGATTTGTTTATTAAAGTCTTCAACTTTGGGTCGTAGCAACTCTTAGTTTTGGGTGAGATCAGCTAAGGGAATCAAGTGCGCAGTATCCTGCTGGGATCAGAGGCGTAAGAGCATAACTGAACCTTGGATCAGTGCGAGATTGATTGGGGTTCAACTACAGTCCAGACCGAAGTTAGTTTATTGTAGGCTAGTGTATCTAGAGGCTTAATAATTGTGTGTTCAATCTGGACTAGGTCCCGGGGGTTTTCTGCATTTTCAGTTTCCTCGTTAACAAAATTCTGGTGTCTGTGTTATTTCTATTCCGCATTATATTTGTTTATATAATTGAAATAATACAGGTTGTGCCTTGTTCAATCAATTAGAATATCCGACCTTTTTGGTTGTTGATTTAAATTGATTGACACTTGGATATTGGTCTTTGGTACCATCCAAGTTATCTCTCTTTGATAAAGACTCGCAGATTTCTATTTGCTTGAGTAAAGATCAAATCGAGAGATTGAGATATAAGCTCTTTGATATACTTTCCATTGATTGAGTCTAACTGTCTAGTTGATTCTCATAAAAGTATATTAGAGTTTTTCCATACAGATTGCTAAGTGAAATATTGGGTGTGGTTGTTAGACCCCCGCTTTTTCAGAAAAGTTCCGCAGTACGCGTACGGGTACGCGTACCCAACCTGTCTCCTTTTTTAATTCCGTATGCACACACTTGGTTTCCGGTACATGGATTTATACACTAATGTGCGAACACACTATATATGCTTATATCCATAGATGGTTACATAATCTCAACTCTACATTTCAATCATTGAAACATTCTTCTATAATGTTATAATAGTCGTTATTCACAACTATCGTCATCAAAGCAATTTTCAAGAGATTGAAACGTCATCATGACTTTCGTCACGGGTAAAGATGAAAATAGTTAAAGTGAAAGCTTACCAACACATATTTCGAGAAATAGATAGGCGAGATAAACTCGGCTCGAAATAACAAATGTGTATGTATGAAAACTATCATACTTATACAACTTTTGTCTCAAGAGTAGGAGATAGAGTAGATAGACTTTTGAGTGATTGATAAGTTCAAGTCTCCACATACCTTTTAGTCGGATGAAGTTCCACTGGTTCCTTGAGTAGTTCTTCGCCTTCGTAAGGTGATCGCCCGTGGAGACTGGAGCTCAACTACACTTAACTATCCTAGTCCGAGACTTAGCTATAAGTAGACTAGAAATCAAGACATATAGTTTTGACAACTAAATTTGACAAACAAGCTTGAGATAGCAACGCTTGCGAGTTCGACCGAGCAATGCTCTAACAGTATGTAATCATTATTTTTTTAACATATTGTAAAGTTTTATGAGATATATGTGTCCTTTACTTAAGTAAATTGATCTGATATCTCATATATGCTGAGAAGTTAAATCTATTATGTTTTTTATAAACTAAAAATAGAACAAACTCTTTGATAATTTTCTCGCAGTATCAATCTGAAAAAGCGGGGGTCTAACAACACCACCCAATATTTCGCTTAGCAATCTGTATGGACTAACTCCGAAATACTTTCTAGAGAATCAACTAGACAGTCAGACTCAATCTAGGTAAAAGTATCTCAAGGAGTTATATCTCTCTCTTGTTTTGATTCACTCAAGCTAATAGAAATCAGCGAGTCCTAATCAAACACAAGGAATAACTTGGACGGTACCAAAGACCAATGTCCAAGGATCAATCAACAACCAAAGGTCGGACTTCCAATTGATTGATTCAAGCGCACAACCTGTATTATTTCAATTATATAAACAAATATAATGCGAAAATAGAAATAACACAGATACCAGAATTTTGTTAATGAGGAAACCGCAAAAGCAGAAAAACCCCGGGACCTAGTCTAGATTGAATACACATTGTATTAAGCCGCTACAGACACTAGCCTACTCCAAGCTAACTTCGGACTGGACTATAGTTGAACCCCAATCAGTCTCCCACTGATCCAAGGTACATTTGTACTCCCCACGCCTCTGATCCCAGCAGGATATTGCGCACTTGATTCCCTTAGCTGATCTCACCCACAACTAAGAGTTGCTACGACCCAAAATCACAGGCTTTAACAATAAACAAATCTGTCTCACACAGACAAGTCTATCAAAGGATCAATCTGTCTCCCACAGAAAAACCCTAAAAGTTTTTGTTCTGTCTTTTGATAATAATCAAGGTGAACAGGAACCAATTGATAATCCGGTCTTATATTCCCGAAGAACAACCTAGATTAATCAATCACCTCACAATAATCTTAATCATATGGTAGCGAAACAAGATGTCGTGGAATCAAAAACGATGAGACGAAGGTGTTTGTGATTACTTTTTATATCTTTCCTATCGGAGAACTCTCACGATCTCAAGCCAATCAATATGTTCGTACTAATACGATAGAAGATGCAAGATCAGATCACACAACTACGATAAAAGTAGTTCGGTCTGGCTTCACAATCCCAATGAAGTCTTTAAGTCGTTAACCTGGTTTTAAAAGAATAAAACCAAAAGTTAAAGGAGAAACGACTCTATCACGCAAACTAGTATCACATGTAAGGTGTGGGGATTATTTTTGCACAATACTAGATGTCTCCTTTATATAGCCTTTCAAATCAGGGTTTTGCCTTAGTTACAAAGCAATCAATATTCACCGTTAGATGAAAACCTGATTTAGATTCAAGTTAATATTTCCCAACCGTTAGATCGAAAACTTAGCTTGTCATACACAAATGACTGTACGCTTCTAGGTTTGTTAACCGCACCCAAACATGTACATTGTTGGTTCAACAATAGTCTACCCAAAGAGGTTAACCATATAGCGTTACATACCAACCATGTTCTTCTTCACCATAACTAGTTCAATTGACTCAAATGAACTAGTTAAGAGAGTTGTTCAATTGCAAGAAAATCTTATGTAACTACACAAGACACAATTGAAGCAAAGATGATTTGATTCACTCGAATCAGTTCATGAACTTTAATAGCCACGGTTTGCAAATGCATTCCTTAATATTTTAAGATTAAGTTCATAAATCATCTTTAGATATATAACCTTCTCAAGTTCGCAGACTAGGTTCGCGGACTTAAGACACCGGATAGAGTTTACAAACTCCAGCATAAATTCTCGGGTTCGAGAACTACGTCGGTTCGCGGACTGGGTTCGCGTACTTGGCTCACGCAAGTAGTTTGTCAACTCTAGCACAAATTCCCGGGTTTGAGAACTTCGGCAGTTCGCGGACTTGGAACTTGCCATACTTCCGGTTCTCTTGATCAACAAAGTTCGAAAACTTCGGTTCAAGGAATCCATTGGTTATGTAATCTGAACTCTCATTCCAATCATTGAAACATTCTTAGAGGACGTTATACAGTTGTTACACTATTTCTCGGCAAAGCAATTTTCAAAGTGATTGAAACATTCATGACTTTCGTCACTAGGTAAAGATAAACTTGGTCGAAGCGAAAATCTTACCAACACATATTTCGAGATATAGATAGGAGAGGTATACTCGGCTCGAAATACCAAATGTGTATGATCTAGTCTATATATATAGCACACGACTTTTGTCTCAAAGAGTAGGAGATAAAATAGATAGACTTTTGAGTGACAGATAAATTCAAGTCTCAACATACCTTTTTGTCGAGAAGTTCCACTGGTTCCTTGAGTAGATCTTCTTCTTGTATGATGAATCACCATGAAGTCCTTGAGCTCAACTACACTTACTATCCTAGTCCAAGACTTAGAAATAAGAGACTAGAAATCAAGACTTATAGTTTTGATCACTAACATTGACAAACATGCTTGAGATAACAACGCATGCGAGTTTGACCGAGCAGTGCTCTAACAATCTCCCCCTTTGTCAATTTTAGTGACAAAACTATCAATACATATGAAATACAAAAAAGATAATGAAACTTTAGTAGCTCCTATTCCACATGTCTAATCTTCAACATTCCTCGAAATCTTCGTCAGTTCCAAGTACTCCAATGATCCCAAAGGTTGTAAGTTTAGCATCACCGTTGTTAAAGATCCGTAGTTATAACAATGAGAAGGCATCGGTCTCGATCATTGTTATACAGTGTCATAGTATTATTATACAGTGTCAAAGTCCAATTGTATCACAACTTCAACAATAATACTATGGTGATATGTATCACTCCCCCTTAGTCAATACTCCATATCACATGAAAAACCACTCCCCCTTACACAATGATCCGAAAACCATATGTATTTGTAGTGTGAACTACATATTAATTCTCCCCCTTTTTGTCAATAAAATTGGCAAAGGTACAAGAACGGGATCATAATGAAATTTCCGTAAGAGACATTTCATGACTGAGAGAAAGAAACACACATCATCTTATTTGGATGCAATCATATAGCCGAATCTAACAACATTCATCAAGGAGCTTAAAGATACAAGATAACCCCTCTAAAATTCCACAGCCGCACACCCCTCAAGATATGACCATTAAGCACAAGTTCAAAAGAACTCTCCCCTATTTGATGTCATTCCCAAGGGAACAACAACGAGCGACCTTAATTTCAAGAGAAAAGAAGGATTTTATTGGACATCAAAACCATGAGAATGATTTTTATATCCAATACTCAATCAAATTATTCATAAGTAAACCCATGAATAATCTAATCGGAATACATAATCAAATTAACCATAAAAGTGATCAATTTAATTCATTGTGCTCAACATAAGTAAACTTATGGAGCAACGACTAAGTTAATCATGCAAGAGAGTGATTGGCTTAATCGTTCATGTACTCAACACAAGAGAACTTGTGGAGTAATAACTAAATAACCAAGGAGATGATTAATTTAGTTCTAAATGCTCAACGTAACGCACCTCACGGAACAGCCAACCAAACTAATCAAAAATAATCAACTTAGTTGTATCATGCTCAACATAAGACACATCACGGAGCCTCACGGTAATACAAAAAGATGGATCAATGAAGATCTATACCGTGGAATACACAAGGATTCATTCTTTTGCACAAGCATATACATTAGCAATAATTCTTGGATACAAAAGATTTTAACCTATATTCCGTCAAGAGTTGACAATATAGGCTTAACTTTTGCATATGTAAAAAGTCTATTCATTCTTAAACCAATACATGAATACTGATCATGAACGACTTTACTTTTGACAAAAATATGGGACAACAAAGTTCACGGACGTAAACACAAATATCCCATAACAAGTTGCAATATAACAAAATCAAAAATATTGCAAGATATCATCCTCTAAATAGTTTTAGAATTTTAGACCAAGAAAACTCTAAAAACAAAAAGATGAAAATAATAGCTATGTGTAGTCACAATCATCGATATTCAAAGCACTAGTTATTCTTCCAACTAAGCCAAAAAGAAGACATGCTAGGCAACAATGTCTTTGAGAAATTCTTTATCATTCCCGAACTCCTTGTCGTCAACAACCATTGGTACATAAGGTTCGTGAAGATAGGAGTTAATATCAACAAACCGTCTTGGCTGATGATGTCGAACCAGGGCTTTCTGAATTTCCAAAGATCTTAAAACGCAAGCTTTTATATCACGAATGTCCTTTCTTACCTCCTTCAACTCATCAAGAACATCGGAAAATTTCTGAGAGTTAGAAGGGACAGCCCTTGGCTTTCTTGTATTCCTCCTTTTTCTTTTCAAGGACGAAATTACTGGAGATTTTTCTTTTTTCTTGATTGATGACTTAACAATCATGTTGACATCCTTTCCATCCAAAGACATGATGCTTGTGAGAACAGCTATAACCAACTGATTTTTGTGATTGGAATTCACAATCTCAACAAGCAGTCTTGGAATATAAAGAATATCAAAGAGGAAAAAGGAATGTAGGGTTCGACACCTTTAAACAGGTTCGTGGACGTCCAACTCTAAACCCTATAAAGAGTAGAATTGTCGAAAGTAACCCTTCCTTTTATTTGATAGACAGAAAAGAATAAACCTAAGAAAACTTTTCCTAAAGCCTGTGCGTTCACAACCTTGTCTCTTTTGAACAGGCACATGAGACAAGATTTACCAAACAACACAATTAATTTGTGCTGTGGTGAACAATGATTTGTCCACCATTTTCCTCATGAGAGGAATCCTCTAACTTATGTCTATCAAAGAGATTTGACCATACTTTCTTCTCAAATGGTCTTTTTTTGTCTTTGGAAACTAACTTCTTAGACGAAGATAAAATCCTACATACCTCAGCGGTCTTCTGAGCAAGTTTAAGCTTCCTTGCTAACTGATTTTCTCTTTGTTGAAGTTTGTTGGCGTGCCTCAATTGATGTTTGTACTTGTAACATCTTGATAGTTCATGACCCTTCTGAGAACAAAACGAGTACGTCAATCTTGGATAATAATCAGGTATCTGTGGTGCAATAGCAGCTAAACACACGGTAGATCCTGAAACATTACAGACAGGGTTTCCAAAGGTTGGGTCAATTGATTCTTCCAGCATGATTAGCTTCTTATCTTCACCGAAACCATCAAGATTGATATATATATATATATTGCTACAATTATCAAAATCAATGTTTTCACATAGAAGACCGACACTTGATTTCCTATCTTCATCAGAATCATAGATCTCAGACATCTCATCATGTGTTACAGCAAGACCTTTGTTCCCAGTGTATTTTCTATGATTTGGGACCTCGTTTGCAAAATGACCAAAACATTTACACTTAAAGCACTGTGGCATATCCTCGTCATCAGCCTCGTCAGCATCCCTGTTTTTAGGAGGAACACGATTGTGAGGTTTATCTGATGACCTAGGTTTGTCTCTTGAAAACCGTTTACTTCTCTTCAATAGAAGATCCCTAAACTGTCTTGTTATCAAGGAGACTGATTTGTCAAGATCTTCGTCTGAAAAATCACCCTCAGACTGATCATCCTCAGAGACATAAACACTTTTACTCTTATCAAGTAATTTAGTGTTCTTTTGTGCTTTAAAGGCAACATCCTTTCCGATTTTGGATGTATGCTCATGATCAAAGATATTTAGCTTTCGAACCAATGTATTTCTGGAAAGATTATCAAGGTTATTTCCCTCAACGATGGCATGCTTCTTAGACTCGTATCTAGATGGCAGCGATCTGAGAATTTTTATCACAATGTCCTTTTCAGGAATAGTCTTACCCAATGCAAAAGATGCATTAACAATTTCAGACACTTTCTGATTAAACTCATCAAATGTATCTTCATCTGCCATACGAAGGTTCTCCCAATCGGAATTAAGGTTTTGAAGCCTGGCTTCCTTTTCACTGGAGTTACCTTCCTTGTCATACACAAATGACTGTACGCTTCTAGGTTTGTTAACTGCACCCAAACATGTACATTGTTGGTTCAACAATAGTCTACCCAAAGAGGTTAACCATATAGTGTTTCATACCAACCATGTTCTTCTTCAACATAACTAGTTCAATTGACTCAAATGAACTAGTTAAGAGAGTTGTTCAATTGCACGAAAATATTATGTAACTACACAAGACACAATTGAAGCAAAGATGATTTGATTCACTCGAATCGGTTCATGAACTTTAATAGCCACGGTTTGCAAATGCATTCCTTAGTCTTTTAAGATTAAGTTCATAAATCATCTTTAGATATATAACCTTCTCAAGTTCGCATACTAGGTTCGCGGACTTAAGACACCTGATAGAGTTTACAAAGTCCATCAGAAATTCTCGGTTTCGAGAACTACGCCGGTTCGCGAACTGGGTTCGCGGACTGGGTTCGTAGACTTGGCTCACGCAAGTAGTTTGTCAACTCCAGCAGAAATTCTCGGGTTTGAGAACTTCGGCAGTTCACGGACTTGGCACTTTCCATACTTCTGGTTCTCTTGATCAACAAAGTTCAAAAACTTCGGTTCAATAAATCCATTGGTTATGTAATCTAAACTCTCATTCCAATCATCGAAACATTCTTAGAGGACGTTATACAGTTGTTACACTATTTCTCGTCAAAGCAATTTTCAAAATGATTGAAACATTCATGACATTCGTCACTAGGTAAAGATAAACTTGGTCGAAGCGAAAAGCTTACCAACACATATTTCGAGATATAGATAGGAGAGGTATACTCGACTCGAAATACCAAATGTGTATGATCTAGTCTTTATTTATAGCATACGACTTTTGTCTCAAAGAGTAGGAGATATAATATATTGACTTTTGAGTGACAGATAAGTTCAAGTCTCCACATACCTTTTTGTCGAGAAGTTCCACCGGTTCCTTGAGTAGATCTTCTTCTTGTATGATGAATCGCCATGAAGTCCTTGAGCTCAACTACACTTACTATCCTAGTCCGCGACTTAGTTATAAGAGACTAGAAATCAAGACTTATAGTTTTGATCACTAACATTGACAAACATGCTTGAGATAGCAACGCATGCGAGTTTGACTGAGCAGTGCTCTAACACGATCTACTTGTGATCACACTTTTGTGTTATTACTGCACTATACACACCGTAAAATTTTCTTATGTTGAGTCATATATACCGATTAAAATTATCCCCTTGTTTGTAACTGACGTTGAGGTTAATTTAAGTCGATGTTCAAATCAATGTCATTTGTTAATGCCCGACAAAATACTTTTTCTTCATTAAAGTAAGGTCACGCATGTTGTTCTCTTGGGAATGGCATCAAATGGGGGAGATTTCTTAAATAGACTTGTGCTAAATTGTTATATATTTATGGGGTGTGTGGCTGTGGAATTTAAAGGGGATGCTTGTATCTTAAATCTCCTAGATGAACGCTAAGTATTTCATACTATGTGATATCATCTAAATAAAGTTGATATAAGTAGCTATATATTAACTATGTTCTTATGTATTATCTCTAACTTCCTTAGATCTTGAAGTATCTTTTGGTTGAATTAATAACGATCCCATGATTTTCGTATCTTTTCCAATTTTTATTGACAAAAAGCGGGAGAATTAATTAGAAGTTTCGCACTACATACATATGGTTTACCGATTATTATGTAAGGGGTAGTGAATCAATATCTATAGGTTTCACCTATTATGAAAAAGATATAAATATTGATTAAAGGGGAGAAACATATCACCATAGTATTACTTAAAAATTGTGATACAATTGAACTTTGGAGAAGATAATAATACTATGTTTATGTATAACGACGATTGAGATTGTTTGTTTGCAAAGTTGTTATCGCTACGGATCTTCAACAACAACGATGCTGAGTTGCACATGTTCAGAATCATTGCAACTTGAAGTAACGAAGCATTCAAGGAGTTGAAGAAACCAATGTGTTAGAGCACTGCTCGGTCGAACTCGCTAGCGTTGCTATCTCAAGTTTGTTTGTCAAGTTTAGATAATCAAAACTATATACTTGATTTATAGTATACTTATAGTTATGTCTCGGATTAGGATAGAATGTGTAGTTGATATTTAGACTTCACGGAGTTCACCAATTGAAGACGAAGATCTACTGAAGAGCTTGGAGGAACTTCATCGACAAAAGGTATATGGAGAGTAAAACTTATCTATCACTCAGAAGTCTATTCTATTCTTTCTTCTAATGAGACTAAGTCGTATAGCTATATGCAATTTTACGTTATACGCATTTGATATTTCGAGCCAAGTTTATCTCGCTTATCTTTTTCTCGAAATATGTGTTGGAAGCTTTTTGCTTTAGCTATGTTCATCATATTCTTGACGAGTTTAGTTGGAATCAATTTCTTTGTTGGAAACTAAATATAAGTCAAAAGATGATCATGTGAAAATTACCTTGAACATCTTATATGATTTGTGTGAGACGGTCATTTGATGTTAGCTTTGGAAGTTTCGTATTGATCATTCGATCACTTGAAAATTACTTGAAGCTAATGGTTTGTATGAGACAACCAGTGTCGTCTTCCAAGGATGTTTCAATGATTGAAATGAGAGTTTGGAATGTTTACCCATGTCTGGATACAACATGGTATGCATACCTAGCATGCGAACCGTTTTGTAATGATTCAGGTCCGAGAACCTTGTGTTGCGTACCTAGTATGCGGGCGATTTTACTTGAGAAGGTACAGAACTCTTGTTTGCATACCTAGTATGTGAACGATTTTACCTGAGTTGGGTCCGGGACGGATGTTTGAGAACGGCTTGGCAGGCCAAGGTCCGGAGTTGCTGTTCGCGTACCTGGTTGGCGAACACAGCGATACAGTTCTAGAACCGATCATGTATGATTCTCATACTCATGAACTAAAACATTTATGATATAAGGAATGCAATCTTTGCAAACTGTGGCCAGTGTTCATGAAATGATTCTTGTATAAGTACTTTGTACGATTACAAATGAAGCCGATCCCGATTCAATTTGTTTATATATATTTCTATGAGATAGTGAAAAATTGAACAACTCTATTTGAAACACATTTAAATTCATTTGAATATCTTTCATGATTTATTGATCTTCATATTTAATCTAGAAGTGTTAGATGAATACGGCTAAGACAAAAGTGTTCATATGGCTAACTTCGGTTAAGTATTATTGAGCCAACTCAATATACACGTTTAGGTACGGTAAACCATATCTAAATGAAGGTATATTTCATTTGTGTGTAACAAGCTAAGACCATCAAACGTGGAGATTGATTGCTTTATTTTTAAGCAGACTTAGCTTGAATCTTAAATCAGGTTTTCATCTAACGATTAATATTAAATGCTTTGTTACTAAGATATCTTAGCTTTGATTGAAAGCAAACCTGATTTGAAATACTGTATAAGGGAGAACTCTAGCAATGGGAAAACATAATCCTTACACTTCTGTGTGTTCCTAGTTGCATACTAGAGTCGATTCTCCTTTAACCTAGGTTTTTCCTAAAACCATTATAGGTTAACGATTTGAAGACTTCATTGGGATTCATTAAGCCAGATCCAACTATCTTCTCTGTAATTGTGTATTCTGATCTTACTTGTTCTATCTTATTGATTTTTATCTTCTCTAAGATTTACTCGAGATTTATCTCTGATAAGTAAGATATAAAAAGTAATCACAACAGTTCTTCGTCTCAGACTCTTGTGATTCCACAATAACTTTTCATGTTAATCAGTTAGGTTATTGTGAGGTGAATAATATTTCTAGGCTGCTCTAGGTAGTATAAAACCGGATTATTAGTTGGTTATTGTTCACCTTGATTTTATCAAAAGACGAAACAAAAACCGAATAAAGAATAGACACATATGTGGGATACAGATTTGTTTATAAGTTTTCGACTTTGGGTCGTAGTAACTCTTAGTTGTGGGTGAGATCAGCTAATGGAATAAAGTGCGCAAAATACAGCGTGGTTCTAGAGGCGTAAGGAACATGATTGTACCTTAATAGGTTTGAGACTTGGTTAGGGCTCAACTACATTCCAGTTCGAAGTTAACCTATAGTAGGCTAGAGTCTATAGCGGCTTAATACAGTATGGTGTTCAAATCTGGACTAGGTCCCGGGGGTTTTCTGCATTTGCGGTTTCCTCGTTAACAAAATTTCTGGTGTCTGTGTTATTTCTTATATAATTGAAATATCACAGGTTGTGCGTAGTTCAATCAGTTGATAAATACGACCTTGTTTGTTGGATAGAACTTGATTGACACATGGGCATTGGTCTTTGGTATCGTCCAAGTTATTTCTCATATCAATCAGGCTCGCAGATTTCCATCTGTTATTTGCTGATTATGTTGAGAAAGAGATATAAACTCTTTGATTTAATTCTTGATTGAGTCTCGCTTTTAAGTTGGTGCTCTCGGAGTTATATTAAAGTTTAGTCCATACACATTATCGAACGAATTATTGGGTGTGGTTGTTATACCCTCGCTTTTTCAATTAGTATCAGAGCAGGCAAACACGCTAAGACCTCATAAGTATGTGTTTGTAGCAATCTGACTATATGGACAAAAGTGTTATCTCTATAAACGTACCATCAGTCTTCGATGGCTCGAATTACTTATGGTGGAAAATTGTTATGTGTGCCTTTCTTCAAGTGTGTGATTTTGAATCATGGGTTTGTGTTGTTAATGGATATAATCCTCCATTAGTTACAGTAGACGGTGTAACTGTTGCAAAGGATATTGGTGAGTATGTGATGAGTGCTAAAAAGTGCATATTTCTATATATTTTTCTTGGCATTTAACTCATCTTTTGTGCATTAATTCTACATTTTATCCCATATTCTGTATTTTCATTGTTTTCAAGAATAAATATTTTTATTAATTAATTTTGTATTTTTAGGTACTAAATAAAGCTTGGATGAATTGTTGAGCGAAAAGAGCAAAGAAACGGTCAAGACTCCTGCAGGAAGGCAGCGAAGAATGATGTTTTCAAGAGCCGGATAAACTAGAAGTGGGCTTGAAGAGGAAGAATTATTCTTAAAGAAGATATGGGCTTGGCATACCCAAGGCCCAAAACCCTCACCCAAATCCAATTCCTATATCCATACCCGTTTCCCTTTCTATCCGTCAGATTGGATCATCTCAGCATCCTACTGTCGCTTCATCGTCGTGCATCGAAGTCTGAAGCTCCTGTCAAACACTACAGCACCTAACTCCATCTTGAGCCGTCAGTTTCGTTGTATCGGGCATCCAACGGTCGCTTACCGCTTCCTTCCATCTCGCCGTTAGATCGATCCATCACCTCCACATCCAACGTCTCATCCTCGCTGTACATCCAACTTGCTGTCCCCGATCAACACCCGAGCACCTAACACCTATACCCGTCAGCCAAACAGACCTTACCCAATTTTCCATCGACCACCTTCTTCTCCATCTTCTCCCCCATCCCTCTGCAACAGATCCACCAACTCCATCGCCACCACACCCTCGTCTCTGCCAGCCACCAAATTCCACCAAAACATCACAACCACTCCAACCACTAAAACCCATCATTACCCTATTTCTCTAGCCATCTATTTCATCGATTTCTCACCTCACCTCTCCCTGAAACCCTAGGTGAGAAATTGATGAAATAGGTGAGTCTATAGACGTAATTGGAAGGCATGGAGAGGAGCAGGAAGAGCAGAAGAAGAGTGGGTCGAAGAGATGGAGCAATTGTCCCATCTAATTAGGTGAGAAATCAGAAACCCTAACTGCCCTGTTTTGAATTTGGGGGAAAATTGTAAACCCTAATTTTGGGTATAAATAGAAGGCTTGTGTGTTGTGTTAAAGATATGCCTGGATTAGCCAGATCACCACCAAGAGGCCTGGAATAGCCAGGACCTCAACTGTTAATGTTGTTTCAATTTCAGTTCAAGTTCAGTTCAATGTTTTAAACAATTTCAATTCCATTGTCATTTAATTTCATTATGTTCTAACTCCATTTGCTAGGGGTTAGATGATACTCTTGAATTGTAAGCTAGGATAGTCCATGTTCATGTCACTGTTCTTGTAGTGCTGAAACTAAGTAGGAATGATAATTAGCTAGTTGAGTGAATGCACCTGTGATCAGCTGTGTTGTAAGAAGACAGCTGATTCTAGGGGTGTAAGAGTGAGAGTAGCTAAGGATTCAGTCCATTTGAAGGGATGTGCTTAATTGAAGTAGGGAAGTTAGTAAACTTAGTGATCAAATGCACATGTGATTGAGTGTGCTGTAAGAAGACACTCAATGCTAGGGGTGAACTAGAGAACTTAGGGGATTAACCTTCCACCAATGCGGATTGCTAGATAACTGGTTGAGCAAACAAGCCTGTGATCAGCTGTACTGTGAGAAGACAGTTGATGCTAGGGGTAAGTTAGTAAGATTAGTTAAGTAAATCATCCATAATCTTCCTTGAGATGAAGCAAGAACATGATTTTATTAGGATCTGCCTTTGTTTAGGATCAAGAAGTGGATTCAAAAGCCATAGCATGTTCCTGTTTACTTGCTTTACATTCTACTGTTTTTTTCAGTTCAGTCATTGCCATCATTTCAAGTGTGTTTTAACACAACCAAGACTCTTTGTTACAACTGTGTTTTAGTGAAACCTTAAGCTTCAACTACACACACCTTGTCCCTGTGGATCGACCCGTATTTGCATTGTTCTACACCTCGACACCGTGCACTTGCGGTATTAGTTTGTGACTCTTTTAGAGAGCCACCAAGTTTTTGGCGCCGCTGCCGGGGACTTGGCTGCTGTGTGGTTGAAGTTGTTACTTCCCTGTAACTTAGTTTTTCAGCATCTTAGTGTAACTTAACTGTTTTGTATTGCATCAGCATATTGCATCTTAGTATAACTTGCATCAGCATCTTGCATATTGCATCTTGGTTTGTATATCATTGTTGTTATCCCTCATTGTTTCTTTGCTCCACCCATTTGCTTCAAAGAGACTGATCATCTCTTCTTTGAGCCAGCAGGTGACTTGTGGTGCTGAACTTGTGGTGCTGCTGTTGCTGTGGAGCTGCTGCTCCTGTGCTTGCTATACTCCTGCTCTCCTGCTGAGCTGCTGTAGTGCTCCTGCTTGTGCCAGGCCAAGACTGCTGCTGAGCTGCTGTTGCTGCCTGTTGCTGCTAACTGCTAACTGCTGCTGCCAAAGCTGGTGTGAGCTGAACTGATGTGAAGCTGTTGCTGCCAAGGCTTGTAGCTTTGGACTGCAACTTACCAAGCCAAAGCATATAACCCAGTTACTGGGTTTGGTATTTTCTCTCCCACTATTCTGGGCTTGTGCCCAAGCTTATTTCTGAAATTGTGTAAACCCAAGTTAAGACTTGTTTCTGAACTTTGGGCTTAGACCCACACAAATTTGAACTTCCTGCATCGTGGGCTTAACCAAAAAAAAAAAGTTTGAAAAACAGTTTTAAGCCCAACTGGGCTTCTGAACCCAGTTTGTGGGCTTGATTAATTTGTTTTTGAGTTTGTTTAAAACTGTTTTGAGCTTGTTTGAATTTACTGTGGGCTTGTATTTAAGCTGAACTGTGGGCTTATCTTGTTTCTGAACTCTGGTTCTGACCCAAATTTAAAATTTGAAAAACAAACTCCAAGCCCAAGTGGGCCTCGTACTTTGAATTTCTGAGAGTCCAACAGTTAAATACCCAACTGGGCTCCTGAACCCAAACTGTGGGCTTATTCCAATTGTTTTTGGGCTTGTTCAAAATTTTCTGTGGGTCTGTAATGGTAACTCTGAAAACCAAAATCTGGGCCTTATTTTTAACTGAACTTTGGGCCTCAAACAAACTGAAAACCCACCTCTTTCCTAAAAATCCAAAGTTTTCCAAATGTTTCCCTAAAAACCAAAATTTTTCTTTTTCCCATCAAAATCAAATGTCTCCCGACAAAACCAAATTTTTCCCAAAAAGTCCAATCCCATTAAAAACCAAATTTTCTTGTATAGAGTCTAGTAGATAGTTTCTTAGTTAAATCTTTTGTTTCTTTTGTACATATTTTGCTAATCCAATGTGACTCTTAACTGAAATATGTTGGATTTTTGCCTTGAATAACGGAGTTCTAATTTTGCTTTCGCCGTCAAATCGGGTATTCTCTTTCCTTTTTCTCTACTCAGCATAATCCTCTTCGTATGTTATAATTCTTTTCATATTTTGAAACATTGAGGACAATGTTTAGTTTAGGTTTGGGGGTATAGAGTATACACCACGATAACATGTTATAATTAAAAACAGAACTCTTTCTTTTTGAAAAAAAAAAAAATGAAAAATGAAAAATGAAAAATCATAAAAATGGAGCTCATTTACCTTGAAATGTTGACTCTTGTGCATGTATGTAAACATAAGGATTCTTAGTCTAGATATTTAGGCACCCTGATTCTAGCACAATTCACATAGTGATAAGAAACTTGCACGCGCACGATCTACCAATACATGTATAGCCTCGATCTTCAAGGTGTTTGATAGGAAGTTAGATTGCCAATCACTTTAGAATACTGAATGAGACTTGACTAGCTTGTTCTTTGGTTGGCTGGGATAGAAGTTGGAGGATACGTTAAGAAAAGCAACCATAGAATTTGACCGGATGCATTCGATAAGGGCCACCTATTGCTAAGTGTCATGTAATTTTTTGTTTCTTTTTATTATGTATCAAAAGTGTTTGCATTTCAAAAAAAAAAAAAAATCAGAAAAATCAGAAAAATTCAGAAAAATCAAAAAAAAAAATCAGAAAAAAAAAGAAAAAAAAAATCAAGTATTTATTTATTCCATGTTTTGTCATGTTAAAGACAATAGTTCTCTCTTGTTACAAAAATAAAAGAGAGTAATCAATGTAAATAAGAGTCATGTAAAGAGTCATCTTTTATTGTTTTATTGTAATAAGCAAGGAGGGTGCAGCCATCGATGTATAACGCGGGTAAACTGAAATATCACCAACTCATTGGGTGAACATTCACAATTATCGTAAAGCCGGACAGCTAGCTTGGCTTAGAATTCGGTTCTTAGCCTAAAAACTATCTCTTGGTGATTAGTAGTCATAACTTCAGGTCATTATAGACACATGTGTAGATACACTTAACACTCTTATCACATGTCTTTATTTGTTATCAGTGCTAGGATTGTGCCTTTGATAGCTAGATTGACATCTCCATTTTGCTGTGAGCTTCTACTGTCTTGCACATGTCACATTTCATGGAATATGAGCTTATATTTTGTCCTAGAACTTTGTAGGTACGTTCTAAGCAAACCTTCACGAGACTTCACTCGTCCACTAGGGACACTTAGTGGATTAAAAGGCTTAGTGCATACGCTAAATGCATTCGAGAGACCAGCGACAGTGGTATAGGTAGGATTTTCTTAGTTTTGTTTTACTTGAGGACAAGTAAAATTCAGGTTTGGGGGTATTTGATGAGTGCTAAAAAGTGCATATTTCTATATATTTTTCTTGGCATTTAACTCATCTTTTGTGCATTAATTCTACATTTTATCCCATATTCTGTATTTTCATTGTTTTCAAGAATAAATATTTTTATTAATTAATTTTGTATTTTTAGGTACTAAATAAAGCTTGGATGAATTGTTGAGCGAAAAGAGCAAAGAAACGGTCAAGACTCCCGCAGGAAGGCAGCGAAGAATGATGTTTTCAAGAGCCGGATAAACTAGAAGTGGGCTTGAAGAGGAAGAATTATTCTTAAAGAATATATGGGCTTGGCATACCCAAGGCCCAAAACCCTCACCCAAATCCAATTCATATATCCATACCTGTTTCCCTTTCTAGCCGTCAGATTGGATCATCTCAGCATCCTACGGTCGCTTCATCGTCGTGCATCGAAGTCTGAAGCTCCTGTCAAACACTACAGCACCTAACTCCATCTTGAGCCGTCAGTTTCGTTGTATCGGGCATCCAACGGTCGCTTACCGCTTCCTTCCATCTCGCCGTTAGATCGATCCATCACCTCCACATCCAACGTCTCATCCTCGCTGTACATCCAACTTGCTGTCCCCGATCAACACCCGAGCACCTAACACCTATACCCGTCAGCCAAACAGACCTTACCCAATTTTCCATCGACCACCTTCTTCTCCATCTTCTCCCCCATCCCTCTGTAACAGATCCACCAACTCCATCTCCACCACACCCTCGTCTCTGCCAGCCACCAAATTCCACCAAAACATCACAACCACTCCAACCACTAAAACCCATCATCACCCTATTTCTCTAGCCATCTATTTCTTCGATTTCTCACCTCACCTCTCCCTGAAACCCTAGGTGAGAAATTGATGAAATAGGTGAGTCTATAGACGTAATTGGAAGGCATGGAGAGGAGCAGGAAGAGCAGAAGAAGAGTGGGTCGAAGAGATGGAGCAATTGCCCCATCTAATTAGGTGAGAAATCAGAAACCCTAACTGCCCTGTTTTGAATTTGGGGGAAAATTGTAAACCCTAATTTTGGGTATAAATAGAAGGCTTGTGTGTTGTGTTAAAGATATGCCTGGATTAGCCAGAGCACCACCAAGAGGCCTGGAATAGCCAGGACCTCAACTGTTAATGTTGTTTCAATTTCAGTTCAAGTTCAGTTCAATGTTTTAAACAATTTCAATTCCATTGTCATTTAATTTCATTATGTTCTAACTCCATTTGCTAGGGGTTAGATGATACTCTTGAATTGTAAGCTAGGATAGTCCATGTTCATGTCACTGTTCTTGTAGTGCTGAAACTAAGTAGGAATGATAATTAGCTAGTTGAGTGAATGCACCTGTGATCAGCTGTGCTGTAAGAAGACAGCTGATTCTAGGGGTGTAAGAGTGAGAGTAGCTAAGGATTCAGTCCATTTGAAGGGCTGTGCTTAATTGAAGTAGGGAAGTTAGTAAACTTAGTGATCAAATGCACCTGTGATTGAGTGTGTTGTAAGAAGACACTCAATGCTAGGGGTGAACTAGAGAACTTAGGGGATTAACCTTCCACCAATGCGGATTGCTAGATAACTGGTTGAGCAAACAAGCCTGTGATCAGTTGTACTGTGAGAAGACAGTTGATGCTAGGGGTAAGTTAGTAAGATTAGTTAAGTAAATCATCCATAATCTTCCTTGAGATGAAGAAAGAACATGATTTGATTAGGATCTGCCTTAGTTTAGAATCAAGAAGTGGATTCAAAAGCCCTAGCATGTTCCTGTTTACTTGCTTTACATTCTACTGTTTTTTTCAATTCAGTCACTGCCATAATTTCAAGTGTGTTTTAACACAACCAAGACTCTTTGTTACAACTCAGTTTTAGTGAAACCTTAAGCTTCAACTACACACACCTTGTCCCTGTGGATCGACCCGTATTTGCATTGTTCTACACCTCGACACCGTGCACTTGTGGTATTAGTTTGTGACTCTTTTAGAGAGCCACCAGTATGATCTTGTCGAGATTCTCGCTGCAAAGCAAAATTCTGACAGATTAAATGCTATCATCCATGCCATTACCCCAGATCTTCAGCACCATGTGACTACGTGCACTCGGTCTAAAGATGTTTGAGATATCTTAGAAACCGTATTTGAAGGGAATACCTCTGAGAAAGAAGCTGGCTTCAAAACCTAAATTCTGATTGGGAAAACCTTTGTATGGCTGATGAAGAGTCATTTGATGAGTTTAATCACAAAGTGTCTGAAATTGTTAATGCATCTTTTGCATTGGGTAAGACTATTCCTGAAAAGGACATTGTGATGAAAAATCTCAGATCACTACCAGCTAGATACGATTCTAAGAAACATGCCATCGTTGAGGGAAATAACCTTGAAACACTTTCCAAAAATACACTTGTTGGAATGTTAAAGATCTTTGATCATGAGCATTCATCCAAAGTTGGAAATGATGTTGCTTTCAAAGCACAAAAGAACACTAAAATACTTGATAAAAGTAAAAGTGTTGGCAACTTTGCGGATGATCATATTGAGACTGAATCATCATATGAAGATCTTGATAACTCAGTTTCATTGATCACAAGACAGTTTAGAGATCTTCTTTTGTAGAGAAGTAAACAATTCACCAGAGATAAACCTAGATCATCAGTTAAACCCCATGATCATTCCCCTCCTAAAAATAGGGATACTGGCGACACTGATGATGAGGATATGCCACAGTGCTTCAAGTGTAAGGGTTTTGGTCATTTTGCCAATGAATGTCCGAAACGGAGAAAATACATCGGGAATACGGGTCTTGCTGCAACTCTTGATGAAACATATGATCACCATGATTCAACAGAAGATGAAAAATCAAGTGTAGCACTCCTTGGCGAAAATATTAATTTTGATAATTGTAGCAATACTCACATCAACCTTGATATTTTTCCTGGAGAAATCTCTTCGACCACATTGGAGGATGAAATGGATTTTGCTATGACTAATGAAAACTCTACCTCACATGTTTCAGGTACTTCACTTTTTTTAGCAGCATGTTCGACTATGGTGCCTGAATCGTCTTCCACTTTGACATGTTCTTATTGTACTATTAAGGGTCGTGAACTCTCAAAAAATTTCAAGTACAAACATAAAGTAGGATATGTCAACAAACTGCAACGGAGAGTTAATCGATCAACAAACAAGCTCAAACTTGTTTTAAAGTCAAATTCACCCGAGTTATATCTTTTTAGTTCATCTTCTAAGAAGTTGATTTCTAAGAATAAAGTTAGATCTCTATAGAAAAGAACTAGGTCCAACGACCTATGAAAAGGAGTATAGAAAATCCGGTGCAGGAACCATGTGGTGGACATATTATTGTTCACCCCAACATAGTTTAATTGTGTTGAAAGTGCAACTTGTCTCATATGCCCACATTTCGAAAAGAGACAAGAGTTGTGCACAGTTGGGATATAGGATCAGAAGCTATTCTAGGTTGTTTTCTTTTCTTGAATTTTGTTTTCTGATTTTCTGGTTATTCTTTTCATATAAATAACTAATGGTATTGAAAAGATTCTCAGTATTTGAATATATTAAAAAAAAAGGTCAAAATCGACATTCATACCCTTTTTAGGGTTGTGTGTGTTGATCGTATGTGAACCTTATTACTTTGTATATAAGTTCCATAACCCTACATTCTTTCCCTTCTCTGAAACTCCTTTTCATCAAAAGGTTGCTTGTTGAGCTATTGCTTTTGTGTGCTTTTTCACAAACCCCATATTTTAATGGAGACTCCAAGCATCATCTCTTCTGATAGAAAAGATGTTAATATGATTATTAAGCCATCAATCATGAAGGAAAAAGAAAAATCTCATTCCTCTACAACATTGAAGAGAAAAAGGAAGATATGAAGAAACTAAGGGCTAACACCTCAAACCTTCAGAAGTTTTATATTGTTCTTGAAGAGTTGAAAGAAACAAGGATGGAGATTCAGCAAATAAAGTTATTGTTCTAAGAACTCTTGAAATTCAGAAGGCCCTGGTTCGGAAACAGTCAAGTAGGTTTGTTGGAATTGACTCCTTTCTTCATGAACCTTATGTTCCAATGTCTATTGACGACAAGGAGTTCGGGGACAATAAAGAATTTTTCAAGAATCTTAATGTCTAGGAAACTTCTAATGAGAATTCATTCTTGGGTTTAAGAAGGATAACTAGGATTTGGAATAACATTAATTGTGATAACACATAGCTATTTCAGCGATTTTCATCTTGCAATGTTTTTGGATTTATTTATTAAATTCTAAAGTTATTTGGAAGATGATGTTTGCAGTATTTTTTTTTTTATTTCATATATTGCAAATTGCTTATGAGAAATATATGTGTTTACGATCGTGAATTGCGCTTATCTCATATATCCTCAAAAGTTAAGTCTAATGTGTCATTATGCAAATATTGATGAAAGATAGAATGAACTTTTGAAAGTATTCCGCAGTATTGATCTTTCCCTGATCCACTTTTATGTGAAAGTACTGTATGGCTAGTTTTCTTATGTTGAGCGTTTCTGATTAAATTAATCAATAAGGTCTCCTTGTGGTTAATTTATTCGAGTTTACTGGATACAAATCCATGTGCATGTCCAAAGAAATCCTTATTTTCTTGTAAAAGTAAGTTCGTTGATGTTGTTCTCTTGGGAATGACATCAAATGGGGGAGAGTTCTTAATTGAACTTGTGCTTAATTGCCATATCTTTGTAGGCAGTGCGGCTGTGGAATATTGTAGGAGTTATCTTCTATCTTTATAAACTCCTTGATGAATACACTAAGTTTCGACTATGTGAAATCATCGAAACAAAGTTGATATGTTCTCTTTTAGTTATGAAATATCTTTTTGAAACTTTCATTATGATACCATAGTTTTCGTACCTTTGCCAATTTATATTAACAAAAAGTGGGAGAATTATTTGGTAGTTCACATTACATACGTATGGTTTACGGATCATTATGTAAGAGGGAGTGGTTTTCATTGTAAGATGAAGTATTGACTAAGGGGGAGTGCTACATATCACCATAGTATTATTTCAAATTTGTGATACAATTGAACTTTTATTATCTATAGTAATACTATGACACTGTATAACAATGTTTGGGAACATATGTTTTCTTATTGTTATGGCTACGGATCTTCAACAACAATGGTGCTGAGTTGAACACGTTCAGAATCGCTGAAGTACTTGGAGTAGCGAAGAATTCAAGGAATGTTGAAGAGCCAAGGAAATCAATCATGATGGATGAGAACCTAAAAAGTTTATTTATTTTGTAATCCATATGTATTGATAGTTTTGTCACTAAAATTGACAAAGAGGAAGATTGTTAGAGAACTGCTCGGTCGAACTCGCAAGCGTTGCTATCTCAAGCTTGTTTTTCGAGTTTAGTTGATCGAAAATATATACTTGATTTCTAGTCTACTTATAGCTATATCTCGGATTAGGATAGAATGTGTAGTTGAGCTTTAGACTTCACGGAGTTTACCAATTGAAGACGAAGATCTACTGAGGAGCTTGGAGGAACTCCATCGACAAAAGGTATGTGGAGACTAAAACTTATCTATCACTCAGAAGTCTATTCTATTCTATCTTCTAATCAGACTAAGTGCTATAGCTATATACACTTTTACATTATACACATTTGATATTTCGAGCGAGGTTTATCTCGTTTAGCCTTTTCTCGAAATATGTGTTGGAAGCTTTTTGCTTTAGCTATGTTCATCGTATTCTTGACGAGTTTAGTTGGAAACAATTTATTTGTTGGAAACTAAGTATAAGTCAAAAGATGATCATGTGAAAATTACCTTGAACATCTTATATGATTTATGTGAGACAGTCATTTGATGTTAGCTTGGGAAGTTTTGTATTGATCATTCTGTTAGAGCAGTGCTCGTTCGAACTCGCAAGCGTCGCTATCTCAAGCTTGTTTTTCAAGTTTAGTTGTCAAAACTATAAGTCTTGATTTCTAGTCTACTTATAACTATGTCTAGGATTAGGATAGAATGTGTAGTTGAGCTTTAGACTTCACGAAGTTCATACATTGAAAACGAAGAACTACTAAGGGGAGGTTGTGGAACTTCATCAACAAAAGTTATGTAAAGACTTGAACTCATCTATCACTCAGAAGTCTATTTATATTCTATCTCGTATTGAGACAAAAGTCGTATAGCTATACAGACTTTACATTATACACATTTGATATTTCGAGATGAGTTTAACTCGCTTACATATTTCTCGAAATATGCATTGGTAAGATTTCGCTTTAACCAAGTTCATCTTTTATTCTTGACGAAAGTCAAAGATGATCATGTGAAAATCGCCCGATAACATCTTACATGATTGGTGTGAGATAGTCATTTGATATAGACTCAGAATGTTTCGTATTGATCACTTGAAAATTGTTTTGAAGCTAATATTTTGTGTGAGACAGCTATTCTCATCTTCCAAGAATGTTTCAATGATTGAAATGGGAGTTTAGATCAATTAACCATTGATTGGATATAACACAGTATGCGTACTTGTATGCTAAATGTTGCAAGTGTATTCCAAGTCCGGGAATTTAGTATGCATACATGTATGCGTAATGATTCAACAGTTGAAGTCCGGGAACTATAGTATGCATACCGATTTCAACTGCGTTCGGTCGTGAGCGACAGTATGCGTACTCGTTTGCATACTGGCGAACAAGACCAAGTCTGAGAACTTAGGTATGCGTACCCGTCTGCATACCTGAGTGGGTTAAGTTCTAAAATCAGTTAAGTATGTTTATATACTCATGAACAAATATATTTATATAATAAGGAACACAATATTTGCAAACCGTGGCTATAATGTTCATTAATTGATTCGAGTGAATCAAAACCGATTTCGCTTCAATTGTGTCTTGTATACTTCATGAGAATATAAACAATTGAACAACTCTATAACTAGTTTCATTTGAGTCATTTGAACTAGTTGTGATTAAGATGAACAAGGGTGATATGAAAATCTTCATATGTCTAACTTCGGTTAACTATTGTTGAGCCAACTAACTGTACACATTTATGTACGGTACCCATATCTAAATAATAACAAGGTAAGACAATCTAACGGTTGAAATATATTAGCTTGAATCTAATCAGGTTTTCATCTAACGGTGAATATGCAATGCTTTGTTACCAAGGTAGCATTGATTGCAAACCCTGATTTGAAGACTATATAAGGGAGAACTCTAGCAACTGGAAACCTAATCCCCACACCTCCTGTGTGATACTAGTTGCGACTAGAGTCGATTCTCCTTTAACCTAGGTTTTTCCTAAAACCATTATAGGTTAACGACTTAAAGACTTCATAGGGATTCTGAAGCCAGACCCCCAACTATTTTCTCTTTAGTTGTGTGTTATGATCTTATTTTGTTCTATCGTATTGAGTACTATCTTCTCTAAGATTTGCTCGAGATTTAATCTCTGATAGGTAAGATAAAAAGTAATCACAAAGCTCTTTGTTTCATTATTTATGATTCCACAATATCTTGTTCCGCTACCATACAGTTAAGATTATTCTGAGGTGATTGATATTACTAGGATGTTCTTCGGGAATATAAGTATGGTGTATCAATTGTTCACCTTGATTTATGAAAAGACGGAACAAAAACTCGTAGGTATTTCTGTGGGAGACAGATTTATCTATTCAATAGACTTTTCTGTGTGAGACAGATTTGTTTATCAAGTCTTCGACTTTGGGTCGTAGAAACTCTTAGTTGTGGGTGAGATCAGCTAAGGGAATCAAGTGCGCAGAGTCCCACTGGGATTCAGAGGCGTAAGGAACACGATTGTACCTTAATCAGTGTGGGATTGGTTAGGGCTCAACTACATTCCAATCTGAAGTTAACTTGTAGTGGGCTAGAGTCTGTAGCGGCTTAATACTGTGTGGTGTTCAAATCTGGACTAGGTCACGGGGTTGCATTTGCGGTTTCCTCGTTAACAAAGTTTCTGGTGTCTGTGTTAATTCTTTTTCGCATTATATTTTATATATAATTGAAATATCACAGGTTATGCGTAGTTCAATCAATTGGTGAATTCAACCTTTGGTTGTTGATTAAAATTGATTGACGCTTGGATATTGGTCTTTGGTACCATCCAAGTTATTTCTCTTATTAATCCGGCTCACAGATTTCTATCTGTTCGATTGTAGATTGATTTGAGAAATTGAGATATAACTCTTGGATATATTTTCCTTGATTGAGTCTGACTGTCTAGTTGATTCTCTTGGAATTATATTGGAGTCAGTCCATACATATTTCATAAACGAAATATTGTGTGTGGTTGCTAGACCCCCGCTTTTTCAATTGGTATCAGAGCAGACAAACACGTTTAAGACCTCAGAAGTTTGTGTTTGTAGCAATCTGACTCTTTGGACTGAAGATTGTCTCATTCTTACGCATAAAAAAAATGTCTTCCAAAGCTTTTGATTACGCCAAATATCTAGGGATTACCTCAAAGGATAACTCCTTAAATGATTCTTCTGAATCCCGAGGTAGAAAATTTTTGCTATCAGATTCTGATAACATTCGCTTTGATGAGACAATTGACGCTGTCAGAAGCTGAAATGGAACTCACCAGAACACTAAAAAGAATCTGCTGAGATTACTAATTTTCAAGATTCGAAAATAAAGTCTCTTGAAGAAAAATATGCTCAGCTCATTGATGAACTCGAGAAGTCTCTTGGTCGAGAACGGGAACTCTACAGTATTGTTGAGTCTTTCTCTAACAATATCGAAAAACTTGTTCAAGAAACTACCCTACAGCGTGAAAAAATTAGTGCACTTGAAAGATATTATTAAAGAAGATCCAATTAGAGAAAAACTTTTGATCGAGACTCTTTCATTAGATCTAAACAACATTTGTGTTGAAAAAAAGAAATTGGTCGCATATCTTCTCCTAGCCCAGGAACAGTGCAATTCCTTGAAAAAAGAAAACTCTGTCTTAATGAGCAAATCTTCTTTTGTGTCATTCTCTAATTCTCATGAAGGATTACAGTACATGAAAAAAATTACTCCAAAGAAAGCATCTGCTAAGAAATGTTTACATAACTTGCAGTCTTCCAACAGGGCTATGAGCTTAAACCAGGTTCCTTCCAATGTCTCTCTTCCACGAACTTGTTCCTTCTGCGGGAAAAGAAATCATTATGACTCACATTGTTTTGCTAGAAAAAAACAGGTTTTTGACCTTCAAAATCTACTTATTTTTGTTGTTGACAGAGTGAATTATCTGACGACACCTACAATGGATTTCATTCCTGCAGAAAACCAGAATTCTCATGTACAAGGTTTCCAAAGTCACTCTTCTAGAAATATCTACAGGAATTGTGTCCCTCTTAATGGTGTTAATATTTGCGCTATAAATGTACACATTCCCAGTGCTAATGAGAATAAGTCTGGTAGACCTAAGTCTAGGAAATGCATTTCTCTAAATCCTGACCCTCTGGAACCAATCTCTAGAGGTCCTAGATTTTGTCCTCAAAAAAATCCTTCTGATGGATACTGAAAAAGGTTCATGTCTTATTCCTCTGGGATAAGAACAACCGAAGGAAGGTAAGGAATACAAGGCTCAAACACTTATATGGTATTTACAACTCATATTTCAATGTTCATGGTGGGATTACATCTCACTTAGCTACCTAGATCGAGGTAATTTCATCGTTGTATCTAACTTGAGAGGCAAGGATGATAATTGCGAGATTCTCAAGTCTACTGTAGGTTACCATCTGTCTGGTATTTTATTTAGTTGTTTTATTCTTTTGTGAATGTTGAGTCATATCTTGAGTTCTAATAATTAGTGTATCTTTTTCATGTGCTCTGATTAAATCTTTTAGTTATTGAGCTATGAAGATAAAAGATATCTGAAAACAAAGAGTATTTCCTTATTCTTGGATCTTTTCTGATCCATTAACCTTTCATAACTGGTCCATGAACATCCATGTCTTTCTTGGGAGTTTTTAGGGTTTCTTTAACAAGAGTGTCCTTCTCTTGTTCATAAACATATATATTTTATATTGTTTTTCCTTTCCTAATAAAAATAAAATAAAATGGAGACTCCTCAAGACCTCAGGAAGTGGTGAATCTTGAGATGGAAGAAGCCATTAAAGGATGTGATTTCGTTCAAGAACTTGTCTTGAAAAAGATGATTGCAAGGAAAGAGTACAACTCCTGGACTGGTGAATCTGTCAAGGATTTAATTCTTTTTCAGAATGACTCCATGGTTAAATTTGGAAATATTCAACTTCAAATGAATCATCTCATTGATGGTCAGACCAAAATCCTTGAAAATCAAAAAATCTTGTTTCGGAATCAGAAGAAACTCATCGTGGACTGCGTCAAAGCTAGGAAGCTTTCCCGCATTTTTGATCGAAAAGTTAATGTTCTAACCCATGTGTTAGAGCATAGATCGGTCAACCTCGCATGCGTTGCTATCTCAAGCATGTTTTTCAATGTTAGTGATCAAAACTATAAGTCTTGATTTCTAGCCTACATAGCTAAGTCTCGGACTAGGATAGAAAAGTGTAGTTGAGCTCAAGGACTTCATGGCGATTCATCATACAACGATGAAGATCTATACAAGGAACCGTGGAACTTCATCAACAAAAAGGTATGTGGAGACTTGAACTTATCTATCACTCAAAAGTCTATCTCTTCTATATCCTACTTCTTATGAGACAAAAGTCGTATGCTATATAGACTAGATCATACACATTTGACATTTCAAGCTGAGCATTTATTGCTTATCTTTTATCTCGAAACCGTGTGTTGGTACAGCGTTTCGCTTTGATCAAGTTTATCTTCACCTAGTGACGAAAGTCATGAAAAGTTTCAATCACTTTCAGAATTGCTCTATGTGAATCGGTCTTTGAATAATGGCTACATAGCATCCTCTGAGAATGTCTCAATGATTGAAATGAGAGTTTAGATTACATAACCATGTATTCCTTGAACCGAAGTTTTCGAACTTTGTTGATCAAGAGAAATCGGGAGGATTGTGGAATTGGCTTGCCAAGTCCGCGAAGTGTCGGAAGTTCTCGACCGAGAATTTCTGCTGGGATTTTCCAAAACTCGTTTGTGTGCTAAGTCCGCGAACTGGCGGAAGTTCTCTTTCCGATAATTTCTGTTGAGTTTGGAAAACTCAACCGATTAACTTAAGTCCGCGAACTTGTTTGTGAACTTAAGAGGTTATGATCTAAAGATGTGCTTTGAACATGAAATATTAAATTACTAAGGAATGCTTTATGCAAACCGTGGCTATAATGTCCATGAGTCGATTCAATCGAATCGAATCATCTTTGTTTCAATTGTGTCTTGTGTAGTTATATAAGATCTCATAGCAATTGAACAACTCTTTAACTAGTTCATTTGAGTCAATTGAACTAGTTATGGTGAAGAAGAACAAGGTTAATATGAAATTCTCATATGGTTAACCTTTTGGGTTACTATGTTGAACCAACATACACGTACACGTTTGGGCATGGTTTTCACGAACCTAGTAAACGTCTACCCAAGTGTGTGTGACAAGTTAAGTATTCGATCTAACGGTTGAGAAATATTAGCTTGAATCTAAATCAGGTTTTCATCTAACGGTGAATAAGGATTGTTTTGTAACTAAGGCAAAACCCTGATTTGAAGGATATATAAAGGAGACATCTAGCATTGTGCAAAACTAATCCCCACACGTCTGTGTGCTACTAGTGCGCCCGCTAGATTCGATCTCCATTAACCTTTGATTTTCTTCTCTAAAATCAGGTTAACGACTTAAAGACTTCATTGGGATTGTGAAGCCAGACCGATACTACTTTATCGTAGTTGTGTGATCTGATCTTGCATCTTCTATCGTACGAGTACAATCGATTGATTGGCTTGAGATCGTGAGAGTTCGCCGATAGGAAAGATAAAGAAGTCACAAACATCTTCGTCTCACTATTTGTGATTCCTCGACAATCCGCTTGTGTATTCAGGAAGGATTGTAGAGAGGTGATTGATTAATCTAGGCTGTTCTTCGGGAATATAAGACCGGATTATCAATTGGTTCCTGTTACCTTGATTTTATATAATTGAAATAATACAGGTTGTGCATTCGTGATCATCAATTGGAAATCCAACCTTTGGTTGTTGATTGATATTGATTGATCCTTGGACATTGGTCTTTGGTAACGTCCAAGTATTCCTTGTATTTGATAAAGACTCGCTATTGTCTTTACCTTGAGTAAAAATCAAATCAAGAGAGAGATATTAACTCCTTGAGATACTTTTATCTAGATTGAGTCTGACTGTCTAGTTGATTCTCTAGCAAAGCATTTCGGAGTTAGTCCATACAGATTGCTAAGCGAAATATCGGGTGGTGTTGTTAGACCCCCCGCTTTTTCAATTGGTATCAGAGCAGGAAAACACGTTCATTACCTAACAAGTCTGTGTTTGTAGCGATCTGACTCTATGGACAGAGGTGCTATCTCTATTAACGTACCACCAGTCCTCGATGGCTCGAACTATCTATGGTGGAAAGTTGTTATGCGCACTTTTCTTCAGTCGCGTGACTTCCAATCATGGATATATGTTGTGAATGGCTATGAGAATCCCGTTGTTATGGAAAGAGATGTTATTGTACCAAAAGATTTATGTATGTACAATACTGCCGAGTTAGTTGCTGCAAGGCAAAACTCCGACGGGTTAAACGCCATCCTACATGATGTTTCCCCAAACCTTAGACATCATGTGGTCTCATGCACTACGTCTAAAGAAGCTTGGGATACTTTAGAAAACGTATTTAAAGGTAACCCCAGTGAAAAGGAAGCTAGGCTTTAAAACCTTAATTCCGAATGGGAAGACCTTTCTATGGAAAAAGAAGATTCGTTCGACGATTTTTATCACAAACTGTCTGAAATTGTTAATGCATCATGTGCATTGGGTAGGACAATTCCTGAAAAGAAAATTGTGATGAAAATCCTTCGATCGCTGCCATCCAGATACGAATCTAAAAGACATGCCATCAATGAAGGAAATAACCTTAATACTCTTTCACGAAACACACTGGTCGGAAAAATTAGAATTTTCGATCGCGAATATATGGCAAGAGACGATCATCATTTGCTTAGAAACCGTGTCACCTCTCCTGATCATAAATATTGTCATCCAAAATTGACGAAAGAGATAAGTGAGAATTTCTTTATTTCTACGTTGTCTTTGTTTATACAAAAACTTAAGAAGATCCTCAGACGTAGTAAAAGAAAGTCTCAAAAGGAAACTTTGTTAGTCAATATGAAGGATAAGAATACCAAGAAGAGCCGTACTAATGAAACTGGTCTTATGTGTGTTCAAGCCTCTTCGAAAAATCCTGAAACGGAGATAAGAGAGATAACTAAAGCATGGATGAATACTCTTGATTATTTTCCTGAGGAAATCTATCATTGCTCTCTCAGTCTTTTTGCTGAAAATCATTCTCATGATTCCTTCGTGACATGTCCGCCTGTGTTGGATCAGCAAACCTCTCCTGATTTTGTGTTGAACTCCAGGAGTTTATTGGAAAAGAGTCTACCAAATCACTCCGTTCAGTTGAGTTCACCTTAGGATCATCTTAGCACGTCAAATCAAAAACAGTCCTTCCTGGCTAACCGTAGTATGCTGAAAACAAAAAAGAAGTCTACCTTTCATCAAAAGGTGTTTTCAAAAACGGTGCAGAATTTGCAAAGATCTGCAGTCAATTTTTCTAAAACTCTGATCACAATGGATAAGCAGAAACCTAGTGAAATGGGTGGTTTCTCTCTTTGCAAAGATTTTCTCAGTCCAATCTTGGATTGGAGGCCTTATGCTCAGTAATCTTGTTGAAAAATGATTCTTGTGTTCTCTTCCTCTTATACAAGAATCATAATATACAAGGGGACTGTAACATATTTTTTTTTTGTGCTTTTTCAGGTCTTGTTCGTGAACGGCTTCAGTTGTTTTTGATAACCAACTTCTGTTAGGATTTGGTAAAAAGGGTGTTTCTGGGAATTCTACACTTGTATTCCTTTTAAAAGGCTATACCTCTTCAACACTCTCATTTCATCGTCTCTATCATGTCCTCCTCTAGTCTTTCAAGTAAAGAAAGTGATGTATGGACAGTTCTATTTCCCTCAAATAAGATTCTTTCTATTCTTCTGACAATGAGATGTGCTATGACAAACATGTATCTTCTTCTGATGAGAACCCTTCTGTCTCTCAGTTTGATAAGCTCTCTCTAACCATGAATCTCGTTTTGGAACAAGTTCGTGCTCTGAAAAATGAACTTGAAGTGTCTTCCAAAAAACTTGAGGAGAAAATGGATAGTCTTGAATCAAGGATTGACCTAATCGAAGATGAGCTTGAAGAATATAGGGAATACGAGAAGAATATTCAAGGTAAGTGAAATGATTGTTAAGAGGTATAGATACCTAGTAAGTCTTTTTTTGGATTAGTTGGAAGAATAACTACTGCTTTGAATAGTGATGATTGTGACTACACATAGCTATTTTGTTTTCATCTTCTTATGTTATTTTTTAGGTTTATTGGTTTTAAATTCTAAAAAATATTTGGAGGATGATGTTTATTGTAGTATTTTAATGGTTTGTGATATTGCAATATTTTTATGGGATATGTATTGTTTACGTCCGTGAACTTGAAGGTCCCATATTGCACTCAAAAGTAAAGTCGTTCATGAATCAATATTCTTATGGATGAAAGGACGAATGGACTTTTGACATATACAAAAGTTAAGCCTATGTAATCATTAATTTGATGGAAAATATGATAAAATCTTTTGTCAACAAGGATAAAGTCTATTATGTCGTTATGATGGAAAATAGAATAGATCCTTGTATGTTATCTACGGTATTGATCTTCATTGATCCATTTTATTATGTTTTACCGTGAAGGTCCATTGTGTGTCTTATGTTGAGCACCTTATAACTAAGTCGATTTACCTTGGCTTTGTTGGTTGTTCCATAAGATGCTATATGTCGAGCATTAAGGACTAAATTAATCAACCTGTTTGGCTATTTAGTTTGTACTCCATAAGTTTTCTTTCTTATGTCGAGTACATGTACGGTTAAGGTTGTCATATTCTATGATGAACTTAGTCGGGGTTCCATAAGTTCTTTTATGTTGAGCCCAAAATAATTAAATTGATTAATTCGGTGATTAGTTTGGTTATTTGTATTCCAATTAGATTAATTATAGGTTCTCTTGTAATTAATCTAGTTGAGTTTTCATATATTCCACAAGTTCTTGTGTTGAGTATATGAAAGGCTACACTATCATGTTCTTTGGTTAATGTAGTCATATATTCCGTAAGGTTTTCCTTATGTTGAGTATTTGAACAGTTAAGTTAGTCATCTCCGTGTGATTGACTTAGTCGTAGCTCCGTGAGTTTACTTATGTTGAGCACTTTCAATTAAATTGATCATATTTGTAGTTTGATTTAGTTGCGTATTCCAATTGAATTAATCATGGGTTTACTTGTGGTTAATTGGATTGAGCTTTGGATATAGAAAATCATTCCTATGGTTTTTGGTGTCCAATATAAAATCCTTCTTTTCTTTCGAAATTAAGGTCCTCTTGTTGTTCTCTCGGGAATGACATCAAATGGGGGAGAGTTCTTTTGAACTTGTGCTTAATGGTAATATCTTGCGGGGAGTGTGGCTGTGGAATTTTATAGGAGTTATCTTGTATCTTAAAACTCCTTGATGAATGTTGTTAGCTTCGGCTATTAGATTGCATCTAAATTAAGTTGGTATGTATTTTTCTTTTGGTCATGAAATGTCTCTTGTGGAAATTTCATTATGATCCCATTCTTGTACCTTTGCCAATTTTATTAACAAAAAGGGGGAGAAATATTGTAGTTCATACTACAAATACATATGGTTTTCGGATCATTGTGTAAGGGGGAGTGGTTTCCATGATCGAGATGGAGTATTGACTAAGGGGGAGTGATACATATCACCATAGTATTATTGTTAAAGTCGCGATACAATTGGACTTTGATGTTATACAATAATACTATGACATTGTTTAATAATGATCGAGAATCTCGATTTCTCTCATTGTTATAGATACAGATCTTCAACAACGATGGTGCTAAACTTACAACCTTTGGGATCATTGGAGTACTTGGAAGGACGAATATTTCAAGGAACGTTGAAGATTAGACTATGGAATAGGAGCCACTAAAGTCAATCTTTTTTGTATTCCATATGTATTAATAGTTTTGTCACTAAAATTGACAAAGGGGAATATTGTTAGAGCATAGCTCGGTCAACCTCACATGCGTTGCTATCTCAAGCACATTTGTCAATGTTAGTGATCAAAACTATAAGTCTAGATTTCTAGCCTACATAAATAAGTCTCGGACTAGGATAGAAAGGTGTAGTTGAGCTCAAGGACTTCATGGAGATTCATCATACAACGACGAAGATCTATACAAGGAACCATGGAACTTCATCAACAAAAAGGTATGTGGAGACTAAAAATTATCTATCACTCAAAAGTCTATCTTTTCTATCTCCTACTTCTTATGAGACAAAAGTCGTATGCTATATAGACTAGATTATACACATTTGACATTTCGATCTGACATTCATTGCTTATCTTTTATCTCGAAATCGTGTGTTGGTAAAGCGTTTCGCTTTGATCAAGTTTATCTTCACCTAGTGACGAAAGTCATGAAAGTTTCAATCACTTTGAGAATTGCTCTGACGTGAATCTGTCTGTGAATAACGGCTACATGGCGTCCTCTAAGAATGTCTCAATGATTGAAATGAGAGTTTAGATTACATAACCATGTATTCCTTGAACCGAAGTTTTCGAACTTTTTTGATCAAGAGAAATCGGGAGGATTGTGGAATTGACTTGCCGATTCCGCGAACTGTCGGAAGTTCTCGACCGAGAATTTTTGCTGGGATTTTCCAAAACTCGTTTGTGTGCTAAGTCCGCGAACTGGCGGAAGTTCTCTTTCCGAGAATTTCTACTAAGTTTGGAAAACTCAATCGATTAACTTAAGTCCGCGAACTTGTTTGTGAACTTAAGAGGTTATGATCTAAAGATGTGCCCTGAACATGAAACATTAAATTACTAAGGAATGCTTTATGCAAACCGTGGCTATAATGTTCATGAGACGATTCAATCAAATCGAATCATCTTTGTTTCAATTGTGTCTTGTGTAGTTACATAAGATCTCATAGCAATTGAACAACTCTTTAACTAGTTCATTTGAGTCAATTGAACTAGTTATGGTGAAGAAGAACAAGGTTAATATGAAATGCTCATATGGTTAAACTTTTGGGTTACTATGTTGAACCAACATACACGTACACGTTTGGGCATGTTTTTCACGAACCTAGTAAACGTCTACCCAAGTGTGTGTGACAAGCTAAGTTTTCGATCTAACGGTTCAGAAATATTAGCTTGAATCTAAATCAGGTTTTCCAAAATGATGTTGAAAAATACATTTTAACCAATAGTAGGTAGACCTTTTTGCTCAAATTCTCGTTTTCAGACGGAGAAAGACTACGTTAAAATGAAATTAGCGTGATACTCGAAACCTTTTCGCTTATCATTTTTATTTTTATTTGATGGAAGATCATGCTTATCATCTGAGTATGTTATTTTTTGCCCCAAAACTGCGAGTCCGGATAACATGTGTCCTCCGGGTGCCTTTAGCAACTTTTCGAACCGAATTTTCCAAAGATGTTTATTGCCCAAAAATACCTGCAAACACACAAAAAACCATAATAAGGACGAAAACGAGTACTAACAATACGAAACATTGAGGACAAATTAGACACATAAATGCGTCTATCAAATACCCCCAAACTTATTATTTGCTAGTCCTCGAGCAAAACAAAAAAATAAAACCGAGTTAATCTCGGGAGGGTTTACCAGAGGTATACCCACAAAACCATGACTTCTAATTGGTCACAAGTATCCAAAGAGCTATGAGGACATACATATTCTCAACCTATCTCCAAGTAACTAGAATGCCAGAGAAATTAAAGGTGCCAGCTCTAAAGCTGACTAAATAAAAGGGGAGACACATCCGCAACACTGCTAGATAAAGAGATATCCACTACACAGCTAGATAAACATTGTAAGATGCGTCCGCTGATTTACAGCTGGATAAGATTAGGAGAGAGATAAAGATGAGAGGGACATCTGCTACACAGTTGGACTAATTACGTGTGATGAGTTAAACCAGTGCTAGAAAGATCTTGTGCCAGATTGAAAGCGGACTAACAAAGCAACCGATATGCATCTCTCTTCGACTCTCTCATAGTACTCAGTAGAAACAA
Source organism: Papaver somniferum (assembly GCF_003573695.1). Lineage (NCBI taxonomy): Eukaryota > Viridiplantae > Streptophyta > Magnoliopsida > Ranunculales > Papaveraceae > Papaver > Papaver somniferum. Next base: position 90,442,597 of record NC_039367.1, read on the forward strand.
CGTCTTCTTCGGCTTCAACTGTTGATGATAAACTCTCGAACCTCGTAGAACCTTGACAATTTAACTTTTCTCCTTAATTTCATGCTTGAAACTTCCTTATAGATTTATACTTCCCTATGGCCTTATTGAACAAAACGTAACGATGATTTTTTCATTTTTCAATTTTTTTTTCTTTCATTTTTTCTTTCATGCATTTTTTTTTAACACAAAAATTTAAATGGCCATGAGAGAAGGACTTTAGTTATTGGATCTTCGCAACTTGTGATGTCTTGGTATCATGAACTTCAACAACTTATATCATTTGCTCTTATAACTTTTTGTAACTAAGCCTTCAGCTTTTATTTTTGAATTATTCTTTTCTATTGTTGCTTCTAAACCTTAAACGTCTTCAACTTTCTTCATAGATTTTGATGTCGCCCCACTTGTTGATGATGATAAGTTTCTACTGAGAGATTCGTAATCCAGTAACTAAGACTACATTATGAGGTTGCTTTGTCTTTCTGGCATTTCCTTCTGACCTACTTGCATTTCCATCATGGATGGTTAGGTCCATCACGGTTACCCTCTAAAAGGAACAAGTTCTCTCCTGAATTTCAAAGATCTCAATGTCTTTTTCTCTAATGTCTCAAAAGATTGTCATCCCTAGCAATTCCAATTTCCATCTTTTCGGTGAGAAACAATATGTAAACTTAGCTAACCGGATACTATGTGACGCTAGAAGTTTCTCCCTTACCCCCAAACTTAAATCTAACATTGTCCTCAATGTTCTAAAGATAAAATTAAAAACATGAACAAGGAGAAACTATTACCACTTGAGGGAAAAGAAATAAGGAAGAATATTACCGTGTCGCATGAAAATGGGTTACCTCCCAAGAAGTGCTAAGTTTAAAGTCTTCAGCCAGACATTGGAAGAATTAGTCACCTCGTAGAATCGTATAGCAGTAGCCGAAATAATTGTGGGTCATCTGGATCAAAAAGTATTACCCACAAGAAGAGGAAACTGCAACAGACCAAGAAGATACCGAACATGCCCTTGCTTAAGACAACTACATCTAGTTGTGGTTCAGGTTCAGGCTCTATAAAAGGGTCTAAATAAAAGGTTTTCATCGGTTGGATTTCCTCAAATCTAAGATCCGGTTCAGGTATTAGAGTCTGGAAAAACTCAACTAAGAACTTAGAAGCACATAACAACAACCTGAATAATTGGGGATCCTCTAAGTCAATTAGATTTGACTCACAAAGTTGACCATAATAATAAGGTGGTCTTTCTTAAGAAAATGTGTCGACCCTAATATCCTGAAGTAATTAGGTTTAGTCTCAAAACTTAATAACCGACACATCTGAAAATCATAAGTTCCCACAATTGTTGAAAAGTTTTTTGTGGGAAAACAAAGTCAATCTTGGTATCATAGCCTGGGTCAACCACATCAACCAGAGGATGGGTTTCTAACAACTGAGCTTCTTTCTGGACATCATTAGGTTCGGTAAAACATGTATGAAGATAATATTGTAAGATGGTTGAGGCATAAATGTCAAGTCCTACACGAGGGAACTTTCTAAGAGTTAAAGAACACGGAGAATGATAATCACTCCCAAACTTAGAGTTTTCTGTGTCTCTATAAAGACTAGTCACAACTTCCCTGATTTCTAGGTCATCAGATTCCTGGAAATGGTCAATTGATTCTTCTAAGTTGGGTTCATCCTCACTCATTTCTACGAGTTTATCATCTTCTAAGACTAGTGTTTCTAAATTGCTAGATTCTAAAACAGTATTCTCAGGGTAAACTCTTTCCTCTAAACCATCTTCACAATCATATAAAGGATTATCAGCGGAATTTTCTAGTAAAGGCTCATTAACTAAGGTGTTAATCATAATAACTTCCTCTGATTCACTGATAGGCACATCAAATAATGGATTATCCAACACACTGCAGGGTTAAGGATCATGAATTGCATCGTCTAAAACGGTGGTATCTCTAGTCAAATCCTCATCCTTTTGAATAGGTGAATAATTATTAAAATTATTTGGATTTGAACTAGAAACAACACTATCATTATAAAGCTCAATTGGAGTAAAAAATTCCTTATCACTATGCCTACATATTTCATGTTCTTCATCAATATTATCCTCATCATAGTCATCATTATTATAACATGAAAATAATCGAACCTCATCTAAACAAGTTGTGTCACCAATTCTAACCTCGTTATCTTGATTATGTAAATAACTATCTTCATTCTCAAGGGTATTATTGGATACACTATATTGGAAATTCAAGTAATTTCGAGCAATTCTTTCGTTCGTCTCAGCTATCCGCTTGAGGTGGTCTTCTAAAGAAGGTTCACTCATTATTGTAGTTCTTTCGTCTATAATTATACTATTCATCTCAGCTAACTTACGCGTCGACTCAGCTAACTTCCTGAGGGACTCTTCTAAAGGAGGAATAGGAACACAGGGATCATAACAAGGACTACTTTTCAATAGTTTGATTGTTTCCTCTAGAGACGAAGAATTAGTTCTATAATCTTCTTGCTCGTAAGACTGATGCACGTGTGGATAGTAATTGGCCAGGCCTTTCCCTTTACTAGAAAATTAAATCCGATTTCAGGTCCTCAACATATAGGCATACAAAATCATCCAGTAAACCCGTTGACAGGGGATTCACGGGTGTTTATAATTCTTACCTCCCGTTCCAGACGGGGGATGAACCGTTGAAGTCGACTCGGGCCACAACTCCAATGTCATGTACGAACCCGAGGGGCCGAGACGATATCGTAATCATCGTCCTTCTCTGCACACAGTTTATATTTAAAATTACCCTTCCGTAGGGTTTAAAAAAAAAGTCCCAAAGTTCAATGTCCGAAAATAAAAAAAATGTCCAAAAATAAAAGATTACAAAAATAAAAACCTTAATTACAGTTTCTAAAAATAAATAACATAAAATAGAATATCTATATACAAAAATTTTCTTCTTCACTCCTTTTGGATTCCTCCTTCCTTTTCTTCTTTGGCTTCGCTTTTGTTTTCAGCACTTTCTCCCCTTTTCTTTAGCTCAGTTCCAAATCTGAAAGCAAACAAGAAATACCAAAAGGCGTAAATAGGAACAAATAAAAAAAACCTAAAAACAAATTTATAAACAAATCCGCGTCGGCGACGCCAAAAATTGATGGTTATTTTCAACGATGTTGTAGTAAGATAATTCGTTCACTCAGATTTGTTGGGAATTTGTTTTAAGACTTAATAAAGAAAATAAGGAAAAATATATATATACAATTTATCACAAGATGAAGAGACGCTGAGACGCGAGATTCCACTGCTTTTCATATTGTTACGGTTCAGTCATTAACTCTAGACAATATAGATCAAACAAAAGAAGTTGTGACTCTAGTTCTTTGCCAAAAATAGATTTCGTAAAATATTATTTGTAAGTTAAAAGCATGACGCATCTAAAGTATTTAGAACTAAGCATGCGGCATCTAACAAAATAACAAATAATTAATAGAAATCATAAAGCAATTAAATCTATGCAAAAAGTCAATAAAAGAATTAATTCATTTACCACAATCATGAAAAGTTGCTTCCTCTGTTGTCCTAGTGATGGGGTCTAGCTCCGCATGGTGAAAACACACTCAAAGGAATTTTTCATTGCTCAAAAAGGTGTTTACAAGGAGAAAATGGAGAAATAATTCAAAATCGGGTTTGTAACAATTATATTTTTTACAAACCAGAGAACGATACAGAGGATGTGTCACTGTTACTGTTGCTCTAAGACTGTCTCCTGAACTACGACCCTCGGTTGTGGGTCGTTATCGCTGTAGCTTCTAGGACTATCACTATGTGTCGCAACCACTGTAGCAATTACGACTGCTCCTTGTAGTCTTATGTTCTTCTTATGTTCTTCAATGGCAGCAACAGAGACAATCTCTGCAACTTCTGATTCTCTGCTGTATTCTCACCCCTAACTCTCCATCCCCCTTGTCCGAATTCAGGAAACTCTATTTATACTCACAGGACCCATATATCTCGCTGTAAATGCAAATAATCTTTCAAATCTTCTCATTAACGCTCGGGAATAATTTCATTTGTTTCTCTTCTACATGCGCCTGTAGGTGTCTAGCACACACCAACTCAATGCAGCACGACTCAGAATATACTGAACATGCTTCTTCCGCAAGATTTCTTTCCAAAACAATCAACCAAAAGCCTGAGATATCCTCAAGATACGTATCTTCCTCTGTTTTGCTTAATCTCGTGTAAATCTTCTTTATATTCAAATTCAAGGCACGTACCTCCCCTGTTTAGATAAAACAGGGTCAAAGCAATTCAAACACTGCAAGAATCTCGCCAAATAACTCCACAAATTCTCGCGGAATAAATGCAGGAGAAACCCGAGCTTGCTTCCTGTTTTGTTTCCCAACGATTATCCAGCCCAACTTAACTCAACCGAACACCCATACCAGCATTGTATACCCAAAACAGGTCTAAACCATGAGAATCAGTGATTGAATCTCATTAAATCCCGTCCAAATCACAAACTAATCAGGATAAATGCTGCTACATTTTCCCGCCAAAAATATAATTCAAATGGAGAAGATGACCTCCCCCTAATCCTGTACGGGCGTCCCTTTAGCACTTGCCTTATGGTGTGTAAATCGTAGCTGGTGTGCCCCTTAGTAATTGGATGCCCCATAGTAATAGGTTGCCCCATATCCAAAATTGCGAGTCCAGATAACATGTGTCCTCCGGGCGCCTTTAGCAACTTTTCGAACCGAATTTTCCAAAGATGTTTATTGCCCAAAAATACCTACAAACACACAAAAAACCATAATAAGGACGAAAACGAGTACTAACAATACGAAACATTGAGGACAAATTAGACACATAAATGCGTCTATCACCTAGTAAGAGGGCAACCAATCACAAAAGGGGAATCGATCCTTGTAAGAGGTGCAACAAGTTTCTAGTTATTGGGAACCGATCCTATGAACATGCGCAACACGTTTTTAGTTATTGGGAACCGATCCTATGGACATGTGCACCAAATACAAGTTAGATACCATATATATGTGGGAACCGATCCTAGTACCTAGTCAACCAAGTTTTGGTAACTAGCGTGACTAATTCTAGTACCCACATGGAGGTAGAAACGAAACTTGTTTTGGTAGACCGTGAAACCCATGTTTGGTGATTTGATAGGATAACCAATCACATAGTTCTTGGAAGTCAGATGAACCAATTCTAAACTCGTTTTGGAAGTGTGGCAAATCGGTTCCAAGATTGTAAGTATGAAAAGGGACTTACAAAGTAAAGATGTCGACATACTTTGAACATGTGCAGTAACGCTTATCTTTTATTGTTCAAAGATATTCCTTAATAGCTAAAGGAGAATCCCGGATCGAAATAAATTGAGAATCTTTTAATTAAGGTTTTTAGTTTTATATGCTTTTAATTTCCAGCAATTAAAATGCATATCTTTAGAAAATAAAAACTTGTAATGTGCATTTACTAATTGGAAATTTTCTAATGAGATTTCGGTCAATATTTGGACAAATCATTTCCAGGAATTATGGAAACCGAATTTGGAATATATTGCATATCTTGAGAATATTACCGGTTTTGTAAATTCCTTGGTGTCCAAACTTCCTTGGTTTATAAATATTGAAGTTTGCATTTCAAGCAAACTAATCCTCAAAGCCAACAAAACTACCTAGTTGTGTTGTTACTGGTGGAGCCGCCTATTCGGAGAGGAAAGTACCCTAATTAGGAAAAATCTCTTACGTCCGCTCGGTTTAAAGACTTCTTTGGGATTGAGAAGCTCTATTAGTACCGTTGGTGGGAAACTAGATAATTGCAGTTTATTATTAGTTTTCGATTGATTTGATTGACTAACGATTTTTGAACTTTGATTGCACCTAGTTTGTTTATGCTTGAGAATTTTATCTTCTGATATAAGATTCACTCAAACTAGATCGAAGTTTCGACGAGGATCTTTAGAATGTTTGTAGATCTAAAGACGTCTTGTGATAATCCATTGTTAACAGACTCCGTTCTGTGTGTGATTGATCACAAGAGATTCAAGTTGATTGTGTGCAGGTGTTTATTGAAGATCAAAAAAGATTTGAAGACAAAGAAGATATTTGGGTTCATAATCTTTGGTGTGCACAAGACTTGTTTCGGCTGGAAAAGGATCCAACTATAATCGGTTTATCTTTGTGATAGATTGGATTGATTAGTTGAGTAGATCGACATCAATACAATTCTTTGTGATTCAAAGTATTGATTGCAAAATCTTGACAATTACTTTCATAATTATTATTGGATAGATCAAAGGACCTGAAAAAGGAGTTTATTGGGATAAACGGGAGACTTTTTTGTCGAACTCATATCACCGAACAGATTTGTTGTTCCTTTACCGTTTGGAATACGAACCAAAGGAATTGTTCCAAGTGCGTGACTTATTAACAAGTTGGAGGCGCAGGGATACAAACGGAACTAGGTGAACTATAAGTTTAGTTGCTTGGTCTTAACTATACAAAATTGGTTTAGATTTTGTATAGCGGCTTAATCCTGAGAGTATTCAATTCTGGACAAGGTCCCGGGTTTTTTCTGCATTTGCGGTTTCCTCGTTAACAAAATCTTGCTGTGTCTTTTACTTTTCTATTTCCGCAATTATAATTATTTTATTATAATTAGAAGTAAAATACACAAACGTTAATTCCTATTTACTTGATAGCAATCCTATTGTGTTTGGTTAAGTCCGAACCTATTATCAAGTAAACATACTTCGTTGTTGTATTGTCTCGATCTTGTATCCATAGTCAATTATGCAAGTTATCTTATTGTCGTATTGTCTCGATCTCATATCCATAGACGATCACACGAAGTGTGAACCGATTAGTTGTATTGTCTCGACTCAATCCATAGACAATCACTTTCGGAGAAAGGACTTATAGGTGGAAATGTTTTAGATTGAGGTATATTTGGGTACCCTCGTCTTTTCATATGTATTTCCGGAATATTGCATTTTTTCTGTTTCGAACAAAAAAATTTCTTTTTATAAGACATCAAAAATCTTATAAAGGTCTGACTAATGTTAGAAATCTCACATATCACAAGAAAGAATATGTGGAAGACCTAAGAAAGGAAATATCAAACTTGATCATACTCTTGTAGATTTCAAGGCCTGTTAACCAGAAAACTTAATATAATTCTTTTTACAAAGAATGGGAAGGTGCGCAGTGAATTTGTTGGAGAATACTGTATTGAACATGTAGAACGTATTCTCGACTCTATTAAAAAGGGAATATTTGAACTTTGCTCTGAAAAGGGAAGATTTTAACTTAGATATGAATATTGTTCTTTTCCCATCATGCCTTCTCTCACTGAAGTCAGAGCTACCAGTCTTTTTGAATGAGTACTTGAACTTATGAGAAGAAAAGTACTTTTAAAAGACTTATCCTCAAATGCTCATGATGAAATCATTTTTCAAGTTGTCAACTGGGCATCCTACAAAAATTTCCACGATTACAGATGATTAGATACCACAATTCTAATCTGACAATGTTTGAAGCAAGTCTTGAAGAAATATCTGAGTATGAGAAAAACAAAGATGAATACGATTTGATTTATGTCTTTATTAGAATAGACTAATCAATCGTTGATTTATTTCAATGTTTGTGTAAAGTCTATCCAAACTATCAATAATATGAATGATTAAACTTTTATTTAGCTCTTTTGTGTCATTCTTTTTGATAGTTACGATTGCATTGCTTAATGTGAATGAATATGTTTTATGCTTTGCTCTCGGTTATGAGATGTTATTTCAGTTTTTACTAACCCTAATTTCCGATCTTATAATATGGTGATCTCTTATGATTTGTGTGACTTTTTGATATAACATGATTTGATTCTAACCTATTGGGTGGCTTTATCAAAGGATCGTAAAGACATACTAATCAAAACTCATGTGTGAAAGTCACAATGATGCTATTATCAATTTATGTTTAACAAGTTGGGTATTTAGTATAACATATGAGTTTCGGTTTTAGGATTTTGGCACGTAATACCTAAAATTTGTTCAACCTTTCTCTGGCAAAGGTTGTTTTGCTTGTTATTCTTTTGTTTTGCAGGGGAATAAAAACTTACAGGGGGGAGTTCTTATTTAACTGGTGCTTAATGATATATCTATGTGGGGAGAGTGGTTGTGGAAACCGAGGTGAGAATTATTCTTATACTCTTTCCTGATATGAAAACTAAGTTAGTTATGATCTTAATTTGTTATATCAAAGCGTAAGGTAATGATTTTTGTGTTAGTTAATCGTGTTCATGTTAAGAAAAGCTGATTAAATTGCCTATTTTTTGCTTTTGCTTAACGTAATATGGTGCGATTGTTATATTTCCAGTATTATGTTGGATTGTTATGCTTCAATTGTTTCCGGTTAAGAAAAACTGAGTCAATTCTGATTTTTGTTTTTGCTTAGTGAAAAAGGGGTCATTTGTTTTAGTCCATTTGATTCCTGATAAGAAAAACTAAGTTAATTCTGATCTTAGTTTAAGATTATCATTATATGGAGGTTCGACTATTCAACTCGAATCGATTCCTTGATGAGAAAACTAGTTAACTAACTTAGTTTTGTCTTGTCTAAAATAATGTACAATTATTTTATGAATTATTGGAACCTGATAAGAGAAATAAGTAAATTGTGATCTCAGTTGAGTCTTATCGAATAAAGAGATTATACATACAGAATCAGTTCGGTTTTGCAACCAAGTTATCTTAGTTGACTCATTGGACTAAGGGAAAATTGCTTCGGGAAATTGTTTCCTTGATAACGTGCTAAAGCAAGATTACGTTCAGTTTTAGTATTGCTTATCTGGTATGTGAAACCTCTTTGCTTAACTCTTATATGTTGTACAAGTTCTTATGAATTTGTAAGGTTCTTTCGGTTTGCTCTTATATTTATTTGTTTATTTGTAAATTTTGTGACAAAATGGGGGATAAATATATGGAGTGAACAAGTGATTTATGATTACTAGGAACGGACATATGTGCTTAAACATTACATTAAGCGAAAGAGTAAAGCATAGACTAAGGGGGAGAAACATGTCATCATGTTGCATAGCATTTCATACTACAAAATAGGAATAACAAATATGTTCGGGTTGAGTACAGACCTAGCTTTCCTTTAGGGGGAGTAAAGCTTTTGTTATTCAAATGTCAACAAAAACATTTATCTTTTGAATATGTGCAGGATATTGTATTGTTGAAACTTGGAAACAACCGTATGAAGAATGAGTTATTTTTAATTCGTTTATCTCCATATGTATTAGAGTTTTTCCACTAAAATTGACAATGGGGGAGATTATTAGAGTATTGCTCGGTTGAACCCACCAAGCGTTGGTATGCCAAGTTTGTTGTCATATTTTAGTATCAAAACTCAAGTAAAGTCGCTTGATTAAGATTACTAGAGTCAACTTCGTTTAGGTTAGACTAGAAAGTACATGAATTTTGAGACATACAAGTATTACTCTGAAGACCTGAAGAACACGAAGACGGATCAACTACAACGAAGACAACATCCTTCCACTAGAGGTTAGTAATACTGACTTGACTTATTTTCATTCCTATCGTTTTTTCAAGTCGTTTAAGATTGAAAATATAACATGCGAGGTAATCTATGATACTCTAGTATTAGACTTGGTCATATTATTATGATCAAAGTGTCAAGGAATTATATACCATTTGTTGAATGCTTTGATATGGTATATTGAATTACGACATATAACGTTTATCTTTTGAACTTCGTAAATGCGACATCGACATAATCTATGTAACATGTTACTTTATTGTGTATTGAATATAAGTGTAATTTCATCTTAGTAAACTATGTTTTATTACATTGGTTTAAGGAAGTAGATTTACGAACTTGTTTCGTAATCTAAAGGAAATCAATAGGTGTTTTGGTCCGGTTTTTTTTTTGAAGATCTATTGGATGACCTATTCGCACCTAAGGAGGGAATTAAGATAGAACTGATCTTAACTTATGTTGAGAGTCAAGGTATAACCGATCCCTACCTATTTCAGAAGTCATGGTAGAACCGATCCTAGATTTTGTTGGGAGTCAATGTAGAACCGATCCCTACCTATATTGGTAGTCAAGGTAAAAACTGCCCTAGATTTTATTGGGATTCAGGGTAGATTCGATCCTTATCTATATTGAGAGTCATGGTAGAACCGATCCTAGCCTATGTTAGGACTCATGGTAGAACCGAACCCAAGAGGAAAACCGATATCCGATATTCACATATACTTTAGTGTTTGCGTGAGTTTGGAATTAAGGATTGCTAGATACGAAATTTCTAGTATGGACATAATTTGTACATGTGCATAACTCTTATCATTGATCGTTCAAAGATATTCCTTGATACTCAAGGTGATTCCAAACCGAAATATTGAAGAATCTTTTAATTAAAGATCTTCGAATTCATATATTGATTTTACAGTAATTAAAACATATCTCTAAAAAAGCTATATTAGTCAAGTGCTAATCTAATATTAGATATTTTCTAAGAGAGATTTCGGAGTTACAGGTTGGATATCTTGAGAATCTTCCGGTTTTGTCCAAACATCCTTGATCTATAAATAGTGATGTTTGTTCTTCTTACAAACTATCCTTAGCCATGCAAACTTCATCTTTGTTTTTTTCTGGTAGAGCCGACTAATAGTATTACTTTTAATACTATTCCGAAGAGAAGAGTACCCTAATTAGGCGAAATCTCTTATGTCATCTCGTTAAAGACTTTTATGCGATCAAGAAGCTCTAGAAAGTACCATTGGTGGGAAACTAGATAATTACATTGTTATTTTAGTTTTCGATTATTGATTTGATTGACTAATGGTTGTTGAAACTTTGATTTACTACAAGAAAAGTCACCGTTAACAACAAACATATAACAGCGTTTGTCGAAACGTTGTCTAGAAGTGGGCTTTCCACAACACATCTGTAAAAAAAACATTATCGAATCCCAGCAAAAGTTATAGAGGTGTGGTTGACAAATAATTGTCCATCTCTATTGCACCATATCAAAGATATTCTATTTAACGTTGATGAGAGAGAAAGTGAAAATAAAACCTAAATTATCTTCTTCTCCGCCTCTCACTCACCCTTTCTTCTTCTCTTGGATTGAAATTACACAGAGATGTGAAGAACAGTAGATCCAGATGTTATAACTTTTTTTTGGTGTAATTCTTTTCCGTTACTTGTTACAAATCTTAGGGTAAAACAACTTAATTCGTGTTGTTGTTTTACTTGAAAACAATTTACAAGTAATAGTTTCATATAGGGTAATACATTTTTTTGTTTCATCTACAGATTTTCACTTCATGTAAATTTGTCGATACGTGAAACTAAAAGTATTGATTCGATGTCTCTGTAAATTGGTAGTTCGTTTTGCATTCCTGTTTTGTAATTTGTGTGATTTGCTATGTAATTTGTGTTTTGAGAATCTAGGGTTTTATTTAGATTTGAGGTTTGGTGGATTTGTGTTTGTATAATATATATTCATATGTTAGGTTTATTTTCCTAATTTTTTTTGATTTTTTAATACCGAAGAAACCTAACTTGCTGAGATAATGCTTGATTTATGCTTTGTGAATCTGGAGTTGCTTATTTTTGTGGGGTTTTCACTTGACTCACAGTATAACCCTCTCGATTTAAAATAAGAGATAAGTTTTTTATTCCAGTATTTTTTATTTTGTTCATCCTCTTTAATTTTCTGCATCACTAGTTTTTAAGCTCTGAATGGAATCCAATAGAATCATAAGTGGAATCAATTGTTAACAGACTCCGGTCTGTGCGTGATGGATCATAAGTGGAATCAAGTTTTGTGTGCAGGTATAATTGAATACAATAGATGATTTGAAGACACGAAGATTTTTTTGATTGGTTTCGCATCTTGTGATATTTGTGCACACACCTTGATCGGCTGGGATCCGACTAAGATTTTATTTATCTTTGATAAATTTGATTAACTAGTCGTGTAGATCGGCAACTATCATTTAGTGGCATTCTTCAATTTCCAAACAACTTTGATAGCTTGTAAATCTAGATTGATTATTTCGGTAATCTAGATCTTGATTGATCTAGACCCGACAAAGGAGTTTACTTGTTAAACGGAAGAGCATTTGTCAATACTCAACATATCTTTTATTTAAAGATTGATAGAGTGGTTACCAAACAACTTTGTTCTTTTTGTTTGGAAGACGATCAAAATGAGTTGTGCGCTGAAGATTTTACATCAGTAAAGCAACTCAAGATAATGGTTTCTTTCTTGGGATTCACGTGAGGTTGGCCAGGAGGCTGTAGGCGCAGGGATATTGAAGAAATTAAGTAACTAGGGGTAGATTACTTAGTCTCAACTATATAAAGTTGGCTTTGTTCTTTGTATAAAGGCTTAATTCTGAGAGTATTCAAAACTGGACTAGGTCCCGGGATTTTTCCGCATTTGTGATTTCCTCGTTAACAAAATCTTGTTGTGCGATTACTTTTACTTCGCGCAGTTGTAATTGTTTTATTATAATTAAAAGTTAATATACTTGTGCGTCAATCCAAGGCACTTGATATTGATCTTATAGTATATTGGTCTTGTGACATAACTATTTCAGGTGATTACCTTGTTGTTGTATTGTCTCGACTTTGTCCATAGACGATCACACAAGGTACCGGACTTATAAGTCGATATCGAAAAGATTGTGGTGTACTTGGGTACCCTCGTCATTTTACTTGAGTTTCATAATTTTTATTTCTTAGCCAAGACTTCTTAAAGAGTTGCTAACTACAAGTCCTCCATTATTAATAATCTGTTAAAGGATAAATATTATAAGTTTATTTCCTTTTGGGTGCTCCTACTCTAAGCAAAGCCTCGTCATGTTGGCGTAGCATTCTTAAAGGGAAAAAACTAGTTGAAAGCAGTATGAGATGGAGTATAGGACAGAGAAATCAAATTGATGTTTGGTATGATATATGATGTTGTGATAAGCCCATATTTGATCTCCTTCCCGAGGATGCTCAGAGAATGAACCCTATGAAGGTGGTAGATCTCATTGACTCGGAGTTGGGACCTTAGTTCTATTGAAGATATCATCCATGGCATGTGAGTGATAATATTAGAGCTGCCTCTGAAAAAGCGGGGGTCTAACAACCACACCCAATATTTCGCTTAGCAATCTGTAAGGAAAAACTCCAATATACTTTCAAGAGAATCAACTAGACAGTCAGACTGAATCTTTAGAAAAGTATATCAAAGAGTTTATATCTCAATTTGTCAATTCAATCCGCAATCAAACAAATAGGAATTTGCGAGCCCGATTGAATAAGAGAAATAACTTGGATAGTATCACAAACCAATATCCAAGTGTCAATCAATTCAATCAACAACCCAAAGGCCGGATTCAAGAACTGATTGAACCTAACACATAACCTGTGATATTTCAATTATATAAACAAATATAATGCGGAAAAGAAATAACACAGACACCAGAAATTTTGTTAACGAGGAAACCGCAAATGTAGAAAAACCCCGGGACCTGGTCCAGCTTTGAACACCACACTGTATTAATCCGCTATAGACACTAGCCTACTACCAATGAACTTCGGACAGGAATGTAGTTGATCCCTAATCAATTTCACACTGATTAAGGTACAATTGCGCTCCTTACGGCTCTGAACCCCAGCAGGATTCTACGCACTTGATTCCCTTAGCCGATCTCACCCACAACTAAGAGTTGCTACGACCCAAAGTCGAAGATTTGATAAACAAATCTGTCTCACACAGAAAAGTCTATTGAGATAGATAAATCTGCCTCCCACATAAATACCTATGAGTTTTGTTCCGTCTTATAATAAATCAAGGTGCACAAGACTCAATTGATAGACCAGACTTATATTCCCGAAGAACAACCTAGTATTATCAGTCACCTCACAATAATATTAATCGTATCGAAACAAAACAAGATATTGCGGAATCACAAACGATGAAACAAAGATGTTTGTGACTACTTTTTATCTTGCCTATCGGAGATTAAATCTCGAGAAAATCTTAGAGAAGATAGTATTCAATACGATAGAAACCATCAAGATCAGAACACGCAACTACAAAGAAAATAGTTGGGTCCGGCTTCACAATCCCAATGAAGTCTTCAAGTCGTTAACCTACAGTGTTTTGGAAAAACCTAAGGTTAAAGGAGAATTGACTATATTTGCAACTAGTATCACACAAGAGGTCTGGGGATTAGGTTTCCCAGTTGCCAGAGTTCTCCCTTATATAGTTTTGAAATCAGGGTTTTCAATCAATGTTACCTTGGTAACAAAGCATTCAATATTCACCGTTAGATGAAAACCTGATTAGACTCAAGTTAATGTCTTTAAACTGTTAGATCGAACTTAGCTTGTTACACACACATGAAAAGTGACTTTATTTAGATATGAGTAACCGTACCTAAACGTGTACACCTTTGTTGGCTCAACAATAGTTAACCGAGGTTAGCCATATGAACACTTTCATATCAACCATATTCATCGTAACCATTACTAGTTCAAATGACTCAAATGAAACTAGTTATAGAGTTGTTTAACTGTTTATATTCTCATAGAATTATACAAGACACAATTGAAGCGAAATCGATTTTTGATTTACTCGAATCAAGTCATGAACATTATAGCCACGGATTGCAAAAGATTGCATTCCTTATTATATAAATGTATTAGTTCATGAACAAACCGATTTTAGAACATAATCCACTCAAGTATGTAAACGGGTATGCATACCTTAGTGGCCGGACTAAGTTTGGGTTCGCCAGTATGCGAACGGGTACGCATACCACCAAACTCGGTAAAGTCCCGGAACTTGAACCTCACGCCAGTACGCGTACCGGTATGCGTACTTAGTTCTCGGACCTCTACTAAACCAATCAGTACGCATACGGGTATGCATACTATGGTTCCCGAACTTGGATTACACATATGCAAGTATGCATATTATGCTTAAATCCAATTGTTCTAAACTCTCATTTCAACCATTGAAACATTCTCGGAAGACGGGAATAGCTGTCTCACACAAGCTATTAGCTTCAAAGCAAGTTTCAAGTGATCGAATGATCAATACGAAACATCCCGAGTTTACATCAAATGAATGTCTCACACAAATCATGTAAGATGTTACCAGGCGATTTTCACATGATCATCTTCTGGCTTTCGTCAAGAATATAAGATGAACTTGGTTAATGCGAAAGCTTACCAACACATATTTCGGGTTAAACTCGGCTCGAAATATCAAATGTGTATAATCGAAGTCTATATAGCTATACGACTTTTTTCTCAAATATGAGATAGAGTAGATAGACTTTTGAGTGACAGATGAGTTCAAGTCTCCAAATACCTTTTGTTGATGAAGTTCCACAAGCTTCCCTTAGTAGTTTTTCGTCTTCAATCGATGAACGTCGTGAAGTCTAATGCTCAACTACATTTTCTGTCCTAATCCGAGACTTAGCTATAAGTGGATTATAAATCAAGACTTATAGTTTTGGCAACTAAACTTGACAAGCAAGCTTGAGATAGCAACGCTTACGAGTTCCACCGAGTAGTGCTCTAACAATCTCCCCCGTTCTCAATTTTAGCGACAAAACTATCAGTACATATGGATTACAAAATAAATAAACTTTGTTGCTTCTCATCCAAATGCTTGATCTCCTTGGGTTTTCTACATTACTCGAAATCTTCGTCACTTCCAAGTACTACAATGATTCTGAACGTGTTCAACTCAACATCAATATTGTTGAAGATCCGTAGCTATAACAATGATAAAACAATTGCTCTCAATCATTGTTATACAGTGTCATAGTATTATTACACAACATCAAGGTTCAATTGTATCACAACTTTGATAACAATACTATGGTGATATGTATCATTCCCCCTTAGTCAATACTTCATCTCACATGAAAACCACTCCCCCTTACATAATGATCCGTAAACCATATGTATTTGTAGTGTGAACTACACATTAATTCTCCCCATTTTTGTCAATAAAAATTGGCAAAGGTACGAAAACTAGTGGGTCCTAATGAAATTCTCATGGAGATTCTTAATGACCAAAAGAAAACAACATATCAACTTGTTTAGATGCAATCATATAGGCGAAACTAAATGCATTCATCAAGGAGTTCATAGAGATACAAGAAAACCCCTAGCTACAATATTCCACATCCGCATTCCCCACAAAGATTTGGCAATTAAGGACAAGTTCAATTAAGAACTCTCCCCCATAAAATGTCATTCCCGAAACAACAAGAACGACCTTACTTTCACAAGAAAATAAGGTTTTCTTTGTACATTAACAGATCACATGAAACATGAATTTGTATCCAAAATACTCAATTAAATTAACCACAAGAGAACCCATGATTAACTTAATCGAAAATGCTCACATAAGAGAACTTATGGAGCCGTACAATATTTACACAAAGATGTGGATCAGGGAAAGACTGATACTGCAGAATGTTCAAAGATTCATTCTATTTTTCATCACTATTTGCATAGAGACATGTAATAGACTTAATCTTTGTAAACAAAAGTTCATCATATCTTCCATCAATATTTGCATAATGACATAATAGGCTTAACTTTTGTTAAATATGGGAAAATCATAGTTCACGGACGCAAACACACATATCCCATAACAAGTTGCAATATATGAAACCATAAAGATTAATACTGCCAAATCATCTTCCAAACAAATTTTAGAATTTAAATAAATAAATCTAAAAACATTGCAAGATGAAAACCGTTGGAAATAGCTATGTGTACTCATAATAATGGCTATTCCAAACCCTAGTTATCCTTCTTAAAGCACAAGAATAAATTCTCATAAGAAGTTTCCTAGATATTGAAACCTCTAAAAAATTCTTTATTGTCCCCGAACTCCTTGTCGTCGACATCCATTGGAACATAAGTTCCATGAAGAAAGGAGTCAATTCTAACAAACCTTCTAGACTGATGCCGAACCAGGGCCTTATGAATTTCAAGAGTTCTCAAAACAATAGCCTTTATTTGCTGAATCTCCTTCCTTGTTTTTTTCAACTCTTCAAGAACACCAAAAAAATTCTAAAGATTAGAGGGGATAACCCTTGGTTTCTTCATATTCTTCATTTTCCTCTTTAAAGTTGTAGAGGAATGAGATTTATCTTTTTCCTTCATGATTGATGGCTTAACAATCATATTAACATCTTTTCCATCAGAAGACATAATGCTTGGATTCTCCATACAAGTATGAGATTGTGAGAGGAATTCACAAATCAGACTCAACAAGCAATCTTGTGATAAAAAGGGTTTTTCAGAGAAGGAGAAGGAATGTGGGGTTATAGAATCTTTATACACTAAAAGAATTCACGTACGCACAACTTTTAACCCTAAAGAAGGCAGACTTATCGAATTTAACCCTCTTTTTATTGATTAAACATGGAAATCCCTTTCAATATCAATTAGATATGAAAAGATGGACGAACTCCAAACTGGCAAAAAAAAAAAATAAAAAAAAAAACTTTTGTTTTCCTAAAGCCTGAAGAGTGCACACTCTTGTCTCTTTTTGAATCACGCACATGAGACAATATGCACAAACAACACAATTAAGTTGTGTTGGGGTGAACAATGATTTGTCCACCAAAACCTTCTTAAATGGAATTCCTAACATCCTATTTATAAGACTGTTTAGACTGCATTCTTTTCGCTAGAGGTCTAGACTTAACCTTGGAAATTAACTTCTTTGGAGAGGGGATAAAATTACATACCTCAGTCGACTTCTAAAAAAATTTGAGCTTGTTTGCTAATCGATTTGCTCTCCGTTGTAGTTTATTGACATATCTTATCTTATGTTTGTACTTGAAACATTTTGAGAGTTCATGACCCTTGAGAGTACAATAAGAGCATGTAAATAGAGAGGATGGTTCAGACGCCATAGCTGTGCAAGCTGCTAGACACATGGTAGAATCTGAAGAGTTAGAAGTATAATTTCCAGTAGACAAAGGGAAATCCATTTTATCCTCCAAGTTGGTTGAAGTCTCTCCTGGAAGAATATCGAGGCTGATGTACGTATTGCTACAATTATCAAAATCAATATTTTCACAAAGGAGTGCAACACTTGATTTTTCATCTTCATTAGAATCATAATGATCAGACATTTCATCAAGAGTTGCAGCAAGACCTTTGTTTCCAGTGTACTTTCTACAATTTGGATATTCATTTGAAAAATGACCAAAGCCTTTACACTTAAAACACTGTGGCATATCCTCGTCATCAGTATCGTCAGTATCCCTGTTTTTAGGAGGAACACGATTATGAGGTTTAACTGATGACTTAGGTTTGTCTATGGTGAACCATTTACTTCTCTTCAAAAGAAGATCTCTAAACTGTCTTGTGATCAAAGAGACTGACTGGTCAAGATCTTCATCTGATGAATCAGTCTCAGAAGGATCATCTTCAGAGATGCCCACACTCTTACTTTTATCAAGTAATTTAGTGTTCTTTTGTGCCTTGAAAGCAATATCCTTTTCAGATTTGGATATATGCTCATGATCAAAGATCTTTAACTTCCTAACCAAGGTATTTCTGGAAAGAGTGTTGAGGTTATTTCCTTCAACGATGGAATGCTTCTTAGAATCGTATTTGGCTGGTATCGATCTGAGAATTTTCATTACAATGTCCTTTTCAGGAATAGTCTTGCCCAATGCAAAAGATGCATTAACAATTTCAGACATTTTGTGATTAAACTCATCAAACGAATCTTCATCATCCATACGAAGGTTTTCCCAATCAGAATTTTGGTTTTGAAGCCTAACTTCATTTTCAGAGGTATTTCCTTAATACAGTTTCTAAGATATCCCAGGCTTCTTTAGACTTAGTGCACATAATCACATGGTGCTGAAGATCTGGGGTAATGGCATGGATGATAACATTTAATCCGTCATAATTTTTCTTTGCAACAAGAATCTCGGCAGCATCATATTTACCAATATCCTTCGGAAATGTTACGTCGCCTTCTGTAACTTCTGGAGGATCATAGCCATTAACTACATATACCCATGATTGAAAGTCATGCGCTTGAAGAAAGGCACGCATAACAATTTCCACAATAAGTAATTCGAGCTATCGAAGACTGGTGGTACGTTTATAGAGATAACACTTCTGTCCATAGAGTCAGATCGCTATAAACACAGACTTATGAGGTCTTAAACGTGTTTGCCTGCTCTGATACCAATTGAAAAAGTGAGGATCAACAACCACACCCAATATTTCGCTTAGCAATCTGTATGGACTAACTCCAATATACTTTCAAGAGAATCAACTAGACAGTCAGACTCAATCTTAAGAAAAGTATATCAAAGAGTTATATTTCAATTTCTCAATTCAATCCGCAACCAACAAATAGGAATTTGCGAGCCCGATTGAATATAAGAAATAACTTGGACAATATCAAAAATCAATATCCAAGTGTCAATCAATTTAATCAACAACCAAAGGTTGGATTCACAATTTGAACTTACGCACAACCTGTGATATTTCTATTATATAACAAAATATCTATTACTATTATAAAGGGAACACCCCTTAGTGATGTTCATCTATAGTAAAATGAAGCTGCAAATTTTGAAAGTCCAAATTTGCCCATAGTTTCATAACTGTATTAAATATACCATCTAAATTAAATGAGGGCAAAAAGGTAAAACTGATAAAAAAATGACAAGTCGGGAGAGAATAAAGAGTACATACTAGAGAGAGTAGGTCAGGTCACATGTGTGCAACGGTCCCATGAGAAGGTAAAAGGAAAGCACGTGCAAAGCGCGTGCCACAATACTTGAAATGTGGAAAAGAAATAACACAAACATCAGAAATTTTGTTACCGAGAACAAATGAGATACCAATTTTATGCCATCCCAAATTCCAAAATATCCCGCCTAAAACGAAACCTGGCCAATATGAGAAATCTGAACCTTACATTACCTTCGCCATAATCAACGGTGAGTACTGCCGATTCTGCGATCCGTATGAATGAAAGTACCTTCACATTAATCAACGGTGAATACTATCGATCCGTATGAAAAAAAGTACCTTCACGATAATCAACGGTGAAGACTGTCGATCCGTATGAAACTAATCGCACCAATCATACTCTACCAACTCCCCTATATAAACAACCCCACTCTCTTCTTTCAATCTCACACCAAACAATACCTACCTTTACTCTCTTTTCTTTCTCTGAAAAACATTTCATTTTCCGTTCAAATTTCCGATCAAATGGCACCGAAAGCAGCAGAGAAGAAGCCAGCAGAGAAGAAACCTGCAGAAAAGAAACCCGCCGAGGAAAAGAAAGCTGAGAAAGCACCAGCAGAGAAGAAACCCAGAGCCGAGAAGAAATTACCAAGCAAGGATGCTTCATCAACAGATAAGAAGAAGAAGAAATCAAAGAAATCAGTTGAGACTTACAAGATCTATATCTTCAAAGTTCTAAAGCAAGTTCATCCTGATATTGGTATTTCAAGCAAAGCAATGGGTATCATGAACAGTTTCATCAATGATATATTTGAGAAACTTGCTGCTGAATCGTCCAGATTAGCTAGGTACAACAAGAAACCAACCATTACTTCTCGAGAGATTCAGACTGCTGTTCGTCTTGTTCTTCCTGGTGAATTGGCTAAGCATGCTGTTTCTGAGGGTACCAAAGCTGTTACTAAGTTTACTAGTTCTTAATCTTTGCTACTGTTTTTTTAGATCTGAAAATTTGGGGGTTTATTTTGTTTTAGTGGTTCAGTTCGGGGATTAGGGTTTCATGTGTAAGTAGTATATCTAATGTTATGAAATGTATTCAATTTCGAATTTCTAATCCAAATATCTTGTTAGCGAAATCAATTGTCTTAATTTTTGGATATGAATCAATTTAAACCCGTTTTAGATATCTGGAAGTGTTGATTTATCTGAATTGCATTTTGGAAACTGAGAATGATTTTGCCACAATTAAAGAAATACAGAGTATTGCAGGCATCATCTGTTGGAATTTCTACAAAAGATTTGAGACATAACAGTAGCTTTGAGTTATAGGGTACTTAACAGATCAATATATGTATTGCTAGCATGTGAAGTGAATGGGGGAGACACATATTTACTTCAGCGTAGACATTCACACTCTAAATATTAATTGGAAGCATTCAATTGATTTAGGGTTTTCTTATTATGTGGCCTTAGTGTATTTTTATGCCACCTTCAAACTTCAGATAATTTGCAGAATTGAGGTTCAGCTATGACTATCAGCAAGAGTAACACAATCATAAGCCTTAGAGAGGTTTAGGTCATTTTTGTTTTGCAACTGTGAGTATGCATCTTCTTCTTAAAGGCTTCTAATCAGGTTGCTGCCGCGGGTAGAGTTGTAGCTACAACAGAAGGCAGAGTTCTATCAGATGTGATGGACAAGGTACACATATAACTTAGTATGGTTTAGTACATGAGTTTCTTTTTTCAGAAATGGTGTATCATTTGGTTTATTAGAATTTGAGCATGTGCAAAATGAATTTGAAGAAAAGAAAATAGCATTCATCAAAGTACGCAAATTTCTACCAACTATTGGTATAGATTGCTCGCTGTGTCCCTATTATATTGATCAGGTATATTATATGGTGAGCTTGCGAACTTTGTACAAATCATGGAAAACGTGGTGGTGGGAAGACGCTACTACATTCGGAGGACCAAACACGCTGCTGCAAGGGGAGTCAGGGAACAGTGCAAAGAAATGAAGCAACTTCAAACTTCAAAAATGGTAAATTATGTTTACACCTTATTAACATCTACAGTGATGAATGATGATGCTAATATATCGGATAGTATGATAGATTTGGTGCTTGCCATATAAGCAAGTGACCTGGAAATGGGGCACCACTGTAAGCAGTAATTTCTTTTGCCCCAATTTCATGTTTTCACCTTCTGAATTGAAGACAGAGCTTTGTGAATTGTGATACAATCAGTCTATTCTCTAACAAAAGATATACACAATTTTGAAAATGGGCTAACCCAAATTGATTGTAACAGATAGAAATAAAAGACAGAGATAAGGAAATGTGAGTGCACGAAGAAAAGAATTATTATGGGGATTTTAATAAAGTGCCACACTTCCAATATGCAGTTTCTGAAAATGCCACCGTTTTTTTCAGAGTTTATTAAATGTCATACTCTTGACTTTTATCATCCCGTTTTTTTGAGATAACGGTTAACGGCTGTTAGTCTCTGTTAGTGCATACGTGGCATTAAATAACCCGTCCAAAATTACATAGAAGCCCCTGAATCAGTTAACAGGGATTGAGTTAATCAGTTCACTGGGATTGAGTTAACCGGCTATAGAGTAGTGAGTTAACTCGCGACTCGGTGCACGTGAGAAAAACGTGCAAGATTTGCTAACGATCGGAATACACGTGGGATCAATCTAAGAGAAAAAATCGACGATCCATATTTTACCTGGATTTATAACGGTCTTATTCATCATCTTGAAGCTCTATATATACTAATGAAGATCCCAAACTCTTCATTAGTCAATTTCTTCAGAAGTTCAACACATAAAAATGAGCCAAAAGGTTATAAACTCTCCAGGTAGTAACAGTTGCAGTAGTAGTAGCAAGAGCAGCAGCAGCAGCAAATTTAGACAGCAAACTACCCCAGATCTATGTCCAACATGTGAACAAGGAAGTCATGAGTCTAAGGTTTGTCCCTGGATGTACTCTAGATGCAAACATATACCTTGTAATGGTATAAGACAACTACTAAGATCCAGCACAAGAGAAACAGATGGAGAAATGTTCTTGAAGTGTTCAAATCCTACCTGCACCTACTTTGAATGGTTTGATTCTGCCAGTCATCCACTCAAATCCAAGAATATCAAGCTACCCAGAGAGAATTGTTGTTGTGCTTGTGGAGAAGAGACCCACTGTTACAAAGAATGCCCACTGCATAAGCAAGAATGATACAAAGAGCAATGCAAGTCAATAATGCAGCTGAGAAGATGCAAAAATGAACACAATAGAAACATTGCTTACCTGATCAGCACAGATTGTGAAGCATTTAGATGGGTATCAGACCACCTTTTCATTGCAGCAAAAAATAGGGTTATCCATTCAAGTTTCAATCTCAATGCCATATGTAAGGAACTTCAAAAGACTATTAACATGTAATTAGTTCTTAACTAATATCATTTCCATTCATAAAGTAAGATTATCCATCAAAATAAAACTGAATTCTGGTACATAAAAAAACAGATCTAACACTATGATATCAGTGTCTAAAGCAAAAAAAAAAGATCTAACACAACAAGAAGCACACACACACTTCTACTTCTTCTTAGCCTTGCTTTGCTTTCCCTTTGTGACAGGAATATGTTGACTAACAGATCCAATACCAGTAAAGTTCTGACTGAAATTCAGAACATCTTGTGTAGATCCATGGGTGCTAGGTTCTGCTGGTGCTCTTCCAAAGTTTTTAGGTCCTGTTGACTCACCAACAAATGAAGATGTACCTCTGGATTTGTTCACCTTTGCTTTACCCCTTGCACTGCTACTTTCAGGATGATCTCTACTAGTGAAGGTGCAGTTTGCAGCATCATACTCGGTGCTTGGCATGAATCCAGTTGGGTTTTTACCAACATCACCACCAGCACAGGTTCTCTTATTATGACCAGCAGTAGATCCACACTTTCCACATTTCCTTTTCTTCAC
Organism: Papaver somniferum; assembly: GCF_003573695.1. Classification (NCBI taxonomy): domain Eukaryota; kingdom Viridiplantae; phylum Streptophyta; class Magnoliopsida; order Ranunculales; family Papaveraceae; genus Papaver; species Papaver somniferum. The sequence continues at coordinate 90,466,398 of NC_039367.1, forward strand.
CACAGTTTCAGGTTCATCATAGCTCCTCTTCCTCTTCTTTGCTGGTCTTCCAGTTTTTCTTTGATAAGGAGGAGGCTTTAAGTTGATGTCCATGGATGCCTGCCAATTAAGATAAGAAGAAGAGAAAAGGAATGAGAAAGTTAAAGTAAAGAAATGAAACCCTAACCCTAAAAGAAATGAGAAAGTTAAAGTAGAGAAAAATAAGGATATAATAAAGTAGAGAAAAAAGTAGAGAAAAATAAGGATATAATAAAGTAGAGAAAATGTGAATGCATCACATTCAATAATATATTTAATGCTGAAAAAAGTACCTTATCTTCCCAGTTCCATTCACTTATGTCTTCTAGTGGATTTACAACATCTGCATATATGGTCCTATAATATTCCACAGAGTAGTAAGGAGCACAATAACTGTTCAACCAATCAAACAAATGTGTCAGTTTACAGAAAGAAAAGTAATAGCATATTACAACCCAAAAGTAATAGCATATTACAAAATTTCTTACTCTTTCCAGTTTGGCCTGAGCAGTTTCAATGCACATACAACATGTTGACAAGGGAATCCCCTTAGCTGCCATTGCAAACAAGTGCATTGTTTGTCTACAATGTTCACTGTGAAAATTTTCTTGGTAGACACATTAGTTACCAAATAAACCTGTCCAACCACACTTCCTTCTGTATCAAACTTCCCAACCAAGTCAAGCATCTTATTTATCAACTTAACAGCAGCAGGGACCAAATCATTTTGATTCCACTTAGCAGATTCTTCCCTTCTCTTAAATAACAAACCCATTACTAACTGACCATACATCATGCCTAGTTGGATTATTGGTTTATCTCTCATATTAGAACTCATAGAATTAAATGATTCTGAGAAATTGTTATTCATATGCTCACAACAGCTAAGGGGATCAAAATAAGCCCTAGACCAAGTACTTGGATCTTCTTTCCTAAGATATTCACCAGCAGCCGGACTTTCTTTGCATATGTTGTCAAAGTGCTCCTACATTATAGTAACCTGAGTTATTATATAACCTACTAACTATGAATCAAAAAACATAGGGATATTTAAAAAAGAGAGGCACAAACCTGAAAATGCCTCACTTTGTAAGCTTCGCATGCATTCCACAATAAGTTGTGCAAGGTTGGTGCCTTGTGGTACTTCTTGAAGTTCTTGTACAAGTGCCTGAAGCAATATCTAACTCTTGCACCAGGGAAAACCTTTGGAACAGATTCCAACAACCCTTTTTGCCTATCAGAAATAAAGGTAATTCTGCCAGCATGATGTGCATTGATTGCTGGAGCCAAATCCTTGAGGAACCCAGTCCAGCTCTCCTTGGTTTCACTCTTAGCCACCTTAATGCCTAAAGGCACCAGAGAATTCTGACCATCAATTGCTGTTGCAGCCATTAGAACACCACCACGCTTGCCAGTTAGATGGCATGCATCTAAACCTATGACTCCCCTGCAAGCTTTCTGAAATCCTCTCATTGGTGCAGCAAATGAAATAGTCATACTCATGAATGTCTTATCTGCACATTTAGTAACCAACCATTAAATAACTGAGCACCACTTACAAATAAATGAATCAACCATGAATGTCTTAACATAATGTATACCTCTTTTCCCATAAGTGTATTTAGCAACAGACCCTGGATTAGTATGAGCCACCATTGCACAAAAGATGGGTACATCCTTGTAGCTGTCTTCATAATTACCAAACAGATCTTCTAAAAGAAGATTTCTAGCCTTCCATGCACAAATATAAGGTATATTGATGTTATGAGTTACAAAAAAGTCTCTTGCAATGTGTTTAGGCTTTGGAATTAAGGCCCCAGCTGTCTGCTTTAACTTCTCATGTACCACATCTTCTCATTGTCCTCATCATCACCATCACTATTGTCCCCTGCATCAGTCTTATCCCCTGTATCAGTCTTATCCCCTGCATTAGCCTTATCCCCTGCATCAGTCTTATCCCCTGCATCAGTGTTATCCCCTGCAGCAGTGTTGTTTACTTCATCAACCCAGTAATCATGATTAAAGTTATCAACTGGTGTACTGCTAGAACCAACAACAGTGGCTTGACTTAGGCAAGAAAAACCCTGAGATTCCACTTCATTTAACAGATCCATGAACAACAACTTCCTAGATGCTCCTCCATTTGAGTTTTCATTCTTTGATTGAGCATGCAACCTTGGTGATCTCCTTGTAGGTGATATCTTTACTGACTTTTCCTTTGAAACTGGCTTCTTAGCAATCCTCTTAGGTGCCTTCTTAGGAGTCTCATCAATTGTTACTACTGGTTGTTCCATTGCAGCCTTAATGAAGTCATTATCATTCCTAAATTCTGAATTCATTACACTCATTTGTAAACATATGAAGCCTTTATCATCAGGTACAGCATGCTCCCAAAACTTAAACAAGTCTTCATTTGTAACCAAATACTCAGGAAGACATGGGTCTATGGTCCAATATAAATTTGGAATTTCTGTTTCATCAAGATGCAACTTAACACGCAATATCTTCTCAAATTCCTTAAGGTCAATTCTATCTCTATCCATGTGAGGGAATAGCAAATTAAGTTTACTATTCACAACAAACACACTGATATCTCTATATGGATAATATGTATGATCACTGTAAATGAACAAACAAAATAAAATTCATCAAATTCCACACTTCACACAGAAAACCCCTAAAATAAAATTCATCAATTCATCAAACACACGAAATTAGGGTTTTAAAAATTCCACACTTCACACAGAAAACTCCTAAAATAAAACTCATCAAACACACGAAATTAGGGTTTGAAATCGTACCATATCTGCTGCTTGTCCTTCCCCTTATTCTTCTTCATCTTCAGCTCCCCAACCCTTTACTCAGACACTAAACCTAAGCAAAATCCCGCTGAAAACTGACCCAAACCCTAATTTCTTCCACTAGAGAACAGAGCGGACATAGAGCAAGAGAAAAAAAGTACAAGAAAGAGAAACAGAAACCTAAGAGAAAACCCCTAATTCAACTCAGAAAAACGAAATTAGGGTTTGCAATCATACCATATCTGCTGCTTGTCCTTCCCCTTCTTTTTCTGAATCTCGATCGCTCCCCAACCCTTTACTCAGACACTAAACCTAAGCAAAATCCCGCTGAAAACTGACCCAAACCCTAATTTCTTCCACTAGAGAACAGAGCGGACAGAGAGAACGAGCAAACCCTAGAAGAAAAATGAAACGATACAAAGTTGCAAACTGTTTTCAATCCCACGAAGGATAAAATAGTCATTTAGCATGTGCTACGTGTAATAATCTCGTGCTCGACATCTTGAGCCGTCCACATAAGACACGTGTAAGTAATCTGGACAAAGTCAAAAAAGTTTGACCAATCATGTGGGTCCAAGACGTTAGTGCTAACGGTTGTGGCATTAAATAAACTCTGAAAAAAACGGTGGCAGTTTCTTGAATCGGGATTTGCAAGTGTGGCAGTTTGTTAAAATTATTGATATATGAACTGATGAATTAAGGTTCATGATTCATCCAATGAATAAAACACCGCAAGTTTGCTGCTAGCCTCATTTGTACCAGAACCACTTAATCTGAACTAATAGAAAAATGAATGAATGATGAACATAGACTAAAAGAGACAGGTAATTAGAACTTAAAAGGAGAAAGACTTGGAAAATGTCAGTCAGAAAAAAGAGTTTCTTGCTCGAGGATAAGAAATCCAATCCAAGACAGCAGCTATTGTCTGAGCAGTTGTTGCAGTAAGATAATCAGCCATTCACTGAAAAACTTAGAAACATAAGATCATGCTCAACCTCCACAATCCACATATAAGATGGAATCATGAAACGAAAACTTGCTTAAAAGACCTCCACCAGCGTGGCCGTAAAAATGGTTCTTGTCATAAAAGAATTCAAAATAATTTAGCTTTATGCGATGCATAATAAACCATGTACAATAATAACACCTTGCACAATTCAAACAAAGCTATTAGGAACAGGACACTGAATCACAGGTTCACAAACACTAAAAGGACAGTGAACCACAAACAAACAGATTTAGGAGGATCTGTGCATCATGTTAGTTTCCAAAAGATTACACTGCGCTCTGCGCATGCTCAAGCATATATTCCAGAACACACTAACTATAAGGGATTTGTTGGAAAATTTGCTCAAAAACCAACCCTCATTCATCAAATGCTTTTGAAGCAGCTTCGGCGACATAAGTAACATGTAAAATCTCTACTTACGTGCAATGCTAAATTGCTAATCCAAATTTAGGTTCATATAAGGCCACACAATAGCATAGATAACGCAATGCTGAACATTCTAAACATGAACAAACAAGAAAAGCAGTACATTCACAAAGTAAACTAATAACAAAAGAGGTCTAACAAGTATGGATGAAGTAAACAACAACTCTGCCAAAACTCGTATACCTTTGAGCAACACTACTGTTTTCGTCTACTAACTAGATTGCAGTAAAGTAAAACTGATGTGGGAAATAAAGATAAGTTTGATATAATACGACAAGTATCAAATCCCCGGAACAACTACTTTTACTCCAAAATATGCTCCAAAATGTGATTGCCACCTTCTTTGCTGATAAATTGTATAGTGAAGCTCATAAGCCCATTGCAAAGCTTTTAGTACTCTAGTAATCAATCAGTTGATTCGATCGAACATCTGAACATTCTCTTCTCCTAACGCTTTCAGTGAAACAAAGCTATTCTTGTGACGAACCGTTTCAAAAACTTCCCAACCTGTACTGGCATTCAGAAGCTCTTTCATACTTGCCGTTCTCAGATCATAACTTAAAGCAGTTCTCTTATCATCCCAATATAAAATCTTTCCGCTCTTTGTGAGGTCAAAGAATTGCGGAGATCGTAACGCTGCAATTCTACGGTGCCAGCCAAACTCCAATTGGAGGAATCCTCTTCCTTCTCATTGAAACTACAACTACTACTATCATTTTTCTTTTTGAATGACCATATTCTAATAATGCGGCAATTATCAATAAAACACAAGCAGCCACCTAAAATCTGGATTTGATAATAAATAAAAACTGCACAATTTTGGCCCGAAGGAAGAGTAGTGTAATAAGGCGGATTAGGAAGCAATCGAAGCGTCTCATCTGCCAAATTGAAGGCCACAACTCTACCACTGTTCGATTTGATTGGTTTACCAGGGACACGATCTTTCCTCATTATCTCTTGGTGCAACCAATAAACCTCTCCATCTGCACTCATGCCCGGTGAATGAGAATTATTCGTTCGCAACGAATAAGTAATCTCTCCTTTCTTTCTCCACTCAGTACCAGCCCCAAGAGTGTATACTTGGGCTTGTCCTGGTTCTGTATGTTCCTCTGATTCATAATAGATTCTAACCACCTTATACTCATTCGTCTTATCGTTGTAACCAAATCCAAATACATTTCGACCTCTCAAACATTTGTCAACAGAGATTGGTAAAAATTTGTATTCTCTAGTAATGGGATTACAAATGTAATGAGGATCATTAAAGTACCCATATTTACCATCTCCAGGTATAGATAAACAAATCAAACCATTGGATGAACCAATTATTACAGATTTATCTTCCAGAATGGTGCACAATCACCAAATCTCATACACTTATAATGTGCTCTGCTAATGAGCGGATGATTCATCTTAGAAATTCTGAGTTGTTGTTGTTGTTCATTATCATTAGTTTCATCATATTCTAGATAAAGAAGTTGGACTGTGTGATTTTGTAACATGTTCAAGGAAATGAAACTAACCTTTGAATCTGAAGAAGAAGAAGGGGAATTAACCTTAGATAGATGAGAGATGAAGTATTTCCATGTCTTGGATACTAATCTGCATTCAAATACAGACTCAAATGGAACTCTAGAGAATATGTCTAGCATGATATCTTCAGGAAGAACTCTCTCCATTGATTGATCCAATTGTGTTTACTTGACAAGATTGAAGAAATTTTTAGTTCACATTTCAAAATATTTTCACAGATATTTGATGGTAATAACTTCACACTTCACAGTAAATGTAGTACGGTTGAGCGGTTGAGCTCTATTAAAGTCTAACCTAACACAGCATGGCTGGTGTACAGCCTAAACAGAGTGTGTAGCTGACTCTACTGTGTCTAGACTTGACCTTCTATCTGTATCATGTCTTCTTTTATGAAATCATGCCTATTATTTTGGGCACCCACCCTCGGAATATCATATGCCTCAATGAATTTGAAGAAAAGAAAGTAGCATTCGGAAAGGGTACGGATGGGAAGATGCTACAGTATCATATGCCACAATGTATTTTAGATTGCTCGCTTGTCGCTGCGCTGCAGCTATTTTATTGATCAGGAAAATTATATGGCGTGCTTGCAAGGTTTGTGCTTATCACAGAAAGGGCGGTGGTGTGAAGACGCTACTACATCAGAGGACCAAAGGCGCTGCTGCAAAGAGAGCCGCGGGACAGTGCGGAGAAATGAAGCAAAAACTTTTAAACTTCAAATTAGCAACCCATTTTTTACACCTAATTGACATCTATACAAATGAATGATGATGCTAACTTTCGTATGTAAATTGAGTGAATCTAAAAATAACTGGAATTTTCCGTCATTTGTCGCAGAGCTTATTATGGTTATCAGTAAAACACCATGGTTCATGGAGACACTTTCGGCTGTACATTTACATGTGGGTTTATCTTCCCCAATAGAGGTCTGTAACAAATAACAACCAGACTCAACAGAGTTAATGGAAGAGAAAATTGTTTAGTGGTTTTCGGTCATCATAATTCATGAGAAGCTCGTGTTGAGGCGACCAAATAAGAAAGTGTCGAACAACTGAATTACGTTGCTATGCAAAATCCGACACACAATCTGGCCTTTCCATTTTAAAGTACCCCATTGTAACAGCTTCATTAGTCCCTGCTACTCCCTGGTGCTCTTGACGTATATTTGCTACAGAACAACTAAAAAAGAACAAGCCCATGGAAAGGCCCAGATCTCAAAAAAGTAAAAAAAAGAAACTGATAAGAAATGAAATCATTCCCGGATCATCAAGTTCAAGTAATAAATTTCGAGAACCATGTCATGCTCCTTCGGAGGAGGTCGGGACCTTGTAATTGCTAGTAGTATTTAAGGGCCACTAACTAGTCACTGTACTAACTGTCACACCTGCAAATGCTCCAAGCAATTTTTCGCGCAACTATGACCCGACAATACAATGGTTTAATGATTTCTTATCACCCACTCGTATTTCAGCCTTATAAATTTGCACCCGTGCAAACAACCAATTTCACTGAGTTATGCAACGAAAGACTTAAGTTAGATTTTCAATATCAGCAATGTACCCATACTACAAAGTGGTTAGTGCCATGTTTATGTTTCACAGAATTGGGGGAGTAGTTTCGAATCAACATAATACTAAGACAAATATGTAAGTCAACAAACTCTCTTTTATTAGCTTAAGGGGGAAGATTACAAAATTCGTCCAACCAATGGACTTACAAGCTTATTCTCTAAGCTCATTCTATGACTTGCATTTCAACCTTTATTCCTTCCTTGAGCTGGGCCAACTCTGAATAAGGATATGCAACGCTATCACATAGTTGTTGCATGTGCTAAGTAGCCTTTCTTATCTCAACCATGTTGACACTACATCGTCAGACTGTGCAGCTCCATCAGCAGGCTACAACTTCAGTAATGTGCAAACTTTGCGCTTAACTGTTGGGATCGGTCATAAACCTCCCCCACCCAATCCATTCAACGACCTCGTTGAATGAATGCAACAATAGTTCAGGTATTTCTGAACTACCTTGGCCTTCGTACATATCTGAGCCACTCTCAGAAATCAACAACTTTGTTTGGCCTTTAACCTTTGCCAACATTTTTCTGTCTAGTACTTTATGCCCCACTTAGTTTGTTTTCCTTGCCATTAAGCCTCTGAATTTTAGCTTCACTGTCGCATCGTCGACTATGCTTCAATTCTACTTCATTCACATCTTAACACCCAATATCTGTTGCGGTTTGTTGCTATGCCTCTAGCATCAGCACACCAATCTTTTCTTCAAGCCATTCCGTGCCTAAGTGTACACGCCAAATAGCCAACATACCATCTTGATATGCATAACTTAGCTTATTGCCTTCAATTTTGACTGACATTGCACTCTTGCAATTCAACATGCCTTATTGTAGACTAAGTGTTCTTCAATCACTTTGCAACTCTCTTATGCAAATTCGATTGAAATGCATGATATTAGCCATGACTTAGGAAACCCGGGACATCCCACCGTCACTTTGGACAAGGCTCCTCTTCACGCGCCTTTGAAACTAACAAGGCCTCACTTGTTCTTTCAAACTGCTACGCTTTAATGTAGCAGAAAAACAACATCATGTCCTTCCTAACTATGAGTTACTCTTAACTCATATGCTTGATGGACTTACATTTTCATTCTTGCTGCGTTACTCCCTGCTATCGCTGCCAAATACTGTCGCACTTCTACGTACCTCTCCCTACATCAAACTCGCCTATGCCACCTGTTGATACTTATTACCCCCTAACAAATCTAGGGATCTCCTAAAGTGGTGCCAAATCCGATATGATCAAAGGAAACTTGGGGACTAAGGCCCAAATCCACTAAGAAGTGTCCATGAGGAGAAAAGGATAAGAAGGGGATTAAGGGAAAACGAGGAGGTTGTATTAGAGAAGGAGTGGTGGCATCAATGGTAATTAAGAAAGTTTAGGACACGTGGCATGAGTTTCCAAAAGATTACATTGCGCTCTGCGCATGCTCAAGCAGACTCAAAACAGTTAATGGTGGAGAAAATTGTTTAATGGTTTTCCGTCATCATAATTCATGAGAAGCTCGTGTTGATGCGACCAAATAAGAAAGTGTTGGACAATTGAATTACGTTGCTATGCAAAATCTGACACTCAATCTGGCCTTCCCATCGTAAAGTTCCCAATTGTAACATCTTCGTTAGTTCCTACTCCCTGGTGCTCTTGACGCATATCTAAAAAAAAAACAAGCCCATTTAAAGGCCTACATCTCAAAATTGAAAAAAAAGTTGGAACATTAGAAATACCCTCCATTTTGGTCGACCTTACAAAAATACCCTTGAGGGGTAAAAAGATAATTTTTTTTTGGAGTCAACTTATGAAAGTTGCTTCCGGTTTTGGAGCCAACTTGAGAAAGTTGCTTTCACTTTTGGAAGTAACTTGTGCCGTTGCTTTCACTTTTGGAAGCAACTTGTGCTAGTTGCTTTCAGTGAGGGGTATTTTTTAAGTTGAATAAGGGTATATTTCAAAGGGTCGATTTTGAGGGGTATTTAAATTAATGTTCCAAAAAAAAAAAAAAAAAAAAACTCAGGATCATCAAGTTTAAGAAATAAATTTCAAGAACCATCAAGTGGCCTGATGGTTCTCATGCTCCCACCCTTGAAGGAGGTAGGGGTTCTAATTGCTAGAAGTAATTATGGGCTACTAACTAGCCAATAAACTAACCCATTGTTGATGGTGAATTTTAGTTCAGGCTAAAATTGTAAAAACCAAATTTGATACGCTGACATCCTGTAGAGGATAAAGCTATTTGATAAGTGACGAGTGCCTCTTCACTTTACTAATTCACCTAGAATGGAGCATGTGACAACAATTCCAGTATTCTGTGAATTAAATACACAAAATTCATCCAGGTTGGAGCATGTAGCAACAATCCCATATACCTGTGAATTTATAGCATTATTAATTAATGCGCGATTAGCCTTGTATTTCCTGTGTTTTTCCCGCAGAACTCTCATTATTGGTATGGCATGACGACTGAGTGTTGCTCTCAGCAGAGTAACACGAATCTCCAAGTGTCAATAATGAGGCATGCACGAAATACCCGTACATGCAACATCTCTCGGTGTGTTATACTATCCCGATTGAGCATACATCTCTCGGTGTGCTATACTAGCCCGATTGAGCATATTCGAATCTGGACTGTCCATATCAGTCTCAGAAACAATCACGACCACGCAAATTGGCCGCATGATTTAACCATCCTAGACGATCCTCAACAGGAGCAGGCTATCACCACAATGACCACCAGTGGGCCCGTTTATGCCCTGGTCGGTCGAACACATGCCATACTCACAAAAGCCACCAAATACCAGCCTGGAAAAGGGTGGTCGAATTGGTATGGAGCAGCTTGGAGGAAGCTCATACGAGCAAGACCGCCAACGGCAGTCTCAAAACCAGCCACGGCCGTCCAACTCCGCCGGCATGATTGGACGGCGTGGATTATCCCATGACCGATCAGACAAGCTTGTCCTGCACACCGGCGGGCCCCTTCTCTACCTGCCTGGTCGACCATCTCATGACCTAGCCATAGAGCAACGTGCGTTTGCCCAAAGTATGGCCGGCGTGATGCTCAAAGGTCGCGGGAAATTCCACTAAGGTTTTAAATCGATCACGACCATCCAATTTCACCGGCATGTTTGGATGGCTTAGATCAAGCCTATGACCGTGGGTCAGGTATCACCATGTTCACCACCGACCCAATGTGGGTCCCACGTGGTCGGCCAGTCCATACGAAGAGCATAACATGCAAATTTGTCCGGCCAAAGTAGCATGCGCGCGACCAACATAAAACCCTAATTAGGGTTTGCGGCATATTACATGTGTCGTAAATCGATCACGAGCGTCTATCTTCGCCAGCCTGGATGAAGGGTGCAGGAATAGACTAAGGAGGTCCAGAGAGTATCTACATGATCACCGTGGGCCCGTCTACCTCTATGTCCGGCCGACCAGAGAAAGGCAGGACCAGATGCCTCGATTTGTGCGCCCCGAAGGTGGCATGCCGCGCCCCTTAGGAAATCCTTTGCGGCACAGGTTTCCTGTCACAAATCGATCTCAGCCACTCCCCTTTACCGGTAAACTTGAGTGGCCTAGATCGCATCTTCATGGGGCAGTGAGGTATGGACATGCACATCGGCAAGCCGTCTACACGCCTGCCCGGTCGGTCCTGCCAAAAACACATCCTATGCTTGGTTTCGACCAAGCTGAAGAGTGATGATTGCGCACCTCTTCAAAACCCCAAAACTTCATCAACGGTCGCAAATGAGCGTCATATATCATCTCGTCTGTCCAACTCTACCAGCTTGGTTAGGCAGTCCAGGCTAGGAGTTAATTGGCTAATAAGGTGTCGTGGTGATTACCATCCGTCACTCTACCACATCATGTGATCGGCGAAGGGAGGACTTGCCTACGCAGCCTCCAAACGATCACTTGAAGGTAGCTATGCGTGCAGCTGTTTTGAGACGCTTAATCCGCGACTTACTCCGATAAGATTTAAAACAGCGAGGCTTCATGCATATTGAATATATTCGATGCAGTACATGCATAGAATACACACGATATTTCGTGAATATCGATTTCCCAAATAACTTAGTGATAGACACATTTTTATGTCTGATTTGTCTCGATTCTATATATTGATAGTGCCCATTTTTGTACTTATTATGGTGTTTTATGTGTGTGTAGGTATTTTTGGCCAATAAACATTTTTGGAAAAATCGGCTCGAAAAGTTGCGTGGGGCACCCCGGAGGACAGTTGCTAAACGGACCCCAGATTTGTCTAAGGAGCACCCAGGCTATGTATAACCCAAACTTGTCCGCATCACCCATTTTTGTCCATAGCACCCAAGTCAGATGATAAAGGCACCCCTACTCTGGATTAGGGGCAACCATCTTCATTATTTGAATTCTGGTTTTTGGCGGGAAAGTTAACTATCATACATGCAGATTTAGGGTTGAGGTTTTAATCGCGTTTTGAGGAGATTCAATGGCTGAAACTTATGGCAAGCATCTGTTAGAGAAAAACAGGGATACTAGGAGTGATTTCGTCGATCGAAAGTGGCTAGAAATCGAGTTAGAAGGAAACAGAAGCGGAAGAAGTTCACGGGTCCCTGTTTGATTTATTTGTGGAATTTCGGGGATACTAAAGGCAAGATATTATTTCCTAAGATACGCTTATATTTAAGGAAGAGTTTGGGATTTGTTGGAAAGCTCAGAAACGCGTCAAACAATTGTGGGAAGAAATTATTGCCGTGACTTGCACGGAAGGAAAACAGAGAATTAATCGGGTTCTAGAGGGTTTGGAGGTGTATAAAAGGCGTGCTCGAGTCCCAAATAAGGGTATGAAAGTTTAGTAGAAGTTAGGGGAAGTTTAGAACACCACAGAGTCGAGAAATCGAAGTTGCAGGAAGTCGAGTTCTGCTACTGCTGCTGAAAAAAACGAAGAACATTAGACCCTTCAGAGCAGTCTTTTATTCAACAACATATATTTTCTATCGTTTCCTGTAACAACACCTATTGCAACAGTTCTCTGTAACAGTCAGTTTGTAACGCCTATAAAACGTTGCGAACTGTCTGCTTTATTAGTTTCCTCTTGTTTTTCACCCTTTTGAGGTATGAACACTTATTTTGAGCACGTGAATAATATGAGGATCTAAACCCCTTAGCCGAGGCGACGGAGGAAGCCATTGTTCCATGAAAAAATAATATATTTCTATTTTAATTAATTCTTGCAATTTCTTTTATGATTATTTGCATGGAACTAATATTGGAAAATTGATTTTTATTGAATGATTGTGATCCGTTTTGATGGAGCATGCTTAGTTTAAGACTTTTGATGTTTCATGCTTGATGTATACAATTGTTACTTCAAAAATATACTAGAGGCAATATATTAGAATCACTTTAAACGCAAAGAATTGCATGAATATTGATTAGATTAAATCACTTAATTGGTCAATGGAGGAATCCTGAGTCTCGGTGCTTTTTATAATCTTGATAACAACTTCATATTGAGTTTTTATTTTAATTCAAGTCTAAAACAAATCTTCACAAGTCTGAGTGAACGACAACTTTACTACCACTTTCTACAACAACATAAAAACCACATCAATTTTTGGCGCCGTCGACGCGTTATTTGTGTTTAGGTTGGGGTTTTAGATTTATTTTATTTTATTTTATTTTAGTTTTTTTTTTGTTTTTAGTTTTATTCTTCTTGTTCTATTTTACGTTTTTGGGTATTTGTCTATTTATTGCAGGTTTTGAATCAAAAAGAAATTGGAGACTAAGGACCTTGGGGATTGAAACAAGAGACAAAGCGAAAAGAACTGGAAAGAAAACAATTTTATTTTTGTTTAATTTTTAGGATTTTTTTTATTTTTTCCTTTTTTAGAAAAAAACTGTACTAGGGTTTATTTTTAATTTTTGTAATTTTTCTTTTCTTTTTGGACACTTTGGACTTTAAACTTTGGGACATTATTTTAAACCCTACGGAAGAGTAGTTTAAATATAAACTGTGTGCAGAGAAGGACGGCGATTACGATATCGCCTCGGCCCCTCGGGTTCGTACATGACATAGGAGTCGTGGCCCGAGTCGACTACAACCGATTCATCCCCCGTCTGGAACGGGAGGTAAGATTCTAAACACCCGCGAATCTCCTGTCAGCGGGTTTACTGTATTCTTTCGATTGCATATATGCTGAGGACTTGAAAACTGCTGCTTTAATTTCCTAGTAAAGGGCAAGGACTGGCCATACAAGATAAGGGTTCGGATTTCATCACCGTTCTCTTCTTGCCCGCCTTAGGAAAACGAAACCAAACGCGAACCTAAGCCTAAAATTTTGACTAGAACGAGACCTATAGGGTAACGAGCTTAATTGGAAAGTCGTTCGAAAAATATTGGTTACTCTTTTGAGCATACTTCTAAGTTCATGATGGTTTCTGTGAGCTGAATGCGTGACCACGCCTCCTTATAATACCGGTGAGGCCTTTGGGTATCAAAGCTCCACCGAGCTTCCCTCGCCTCTATTCAACTTACTTTGACTCAGATTGATTCCAGAGGGGTTTGCTCAGATTGTAACGAGTTCCTTTTCGAAAGAATAGAAGCTGGTCTAGAAACAATCTAAGTGGAGCCATCATGCTTTTTGTTTGCTAGAAATTACTAGGTTTGATTTGGTTGAGTCAGCCTTGTTTTGTGATTGCATAAAATTCCCCACCTTATTCTTTTGCATGCCTGAACGTAAAAGAGACGCCCTAGGTAGATTTGTTAAAGAGAAACCTAGTAGTTCTAAGCATCTCGATTACCTCAATTTAGAAAGCCCGATTCTTGAAGATTCCGTTTTTGAACGTCCGTTTGAGGAGAAAATCCCTGATATTCCAATAGTGCCAGAAATGGAAACTTTGAAAGCTTTGTTGAACCCTACTAGGACTACTCGTCCCTCGTGTATCAGGTTATCTGAAACTGAAATAAATTATGAACTTAAGCCTGGAACCTTACAGTTGCTCCCAATATTTTTAGGGAAAGAAAATGAAAACCTCTATTTCCATGTTAGGGACTTTGAGGAAATTTGTAGTACCCTAAAAATTAGAAACCTTGATGATGATGCTTTGAAACTCAGGTTATTCCCCTTTTCCTTGAAAGATAAAGCCAAATCGTGGCTATATAGTTTGTCATCTGGATCAATTGAAACATATGGACAACTTACATCTGCCTTTTTGAACAAGTTTTTCCCTAGGCACAAAACATCGTCTATTAGGACACAAATCTGTACATTTTCTCAACAGGAGGGAGAATCCTTGTATTGGTATTTGAAAAGGTTCAGTGATCTATTAGCCCAATGTCCTCATCATGGTTTAGAAAAGGTTAAGTTAGTTCAGATCCTTTATGAGGGTTTAGATTATCCCACTACAACCACAGTAGAATCTATGTGTACAGGTGGGTTTGAAAACCAAACAGTTGATGATGCGATGACATATTTGCATGAAATCGCCGAAAAGACCCAACAATGGGAAAGTAATAGGGGACCCCAGAAAACAATTCTTCTAGGCAGAGGAAACATTAATAGGGTAGAAGGAAACTTTGAATCAGATGCCAAAATTACTGCTATAGCGAAAAGGTTAGAAGCTTTAGAAGTGGGTCACACTAGTGGTAGATTAGAGCCTTTTTGGGAAGGCCAGAATAATGAAGAGCAAGCCAATGCTCTCTAGAATAACACTAGATTCGATAACCGTCAGAAATTTGACCCATATTCAGAAACCTATAATCCTGGTTGGAGAAACCATCCGAACCTTTCGTGGTCTAAGGGCCAGAGTCAAGGTCAGTTTAGTAATTCTAATGCTCCCCCAGGTTTTGGTTCAGATAAGAACTCTTCAGGTCAGTTTCAGAACTCTTTAGAGAATAGATAGACGAGCTTAGAGGAATCTCTTAGTATATTAAGAAAGAGCCAGGATATGTTAGCACAGAGCCAGGACATGTTAGTAAAGAGCCAAGTTAGTTTTCAACAGGAAACCAAGCAGAACTTTCAAACTAATGCTCAAACTCTTGCTAAGTTAGAACTTCAAGTCGGTCAAATAGCTAAGACCTTAAGTGAGAGAGATAACGGAAGGTTCCCTAGTCAGACTAATCCAAATCCTAGAGGAGTTCATGAAGTAGGTATAAAATCATCACATCAGTTGAATGCTGTTAGAACCCTTAGGAGTGGTAGAGTAGTAGACAATCAGGTAACCATGCCCGATAGTGAGCATACTGTAGTTCACCCCTCAGGACCAACCATAGCTGAGGAGACTGATAAAGTTTCTGATGATGTCAATTAGGTTCCTGAGAGGCCCTATTTTATGCCTAGAGCCCCATTTCCACAGCTATTAGTACCAACAAAGAGTGAATCCAACTTTAATGGCATAATGAAGGTTTTTAGGAAAGTTACCATAAACCTTCCGTTACTAGAAGCAATTAGGCAACTTCCAGCTTACGACAAGTTTCTTAAGGATATGTGTACGCGCAAGAGAAAGCTTAGTGTCCCTAAAAAAGCCTTTTTAGCTAGTCATGTAAGTTCGATCATTCAGAACCCCACAACTCCTAAATATAAAGACCCAGGTGCGCCTACCATTGCTTGTACGATAGGAAAACACAGGGTACACAAAGCTTTACTTGACTTAGGAGCCAGTGTAAACTTACTCCCATACCATGTGTACTTAAAGCTAGGGCTCGGTGAATTGAAACCTACCAAGATAACATTGCAGTTAGATGATAGGTCTGTCAAGATTCCTCGTGGTGTGATAGAAGATGTTCTTATTGAGGTCGACAAGTTTATTTATCCTGTGGATTTCGTGGTCTTAGATACCCAACCTGTCCCTGACCCAGAGAACCAGATACCTGTGATTTTAGGTCGCCCATTTTTAGCTACGTCTAATGCGATCATAAATTGTCGAAATGATATTATGAATCTATCTTTTGGTAATATGACTATTGAGTTGAATATTTTTAATGTCAATAAGCTACATTCTGAGCTATATGACACGTGCATTGAAGAGGTGAACATGATAGGAACCTTAATGCAGGAGTCATTACCAAACCTCATATCGGAAGATCCATTAGAGAGTTGTCTAGCCCACTTTAACATGGATTTCGACGAAGATAGCAACATTGAACAAGTGAATGCTATGTTGGATTCTATTCCTATGTTAGATACTGATAAATGGAAAGCTAGGTTCGAACCATTACTAGCTTTTGAGTCTACCTTAATCCCTTGTTTAGAAGAGCCTCCTAAGTTGGACCCTAAATCTGCATTCTTAGGGCCATCTAAGACTTTGCCTGTGATTATAGCATCCGATCAGGACAGCAGGCCAGAAATCGTGCTTCAAGACAATAAGGAAACTCTAGGGTTGACCATACAGGATATGAAACATATAAGTCCTACAACTAGTATACCTCAAAATAATTTAGAGGATGAACCACCTGATTATAACTCAGAGAAAGCAATTGACCTTTTTTCAGAAACCTGATGGTCTAGAAATTAGGAATATTATGACTAGTCTATCTAGAGACACCCAAAATTCTAAGTTTGGGGGTAGTGATCGTCAATTGTCCCTAGTAGAAGTCCCTAACTTGGGACTCGATCCTAGTGCTTATGAGGTATCACTTGAGTCTATTCAGACTCCACAGCCTGATTCTCCTGATACTGTTCAGGAGGAAATCCAGATATTAAAGTCCCGTTGTTCGGATGAATCTGTTTTTCAAGACACTCATATGAAGCCCAATTGGGTGCCCCAAATAAATCCAGTTGTCTTGCAAGAAACTTTCAATGAGGTTGTGCTCCTTATGTTATTTTTTCTGATCCTGTGCAGTTGTTTCATATTAGTGGCAGTTTTATTTGGTTTTGATGACCCATAGTTATTTCGACTACTGATATATGATTTGAAAGGTAACTAACCATTTTATGAAACTTGATGTCTGGATGAAGACTTTAAACTTAGCACTTCTTGGGAGGTAACCCAATCTCATGCAACACGGTAATATCATTCCTTAACTCTTTTGCTTCAATGGTAACAGTTTCTCCTTGTTCATGCTTTTAATTTCATCTTTAGAACATTGAGGAAAATGTTAGATTTAAGTTTGGGGGTATGGGATAAACTTTTTAGTTGCATTAATAAACTCCAGAGCCTAGAAATTATGCCTATTAAGGATGGCACTAACCAATCTAAGTGGATGGAAGCATTTTGATTGTAGGAGTTGAGGAACCAATCTGATTAGATGGCAACATCTAAAGAGTCTATTCATAAAAGCACATAGCTCAGTTGTTAGATATAACATGATAGTTTCACCATATCTCGTTGAGTCATTTTCACTTCTATTTGATGTTGTTTTGTTTTTGAACTATGTTTCTCTAAGTGATTAGGTGGGGCTCACGATTCAAGTTGTTACCAATGCTAGGGTGAATTAGAGTGATTGAGATACCATGAAAAAAAAAATGAAAAAAGAAAAAGAAAAAAAAAGAATTTGAGACCAGACTATTTGACCAAAAGGAATAAATTCAATAAAGTCGACCACTGGTACCCTTGTATATGCCAGTTGTGTTGATATTAGTCAGACTAGTATCTCAATCCATTATGATAGGTTCATTTTGGCAGAGGCCTTCGGACAGATATGAGAAATTCCGTTCACTTATTAAACATCAAAACCATCTATGTTTTTCTGTATATCCATCTTCTTGATCTATCCATGTGATTAGTTTTGACTCCGGATATTGATGTCCATAGTGCGACTATCTGAGTAGAGCTCTGTCACTTATATATGAATTTTAGTATGCTTGAGTGCAAACTCGTGTACAACAATTGGAATTTCGCATCAGGGTACTTCCTCTTGTAGTCAATAATTATGCCAACCAAGGAGATTCTTTAGTGCCTTCCAAGGTTCTGCGTAGATAGCTAGGGTATGGAGTAAAGGTTTTGTGGGTATATCTCTGGTAAGCCCTCCCGAGACAATAACTCAGCCACTAGGGCCACGTAGGGGTTTAAAGGCTTATTGCATATGCTAAATGCAATCGACGATGCCTGCGACAGTGAGTTAGGATTTTATTTTCTAAATTTGATTTGCTCGAGGACTAGCAAATAATAAGTTTGGGGGTATTTGATAGACACATTTTTGTGTCTGATTTGTCTCGATTCTATATATTGATAGTGCTCATTTTTGTACTTATTATGGTGTTTTATGTGTGTGTAGGTATTTTTGGCCAATAAACATTTTTTGAAAAATCGGCTCGAAAAGTTGCGCGGGGCACCCCGGAGGACAGTTGCTAAACGGACCCCAGATTTGTCTAAGGAGCACCCAGGCTATGTATAACCCAAACTTGTCCGCATCACCCACTTTTGTCCATAGCACCCAAGTCAGATGATAAAGGCACCCCTACTCTGGATTAGGGGCAACCATCTTCATTATTTGAATTCTGGTTTTTGGCGGGAAAGTTAACTATCATATATGCAGATTTAGGGTTGAGGTTTTAATCGCGTTTTGAGGAGATTCAATGGCTGAAACTTATGGCAAGCATCTGTTAGAGCAAAACAGGGATACTAGGAGTGATTTCGTCGATCGAAAGTGGCTAGAAATCGAGTTAGAAGGAAACAGAAGCGGAAGAAGTTCACGGGTCTCTGTTTGATTTATTTGTGGAATTTCGGGGAGACTAAATGCAAGATATTCTTTCCTAAGATACGCTTATATTTAAGGAAGAGTTTGGGATTTGTTGGAAAGCTCAGAAACGCGTCAAACAATTGTGGGAAGAAATTATTGCCGTGACTTGCACGGAAGGAAAACAGAGAATTAATCGGGTTCTAGAGGGTTTGGAGGTGTATAAAAGGCGTGCTCGAGTCCCAAATAAGGGTATGAAAGTTTACGAGAAGTTAGGGGAAGTTTAGAACACCACAGAGTCGAGAAATCGAAGTTGCAGGAAGTCGAGTTCTGCTACTGCTGCTGAAAAACACGAAGAACATTAGACCCTTCAGAGCAGTATTTTATTCAACAACATATATTTTCTATCGTTTCCTGTAACAACACCTATTGCAACAGTTCTCTGTAACAGTCAGTTTGTAACGCCTATAAAACGTTGCGAACTGTCTGCTTTATTAGTTTCCTCTTGTTTTTCACCCTTTTGAGGTATGAAATCCTATTTTGAGCACGTGAATAATATGAGGAGCTAAACCCCTTAGACGAGGCGACGGAGGAAGCCATTGTTCCATGAAAAGTGGTATATTTCTATTTTAATTAATTCTTGCAATTTCTTTTATGATTATTTGCATGGAGATAATATTGAAAAATTGATTTTTATTGAATGATTTTGATCCGTTTTGATGGAGCATGCTTAGTTCAAGACTTTTGATGTTTCATGCCTGATGTATATAATTGTTACTTCAAAAATCTACTAGAGGCAATATATTAGAATCACTTTAAACGCAAAGAATTGCATGAATATTGATTAGATTAAATCACTTAATTGGTCAATGGTGGAATCGAATCCTGAGTCTCGGTGCTTTTTATAATCTTGATAACAACTTAATCTTGAGTTTTTATTTTAATTCAAGTCTAAAAAAAATCATCACAAGTCTGAGCGAACGACAACCTTACTACCACTTTCTACAACAACATAAAAACCACATCACTTAGTTATTTAACCTAGCACCGTATGCTACGTTCTGTTGGTCCCACGATCCACACAATCGAGACATCAAGCATGTCACAAACTGGGGTATTGGTCTGGCGGTTTACAGCGTGCAGCGTGCAACGCGCCATCACAAGAACGTGTCAGGAAGACATGGACGGTTAGTGATGATGGGAGAAGTGGGCAAAGACTGATCGTGTGACACTAACATGACTCCACTAATCCATCACTCCACTTCCTCCACTTCCCACGAGAGACGAGGGTTGTGCTTTATTACTTGTATAAATAGGTTCTCCTCCCTATTTCCACAACAGACAAGACAAAAACCAAGTGTTGATACAACGTATTCAAACACACAGAGCTTTGCTTACATTATTGCAAGACCTTCACGTTCTCAACACCTTCTTCGCTTCCCTCCCTAAGATCAACCCCATCTCATTCACTTTGTGACCGAAGCAAGTCTGGAACGACAATTTCTTGGTTTAGGCCAGAATTGTACAAATTGATCTCTCGAATCAAAAGCATTCCCGTGCAGTGCATTTGTTTAGGGTTTAGATTCATTTCTCATCCACACACCCCAAATTACCAAAACCAGCAGAAATAGTTTTCACCCATAAACAATTGGCGACCACAGTGGGAGATTAATCTCTCGGTTGTGAAGTCAATTTCTTCAATACCAATTCAATTTTACTGATTTCGAAAATGGTGGATCTTAGGTCTGGATCAGCAACCAATCCTGACGGGACTAGTGCTGACAACACTCTCGGTGTTGATATCCCAATCAGTGGTGTCACTGTGCATCCATTCAATACCATCAATGTATCTCATGGAATTACTTCCTCTACTACCAGCACCAGCGGAGAAGGAGGAGATATTCCACTGGGCGTGACACCTCATATCACCAGAGACAGAGCAGCCACAAACCATGGCATCTCTTCAAGTGTAACGCCTCCGACCGTCACCAGAGCAACTGCCACTCCTCCATCAAGACGAGGAGCTGGAGGAGCCAGAAGAGGAC
Organism: Papaver somniferum; assembly: GCF_003573695.1. Lineage (NCBI taxonomy): Eukaryota > Viridiplantae > Streptophyta > Magnoliopsida > Ranunculales > Papaveraceae > Papaver > Papaver somniferum. The sequence goes on from NC_039367.1 coordinate 90,487,394, forward strand.
AACCCCCTATTACCATGGTGGATTTGATGGAGAGACAAGAAGTTCTCTCTAGGGCCAAAACGGACATGGCTACAACTCAGAAAGAGGTACTCACTTTTCTTAAAACATTAACTGATCGATTGCCACAAGAGGCGCGACAGCCCCTGGAGCCAACAAGGAACACATTCAACGCACCCGGAGAAGGTACTTCAGCGGCGCGGGCCTACATGGACCTGATCAAAGAAGCGATAAACGACATACTCAATCTCCTCATCAAGATGACATCAGATATGAGCGGTCCTATCATGGAGACTCCTACACTGGGGACTGATCCTCACAACGATCCTCCTCAAGTCAATAGTTTCACTATGAACCAGAGGCCGGTGGATCAGGAAGCGGCTTCAGTGGAAAGTTTATGCGAACTTTTACACCTCTCGAAGAATCAGTGGGCCGAGACGTTTGCTGCAATCAACCAGAGGAAGGTCAGAACCGTGCTCTACATGTTACCGCACGCATCAAAGATTCAGAGTTCAAGAGGGCCCTTATCGACACATGATCGTCTTCGAATGTGATTACTCTCAAGACTCTCAGGACAGCCAAGGTTCGCCCGGGAAAGATCGTACGGAAGCCTACTACAATGACATACTTCGAGGGAAACCAAACCAACACGTACGAGTAGGTCAACCTGAATTTATCTGTTGGGCCCGTCCAGTCAAAGGTGAAACTCGAAGTCATAGAAAGAGAGCCAGACTACCACATGATATTGGGGAGACCGTGACTTCATGACAGTAGGATTTTCTCTTCCACATATCACCAGTGCCTGAAGACTATGCTGAATAAAGAAGTCGTTCGTATCCCTGCATCGCTGTCTCTCTATGCACCAATATGTGGAGTGGAATTGTTTGAACCAAGAGAAGCTCCGCAAGAAGGATCAGAAAAAGGTCGTTGCATCCCACTCCCCACGTGGGCGTCAATTCAGGAGGAAGACCGATTCGCATCATTGAGGGCTAAGCCCCACAATGCATCTTTGCTGACAAAGCGTTCTTCTTCATCCGGTGAAGCCGCAACCCATGCTCACGCTAAGAGGGAACGGAATTTTGTGGAAAGCCTTGAACAGAAAAGGAAAACCGTAACGCCGCTATTATCAATGAGAAGGAGAGGCTGTTACCCAGTCTCCCTGCCGAATGAAATGCTATAACAATGACGATCCACAGGAAGGTGTTGGATGCTCCACCACAGTTGCAAGACGGCACCAACTCCACAACTGATGAACTCGAAATCGTTAACATCGGGAATGAGGAATCTCCTAAGCCTATCTCCACCAGATCAACCTTGTGTACGGATGAACACACGAAGCTTGTACAACTTCTCAAAGAATATTAGGACATATTCGCTTGGACGTATGAAGAGATGCCCGGTCCAGATGAAAAATTGGTCACCCACCATCTACATGTCATACCTAGAGCCAAGCTGATCAAGCAATGTCCGAGGCAATTCGGGCACGATTCAGAAGAGCAAATCAAGAATGAGATTCAGAAGTTGCTTGCTGCTGGCTTCATTAAGCTCATCCATCATCTGACCTGGTTGGCTAATATGGTCCCGGTGAAAGGAAAAACGGACAGATCACGTGCTGCGTGGATTTTAGAGACTTGAAAAAATGCTTCCCCAAAGACGATTTTCCTCTACATAACACTGCATGTTAGTAGACTCCATCAGCGGACACGATATTTTCTTCTTCATGGATGGATATAGGGGAACAATCATATAAGGATGTACGAGCATGACGCAAGTAAGACAGCTTTTCGAACTCCTCTCGGAAATTTTTATTATACTGTAATGCCATTTGGTTTAAATAATGCCGGTAAAACGTATCAACGCTCTATGAAGACAATCTTCCACTGGAGCCGATACCTCAAGGGAGCGGCCTCAAGAAGATAACGATGTCCGCGCGTCATGTCGAGAAAGATCCAGGCGAATCACTCTATCAGACGATGGTGCATGTCTATCGTGTTATGTTGAAGAATCTGCGCTTTTGTTCATCCTCTGGACTTCGTGCAGCTGTTGAACGCTCATCTACAACAGCAGCTGCCCTGCTAGAAAGAGCCAGTTTCGCTGAAGCAGTAAGAGGAAAGCCACCGAGATACAACATCCTGCGCGTCCAAAATTTCCAACTTCAAATCTAGTACCACATGCACGACTGCCACAATGATGAAACAACGTCCAAGATATTCCATATCTGGATCGACGGTAACTACATCAATGAGAGACGCTTTCAGAATTTGTCTCCCGTGGAAGAAGTAGTTGCGTTACCAAAGGAGATTGCACCTGGGACTTAAGAGGGTGTCAAGTTCTTGCAAGTTGCCACCACGCCTCTCCTTGCCAGTCTCTTCTGATCACAGCTGCTGCCAAGAACCCTCGTCGATTGATACCATCCATAGCTTCACCATATCAACGACCACTACGTACAAAAGACCCATCGGGTATACAACATGGAGCCACGTAGACCACGCTTGGGGACTGAGGCTCAGCATGAAATTCCTTCGCCGTCAGTCAAGAACTTCTTCAACACAAGAGAGATTGTCAACCAAGAAGCATGTAATTCGCAGGGGGAAACCAAACTGAAGAAAAGGTCGCTTCAACAATCTCTCCAGCAGAATCCACTTCAACGCTCCCTCCACCAGAAGCTGCTTCAACGCTCTCCGGGACCTGCTCGCTCCAGAAGCTGCTTCAACGCTCTCTAGGACCTACTCGCTCCAGAAGCTGCTTCAATGCTCTCTGGGACCTGCTCGCTCCAGAAGCTTCTTCAACGCTCTTTGCAGGACCCACATTCACATTTGAGCATACAAGGTTCATTTTTGAGCAAAGCAAGCATGCGGTGGGTCCCACGTTCGAGCGAAGCAGGCAGCAAGGCCGGTGTTTGGTCAAGATGGCAGATCGGTGTTTGGTCGAAGTAGCAAGGATGACACTCAAGCAAGCACATCAACCGTACGGGCAAAGCAGGCACATGACATGGCCGACGTTTGAAACATGTACACGGTGGACCCGTGTTTGATCGAAGCATGCACAACTGCCCATGTTCGAAGCAAGCATGCTCGCATCGGGTCCCGCGTTCGACCGAAGCAGGCACGCAGTGGACCCACGTTTAACCGAAGCAGACACAACAAGCCCACGTTCGATCAAGCAGGCGCATGATGAGTCCCACGGTTGAGCGAAGTAGGCGGGTCCACGTGCCTATCAAACAGGTGCAACAAGGTGACGTTTGGTAGAAGCATATACATGGTGGGGTCCACATTCGTCCAGGGTTACATGCACGGTGTTCTATGGGAAGAGGAGCATACAAGTTCTATTCCCTTCTTGGCTCAAATACCTGAAGGAGGAAGCCAGTCCCACCAAGGTCGTGGTCACACCTAGCGTACTCACACGGACGATTGCCAACGCGGCCGGCCAGAGTCCCTCCAGGTAAACTTCCTTTGTCTTTTCTTTTTACGTTGTATACGTCACCATCTCATGCCTACCCCACAATAATGTAACCATTATGCGCTAGGCAGGGGACTTAATGTTGATGGTCGATTTTAGTTCAGGGCTAAAATTGTAAAAACCAAATTTGATACGCTGACATCCTGCAGAGGATAAAGCTATTTGATAAGTGATGAGTGCCTCTTCACTTTACTAATTCACCTAGAATGGAGCATGTGACAACAATCCCAATATTCTGTGAATTAAATACACAAAATTCATCCAGGTTGGAGCATGTAGCAACAGTCCCATATACTCTGTGAATTTATAGCATTATTAATTAATGCGCGATTAGCCTTGTATTTCCTGTGTTGTTCCCGCAAAACTCTCATTATTGGTACGTCATGACGACTGAGTGTTGCTCTCAGCAGAGCAACGTGCGTTTGCCCAAAGTATGGCCGACCTGATGCTCAAAGGTCGCGGGAAATTCCACTAAGGTCTTAAAAAATCGATCACGACCATCCAACTTCACCGGCATGTTTGGATGGCTTAGATCAAGCCTATGACTGTGGGTCAGGTATCACCATGTTCACCACCGACCCAATATGGGTCCCACGTGGTCAGCCAGTCCATACGAAGAGCATAACATGCAAATTAGTCCGACCAAAGTAGTATGCGCGCGACCAACATAAAACCCTAATTAGAGTTTGCGGCATATTACGTGTCGTAAATCGATCACGAGCGTCCATCTTCGCCATCCTGGATGAAGGGTGCAGGAATAGACTAAGGAGGTCCAGAGAGTAACTACGTGTCTACCTCTATGTCCGGCAGATCAGAGCAAGGAAGGACCAGATTCCTCGATTTGTGCGCCCTGAAGGTGGCATGCCGCGCCCCTTTGGAAATCCTTTGCGGCACAGGATTCCTGTCACAAATCGATCTCAGCCAGTCCTCTTTACCGGTAAACTTGAGTGGCCTAGATCGCATCTTCATGGGGCAGTGAGGTATGGACATGCACACCGGCAAGCCGTCTACACGCCTGCCCGGTCCGTCATGCCAAAAACACCTCCCATGCTTGGTTTCGACCAAGCTGAAGAGTGATGCTTGCACACCTCTTCAAAACCCCAAAACTTCATCAACGGTCGCAGATGTGCGTCATATATCATCTCGTCCGTCCAACTATACCAGCTTGGTTAGGCAGTCCAGGCTAGGAGTTAGTTGGCCAATAAGGTGTCGTGGTGATCACCATCCGTCACTGTACCACATCATGTGATCGTCCAAGGGAGGGCTTGCCTACGCATCCTCCAAACAATCACTTGAAGGTAGCTATGCGCGCAGCTGTTTTGAGACGCTTAATCCGTGGCTTACTCCGATAAGCTTTAAAACAGCGAGACTTCATGCACATTGCATATATTCGATGCATTACATGCATAGAATACACACGATATTTCGTAAATATCGATTTCCCAAATAACTTAGTTATTTAATCTAGCATCGTATGCTACTTTCTGTGGGTCCCACGATCCACACAATCGAGACATCAAGCATGTCACAAACTGGGGGATACATACTGGGGTATTGGTCTGGCGGTTTACAACGTGCAGCGTGCAACGCGCCATCACAAGAACGTGTCAGGAAGACATGGACGGTTAGTGATGATGGGAGAAGTGGGCAAAGACTGATCGTGTGACACTAACATGACTCCACTACTCCATCACTCCACTTCCTCCACTTCCTACGAGAGACGAGGGTTGTGCTTTATGACTTGTATAAATAGGTTCTCCTCCCTATTTTCACAACAGACAAGACAGAAACCAAGTGTTGATACAACATATTCAAACACACAGAGCTTTGCTTACATTATTGCAAGCCAGTCCGGTATTATGAGACAAGTCAAAAAAATCCAACACCTTCACGATTGGTGGGCCCGGGAAAGCGTATAAAATTGAAGCGAAATGAAAACGCGGGCCTACAGTAATACCGCAAGTGCACGGTCGTCAGTTGTAGCTCGTGCAAGTACGGGTCGATCCACAGAGATTGGGAGTGTTTGGAGTTTCTAGCTATTTGGGCTCTAAATTGCTATTGGGCTTCTAATTGTGCTTTGGGCTTAGTGGGTTTTTGTAACAATGAAATGGTTTTGGGCTCAGTGGGCTTTTGGATTGACTGTGAACTTATGGGCTTTTGGTCTGATTTGGTCCTTAGCTGGAGCTAGGCTTTTTAGCTATGAACCTGGGCTTTTAGCCTTTGGTTTCAATGAACTGAACTTGGGCTCAGTGTTGAAGTGAGCTTTGGGCTCAGTTGGCTTGTGTGAGGATCTGGGCTTGACAGTGACAGGCCTTAGCTTGGAAAGTGAACTGTGAGCTGGGCTTGATAACAGTGAACTGGGCCTTAGGCCTTAACCTGAACTGTGGTCTTAGCTGAGCCAAGCTCAGTTGCAGCAGCAGCAGTGGCTTCAGCAGCAGCAGAAGCAGTGCACAGCAGCAGCAAAAGCAGTAGCAAGGGGCAGGTGCTCAGCAGGGAAAACAAGGCAGTGAATGCAGTAACAAGAACAGGAGAAACAAAAGAGAAGAAAGAGCAAATAGTGGCAGTGAAAAAAACTAACAATGATCATGGGAAAGAAGCAAAAATCAGTGGCAATGAGGCACAAAGGCAGTTAGCCTAAGGCAAGGGAGCAGCAATGAAACAAATGGTAACAGTGGCAGGCAAACAGGAAACAAAACCAAATAAACCAAGGCTGTTAGCCAAGGGAAGGGAGGAGTTTGCAGCTGTGGCTAAGCTAAGGCTTAGAATCCACCTTGTGTCCTAGCTAAACAATGCAATTCTAGATTTAAAAACTTAAGCATCCAACTAGAATGGGAAGAAAATCAGCTTGCTCACTTATTTGCCCCCACAGGCATATCAGAGCACCAACTACTTCCCATTACTCAAGCAAAACAGGCCTTCCTAGCAATTCATCATTCATTAGTGCACTAAGGTTTCATCTGAGCCTCAGCAGTGAACTCAGAACATAATTAACACTACAATGGAACTAAACATGATTAACAGGAACAACACAACATTTAAACTACTAAACAGTGAATGAAATTTGCAAGAGAAGAACCCTAAAAATTAACAGTGAAATTAAATTAACCTTGAGAATTAAATTAACCCAATTAGGGGGTTTCTCGGCTAACCAAGAACACCCTTTAACATCCTACATCACTTCCCTTTTATAGCTTACAACAAAATATAAAACCCTAATTCAAAACCCTAATTTTTTGGGGAAAATCAAATTCTCTCACCAATTTCCTGAATTGAGCTCGACCCATGCTTTGGGTATGTCCCCTCTGCTCTTCTGAAGCTTTTCCTGCCCTCAATTTTGTCTTCTCCTCGCTGTTGGTGAAACCCTAGCTCTCTGTGAACCCTAGCTTCTCTCACTGTCCAGTTTTTAGCATCAGGACTCGATGCTACAGACGAGAAAGGAAGGGACAAGGGTGGTCTGAGTTTGTCGGGGGAAGGTGGTAGTGGTGTGGTTCGAGAAGAAGGTGTAGCTGGTGGAGATGATGGAGTTGCAGAGAATTTGGGAAGAAGAGAGGAAGAAACTGATGGAGAAGAAGGGTCCGTTTGGTTGGGTAATAGGGTTTGGTTGCTAGGGTGTGAGGCGGGTGTAGCGAACTTTGATGATCTGCGACAAGGAGCGATGGATGGGAAGATGGTAGGTGGATCCAACGGCGATACGGAGGTAAGCGTGGAGCGACCGTCGGATGAAGGGATGTAGCAAAACGGACGACCCAAGATGGAGATGGGCGTTGCGATGTAAAGCGGGGGCTTCGGAGTTTGATGTGCGATGATGGAGCGACCGTAGGATGCTGAAATGCTTCGATCTGACGGCTGAAATCCGAGACGGGCTTGGATAGTGGAAATGTGTTTGAGTAAGGGTTTTGGGCCTTGGGTATGCCAAGCCCATATCTTCTTTAAGGACAATTCTTCTTCTTCAAGCCCACTTCTAGCCTTTTGGTCTTGTGCACAACATTTTTCGCGGCTTCCTTGTGTAATTCCTCCCGGCTTTTCACTACTTTCCTGCTCTTTTCCGCTCTGCTATTCATCCAAACTTTATTTATTACCTAAAAATGCAAAATTAAGTAAGAAAAATATTTATTCTTGAAAACAATGAAAATACAGAATATGGGATAAAATGTAGAATTACTGCACAAAAGATGAGTTAAATGCCAACAAAAAGGGATAAATATATACATTATTTGGCACTCATCAAATACCCCCAAACCTGAATTTTACTTGTCCTCAAGTAAAAAAAAACTAAGGAAATCCTACCTATACCACTGTCGCTGGTCTCTCGAATGCATTTAGCGTATGCACTAAGCCTTTTAAACCACTAAGTGTCCCTAGTGGACGAGTTGAAGTCTCGTGAAGGTTTGCTTAGAACGTACCTACAAAGTTCTAGGTCAAAATATAAGCTCAGATTCCATCAAATGTGACATGTGAAAGTCAGTTAAGCTCACAGCAAAATGGAGATGTCAATCTAGCTATCAAGGCACAATCCTAGCACTGATAACAAATAAAGACATGTGATAAGAGTGTAAAGTGTATCTACACATGTGTAAAGAAAGATCGGATGTTATGACTACTAATCACCAAGAGATAGTTTCTCAGGATAAGAACCAAGGTCGAAATCTAGCTAGCTGTCCGGACTTTACGAGAATTGTGAATGAGTTGGAGGTATTTCACAATTACTCGCGTTGTACATCAATGGCATACACCCCCTTGCTTATTACAATGAAACAACAAAATGACTATTTACATGACTCTTATTTACATTGACTACTCTCTTTTATTTTTGGAACAAGAGAGATGGAATTGATAAATACTTGATTTTTTTTTTGTATTTTTCTGATATTTTTTTTTCTGAATATATACATCGTTTTTTTTTTTTTTTTTTTTTTTTTTTTTTTTTACAAGAACTTGAAATTGACTTTTACATATGGTAGCTCTTTTGATGCATAACAAAAAGAAACAAAAAAAAATTACATGACACTTTGCAAGAGGTAGCCCTTTTTGATGCACCCAGTTAAATTCGATGGTTGTCTTTCTTAATGTAACCTCCACCTTCTATCCCAACCAACCAAAGAACAAGCTAGTCAAGTTTCGTTCAGTATTCTAAAGTGATTGGCAATCGTGACTTCCTATCAAACACCTTGAAGATCGAGGCCATACATGTATTGGTAGATCGTGCGCGTGCAAATTTCTTATCACTATGTGAATTGTGCTAGAATCAGGGTGCCTAAATATCTAGACTAAGACTCCTAATAAAAATACATATTTGCACAAGAGTCAACATTTCAAGGTAAATGAGCTCCATTTTTATGTTTTTTTAATTTTTTTAATTTTTTATTTTGATTTTTCAATTTTTTTTCCAAAAAGAAGGAGTTCTTGTTTTCAATTATGGCATATATCAAAGTATCTATTTTTCACCCCCAAACCTAAACTAAACATTGTCCTCAATGTTTCAAAATATGAACAAAATTATAATACAACATATGAAGAGGATCATGTTGAGTAGAGAAAAAGGAAAGAGAATACCCGATTTCGTCGAAAGCAATATTAGAACTCGGTTATTCAAGGCAAGAATCCAACATATGTCAGCCGAGATCATATTGGATTAGCAAAATATATACAAAAGGAACAAAAAGATTTTTAAAAATTTTATCTACTGGATTATATACAAAAATTCACCATACACTAACAATCTAAAGAGTTGAGGATCAACCCAAAAGACAAAGTGTAGAGGTTTCAACAGCTTCACACAATAATAATATCATAGGTATGCAAGTGAAGCTGTGAAACAAAATGAGCTACCCCCAAACCTGGATTTTACAGAAGATATAATTTTGAAAACAAAATCGCGCAGTTTCGGGGGTTCATCATGCACAAGGTCTAGCTCGAAATGAACTTCGCTAGGGACGGGTACACATGCTAATTCCAACTGTGGTTCCTAAGATGTATTATACTTAGAAGCAAAATAGTCCAAGAGGACTTGGGAAGCACACAGTTCCAAACCTAGGTTGGGCATTCTCAGAAAAATTTGTTTGACAATACCGGTACAAACCAAATCTAGGTTGGATGGAAGGCCATCAGATTGTGACTCATGTAGGAAGATAGGCACATCATTATTAATCACATCAACATCTCCTAAGTCTTCTACACATGTCACATCATGCTCACAATCATCAAACAAATTGGCAAGATCACAATCAGAGTCATCAACATCATCAACAAATTTATTGTCATGCATCGGCAAATCAGGAGAAATATCACAATGTGACCTAGGTAGAGAATCAGACACATCAAATATATTTTCATGCATATTAGTGTCTACAGAAGATTCAACTATTCCTATGTCATGCTCATCTTCAAAGAATAATTGTACGAATCCCATGTCAATATCAAAATCATATGAATTACAATGAGTATTAGAAAGAACAACATGCATGAAGGTCGAGGGCGAGAAGCCATATGTTTTTGAACCAACAGGTTCCACAATATTTTCATGTTCTTCTAACGTATCATCATAATCATCATCATGGTAGCATGCATATTGGTCCTCATTAACAGTGGTGGTGTCATTAGTCGATTCATGTTCCTCTAAATTAGGTTCATATTCAACATTATTTACATGAATGGGACTAGACACTTCATTAGGGACAACATACATTTCCTCATGAATTTCCTCCTTTTGTAGGTGAAGCAAAATCTGATCTAAATATGCATGAATTCGTGATGTAGATCTATCATAGTCTTGCTTGCAGAGTCTTAAAGCTTCTGTGGTGGAGTCTGAATTCATGGGAGTACCAAATTCTTCATGTTCAAATTGTGGTGAATGGTACATGTGTGCATGGTCATTAGGGTTTACAAAATATTGATCGCAACCCTCAAAGGATTGATTCCCAATGACTACCATTCTCACAATTTATGGGCATTTCATACCTTGGATTTTCTCTAGATTGCCTAAAATTATGCAAAATATGACAATTCTCAACAGGGTGGTCTAAACTACCACACGCGGGACATGCATAGATTTCAGGTTGCCTAAGAAAATTAGATGTGACAGATTCCTCATGTGATTGCATTTCTAAAGCTGTGATTCGAGCTTCTATTTGATCCATAAGTGATGATTGTGTGAGTGAGGCTCTAGCAAAATGTTCATTTTCACGTTGTGATGAATGATGCATGTATGAATAGTCATTAGGGTTCATGTATTGCGGCTCGGGACTTTGAAAATGTCCATAATAATTCCTATAACTATTGACATCATGGAATGGGGGAGGATCACAATGTGAATTTGGTCCGTAAGCAAGTTCTCTAAGGGATTTGTTGTACTCCCCAACTGTAGAAAAAGATCTATTCATGATTGGCTCAAAAGCTAAGTAAAGAATGTACAAAGCTCAGAATTTGGTTTTTAAAGGGTTTGGATTTTTGGGAAAAATTTGGTTTTGGTGGGAGACATTTTTTTGTTTTTTAAAATTTTGGGAGCAAGTTTGGTTTAATGGGTTAAAGAAGAAAAAATTTGGTTGTTAAAATGGGAGCAAGTAAAATTTGGTTTTTGAATGGGAGAAAAGTTTTGGTTTTTGAAATTAGGAGCAAATTTTTTTTTTTTTTTTTTTTTTTTTTAAAAAAGAAAATAAAATTTGGTTTTTGAATGGGAGCAAGCCCACTGTTGGTTTTGTGTTTGCTTTGGCTCAGCTGGTTTGAAAACGTTTGGTGAAACTGAGTCCAAAATCTCGGCCTAGAATTTGGGTACTCGGCCCACTAACGAGTTAACCTAGCGTGATCGGTTACGAGCTCAGCTGGGTTTAAAAACCCAGAATACAAAATACCAGTCCAAATTAAACAAGCTCACAAAAATTAAATACAAGCCCACAAATTAAACAAACAAGCCCACAAAAATTAATTACAAACCCAACAGAAAATAAAAAGCCCAAAAATTGGCTTTAATATTACAAGCCCACAATTAAAAATTGGAAGCCCACAATTCGGGTTCTCTTAAATGGGTTACCTTTTTAGCACAGCCCAGCTGCTCTGATATTGTTGCAAAAACCCAGTTGGGATTTGGTTCTTTTCCTTGGTGGCGTCCCAACAGAGGAAAAACAGGTTCAGAACAGCAGGTCCAACAGCAAATGAAGTGAAGCAGATGCAGATGCAAATGCTATGCAGTGAAATGCAAAAATAGCTAATAAAACTACAAGAAAAACACAGCACCAATCCCCGGCAGCGGCGCCAAAAACTTGGTGGGCCCGGGAAAGCGTATAAAATTGAAGCGAAATGAAAACGCGGGCCTACAGTAATACCGCAAGTGCACGGTCGTCAGTTGTAGCTCGTGCAAGTACGGGTCGATCCACAGAGATTGGGAGTGTTTGGAGTTTCTAGCTATTTGGGCTCTAAATTGCTATTGGGCTTCTAATTGTGCTTTGGGCTTAGTGGGTTTTTATAACAGTGAAATGGTTTTGGGCTCAGTGGGCTTTTGGATTGACTGTGAACTTATGGGCTTTTGGTCTGATTTGGGCCTTAGCTGGAGCTAGGCTTTTTAGCTATGAACCTGGGCTTTTAGACTTTGGTTTCAAAGAACTGAACTTGGGCTCAGTGTTGAAGTGAGCTTTGGGCTCAGTTGGCTTGTGTGAGGATCTGGGCTTGACAGTGACAGGCCTTAGCTTGGAAAGTGAACTGTGAGCTGGGCTTGATAACAGTGAACTGGGCCTTAGGCCTTAACCTGAACTGTGGTCTTAGCTGAGCCAAGCTCAGTTGCAGCAGCAGCAGTGGCTTCAGCAGCAGCAGAAGCAGTGCACAACAGCAGCAAAAGCAGTAGCAAGGGGCAGGTGCTCAGCAGGGAAAACAAGGCAGTGAATGCAGTAACAAGAACAGGAGAAACAAAAGAGAAGAAAGAGCAAATAGTGGCAGTGAAACAAACTAACAATGATCATGGGAAAGAAGCAAAAATCAGTGGCAATGAGGCACAAAGGCAGTTAGCCTAAGGCAAGGGAGCAGCAATGAAACAAATGGTAACAGTAGCAGGCAAACAGGAAACAAAACCAAATAAACCAAGGCTGTTAGCCAAGGGCAGGGAGGAGTTTGCAGCTGTGGCTAAGCTAAGGCTTAGAATCCACCTTGTGTCCTAGCTAAACAATGCAATTCTAGATTTAAAAACTTAAGCATCCAACTAGAATGGGAAGAAAATCAGCTTGCTCACTTATTTGCCCCCACAGGCATATCAGAGCACCAACTACTTCCCATTACTCAAGAAAAACAGGCCTTCCTAGCAATTCATCATTCATTAGTGCACTAAGGTTTCATCTGAGCCTCAGCAGTGAACTCAGAACATAATTAACACTACAATGGAACTAAACATGATTAACAGGAACAACACAACATTTAAACTACTAAACAGTGAATGAAATTTGCAAGAGAAGAACCCTAAAAATTAACAGTGAAATTAAATTAACCTTGAGAATTAAATTAACCCAATTAGGGGGTTTCTCGGCTAACCAAGAACACCCTTTAACATCCTACATCACTTCCCTTTTATAGCTTACAACAAAATATAAAACCCTAATTCGAAACCCTAATTTTTTGGGGAAAATCAAATTCTCTCACCAATTTCCTGAATTGAGCTCGACCCATGCTTTGGGTATGTCCCCTCTGCTCTTCTGAAGCTTTTCCTGCCCTCAATTTTGTCTTCTCCTCGCTGTTGGTGAAACCCTAGCTCTCTGTGAACCCTAGCTTCTCTCACTGTCGAGTTTGTAGCATCAGGACTCGATGCTACAGACGAGAAAGGAAGAGACAAGGGTGGTCTGAGTTTGTCGGGGGAAGGTGGTAGTGGTGTGGTTCGAGAAGAAGGTGTAGCTGGTGGAGGTGATGGAGTTGCAGAGAATTTGGGAAGAAGAGAGGAAGAACCCGATGGAGAAGAAGGGTCCGTTTGGTTGGGTAATATGGTTTGGTTGCTAGGGTGTGAGGCGGGTGTAGCGAACTTTGATGATCTGCGACAAGGAGCGATGGATGGGAAGATGGTAGGTGGATCCAACGGCGATACGGAGGTAAGCGTGGAGCGACCGTCGGATGAAGGGATGTAGAAAAACGGACGACCCAAGATGGAGATGGGCGTTGCGATGTAAAGCGGGGGCTTCGGAGTTTGATGTGCGATGATGGAGCGACCGTAGGATGCTGAAATGCTTCGATCTGACGGCTGAAATCCGAGACGGGCTTGGATAGTGGAAATGTGTTTGAGTAAGGGTTTTGGGCCTTGGGTATGCCAAGCCCATATCTTCTTTAAGGACAATTCTTCTTCTTCAAGCCCACTTCTAGCCTTTTGGTCTTGTGCACAACATTCTTCGCGGCTTCCTTGTGTAATTCCTCCCGGCTTTTCACTACTTTCCTGCTCTTTTCCGCTCTGCTATTCATCTAAACTTTATTTATTACCTAAAAATGCAAAATTAAGTAAGAAAAATATTTATTCTTGAAAACAATGAAAATACAGAATATGGGATAAAATGTAGAATTACTGCACAAAAGATGAGTTAAATGCCAACAAAAAGGGATAAATATATACATTATTTGGCACTCATCAACGATCTCAACAACTTCTTCGCTTCCCTCCCTAAGATCAACCCCATCTCCTTCACTTTGTGACCGAAGCAAGTCTGGAACGACCATTTCTTGGTTTAGGACAGAATTGTACAGATTGATCTCTCGAATCAAAAGCACTCCCATGCAGTGCATTTGGTTAGGGTTTAGATTCATTTCTCATCCATACACCCCAAATTACCAAAACTAGCAGACCCATAAACACCCATAAAAAAAGGAAAGTAATAATTGCTAGATGTATTTAGGGGTCACTAATTGTTAGAGCATTGCTCTGTCGTATTCACAAGTGTTGCTATCTAAAGCTTGTTGTCAAATTTAATTATGAAAACTGTATCTTTATTTCTAGTCTACAATTAGTTTAGTCTCGGATTAGAATAAAAGATGTATTTGGGAAACAAACGTCACAACAGTTATCATTGCGTTCTACCATTTGAAGGCGAAGATCAACCAAAGCTTTTGGAGAACTTCGACAACAAAAGTTAAGTGAAGACTGAACCACCTATATCTCAAGTTATATTCATATTTCTATCTATGAGACGATGTCGCATAACTAATTAGACTATTGTAAGCATATGATCAAGAATTTCGAGTCAAGTTTATCTTGTAATTAGTCCTCGAAATATATGACTAAGCTTAGTGAACATTTGTTCATACTTGATGAATTTCAGTTAAGGACAATTTATTTGTCATAATCTAAATCGTTATTCAAGATTATCATTCGAAAATGGCCTGGAACAATGATATGTGTCATTCATGTTATTCGGGAATGTTTTGAATTGATTAGAGAGAAATACAAACTACTGCAAATTCGGATATAAGACAATATACATATCAGTCTTACAACCTGGAAAATTGTTAAGGTATGAAGCTGTAATAGATGTACTCAGTACACGTATCGGAGTAGCTATATGTCGACAACAACTTTTTGGTAGGCATATCAGTATGCACACCTTAAAAAGTCTGTGAACTCGTGAACCCAGATCAGTACGTATACCCGTATGAATACTAGAAAAGAACTGTTGGTCCTAGAACCGGCTTGGTATCCATACCGGTACACATACCATAAAAGTTTTTTGGACTCCGGAACTCGGTTATGTTTTAATGGTATCCATACCAGTATGCATACCGAAAAAGTTTTATGAACTCTGAAACTCAGTTATGTCTTAAGGTATACATATCAATACACGTACCATGACATAACTGTTCATGGACATGTTAAGTATTATGTACTTAGTACGTCTACTTACCACGTCGATTAAATTCATATGCACATAAAATTATTTCTCCGAGATAATTAACATTTGAATAATCTCTAAAAACACCATAGACATATTTCATCACATAATTGTGACTTGAGTTAAGTCTTAAGTGTTATATGAAAATGCTCAAGATTATAGTTCAGGTGGATAGCTTCGACTAACCATTCATGAACATGGTTTTTATACACAGTTCAGTTACGATTCATCCTAACCATAGTGTATATCTTGAATATGTGAATTAGATTCAAAGATTCATCTAACAATGGATATTGCTTGCTTGGTTCCAAAGTAATCTTAGCTTAAACCTAAAGCAACATATGCTTTGAATGTTTATAAAAGGGGAACACCAAGCAACTGGGATCTTTGAATCCCGACACTACTTTCTTGGTGTGTCCTAGTTATAAATTAGAGTCGTCCTCTTCCTAAAACCCTTCTAGGGTTTAGCGACTACAAAGACTTCATAGGGCTTCGTGAATCCAGGTCCAGCTATTGTTTATCTGATAACTCGAGTATCCTGATCTTGATCGATTGTTGAGCTTGTTCCGTCAATCAAGATAGATAGAAATCATCAAAGTTCCATCCATCATAGACTTCGTTGATTCCACAAATTCAATACTTGCGCGGTGAATAATAATCTAGGATGCACTTCGGGTAGCATAAGTCCGGATTTTGAGGTTAGATATACTTTGTCTTTTGCTATCGATTTTTAGTCTCACCTTGATCAATAATCAAAAAGGAAATCTCACATATAGGCTTATCCGTGGGAGGCAGATTGGATAAAATTTTTTAATTGAGTTAAAGCAACTCTTAGGCTGTAAAGGACGCCATCTAATGAAATTATTTACACGGAGTCCTGCTGGGATTCAAGAGGCGTAAGGAGGGCAACTGTAACTGAGGGTTTAATTCGTCTCAACTAGATTTCATTCAGAAGTTAATTGGTAGTAGGCTAGTTTCTGTAGCGGCTTAATACAGTTTTGTGTTCAATCTGGACTAGGTCCCGGGGTTTTTCTGCATTTGCGGTTTCCTCGTTAACAAAAATTCTGGTGTCTGCATGTATTATTTCTTTTTCCCCATTATATTGTTTATCTTTATAATTGAAATATCACAGGTTGTATGTTAATCAGTCAAAGTAGATACATCCGTTCTTGTTTGTTGGATACGACTTGATTGATACTTGGAAATTGATCTTTGGAATCACCTCTCACCTACAAATCAGGTTCACGGACTTGTTTCTGTAAACTTTCTGATTATGAGAGAAAGAGATATAACTATGAATATCATTCCTTGATTGAGACTCATTAAGTTGAACTCTCAGAATTATATTTAAGGTTTTCCATACAGGTTGCCTAAGAAAAAGTTAGTGGTGTACTTTGGTACCCCCGCGTTTTCAATTAGTATCAGAGCAGGAAAACACGTTTACGACCTAATAAGTATGTGTTTGAAGCAATCTTAATTTATGGATAGGAGTGCAATCTCGTTAAATGTACAACCAACCTTTGATGATTCAAATTAATTATGGTGGAAAATTATTATGCGTTCCTTTTTACAAGCTTATGACTTTGAGACATGGAAACTTGTAGTTATAGGATACGATCCTCCAACAGTGGTTAGATACGAAACTAATGTTGCGAATCCATTAGGAGAATATAGTAAAACCGAGATAAATGCTGCTAAGCATAATTCCGACGGGTTAAACGCTATTATCCACACCATAATCCAAGATCTTCAGCAACATGTGACACGTGCACTAAGTCTAAAGATGCTTGAGATATCTTAAAAACCGTATTCGAAGGATATACCTCAGAGAAAGAAGTTAGGCTTCAAAACCTAAATTCTGACTGGGAAAATCTTCGTATGTATGATGAAGAATCGTTTGATGAATTTAATCAAAAAGTTTCTGGAATTCTTAATGCACGTTTTGCGTTAGGGAAGACTATTCCCCAAAAGGACATTGTGATGAAAATTCCCCGATCTTTACCAGCAAGTTACGAGTCCAAGAAACATGCTATCGTGGAAGGAAACAACCTTCAAATTCTTTCCATAAATACTCTTGTTGGAAAGTTAAAGATCTTTGATCATGAAATGCAATCCAAAGTCGGAAAGGATATTGCATTTACGACACTAAAAAACACTTAAACTCTTAAAAGTGAAAGTGTTGATAACTCTGTGAACAATCTTGTTGATCCTGATTTCTCATATGAAGATCTTGATAGTTCAGTTTCATTGATCACAAGACAGTTTAGAGGACTTCTTAGGAAGATACATAAACGTTCACTAGAGAAAAGCCTCCTACGTCAGACAGGCCACACAATCATATTTCTGTCAAAAACAGAGACTCTAACGATACCAACGATAAAGATATGCCACAATGCTTCAAATGTAAAACGTTTAGTCACTTTTCTAATGAGTGTCCAAATCGTACGAAATACACTGGCAACAAGAGTCTTGCTGGAACACTTGATGAAACATCTGATCATTATGATTCCGAAGAGGATGATGGATCAAGTGTAGCACTATTGGGAGAAATTATCAATTTTGATGAATGTGGCAATACTCATATCAATCTTGATAATTTAATTGATGACTCTTGATCAAAATCATTGGAGGATGTTATGGATTTTTTGTCTACTAATGAAAATTCGGTTAATGTTTCAGGTACCCCGTGTTTAGCTGCTAACGTCGTTCTTGAATCAGTCTCAAAACCGACATGTCCATATTGTACCATTCAGGGTCACAGACTCACACAACGTTTCAAGTACAAACACAAACTAAGGTATGTCAACAAACTGCAACAGAGGGCTAATCGTTTGTCAAATGTGCTTAAGCTTGTTTAAAAGTAAAATCTCGAGGTACGCAAAGTAAACTCTTCTTCTTCTAAAATATTGATTGATTCAAAGGTTAAGGTAAATCTCAAACGAAGAAAAGAGTCCGGGCTAAATGTCCCGTAAAAAAGAGTATTGCATATTCCGTGCAGGAATTTAGTGGTGATCACTCTAATGCATCTTGTCTCATGACCCCTTAAAAGAGAAAAAAACTGTGCACATCAGGGATTTGGATCAAATTTGAATATTATTACTTGGACGTTCATCTTTTTTTGTTCACCCTAATCTATGTCTCAAGACTCCAGCGTGGTTCAAGAGGCGTAAGGAACGCGACTGTACCTTAATCAGTGTGAAATTAGTTAGGGCTCAACTACATTCCAGCCCGAAGTTAATTGGTAGTAGGCTAGAGTCTGTAGCATCTTAATACAGTGTGGTGTTCAAATCTGGACTAGGTCCCGGTGTTTTTCTGCATTTGCGGTTTCCTCGTTAACAAAATTTCTGGTGTCTGTGTTTTTTCTTTTCCGCATTGTATTTTTATATAATTGAAATATCATAGGTTGTGCGTTGTTCAATCAATTAGATAATCCAACCTTTGGTTTTTGATATAAATTGATTGACACTTGAATATTGGTCTTTGGTACCGTTCAAGTTATTTCTCTTATTGATCCGTCTCACAGATTCCTATCTGTTCAATTGCAGATTGATTTGAGAAATAGAGATATAACTCTTGGATGTATTTTCCTTGATTGAGTCTGACTATCTAGTTGATTCTCTTGGAAATATATTAGAGTTAGTCCATACAGATTGCCGAATCGAAATATTGGGTGTGGTTGTTAGACCCCCGTTTTTTCAATATTGATTAAGGGGGAGAAACATGTCACCGTAGTATTACTTCAAAGTTGTGATACAATTGAGCTTTGGAGAAGATAATAATACCATGTTTCTGTATAACAACGATTGAGAATATTTGTTTTCAAAGTTGTTAACGATATGGATGCAGCTCTTCAATAACAACGATGCCGAGGCGTTTAGAATCATTGCAACTTGAAGTAACGAAGAGCTCAAGGAGTTGAAGAAACCAAGGAAATCAGGACATGATGGATTCAAGGAGTTTTTGCATCTTTATTTTTTTATCCATATGTATTGATAGTTTTGTCACTAAAATTGACAAAGGAGGAGATTCTTAGAGCAATGCTCGGTCGAACTCATAAGTGTTTCTATCTCAAGCTTGTTGTCAAACCTATATCTTGATTTTTAGTCTACAATTAGTTAAGTCTCGTATTAGGATGGAAGATGTAGTTGAGATACAAACATGCGTTCTACCGTTTAAGGCGAATATCAACCAAAGCTTTTGGAGAACTTCTTCAACAAAAGATAAGTGAAGACTGAACCACTTATATCTCAAGTTATATTCATATTTCTATCTATGAGACGACATCGCATAACTAATTAGACTATTTTAAGCATATGATCAAGAATTTCGAGTCAAGTTTATCTTGTAATTAGTCCTCGAAATATGTGACTAAGCTTAGTGAACATTTGTGCACACTTGATGAATTTCAGTTAAGGACAATTTATTGGTCGTAATCTAAATCGTGATTCAAGATTATCATTCGAAAATGGCCTGGAACAATGATATGTGTCATTCATGTTATTCATGAATTTTTTGAATTGATTTAGAGAGAAATATATAACTACTATAAATTCGGATATAAGACAGTATACATATCAGTCTTACAAACTGGAAAAATGTTAAGGTCTGAAGCCGTAATACATTTACTCAGTACATGTATTGGAGTAGCTATATGTCGACAACAACTTTTAAGTACGTATATCAGTATACACACCTTAAAAAATCCGTGAACTCGTGAACCCAGATCAGTACGCATACCCGTATGCATATTAGAAAATAATTGTTGGTCCCGGAACCGGTTTGGTATCCATACCGGTACGCATACCATAAAAGTTCTATGGAATCTGGAACTCGGTTATGTTTTAATGGTATCCATACCAGTACGCATACCGAAAAATTCCGTGAACTCCTAAACTCGGTTATGTCTTAAGGTATACATACCGGTACATG
Source organism: Papaver somniferum (assembly GCF_003573695.1). Classification (NCBI taxonomy): domain Eukaryota; kingdom Viridiplantae; phylum Streptophyta; class Magnoliopsida; order Ranunculales; family Papaveraceae; genus Papaver; species Papaver somniferum. Next base: position 90,507,619 of record NC_039367.1, read on the forward strand.
TACCATGACATTACTATTCACGAACATGTTAAGTATTATGTACCTAGTACGTCTACTAACCATGTCGATCAAATTCATATGCACATAAAATTATTTCTCCAAGATAATTAACATTTGAATATTCTCTAAAAATAACATAAACATATTTGATCACATAATTGTGACTCGAGCTAAATCTTAAGTGTTATTTGAAAATGCTCAAGCTTATAGTTCAGTTGGCTAGCTTCGGCTAACCATTCATGAGTGTGGTCTTTATACACAGTTCGGTTACGGTTCATCCTAACCAGAGTGTATATCTTTATTATGTTAATGGATTCAAATATTCATCTAACAATGGATATTGTTTGCTTGATTCCAAAGCTATCTTAGCTCAAACCTAAAGAAACCTATGCTTTGAATGTCTATAAAAGGGGAACCTCAAGCAACTGGGATCTTTGAATCCCGACATTACTTTCTTGGTGTGTCCTAGTTGTAAACTAAAGTCATCCTTTTCTTAAAACCCTTCTAGGGTTTAGCAACTACAAAAACTTCATAGGGATTCGTAAAGCCAGGTCCAGCTATTGTTTATCTGATAGCTTGAGTATCCTGATCTTGATCGATTGCTGAGCTTGTGCCATCAATCAAGATAGATAAAAATCATCACAGTTCTCTTCATCCCAGACTTCGTTGATTCCACAAGTTTAATACTTTTTAGGTGAATAATAATCTAGGCCGCACTTCCGGTAGGATAAGTCCGGATTTTGAGGTTAGCTAGACTTTGTATATTGCTATCGATTTCCAGTCTCACCTTGATCTACGATCAAAAAGGAAATAATATATATAAATTTATCCGTGGGAGGCAGATTGGTTTAAATTCTTTAATTGAGTTGAAGCAACTCTTAGGATGTAAAGGACGTCAGCTAAGGGAATTATTTGCACGGATTCCTGCTGAGATTCAAGAGGCCTAAGGAGGGCGACTGTAACTGAGGGTTTATTTTGGTCTCAAGTACATTCCAGTCCGAAGTTAACTGGTAGTAGGATAGTGTCTGTAGTGGCTTAATGCAGTTTGGTGTTCAATCTGTACTTTGTCCATAAGGATTCCTAAAAAAAAGTTAGTGGTGTATCTTGTTACTCATGCGTTTTCACTAACTAGCCAATAAACTAACTCACCAAAAAAAGTAACAAATTGCAAGTATTAAAATAACCAAAATTATAAGACCAGCACATCATAACAATATGGTTTTATGGTTAGTAAGAAATCGTGATGTGTTTGAGAAAATTATACCTTAACGCGCATAACTAAATGCCTGACAAAAGAAAATTTGGAAAATACAAAAACTCAGGAAAAAAGAAGAAACAAATGAACAATTAACCTTGAGGATGATGTTGGTGAAATGACGAGGGTGCCAAGTACGTCACAATTTTTCCGATATCCACCTATCCAAGATACATCTTGTGTGATATAATATATACATGAACTGTCAAGAAGATGACAACCACAAGATGCAGACTTGGTATATTGTCAAAGTCCGAACCCGAACTAACTATGGGATCAAACCGAATGGTTGATTAACATACTAGTGCGTTTATTTTATTATAACTAAAACAATAATTATAATGCGGAAAGTAAAGTAAAAGCACATAACATGATTTTATTAAAGAGAAAACCGCAAATGCAGAAAAATCCAAGACCTAGTCTAGTTTTAGATACCCTCAGAAGTAAGCCGTTATACAATGACAACAACCAACTTCGTATAGTTGATACCAAGTAAAGTAACTCCAAGTTACTGAGTTCCCTTAGTATCCTTGCGCATATCACCAATCTGGTCTACACATGTGATCCTAAGATAGAGTCAAATATCTTAAGTCGCTTCACCTACTGTGAAGACTTATAACACTCAACACTTTCGCGTCGTATTCCAAAACAGTAAAGGACTAATATATTTTAGTAGCCGCTCTATTAATATTCTAGATCAACAAGTTAATCAGAGATATGTTGAGTTATATAGGTTCTTCCATTTAATCAATAAAAACTCCTGCGTATCGTTTTAGATCAACTAAGATATAAAGATTATCAAAGATAATCAATCTTAGTTTATAGTCTACCAAATTCGACACACAAAGAGAAACACCAAGTCATAGATTGTATATCTGTACAACAAGCTATAAAAGATCTATCAAGATAAACGAGCTTGTTGTATCCCAGTCAATCAAGTGTACTCGAAGTATAATCATAAAGATCAGGATGCCAATAAGAAAATCTTCTAGTCTTCATATCTACAGTTTTCAAAGTACCTGCACAAACAACTTGATTCCCTCGTGATCAATCGCGCACATAACGCAGTCTGTTAACAATGGATGATCACAAGTCCTTGATGTATTTTCAAATGTTGTTGTAGATAATGGTGAAAACTGGGTTCTTTTCGAACTTGTGAAGGTAACTCTTTTTTTTTTTTAAGATTTAAACAAATAAATAAATAAAGGAAATTAATGGTAATGTCAAGATTTTAGAAAGATTAAGGCTCAGGATTCACTATTACTTCAAGTTGATTGGTTATAAATAATATTTCAGAAATTATTATTAAGCTCTTTTTCTTATTAAATCACTTTTTAATTTAAAAGGTGTCCAAATATTAAGTTGTAATCCTTAAGCATGATTTATCAAAGAATATATTCTAAGCATAAAACATCAAACTGATTCACAAATAATTAAGAAAACCATTTTATCCCTTTTTTTTATATTTTTATCCAAGTGAATTAAATAAAATAAATAATTAACGAAATTATAAATAAAAATATTACCAATCAAACATGAGTGAATAGATCCTCCATTGCCTCAATCACCAGGTATTGTAGCCGCTCATCATGTTGGAAAACCTCTCAAAATATTTCATTGATGCTCAAAAGTGTTTTACAATGAAGAGAAAGACAAGAAAATGATATAAAACAGGATTCTGCGACCCACAGAAGGCGTCCAGAATCAACGATAGAGATAAAGTGCTGTTGTCGTTGAAAAACTATGACCCACGAACGACGGTCGTTGTCTTTGTTGGTAAACGACTGCCTTTGGTAGTCTGTTCTTCCTCTTATTCTTCCTCCTCGAGCAGCAGCCGCAGCAGAACCAGAATCTCTGCAACTTCAATTTTCTTGCTCTGTAGTGCTCTAAACCTCTCCCAATTATTTCTAAACTTCGCTAGCTCCTCCTTCTCGACATTAGGGACCTATTTATACACAACAGGTCACTCAAATCCTCGTAATAATTCCAAGAATATCCGACCATTAGAGAAAATATTCCGAAATATTTTTTCTTTAATTCTCTGATTTGTTACGGATTGTTCTCTGTTTTATCTCTTCTCACACGTCATCCTTGAGTTGTAGGGATTGTTTCCAGCCAATAGAATCAACCCATGCACGTCTGTTCCATCCAAGAATTCCAAGAATAGAATATTTTTCCTATTTTAGAATATCTTCCTGATTTGATTACCACCGGTTATCTAACCAATTTTGACCGAATCCAACACCCATACCAGCTCTATCTAGGCCCTAGGAACAAACCCATTTAATTTGGGCCATTGAATCTCACTGGAACACCTTCAAATCCTCAACCCTACTCACGGCAGTTCAAGAACAATTTTTCCCGCCAATTTTTGGTTTTTGAATTTGGGAAGAAGATGTCCCCCCTAACCAGAACTGGGGTGCGAATAGCAGCTGCCTTGGGGGTGACCTGGGGGTGCCCCTTAGTAATTAGGTTACCCCTTATCCAAAAGCGAGAGTCCGAATAACACTTGTCCTCCGGGGGTGCCAAAATCAACTTTTCGAGCCGAATTTTCCAAAAATGTTTATTTCCTAAAAATACATAAAAACACAATATTAGTACAAAAATAGAGTTCCAACAATATGGACATTGAGGACGAATTAGACACAAAAATGTGTCTATCAAATACCCCAAACTTATTATTTGCTAGTCCTCGAGCAAATCTAATCTAAAAAGTAAAATGACTACACTTAGCACGTGCAGCAAGCCGTTAAACCACTAGGTGTCCCTAGTGGCGGAGTGTTGTCTCCGGAGGGTTTACCAGAGGTGTACGCACAAAACCTTTATACTCCAGACCCTAGCTATCTACAACGAACCTTGGAAGGCACTAAAGAATCTCCTTGGTTGGCATACTTATTGACTACAAGAGGAAGTACCCTGATGCGAAATTCCAATTGATGTACACGAGTTTGCACTCAAGCATACTAAAATTCATATATAAGTGACAGAGATCTATTCAGATAGTTGCACTATGGACATCATATTCGGAGTCAAACTAATCACATGGAAAGATTAAGAGATGGATATAGAAAAACATAGATGGTTTTGATGTTTACTAAGTGAACGGCGTTTCCCATATCTGTTTGAAGGCCTCCGCCAAAATGAACCTATCCTAATGGATTGAGATACTAGTCTGACTAATATCAACACACTGGCATATACAAGGGAACCAGTGGTCGATAACCTAACTCTAGGTTAACACAACTGGCATATACAAGGGTACCAGTGGTCGACTTTATTGAATTTATTCCTTTTGGTCAAATGGTCTGGTCTCAATTTTTTTTTTTCAACTTTTTTTTTTGGTAACTACCATTTTTTTTTGGTATCTCAATCACTCTAATTCACCCTAGCATTGGTAACAACTTGAATCGTTAGCCCCACCTAATCACTTAGAGTACATAGTTTAAAAACAAAATAAAATAAAAATAGAAGTGAAAAGGACTCAACGAGATATGGTGAAACTATCATGTTATTTCTAACACCTGAGCTCTGTGCTTTTATGAATAGACTCTTTAGATGTTTCCATCTATTCATATTGGTTCCTCAACTCCTACAACCAAGATGCTTCCATCCACTTAGATTAGTTAGTGCCATCCTGAATACGCATAAATTTCTAGGCTCTGGAGTTTATTTATTGCAACTAATAGCTAACAAAAAGTTTCTTCCCCACCCCCAAACTTAAATCTAACATTGTCCTCAATGTTTCTAATTAAAGAGCAGTACCAAAAGTAAAATAACACGAGGAGAAGTTGGAAAGATAGTACCTGGGTGAAGAAAATCAAAAACTAATATATCACATACAACTGCCTCGATGGTCAATCAAGGGTAAACAAGGTCCTCCAGAGGGACCTCCTCAACATCACCTGTAGGAAAGGGCTCTAAAAAGGGTTTCAATCTCTGACCGTTAACCTTCGAAGAACTACTACCATCCGGTGTCTCGATCTCAACAGCTCCATGAGGAAAAACAGTGCGAACAATAAAAGGACCCGTCCACCGAGAACGTAACTTCCCAGGGAAAAGATGCAAGCGGGTATCATACAGAAGAACTTTTTGACCTGGAGAAAATGACTTCCATAAAATGTTTCTATCATGCACAAGTTTCATTTTTTTCTTATACTCCTTCGCACTATCGTAAGCATCTATACGAATCTTGTCCAACTCATTGAGCTGGAGTTTCCTATGGGCTCCTGCCTCGTCAAGTGAAAAATTTAGCTGCTTAACAACCCAATAAGCTCTATGTTCTAACTCAACAGGTAAGTGACATGCCTTGCCATAAACAAGCCGATAAGGCGATATTCCAATGGGGGTCTTAAACGCAGTACGGTAAGCCCATAAGGCATCAGTAAGCCTAGACGACCAGTCTTTCCGATTAGGATTAACTGTTTTCTCTAATATACGTTTTATCTCCCTATTGGAAACCTTTACCTGACCACTAGTCTGTGGATGATACGGGGTAGCTACCTTATGTGTAATACCATATTTCTTCATCAGAAGCCTAAAAGGCCCATTACAAAAGTGCGACCCTCCATCACTAATTATAGCTCGCGGTGTACCAAAACGTGTAAGTATATTATTTTTCAAGAACTCAATCACAACCCTATGGTCATTGGTTTTACACGCAACCGCCTCAATCCACTTGGAGACATAGTCTACGGCGACAAGGATGTATAGGTTACCAAAAGAATTAGGAAACGGACCCATAAAGTTAATACCCCACACATCAAAGACCTCAACAATTAAAATAGGGTTCAAGGGCATCATGTTCCTACGAGAAATGGTTCCTAATTTCTGTCATCGTTCACAACTAACGCAGTAACTGTGAGAGTCTTTAAACAACGAAGGCCAATAGAATCCACACTGCAGTATCTTAGCAGCAGTTTTATTAGCACTAAAGTGACCCCCACAAGCATGATCATGACAAAAGGAAATAATACTGGACTGTTCACTCTCAGGTATACATCTCCTAATAATCTGGTCTGGACAATACTTAAACAAATAAGGATCATCCCAAAAGAAGTGCTCAACCTCAGCTAAAAATATAGAACGATCTTGTTTACCCCAATGTTAGGGCATTCGACCAGTAACAAGATAGTTCATTATATCCGCATACCAAGGTAATTGGGTAACAAAGAACAATTGTTCATCAGGAAAGCTATCCCTTATAGGAAGGGAATCATCTGGGGAACTAACAACTAGCCTAGACAAGTGATCTGCTACAACATTTTCGGCACCCTTTTTGTCTCTAATGTCTGGAGAAAACTCTTGCAACAACATAATCCACCTAATCAATCTAGGTTTAGTATCCTTCTTAGACAAAAGATATTTTAAAGCAGCATGATCAGTATATATGATGATGTTAGAACCTAAGAGATAGGGTCTAAACTTGTCTAAGGCAAACACAATAGCTAATAACTCCTTCTCGGTAGTGGTATAGTTCAACTGGGCATCATTCAGAGTTTTGCTAGCATAGTAAATCACATGAAGTAACTTATTTTCTCGCTGACCTAGCACAACACCAATAGCATAATCTGAAGCATCACACATGATCTCAAAGGCTAGGTTCCAGTTGGGTGCCTGGACTATGGGGGTGGTAGTGAGTAATGACTTAATCTTCTCAAAAGCCTCTAAACAAGCATCATCAAAGACAAACTTAACATCTTTTGCAAGCAAATTGCAAAGAGGTATAGACATCAAGCTAAAATCCTTAATGAAACGACGATAAAAACCAGCATGCCCTAAGAATGACCTAATATCTCTTACGGTTTTTGGGACCGGTAAAGTTTTAATAAGGTCAACTTTGGCTCTATCTACCTCTATACCCTTTGAAGACACAATATGCCCTAGAATAATTCCTGAACGAACCATAAAGTGACATTTCTCCCAATTAATCACTAAATTCTTTTCCTTACACCTAGTCAAAACTAATGACAAATGATGCAAGCACTCATCGAAAGACGAACCAAACACTGAAAAATCATCCATAAAGACCTCTAAGAACCGTTCTACCATGTCAAATATGCTCATCATGCAACGCTGAAAAGTCGCAGGGGCATTACATAGCCCGAAAGGCATGCGTCTATACTCAAAGGTACCAAAGGGACAGGTAAAAGTGGTTTTCTCCTGGTCTTCCGGGGAAATAACGATCTGATTATATCCAGAGTAGCCATCTAAAAAGCAGTAGTGACTATGTCCAGCTAATATCTCTAGCATCTGGTCGATGAAGGGAAGGGGAAAGTGGTCCTTCCTAGTGACCTTGTTCAATTTCCTATAGTCAATACAAACACGCCAACCCGTGGTCACTCGGGTCGGGATTAACTCATTGTTATCATTCTGGACTACAGTAATACCAGATTTCTTGGGAACAACCTGATCGGGGCTAACCCACTTACTGTCTGAGATAGGGTAGATAATGCCTGCATCTAGTAGCTTAAGAACCTCAGTTCGAACTACTTCTTTCATATTGGGGTTTAGTCAACGTTGCATCTCCCTAGAAGGTTTGGTGTCTTCTTATAAATAGATCTGATGCATACAAATAGTAGGACTTATACCCTTAATGTCTGCTATGGTCCACTCTAAAGCTTCCTTGTTATTTTGAAGGACAGTTACTAGCCTACTTTCCTGATCTCTATCCAAGTCGGAAGAAACAATCACAGGTAAAGTCTCAGACGGGCCTAAAAACGCAACCGCCTCAATCCAATTAGAGAAATTCCTAGATCACTTTGGGATTGATTTTGATTATGATAATGTGATTAATGAGGTGAATGATTTGTTAGATTCAACCCCTTTGTTAGATACTAGTAATGTATGGAAACCTAAGTTCGAACCACTACCAGTTTCTAAGTCTACCCTAGTTCCTTCTTTAGGTCCAACTTAGGAGGCTCTTCTAAAGAAGGAACTAGGGTAGACTTAGAAACTGGTAGTGGTTCGAACTTAGGTTTCCATCCATTACTAGTATCTAACAAAGGGGTTGAATCTAACAAAGAATTTACCTCATTAATCACCTTATCATCATCAAAATTAATCCCAAAGTGAGCTAGGCATTTCTTTAATGGATCTTCTAACAAAGTGTTTGGTAATGACTCCTCGACTAATGTTCCTATCATGTTCACCTCTTCTATATTCGAGTCATCTAGTTCAGAGGGTAGCTTAATAATATTAAAAATGTTCAGCTCAATAGTCATATTACCAAAAGACAAATTCATAATACCATTTCGACAGTTAATGATCGCATTGGATGTAGCTAAAAACGGGCGACCTAAAATCAGTGGTATTTGGTTCTCTGGGTCAGGGACAGGTTGGGTATCTAGGATAACAAAATCCAACGGATATATAAACTTGTCGACCTCTATGAGAACATCCTCGATCACACCACGAGGAATTTTAACGAACCTATCAGCTAACTGAAGTGTCATCTGGGTAGGTTTCATCTCACCAAGTCCTAGCTTAAGGTACACATGGTATGGCAGTAAGTTCATACTGGCTCCTAAGTCAAGCAATGCTTTCTCAACACGGTACTTTCCTATTGTACAAGCAATGGTAGGGGACCCTGGGTCTTTATACTTAGGAGTAGTGGTATTCTGAATAATAGAACTCACGTGACTAGCTATGAAGGTTTTCTTCTGGACACTGAGCTTACGCTTTCGCGTACACAAATCCTTAAGGAACTTGGCATAAGAGGGAATCTGCCTAATTGCATCTAATAATGGAAGGTTGATTTTAACCTGCTTACAAACCTCCAATATATCATTAAAGTTGGACTCCCTCTTAGTCGGAACTAGCAGTTGTGGGAATGGGGCTCTGGGAACAAAATCAGACTCAACATGACCCTCATTGGTCTCTTTAGAGACTCTATCAGTCTCTTCATTCTCTGGTTCAGACGGGTGAACTACAACATGTTCACTATCAGGTATGGAAACCTTGTTGTCTACTTTCTTTCCACTCCTAAGGGTTGTGACAGCATTCACATGATTGTACGATTTCTCCCCTTTGGGATTAGGCTCAGTATGACTAGGGAACTTTCCATATTCTCTCTCACTTATAAACTTAGATATTTTTCCTACTTGAAGTTTTAATTCGGCAAGACTTTGAGAACTATCCTTCAATTCTTGCCTAGTTTCTTGTTGAAAGCTCATGTGGTTCTTTGATAGCATTATGAGATTTTCCTCTAAGGCAGAGATCTTTTTCTCGGAAGTGTTCTGAAACTGAGTTTGACCCGAAAAGTTCTTAAAACCAAATCCTGGGGGAGGCTGAGAATTACTAGACTGTCCTTGATTCTGACCCTTAGACCAAGAAAAATTAGGATGGTTTCTCCAACCAGGATTGTAGGTCTCTGAGTATGGGTCAATCTTCTGACGGTTCTCAAACCTAGCATTGTTATAGACAGCATGAGCTTGCTCTTCACTAACCTGACCTTCCCAAAATGAATTATCGGGCTCTATTCCACAACTAGAGACTTGAGAGGCTCTATTAGGTTCAACAAGGGACCTATTTTTAGACTGACCCATTTCCAAAGCCTCTAACCTTCTAGACAAAGCAGCAAACTTAGCATCAGATGCAAAACTCGTATCTACCATATTGGTGCTACTTTTATTGACCAAGAGTCTTTTAGGGGGTTCAACACAAGATTCCCACTGTTGGGATTTTTCAGCGATAACTTCTAAGAAGGTAAAAGCATCATCAGTATTTTTACTAGTGAACTCACCAGCGCACATAGACTCAACCATGGCTTTGGTCGAATAGTCTAAACCATCATAAATAATTTGTACTAGTTTCATCTTATCAAATCCATGATGAGGACACTGAGATAGGAGATCATTGAATCTCTCTAAAAATCTATAAAGAGACTCTCCCTCTTGTTGCACACTAGCACTGATTTTCTGCCTAACAGTTGCAGTTTTATGCTTAGGGTAGAACTTCATATAGAAGGCAGCGATAAGTTCCTTCCATGTTTCTATGGATTCAGATGGTAGGTTGTTCAGCCAAGTCTTGGCTTTATCTCTCAAGGAAAAGGGAAACATCTTAAGTTTCAAGACTTCATCAGTAAGGTCTTTTATTCTAATTGTCCCACAAATTTCCTCAAAGTCCCTAATATGGAAATAAGGGTTCTCATCATCTTTTCCTAAGAATATAGGGATCATCTGAAGAATACTAGGTTTTATCTCGAAATTAGCCGTAGTGGCTGGAAATTTAATGCACGAAGCTCGGTTGGACCTAGTTGGGAACATGTAATCTTTCAAAGTTTCCATCGCTGGCACAACAGAAGTACTAGGGGTACTTTCCTCACGAAGAGACAGATTCTTAAAACTGAAGTTTCCAAAAACAGGGATCTCAAAAGAACAATCTTCGAGCTCCCTGCTTATATCAGAAGAACTACTAGGTTTTTCGCTAATCAATCGACCTAGAGTATCTCTTTTCCAAGCCCTATTAACAAAATTGGGCATACACTAAAAAAATCAAAAAGAAATAAAAATCCTAACAGGAAGGTTCTAGCAATCACACAGCAGGCTGACTCGACTTTACCACAGCAAACCTAGAGATTTCTAGCAAACAACAAGCATGATGGCTCACTTAGATTGTTTCTAGACTAGCTTCTATATATCGAAAGGGAATTCGTTACAATTTAAGAAAACCCCTCTGGAGTCAATCCGAGTCAAAGTAAGTTGAATCGAGGCGAGGGAAGCTTAGTGGAGCTTTGATACCCAAGGCCTCACCGCAGTACAAGGCGGCGCAGTCACGCATTCAACTCACAGAAACCGTCATGAACTTCGAAGTATGCTAAAAGAATAACCAATATCCTTCGAAATTTTTTCCTAACAAGCTCGATACCCTATAGGTCTCTTTCTAATCAGATTTTAAAGCTTGGGTTCGCGTTAGGTTTTTTTCTCCTAAAGCGGGAAAGAAGGGAGTGGTGATGAAATCCGAACCCTTATCTTGTTTAGGCCAGGCCTTGCCCTTTACTAGGAAAATAAAGACAGTCCGGTTCGTCCTCAAACAATTAGCACCTTAAGGAGTACAGTAACTCGCTTGCAGGGGATTCGCGAGTGTTTCGATTGGACTTACCTCCCGTACCAGACGGGGGATGAACCGTTGTTGTCGACTCGGGCCACGACTCCTATGCCGTGTGCGAACTCGAGGGGCCGAGGTGATATTGTAATCACCATCCTTCCCTGCACACAGTTTGTATTTAAGGGTACCCTTCCGTAGGGTTTAAAAATTAAAGTCCAAATGTCCAGTCCAATTTAAAGTTCAAAAAGAAAAAAAAATTACAGTTTTCCTCACACACTAAAAAAGAATTAAAAATTAAATCCTAAAATTGTCCTCTTTTCTTCTCTTTTCGCTTTTCGCTTTAAGCTTTTTCCTCTCCAAGTCCTTAGTTTTCACTTTGAACCTGCAAAATAAAGACAAAAAGAAACGTAAAAACGAACAAACAATTCTAAAAAAAAAAAATAAACCTAAAAAAAAAAAAAATTCTACCTAAGCACAGGTCCGCGTCGGCGGCGCCAAAAATTTGATGTATTTTCAAATGTTGTTGTAGATAGTGGTGAAAACTGGGTTCTTTTCGAACTTGTGAAGGTAACTCTTTTTTTTTTAAGATTTAAACAAATAAATAAATGAAGGAAATTAATAGTAATGTCAAGATTTTAGAAAGATTAAGGCTCAGGATTCACTATTATTTCAAGTTGATTGGTTATAAATAATATTTCAGAAATTATTATTAAGCTCTTTTTCTTATTAAATCACTTTTTAATTTAAAAGGTGTCCAAATATTAAGTTGTAATCCTTAAGCATGATTTATCAAAGAATATATTCTAAGCATAAAACATCAAACTGATTCACAAATAATTAAGAAAACCATTTTATCCCCCTTTTTTTATATTTTTATCCAAGTGAATTAAATAAAATAAATAATTAACGAAATTATAAATAAAAATATTACCAATCAAACATGAGTGAATAGATCCTCCATTGCCTCAATCACCAGGTATTTTAGCCGCTCATCATGTTGGAAAACCTCTCAAAATATTTCATTGATGCTCAAAAGTGTTTTACAATGAAGAGAAAGACAAGAAAATGATATAAAACAGGATTCTGCGACCCACAGAAGGCGTCCAGAATCAACGATAGAGATATAATGCTGTTGTCGTTGAAAAACTATGACCCACGAACGACAGTCGTTGTCTTTGCTGGTAAACGACTGCCTTTGGTAGTCTGTTCTTCCTCTTCTTCTTCCTCCTCGAGCAGCAGCAGCAGCAGAACCAGAATCTCTGCAACTTCAATTTTCTTGCTATGTAGTGCTCTAAACCTCTCCCAATTCTCTCTAAACTTCGCTAGATCCTCCTTCTCGACATTAGGGACCTATTTATACACAACAGGTCACTCAAATCCTCGTAATAATTTCAAGAATATCCGGCCATTAAAGAAAATATTCCGAAATATTTTTTCTTTAATTCTCTGATTTGTTACGGATTGTTCCCTGTTTTATCTCTTCTCAGGCGTCATCCTTGAGCTGTAGGGATTGTTTCCAGCCAATAGAATCAACCCATGCACGTCTCTTCCATCCAAGAATTCCAAGAATAGAATATTTTTCCTATTTTAGAATATCTTCCCTGATTTGATTACCACCGGTTATCTAACCAATTTTGACCGAATCCAACACCCATACCAGCTCTATCTAGGCCCTAGGAACAAACCCATTTAATTTGGGCCATTGAATCTCACTGGAACACCTTCAAATCCTCAACCCTAGTCACGGCAGTTCAAGAACAATTTTTCCCGCCAATTTTTGGTTTTTGAATTTGGGAAGAAGATATCCCCCCCCTAACCAGAACTGGGGTGCGAATAACAGCTGCCTTGGGGGCGACCCTTAGTAATTAGGTTACCCCTTATCCAAAAGCGAGAGTCCGAATAACACTTGTCCTCCGGGGGTGCCAAAATCAACTTTTCGAGCCGAATTTTCCAAAAATGTTTATTTCCTAAAAATACATAAAAACACAATATTAGTACAAAAATAGAGTTCCAACAATACGGACATTTAGGACAAATTAGATACAAAAATGTGTCTATCAGTCCTATCTTCAGATCTTGAATCAAAGATCAGATATGAAATTGTGAATCCTTGATCTAGTTCGAGCGACCTTATATTAGAAGACATGCATCACAAAATAAACAAACTAGGTGATATCAAGTTTCAACTACACTGTTAGTCAATCAAATTAATAATCAAAAACTAAAATAATCGTACGATTCTAGTTTCTCACCAATGGTAATACTAGATGCTTCTTGATCCCAAAGAAGACTATAAACGAAGCCATGTAAGAGATTTCATCAAACTAGGATACTTTCCTACCTAGTGCGTATTACGAGAATATTACTAGTGGGCTTACCTCAAACCAACTAAAAAATGAAGTGCGTGTGTTGCGAGATGAGTTCCTAAGAAAAACAAACTTCATTATTTATAATGACCAAGGTAGTTTGGATGCCAAGGAATTGCCAACTTCAAAAATAGTAAAGGATATGCAATAACTACCTATTTTCGATTTTGTAAATAGTCCAACCGTTGTCCAACTAATATAACAAAATCTCTCATGAATGACACTCAATATTAGCCAACATACAAGTTTGCTTTAATTATTGGGAAATTAAAAACATATAAATTCTGAATATCAAAGAACATATTATGGAATATTTCGGTTTGAGATATTACCTTGAGTATCAAGAAAAGTACTTGAACATTAAGTAGTAAGAGTTTAGCACAGATTCATAGTATTATGTCGACATCTTGTGAATTTTCTATAATAACCAAACCTAGTTTACGACATCTAACAAAACTCTAAGATTATAGCCAGACCGGAAAAAGATTTTGAATGGTTATCATTAGGGATCGGTTCTACTGTAGATCCAAGGTAAGAGATCAATCCTGCAATAGATCCCTAAGACCGTTCCTAGTATAAATCCTTATTAAAGGGATATGTCCTAGAATAGATCCTTTGATTCATTTCAACTTTGAAAAAAGTTTTACAAGTGTGCTTCCTTAAACTCATGTAGTTAAACATATGATTGGAATCAACCCAAAGTTCAATATACTAACTAGTAACAAATTACAAAGAATAGTGTTATTTCGTATTCACGAAGTTCAAAAGATAAATGTTGTACTTCGTAATTTAATATACTAAAGACGTATAAAACAACGAGTACATACTTTCTTGACACTTTATTCATAATGGAATTATGAAGTCACCAATAATAGAGATACATAAATATACTTCTTATGTTATGTTTTAATCTAAACGACCTGAATGAAACGTATATAGAAATAGACACAAGTCAAGCTTGTATTACCAACCTCGAACAGAAGGATGCTGTGTGTGTTGATGCCAATACGTCTTCAGGTTCTTTAATATAACACTACCTTGTCTCAACATTTTTAATATTCCTAGTCTAACCACGAAGTTGACTCTAGTAATTTAATCAAGCAATTTCGAGTTTTGGAGATAAAATATGATAACTAAACTTGACATACCAATACTTGGTTGGTTCGACCGAGCAATGCTCTAACAGATGGAGATAAACAGAAAAATGGATTTGGACATTGAGTACTTTTAGTTTAAGGTAGATATGTAATTTTAATTAAACATATGACTACTTTTCATTATAAAAATCCCGTTACTTTAAATACAATAGTAAGTTTAAATTAAATGTCGGATGTTTAGATAGCCCTCCTAGTGTTGTTGAGAATCTTTTATTGTTAGACAACTATTCTTCCCCAGATTAATAAAATTATTAAGTGTTTGCATCAAAAAAAAAAAACTAAGTAAAATAATAATAATTACTTAAAACTTCAATTGTTGACTAAATTTTGGTTGTTTTTGTCCATATGAATATACTTATTGGTGACATCAACTAGCAATGTATTACATAGGTCCTCAATCAATGCAGTGATGGTGGATATATATTTCATGTCCTCTTAAGCCCAAAGGGCTAGTAGTGCTATAGGCATCAAGCCCAAATCCAAGTTTAGGAATACTCCAGAATTTATATATAACTTAGTTAGCAAATATACTTCCTTGAGGAATACCGAATCATTGAGGAGGTGATCCTCAAACCTATACGGCTTTATCTTATCTTCGTTCAACATTCAAGAATTAAACTTAAAAAAGCCAGAATTCAAGCTCGCGTTCAAGGGTTTACTTGAACGCAATGTGGAACCATGTTTGTAGTGCCAAATGGTTTGGTGCTGGGAAATTTAATTTTTTGTGCCAAATCAATAGGAGGTTTAAATATTAGCCATCAAATTATATGTTAAAAATTAAAATCTAACGTTCAAGTTATTTGCGCCCAATTATGAACCACCAGATTTTCTTTAAAGTTTCAAATCTAACGCCGTCTCTACTATTTTTGCGCCATACCATTGGATGCTTCTTGATTCAACCTTAAATCACGATAATTATTGGAACTTGTTTCAAGCTGAGATGTTCTGTATGTTGAGTTTTGAACGAAGATAAGAGAAAGACCAAATATATAATCTTAGCCTCAAAGCTAGGGCCCCCAACTTGAAGGTTATATCAACGAAGTGCAAGTTCCTTATCTTATGTTTATTTACTTATGTTTTAGCTTGAATAATGAATTCGTCTTCCTTTGGGTGCGGTTGTTATATTTCTAGCAAATACATTTAAGCATCGACTAAGGGAACTACGAATTCCACAAGGCAGAGGTCGCATAAAGATCGAAGGAGCACAATTGAAAAACAATCAATCCTGAAAGAAATTAAGGTCCAAGAAGAGGAACAAAACAACGTGCAGAAAGTTTCCTGGAAAAAAAAAAGGAATTAAGGCACACCAAAAAGGCAATCAATAGCTTGCAAAAGAATGAAGGCCAGTGGTGATGGGACTCTCGTTTTGAAGGAGTGCACAAAATTACACTCAAGAATTGCCCAAATAAATTCACCACTAAAAGAAATTACATTACAAAAGCACCAAAAGTTTCATCACACTTTTTGTGCCTCTTTCTTTGAAGGAATTACCAATAGGTACTAATATAGTGGTCTTAGTTAATGGCAGGTCCACCCATTAAGAGGTTCATAACCGGAGGTCCATAATAAAACGTAAAAAAATTGGACCCAAATTCTTATCCTCTGGTCCAATACACGTGCGGGAACCGGGCTTCAATTTTTAAAATGCCTTAAATAACCTTATATGGTAGAAGATATATAAGCCAGTCATTTTCCTTTTCAGCATAATCAGATCTGTTTTCTTCTCTCTCCTCCTTCTCTAATACTGCTCTTAAATCACCTCTCCAAAACTAGGATTCTGAAGTTCGTTTTGTGGTTTGCAGGTATGTTATGTAATCTTATCTCCGATTCTTTTTTGTTTTTGTTTTGTTTTTCAACCGATTCAAGAATATTTGATTGATTTCATGACGTTTTCACTTTCTTATTTTGTTTTTTGGTAGTCCCCTTATGATGTTCTATCTATTATATATAGATTTCTATGATGTGTGTTTGTGCGTTTTTGGAAGTTCGATTTCGATGTTCTATCTATTATTTCGTTTTTCGTTGATTTCATTGATAGATTTGATTATACCAGTTTCATTTTGTTGGTTTTAGATTTGTTTCAGTGTGTTTTTATATACGAACTAACAGTACGTGTATGCAGTACTGGCGGAAACCTAGTATTGGAGACTTTTTTTTATTTGATTCCGAAGTATGTATATGGAATATTGAAATAAAGTGTTTCGATTCTGTTTTTTCGTAGATTCGTTGATTGTTTCTCACATGCAGCTGATTTTTAGATTATGAATCAGCAGTACATATATGGCGTACTGAAAAATAATGCTTTAGTTTTGTTATTTTTGTAGTTTTGGAGATCTTTCTTGTTTGATCCAAAAGTAGATATTTCATATACTGAAACATAAGTGTTTCGATTCTGTTTTTTAATAGATTCATTACTTTTTTTAAACATGCAACTCATTTTTAGATTATGAATCAACATTACATATATGGCGTACTGAAAAATAATGCTTTAATTTGTTATTTTTATAGTTCTTGAGATCTTTCTTGTTCGATCCAGAAGTACATATATGGAATACTGAAACAAAAGTGTTTTGATTTTGTTTTTTTTATAGATTCATCACTTGCTTTTCATATGCAGTCGATTTTTTAGACTATGAATCAACAATACATATATGGTGTACTGACAAATAATTCTTTAATTTTGTTATTTTTTATAGTTTTGGAGATTTTTCTTGCTCGACCCAGAAGTACATATATGGAATACTGAAATAAAAGTGTTTCAGAAGTACATACACGTCATACTGAAAAATATTGCTTTTGATTTTGTTATTTTTTATAGTTTTCTCGCTTTTTTTGTTTGATCCAGATGTACATATATGGAATACTAAAATAAAAGTTTCTCAGAAGTACGTATATGACATACTGAAATATACTGCAGTACATATATGGCATACTGAAATTTTGTTAATTTTCATAGTTTTATTGCTTTTTTTATGTTTTGTTTTATCCAGAAGTACGTATATGGAATATTGAAATACAAGAGTTTCAGAAGTACATATATTGCATACTGAAAAATACCGCAATACATATATGCCATACCGAAGAATATTGCTTTGATTTTTTTTTATAGTTTTGCCACTTTTTTTGTTTAATGCAGAAGTACATATATAGAATACTGAAATAAAAGTGTGCAATTCTTTTTTTTCCCATAGATTCATTACTTATTTTTGATTAGGGAAATTTATTTTTGATTATGAATCAGCAGTACATATATGGCATACTGAAAAATACTGCTTTGATTTGATTTTGCTGTCTGTGAAGTCGATTTCCGAATATTATAGCCTAATAAATGTTGAACCTTTTTTTTGCAAGTGGTGTTTGTATGGGAAATTTAAGGAGAAATGGGATCATGGGATATAGTTTTATCACTTTTTTTTGTATAACCCAGAAGTACATTTATGAAATACTCAAATAAAAGTGTTTCACTTCTGATTTTTCATAGACTCATTACTTGTTTTTGACATGCAATTGATTTTTTAGATTATGAATCAACAATACATATATGGAATACTGAAAAATATTGCTTTGGTTTTGTTATTGTTTATAGTTTTATCACTTTTTTTTTGTTTGATCCCCTAGTGCATATATATGGAATACTGAAAATAAAAGTTTTCGATTTTGTTTTTCATAGACTCATTACTTGTCTTTGACATGCGGTTGTTTTTTAGATTATAAATCACACATATATGGAATACCGAGAAATTTGTTGTTTCACATGTATTTAGTAATAGGGTATATTAGTCATTTCCTTGTTTCAAAAAACTTTGGACCTTGGGATAAAGATAAAATCCAGTTGGACCCTAATATAAATAACTATATGGACCTAGGACCAACCAATAAATTTCCCTTCTTTGAATGATGTCAATCTTAACCTTTCATAGAAAGTAAAAATCACGTAACAAAGCACTCTTGCTTTGCTTCCTTCGTGGCTGAATCTGTTGCCTACGTTGTAATAGTTTGAACTGTATTATCTACTTAAAATTAAAATCATCAAACCCTTAGCGATGGTGATATATGACAGTCAGCAGGTGCATCATCTAATTTAACTCCATTTAGACAATAAGGCTCTTCAACACTAGATGAGGTGAAGCCCCCTAATAGAAGAAAAAAAAAGGGTTAATTATTGAACCATTTACACCATCAAGACGTGTCGATCCATCAGCCTGCTTTGAGTTGTACTTAATTCATTTCAAATTACTAATAAGTAATAATGCAAAAAGAACTTTCAGAAATAATGGCCATGAAATCTTATATAAATGCATGTGTTTAGACTTTTGCTTTAATCAAAACGAATTCAATTAGTAGAAAAATGGCTTTAAATTCTTAAATGTAAGTAATGTCAAGTCATCATCCCCACATACTATATGAAACCAATTAAAACTACATTCTTAATTAGTGATTACTGATTAGACCACAAACTAATACTACCCTTTTTTTATAATTTACTAAGAGTGGAACATATAAAAGGTGACTTGAAACAAACTAGATTGTGTTTTAGATTTTCATATATTATTAAAATATTCAGTTCCATAGAGAGTGGAAGAAATGAATATGATTCTCAAACCTATAGAAGTCGAATGTTAACATTTAACAATTTCTTTCTTTGTAGTACAATTTTTAGTGTAGGATGTTGTCTCAGACTCCAAAAATCTCCCAGTTTGTAGTACACATTTTGTTTTGCTTTGTTTTTCGTTTAACAGTAGGTTTATTTGTTGACATGTTATGGTTAACCCTAAATTTATAAATAAAATCAAATTGGGATCTCATTTTCTCAGTGAATTAACTTTTTATGTTAAACATATACTCTCACAAAAAATTAACGTCTTTCAATACATAAAATGTTTTTATTTATCCCTGTACCACGTATATATGCGGAGGGATCAAATCTTTTAGATTAAGAGAATTACCTTGAATTCATTATTTTTTATATTTTTTCTTGTTTTATTCTTTGTCTTATTGCTAACACAATTTTCCATGTACAATAAATAAGTATATTTGTGAGAAAATTGATCTTAAAAATAGGACTCCGCCTATCTAGTGAGACAAAGAAAATTCAAAATTACGCATATATAATAGTTACGGAGGGAGTGCAAGATTTCAGCTTGAATGTTTAGTTGTTGAAGTTACACATAACGAAGTGCTCTGGTTACCTAGCACTTGAAATGTGTAACCTTGACCATGAGTCCTTCATGCACATGTTGGCGGGTTCGGAAAAGACATTTTCAGCTCTACATGCGGAATCAATAGCCTTGTTAAAGGCGGTCAATTGGCTGAAAGAAAATTTATTGTCAAGTGTTTCAATAGTCTCGGATTGCAAAATACTAGTTGATAATATTAACATGATGAGCGACAACATATCTTGGTTAGCCGAAAATACTTTACAAGAAATCAAGGTAATATTCTGCAAGAACTTCCTCAACCGCAGGTAAAATTTATACAAAGGAAATACAATTCAGCAGCAAATTACTTAACTAAAGAAGCGAGGATAAAAAAACCTTCAGCACATGTCCTCCAAATTACAACAAAAGGTTCCGAAATCTAGCATTCTTTCTAATGTTTTTAATACAGACGAAATTGAAAACCTTATGTATTATATTTGCTAGTTAATAAAATTACATTTTCTATCAAAAATAAAATAAAAAGTAAAATGTGTAACCACATTAAAAGCAATATTCTACTAAGAGATTAACTTCCAACTAATTTTAATTTGGACGCCATGGAAATAGCAACAAAATGTAAATATAGTGTCAAATTAAGTATGTCTAGAGATCTTACCCCATAAATATGCCTGACTTGATTGCTGCTTGCTCACTGAGGGAGTTGCCGTGAGTTTTCAACTATCATTTGAGGTAGGTTCAAGATCATTTGGATGTCATCAGTTATCCCCTTCAATCGACATTGCTCTCAATCTCAACTCCTGGCATATGCTTAATTGCAAGTCAAAAGAAGCCCTGGAAGTGAAAGTTCTTACAACAGCATTTATTTGGACTTTCTACAAAGAAAGAAACAATCGTGTCTTCAACAACGAGTCGCTGGTCATTCCTAAACTTATCGAAAAGATTAAGTCACCACAGCTTACTGGTTGGACCTTCAACCTGCTTACATGGGAGTGCCGCTGAAACAATTCACGATCAAGTGGAAAGACGTGGTGTTCGAACCCCCTTGAACTTGTTCAGTTCAGTGTTCTTGTTGTGTAGTTTCAGACTGAGCCTCTCTCTCTTTGGCACTCGTTATTTTCGTAGTTGTATTTTTTGTGCAGACAGTGATCTAGAACGCGGGCATGCATAAAAAAGGTCACACGCCAATCACGGTTCTTATTCTAATGAGCTTTTACGAGTTTAGCATTTGAGTAGTGTTACGAGTGTATGTGGTGATGTGCCTGGCGGAGTAAATTGAAAAACAAAAGCCAATAAACTAATCGAATATCAATGCACTTTGAGCGCACTAACTCGGGGAATAAAAACAAAATGCAAGAAAAGGGAACCGCGGCCCGACGTGAGAGATGGAACATTTTATTATCAAAGAATAAACTAACACAATTTGAGTCATAATGATACTTAAAGCATTACAAAGTGAGTTTATTATAAACTATGATTTCTATAGATAGAAATAGAATCATACAAGTACTATTTTCTTTTAATTTAGATTAAAGCATAAATGAAATAGAATCAGTATCCAATTATGTGCACAAATTAAAAAGAAAAATTAGAGTTGGTAATGTGATTATATGATGAAAGCACTATAACTAATTCATTTGGATTTCACTTTCTCTATCGATTTATTGACCAATATTTAAAGTACCCTTTTTTATCAAAAATAATAACAAAAAGTACCCTTTCTTAAACGAATAAATTAAGAACCAAAACAAGAAGAATATATGTGGATAAGTAAGAAATAAATAAATTAAGCAAAATATATAAGAAAAGGAAACTAAAAATATTAAACTGTTAGTTTGCTTTTCTTTTTTGAGCTAAAAACAGTGGTGGTGTCCTAGCTATTAAGTTATAGCATTATGGTAATACAATACTTAAAAATGGTGCTCATGACCATTGAGTACTCTAAATTACATATTCAAAACTTTTACTTCCAAGAAAAAAGTTGTTAGGCTTATAATAAACGTAAAATAATACAGTTAGTTCACGCAGATAAAGAAACCAATGATTAGATCACGGTCCGGATCATAGGAGTATAGGATCCTTTTCATTACCCATAGATACAGACCATACAAATCATACATACTATCATCACAAACTGGAGTTAAAGCCAGACGCTAGAATAAGAAGGCTACCATACTGAGGAATAACCTAGCGGAGAAATGATTAACTTATAGGAAGCCTTAATTTTCATTTCAGTTCCACTTCTAAACAACATTCAAATAAAGTTGTCACTTCCTTTACTTTCTAAGTAAGTTTTCAATTCTTTTCTTCCTTACTCGTTTTGTTTTTAATCACCAAAGATAAGAATAATATTAAAACGATTTATTAGAGATAAGTAAAGGAGTGCTCAAAAAAGATTTTAAATCCCGTCAAGAGACTAAAAATTTATGGGAAACCCATAATCCAAATTGACAAAATAAAATTTACGAGTCCGGTTTGAATACTCTTTGAATTAAGCTGTTATACAAATTGACTACCACAATTTCATAAATTGTAATAAATTATGGGTATCGAGACGGATCATCGATTAAACGGAAAGCAAATCAAACAGAAATAAAGAAGGCGAAGCCATTAACGTGGTTCGGCACTAACGCCTACATCCACGGAGAAACCCAATAGGGTGAAATAGATTATGATCTCTAGAGAGTTTGATCATTCTGGGATGATATTATAGTTACACGATGAGTCCTATTTATAGGATTATTGAATCAAAAGTACACCTATAGTAGCAAAATACATTGACTAGGTAAACTAACTTATCCAGCTAGAATAACGGAGTTACTAGCCAGAATGCATAATCCTATGCATGACTTGGTCTTGTAATTATCTTCTCCACACGTCGGTTGAATGCACCATAAGCTAATTGACCACCTCGAACACCTTGGTGGCTAATATGTGTGCCATATAATCCAACACCCCCCTTCAAGTTGGACACGGAGAGAAATAAAGTGTGCAACTTGGACAGTATCTTGAAAAGAAACCTTGTAAACGAAACTTTGTATGACGTACTTCGACCATGGCATGGATGCTTCATTCACGTACTTGGAAGTGGCAGTTGAACTTTATGAGCTGACTTTTTTCTTTTACGCCAGCAACTTGATTTAGGCTCCTTTGCCTTCTTTTCTTTTCACAATCTTCATTTTAGCAGCACCATTTTGGTATTGTCCATTTTAGACAAGACATCTTGGTTTGTTGATTTATTTTTTTAACCAAGACAAGATATTGTAGACAACCAACACCTTGGAACAGAATCAACAGATGTTTGTTTAAGAAAGTTGTCACAAATGAAAACTATAATTTCAAAAAGTTATCAATAGCTAAAACAGTTTGTTGATGCTTCGACAGGTAAGATCTCTGTGTAGAATGACAAACCATTTCTCTTTATAAGTGATCGAAAACTGGAGTTGGAATTCAAAGATGATGTACGTAGAATGTGATGGGTACTGTACATCTCCATGACAATGGTATAGTAGAACTCAGAAATGTAGTTTAAGAAGCTAGGAGAAGCTCCAGTAGATAGTGGAACTGATCATACTCAAGAAGAAACAAAACATTATTGTCTCCTTGGAACTTATACTGGAAAAGCATAAAAGATGACGAATCAATTTGATCGATCAAAACCAATATTGGTGAAAGATATGTTTCAAATTATGATTAGGATATTGGGATAAATGCATCATCTGATCTTGAAAATAAAAGAAAAATTGTGAAACACTACCTGCTGAATCATTGGTAAAGAGTATTGACCAAGCAATGTTATTGCCTTCTTTTGAAGGGTACTTCCCATTTGATTACGAAGATCCATATCCATAGTCAACAACTATGATAAAGAACTCATGAAGTTGATGATAATTGATTTCAAACTCAACATCTTTGCTTGATTTCAAACTCAACATCTTTTGAAGGGTACTTCTCCAAAGTTCGATACCCAATTTTGATGATAAGGAAATTAAATTTGCTGAACTTCCCTGTTATTCAAGATACTACCTTAAGAAATATGGGTAGTAGAGAAAGTATGAGCACCATGTAAACATCTCATTAATTTCAACGTACTGATAAACATCAAACCAAAAAAAATGCTGATAGGTGCGAAAATGAAGATTTTAATTTTGTACCGGAAGCAATATGAGCGGATCTCCCCGTTCTGATACCATAATAAATTATGGGTATCGAGACGGATCATCGATTAAACGGAAAGCAAATTAAACAGAAATAAAGAAGGCGAAGCCATTAACGTGGTTCGACACTAACGCCTACATCCACGGAGAAACCCAATAGGGTGAAATAGATTATGATCTCTAGAGAGTTTGATCATTCTGGGATGATATTATAGTTACACGATGAGTCCTATTTATAGGATTATTGAATCAAAATTAAACCTAGAGTAGCAAAATACATTGACTAGGTAAACTAACTTATCCAGCTAGAATAACAGAGTTACTATCCAGAATGCGTAATCCTATGCATGACTTGGTCTTGTAATTATCTTCTCCACACGTCGGTTGAATGCACCATAAGCTAACTAACCACCTCAAACACCTTGGTGGCTATTATGTGTGCCATATAATCCAACAAGTTGAGACCAAGTAAATACGCATTATTACTCAGTCCCTTCATAATTCTCGTGCCTAATAAATACAATCTGACTAACACACGAGAATCCTAAGGCAGAGTCCACTATCTTAAATTCATTCACCGGTGCGAAGATTTCTGCTCTTAGCTCATTTGGATCATAACCCCAAATAGAAAAGGATCAAATCTATTTTAGTAACTAACTCACTTATTGATCACCCAAATTAGATCAATGATGACGTAGAGTAAATGATCTTCTGCTTATATCAACAAACTACTTTTGTTTAAAGACCAAACCAAGATAGTGTATATCGAAATAATCAATCTCAGTGAACAAGCTTTATCCAAGTAACTAAATGAAACTAGATAGTTTGTTCGATCTTTCTACAAGTCATATGTCTATCAAAATAAACAACTTGTGGATCCCATAGTCAAGTATGCAAGAAGTAACACAAAGATCAAAACCAGAAAGAAAAGTCTTCAAGTGTTTAATCTTCAAAGTAAAAGCTGCAAACAACTTGCTTCAAACATTGATCAATGTTGGAGAAAATGAGTTTTATTGTTTTAGTTTTATAGTCTTGGTGGGAATTGAACTTAGGACCTTTGGGTCTTTAAGAGAACTTACTCATTTTCTTATGAGTGAATGAAATAGAACCTTTAGTCCCACATTGGGTATAACTAAAGAGGAGTTCCACTATATAGCTATTTATTTATGGATAGTTAGTAAAACAATGTAGGTGGAACAGGTGGGGCGAAATATTTGTGCTTTCACTTAGTCCTAGGGCTCGGGCTCGGGCTCGTGCTTACGCCGTGGACATGGATCAACTAAGACTTATCACTTTGACAAAATGATTTTAAATTATTTCCTTAAATATTTTACAATCAAAATAAATTTTGTCTTAAATGTGGGGGGCGTGTGACCAGGGTGAATTTATTTTCTTAACAAAAATATTTCTTAACGACTTTATGTGCATGAATGACGACATTTTTCTTACCGTTTTTGACTATTTTTATGACCGAATTATGTCGACATCATGGCAGCATTATTTCGCACATTAATGTGCATTAATTTCACCCTCTCTGTTTTCCTATAAAAATAACTCAACTTCTCTTTTCAATTCGTGTCCAGAAGAGCTACTATCCTCTTCTTTTCGTCTTTCTCCCTCCATGTGGTTTTTATTCTTTGTGCCATTGATGTTGAGTTCGTATGAGTGGGAAAGTATTGTAGTGCTAACAATATTTTCAACGGGAAGTTTTATCCTGGATACGACTTTACTATAGGGTATAGGCATCAATCATTCTTGAGGCGTACCGGTCAACTATCGTGTTAAGGACAACGTGTTGAACACGTGACTCTGTCCTCTGTTTGGTGTCGATTGAGCATTTGTTTAACCTTTCCAGAAATTTATTTCTAACATTTTTTCTTTGAGTATTTTATTGTTACAGTTGCAACAATCTTAACACGATAGTCTTTTCTATCTGTAACAATGGGTAAGAACGATGTTGATGGGTCTGCAAAATTTTCTGGGGATCTCATTCGGTTTGTCAACCCGATCACTTCCATTATAAAGGAGATAAGTATCAATTGTTTATTTGATCGTTCCTTGTCTTTAATTATTGCACCCAACAATCATGGATGTTATTTGTGGAGTGAAAAACAAAATGAATTTTTGGGTCAGCTGTAGAGTTTCGAATTTATCTCTTAACCTAGAAGGAATTTGGATGATACCTTTTAACTTAATGTATTAGACATCTTGATAGTTACCCACGTAAAATTTCAGAATTTTTGGAGTTGTAAAAGTATTTTTTCGATATTTTACAAAACAGAGAAATGTTCCTGAAAAATTCTGACAAACTGAATTTTGTTGTTGACTAAATTGGGTTTCATTGAGTAACCATGAGTTTTTTGAAACGGTTATTCAAACAAAGTTTGTATATCTATATGTTATATTCAAAACTCATATCTTTATTTCCGATTCAGGATTGTGGTTTGTGAGATGTGGTGTCTGGAAAAACGTCGTGCATGTGGATGATCACAAACTTTCCAAAGCCGACAAAGGTGAGAACTTCAAACACAATTCTAAGCGTAGTCCTCATAAGAAAGGTATATTTCATAAATCTAAATATAGCATTATGTTAATTAAGGATGAGTGTTATGTTTGTAAAATTCCTGGTCGTGCGGCAGTAAATTTTAGACAACGTAAAATCCTTAATACGTAGAAAGTTAATGCTAATTTAGTTGAAACAAACTAGAACGATTTCGGTGGATGGCATGATGTCGGAATTTATTTTAATAACCAATGTGAAAGACTGGTGGATGGACTCTGAAGCCACTAAGCATGTTTGTTTACAGAGACCTATTCACCTCTTATCTAAGGATAAGGGATGTCGAGAAACTCTTTATGAGTAACTCATTTGCGACAGAGGTTGCTTGAAAGGAAAAGGTCGAGCAGAAGCTCATATCTATAATACTCTCACATTGAATGAATTTTTAATATTCCGAGCATATGCAAGAAAGAATCTTGTACCTTGTTTTGCTGAAGATGGTAAAAGGCTTAAGAAATTAACTGAGTCAGGAAACTTGTCGTAACTAAGGGAAATGATTTTTAGGAAATGGTTAAAAGACTTAGGGTCTACATAAGATTAAAGGAAAATATGATGAAGTGAACATAGTTGATTCTTGTACTTTATTTTGTGTGTCTTTGAATGTTCGCATGTTAGACTTGGACATGTAAATTATAAGTCAATGCATAAACTAGCCATTGTAGGCTGCATGCCCAAATTTAGTTTGGAAAAGGAACACAATAGTGAAATATGCGTAGAATCAAAGTATGATAGAAAACCTTTTAGCAAAAATGTTCATAGAAATTCTAAACCCTTAGAATTAATACACTCAGACCTAGTTGACTTGAAATCGGTTCAAACTAGAGGTGGTAAGAAATGGTTTGTTACTTTTATAGACGACTGTACGAGGTATTGTCATATATATTTGCTTAGAGGTAAGGATGATGCCTTAGAAGCCTTTAAGATGTATAAAATAGAAGTTGAAAACCAATTGAATACTACCATTAAAACCATTAGGTCTGACCGTGGTGGTGAGTACAAAATTCCTATAGGAGATTTCTGTGTAGAACATGGCGTAATACACGAGGTTACCCCTCCTTATTCACCTAAATCCTATGGTGTAGCTTAACGTAAGAACCGTACCCTTAAGGAGATGATGAATTCCATGTTAATTAGTTCATGGATTACCTTCGAATTTGTGGGGGGAAGCTGTCCTCTCAGCCTGCTATATCCTAATAGAGTACCCCTTAAAGGATCAGATAATACTCCATATGAATTGTGGAAAGGTAGACAACCATATTTTGCATACTTCAAAGTGTGGGGGTGTTTGGCTAAGGTTGATATCCCTAAACCTAAAACAACCAAGATAGGACCCAAAACTGTTGATTGTGTCTTCATAGGGTATCCTGAGCATACTCCTGCATATAAATGTATGGTTGTGAGTTCTGAAATTTCTGAAAATGGTGTGAGTACTATTATGGAGTCTAAGGATGCTGTGTTTTTTGAAAAAAAAAATCCATTGAAAAATGACTCTCGTAAGAGAGGTGTTGATCCCCTAGATGTCCCTTCAACCAGTCAGACTTTACCTTTAGTGGAAGATGAAGTAGGAACTAAGCTTAGGAGAAGTAGAAGGGATAGAACCAAAACCTCCTTTGGACCTGACTTCATAATATGCCTAGCTTAGTCTGAGCTCCAGACTTGTAAATAATCCATAACTTTTACCGAGACCTCATTCTGGTAAGAAGCTTCGTTTAGTGAAATGGACTAAGTCCGTGTGAACCATACTTGGGAGCATGTTAGTTTACCTCAAGGGAGTAAGACTATAGGATGTAAATGAGTCTTTAAGAGGAAACATAAGGTATATGGAAGTGTGGAAAAATATAAGGCTAGGTTGGTAGCTAAAGGCTATAAACTAAAATAAGGTGTAGATTTCCTTGATTGTTATTCACCTGTGACGAGAATTACTTCTGTTGAGATGTTAATCGCTATTGCTGTCATAAACAACTTTGAGATACATCAGTTGGATGTTAAGACGGCATTTTCCAAAACCGTGAATTAGATAAAGAAATTTACATAGACCAACCTGAGGACTTTGTAGTGAAAGGTTGTGAATACAAAATTTGTAAGTTGAACAAATTTTTATATGGTTTTTTCAAATAAGCACGTAAACAGTGATATGAAAATTCTGATCATATGATAATGAGTAGTGGATTTAAGTTAATGAATGTAACAAGTATATTTACAAGTAACTTGTTAAGGATGCATGTGTGATTGTATGCTTGTATGTTGATGATATGCTTTTACTTGATACAAACATAGATTGATTAATTCCACTAAAAACATGCGCTGAATGAGAATGTTGACTTGAAAGACTTAGGCCCTGTTGATGTGATCTTAGGGAAGAGTATTAGAAGATAATCTAATATTTATATTCTTAGTCGTTCTCATTATATTGAATTCGTGCTTGTACTCCGTACGAGTCTTCTTGTAGATTCAAGATAAATAAGGGTAAGGAGTATCTTAACTTGAATACTCAAGAGTTATACGATGTCTGATGAATTTAATGAACTGTAACAGTCTAGACATTTCCTGTATTATGAGTAAGTTAAGTAGATATAACTTGTAGTCCAGAACAAGATCATTGGGATGCACTTAGTAGAGTAATATGGTACCTAAAATACTCTATTACCTTTTGTTTGGCTTATGAAAGGTATCTTGCTGTCCTTGAGGGATTTTGTGATGCAAACTGGATAGTTGACTCAGAGGAGTCTAAGTCTACGAGTGGATATATTTTCACTCTAGTTTGAGGGTTTGTTTTTGAAAGATTTCCAAACAGACATACTTTGCTCAATTCACTATGGAATTTGAGAGTATTTCTATAGATAAAGCATGAAAGGGGGTCGAGTACCTAAGATGCTTTTTAGAAGACATTCCTCTCTGGCATAGGCCTGTGCCAGCTATATCTATACTTTGTGTTATCCAAGTTGTAATAGCTAAAGCTAAGAATAAATAATCTCAATTGGCGTTATTTCTATTGACTGGGTTATGTCCAAGGAGAATATCGCAGACCCTTTGACGAAAGGTTTGTCCAAAGAGATAGTTAATAATGCATCAAAGGGGATGGGGCTTAAGCTCATTAAATAAACTTTTCATGAAGGATACTCAACCTTGCTGACTGGAGATCCCAAGATCAAGGTTTTGAATGAGAAACTAATTTCGTGGCGGGTTAAGGTAAACACTATCAGAGAATTTCATTCTCTGCCCCTTCCCTATGGTGTAGACGTGATAGTGTGACTGCATGTGAGGATGACTTTCTATTAAGTCTTAATGAGTTCCATAGTTTCAATTTAAGATTGAAGTGGGGTGTAGCATTAAACACTATTGATGGAACTCGCCTATCTGAATGTGGAAGTGGGTCGCTTCCTAAGAGAATTGAGCTGATTCTCTAGAGCATTCTGAGAAACGGGATTTGTCCAGGGCCAAAAAGGACACAACGACACGAACTTGACAGAACCTAGAGAGATATCACACGTGGTTATTATCGCGGACTACACCAAACGATGGCAGTTCAAGACATCGCTTTCACTGTCCATCAAGTAGTTCCAACAATTTCTCACTAAGCAAAGGTTCACCTCATGGACACCTCTTGCCTAAGTGGTATTTATCGCTTTCCATTTTCTTTATCGATATTTCATTCATGTGGGGGATTGTTGGAGAAAATGAGTTTTATTGTTTTAGTTTTATAGTCTTGGTGGGAATTGAACTTAGGACCTTTGGGTCTCTAAGAGAACTTACTCATTTTCTTATGAGTGAATGAAACAGAACCTTTAGTCCCACATTGGGTATAACTAAAGAGGAGTTCCACTATACAACTATTTATTTATGGATAGTTGGTAAAACAATGTAGGTGGAACAGGTGGGGCGAAATATTTTTGCTTTCACTTAGTCCTAGGGCTCGGGCTCGTGCCTACACCGTGGACATGGATCAACTAAGACTTATCACTTTGACAAAATGATTTTAAATTATTTCCTTAAATATTTTACAATCAAAATAAATTTTGTCTTAAATGTGGGGGGCGTGTGACCAGGGTGAATTTATTTTCTTAACAAAAATATTTCTTAACGGCTTTATGTGCATGAATGACGACATTTTTCTTACCGTTTTTGATTGTTTTTATGACCGAATTATGTCGACATCATGGCAGCATTATTTCGCACATTAATGTGCATTAATTTCACCCTCTCTGTTTGCATATAAAAAGAACTCGACTTCTCTTTTTAATTCGTGTCCAGAAGAGCTACTATCCTCTTCTTTTCGTCTTTCTCCCTATGTGTGGTTTTTATTCTTTGTGCCATTGCTGTTGAGTTCGTATGAGTGGACAAGTATTGTAGTGCTAACAATATTTGCAACGGTCAGTTTTATCCTGGATACGAATTGACCACAGGGTATAGGCATCACTCATTCTTGAGGCGTACCGGTCAACTATCGTGTTAAGGACAGCGTGTTGAACACGTGACTCTGTCTGGTGTCGATTGAACATTTGTTTAAGCTTTCCAGAAATTTATTTTTAAAATTTTTTCTTTGAATATTTTATTGTTACATTTGCAACAATCAACATACACAGAACATAGTTTGTTAAAGTTGATTTACCCATAGATCTAGAATCACTTAGTTATGTTAGTCAATCTCTAAACAAACGTGATTGGCCTTCTATTCAGAAGAGAAGAACCATGTAATAAATTGGTTTGATCTATCAAACACAACTATATTGTCATTTCTTATATATCAAATGATAATCAAGAAAAACTAAAATAACAATATAGTTTCCTACCAAGGGTACTACGAGAGGATTCTGGATCCCAAAGAAGACTTTACATGAAGGAAAGGTAAGATGTTTCACCTAATTAGATTACTCATCTCCCTCTCTTAATAAGTTGGACTCCGACATAATCAATCAAGATGTGTGTTCAAGGGATGAGTTTGTAAGAATACAATACTCCCTATTTATAGAGTTATGACCAAGGCTTGTTTTGGCACATGATCTACCAATTTCGAAAATCCTTAAGATATGCAATACATGTTTATTTCCGCAATAAGAAAATACAATTTTGTTCCAACTCATAAACCGATTTCACTCATAATATGGAGCTAAAATTATCTAGCGCACATCCACGTACTTTACTAATATAGTAACTAGATATATGCGAACCTTTGAGATTTTCTAAGCATATAATTTGATACCAAAATAGGTATTGACAAATCGGTTTCTAGGATCTTTCCGTGAGCATCAGAGGAATATACTTGGACGATAAGATATTAGAGTTTAACACATGTTCAAAATCACTATGTCGACACTTATGAACACTTCCAGTCTAACTTGCATACATCTCGATGTTTGCAGAAAACGAAGATAACAAGCATATCGAGAAATGTAAAAATAAGTCAAACATTGTCAGGATCGAATCTGAAATCATTCTTATACTTAGGATCAATACTTAATCTAGATTTTATCTACGAAACAAGTTTCACAAGTCCACTTCCTTAAAATATATTTATGAAATTGCTTTCAAATATAACTCCAAGTTTCAGATTAATCTGGAAGTTCAACACATTAAATAATAACAAGTTACCAATTAGTGCAGCATCGAGAACACGAAGTCCATAGATAAATTATACTTCGTAACTCCATATACCTAATATGTAGACACAACTATTGTATCATTCCATAAGATACTTTGATCATAGTATAATGACCAAGTCACTAATACTAAAGTCATTGTAACAAACTTAACTTCGTATGTTATGTTTTCAATTAATATAGACTTGAAAGAATAAAATATATAAATAAAATAAGTCAAGTTTGTAGTTACTAACCTCGAACTGAAGTACGATATCTTCGTTTTCTTTAATACGTCTTCAGGTCTCCATGAGTAATTAGAGCAAGTCTCAACATTTCTATGTTCCTAGTCCAACCTAACAAAGTTGACTTTGGTAATCAACCCAAGCAATTCTGAATTTCAGAACTAAGCTTGACATATCAACGCTTGGTGGATTCAATCGAACAATACTCTAACACTCCAAAAACAAGACAGAGCTCCCAGTCCCACTTGAATTATGTAGTTTTGAAGGGTTTATAGTTGTCTGTAAATACCTTTCCATAGACCGCAACCTCTAGCACTTTTAGGTTTTCCCTCTCAATAGTATGTGAACAGTATTTAGCATCACTGATCTTTTCCATGGAGAGTCATTTTATGTACTAAATCTCTACCACCAATTTGAAAGGGAACCTTCTTCATACTCTCGAGCGATTTTCCACCTAAACCCTCTAAGTTAAGATGAGTATAAACTTTCTTTCATGTGACAATGCGATGACTTTTCTCCACTTCGCTAGTGTCCCCCAAAATCTCGAACTTTTCAATCGCTTCTCTAAATTTCATTGGGGATCCAAAGATGGGAACATATAGATATGAAAACTTGAGAGAACACATATGTCACCAAATACAGATTGTTTATCTTCGTGACAGTCGATTTCTTATGCTAGCACAACCTATATGTGCATGTCTCTTAGATTCCACCTCATTTCAAATTTGTGTCAGATGAGTCTCCTAGGGGAAGACCTAGATATGTGGTTGGCATGGTTGCACTTTTATAGCCTGCCGACTGAGTCAATTCAATTATATCAGAAGCTCCGGAAACCGCAAACATATTTTCTTTTAAAATTGATACGAAAGCCATAAGTCAGCTGAAAAAGAAGTAAGAAGTTGATCAATAGACTCATCTATGAAAACCATAAAATCATTCTCGAATTGTAAATGACCCATTGTAAGCCCATCAATGTCCATCTGAAAGCCTCATGTCTATCTTAAGTCCACTACATTATGAAAAACCCATATGAACCGCAGATTCCCGGGGGTTTGAAAAAATCGGAAGTTTTGTTTTTTCCTGAGAAAACCCCGAACTAGAGATTCGGATGGGCTTTGGCGAATTGGAAACTTTCAGACCATAATGGCAACTTAAGGTCACAACGAGGTGTAAATTTAAGTCACAACGAGGATTTATGGTCACGATAGTGATGAGGAATATTTCGAGTCATGATCGCAAATCAGGTTTGAAGATGTTGGGTCATTACAAGGAAAACGTTGGGATTGAGGTGCATCTGTTGGTCACTAATGAGTTTCAGAGCCAGAAAACATATATCAGATTTCTGTAAGATCTTTGGTTCACCTTGTGACAATTTTTGGGATGAAAGCTCCATTTTTTTTTTGATTTTAATAAAGTTACATGACAAGTTATGGAAGCGTAGATTTTGAGTCCCTATATAAATTTAAGTAATAAAATAGTTCTTATATTATTAGAGTAGATTTTTGTTATTTTGGACCACTTAGCAAATTTTGGGTCAGAATGTCGATGTTGATTCACTAACTTTTTTTTTTAATCACATGTTGATTTTGGGTCGCTAAATGGGCACATTTCAGATTCATTAGTAGTCATAATGGATGCTCGGATTAGGGGTGTATGCTTACCAATAATATAATTATGTCTCTTTCATGAGATCTGATTCCAAACAACATAATTAATGATACCATGAATATTAAGCTTCAGTTCAAAATTATAAAAAGAAATATAGAACCCACGATTGGGGATATGATAATAAAACAAAATGGAAAAAGTTATATATCAAAAGCCCACCAATAAGATTTGATATACGAAGAACCTATAATTAGTTATGATTACAAATATACCCTTTTACTATTAACC
The DNA here is from genome assembly GCF_003573695.1 of Papaver somniferum. NCBI lineage: Eukaryota > Viridiplantae > Streptophyta > Magnoliopsida > Ranunculales > Papaveraceae > Papaver > Papaver somniferum. The sequence continues at coordinate 90,542,031 of NC_039367.1, forward strand.
AATTTAACTTTTTTACTTTGAAAAAATCGGTCAAAATATAAAACAAAAGTATCTCCTTTAAAATAGCTCCCTAAAATAGCTCCAACAAAAATAATCCATATAAAGTAGTTTCGCTAAAATAATTTCCTTTAAAAACCGCTCTAAAATTAATTCCTACAAAAAACTTCAATTATCACAAAAGAAATTCGTGAAAACTCCATTTTCACAAATATATCAGGCGATATTGAAAGATTCCATTTATGAAAAGAAATAAGATTGTTGAAAATTCATATTTTCACACGTAACAATCGTGATAATTGAAACTTTTACTTTTTTTTTTAATAGTAAAAACCCCAATTATCACCTGTAAAAGTGTTCGTGAAAGTCCAATTATCACCGGTTCATATTTAGGTGAAACCCTAAAAATTAAAACATCATGTGCAAGAAATCGTGAAAATCAAATGAGAAAAAAGAAACTCAAAAGAAAACTTGTGAAGAAATCAAAGACTAAACAGACTCACCAAAAAGAAATAAATCAAATACCTCAAAACAACTTTGAAACCACTGTATATTGAAGAAAAAGTAATAAACCCAATGGCTAATAATTCCTAAACACTTACCTTCTTAAAGAAGACCGGTCACAGTTGATTCCAACATCAAAAAAACCAATATGACTTTAACAAGATTTACGTAGAATTTAGTTCCATCCCTAATAAGAAAGCACCTATAGTGACGGTGGCTGCCGAGATTCAAAAAGAAAGTTGAAAAGAAAAATAAACGGATCTGCTCCCAACAGACCTAACAAGAGTAATTGCCGGCAATGAATAATGGCATTAATTAATTGTCATAAAAACGTTTATTTTTTATAATGAATTAGTTAGTAATACATCAAGATAAAAGATAAAGGTTAGAGTATAAATAAGGCCCAATAATAACGCCAACAAAAATGCATGTCTATTATTTGACTATAAATTAATGATTTTTTTTTAAAACTTCTTTTATTAATAGTGATGTAATTGCTAAAGGTTAATTTAGTCTTGCTGAAAATTTGAGAATATAAATTCATTCTAAAACTACTAATCTTAACCGTCCATCTTATATGTTATTGATGGGTTCGTGGAAGAGAGAGGACTCAAACTTGGGTTTCTCAGATATTTCCACAAAACAAAACAATATTTAGAAGTAATTTTCAGAACCCCCTATCTATATATTTTTTAATTCCTAATTTACCCTTGCCTGATTATACTTAGCTATTAATTAGTAATCATTGATTAAATTATTTTGTTTATAGTTAGGATAAATCAAATGAGTTATATTAGTTTGATCAGTAAGTAGAAGGAGAAGATTTCTGGGAAAAACTAGGATTTAGGAGCATGAAGATTTAAGTGAAGAAACAACCCAGGTCTAGGTATATAATATATGAAGATAAAAATACTTCAAATACCCAGGTCTAGGTATATAATATATCGATTGAAATTTGTTTTAAAAACTTATTAAGGTATTATTTAAATGAAAGAGTATATAAAAGTGTATCACGATTAAACAAAGCTATTGGTTGGTAACCTAGCAACAAGCTGGGCTCCAACACCTCTTTGAATAACAACTCATAGTCGGCAGGGTAAAGTATGAATACCATAGTTGCCATTTGTACATATGAAAAACTCATAGTCGGCAGGGTAAAGTATGAATACCATGTCGCCGATGAATGAATCGACATGACATTCATACTTATACCATGTCGACTATAGCAGTATCCCCCAAATTGAAATTGCTTAGTCTGCATTGTATATATTGTTAGAACATTGCTCGGTCGAACTCACAAGTGTTGCTATCTCAAGCTTGTTAGTTTATCAAAAATATATCTTGATTTCTAGTCTGCATTTGGTCAAGTTTCATATTAGGATTACAAGTGTGTAGTTGAGTATCAGAAACCACTGACACCCTTGAAGATTGAACATTGGAGATCAGACGAAGATATCAACGAGGACTTCATCAACAAAGGTACGTGGTTACTGATTTCATTTGGATTCTTGTTAAATTCTACCTTTCTAATCTATCGAAACAAATTTCTCACTCTATAAAACAATTCCAATGACGATATACATACATTTATGTATGGACTCAAGGTTATTTGAGCCAAGATTTTAGTGACAATAACCTTTATCCCTGAAAAGGTCCTCATGTTGTAGTGACTGAGCATACGAGTTCAACGAGCCAAGAATCACCCAATTCCGAGTTATAACGAAAAAATTATGAGTGATTTATTGAAGCAACGGTTCATTATAAGTGTTGATGTCACTGTTGTAGTTCGTTAGTTAGAAACAATCCACGAACTGTTTGTAACGGTTCAAAGACTTGAGCGCAAATACGTGACTAGAAGTCTTTTTCAAGTTTTTGATGTTTCCTTATCTAGACAAGATAGCTATTCTTCCAAACACTTTCTATTGCATATTAAAGTGTTTGTGATATTTTAGAATTCCTTCCTATGTTAAATTGTGATTTATTTACGAAAATACAATTTATGCTAAAGTAATTATTTATTTAATTATTTACGCAAGAGTTGTAACTTAGGAAAGACTCCCAAAATTAGAGGAGTCTTGAAAAAGGAAAATAGCTCACAAGCTTGCTTGGTATTCAAGCCACCTTGGAATTTGCTTAGATTTCAAGCTACCTTGTTCACTATAAATAAAGGGTTCGTGAATGCTACAAAAATGATCCCTTGGAAATTTGTGTAAGCTTCATAAGGTTGTTTTCCAGGTCTTCTGTTCTCCGTGAACAAGAGTGAGATAAATAAGTCTTTTCCCGGGGATCGCAAAACTGAGTTGGTTCAATTATCTTTGATAGTTACACAACTTGTAACCTAGGTTATGCATAACTCTTATTTATTATAAGGCCCTTCTCTTCTGATATAAGGCCATTCAAGAGTTGTTGATCATAAACCTTATGTTTTGATAGATTTTGGTTCACAATCGTATACAGACACTAGTTGGTCGAAATCGGAACTAGAAAGAAAACTTCGATTAAGGTATCTCATAAATTCCTTAAGAAGTTTTAATAATATATCTCTAGATTTATTCTAGTTGTTCTTGTTGTATAATTATTATGATTTTTGAACTTGGAAATTGATCTTTGGAATCGTCCAAGTTCACTTACGAAAATCAGGTTCACAGACTTTTTATCTGTATGCATACTGGTTGAAAGTTTTAGAGTATAAACCCAAATCTACAATTTTTTTTTGATATCTCTATTTTTATCTGGTAGTTGTTCGAAACAAATAATTTTTTTTTCAAAACCTTGGTTCACACCTAAAGGGAAATCAAAATCGGTGTTTGGTGGATGCAAAACCCAAAAAGTCTTCACTGAGGCTGAAGAAACCCTTAGGCTTTAAAGGACGTCAGCTAAGGGAATCAAGTGCGAAAAATCTTGCGAGATTCAAGAGACGTAAGGAGCACCGCTGTAACTGGATCGTTGTGAAGGTGGGTTGGGTCTCAACTACATTCCAGTCCGAAGTATTGACAGTAGGCTAGTATCTGTAGTGACTTAATACAACTTGGTGTTCAAAATGGATTAGGTCCCGGGGTTTTTCTGCAGGTGCAATTTTCCTCGTTAACAAAGTTCTTTCTTGCTTTACTTTTATTTTCCGCATTATTTTTTTTTTTGATATAGTTAAAGTAAACGCAGGTGATTCGATAATCAACTTAAACAGTTCTAATTAAAACTATAGTTAACCAACTACAAGACTTGTTCTTGGAATTCGTATCTTGAAATATAAATTATAAGATTTGCTCTTGTTGGAATTTGGTTCACGTATTGTTAAGTACTAGGTTATCTTGGATATTGATTTTTGAGATCATCAAAGAGTTCTTGTATACAATCAGGTTCACGTATATTTTTGATTGTACAAAAAATTAAACCGTATATACATATTGTTGAAGGATCATTAAGTTGGTTTACTTCCAGTTGTATTAGATTTTGTCTCATAGGTCCGAACGAAAAAGTTTGGTGGTGTATTTTGGTACCCCCCCCCCCCCCCCCCCCCCCCCCCCCCCCCCGCTCTTCATATATTGTTAGAGCATAGCTCGGTTGAACTCACCAAGCGTTGGTATGTCAAGTTTGGTTGTCGTATTTTAGTATCAAAACTCATTTAGAGTCGCTTGATTAAATACTAGAGTCAACTTCGTTAAGGTTAGATTAGAAAGTCTAGCAATGTTGAGACATACAAGTATTACTCCAAAGACCTGAAAAATGTGAAGAAGTAACGAACTACAACGACGACATCATCCTTCCACTTGAGGTTAATAATTATTTGAACTTGTTTCATTCCTAACGTATCTTTCAAGTCGTGCTATATTAAAAACATAACTGGGAATCTATATATACTGTATATATTGTATATTATATACTCTAGTGACGTGACGTGATCATAATAGTAAGATCATAGTATTAAAGATATATTGTATATTATATACTCTAGTGACGTGATCAAAATAGTAAGATCATAGTATTAAAGAATTAGACTACGAAGTATAACGCTTATCTTTTGAACTTCGTATATATGACATCACGATAATCTTGTATATATATGTAAATGGGTTACGGTGAAGATTTCATCCTAGGAAACAATGTTTTACATTTGTTTAAAGGAAGTACATTCATGAACTTGTTTTGTGAATCAAAAGGGAAATCAATAGGGTTATTGGTCTTGCTATTCATTGCATATCTTTGGATGACCAATATGTGTGAGTTGGTAGAACCGATCTTAACTCAGGTTATATATCTTGGTATAACCGATCACAATGCCTAGACTTATGATTTGGTATGACCGGTCCTGGTAATTGGTGTAACCGATCCTAGGTAATCACCATGAGATGGTATGATCGATCCTTGTAATTGGTGTGACCGATCCTAGTAATTGGTGTGACCGATCATAAGTGTTGTGCGACCGATATTTGTAATTGGTGTAACCAATCCTAGTGACTGGTGTGACCGATCACAAGCAGATACCATATTTAGGTATAACCGATCCTAGTGATTGGTATAACCAATCCGAACCCAAGTATGTGACTTGAAAGGAACCATGGTGATTTGGTATAACCAATCACATAGTAGTCTTGGAATACTGGAAAACCAATTCTAAACTTGTTTCGAAGTGTGGTATAACCGATTCCAAGAAGCAAATCCATGTAAATATGAAATAAGGATTTGCAATGAAAAGAGTAAACATACTTTGAACACGAGCAATAACTCTTATCATTTATTGTTCAAAGATATTCCTTGGTACTCAAGGTGACCCTGTGCCCAAATAAATTAAGAATCTGTTAATTAAGGTTTTTGATTTTGTATGCTTTAATTACCAGCAATTAATGCATAGCTTTAGAGAATAAAAAATTAGTAATGTGCATTTACTAATTGGAGATTTTCTATTGAGAGATTTCGGAAATATTGGACCAACATTTATTGGAATTATGAAAACCGAATTTTGCCATTCATTTCATATCTTGAGAATATTTTTGGTTCTGGAAATTCCTTGGTGTCCAAACATACTTGGTCTATAAATATCTAAGTTTACATTTCTAGCAAACTATCCTAAGAGCCATGAAAACCTTTATTTCTTGTTGTTTCTGGTGGAGCCATCTATTTTGAGTGGAAAGTATCCTAATTAGGTGAAATCTCTTACGACTGCTCGTTTAAAGACTTCTGTGGGATCAAGAAGCTCTACGAGTGCCGTTGGTGGGAAACTAGATATTGCAGTGTTATTAGTTTTGGATTTGATTTGATTGAATAACGGTTGTTGAAACTTTAATTGCACCTAGTTTGTTTATTCTTTAAAATCTTCTCTTCTGATATAATATTCACTCAGACTAGATCACAGTATCGACGTGATATTTAGAACTGTTGTTAGATCTAAAGACATCTTGTGATAATCCATTGTTAACAAACTCTGTTTTGTGCGTGATTGATCACAAGAGATTCAAGTGGTGTTGTGCAGGTATTGAAAATAAAAGAAAATTTGAAGACGGAGAAGAATTCTTATTAGTTTTCGTATCTTGTGGATTTAGCGCACAAACCTTGATCGGATGGGATCCAACTAGAATCAGTTTATCTTTGATAGATCTGATTTATTAGTTACGTGAGATCGACATTCTCTATATTTGTCTTTGAGCTATATATTGATTGAGTGCAAATCTATACTTTACTATTTAGGTAGTTAAAGTTAGAATGATCTAACCAGGCAAAGGAGTTTATTAGATTAAACTGAAGAGCCTCTATCAACGACTCATCTATATCATGTAGCAAGATTGATTAGAGGGATTACCAAAAATATTCTTCCTTTGCTGTCTGGAATACGATCCAAAGGACTTTTTATTCACGTGTGTGGACTCTAGAAGTCGAAGGCGCAGGGATACTGAGGGAACTAAGTAGCTAGGGGTAGTCTTCTTGGTCTCAACTATACGAAGTTGGTGTTAGATTTTGTATAACGACTTAATTCTGAGAGTATTCAAAACTGGACTAGGTCCCGAGGTTTTTCTGCATTTGCGGTTTCCTTGTTAACTAAACTTGTTGTGTCTTTTCTTTGATTTCTGCATTATAATTGTTATTATAATTAATTAAAATACACAAGTACGTTAACTCTGTAATACTTGATAGTGATCCTATAGAGTTTGGTTATTACCAAACCTATTATCAAGTAACACACTTTGTTGTTTTATTGTCTCGATCTTGTATCCATAGTCAATTACACAATTTATCTTGTTGTCGTATTGTCTCGATCTCGCATCCATAGACGATCATACGAAGTGTGAACCGAATTATCGTATTGTCTCGACTCTGTCCATAGATGATCACATTCGGTAGAGGACTTATAGGTTAAAATAAAAAGATTGTAATGGGTACCCTCATCTTTTCATATATAATAAAACTATACCGACAGATAAGTTACTACTCTCGACAAAGCCTTCTACTAAAACGAGAATGCCGATAGTTATTACAAATTGAACATAAATATTTAGTTATTCTCAAAGTATACTGTCGGCATTTAAAGTTAATTTTCGAGCATGACGATAATTTTCAACCTTCAATGCCGTCACGTATTAGAAATTTGATACGATGGAAGACATGCAAAAACTGGAAATGTGGACCATAACTTCCGGCAGAGCCTTCATATTGAAGACAGTACCAGGAGAGACCCTCGGCATGGCATTCATATTAAAAACAATGCCGATACATTCGGCCGACAGGGCCTTAATGATACAGTCTATGCCAACAGTGAACCGTGACTGATTTTTTTTTCTTTTCGAGTAGAATCGCCAGTGAAGACAAGACAAAGGGGATAAAAGTTAAATGATTTTAGCATTTAGCATAAGGGTTAATATAGTAGGTTCTCTAGGTGTCTAATTAATGTTAAGGGTAACATAATAGATTAACAGGATATCATGGGTGGGATTAATGAATCCTATCCCCATTTAATTTACATATTCCTCAATTGTGGGTTCAAAATAACCTCTAAATGGCTCATTAACTAAAACTGATTCTAGATACTAATGTTAATCAGACTAAATTACCCTTACTGACCCACTATCTCGCTCACATTATATATTTTTGTAATCATTAGTGATGTTGGAGGCAAGCGGCGGTTGTGATGATAGTAGCATCAGTCTCGGTAGCAGTGATCATAATGAGATGTGACTGAGTCAAGTTAAAAGTTTAATTTTTGATTGTATGTCAATACTGGTGTCTTAGAAAGGCTATTATAGTCTCACGCATACAAATATTCATAATCGTTGACTACGACTTTTACTCTTCTCAGTTTTTTTTTTTTTTTTTTTATTTCCACTCTTCTTCTAATAAGAAAGATAATTTAAATGGTTTGCTCAAATCCTCGTCGATTTGGTCGATATTTGGAATGCTAGATGCAAAAAGCTATTCCGAGGAGTCACACCAAATCCAAAACAAATATTCGAAAGAGCTCAACATTTTTAGAAGGACAATTATAAAGTTAGGAAGCTTCACTCCACCAAAAATACCAACTCTCAGAAGTCAGTGATGGATGCTTTATGGAACTGTGCACCGATGGGATGCCTAAATAAACTTGGATACCAAATGGGATTCTACAACAAAGCTACCAACTGAAAAAGCGGGGGTCTAACAACACCACCCAATATTTCGCTTAGCAATCTGTATGGAGTAATTCCGAAATACTTTGCTATCAACTAGACAATCAGAGTTAATCTAGATGAAAGTATCTTAAGGAGTTAATATCTCTCTCTTGATTTGATTTTTACTCAAGCTAAAAACAACATCGAGTATTTATCAAATACAAGGAATAACTTGGACAGTACCAAAGACCAATGTCAAAGTGTTAATCAATGAAATCAACAACCACAAGGTAGGATCTCTAATCGATTAAACTTTAACGCACAACCTGTATTATTTCAATTATAAAGATAAACAATATAATGCGGAAAATGAAATAACACAGACACCAGAAATTTTGTTAACGAGGAAACCGCAAATGCAGAAAACCTCGGGACCTAGTCCAGATTGAATACACACTGTATTAAGCCGCTACAGACACTAGCCTACTCCAAGCTAACTTCGGACTGGACTATAGTTGAACCCCAATCAGTCTCCCACTAATTCAAGATACAGTTGTACTCCTACGCCTTTGATCCCAGCAGGATACTGCGCACTTGATTCCCTTAGATGATTTCACCCACAACCAAGAGTTGCTGCAACCCAAAATCCCAGATTTGATAATAAACAAATCTGTCTCACACAGAAAAGTCTATCAAAGGATAAATTTGTCTCCCACAGAAAAACCCTAGGTTTTTGTTCCGTCTTAAGATATGAAATCAAGGTGAACAGGAACCAATTGATAATCCGGTCTTATATTCCCGAAGAACAACCTAGATTAATCAATCACCTCTCAACAGTCTTACTTGAATACACAAGAGGACGTCGAGGAATCACAAACAGCGAGACGAAGATGTTTGTGACTTCTTTATCTTGCCTATCATAGAACTCTCACGATCTCAAGCCAATCAAAGATTGTACTCGTACGATAGAAGATGCAAGATCATATCACACAACTACGATAAAAGTAGTATCGGTATGGCTTCACAATCCCAATGAAGTCTTTAAGTCGTTAACCTGGTTTTAGAGAAGAAAACCAAAGTTTAGAGGAGAATCGACTCTAGCGAGCGCACTAGTATCACACAGACGTGTGGGGATTAGTTTTTCCCAATGCTAGGTGTCTCCTATATATAGTCTTCAAATCAGGGTTTTGCCTTAGTTACAAAGCAATCAATATTCACCGTTAGATGAAAACCTAATTTAGATTCAAGCTAATATTTCTCAACCGTTAGATCGAAGACTTAGCTTGTGACACACACTTGAGATATACGTTTACTAGGTTTGTGAAAACCGTGCCCAAACGTGTACGTGTATGTTGGTTCAACATAGTAACCCAAAAGGTCAACCATATGAGCATTTCATATTAACCTTGTTCTTCTTCACCATAACAAATGAACTAGTTAGAGAGTTGTTCAATTGCTATGAGATCTTATGTAACTACACAAGACACAATTGAAACAAAGATGATTCGATTCGATTGAATCGGCTCATGCACTTTATAGCCACGGTTTGCATACTACATTCCTTAGTAATTTAAGTTTCATGTTCAGAGCACATTTTTAGATCATAACCCACTCAAGTACGCAAACAAGTTCGCAGACTTAAGACAACCGGCAGAGTTTTCCAAACTCAGCAGAAAATCTCGGCAAGGAGACTTCCGCCAGTTCGCGGACTAGGTTCGCACTAAGTTCGCGGACTAAACACGCAAACGAGTTTTTGGAAAATCCATCAGAAATTCTCGGCAAGAGAACTTCCGTCAGTTCGCGGACTTGGCAAAGCCAATTCCTCCGGTTTCTCTCAATCAACAAAGTTCGCAAACTTCGGATTAAGGAATATAACTTATGCAATATGTGTTTCCACACAATGCTTATATCCATCATTGGTTATATAGACCTAAACTCTCATTCCAACCATTGAAACATTCTTAGAGGATGTTATATAGTTGTTACACTATTTCTCGTCAAAGCGATTTTCAAAGTGATTGAAACATTATGACTTTCGTCATTAGGTGAAGATAAACCCGATCATAGAAAAACGCTTTACCAACACATGATTTCGAGATATAGATAGGCGAGATATACTCGGCTCGAAATATCAAATGTTTATGATCCAGTCTATATAGCATACGACTTTTGTCTCATAAGAAGTAGGAGATAGAAGAGATAGACTTTTGAGTGATAGATAAGTTCAAGTCTCCACATACCTTTTTGTTGATGAAGTTCCACGGTTCCTTGAGTATATCTTCGTCGTTGTATGATGAATCGCCATGAAGTCCTTGAGCTCAACTACACTTTTCTATCCTAGTCCGAGACTTAGCTATGTAGACTAGAAATCAAGACTCATAGTTTTGATCACTAACATTGACAAACATGCTTGAGATACCAACGCATGCGAGGTCGACCGAGCTATGCTCTAACACCAATTTATGTGGTAATACTAAGAAATGCGTTTGGTTTTTACAAGGAAGTGAGTTCACAATAGCAAGAACTCATATTAAAAAAAAATGAGGGAAGTGCTTGCAGCGATTTCAAGGAAAAGTCAAGAATAATCTTTGAAGTTAACAATAACAACCTTGCTATATTAACCACACGACTTAAGTACAAGATGGATTGGTAGGCTAAATATGTCTGGAACAACATAGAGATTATTTTTTTGAGGCTAGGACAACATCTTAAATCTTTCATCTTCAGCTATGTAACTAATAATTTTTTGGGTTATCATTTTGTTCCTAGATTAGGTAATGAAGCAGCAGATACTCTCGCTAAGTTTTCTAAAACTTTAAACTTTGTAATTAATTGGGATAGTATCCCTCTATCTTGTATCCTTAAAAATCTGACAGTAGATAAATCAAATATAGGGAGACAATCAAAACTCTCTATATTAGATGGCTCTACTTCAGATGTACTGGTAGCACCTCTCTTGGAGTGCTAGTCTTTTCAATGAATTACCTTACTTTAAAAAAAAGAGGCAATATTGCATTAGCAAGTAAGCCCAATGCAATTTTAACAAGATCCACTGCAGTTTTATGTTTGGACATTTAGACAAAAACATAATCGAGAGCTTCCACTCTCAACAAAGTCATCATGTGTTATTTTCTTCCAGTAATTTCAATTTTTTTTACCAAAAAAAAAGTAATTGGTCGATATTACACGTGTGTAAAGAGAATTTTAGGCTGATGAGGCGGCACGACATCCCTTCCCATAAAATGCTGAAAATTTAGAGTGTTACAATGAGGAGAAGGTTAAGGGTCCATTTGTTTTCTAACTGAATTTGTGAAACAACAAAATCAAATGAGTATTTTGGCTAGAGACTGAAGCACAAAAACAACCCCAGACGCGATACCATTTGAATTTTAAACAAAGAAAAATGAAAAATACTTGTAAATAAATAAATGCATCTAATTGCTGAAAGATATCTAGGAGACCGAATAAAATCCTCTTGGTCTAAGCAGTTTATAGGTTCAACTGGCTATGTCCTTGATAAGAAGTTGACAGAAACTAGAATAGATCTCTCTACCTAGAACACAAGTACTTTCAACAATATACAAGGAAATATCAAAGCTCTATATCAACAGCTGTCCGATCTCCAACAACCAAATACTAATGGCAATGACAACACACATTCAATCCAAAATATTGAGAAGGAAATCGAAGAATGGCATAAGCGCGAGAAGGTCTTGTATAGACAAAAATCCAGAGACGCTTTCTGTCATGAGGTAGATCAGAACACAAAGCATTTTCACCTTAAATCTAACAAGAGAAGGTCGAGAAACAGAATTGAGTCTCTGAAAAGGCAAGACGACAGTTGATGCAGTAGAAAATGTTAGAGAACTGCTCGTTCGAACTCGCATGCGTTGCTATCTCAAGCATGTTTGTCAATGTTAGTGATCAAAACTATAAGTCTTGATTTCTAGCCTATTTATAGATGTCTCGGACTAAGACATAGATAGTGTAGTTGAGCTTAGATTTCACAGAGTGCATCATTTGAAGACCCCCACATTTTCAGATTGAGTATGACTGTCTAGATTGAGTCTGACTGTCTAGTTGATTCTCTAGAAAGTGTGGTCCTTAGACCCCCTCATTTTCAGAAGAAATCAACTCCAAGCTCTGTTAACTGATCATTTTAAGGACATAATGAATACTTCAAATCCTTCTGAAGACGCTAACTTGTTAAATCTTTATCCACCATGTGCTACTGAGGATAATAATTTTTTTTCTTACAAGGAACACTTAAGAAAATGCAACCATGGAAAGCTCTGGGAATGGATGGCTTCCCACTGGGATTTTTTTCAGGATAATTAGAGTACAAACAAGGATGATGTCATTAAGATGGTGCAGAATTTTCTCAATACATGAAGAATTCTTAAAAAACTAAATAAGACAAATTTGTGTCTTATCCCTAAATGCAGACTGCTTCAAACACCCGGAGATTACAAGCCAACAACTCTTTTCAACTCTATTTACAAATTGATCTCAAAAATTACGGCAAACAGATTGAAGGCATAACCGGAAAAAATTATTTCCCTTATGCAGGCTACATATGTACCAGGGAGACAGATTGGAGATAATATCACTTTGGCTCATGAACTAATACATTATAGCAAGAGGAAAAAGTCTAAGAAGCACTACATGGCCCTCAAACTCGATATGTCAAAAGATTTTGACCGAGTTGAGTGGCCATTCTTGAACAATATAATGCAAAAACTTGGTTTTAATAGCAAATGGTGTGATCTGATTCAAGAATGTGTACGTACTTCAGAGATACGGGATCTTCTCAATTCCGCTCTCTGTAAAGCTTACAAACCAACACGAGGGATACGGCAAGGTGATCCCATATCACCTTATTTATTCTTACTAACTATGAAAGTATTTACTCGTTCTTTTTCCAAAGCTGAAATGGATGGTAAAATACATGGCATAAAAATTTCAAGAAAAGCACCACAGGTTAGTTACTTGCTTTAACACAAAAATATGATGACAAGATGAAGAGTAAATTCATCAATCAGAGTGGAAGATCAGTTTTGATGAAACATGTACTCAATTCAATGCCATCTCATCAAATGGGTATCTTTAAGATTCCAGATACCACAATCAAAGGATTGGACATAGTGCAAAGAAACTTTTGAAGGGAAAACATGACTCAAAAGGTTTCTACTTTACTTTATGGCCAGTTGTTTTTAAACATAAACAAGATGGAGGAATGGGCTTTAGAGATTTAAAATATTTTAATTTAGCTATACTAGATGTGAAGACAAGTTATGGGCTAAAGCACTAAAAGAAAGATATTTTACTAACACTTCAGGATTGCTTGCAAAGAAGAAAAACTCAACATGGGCTTGACAGAGTATACAAGAGAGCATGCAGTTTGTCAAAGATTACAATCTCTGGATAATTAGAGATGGAAGAAACATATCAACTTGGAATGTCAACTAGTTTTTAATAAAAACAGAACCTCCAATACTAGCTGTAGAGCTGGATATTGCAACAAAATATAATCATGTGGCAGACTTAATTGATCAAGACAAAAAATCTTGGCAGGTGACTGTTGTGCAACAAGAAGATACAGGAAAAATTTTGCAGCTAAGAATATCACAAATAGGAGAAGACATATTAATGTGAACTCTAACAAGAAATGAAGTCTTCACTGTCAAGTCAGCCTACAACAAACTTATTGCTATTAAGACTAGAGGTGCTTCAGCTGATAAAGAAACAACTAAATTCTGGAGGAAATTATGGAATATTCCTGCACTACCAAGAGTTAAACATTTCTTGTGGAAATGTTTAGTTGACATTATTCCATATAATAAAATAATGGCTCGAGTTCTAATCATAGAGGTGAACAGTTTACAGTTCGTAATAAGGGTATTAAAACTACCAAATATATTCCATGGGAGTGTCCATTCGCAAGAGATGTGTGGCCATTCCATGGGAGTGTCCATTCGCAAGAGATGTATGGTCTACAATACTAGTATCAAGAAGAAGCATGCCTCATACAACTGCAACAGTGCACGAATGGAGTAAAAGCTGGTTTTCTAATAATTTTAACAACTTAGTTGATGGCTAACACAATATGGGAATTCTGGAAAGCTAGATGCAGAAGTGTCTTTGATAAAATTAAACCAAATCCTATGGAGGTTGTTAGACTCATTCGTATTTTAATTGGTTCTACAAGTAAACATATGATGCAGAAAGATCAGCCTAGTACTACCAATTTGCAGAGTCGTATCTCCAAATGGAAGCCACCTAGGATTCTTTATTACTCTTTCTGTTGTGATGCATCTTTCAAAATTGTAAATTCTGTTTCTTATGTAGGATGGGGACTGATTTGCTGTGATTTTGTATGACACTTCATCCAAGCAAGATGCGACTATGCCAATGGACTCTTAAATGCTGAAGCAGCGGAATGCAGAGGACTTCTACATTCTATGAAGTGTGCAGTAGAGCTAGAGATACAATTTTCATGTTTCGAGATGGATGCACAACTAGTATCGATACAATAAACGAAGAAATTCAGAAAGCTGCATGGGAAAATCAGTCTATGATACTGGATATAAAACATATATTGCTTGCACATTCTAATTGGACCTGCAAAGGCATTCGTAGGAAAATAAATAAGCCAAATGACAAAATGGCTATATATGCTAGAATTTACAATTTTTCTACAATTTTGAATGAATATCCTCCGAGTTTTATTGCAAGCACAATATCCAAGGATATATATATATATATAATCCTTTGTTTTGCATTTTAAAAGAAAAAAGAAAAAAGAAAGAGATATCAAGGAGTGAAAAAACTTGATACGACTAAATTGGAACTTTGAGATCTCCCATGAGAAAAGAAAGGAAAGCAAAACCTTGATCCTCTTCCTTGTTAGTTCGTGATCATACCCTACTTTTAATTTGTTAGCAAAATCTATGATTTGAGATAAGTAGGATACAATGCTTATGTTGTTTATGAATGGAGCACCCATCGCCATTCCCTCGTGCGTGAAGCAAGTTCACCCCAATTTCATCATCAACGCCGCGTGGTGCTGGAACTAACGTGTTAGGTATAGCGCACCTAGAATCAGGCGCCATAAATTGCAAAGCAGCGGTGGCCGCTGCACTTGAATAACCAGATGATCAATAAAATATGTGAAAACTACAGTCACACCCATTTTTCATATTTCTCCCACTGTCAAACCCACCGACAAAAAACTGAAGGCGCGCACCCATTTCCTTGGTGAAAATTTCTCCCACACCCAGAATTTCTAAAATTGTTTCTTCCCTTATTCTTCCTCGTTTTTCTTTCATTACTTCTTTTATTCTTCTTTCCTAATATTATTTTTTGTTGATTCGAATCAAAACGACACAACAATTCCATTCATTCCTCACTAATTTCTCGTTATCAAAACCAAATCCAGCCAAAACCCTTATGTATCTTCTCGTTCTTCAACTCAACAACAAATATCAAATCCCATGAATTCTTGTCAAAAACCCTAGCGTCAATCATTCTCAATCTGAATCTGACCCATCACTCAAATCTACTAACCTGTTAATTCTTCTCAAACATCGAACCATCTTACTGGAATTTCATACTTGAGTTAAACCCTAGTTTCTCCATTATTCATCACCGATTCTTCCATTAGCAACAAACAATCATCAATCACCCAACACAGAGCTTAAATTTCTTCTTTAAACTCCCCCAATTCCTTAATCTTCAGATTCCCATCGAAACCCACTCAACCTCTTCTCGATCTCACCATTACATCGCCTACATTTATCCATCTGAAGGCTACATATGATTGTAGATTTGCATCTCATATACTGAATCTCCAGACCTAATTAACAAAACCCACACTCTGATTAATCCTTCTGTAATCGTAGAATCTCTTGTTTGCAAGATTTCATATCTCTGGGTGAATCAGAAAAATGAGATCTTTGTTCAAATTTCTTCTCTGAAAGAAATTCTTCTAAAACTTTCTTATATATCACCTGAACCTATACGTAGGTTTTGGAGGATTTGGAGTTTGAAACCTCATGATGTTCATCAAATTTTATTGGGTTTCAATTTTGCTTCTGGGAATTTTGCAAATGAAAAGAAAAAGGTGGGATCTTTATGGGAATTGTTTAATCTTGCTTCTCAGGATTTTGAGCATTTACCAGAATCCTGTAATATCATGGCTTCATTGCTTATCAGGGTTGGGTTGCTTAAAGAAGGTGAGTCTGTTCTTAAGATTATGGAGCCCTTAGGATCTTTATCAGGTTGTGATGGCATCTCCAGTGAGTTGATTGAAGGGTATGTTAGAACTAGAGACTTAGAACATTCAGTTTCGACATATAATTGGTTGAGCAGTAAAGGTGTAATCCTGTCTAATTTGTGTTTTAAAGGTTTTATTGAGCTTTTGATTGAAAACAATAAGATACTAAGAGCGTATAAGGTGTTTCTTGATATGGTTATGTTATGCATTTATAAAAATAGCTATATAATATGTTATGCATTTATAAAAATGGATGCATAATCTATTATGCATCTACAAAATTTCATATAATAATTTCATATAACATGTTATGCATTCGTGAAAATGGATGCATAACCTGTTATGTATCTACAAAATTTGTTGCATAACTTGTTATGCAGTCCAGAAAACCTGCATAACCTGTTATGCGTCCGAAAATATGGCTACATAATGCATTATGCATCGAGAAAATAGATGCATAACCTGATATGCATCCGTAAATATGGATGCATACTGCATTATGCATCAATTTTTTATATGTACGGCTAAAATCAACCAAAACAATGGTTACATAACTTGTTATAGATGCATAACTTTGTTATGCAGTCGAAAAATGGTTGCATAATTCGTTATGCGTCTGCAGAATGTGTTATGCATCGTTTTTGGTGACTGCACAATGGTTAAGTATCAAGTTTTCAAAAAATTTCCCTAAATGAG
The DNA here is from genome assembly GCF_003573695.1 of Papaver somniferum. Lineage (NCBI taxonomy): Eukaryota > Viridiplantae > Streptophyta > Magnoliopsida > Ranunculales > Papaveraceae > Papaver > Papaver somniferum. Next base: position 90,559,077 of record NC_039367.1, read on the forward strand.
GATCACCTCCGATTTTTTCGTTAAAAACAAAAATTTGATATTCTTGTTTGTACTCGTTGCGTAGCTCTTTTAAAAAGATTTCCAACAATATAAAATTTGTAAAATTCTAAGGCGCGGATTTTTAGATATGTTATGTCCCAGTTGCGCTGCCAATTATACCCCTGAAAAAGATAGTATGCATAACGAGTTATGCCTGAAAAGATAGTATGCATAACCAGTTATGTATTGATTCATATAATAATTTCATATAATTATGGGTGTCACGGTATACAAAATTAATTGTGGGACTGAGAGCGAGAATATTTTTTTTTTTTGGGTCTCCCCCTAATTTCCCCATAAAATATTAGAGCTTGGGTCTAGGCTAGGCGTGCAGCATGCTTTGAGACCCACCTCAGGCTGGGTTTTATTTTTATATATCAATTAGGCCATCAACAAGCTACTGTTTAAGTTGAAATCATATTGGAGCAGCACAGAGTACTACAATTTATCATGACTGCTACTGGGTGTCAAATTCCAATGGCGATGATTGTTTTATTCCCGTGAAAATCCATTGGATATGATTGTATTATAATCAAGTGAATCCAATGGCGATGATTGTTTTATTTATATCGATATGTTTTAATTCCTTGGAATTAGGTATCCCAACAGTAGCCTTGCAAGTTGCAAACTGTATCTGGTCTATATACTCTATACTTTCATCAAAAGAGAAATACTCACCGCAGTCCATATTAAAGGTAACTGTTACTAGCTTCAAAAAAATACACCAAGCTCATGGAAAATAGTAAACATGGATGGACCTCCAAGGAAATCAACCCTTCAATCATACGGTAACCGCTCTGTCTCTCTTGTGATCCTTCTGTATTTACTTATATGTAACAATGCCGATAAAAAAAAAATACATGCATGATGCATCACTGGCCTACGTCAAGTTTTGTATAAAGAAAAAAAGAATACACGAATGTATGTAGATACTTCAACATCTGTATCTGCAAGTACATACGGAAGTCATCAATTTTTTATTGTTCTAAATATATATTTTCAACATTCTAAATTCTAGAAAAATACCACATATGTTCTGTTTCACATTAATGACACTCTCTTCTCTAGTGGCTATAGAGACTCTTCTTCTTCTTCTTCTTCTTCTTCTTCTTTTCTCTATGATTGTTTTGGATGACAATATTTAGGCATTAGCTGTTCTTCTGTCGAGGATTGCATCATCACGAGGAAGCAACCATGTACCATCCCTATATGGGACCCTTTTCTCACATACTCAAAGTACCAACTTAACTCGCATATTCTCAAGCCCATATTTTCTTATACACGAGCGCAATCCCACTTTGTTTTCGAAAAAAATATAAAGATATTTAGCCCTATTTTTTCAGTTTTTGTTTGCAACTACATGGGACATTGTGATCCAATCCAATCCAATGTGGTAGTAGTATCAGCTATAATCACGGTTTAAGCTCAGATTTAGATCACATAAAAATTGGAAGACCTCTTCTAGAATAACTAAAACACATGGTAGTATCTGATATTGTTCACAGTATATCCGATATAGAGAGTTATTCTCTCCTATAAAACAGTCTAACCACAAAAATTTAATCCAATCAAGATTTAATCAAGTGATTTGGATAAACCTGTTATTAGGTTTCCACGGTTATTTTTCAACCCTTAAAAACCCAGGTCTTTAGTTTTCACTTCCGATATACTAGGAATTGATTGAAAAAACAAGACTACTATAGGGGTCATAGAAATTTATAAGGGGCTACCAAATTCAAATAAAACAAAACAATCCTCACCGCTGGATTCACTAGATTGGTGATCCCTTATAGAATTGTTAACTCCCTGCAGCATCCCTGTAAAGAAAAGTGTTTAGTTTGATCTAAATGGTGGCTTAATTATGATAATAAAAACAAAATCTAAAAATCTAAACCCACTAAAAATCCTAATTATTAACACAATTTCATTCCAATATAAATTGTTTATTACTTAAAAAAAAAAAATCATAAAAAAAAAAACCCTACCACACACTTTTCTCTCTATATAAATTCATAGTTTAAATCTCATGTATGAAGAGTTAGTTAAACACCCGTTTGTATAGGCTCATCACCCCCCTTAGAAAATATTTTGAAAAGAGAAAAAATCATCAAATTGGATAAGAACCTTATTTCAGTCTTAATCCATTCCCAGATTTATAGGAATTTCATTCTCCATATTTTTCTAATCTCATCTTAATCCCATTTTTTCTATAGTTATATAACTCCCAACTAATCTTCATTCATTTTGCAGACTACTAAACACTCTATGAGCTGTTTCTCAAAGTTCTAATCAAACTGAACTAAAGAAAAAAGCACACAAAGTAGTTAGTTCAGTTACCCAAGTGGAAGTACTGTTCATTGTACTCTACTCATGGAGTTCTTGAAAGAGTTAGAAGGAAAAAGGTTTCATGATAGGTTGAATGAAATCAAGATGACGACGACAACAACAACAGCAACACCGATGAAGAAGAGAAGAAGTGTGTGGGTATCAGGGCCTGTAATTGTTGGAGCTGGTCCATCTGGTCTTGCAGTAGGTGCTTGTTTGCAAGAAAAAGGTATATCGAGTGTGATTCTTGAAAGGGCTAATTGTATTGCATCATTATGGCAATTGAAAACTTATGATCGGCTTCGACTTCATCTCCCAAAGAAATTTTGTGAGCTGCCATTAATGCCATTTCCTGCACATTTTCCAACTTATCCAATGAAGCAACAGTTTGTTTCTTACTTGGAAGATTATGCAGCTAAATTTAATTTGAACCCACAGTTTAATGAAACAGTGGTGAGTGCTGAGTTTGATAAAACTGTAGGGTTTTGGAGAGTTAAGACTAACGGATTGAAAGAAGATTTCGAGTACATTTGCCGGTGGTTGATCGTTGCAACCGGCGAAAATGCAGAAGAAGTTGTGCCTGAAATTGAAGGAAGTGATGAATTTGTTGGACCTATTGTTCATACAAGTTTGTATAAGAGTGGTAAAATTTACTCTGGGAAGAAAGTTTTGGTTGTTGGTTGTGGAAATTCAGGAATGGAAGTATGCTTAGATCTTTGCAACTATAATGCCATGCCTTCTCTTGTTGTTCGAGACACTGTAAGTAATTCTTCAACTTCTTTTATTTTACTCTGTTTCTTCCTTGACCCCTGAATCTTGAACCCGTTTTCGATTTCATGATTTTCGCCGTAGAAACCGTTTCAATTACTCTATTTCTCACTAGATTGCACATTTATTATTTTGACTTTTGATCATATAATTCACAGTTGTGCACAAGGAGGAAAAAAAAAGTGAGTCCAAAAGTGTTCTAGATTATTAATTTTTTTGGGGTAATGGATACTCTGTTTTTCATGCAAATTCCACTTACAAGTTCAATCATTTCACTCGCAAAATCTTTGTTTAAACAAATAATATCACATTTGATATTTTACATGAATTTTAACACTTGACGATTTGATGGGTTTTTTAATTCATTATAGTACAAAAATGGAGTCTTAAACTCCTAATATTCTCTTGCTTTCTTTAAACCGGCTAGATCCTAAAACAGAGTGGAGAATTTAGGATCATAATTAGTATAAATGATTACATCTAAGTATACTTTAAGTTACGAAAAAGTAAAGAGAACCATATATAGGGTCATGGGAGGAGGGATAGAACCCAACCCAAACACCCCTAGGGAGAGGAGGGGTGTGGGGGTCACAAATCAACCATCTTTTGAGACTTTTTAGAGCTTCTTTTTATTCTTCTTTTTGTGTTGCAGGTGCACGTTTTGCCAAGAGAATTGATGGGGAAATCAACTTTTGGGCTGTCCATGTGGTTACTAAAATGGCTTCCCGTACGCATCGTTGATCGATTACTACTTGTATTAACCTGGCTTATACTTGGCAACACATCTCAAATCGGTTTAAGTCGACCCGATCTCGGTCCACTTGAACTCAAAGGCATTACAGGCAAAACACCCGTTTTGGATGTTGGAACGCTAGCCAAGATCAGAGCTGGAGACATCAAGGTATATATGGTTATGTTAGATGCCTTGTTTCCAAGGAATATCCAAATTGTACTACTGGCTAATTTAGAATGAATGGCATGCACTTTGTTTATGTTTTTAAGCAATATGGTACCAAGATAGTTATATTATCTTGTCAATAGTGCAGGTATACCCAAGTGTAAAGCGATTAACGCGTACTTCGGTTGAGTTTATTGATGGAAGAATGGAAGATTTCGATGCGATTATCATGGCCACAGGTTACAAAAGCAATGTACCTTGTTGGCTAAAGGTATTTAGCTTTGAATCCCTTTCTGTCTTGAATTTTCCTCTTTTGCTTTATAGCTAGCTTTAATAACCCAATTTGACTCAAGGATGTGGATGTAATTGAAATTTGATTCCTCCAGGATAAAGATTTGTTTTCGGAGAAAAATGGATTACCGTGGAAACCTTTTCCTAACGGTTGGAAAGGCGAAAATGGCTTATATTCCGTGGGGTTCACTAAGAAAGGATTACTTGGTTCGTCAATGGACGCAAGGAAGATTGCTCAAGACATTGAAGAGTATTGGAAAGCCGATGAGTTGAAGCATTTATGTACGTTTACTCGTCATTCACAGCTTTGATTCAGTTCATTCCAAAAGAATGCATAATTTTTTTTTAACTGTCACAAATTTGGAGGTACTTCAACATTGGAAGAAAATTGAAGAGAGTAGTAGTTGATTTTAGAGCTTGAGTGAGGTTTGGAGTGGCCTCATTATCAGCTATAATTGTACATAATTTGTACATTAGATTGATTAACCTTTTCTCTAATTTTTAGGTTGAGATTAGATTAGATTGATTAAGAATTTGTTTTAGGGTATTGGAAAGTAAGAGGATTTTGGTGTTTTTGACTTTACCTTATATATTTTTTGATTGGATTTGGGACGATGAGAAGTATTTGTGATTTTTCATGTTTGGCTTACTTAATTAGTTCTAAATAATTGTAATTCGGATGTTTCATTAAGCATCATAGCTCAATTCCCATGGTTTTTCTGTTGGGAATTCAAATCCATCCTGACTTTACCACTGCTAGTAAGTGGCCCAGAAAATATCCTAACTATTCGATGTTTACTGAGAGATATCCTAAATAATTGTAATTCAGATGTTTCATTAAGCATCCTAGCTCAATTCCCATGGTTTTTCTGTTGGGAATTCAAATCCATCCTGACTTTACCACTGCTAGTACTTTACCAGTGGTAGTAAGTGACCCAGAAAATATCCTAACTATTCGATCGCATATCTTATAATAGATCGCGTATCTTATAATAGATCGTTAAGTACGATCGCATATCTTATAATAGATCGTTAAGTACGATCACTTTAACATGTTAACATCTGAAACAAATAAATAATTTGAAGCAGAAATAATTTAGATGACCCCCCTCTCTCCCTGAGATCTTTGAGTGATCCCAACTCCCGAAAGAAGTCAGTTCTCAATGTGCATTGCTGGACTGGAAGTCATATGATAGAAAACAAACAAGGTCATAAATTATTAGCTTTAAAAGAAAGACATTCTTTAAATTAAGGTCATAAAACATATGATAGAAAACAAACAAGGTCATAAATTAAGGTCATAAAACAAGGTCATAAATTATTAGATTTGTGTAGTATGGGGTATTGAATAACAATGTTAGGAGATATACACATACATGCAATGCAATATAGATAAGCAAAAGACATTCTAAAATCTAGTGAATGATAGTACTACAAATTCAAGTCATTCAAGATGTTTGTTTTTGGGTTTTGTAGGTGTTGGTGTTTATTCCGACCGCAAAATAAGTGGATCATAACAACCTAAGCTCAAAAAAAAAAAAAAAAAAAAATGGAGATATATCAACATCAAATTAGATGTGGGTTTATTTTGAAGATGATAATTGAATCTAATTTCTTCATTTTCCAAGTCATTGGCCCATTAGATCCCATCCCTTACATGGGTCCTCCTCTTTGGCATTTTGGATGTACAGATAAAGCTTAAAAGCTAGATACATATATATAGAGTAGCAGTTAAAAGAAGAAAAAGCTAGCCTGCATGACTAGAATGACAAAGATGCATAACCCTACTTGATCAGAGATCTCACATGCTGACCTTTGCTCACACTCTCTCGTTCCACTCTATTTGTCAACTTGGAGAACTTGTAACTACTAAAAACATAAGTTTCTGTTTATCCCCATGTTCCTTCATTTCCTCCTCCCTTCTTTTAAGAAGCTAAGTATAGAGAATGTGTGTGTGTGTGATATTTCATGGCAGCACATTGCATATACCAAACAAAAACATATGTGCATGAAGGGTGGGGGCTCTCTAGAAAAACATTCTTCATTATTATTTACGTATGGGTCTTGCGATTTTATATATGGCCTTTGAGAAAACGAAAACATTCTTAGAGAAAAAGTAAGTGTCTTGGACACGACGAAAACATATACTCCTTCCGTTTTAAAAAGATAGGCTGATTTCATGTGTAGTTTGTACATGAAACCAGCCTATCTTTTTGAAACGGAAGGAGTATTACACAAGATTGAATCATCAAAACGCGCTTCGTACGTTCGTCGAAGATATGGAGGTTGGATACTTGAAAATCATCCGTGAGTAATCATCATAAACCTGGGCCGATTATGGACTGAACAATATTAAGAAAAAGAGAGGACAAATGATGAAAAAAGTTGTTATGTTTTGGGCTTATCATTTGACTAGTAAACTATTATTGAGCAATCATGGGGTTATCCTGTGAATTTTAAGAAGAATGTCATTCACATATCAAAGTCCCCACCCCCATGTTCATTTAAGTTCCTTGAATATGATTCATAATGATGATCTTACTTTCCTTGATGATTATATATCGAGTTCTATGAATTTGATTCATAATGATGGCTTAAATTTCCTTGAGACTTCTATGAATTTGATTCATAATGACGGTTTAAAGTTCCTTAATGAGGATATCAGTAGATCGATTTTGTGTTTGATTAGATTGGCCAAAAGATGTTCATTTCAGTGTTTTAATTTGAGTTCCTTGAATATGATTCATAATGATGGTCTAAGTTTCCGCAATGAGTATATCATTCAATCTGTTTGTTTTAAATTGGATTAGCCAAAAGCGGGAAAGTTGATTAGGGGCTTTACATTATTCATACACCACCATTGAACATGGTATAATTTGCTTATCTTCAATTTATATAACACAAAATTGGTTTAAAAGACCAAAATTAACAATTCCTGGGTGAAATTGGTTTATAAGTAGGTGAATGGTGATTAGTGAACCCGTCCGTTGGAAACAACACGTGTCCAAATTTGATGAAAAATATAGGGAGGTTGCTTTGGGGCGTTATGGATAAAGAAATACAAACGACACTTGAAAAGTTGTTACGGGATTACCAAATTCTATGAGTTTTTTTTTCCTTTTTTATTTTGAAAAGAAAACAAAAAGATATATTGAATGGGATTTTCTTTTTTTCTAAACGTACAGAAGTTGAGCTAACAATCAGCTCACACCCCATCTTTAATGGCTGTTATGTACGTACACCTCCGTTTACACCAAGTACTTGAAGAATTTGACAACATTTACCTTAGTATGTGTTAACTTTGCCAGAATCACATCAACCAACCTAGATGGGAAAGAAAAACATTGGCATCTTATATTCTAATAAAAGCTTAGCAAGAGAAACCTAGATCCCCAAAAGTCCCAAACATATAAATCATAGGATCCTTGTTTCCATCTACACATGTAAAGTTCTCGAAATCAATAAGCCCTTGCTCAATTCATGGATGTTTCAAGGTAACCTTTCGTATTCATTTAGGTAAACTACATCATAGTTTAGTTTTCATATAAAGTAATTTATTTTATTTTATTTTATTTTATATTGTCATTTTCTTTTTGTAATAATCAAATGACCTAATAATTGTTCGCGAAGACTAAATTTATCCTGGCATTTTTAGGGGCGGCCCAAAAGGAATTAGGGGTTATTTTTTTTTATTCCCAACCTATACACTACGTTAAGGGATGTCCAAAAACGCGGAGAATACGTTAATGCCCTTACATAATCGGAAGCTATACTGTACCTGATTGTAAATACCTAATCGGAAGGTTATTAACTAGATTACACTATCGATTAAGTTCGTTTATGTGCCAAACTCGTATCTGGATTCTATAACAATCGGGAGTAAAAAGATCCTCAAGAGACTACCGATTGTTAAAGTATAGAAATTAGAAATCTTTAGATTTTTGCAATGGTGAAATTTGGGGCTCCTATATAATCGGACGAATTAAAACCTGTCTAAGCTAACGATTTGGGCTTCCCATAATTGGAAAGCTACGAATAACAATACCTCCCGATTATGGTAGATTTCAAATTCATTAAATGAAGGATTTTAGAAGAAAACTTATTTTGGGGCAACCTATAATCGGAAGTTTATGTAATCCATATACCTTCCGATTATGACTACATCCAAAACACGAACCACATGGTTATGGTCAGCTTTGTACCCTCGAAACCTATGGAATTTGGCAGTGGTTCGATTTGGGGCTTCCTGTAATCGGGTAGGTATATAAGTAACAAACCCTAACTATTTTGGGCTACTCAATAATCGGTAGCTTATGATGTGGTAATGCCTACCGATTATTAAATGTTTGACAGATAAAACCAAAGTCAACCTGAATTCATTTCATTTCATTTCTTTTCAACTTCAACTTCAACTCCTCTTCTCCTCTTTCCCTCCGATTGCAGAGAGGAAAACTCTCCCACTCTCCTCGCTATACATCGTTAATCGTCGAATCGAATCATCATCGATTATTCTCTATAAAGATGAAAGAAAATGAACCCCAGAAAGCTAAAACCAAAAACGTTTGTCGCGGTAAGGATCCAAATATTGGATTGCATGCTCGTAATAAAGAGGTTTTAACTCACGAACCCAAAGAACGCGAAGAAGATGCGGCCCCTGATGTAGGCGATACTCAAAGCCAAACTCTCCAGCAACTTGAAATGGCGCCTATTAGGTAAGATTCTACCATTAATTTGCTTTATATTGCTTCAATTCGTCGAATCCATGATTTTTTTAGGGTTTTCGGTTATTACCCATATTCGGTAGGTTAATAATTGTTTTAAACTCCCGATTGTTGTCGATTTCTTCATTTCACAAGAATATTCGTTATATTCGGGTGCTAAATATTTAGGTTTCCTACCGATTATTGAACATTTTTCATTACTGAGGCCTAAATCGATTATAATCGGAATGTAATTGTGTTTCTGACTTCCGAATATACTAGGGAAGAACAAGTATTAGAGACGTATTAAGCGGTTGATATGTTGTGTAATTTGCTTCCGATTGTTTAGGCTGAACCATATCAGTAGTTTCTGGACACAAAGTGATGCATATTCGGTAGACATTAGTTTTGTGAGACTTCTGATTGAGATTTATTCGGAAGGTTATACTTTTTGTTACTTTCGATTATTCCTATTCGGAAGGTTGTGTTGAAATTTAGTTTACTAACCTGTTGTACTTTCTTCGCGTTGTTTAGGGATAGGCGAGGTAGAAAAGTCGAAGATGCAATTGTCTCAGATAGTGCAAGGAAGCAAAGGCGTCAGAACTTGACAGCTAGTGCAAGGAGAGCTAGGACTGCTAAAGCCGCTTCAAGTGCTCAAGATGGAACTCAACAAGCAAGTCAAGAAGGTGTTCAACCAAGTGCCCCTCAATTAGAACCAGTTCAAGAAGGTGTTCAACCATGTGCATCTCAATCACAACCAGTTCAAGAAGGTGTTCAACCAAGTGCTCCACAATCACAAGCAGAAATTCAACTAGAAGCACCCGAAGATAGAGTACCAGAAGTAGGACAACCTAGTGGTGCGCAAGAAGAAGGAGAAGCCGAAAAGAAAAATCCTCCTCGAAAGAAAGCGCAACATCTTGTCCCAAATGAACTGAAGGTGAAGGATAATACAGAAGGTGTAATCCTTGGGCTGCCAGAGGATGGAGGACAATTGTAATTTGGATACAAAGAGTCCTGGGACAAAGTAATATATGAAACCGAGGTAATGATCGTATCCATTTTATTTACCTATTATGTTTTTCTTCGTAATACTTTAGGTTATTCTAATTTTTTTTTTGTAACTTGTCATGTGTTTAATAGTATCATTCCGATGCGGTTCGGTTGCTCAAACCGACCGCCGCACCAACTAAAATGCTGGATTGGCCTTTGAAGGATGAATATGAAAGGTTCAAGACCATTATTGCAAATTCAGGGTTGGCTGATGCTGCAGAGAACTCAATGTTGGAACATGACCGGGTGGCTATATCGGCGTTTGTGGAGAGACTTTATCCTGAGACCGACACCTTCCATATGTCGTTTGGGGAGATGACGATTACCCCAGATGATGTTGTGCAGATTGTTAGACTCCCTGTCCATGGCAAAGGTGTTAGGGCTGAGTTCACAAAGCAGTTGGAATGGACCAAACTTTATGATCTAACTAAAAAGTGTTTGTGTTGGGATGAAGAAACATCTACAACCGAGTTCAAGAGATGCATGAAGTATAGAACTAGACAGTTCAACATTAGTACTCTGATGGATATGTTCAACGGAACCAAGGAAAAACAAGAGAAAGGAACTTTAACCGATGAGCAAGTCAAACACGCGGACACCGCATATCTCCTATGTGTATTGGGATGTGTCATTTTCCCCAATACCAGTGGAAATCGGGTAGACACCAACCTTTTACAACTTCTGGATCCTCTCGAGAAAGTGCATGAGTACTCTTGGGGCACGACATGCCATGCGTGGTTGATGGAAGAGTTGAGAAAGACGTCGAGGGTTGGAATTATCCAAGTGGCCAGGAACGTGAGTCTACTACAGGTATCGTTTATTAACTTTACATAGTTTTTTTTTTTTTTTTTGGTTTTTCTACCATTGAAGATTCAATTGCCTAATACTTGTAAAAATGACAATATAGGCATGGATCTACGACCACTTCCTTATCTTAAAATTGGCCATTGAAAACCCGGCATGGAAGAAAGGCGATCCAAGAGGAACAAAGTACGTCTTCGATGACAACCATTCTAGGACGAAGGAGCAGCAGCTGATTCGTTTGAGGGAAGTTTTGGACTCACTGATAGCCCAAGACGTATGCTTTGATCAGTACAAGGAAGACCGAGTTGGTGGACATATCGCGGGGCGATCCGATTTGGCCCTTTATTTTGGACCGTTGTGGCACCCCACAGGATATGTGATGTACAATGCCTCAAGGGTGATGCGACAACAAGGTTTTGTACAAGGTATACCAAAGGAGGAAATCCATGGAAATTTCTCTTTGGTTCTGGAGGAGTGCACGTCTGAGAAGGATTCTATCACGGTCGTTCACAAGAATAAACCATCCTGTAAATTGCATTTGGATAGAAGGGCACATTACTTGATCAACCTAGGAAGGCCATCCAACAAAGGTTTTGAAAATGCTCCCAACTATATGGAATGGTACCTGAGTGTTTCTCACATTCGTGTAATCCGTGATCTTAAACCAAAGCCAGATTCATACAAGAGTATCCTCAAAGACAAACCTTTGGGTTATGAAAGATTGGTACGTATTTTTTTCTTAGTTTAGTTTAATATTATGGGTCAAAATAGAGTAATAATCATTTGATGGTATTTTATGTTTTAAAACAGAAGGGCAGGTTCAAGAGTCTGTCCAAATGATGCACTAATTGCATAAAAGCCGGAGAGCCTGTGCCACTTGATAAGATAAGAAAGCACCAAGAGTTGATTGATAACATTGACAATGAAGATTATGCATCTCAGTTTGGGGAAAAAGCCAAGAAACCTAAAAAGATTGTGAAAAAAGAACTCGGGCATCATCGAGCACTCAAGTTGATGAAACCAATGATAATGTTGGTCCAAATCGTCGGAAAGTCAAAGGAAAGAAATAGTAAACTCTCGATGTTTTTCGTTCACTTTATGGATAACTTTGTTTATGTCGGATTGTGTCGTTTTCAAACAATGTGTCGGATTATGTCGTTTTCAAACAATGTATCGGATTTTTAGTTGTTACGTTATGTTTATGGATTGTGAATGGTTCCTTGTATGGATTATGAATGATTATGTTGCTATGTTTATGCATTTAACGATGACTCGCAAGCGAATCACATGAAGAGACATGAAACTGTTGAATTTTGGAACACAATCGGAAGCTAAGTTTATATATTAACCTACCGATTCTGGGGATTTTGCATTTATTGGTCAGAATCGGAAGTTTTACTTATTATTAACCTACCGATTCTGGGGATTTTTCAAAATATTTTGTCAGAATCAGAGTTTTTTAATATACTTTTCCTTCCGATTTTTCAGTGTAAAAAAACTTTGTTTCCTGAAACCAAACAACACCATAATCGGGAGGTATATGTGCTCCTTGACTTCCTAATAGTAATAATCGGTAGGTTTAGTTTTTATTACCCAATCGATTATTATATGTAAAAAAAACTTTGTTTCCTGGAACCAAACAACACCACAATCGGAATGTAAATGTGCACCTTGACTTCCGACTAATAATAATCGGTACGTTTAGTTTTTATTACCCTATCGATTATTATATGTAAAAAAACTGTTTCCTGGAACCAAACAACACCATAATCGGAAAGAAAGTTGACTCATAACATAACCAAATATTACAAGCGGTAGGTTGTTTAACAAAATAATCTATCGATTTCTTATAATCGGTAGGTATTGTATTTAGCATATCTACCGATTATGGTAGCTTTCAAAATTTGATATATTTAACTCCCGATTAACGCTGCATCCAAAACACGAACCAAGTGGTTATGGCTGGCTGTGTACACTCAAAACATATGGAATATGACAAGGGTTCGATCTGTGGCTCCTTATAATCAGTAGGTTGTTAAGTTGTATTCCCTTTCGATTGTAGCAGGTTTCAAAATTCAATACATGAAGGAAAAAACCCATTTTGGGGCAACTTATAATCGGTAGGTTTTGTAATATATTTAACTCCCGATTAACGCTGTATCAAAAACACGAACCAAGTGGTTATGGCTGGCTGTGTACACTCAAAACCTATGGAATATGGCAAGGGTTCGATCTGTGGCTCCTTATAATCGGTAGGTTGTTAAGTTGTATTCCCTTCCGATTATAGCAGGTTTCAAAATTCAATACATGAAGGATTTTAGAAAAACTCATTTTGGGGCAACTTATAATTGGTAGGTTTTGTAATATATTTAACTCCCGATTAACGCTGCATCCAAAACACGAACCAAGTGGTTATGGCTGGCTGTGTACACTCAAAACCTATGGAATATGGCAAGGGTTCGATCTGTGGCTCCTTATAATCGGTGGGTTGTTAAGTTGTATTCCCTTCCGATTATAGCAGGTTTCAAAATTCAATACATGCAGGATTTTAGAAAAAACTCATTTTGGGGCAACTTATAATCGGTAGGTTTTGTAATATATTTAACTCCCGATTAACGCTGCATCCAAAACACGAACCGAGTGGTTATGGCTGGCTGTGTACACTCAAAACCTATGGAATATGGCAAGGGTTCGATCTGGGACTCCTTATAATTGGTAGGTTGTTAAGTTTTTAATCTTTCGAACGACTTTCCTACTAAGCTCGTTACCCTATCGGTCTCGTTCTAATCAAATTTTAATCTTGGGTTCGCGTTAGGTTTCGTTTACCTAAGGCGAACAGGAAGGGAACGGTGATGAAATCCAAACCCTTATCTTATATGGCCAGTTCTTGCCCTTTACTAGGAAATTAAAGCAGCTGGTTCAGTCCTCAACATATAATCACCTTAAGGCAGACAATAAACCCGCTGACAGGAGATTCGCGGGTGTTTAGAAGGTTACCTCCCGTACCAGACGGGCGAAGAACCGCTGTAGTCGACTCGGGCCATTGACTCCGATGTCAGTGTGTGAACCCGAGGGGCCGAGACGATATTGTAATCGTCGTCCTTCCCTGCAAAAAGTTTATATTTAATTTTTTTTATATACCCTTCCGTAGGGTTTAAAATTAAAATAAATTGTCCAAAGTCCAGTCCAATGAAAAGAAATATAAAAAAATAATAATAATAATTACAAAAATAAATAAATGGAAAGTCTCTTAAAAAAAATAAAAAAAAATAATTCTCTCTCACTTTTTTTTTTCTCTCTTTTTTCTTTATTTTTTTGCTTTGTCTTTTTTCCTTCTCTTTTAGCTTTAAGCTTTGATTCCAAGGTCTTTAGTATCCAACTTCAAACCTGTAATACAAAGACACAACCAAAGAGACGTAAAAAGAAAAAATGGAATAATAAAAATAATAAAAACCTAAAAATTCTACCTAAGCACAAATCCGCGTCGGCGACGCCAAAATGATTAAGATTTTTGATGGGGTTGTAGTAAATAGGATTTGTTTCAGACTTGTGAAGGAAATGGAATTTTTAGATTTAATAAAAAAATATATATACAAAAAATATTAATAATGGGCGAGAGGTACTGGGACTAAGGATTTGGCCGGATTCACTACACAGGGTTCATTCATATATTCTTGGACAATTTAAAACTCAATAAAATTAACATGGACTCTGATTTTTCCAAGATAGATTCTCAAAACATCGATTGTAAGTCCTAAGCATGATGTATCAAAACACCTAAGATAAGCATACATCATCAAATTAAATAACAACCAATTAATTCAAATCATATTTCAATTTTAAATTAATGCAAAAGTCATAAGAAAGAATAAAATAAATTTACCCGTTTATGGAATTCACCCTCCTCCGTCGTCCCAGTGTTGGGTTTAGCTCATCATGATAAAAACACGCTCAAAATATTTATTTATTGCTCAAATGGTGTTTACAATGAAGAGAAGAAGAGAAAATGGTGTAAACAGCTAATGTGCGACCCACAGGAAGCGTCACAAAAGAACGATAAAAGAGAAGTGCTATTGTCGCTGTGGTTCTAAGACCCACACCTACGACCCACGCCTGTGAGTCTGTTTCACTATTGATAAATGACTGTCCCTGCGAGTCTGTTCTTCGTGTTCTTGGTGTTCTTGATCATCAGCAGGAGCAGAAACAGAGTTTCATCAACTCTTGATTTCTCGCTCCTGATCTCTCCTATCGACCCCAAACTCTCGACACCCTTTCTACTCAACCCAAGCAACCTATTTATAGCCAACAGACCCATCGAATCTCGCTCATTCACTCCATATAATTCTCTTTAACTCGGCAGTAAAGAAAATATTTCTGAGAATATTTTCTTTCCTGTTTCATCTTCTCACGCGTTTTCAAGACTCCAAATTACCATATTTAACTCCTTCACGCTCCAACAGGCTGTGAGGGTCTTCCATGCACGCACAAAACACATTGAATCTTCTCCAAATCACGTGAAACCCGTGATATACACGAACTTCCCTGTTTTCAACCCGTGAATTGTTTAGCTGATTCTAGCCAATTATGGTCGAACCAAACGCCCACAGTGTGTTTAATAGGCTATATCACAACTATCTACCAAAAATCAGCCATTGAATCTCCCTAGAACACGTTCAACAATTCGATCAAAAATCTGCAGAAGTGTTCTCCATTTTCCCGCCAAAAACAAAATTCAAATGGAGAAGATGACCTCCCCCTAATCCTGTAATGGGGTGAGAATAGCAGATGCCTTTTTGGGTGACCTGGGGTGCCCCTTAGTAATTGAGGTGCCCCTTATCCAACGGTGAGAGTCCAAATAACACGTGTCCTCCGGGGCTTTTACCAACTTTTCGAGCCGAATTTTCCAAAAAATGTTTATTTTCCAAAGGTGTCTACAAACACATAAAACACCAAAATTAATACGAACTCGAGTGCCAACAATATATAGTATTGAGATCAAATTAAACACAAAAATGTGTCTATCATTAATGACTATAATCCTTTGGTCGTTACAATAGGCACTGTAACTGTTCCAAAGGATATCGGTGGTTATGATGCTGCCGAGATTCTTGCTACAAAGCATAATTCTGACGGATTGAATGCAATTATCCATGCCATTACCCCAGATCTTCAACACCATATGACTGCGTACACTCGGTCTAAAGATTCCTTGCATATTTTAGAAATCGTATTTGAAGGGAATACCTGTGAAAAAATCTAGGCTTCAAAACCTAAATTCTGATTGGGAAAACCTTCGTATGGAAGATGAAGATTCATTTGATGAGTTTAATCACAAAGTGTATGAAATTGTTAATGCATTTTTTGCGTTGGGAGACTATTCCTGAAAAGGAAATTTTGATGAAAATTCTCAGATCATTGCCATCTAGATACGATTCTAAGAAACATGCCATCGCTGAAGGAAATAACCTTGATGTTCAATCCAGAAATACTTTGGTTGGAAAGTTAAAAGTACTTGATCTTGATCAAAATACAGTTAAAACATCTGCGTTCAATGATGTGACCAACACAAGCGAATTTTCTAACTTGTTTTAGGCTGATGAATGGTGTTTCAATCATGTTGATTTTGATAAATCACTGATAACACAAAAGATCAAGGATATTGTAAAAAGAAGCAAAAATGTGATAAATGTCTCTTTATGGTTAATGCTTCAGATGATTTAAGATAAGAAAATCTTCCATGGATGTCAACATCTTGCATACTTCCGATGTGTGTAATGGACTTTCAGCTCTCGCAACAGAAACCTCCACCTACTCAAATTCTGATTCAGAGCTTGATTCTGACACTGAGATTTTTGAATTCTTGGATAAAAGTGAAGAAATTCACCAAGAAAATCTTCAACTAAAGGCTTCGTTGAAGAAACTTGAATCATCACTCCAAGTGAAAAATCTTGAGATAGATTGTCTTAATGATGAATTCACCAGAACCATGTTTCTGGAGGAAAGAGAAATTAATACTCTTAAGGGTGACCTGCAAAGGTTATCTGGAAGTTCTGAAAAAATCTGAGCAATGTTATTCGGTCATAAGTCCTTTGGAAACACAAATGGTTTAAGATTCAAAAGCAAAACTGTGAACACAAACAACTCCTTTGTTTCATCTGGTTTTGGAAAAACTGATGTTAAATGTTATGATAAATATGGGGGAATTCAACAGAACAAAAAATCTTATTGATTTGTTCGTTCTGTGGAAATGCAAATCATGTTCAAAGTAAGTGTTGGAGATTCAAGAGGAACAACAAAAGAATTGCTAAACTTCAAGCGGACATGCAAAGAATGAATCAGTCTTTGGGTAATCAGCAGGGTATTCCCGAAGATATGGAAAATTCTAAAAGAACCAGAATCAGACAAGGTAAGAATTCTGTCTATACAACAAACTTTCATAAACCACCACGTGATAAAAGGCGTGAGCACTTTGCTCATTCCGTCGCTATGTAATACTAGTGACATTTGCATCCTCATTATTAACTTGAGAATGTGAGGATTGCATCAAGGTTGCTCAAGTTTTTATTTGTTAATTTGTTTTATGTTGAGAAAAATATCTTCTTAGTTAAAATAAATAATGGATCATGAACCGTGAAAGACTTTTTCAAAGCTCTACTAGGGTTTGGCTGTCCATTGATCTATTTATATTCATTGGTGATCAAAATGCCCTTCACTTCTTTTATCTTTGAAAGATATAGTTTCATGGCTCCTATAACCATATGAACCACAAAAAAGGATGCAGTTGAAGCAGTTAATGTGTATCTCTGTGAAGGAATCAGATCCTCAAGGAAGAAGAAGGAGATATCTACAAAAAGTGAAGAAGGTTCTTCCTCTAACTGCCTCTTGTCTGTTTGTCTTTTTGATAATAAATTTAGAGGTATGGTGAAGGATTTCATCAACAAAAGAAATGATTTAAAATCTCAAATCATCTCCTCTTTAGAAATGATAGCTCACTATGAAAACATGTTTTCTCTAACAAAGAACACCTTGTGTGGACCAAAAAGAGAACTTACTGAGTTAACTGATAATTCTGAAGATTTAGAGGAATTGAACAATCCCATAATCAATGGGTTTTTCAATAATGAGAAGGAATTCTCTGTAGATGCTCTGAGAAAGCTCTACGATGTCTAGGAAACTTCTTATGAGAATTTATTCTTATGTTTTAAGAATGATAACTAGTGTTTGGAATAGCCATTATTGCGAGTACACATAGCTATTTCCAACGATTTTCATCTTGCAATGTTTTTAGATTTATTTATTTAAATTTTAAAGTTTATTTGGAAGATGATTTTGCAGTATTAATCTTTATGGTTTTATATATTGCAACTTGTTATGGGATATGTGTGTTTGAGTCCGTGAACTATGATTTTCCCACACGTGGTCAAAAGTTAAGTCTTTCATATGTCATTATGCAAATATTTATAAAAGATTGAATGAACTTTTGACAAACAAAAGTTAAGGCTATTATGTGATTATGCAAATACTGGTGGAAGATAGGATGAACATTTGTTTACGAAGATTAAGGCTATTATATGTCCCTATGCAAATATTGATGAAAAATAGAATGAATCTTTGAATATTCCGCAGTATTGATTGTCATGATCCACATCTTTGTATAAATACTGTGCAACTCTGTAAGTTTTCTTATGTTGAGCATTTCCGATTAAATTAATCATGGGTTCTCTTGTGGTTAATTTAATTGAGTATTTTGGATACAAATTGATGCTTCATGTGATTTGTTAATGTCCAAAGAAATCCTTCTTTTCTTGTGAAAGTAAGGTCGCTCTTGTTGTTCCTTTGGGGATGACATTTTATGGGGGGAGAGTTCTTATTTGAACTTGTGCTTAATTACCAAATATTTGTGGGGAGTGCGGCTGTGGAATATTATAGGGGTCATCTTGTATCTTTATAAACTCCTTGATGAATGCATTTAGTTTCGGCTATGTGATTGCATCTAAACAAAGTTGATATGTGTTTCTCTTTTGGTCATGAAGTATCTCTATGGAAATTTCATTAGGATCCTACTAGTTTTCTTACCTTTGCCAATTTATATTGACAAAAAGGAGGAGAATTAATGTGTAGTTCACACTACAAATACATATGGTTTACAGATCATTATGTAAGGGGGAGTGGTTTTCATGTGAGATGAATTATTGACTAAGGGGGAGTGATACATATCACCATAGTATTGTTTTCAAAGTTGTGATACAATTGAACTTTGATGATGTTTAATAAAACTATGACACTGTATAACAATGATTGAGAGCTATTGTTTTCTCATTGTTATAAATACGGATCTTCAACAACTATGATGTTGAGTTGAACACATTTAGAATCATTGGAGTACTTGGAAATGACGAAGATTTCAAGTAATGTTGAAGAACCAAGGAGATCAAGCATTTGGATGAGAAGCTACAAAGTTTATTTATTTTGTAATCCATATGTATTGATAATTTTGTCACTAAAATTGACAAAGGGGGAGATTGTTCGAGCACTGCTCGATCGAACTCGCAAGCGTTGTTATCTCAAGCTTTTTTGTCAAGTTTAGTTGCCAAAACTATAAGTCTTGATTTATATTCTACTTATAGCTAAGTCTCAGATTAGGACAGAAAGTGTAGTTGAGTTTTAGACTTCACGAAGTTCATCGAATGAAGACGGAGAACTACTCAAGGGAACTTGTGGAACTTCATCAATAAAAGGTATGTGGAGACTTGAACTCATCTATCACTCAAAATTATATCTACTCCATCTCCTAGTTGAGACAAAAGTCGTATTGCTATACAGACTTCAATTATACACATTTGATATTTCGAGCCGAGTTTATCTCGCTTATCTATTTCTTGAAATATGTGTTGGTAAGCTTTCGTTTTAACTAAGTTCATCTTTTATTCTTTACGAAAGTGAAAAGATGATCATGTGAAAATCGTCTTGTAACATCTTACATGATTTGTGTGAGACAATCATTTGATGTAAACTAGGAATGTTTCGTATTGATCATTCGATCACTTGAAAAATGCTTTGAAGCTAATAGTTTGTGTAAGACAACTATTATCGTCTTCCAAGAATGTTTCAAAGATTGAAATGAGGGTTTAGAACATGTAACCATGATTGGATATAAACATAGTGTGTATTCACATTTGTGTAAAGTCCAAAACCGAGTACCATGGTATGCGTACCCTTACATGTAGTTTGGTTGGTTGTTGGAAGTCCGGGAACTAAGTATGCGTACGGGGAAGTTCAAGTTCCGTGAATTTCTGCTGGAGTTTGGAAGTGTAGTATGGTATGCGTACTGGCATAACCAAACTCAGTCCGACTACTTAGGTATGCGTACCCGTTTGCATACTTAAGTAGGTTATTTTCTAAAATCGATTTGTGAAGCCAGACCCAACTATTTTCTCTGTAGTTGCATGTTCTGATCTTGGCTGTTTTCTATTGTGATTGAGTACTATCTTCTTTAAGATTTGCTCGAGATTTATTCTCCGATAGTCAAGATTGAAAATTAGTCACAAACATCTTCGTCTCATCGTTTGTGATTCCACAATATCTTGTTTCATTAATCGATTAAGATTATTGTGAGGTGATTGATAATACTAGGCTATTCTTCGGGAATATATGTCCGGTTTATCAATTAGTTCCTGTTCACCTTGATTTATCAAAAGACGAACAAAACTCGTAGGTATATCTGTGGGGACAAATTTATCTATTCAATAGAATTTTCTGTGTGATACAGATTTGTTTATCAAGTCTTCGACTTTGGGTCGTAGCAACTCTTATTTGTGGGTGAGATTAGCTAAGGAATCAAGTGCGCAGAATCCGGTGTGGTTCAAGAGGCGTAAGGAACGCAACTGTACCTTGATCAGTGTGAGATTGGTTAGGGCTCGACTACATTCCAGTCCGAAGTTAACTGGTAGTAGGCTAGTGTCAGTAGCGTCTTAATACAGTATGGTGTTCAAATCTGGACTAGGTTCCGGGGTTTTTCTGCATTTGCGGTTTCCTCGTTAACAAAATTTCTGGTGTGTGTTATTTCTTTTCTGCATTATATTTGTTTATATAATTGAAATATCACAGGTTGTGCGTAAGTTCAATCAGTTAGATAATCCAACCTTCAGTTGTTGATATAAATTGATTGACACTTGGATATTGGTTTTTGATACCGTCCAAGTTATTTCTTATATTCAATCAGGCCCGAAAATTCCTATTTGTTTGATTGGGGATTGAATTGAGAAATTGAGATATAACTCTTTGATATACTTTTCTTAAGATTGAGTCTGACTGTCTAGTTGATTCTCTTGAAAGTATATTGGAGTTAGTCCGTAAGATTGCTAAGCAAAATATTGGGTGTGGTTGTTGGACCCCCGCTTTTTCAGAGTATCGGACACTACTGAATAACCCTCTCGAAGATTGAAGACTGGAGATCACACGAAGACATTTGGAAAAGTTCATCAACAAAGAGGTTTGTGAAGACTGAACCATTCTATTTACTCATAGAATTACCATTCTATCTATATGAGACTATGTCGTATGACTTCTAGTATATTTAATATTGTAAAGAAGAAGTTTTGAGTCAATCTTGTCTTGTTAAATATCTCGAAATATGATTCAAGCAATGGATGTTTAGAGATCCTTCGTAATCTTAGTTCAAAACAATTTATTATTCAAGAACTAACTTTGCCTCAATTAGATCATTTGGAAATTTCCCAAGCAATGACATTTTATATCTACAGAAATTGAGAATGTTTCAAAGCATGAAAATAGAATTTCCAGAACAAGTGAAATATGGGACAAGGTAGGTACGCTTACCCAGTACGCGTACCCTAGATATATCAAGTTCCGGAACTTAGGCAGGTACACATACTCAATATGCGTACCATGGAGTTCTGAATTCGTGAATGGGGGGAGGTACGATACCCAATACGACTATCTCAAGGGAATAAGTTCTTGAATATCTTAAGGGTACACATACCTGGTACACATACCTTAGCTCTCTGAAAATTCACAAAATGGTTGATAGGTACACGTACCCTTTCGTATACTTATCCAGTCGAATTAATAAGATGCTCATAGCTATTTTAAAAAATATGTTTGCATTGATACAACTCTCATGAACACCTCTACGACATATTTGACCACTAAATCACTTTGTCTATGTGCATATGATTCAAATCTTAAGTGTTAAATGAACATGATAATGCTTATATGTTCATAAGGAATATTTTCCATGAACTATCATTATACAAGGTTCCGGTACCTTGGACCATAATGTATATTCTTCTATGTAATTTGAAGACAAATTTCTCACATGCTTACATGAACTCCTAACAAGAGTTTCATCTGAACGGAGAAAGTGTTTGCTTGATTCTTAAGTTATATTAGCTTGAATATAAAGCAACCTCTAGACTTGAAAGTCTACAAATAGAGAGACCCAAAAAAATAGAAAATTCAATCCCCGACACTTTGTATCCTAGTTGTTTGCTAAAGTCATCATTTATTAACCTAGGTTTCCTATGATAAACATAATTAGGTTTACGACTTAAAGACTCCACTTAGGGATTCATGAAGCCATGTACGACTATGTTTACCTTGATAGCTCATGAAATGATGAGGTTACCAAGTATACCACAATCTTTTCGATATCAACCTATAAGTCTGATGCCTTGCACGATCTAATATAGACATAGACTGTTAGGAAGATAGCAAACCACGAAGTATACAATTGGTATATAGTATTAGTTCGAAACCAAGCGCAACTATAGGGATCAACCAAGTGTTGAATTAACGTATAGTGTATTTACTCTTAATTATAACTAAAATAATAATTATAATTGCAGAAAGTAAAAAAAGACACAACAAGATTTTGTTAACGAGTAAACTAAAAATGTAGAAAAACTTTCAGACCTAGTACAATTTTGAATACTCTTAGAATTAAGTCGTTATACAAAGAAGACTGCTAACTTCTGTTAGAGAATTGCTCGGTCAAACTCGCATGCGTCGTTATCTCAACCATGTTTGTCAATATTAGTGATCAAAACTATAAGTCTTGATTACTAGCCTATTAGAGCTAAGGTCTTGGATTAGGATAGAAAGTGTAGTTGAGCTCAAGACTCCATGGAAATCATCATGCAAGACGAAGGACTACTCAAGGAACTGGTGGATCTTCATCGACTAAAAGGTATGTGGAGACTTGAACTTATTTGTCACTCAAAAGTCTATTTATTCTATCTCCTACTCTTGAGACAAAAGTCGTTTTGATATATAGACTTTCATTATACACATTTTCTATTTCGAGCCGAGGTTATCTCGCCTATCTACTTCTCGAAATGTGTGTTGGTAAGCTTTCGCTTTAGCCGAATTCATCTTTACCAAGTGACGAAAGTCATGTTATGTTTCAATCACTTTGAAAATTGCTCTGACGTAAAATGGTATGTGAATAACGGTTATATAACGTTCTATGAGAATGTTTCAATGATTGAAATGAGAATTTAGATTACATAACCATTGGTGGACATAAGCATTGTTGTGGAAACACATATATGCATAAGTCCTATTCCTTGAACCAAAGTTTGCTAACTTTGTTGATCAAGTGAAGTTGGAAGTGGCGTGAGCGTGAACTCAGTCCGCCAACTTGCGGAACTGCTCTGCCCGAGATTTTCTGCTGGAGTTTGTGTACTCCTTCCGTAAGCTTAAGTCCGCGAACCCAGTCCGCGAACTTGAGCAGGTTATATCTAAGGTCGGTTTTTATTGAACTAATGTTTAAATTAACTAAGGAATGCTTTTGAAAACCGTGTCTATAAAGTTCATGAACCGATTCGAGTGAATCAAACCGATTTTGCTTCAATTGTGTCTTGTGTAGTTACATAAGATTTCCTTGCAATTGAACAACTCTCTAACTAGTTCATTTGAGTCATTTGAACTAGTTATGGTGAAGAATAATAAGGTTGATATGAGAGTAATCATATGGCTAACCTTTTGGTTGACTTGTTGAACCAACAAATGTTAATGTTTGGGTACGGTTCATAAACCCAAAATTGGACATTTCATCTGTGTGTGACAAGCTAAGTTTTCGATCTAACGGTTGAGAAATATTAGATTGAATCTAATCAGGTTTTCATCTAACGGTGAATATTGAATGCTTTGTTACTAAGCTAACATTGATTGCAAACCCTGATTTGAAAGTGTATATAAGGGAGAAATCTAGCAACTGGGAAACCTAATCCCCGCACATTCTGTGTGATACTAGTTGTGCTCAGCTAGAGTCGATTATTCTTTAACCTTTGGTTTCTTCTTCTAAACCAGGTTAACGAATTAAAGACTTCATTGGGATTGTGAAGCCAGACCGATACTACTTTTATGGTAGTTGTGTGATCTAATCTTGTTGTTTCTATCGTACGAGTACAATTTTAATAATTGGCTTGAGATTTCTATCTCCGGTATGCACGATAAAAAGTAATGACAAACAAACTTCGTCTCATCATTTGTGATTCCGTAATATCTTTTTTCGCTGCGTCGATTAAGATTATTATGAGGTGATTGATAATACTGAGTTGTTCTTCGGGAATATAAGTCTGGTATTATTGATTGGTTCATGTTCACCTTGAATTATCAAAAGACGGAAGAATACTCGTAGGTATATTCGTGGGAGACGGGTTTATCTATTATCGTAGACTTTTCCGTGTGATACAGATTTGTTTATTAAAGTCTTCGACTTTGGGTCGTAGCAACTCTTAGTTGTGGGTGAGATCATCTAAGGGAATCAAGTGCGCAGTATTCTGCTGGGATCAGAGGCGTAGGAGCATAAATGTACCTTGGATCAGTGTGAGATTGATTGGGGTTCAACTACAGTCCATACCGAAGTTAGTTTGGAGTAGGTTAGTGTCTGTAGCGGCTTAATACAGTGTG
Source organism: Papaver somniferum (assembly GCF_003573695.1). NCBI lineage: Eukaryota > Viridiplantae > Streptophyta > Magnoliopsida > Ranunculales > Papaveraceae > Papaver > Papaver somniferum. The sequence continues at coordinate 90,583,887 of NC_039367.1, forward strand.
TGTTCAATCTGGACTAGGTCCCGGGGTTTTTCTGCATTTGCGGTTTCCTCTTAACAAAATTCTGGTGTCTGTGTTATTTCTATTCCGCATTATATTTGTTTATATAGTTGAAATAATACAGGTTGTGCTTTGTTCAATCAATTTGAATATCCGACCTTAAGGTTGTTGATTTAAATTGATTGACACTTGGATATTGGTCTTTGGTACCATCCAAGTTATCTCTCTAGTATTTGATAAAGACTCGCAGATTTCTATTTGCTTGAGTATATATCAAATCGAGAGATTGAGATATAAACTCTTTGATATACTTTTTATCTAGATTGAGTCTGACTGTCTAGTTTATTCTCTAGAAAGTATATTGGAGTTTGTCCATACAGATTGCTAAGAGAAATATTGGGTGTGGTTGTTAGACCCCCGCTTTTTCAACTTCGTATAATTGAGACCATGTAAACTACCCATAATTACCTAGTCTTCTCAGTATCCTTATGCCTACAACCAATCTGGACAATGCACGTGAATCCTGAGATATAATCCACTATCTTAAGTTGCATCAGCCACTGTGAAGACTTCAAGCACTCAACACCTTTGGATCGTCTTCCGAAATAGTAAAGGACTAATCTGTTCGGTAATCACTCTTCCAATATTAAGAAGTAATTCAGAGATTATATAGTTGAGTTCACAAAGGCTCTTCCATTTAGTACAATAAAATCCTTTGTTAGGTAAGATCTACCAAGATCTAAATTATCGAAATAACTAGATTTAGGTATACAAAATATCGGATTCATATACTGAAGAATACCGCTGAATGATAGCTTGCTAGTCTAACACGACTACCAATCAATTGTATATCAAAGATAAACAAGATCTAGTCGGATCCTACCCGATCAAGTTTGTGCACGAAGTTAAATGACAAAGATACGAAATCTTCTTGTCACCAAATCTTCAATGTCTTCTTCGGTACGTGTACAACCAAACTTGATTCCAACTTATGATCGATCATAGACAGAAAGGAGTCTGTTAAGAATTGATGATCACAAGTTAAAGCCAGATCTAAAGACAGTGCTGAACTAATGTTAATCCTTGATCTAGCTTGAGTGACCTTATATCAGAAGATAAGGCTCTCAAGAATAATCAAACCAGGTGCAATCAAGGGTTAACTACCGTTAGTCAATCAAATCAATAATTGAAAACTAAAATAACAATGTATATTCTAGTTTCCCACTTACGGTACTAGTAGACGCTTCTTGATCCCAAAGAAGTCTTTAGCAGACGTAATAGATTTCCATAATTAGGTTATTTTTCTCTCCAAGATAGTATTACAAGTAATACTATTAGTCGGCTACATCAGTGAATACAAGATGAAGTGCATGCCTCAGGATGAGTTTGTAAGAAGAATAAACTTCACTATTTATAGACCAAGGTAATTTGGACACCAAGGAATTTACATAACCGAAAATATTATGAAGATATGCAATAAGCACCTAGATTTTGTTTTGTCTAATCCTAACCAATATCCAACTATCACACTGAAACCCCTCTTGGATTACAACTCAATATTATCTAGCATACAAGATACTCAACTAATATACCTTCCAGAGATATGTTTTTCTTGGTGGAAAAACAAAGCATATGTGTTCGAAAATCTTAGTAAAAAGATTCTCAAACATTTCGGTTTGGGATCTCACCTTGAGTATCAAGGGGTATCTTTGAAAAATAAAATATAAGATTTGTACACATTCCAAATTACTCACTATGTCGACATATTGAACTTTCTAATTTTACAAACCCAATATCCAAAATCACACAAACCCTAAAGTGTACGTGACAATAGAAATCGTTTCATCTTATAGGGATCGGTTCTTCCTTAGTTCCTAATGTAGGCAGGTATCGGTTCTACCTTAGTTCCCCATACAGGTAAGGATCGGTTCTACCATGGTACCCAATATAAGTAGGAATCAATTCTATCATGATTCCCAATATAAGTAGGAATTTGTCCTGCGTTAGATATTTAATGAAATCCGGACCACCAATCCGTTTGATTTCTTTCAACTACGAAACAAGTTCGTAAGTCTACTTCCTTAAATTCATGTAATCAAACATATTTTTATAGGAACTAAACCAATCCTAATTTCATTACACAGTTTAGTAACAAGTTATAAAGATTATGTCTATGTTGCAATTACGAAGTTCAAAAGATAAACGTTATACTTCGTAATTAAATATACCAAGGTTGTAAAAAAACTTGTATATTCTTTCTTGACACTTTGATCATAATAAGATGATCAAGTCTCTAATACTAGATTTTCATGCATAAAACTTTGCATGTTATGTTTTCGATCTAAACAACTTTAAAGTAACGATATAGAAATCGAAACAAGTCATGTCTTGTATTACTCACCTCGTTGAAGGGTAATGTCTTCGCTGATGTCGATACGTCTTCATATTCTTTAGGTCTTTGGAGTAATACTTGTATGTCTCATTATTTATATACTTCCTATTATAACCTAACCAAGTTGACTCTAGTAATCTAATCAAGCGACTTTTGAGTTTTGATATTAAAATATGACAACCAACCTTGACATACCAACGCTTGGCGGATTCAACCAAGCAGTGCTCTAACAACTCGTGTATCCTGATCTTGTTTTCTATGTTTGTCAAGGGTTTCGTCAATATCCTTCCCGAACGAGATAGAGGGAAATCACAAAGTTTTATTCATCTCAGACTTTATTATTCCTAAAAATTGATCTCTAAAACTCTTATTTATTAATCGGTTTACGATTGTTCTTGAGAGATGATTAATATTCTAGGATTCTCAGCTAACTGAGTGTAAGTGTTCTGAATTTGTGAAAGTTTGTTATCTTTGTCTATTGAAAACATGTTTCCAAGCCTTGATCTATTTGATCCAAAAGGAAATTAAATAGGCTTATTTGTTAGAGGCATATTGGTATCAATAGTCTTTACCGCGGTTAAAGCAACTCTCAGGCCGTAAATGACGTCATCTTAGGGAATCAATTGTGTAATGCCTTGCGAGGTTCAAGAGACGCAAGGATCACGATTGAATCTGAATTGCTTGAAAGGATAATTTGGTCTTAATTATATTCTAGTCCAAAGTCTAATAGTAGGTAAGTGTCTGGAGAGACTTAATACAGTTTGGTGTTCAAATCTGGACGAGGTCCCGGGATTTTTTTGCAGGGGGTTTTTCCTCGTTAACAAAATTTTTGGTGTCTCGTGTTTTTCCTTTTCTACGGTATACTGTTTTATCGTTATAATCGGAATAACACAAGTAGTATGTAATCAATCTTAGTACATAAGTCCATAATAATTATGATCAATTACGAGACTCGTTCTTGTAGAATTCGGATCTTGAAAGATAGATTACAAGTTATACTTGGCAGAGTTTGGATCCTCTTTATTTAAATACGATTAGCTTGGATATTGATTTTTGAGATCGTCCAAGTTATCTTTTATACAATTGCGTTCATGTACTTTTTTGTCCTGATTTTCTATTATCGAGAGAAAGACATATAAACTCTATATACATATTGTTCAAGGATCTTTATTTAAATCTACTTGCGATTGTGTTAGGTTTTGTCCATACAGGTTGCCGAACGAGAAAATTGGTGGTGTACTTGGTATCCTTTCCTTTTTAATTGGTATCAAAGCAGGCAAACACTGTTATACCTAACTAGCCTGTGTTTCCTGTTATCAATGAGTCAAAGCCTAATTTTTCATTTGCCAAAAAAAAGACCCATCGTACGTACCACATAGAATTAAGAACACCATTGGATTTGAGATTTCTTATCTCTAGAAATTCAACCTTTTTAATTGTCCTATAGAGCATATCTCCAGACACGCTTAAAAACACGGTTGGATAACATGTGCATCAACTCACATGACAAATCTGTTGAGAAAACTGCAAAGTTGTCTCGTGTTCTGATGAATATTCATCCATTTATTCTGCTCTTTTTGACATAATTAGTATTCTTGATAAACGACTTTAATCGAAAGAACAAAACAACGTTTTTCTCATATTTCCCATCAAGCTATGCGATGTAGACATGCACCAATTTGTGAATTAGGCATGGCCGGGAAAGGAGGATAACTCGTGTGCAAATTATTGGAGCTCGTGTAGGCACTTGCATCACATGATTGATGCAAGAGAAGTATGACATGAGCCTACCTGATGCAACCTTGGTACGACCAAGATTAGTGCATGCTTTAAGCGTAATGTCGAAGAGAAGTAAGAAAACTGGAATATAGGCTTGCAATGGCCTATGTGAAAGTCTAATGCATTCCTTATGCTTGGAAAATATTGGAAAGTCTGTGATACATGCAATTTGCATCGGCTTTAGACTTTATGGTCTTGCACCCTTCACAGGACAAGGGTAAGTTTGAATGGTGTGGAGTATTCCTTTAAAGCATTAGGATTGCAAAGCATGCTTGGAATGGCAAATCAACGTGCATTTACCTGGCGAGAAGTGGATCTTTAAAGCCCGTTCACTGCATTAGAGTGGCGCATCGGGGAGTTTCGGTCAGTACAGAATGGCATCGGGGGTGGGATTTTCCGGTCTGTCACAAAAGTTATTACTATATCCTAGGTATTGAACATACTTGAGCCTGTTATAGCATCTCTCGGTCGAACTCGTAAGTTTTACTATCTCAAGATTGTTGTTAATGCTAGATTCACAAAACTATATCTCGATTTCTAGTCTATTGAAGTCAAGTCTGGGACTAGGATTAAAGTATGTCAGTTGAGTATCAGATAACACTGAATAACCCTAGAAGATTCAAGACTGAAGAACAAACAATGACATTTGCTAGAATTTCATCAACAAAGAGGTATGTGACGATCGACCTATCTTATTTACTCACGCAATTTACCATTATATCTTATGAGACTATGTCGTATGGTTTTAGTAGATTAATATTACAAAGAAGAAATTCCAAATTCAAGCTTGTCTTGGTTAAACTGTTAAAATATGATTCAATGTAGATCCTTAGAAGTCAAGATAGTTTTGCCGTGGAAGCTGTAACAATCAAGGGTAAGTTGGAGTGGTGTGGCTGATGTGTTTAAAACATTAGGCTTGCAAAGCATGCTTGTATTGGCAAATCGACGTGCATTTCCCTGGCGAGAAGTGAATATTTGTGAGTGGAGCATCGAAGAGTCTCGAATGGTGCGAAATGACGTCGGGAATGGGATTTTACGGTCCGTCACAAAATTTGTTACTACGTCCTTAAGGTGTTGAATAGATTTAAGCCTGTTAGAGCATCGCTTGGTCGAACTCACTAGCTTTGTTATCTCAAGCTTGTTGTTAACATTAGATGTACAAAACTATATCTTGATTTCTAGTCGACTAAAGCCAAATCTTGGAATAGGATTAGAGTATGTAGTTGAGTATCAGAGAACACTGAATAACTCTCCAAGATTGAAGACTAGAGAACAAACAAAGACATTTGCGAGAACTTTATCAACAAAGAGGTATGTGAAGACTAATTTATCCTGTTTACTCGCGAAATTTAACATTTAGCTTATGAGACTATGTCGTATGATTTTAGTAGATTTAATATTGCAAAGAAGAAATTTCGAATTCAAGTTTGTCTTGGTTAAACTATTGAAATATGATTCAAGAAATGAATGTTCGTATATTCTTAACAATCAAGATATAGTTTTGGTGCGGAATCTATAACAATCAAGGGAAAGTTGGAATATTGTGGAAGTTGCATTTAAAGCACTATTCTCACAAAACATGCTTGGAACGACAAATCGACATGCATTTACCAAAAAGAAGTGAAGCTTTAAGTTCCAGTCACTTCCTTATATGTGGCGCATCGGGAAGTCTCCGTCAGTGCAAAATGACGTCGAGGGAGGCATTTTCCGATCGTCACAAATTTTTTTATTACATCCTTGAGGTTTTGAACAGATTTGAGCTTATTAGAGCATTGCTCGGTCGAACTCACAAGTTTTTCTATGTCAAGATTGTTGTTAATGTTAGATGTACAAAACTATACCTTGATTTTTAGTCTATTAAAGACAAGTCTCAGACTAGGATTAAAATATGGTAGTTGAGTATCATACAACACTGAAGAATCCTCGAAGAGTGAGGACTGAATAACAAACAAATACATTTGCGAGAACTTCATCAACAAAGAGGTATGTGAAGACTGACCTATCATATTTACTCGAGGAACTTCATCAAAAAAGAGATTATGCCGTATGATTTTAGTAGATTTAATATTACAAGGAGGAAAATTTGAGTTCAAGCTTGCCTTGGTTAAACTATCGAGATACGATTCAAGCAATCTATGTTCGTAGACCCTTAGCAATCTTAGTTAGAACAATTTATTGTTCACAAATTATTTTTGTTTCAAGTTGATCATTTGGAAATTGCCCAAGTAACAGTGCATAATGTCTATGGCTATTGGGAATATTTCAAATCTAATTATGAGAGATATGGAACTGATTTTTTTTTTTGATGCTAAAAAGAATTTCATTGATTAAGTAGAAGAATTACATCTGATAATGTCACCATTCACCCATTCTAAGATATCCTGGGGATAGTTTCCTGTAAAATCGAAATTCACTCCATTGGTTCTAGCTTTCTTAGCTATTTTATCAGCCACTCCATTTTTAAGTCTATTAACTGACTGACACTTAAAATTTTCATGACTTTCTAACATAAATTTGATGTCAAGGATAGTACCCTGATTCATCCAGTGAACATATGTGGTTTGTTCATTTATTGACTTAATTAAAACCTCACTATCAGACTCAAAAATGACATTATTGTAATCTCTCTCAATTGCTAGGTCCATTGCAGCTTTCATTGCAAGACATTCCAGTTGTTCCACTTCTTGATCCGGTATCATTCCTCCATTGAAAAAAGCTCCTTTTGCTCCAAAACAGTTTCCTGCAAAATTCCTCACAATCAGTCCAATTCCTCCTGTAAGATTTTGCTTTAAGAAAGAGGCATCAATATTAATTTTCAAAAACTTTAAGTCTGGAGGATCCCAGCTCTGAATCTGCAGCTGCAAATTAGAATTGACCACAATAGCATTTGGATTTGATAGTTTCCAGCTATCAAGCATAGAATATATTCTACTAATTGTTAACATGCTATTAGGTTTAAAATTCTGAAAGACAAGAGAACATCTGTCCTTCCAGATATACCATAGAGTAATCATAAGCAAATTCTGTCTATAACCCATGTCAGTTTGTGATGCTCCTGATTGATAATTACCTGCATCAAACCAACTAACAATCCAATGCATTAAATCACCGCGAATAGAGAAAATGTTACTAACATTTATGTTAACTCCAAGCCAAATGGATCTAGCATAGGGACACTCTAAAAAAAAATGCTCAGCTGATTCTAATCTAGCATTGCAGATACTACAATGTATATCAATATTCTTCTTGTATCTATAAATATTGTCTCTAGTTGGAACTATAGTCTTAAGACATTTCCAGACCAACAATTTAACCTTATGAGGGGACTTGCATTTCCAAAGAGCTTTCCAAGTAGCATTAGGAAATGGCTGAGGTAGATTTCTATCAGAACTGTGACTACAAAGGATATTGTAGGCACTTTTCACAGAGAAGGTACCTTTCCTATCTGGTAGCCAAATAAGTTTATCAGAACCATACCTAGGGACCTGCATTGCTAGGATTTTATTAGCAGTATCAAGAGAAAAAAATAGTGAGAATGAGTTGGGCATTCCAAATTCTGGTTCCAGCTAAAAATAAATCACGCACAAGAGTCAAAGTAGAAACATCATAAGAACTGTCAACAGGTACAGGGGGTTGATCAAGACCTATAACCCATTTATCTAACCAAATATTAGTTTTAGTACCACATATGACTGACCAGAGACTATGTTCCTTAATGGTTTCTAAGCATCTGTATAATCATTTCCAAATCCAAGAACTACTGTCATTAAGCTTACTCAAATGAAGAAAACTACTATTCTTAAAATATTTGGATTCAAGAATTTGAATCCACAGTTCTTCTTCCTTAGAGTTAATCTTCCATGAAAGTCTCATAATAAGAGCCTTGTTGAAATTTTCTAAATTCCTAAAACCAAGCCCACCTAATTCCTTGGGTTTATTCATATTAGTCCATGCTAAGAAGTTTATACCCTTATTTCCTTTGTATCCCCACCAAAAGTTCCTCTGCAAAGCATCTAACTTATCAAAAATAGTGGTAGGTATTTTGAAACAACCCATCTGATAAGTGGGTAAAGAATTTAGAACAGATTTAACTAAAGTAGACCTACCTGCTTGATTAAGAGAGATACTAACCCAGTTATTGAGTCTATCTTCAAATGACTGAGCTATAGGTTCAAAAGATTTAACTTTTGAATGACCAAGAAGAAGAGGGGCACCCATGTAAGTTTCAGAATCATCAATAATAGTCATATTCAGCTGTTGAACTAAGTTCTCACAATCACCTGGTCTGAGATTATTGCTGAAATAGACACAAGACTTGTCAAAATTTAAAGTCTGACCAGAAATACTACCAAATTTACGCAAAATACTTAATATACTATTAATATTATGATTGTCATCTTTTGCAAAAATAAGGATATCATCTGCAAATAAAAGATGAGATATGGAGGGAGCTCTCTTAGCTACTTTGATACCTGCAATGTCTTTATTAGTCTCAGCAACCAATAAACTTCTAGATAAGAATTCCATTGCTAAAATAAACAAATATGGAGACAAAGGATCACCTTGTCGAATACCCCTAGTTGGCTCAAATTGTTGACAAGGTGATCCATTAAGAAGAACACTTATACTAGTAGTTGAGAGACATTGCTGGATTAGACCACAGAAAACATCATTAAACCCAAAATGGGATAGGACTTTCAAAAGAAAGGTTCATTCCAGTTTATCAAAATCCTTAGATAAATCTAATTTCAAAGCCATAGTACCACTTACACCCTCTTTATGCTTCATTGAATGAATGACTTCATGAGCTATAATGATATTATCATGTATAGCTCTCCCAGGCACAAATGCTGCTTGATAAGGAGAAATTAGCTTCTTAAGAAAAGGTCTAACTCTATTAGCTAAGATTTTAGAAATTATCTTATAAGAAACATTACACAGGCCTATGGGTCTAAAATCAGCTGGATTTTTAGGGTCTTTAATCTTAGGAATAAGACATATATAAGTTTTGTTCAAACATTTTGGCATATATCCAGAAACAAAAAAAATTTGAACCACATCAATAACATCCTTACCAACTATGTGCCATTGTGATTGGTAGAAACCATCTTGGAATCCATCAGGACCAGGAGAACTCCAAGCTGGCATAGACTTGACAACATGGATAATTTCCTCAGTAGTTGGAATAGAAACTAAAGAAGAATTATCAGCATCAAAAATAACATTAGGAATAATATCAAAATCAGTTTCGGAGAAAACAAGGCTACTGGTGCAAGAAATAGTACTGAAATGATTAGTAAGAAGATTAGAGACCTCATCCCTATCAGTATACCAGTTACCATTTGCATCACACATAGTAGAAATATTATTCCTATGAAGTATTTGTTTTAACCATAGAGTGAAAATACCTAGTGTTTTTATCCATGTCAAGAACATGTTTATCTCTAGATTTTTCTCTATAGAAACTAATTTGAATACTATACCAGTTTTCTAGGTCTTTAGTTAGAGCTTTCACTCTCATGAATTGACTTTCTGATCTAACTTCTTTTTGGGCAATATCAAGCTGATTTTGAATATTGTTGATATTTTTTTGAATATCTCCAAATTCAAGCTTATTCTATTGAGACAAAGATAACCTAGTACTCTGAAGTTTGAACTTAAATTTATGAGCAGGACTACCATTAACATTAACATTCCAAGCATTTTCAAGTTGATTGCTAAAAGTATCATGCTGCATCCAAGTTCCAAAAAATTTAAAAGGTCTCCGTAGTTTCCTAGGAATAGGATCAATAATCATCAAAATAGGGAAGTGGTCAAAAGCTATATGATTTAGGTGAATAATTTTAGATTGAGAAAAGTGCATAAACCAATCATTATTTCCTAAAGCCATATCTAGCCTAGCTTTTTTTGGTACAGTACCATAAATGTTACTAGTCCAGGTAAAATCTTTTCCTTCAAAACCTAAGTCGATTAATCCTGAATCTCTAACTATATTTTGGACCCAAGTGTCAGAGCTTTTGTTTCTAGATAGATGGAAATTAAGGTCTCCCATTACTATCCAAGGTTGATAAACATCATGACTTAAACCATGCAAAAAATTCCATTGTTTCTTTTTAGGATCATTATAAGTGGATCCATACATGAAGGAAATCAAGACCTCTGGCTTACTAGGATCTAATTTAATTAGGGCATGAATGATGTTATCAGCAGTAGAAACAATGTTACATGAAATTCCATCCTTCCACATAAGTATGAGACCTCCCCCATGACCAACTCTATCTATGTAATCATAATTATGATAATGGACAGATTGAGCAACAGAGATCATCCTAGAAACATCAATTTTAGTTTCACAAAGAAAAACAAAATCAGGACTTTGATATCTGACAAGGTTTTCAAGTTGTTGTTTTGTAAAATTATTGTTTATAACCTGAACATTCCAAGATAATATTTTCATTTTGAAAGACTTAGATTGAAAAATTAAGATATGCAGATAAACCTTTCCAATCCCAATGTTGTTATTGATTTCTTTTCCTTGCTGAGTGGTCTGTAAGATTACTTGTGATACAAGATGTTTGTCATTGTTGTTGTCGTCCAGGAGTTGAACAGTCTGAGTTCCATAAGCAATTTCAGTTTGGTTGTTTCTCTGTCTCTTTCCAAGTCTATCAGAATCCTGAGCATCATCATCATCAACATCTATAACTCTTCCAGTAACCTTAATGCCATCTTGAGGGGGAACAAATACTGGATTCTTGATTTTAGTCTTTTGAATTCTAACTGGAACTTGTTCTATAGCCTTTGGTTCCATTATTTTGCTTTTTCCTTTGAGATTCTTGAGGCCAAAATAATGAGCTTTCTTGTGCACAGCTTCCAGGTATTCAGTTGCAGCTTTCCAAACACCTTTGATATGATTAAGAATAAAGCAATTGGGACATAGTTTCTTAGGTTTCTTTTCATAATTTTTTTTACCCATCTTGTACATCCAGCTTCAGTCATAGCTAGGACTCCTCTTATCAATAGATTGTTAATATCCTAGACGACACATACTTTAACTGGATCACCTGCTTTAGGAATATCATTTGGAGGATCTACAACAATGACTTCACCCATTAATGAGCCCATCTTCCTGACTACAGCAACATTCATATGCTCTGGGAGAAGTTTCTTCAGCTGAATCCAGAAACATTGATGGGTCCAATCTAACTGTTGGTAGATCATATCAGAATTATAGTGATGCAAGATTACTAGCCACCCATTGATGCTCCATGGCCTTGTATCAAAAAATTTCTTCACAATATCCCATTCTTTAAACTTAAAAACCATGAAGTTGGTGTCTATATCCACGATCTGCACTTCATCTTCAGCAAGGAAAGGCCATGAATAGCCTATGTTATTTTCAATTGTCTTCAAATCCATATTTCCTTCAATAATGATTTTACCAATAAGGCAAAATTCCCACTCAGAGCTTTCTTCAGTTACTTATTGTTCTTGATTGTGAACTATTATCTCAGAAGACTCACCCAGTTCCAAAGTAGCAGTTTTGAACTTTTGAACCAGGTCTGTGATATACTGAACATTTTCCTCAGCCATTTTTTGATAATGAAAAAGGCTCACGACTTCTGTATTGTTATGAAAATAACTCAAGCATATATAACACGAATTATTCTGATTTAGAGTTTTGAAATATTCTTGAGAATAATCTATTAAACAGGGAAAATTTTGGATATGGAAATATCTTATTGGAGAGGAAACTGCGAGATAATTGTTTGACCAGAAGATTGGTGGAAAAGTAAGCACCAAATTAGGTAACTGATTTGACGGAATTTGAAATTTCGGAATTTGAAAGGGCAAGAATTTCGGTAGTACCAATTTCTAGACTGAGATGGATCGGAACCACTGAGATCATCCATGGAGAAAATCAAATCAACAACGACAAACATCTTGATCACTATAGCTGCAACGAGCTTTAGAGTAATCTCTGCATACGCCTTAACCACTTCAGATAACCTGGACAACGCCATCAGGAAAAAGATAATCTGTAAACACATTGGGAGTAAAGAAATTAGCTAGACATTCTAAAACCAGAGAAATTCCAACAAAAGCTTAATTTTTAAAACATCTAAAGTTAAATCAAACTTAAAAGGAAAATCGCAAACATATAATCAAAAGATTTAACAAAGAAATCAAACTAGAATCAAGATGGAGAATGTAAAAATTTAGTGAGTCATGAAAAAGGGAAAATCGATCACAGAGAAGAGTCAACTTAGGGTTTTTGCTCCTTCCTTCTTGTATCCTTTCAATCCTCAATTCTTCAAAGGACAGAGACACTTACCACTAGGAACCTTGGAGTAGACTAGAGAGTAACCCGGGAAGTGATTATCCGTTGGAATGCAGATATGGAACTTCTTGACGCAAGGTATACATGCTTGTATGTATTACCTATTAAATTCATTGCTTGAACTGTATAGGTACGCAAACCCCTTACATATGAAGTTCGAGAATGGAGTAGGTTTGTGAATCCTTTCCAAATGAATTCATGAACTGCCAATAATACCCTTTACTCTAGTTATGACCAAAGATGGTGTAGTTTGCATCATGAACGATTCCATACTTTATTTTTTCAAACATAGGTGATTTATGCAAAATACTTATGTCTTTTTCCGATCCTGGAAGTCCATAAAAAGCATGCCATATCCAATGATCATAAGTAACTGAAGCTTTTAAAGTAACAATTGATTCTGGATAATAATCCAAATACAAACCTTGTCAAGAAACAACATATCCATGCCACACCCCAAGCATGCATTTAAGACTTTCTAACATTCTCAAAAATTCTTTTTTGTTATTTCACACGAGTACTCAATAAATATCTTCATGAATAGATTTTCGTATAACCCTTTAACCAAAATGCTTAGTTATTGTCTTACACAATACTAAGAAATTTGTAATATTATTAGTTTACACATATAAATATACTTATCTATGACATAGGTTGATATCCCATAACATTAAGAAAGACAAATATATTAAACCATATAGGAATACAGAGTTTAGAGGATGAAGCGGGGAGGGGAATTTTCCCATTCACATGTTACATCATTCCTTCTACTAAATTTGAAAACTTTATCCATCAAACCTTTAAGTTCACGACAAATTTGAGCAAAGTTAAAGTAAGAAAATGAGTTCAAAAAAGATAGACAATCATATAGACTATAGGAACTAGACTAACTAATATGGTTAGATAGAAATCTTTTAGTAGTTCATCATCTTGAACCATTTGAAAGCTTCCAATAATGCCAAGCTTTCAGCTTCCTATGCATCACTTGCTACCTCTGAGATGGTTTTGCAGCGCTGATAGCTTCCCGTTGAATCTGTTAAGATTAGACCAATACCATACTTGTGAGTGTTTATATCAAAATAGGCATCAAAATACACTACATAACCGTTATGAGGAACATTTTCTGAAACTTCAGAGATATTTCCAAAATTATATGTTTGTTGTTGTTGTCGATCATTATTATTGAGCATCATCATAGCACTTAATGTTTCATTTGACGTCCTTCATGCAATTCTTGACACACTGAAGTGATTGACTTATTTTTCCGGAAATACACTACAACATCGCTTTTTCAGTATACTCTAAGCCATTGTGAATACAAAACAGATATGTTCTGGAGCATAGTTACCAATTAGGCATTTTCTTATCTAGTTTCAAAATGTTGGTTCCAGAGTCTGATAAAACTAAATTACCATGAGGGGATGATGTTGGTACTGATCTAGAAAATCTATAGTGAACGATAATATGATTCATTGTTTCATCATGATTATCATCACACATGCTGCAATCAATATTCCGGTCAGGAATACAGTTTACTAGCCTAAATTTTGAGGGTAGAATGTTTTCGTTGTATTTCCATATAAAGATTTGGACTTTAGGCATGACAGTAGGACTCTACAACTTTTTATAGATATGAGTTAGGGGGTTTGCAGAAGTAGTGCTAGTAACCTAGTCGGATTACTAGTTATGACTCGATACATATACTTACAGTGAGAGACCCATTCTTAATAAATGGCTATTTGAGTCTATCATGAACAGTGAGAGGAATTCTAGTTCTCAAAATCTTCTGGCAATGATCATTAGTGAAGAAAGACTCTACAAGGTTGGAAATCCAAGTGTGAGTGCTTTGATCAATAAAATGTGTTACAAAATAATTGGGGTTTGGATAAGAGATACATAAGGGTGAAGATGCATTGTGAATCCTGAAAACACATGGGATACCAAATACACCCAACATTTTGTTCGACAGCCTGTATAGAAATAAAATTGCAAGTAGACTAACTTAATGATCCTTGACAATATATATATATATATATATATACAGATTTAATATCTCAACTTCTGCTCAATCGGTATGTATATAGACACAAGATCAATCTAGTCGTATCCAAATAATTCAATCGGAATTCTGCTAAGTGATTAAACTTGTTATCTATCTTTCAAGATACGAATTTACAAGAAACAAGTCTCGTAATTGATTACAATCAAGCAGACGTATCTATTTAGATTGAATATCTACAAACCTGTGTAAATCCAATTATAAAGATAAAGATAATTCCTAAAAGGAAAAACACAAGACACCAGAAATTTTGTTAACGAGGAAACTGCAATAGTAAAAAAAATCTAGGTTCTCGTCCAAATTGAACACCACACTTTATTAAGCCTCTGCAAACACTAGCCTACTATCAGACTTCAGACTGGAATGTAATTGAGATCGAATCCACCCTCCAAGGGATTCAATTACACTCGTGATCCATACATATCCTGAACCTGAAAAAGAGGGAGTCTAACAACCTCACCCAATATTTCGTTTAGGAAATATGTGTGGACAAACTCCAATATAATTCCAAGAGAATCAACTAGACAGTCAGGCTCAATCAATGGAAATATATCAAAGAGTTGTATCTCTGTTTCACAATGTAATCAGCAAATCAAATAGATAGAAATCTGCGAGCCTGATTATTATGTGAACAACTTAAACGGTACCAAAGACCAATGTTCAAGTGTCAACCAATTTATATCAACAACCAAAGGTTGGATTATATAATTGATTGAACTACGCACAACCTGTGATATTTTAATTATATAAACAAATATAATGGGGAAAATAAATAATACAGACACCATAAATTTTGTTAACGAGGAAACGGCAAATGCATAAAAACCCCGGGACCTAGTCCAAATTTGAACACCACACTGTATTAAGCCGCTACAGACACTAGCCTACTCCAAGTTAACTTCGGACTGGAATGTAGTTGAGCCCTAACCAATCCCACACTGATCAAGGTACAATCGCGTTTTACGCCTCTGAATCTCAGCAGAACTTTGCACACTTGATTCCCTTAGCTGATCTCACCCACAACTAAGAGTTGCTACGAGCCAAAGTAGAAGACTTGATAAACCAATCTGTGTCACATAGAAAAGTCTATTGAATAGATAAACCCATCTCCCGCAGAAATACCTATGAGTTTTGTTATGTCTTTTGATAAATCAAAGTGAACAGGAACCAATTGATACACCGGTCTTATATTATCGAAGAACAGCCTAGTAATATCAATCACCTCACAATAATCTTAATTGTATGGTAGTGAAACAAGATATTGTGGAATCACAAACTATGAGACGAAGATGTTTGTGACTACTTTTTATCTTGCCTATCGTAGATTAACTCTCGAGCAAATCTTAGAGAAGATAGTACTCAATACGATAGAAAACAACAAGATCAGAATACGCAACCACAGAGAAAATAGTTGGATCTGGCTTCACAATCCCAATGAAGTCTTCAAGTCGTTAACCTACAGGGTTTTGGAAAAACCTAAGGTTAAAGGAGAATCGACTCTAGTCGCAACTAGTATCACACATGAGGTGTTGGGATTAAGTTTCCCAGTTGCTGGAGTTCTCCCTTATATAATATTCAAATCAGGGTTTGCAATCAATGCTACCTTGGTAAAAAAGAATTCAATATTATCCGTTAGATGGAAACCTGATTAGACTCAAGGTAATGTCTTTCAACCATTAGATCAAACCTAGCTTGTTACACACAAATGAAAAGTGACTTCATTTAGATATGAGTAACCATACCTAAACGTGTGCACCTTATTGGCTCAACAATAGTTAATCAAAGTTACCCATATGAACACTTTCATATCAACTTTATTCATCTTAACCATAACTAGTTCAAATGAACTAGTTCTAGAGTTGTTCAATTGTTTATATTCTCATAGAAGTATACAAGACACAATTGAAGAAAAATCAATTTTGATTCACTTGAATCAATTCATGAACATTGTAGCCAAGGTTTTCAAAAGATTGCATTCCTTAATATATAAATGTATTAGTTCATGAACAAACCGATTTTAGAACATAACCTACTCAAGTATGCAAACGGGTATGCATACCTCCAAACTCAGTTGAATTTCCGGATGCCAGTACGCATATGGGTATGCATACTAAGTTCCCGGACTTTTATTAACCAACCAGTACGCGTACGGGTATGCATACTATGGTTCCCGGACTTGGAATAACATGCAACAGTTTAGCATACAAGTACGCATACTGTTCCATATCCAATCATGGTTAATTGTACTAAACTCCCAATTCAATCATTGAAACATTCTTAGAAGACGACAATAGTTGTCTCACACAAACTATTAGCTTCAAAGTAATTTTCAAGTGATTGAATGATCAATACGAAACATTCTGAGTCTACATCAAATGGCCGTTTCACACAAATCATGTAAGATGTTACCAGGCAATTTTCACATGATCATCTTTTGACTTTCGTCAAGAATATAAGATGAACTTGGTTAAAGCGAAAGCTTACCAACACATATTTCGAAAAATATGTTAGCGAGTTAAACTCAGCTCAAAATATTAAATTTGTACAATCGAAGTCTATATAGCTATACGACTTTTGTATCAAATAGAAGATAAAGTAGATAGACTTTTGAGTGATAGATGAGTTCAAGTCTTCACATACCTTTTGTTGATGAAGTTCCACAAGATCCCCTTAGTAGTTGTTCGCCTTCAATCGATGAACGTCGTGAAGTCTAATGCTCAACCACACTTATTATCCTAGTCCGAGACTTAGTTATACGTAGACTAGAAATCAAGACTTATAGTTTTGGCAACTAAACTTGACAAACAAGCTTGAGATAAGAACGCTTGCGAGTTCGACCGAGCAGTGCTCTAACAAATCCTCTCAAAGTTCTACACACTTGATTCCTTTAGTTGATGTCATTTACATCCTAAGAGTTGCTTTATCCGAAGTGAAGACTTTTGTTACCAATATGCCTCTAACAGATAAGCCTATTTGATTTCCGTTTAGATCAAATATCAAGGTGTGGAAATCTGTTTGCAATAGACAAGCTAGCAAACCTCACAAATCCATAACTCACGACTCTTGAAGAGGAACCTAGATTCTTAACCGCCTCTCAAGAATCATCGTCGAAAGATCAACTACGATCAGTGTTTATATATCTATCTTGAGGAATCACAAAGTCTGGGACGAAGAGAACTTTGTGATTACTATCTATCTTTCCTGAAGGAGATTACGAAAACCACAATAACAGAAAAGCAAAATCGGGATTCACAAACTATCAAGGTAAAGATTGTTGGACCTAGCTTCACGAATCCCCAAGCGAAGTCTTTTTAGTCATAGACTTAAAAAGTCAATACATGCGACTCTAGAATCAACTAGGACACAAGGGGTCAGGGATTAATTTTCCCAGTGTACATAGGTGCTCTATTTATAGTTTCCAAAGACCAGGGTTAGCTAAGAATTCAAGCTAAGATAACTTGAGAATGAAGCAAACTAATGAGGTCTTCAAAGTACAATAAAAGACTATACACATAGGTTCGATTACAAAAATGTGTATAATGATTGTTCGGCTTGGCAAGTTAGCCAAAGAACTAAAAGTAATTTGATGTTCATTCAAACACCTAAGAAAATAATTATATAGTTCACCTACATAAGTTTTTAAGTGATCAATGAATTCTTAGAAATTTTTAAGGGAGTTCTATCCATGCTAAACATATTAAAATAATAAGTCTTTAAGCATCTGCTAAACATTATCGGTACGGTTGGTATAACGGTTTGCCAAATGTAGGTCATGTTCACGAGTCAGGGTGCTACAGTTCGTGAACCGGGCTCGCCAACCTTACTATACTACTGAACTCAGTTGACCACGGTTCGTGAACCAGGTTCACCAACTGCTAGACAATTTATCCAACTTATAAAATCAGTTCACCACGGTTCGCTAACCAGATTCATGAACAGATCCCAACTGAAGTTGTGGTTTGCAAACTGGTTCGCCAACCTTCTTGTATTTCTGTAACTCAGATATCTATGGTTTAAAAACTGAGTTAGCAAACTCTCCCTGAGTAAAAATTTCAGTAAGTTCATATTTCTCTCTTATCATGTTTGAAACATTCCCAAGTGACATAATCATTTGCACGGGCAATTTTCTTTCTTTTTTTTTTTTTTACATAATATTCAATTACATCCATAAATCGAAATACATGAATAGTACAATAATCTTGAAACGAAAAGAATCGAAAACAAAATTCTGTACTAAATATATGTAAACCGATAAGGGAATTGAAATCTTCTAATGGTTTATCACCATTTTGTTGGATACTCTCCGAAAAGATAAGATGCTTCCATAAAAGAAGTAATATGCCCAATTTCTTCATCGAAATCTGTAATCTTTGATCATCACATCCGTAGAAGGTTGAATGAAAGATTGAATGAAATCGAAATTCCTCCGGGAGGTATGAGAAACCGTAATGACAAAATCTTGCCATACGTAATCAGAAATAAAAACTATCTACAACACCAATTGTTATGATGCAATTTGTTTTATTTAGATATATATTACGTAGATAAATCTACCCGGATCTTAAACTAAATTAAAATCCGGGTAGAAAATAAGAAGATGGTTAAAAGAGTTCAATGGAGAAGATGAAGATAACTACCAATTTGTTGAATATAACTACTATCTAAAGGAGATAACTGATTGGGTTAGTAAATAAAGTTGTAGAGCAAAACCACATGGGCAATTTTCAATTGATCCACAAATTAATTCATATAACTAATATTGTTAAGGACCTTTGAACATCTATTCACTAAATCATATTTCGAGATTTTTCACAAGACAAGATTGACTCCAAATATCTTCTTTGTAAATATATTATTAGTCATACAACATAGTCTTAATATATATAATGACGGCATTGTGAGTAAAATATAATGATTCATTCTTCACAAACCTTCTACAGAAGTTCTCTAAATGTCTTCGTTGATCTTCAGTCTTCAAGGGTGATCTCTGATACTCAACTACAATTCTAACCTATTTGAAACCTGACTTAATAGAATAGAAATCAAGATATAGTTTTGATCACTTAAATTGAAAAGAACCTTGAGATATCAAAACTTGTGGGTTCAACCGAGCAATGCTCTAACAAATCCAGTTGTCATTCAAAGGACTAATTTGTTGATCATTTCCAACCTCCCATAAAGAGTATTTCTTGATGGTATCAAGACTACTACAAATGTTGGTCCATACCTAAGATGGGTGACTAGTTTTTCTTTTTATAATGAAGGGGATGACAGGGACTAAAATAATTTCATTTTAAAATAATTTCTCAGAGCTCATTGGAAGAATGGATGAGCTTCCAGGCATTTTTTATAAGAAGAGCAACATTCATGTGTTTTAGGTTACAAAAGCCTAAACCCCCTTGAGACTTATGCGTACACACTCTATTTCAACCTCTTAAGTATACGCCCATGTGAGATTTATTTCTCTACCAGAAATCTCTTCATGACCTCTCCATATTTGGATTACGGTGTCTGGAAGTAAAAATGACTTTATTGTATAGGTTGGGGTAAAATTTAGAATATGGTTGACTAAAACGGATCTTCCATCTTGACTAAGATGGATTTCTTTCCATTTAGCTAATCTTTTATCAAATTGGTCAACTAAAGGAGCACAAGTCTCAACTTTATATCTACAATGAAATAGAGGAGTACCTGAGTTCTCATTTACCTCTATATACTTTCCTAACATTTAGTGTCCTAATGAGAGACACACAATGATCAGAATGTACACTTTTGCCAAAAAAAAAACCCAACTTTTAGAAGTTTATTATTTTACCAAAAATGAGACTAAAGTATTTTATTAAGGTCACCAGGTTGTTAACCTCAGTATCAGATGCCTTAGTAGATACGAGGCAATCGTAGGCGAATAAAAGGTGGTTAATGCTGAGGGCCTCTCTAGTTACCTTTATACCATGATTCAGACTGGATTTTTCAGTATTGTTTGTGGGTGAAAACTGTTTCTGCTGATTTTGGTAATTTTGGGTGTGTGGATGAGAAACGAATCTAAACCCTAAACAATGCACTGCACGGGAGTACTTTTGATTCGAGAGATCAATCTATACAATCCTCGCCTAAACCAATAAATGGCCATTTCAGGCTTGCTTCGGTCACAAAGTGAAGGAGAAGGGTTGGTCTTAGGGAGGGAAGCAAAGAAAGTGTTGAGACCAGAATCGTTGATTTTGAAGGTGTGGTTGTTTACGACTTGTATCAGAAAGTAGAACTGACTAGAAGAATGGAAAACTATCAGGTGATTTCTGGATATTGTGTTGTTTCCGACCAAAAAACTTGTTGTTTGGTGGAAATAGGTGAAGACTATTTATACAAGTCATATTGAAACGTACCATGGTCTCGTAGGAAGTGGTAACGTTTGGGTGATGGAAGAGTGGAGTAACGTATAACCGTCAGAAACCCATGCTTCCATGATGAAGGAAGTGGATCCGTTTACACCCGTTACTTCTTGACGCCACTAATTATCCCACTTCATGACACTTACTTATAACGGGCGTATTGCACGTCGCACGTTGTAAACCACCAGACCAATACCCTGATGAGTATCCCCCAGTTTGTGACATGTTTGACGTCTCGAGTGTTTTCATGGAAAACATGTAGCACTTTGCTATGTGCGGCAAGTCAAAGTCAAAATTCTTGCCGCAGGAAAATAACATGTGATGTTATTAGGCACGTCTTGGCTGGTCGCCTAAAACTTGCCACAAGTCCGTCAGTTCGGTGGCAAACTTGGATGGTTGAGATTGCATCTCATGAGGAAGGGTAGCCATTGATTATGGCTACCTTCTGTTGGCGCCTGGTAATGGCGTTTTGGTGTATGCCAGTGGCACTACGGCATGACTGGTATAGCTCGTGCATGCCAGTGGCACGGTGGTATAAGTGGCGCCTGGCTTAGCCATGGCCACGAGATTTAAGCGGCTGGTAGCCTAAAACTTGCCACAAGCCTGTCAGTTCGGTGGCGAATTTGGATGGCTGAGATCGTATCTCAAGAAGAATGATGGCCATTGATTATGGCCATATCTTGTTGTATAGCAAAGTGGCGCCATTGGCATAGTGGCAT
The DNA here is from genome assembly GCF_003573695.1 of Papaver somniferum. NCBI lineage: Eukaryota > Viridiplantae > Streptophyta > Magnoliopsida > Ranunculales > Papaveraceae > Papaver > Papaver somniferum. The sequence goes on from NC_039367.1 coordinate 90,605,557, forward strand.
GCCAGTGGCGTAGCCGTGGCAGCTATTTTGGCATATTGGTGTTAGACCCAAATATGGCTCTGGCAACATTGGCCCTGTTGCTAAGTTAAACTTAAGGCCTTAGAAGAATCACTTAACCTAGTTGGCATGGCGACTTTAGCTAGACTAGGGTTTGGCGTGTCGAAACCTTAATTAGCACGTGCGCTGCGGCACGGCGGCGTGGCTGAGATAGCTGGTGCATGCCAGTGGCACGATGATGCAAGTAGCGCCTGGCGTAGCCATGACCGCTAGATTTTGGCACATTGGTGTTAGACCCGAAATGTGGCGTGGCAACATTGGCCATGTTTCCACATCAATCCCAATGCTCTGGGGAACGTTACTTGGCTTGGTTGGCGTAGTAGCTTTGCCTAAATTAGGGTTTGGCATGCCGAAATCCTAATTAGTGTGTGTGGCATGCGGACGCGGCATGATAACACTTTTTGTGCAAACGGTGTCATAGCTGGGCCAAGGGAACTATAGCAAGGCCATGGTGTGGAAACGGCCACAAGAGTAAGGATCGTCGTGGGTGGCTATGATATGGTGTCATTCCTAGGGTTTCCTGAGTCCCACACGGCTCGTGGGATATTTTGGCATGCTGCGCAAAGTGGCATGTTGGCATGCCGCTTATCTCATTGGCGCAACATGGCATGTTTGGCATGTTGGCGCGGTTTTTGGAAATCCAATTGGCTTCGTGACTATATCTGGCGCAGATTCCCATTTTTAATACTGTGGCAAGTTTAGAGCAACCTGATTGGTCGGAAAAGAGGGCCGGTCAAGCATGGGCGTGGCTACACTTCTGGTGTGAGTGTGTCGGCTTTAGAGCGACCTTATTGGTCGATGGGGAATGGGGCCGGCAAGTATGGGCTCAGCCACAACTTATGTGCGTGTGACGAGTTTAAGGCGACCTGATTGGTCGAGGGAAATATGGCCGGTTTAGGATGGGGGGCGTGGACGGTGGCAAATGACGTCGGCTGGCCTAAGGCATGACCACGCCTCTCTTTGTTGTTGCTCCTATCCTGCGACTCCTTGTTTTCTGATTCTGGTCAAGATTTTGCACCTACTAATCCATAGCAGATTAATCACCTAGTTTTCCGAGGCTTAATTTCGACAAACAAGGTCTGATATACTGCGCAAGGCGCAACACCCTAACTTTTGCAAGTTAGTGGTGGTAATTGATTGAATTATATGTGTTGACGCAGACTTGTTTTAAGTTCATTGCCAGAGAGCAGCGTGCTTTCTGATTGAATACCTTATGCAAAGACCTCATCCTTCATACTTGGAAATTCGTGCTACCCTGCTGCGAGTGAGCACGAATCGTCATGCCATATCAACATTACGGGTTCAGCCGGGGAACATAGCATAGAAAACGTTCAAGGAAACTTATATTAAGTGAATATAGGCAAGGTGCCAAATTTACAGAATATCTTGGATTGTTGCTACATGCACCATTCTGGGTAAATTTCATAAGAAAATATTGAGTTGTTCACTAAGTGTGTCAGTGAAGAGGTTGAACACTCATCACTTTTACATGGCTTTATCTCTTTGCAGAGTGACGACCTATTAAATGCAGGGTTTTACAATTTTAGCCCTGAACTAAAAGCCACCATCAACAAATGTGTAAAAGATACTTAAAAGAATAAATTCTATATATAGCATGAATAGGTATGGATATAATGACTTTCCTTGTCTCAAGCCTCTAGTAGGCTTAAAAACTGGACAAAATTATTATTGAACATCACAAGAATATTGGTTGGTACTGATACTACATTGGTAGATTATGTCAGACCAATGGTCCGAGAAACCAAATCTTTTAAGCATATTTATATTGATATATCTAAGACATTCCATAACATTCACAACCTCAATAATCGAGCAGAGTTTCATGAGTTTCTTCAGTGTACCTGAAAGGATCGAGTCGATATTATTTTTTTTCCGAAGATTTGGAACAGTGATCTTGGACTACATCCGTAACTCATAAAGAATTATTTCTCGTAATTTCGAGATTCAAATCCTACCTCGACAGTGCAAGGGAGCAGACCAACTATCAAACCCGCAATAGGGTCGGCTTTGATACAGTAAAAGTTAGTTTACAATTATCCAATGGAGTACCAAAGTAGACCTAAATAAGGTACATCATGTATGGTCCAACAATCTCGTGAAACCCCATGGGTGTGGGTGATATCTTACGATGCACATGCTGCACATGTAAAGAGTACCAGAAATCAGGACCATTGAAACAGATGCTTGTGGGCCCAAACTAATAGTAAGTACCTATCGATGAGTAATAACTGTGGTCCAAAATCCAAATGAGGTGCAAAATCATCATAACCACTAGATTTGTATACTTTTCTCTGGCTTGCTGGACCATCTATTAACTTCTTACCGACACGTGGACAGTGATCAGATAGATAGGGATGATTAGGAGGTGAACATCCCATTGTCTTGTCTAAATGAACGTCTGAGATTCTATAAAAGAGTTATGATACACCTATTTGCATGCTTAAAGTAAAAAAGGAAGGTACTGTCATTTGAGAATGACCGCAAATGATTGATGATCATCATCATGATTCTTTCATCGTCATATCATTAACAAGTTTACCTGCATTCCTTTTGGACATTTCTGATAGATTCGCTCTTAATGATGATAAATACAAACACATCAGATCAAAAAAATCCTAGTAACTTTACATGGGGCCCACCAAGATGAAACTATCTTATATGCATGCTGCTAAAGAAACCTGCCATTATGCCGTATGTTGCCAAAGTAAAAAAGGCTGAATTTCCATACCACGATTCCTTTGGACTGGAGCTCGGGAGTGCTTCATATGCGTCTGCGAACATGTTCGGTTTTTTTTTGCTGACTCCGGTCTGAATCTGACTCGGTCCCTAATTTGGTCCGGGTCAAATGTCAGATCAAATCAGATCTGACTCGCGATCTGGGTCAGATCTAACCCCTGACTCGGACCTGTTTGAGTCAGGCAATAAAATACCCCTCACTCATAGGAACAAGCCAATAACTCATATATTCGAGTCAGATGAGTTAGATCTGACTCAAAAAACAAATATATTGAATCGGATCCAAATAAATCAGGTGATTTCAGTCAAATCCAAACGAATTAGATCCAACCAAATCAGGTGAGTCGGGAAAAAACAAACATGCTCTAAGTCTCAGATTTTAAAAATGATGAAACCTTCAGGAAGGATGCTTGTTCAGGAAAGATGATTCGACGAGCTTCGATAAAAATACAGATGACTGTTCAGGACAGATGATTCGACGAGCCCTGATAAAAATCATGTCTAACCAATGAGTGATTGACACAGAAAAAATATCTCCGTCAGTGGCTCAGTGCTTCCTGGCCCAAATTTGTTCAATAGAAATTTGGTTTACTACACCCTCCCAAAATTCGCAAGTGAGGTAGTAATATATGGGTGTAGGTGTAAATAATCCACAAATCCAGGTGGGACAATCCTAGGTAGTGAAGCATCGATAACAGATGAACCGCGAAGCACCAAATCACCTTACTTGGCCTTGGCGCGAGAAAAGAGATACCAAAGGAACCCGTGAAGACAATACATGTAAAGGTCGAAGGTGACTGAAGAGACGGTCATCGAGTACAAGAGCAATAAATGCACTGACGAAGTAGTTGAAGAGATAAGAAAAATCTGGTCAAAGTGAGACTCGGCTAAATATATCAAGGACGGCATCGGCAGCATTCATTAAGTAGACGACATCGGGCAAAGGAACATCAGGAGAAGGTATTCTAGGCTCGGCCCAGAATCTCGGGCCAAACTCTATTCCTAACTCGAGAAGGACATCAAGAAAGATGCACCACAACTTACACTGTAATTTGAGTGTATCATCACTTACGACTGTAAATCGAGGGCTGTGTAGAGAGTTGAGAGGCAAGTAATCAGTGAGGAAAGAGAGAATACCAAGAACTTGAGAGTGAAACTTGTGAGCTTGTAAGAAAAGACATCCTTTGTAATCTTGAATCAAGTAATAAAGATCATCACTTACCCCGTGGACGTAGGTAATCATACCGAACCACGTATATCTTGTGTTTTTGTGCATCTCTTGCTTGTTTACTTCATTAGATGTGTGTATGTGTTTCTTCGGATGTAGTTGTAGGATTTTCCATATCTACAATGGGATTTGCAATTTTCATAGCATGTGTATACAAAGATGAAACGTCTAGAAAGTAGTTTAGATGGGACAAGCTTACCTCTTCGGCGCTATAAGTGAGGCGCTAATGAATTGCATTCTCATGCATCATTTCCAATGGAATCTATACCTAAAGTGGACGACGGTCAAGATACTCTCGGACAAAGGTTTTTATCCTATCTTTACTTTCACTCTTCTTAAAGTTGTGCGTGAGCGTGACTGTATGTCTGTATTCGTCAATATTCTATATATTGTGCAACTTTTTGTAAGTGTAGCAAAAAGGTTGCACAATTCATTAAGTGGGGAAAACTGGGAGAGAAAGAAAGAAGGGTACTGACATGGGAACCTGCGTTGTGAACTTGTAATGCTGCTAATGGACTTCCGAGATGGAATTTCCAACCTCCATATTTGAATCACTTGAGACTCAGAATCTTCGTTTTAGATTCCACTTGATCGATCAGTAGTATGTCCAATTACTTCTACTGACTAAGAACTTACATTGCAATGTTGCTAATGCACTTTTGCAGTGCTATTTGTCCTCTTTATGTTTCTATCACCTGAGAGTTGAGATTTTGGAATCTTCGCTGTTAGATTCCACTTGATTGATGTATCATTGTCCATTTACTGCTATCATAATCATCCATAATCTACTTATGTTAATATCTATCATCTGTCTAGGCACCCATAAAATTGGAGTTCCTATATGCGAGTAAAAATATCTTCATTTAATATAAACACGCGGTAATGTCTAAAAATACTTGATTTCCATAGCCCATAAATTAATGGGTGCTATGCAACTCCTGATCCAACAACAATAGGACATCTAAAGTAGAGGTATAAAACGTGCCGGCCCGGCACAGTCCGGCCCACGAAGTCACGTGCTTAGCGTGCTGCGTGTTGTGCTGGGTTGTGCCAGAGATTCAGACGTGTTGTGTTGTCCTGTGCTAAATGGCGTGCCGTGCAGTGTTGTGTGATAGACGCATTTATGTGTCTAATTTGTCCTCAATGTTTCGTATTGTTAGTACTCGATTTCGTACTTATTATGGTGTTGTGTGTGTTTGTAGGTATTTTTTTGGAAATAAATATTGTTGGAAAATTCGGCTCGAAAAGTTGCTCGGAGCACCCCCGGAGAACACGTGTTATTCGGACCCCTACTGTGGTTAAGCGGCATCCCAATTACTAAGGGGTACATACCTGATATTCGCACCCCCAGCTGTTGGATAAGGGGAAACCCTTTCTTCTTCGTTTGAAAACGTTTTTGGCGGGAAAAGTTGATAATCACGGACAACAGATTAAGGTTGGATTTTCGGAGCTGATTGGTGGATATTCAATCGCCAAATTCAGCTTGGTTGGACCTTTTAACACTAAACAGGCTTGGTATAGTCATTATATTGGAAAGAACTGGGCTGGATAATCACCGGTGATGAGAACAGAATTCCATGGAGTTTCACCGGAATTTTGTCCAGTTACCGGAAGCATTTAGGGTTGGAATTTTGGAAGAGTTAGAGAAAGATTCAATGGCTGGGATTTTCTGGGATGACTTGGACGTACCAAACAGGGATGGTAATGTGTTTTGTTTCGTCTAACTTGGGATACAATCACGCGTGAAAGAAAACAGAGAAGCACGAGTTTTGCAGGAGTACATCCACGGTATTTTTATGAGCTGGCGTGTGCAGTTAGGGTGTTTGACTCTCTCTAAACATGTTTACATGTTCTTAGCTGCCAGAGGACGCGTGATGGAGATAAAATGGGAAACTATATGAGCTGCAAATTCGTAAAGATATTCCTCGGATATTGTTTTTAATGGCGAGAAGATTTGGGAATTAAGGGGAAGATATTTGGTTCTGGCGTATATAAATGAGGAGTTGAGAAGTCAGCAAGGAGGATGGAGAGTTAGGGGGTGAGAATACAACAGAGAATCGAGAGTTGCATAGATTGTCTCTGCTGCTGCCATTGAAGAACATACGAAGAACATAAGACTACAAGGAGAAGTCGTAATTGCTACAGTGGTTGCGACACATAGTGACAGTCGTAGAAGCTACAAGGATAACGACCCACAGCCGAGGGTCGTAGTTCAGGAGACAGTCTTACAGCAACAGTAACAGTGACACATCCTCTGTATCATTCTCTTGTTTATAATTGTTACAAACCCGATTTTGAATTATTTCTCCATTTTCTCCTTGTAAACACCTTTTTGAGCAATGAAAAATTCATTTGAGTGTGTTTTCACCATGCGGAGCTAGACCCCATCATTGGGACAACGGAGGAAGCAACTTTTCATGATTGTGGTAAATGAATTAATTCTTTTATTGACTTTTTTCATAGATTTAATTGTTTTATGATTTCTATTAATTATTTGTTATTTTGTTAGATGTTGCATGCTTAGTTCTAAATACATTAGATGCGTCATGCTTTTAACTTACAAATAATATTTTACGAAATCTATTTTTGGCAAAGAACTAGAGTCACAACTTATTTTGTTTGAGCTATATTGTCTAGAGTTAATGACTGAACCATAACAATATGAAAAGTAGTGGAATCTCGCGTCTCAGCTTCTCTTCATCTTGTGACAATTTGTGTATATATATTTTTCTTTATTTTCTTTATTAAGTCTTAAAACAAATTCTCAACAAATCTGAGTGAACGAATCATCGTACTACAACATTATTGAGTCACATCAATTTTTGGCGCCGCCGACGCGGATTTGTTTATAAATTTGTTTTTAGGTTTTTTTTTGTTTGTTCCTTTTTACGCCTTTGGGTATTTCTTGTTTGCTTTCAGATTTGGAACTGAGCTAAAGAAAAGGGGAGAAAGTGCTGAAAACAAAAGCGAAGCCAAAGAAGAAAAGAAAGGAGGAATCCAAAAGGAGTGAAGAAGAAAAATTTTGTATATAGATATTCTATTTTATTTTATTTTTTTTAAAAACTATAATTAAGGTTTTTATTTTTGTAATCTTTTATTTTTGGACATTTTTTTTTATTTTCGGACATTGAACTTTGGGACTTTATTTTTTTTAAACCCTACGGAAGGGTAGTTTTAAATATAAACTGTGTGCAGAGAAGGACGACGATTACGATATCGTCTCTGCCCCTCGGGTTCGTACACGACATTGGATTTGTGGCCCGATTCGACTTCAACGGTTCATCCCCCGTCTGGAACGGGAGGTAAGAATTCTAAACACCCGTGAATCCCCTGTCAGCGGGTTTACTGGATGATTTTGTATGCATATATGTTGAGGCCCTGAAATCGGATTTAATTTTATAGTAAAGGGCAAGGCCTGGCCAAATCAAGATAAGGACTCGGATTTCATCACCGTTTCCTTCTTGCCCGTCTTAGGAACACGTAACCTACGCGAACCTAAGCTTAAAATACTGACTAGAACGAGACCGATAGGGTAACGAGCTTAATAGGAAAGTCATTCGAAAAATATTGGTTACTCTTTTAAGCATACTTCAAAGTTGATGATGGTTTCTGTGAGTTGAATGCGTGACTGCGCCGTCTTGTAATGCGGTGAGGCCTTGGGTATCAAAGCTCCACGCAGCTTCCCTCTCCTCTATTCAACTTACTTTGACTCGGATTGATTCCAGAGGGGTTTGCTTAAACTGTAACGAATTCCCTTTCGAATGATTATAAGCTGGTCTAGAAACAATCTAAGTAGAGCCATCATGCTTTTTGTTTGCTAGATAAATTAGGCTTGTTGTGGTCGAGTCATCCTTCTTTGTGTTTGTTTAGAATTCCCTTGCAGTTAGGATGTCAAACTGGTATTATAATAGCCATCACAATGAATATGATTATCTAACGGAACAATATGGACATCACTCTTTTTATGACCATAGTGTGAATAGTGGTTGGGAACGCCAACCTTTCGAAGGTTATGGGTCATACCCTGGTGAGCCCAATTACTATCCACACGTGCATCAGTCTTACGATCAAGAAGATTATAGTACTAGTTCTTCGTCTCTAGAGGATACAATCAAACTATTGAAAAGTAGTCCTTTTTATGATCCCTCTGTTCCTATTCCTCGTTTAGAAGAGTCTCTCAAGAAGTTAGCTGAGTCGACGCGTAAGTTAGCTGAGATGAATAGTATAATTATAGACAAAAGAACTACAATCATAAGTGAACCTTCTGTAGAAAACCACCTCAAGCGGATAGCTGAGACCAACGAAAGAATTGCTCGAAATTATTTGAATTGCCAATATAGTGTATCCAATGATACCCTTGAGAATGAAGATAGTTATTTACATAATCAAGATAACGAGGTTAGAATTGGTGACACAACTTCTTTAGATGAGGTTCGATTATTTTCATGTTATAATAATGATGACTATGATGAGGATAGTATTGATGAAGAACATGAAATATGTAGGCATAGTGATAAGGAATTTGTTACTCCAATTGAGCTTTATAATGATGGTGTTGTTTCTAGTTCAAATCCAAATAATTTTAATAATTATTCACCTATTCAAAAGGATGAGGATTTGACTAGAGATACCACCGTTTTAGACGATGCAGTCCATGATCCTTTAGCCTGCAGTGTGTTGGATAATCCATTATTTGATGTGCCTATTGGTGAATCAGAGGAAGTTATTATGATTAACACCTTAGTTAATGAGCCTTTACTAGAAAATTCCGCTGATAATCCTTTATATGATTGTGATGATGGTTTAGAGGAAAGTGTTTACCCTGAGAATACTGTTTTAGAATCTAGCGATTTAGAAACACTAGTCTTAGGAGATGATAAACTCGTAGAAATGAGTGAGGATGAACCCAACTTAGAAGAATCAATTGACCATTTCCAGGAATCTGATGACCTAGAAATTAGGGAAGTTGTGACTAGTCTTTATAGAGACACAAAAAACTCTAAGTTTGGGAGTGATTATCATTCTCCGTGTTCTTTAACTCTTAGAAAGTTCCCTCGTGTAGGACTTGACATTTATGCCTCAACCATCTTACAAGATTATCTTCATACATGTTTTACCGAACCTAATGATGTCCAGAAAGAAGCTCAGTTGTTAGAAACCCATCCTCTGGTTGATGTGGTTAACCCAGGCTATGATACCAAGATTTACTTTGTTTTCCCACCAAAAACTTTTCAACCAATTGTGGGAACTTATGATTTTCATATGTGTCGGTTATTAAGTTTTGAGACTAAACCTAATTACTTTAGGATATTAGGGTCGACACATTTTCTTAAGGAAGACCACCTCTTTAATTGTGGTCAGCTGTATGAGTCAAATCTAATTGACTTAGAGGATCATCTTTAATTGTGGTCGACGCAATGATGACTGTCGTGATGTCTGTTTCTCAACTACATCTTCTATCCTAATCTGAGACTAACTAATCGTAGACTAAAAATCAAGATATACTTTTGACAACTAAATTTGACAACAAGCTTGAGATAGCAACACTTGTGAGTTCGACCGAGCAATGCTCTAACAACTTTGCTGAAACATTCAATCTGATAGCTAAACCAAGGATTTGGGAGATGTTCACTATTTTCTTGATCTTGAAGTTACAAGAACGGATTCAACCATCTAATTTCTTAGTCAAACTAGAGGTTGATCTAAAAAAAAAAACTAACATCGAAGGTGCAAAGGATTGTCAGATACCTAATGATGCTAACGTCAAACTCTCAAAGTCAGATGGTGATTGCTTGAAAATCCTACAGAATACAGGTTCATTGTTGGTGATTTGTCAACATATGTAGCATCCAACTACATCTTATCTTGCAGTAGCCAAAAGGATTTTAAGGTACATTAATGGTACTCTCAGTCATGGAATTGAATTCAGTAAAGGATTGTTTTCTTCTTAGGTTTTTAGATATTGTTTGGGATGGTAACATTGATATGGAAGGTCTACTAGGAGATACTATATATTTCTAGGTAATAATCCAGTATCTTATTCTTCAAAGAAACAATCTACAGTTGCTACAAGTTCTACATAAGATGAATATAAGATTCTTACTCACAGTGCGTCTGAAGTTGTGTGAATCTGTTCTTGCAAAATGATATGCGTTTCTCTCTTCCTGCAATTCCTAGACCTAGTTGTGATAATATCAGTTTTATCTCGTTAGCACCAACTCCAGTTCAGCATTCTAGAATGAAACATGGTCACATTGATTACCACTTTATTATAGAACTTGTTAAGTATAAAACACTTGATGTGCTCTATGGTTTTACATTAGACCAAATAGCAGATATCTTCATAAAGGCATTACATGGTCCAAGATTCTCAATGCTCAGATCCAAGCTCTAAGTGGTTCCTCCTACCTTGTGCTCGAGGGGAGATAATAACACAGACTGATAGTATTATGCAGTGGTGCTGGATAAGCCGATAATGCAGTCATATAAATTCTTTCTATTATATTTTTTACTCCACCCTTGTGTTTCACACACTTATTGTGTAGCTTTTATTGTCGGCTATTAGTGTATATATAAACACTAATACTGTCTAATCAAAAACACCATTAACCTCTTCAAGATATTATTAATAACATTGAAACAAAAATTCCTTAATCATGCCAACGCGATCCAAATTCCCCAGCATCTTTAAACTCCAAATTTTTTTATAAAGCATTGAAACGTTAACGCATAACATCAAGAACTAGTGATGTACGTTATAACAGTTTTGCGCCATGATTATTTATGACTGTTTTATAATCTTTTTTCTTCGGTACACTATCTATTTCACCGTGAAATAAACATTTACAATTGTCATAAACATTTTTTTATACTCAGTTATTTTATTATTTGGTACTTGATAATAAATCAGCGTGTAAATCCCCATTTTATATCCTATTTGGAATACCACTTTTCCTAAATTTACTAGTCCTCCACTTTTTTTTTTAAATACGAAAATTTGAAATTATTGAGATGAAGAATTACATGAGTTCATCCCTATGGGTACATTGTATCACCCAGTCAGGAAGATGAGTTAACCATTCTACTTCAGACAATATGTCTTTACCATGTTTTGCCCATGTATGGGTAACATGATTCACATCTCTATGCACATGTGTGCATTTCCAATCATCAAAAAAATTTAAGACATTGCCACAATCAATAACTAAGTTTCTAGTGGTCCGTTTTATTGACTCTATGCTCCCATTTAAAACATTGATAACATTCAGACAATCTCCTTCCAAATGCACATTCCTATAGCCTTTTCTCTTTTCCAAAATGCAGCTTCTAACATAGCTTTTGCCTCCGCTTGTTCAGGGTCTAATGCTTTGTCTTTGCAGCATCTAGCTCCATCTGAGTTACCTGGAAAATTTCCACTTATTAGTCCAATGCCCATTATTTTTGTAACTTCATCAAAAGAAGCATCACAATTAATTTTTATATAAGGATTGTCAGGTTTCTCCCAAACTCTAGTGACCTGCACATCAATTACAGTAGTGTTTCTGGCAGCAATAGGTAAACTAGCATTTCATTCAGAAGAATCAGTTTTAATCATAAGCACAAGTTGATTGAGATTTTCCTGCTGATTTTTTCAAAAACTTTTCTACATCTTCCTTTCCATATGTGCCACAAGATAAAACCAAACCATTTAAGGCCTGTTTCATTCTATACCTGTTGATTATTAAACTGGAACAAAGAACACAACTAGTTATGGATATTAACATTAGAAATAGCTTTAATCATGGCATGATCAATAGCATTCCAGACTGTTCTAGAGAAAATACAATCAAGGAAGATGTGATGCATGTTCTCAGTATGATTGTCACAGAAAGGACACAGATAAACTATATTGGGACAATGCCTAGACAATTTATATTTTAGAGGAAGACAATCTTACTAGGAGGTCTAGTTTTCCAGAAATGCTTCCAATAAATAGTGAAACTAATTTTTTGATTTCTACTATCAAGTATAACTCCGTAAGATGATTTTACAGTGAAAACACCATCAGGATTAGGCTGCCATGTCAGATAATCTTTTCCATCAAAAGGAATCCTAATACTAAGGATAACATTCACAGTATTATGATCAAATAGGGCATTCAAAGTTTAGAGATTCCAAGACTTAGTGTATGTATCAATAAGTTGAGAGACAGTGTTCATGTTGCTAGACTGATATTGACTGTTTATATTGGTTGAAATAGATGGTACCCATTTATTTTTCCAGATCAAGATTGAAGAGACGTCACCAACCTCCCATACAACATGCTTTTTTTTATAATGTCAAGACCTCTACAAATCCCATTCCAAATCCAAGAACCATTAGTAGGAAGAGCATCATTTAAAGGGTCCATGTGAGGGAAATAGTTACCTTTCATAATTTTATGCCATAAATCATCCTGAGCATGAATCAATCTCCAAGCAAGCTTATAAAGTAAAGCTAAATTCATAATATCAGTTTGTTTCATATTCAAGCCACCTAATTCTCTAGGTTGAGAAACCACTATCCATTTCTTTATATAATATCATTTTTTTCCTTTTTGCTTATTCCACCAAAACCTCATCTGAATAGAGTCCATTTTATCAGTGATAGTTTTAGGTATAGGAAAAACAGACATGTGGTGAGAAGGGAGACTACTTAGAAAAAATTGAATTAAAACAGTTCTACCAGGATAGTTCAAAAACTTAGTCTGCCAACAAGCTAATCTGTCTCCATATCTATCAAGAAGAGGAGTGAAAAAATGAGTTTTGTTTTTCTGTAAAAGCAAAGGCACACCCAAATATTTATCACTCAAAGCTAATTTCTTAATAATAAGGATATTAGAAACTTCATTTTTAACATTATTGGGGACACCTTTATTAAAAGCAATATCAGACTTTTGATAATTCATAGACTGACCCGAGAACATGCTAAATTGCTCAATAATACTCACAAGTTTTCTTGCTTCTTTACTATTTTCTTTTGCAAAAATCAATGTCATCTGCAAAAAACAAGTGAGAAACTGGAGGACAATGATCATTATTTTTTATTCCATGAATTAATTGTTTATGTTCAGCTTCAAGCAAAGCCCTGGAAAGGGATTCCATACATAGGATAAACAGGTAAGGAGATAAGGGATCTCGTTGCCTGAGACCTCTTTGAGGATGAAAAATTTCACCTGGAGAACTATTCAAGAGAATAGAGGTAGAGACAGTACTAATACATTGTTCAATCATCATGAAAAACTCATCACAAAATCCTAGATTTCTTAAAGTGCTCAATAAAAAAGGCCATTCTATTCTATCAAAGGCCTTAGACATGTCTAATTTAATGGCTATCCAACCTTTTTTAGATCTAATTTTTTCATAGAGTCAATAAGTTCGTGAGCAATAATAATGTTGTCAGTGATACATCTACCAGACACAAAAGCAGTTTGGTTTGGTGTTATGGTTTTTTCTAGAATAATTTTGATTCTAAAAGCCAATAGTTTGTATATCACTTTATAAGAAGTATTGCACAAAGAAATAGGTCTGCAGTCAACAACATGCTTGAGACAGTTACTCTTAGGAATAAGAGAAACAAAATTGTGTTTCATTTGTTTTAACAAACCTTTAGATTGGAAAAAGGATTGTATCATTCTAACTAGATCACCCCCAAAAGTGTCCCACATTTTTTGGTAAAAACCAGGTGGAAACCCATCTGGACCACGAGTGGTCCATGGTTTCATCGCAAACAAAATTTTCTTAACCTCATTTATTGTTGGTATGGCAGTAAGGGCATTGTTATCTTCCTGAGTAATACAGGGTTTATGAAACCATGATAATTACTAGGATATGGAGGACTAGAAGTTCTAGACATATTAAAGAAATGATCTTTTAAGTTTTTAGCAATATCTACTCCTTCAGTAAGCCAAATCCCTATATCATTTTGTGAGGAATCTATTTGGGTTTTTTTTATTCTAGAATTGGCCTTATTGTGAAAACAAGATGTATTTCTATCACCTAATTTAAGATCATCATCCTTACCTCTTTTCTTCCAATAATCTGCTTCTACATCATACCAATAATTCAAGGTTTCCCGCAGTCTAACAAAATCAGCATCCAAAGGATTAGTTTTATGAGCATTCATAATATCAATTTGGGACTTAACCTTATTTATTTCAGTATTGATAACATCAAAATGATTATAATTTCATTCTCTAAGAATCTGTTTTGTATGAAAGACATCCTTAGTTAACTTGAAAGGAGCAGAACCTTGAATATTAGCATTCCAATTATGTGTTATAATTTCCTTACAGGAAGGGTCCCTGAACCACATTTTGTTTACTCTAAAAGGTTTATGAGTTTTAGTATCCATTCTAGCAATATCTAACAAAATAAAACAGTGATCACTAGCTAAAGGAACTAGATGATATGTTATAGCAGAAGGAAAATTGTGTTGCCAATCTAAGTCAGCAACAACTCTATCAATCCTTTCTAAGATGAGCTCATGTCTTTGTCTCCTGTTTGTCCAAGTAAATGGATTGCCTATATAATTTATAGAATGCAAACTATTACTATCTATGATATCATTAGACTTATCCAGATAAGTTTGAGTAACATCATTAACACCTTGTTTTTCATTCTGTGACAAGATAAAATTAAGGCCACCAATTACAATCCAAGATAAGTTTACCTGATTAGCTATGTTATGCATAAAGTCCCATTGATTTTTTCTTGCAATATCATCAAGAGCACCATACACAAAGCTGAGTAAAGAATAATCATTTCTAGAATCCATTTTTATCTTACATTGAAAAGTATTTAGTTTCCACTCAATGATGGTGATATATATTCAGTCTTTCCACAATAAACATACTCCACCAGAAAGGCCAATAAGATCAATGAAAGAAAAATTAGGAAAACACATAGGATTTAAGTATTGTGTCATTTTCCTAGTTGTATTCTTGGTTTCTATCAAAAAAATAATATAAGGATCATGAGACCTAACCAAATCTTTTAAATGATATCTAGTATCTTTATTACCATATCCACGGACATTCCAAGACAGAATCTTCATGTTTTGAAAATTAGTCCAAACAAAGAAATAGGGGTAGACTATTAAAAATAACTTTTGATGTTGAAAAAGAGTGTCGGTATCAAGAGTTTTGAGTTCATAAAATACCTCATTCTCCCCAACAGTGTCTCCAGACTGCTTGTCCTTTAGTGTGGTTCTGGTTGTTGTCAGTTTCTCTGAGTTCTCATCATTGTTGTCAGATCTTTCTCCTTCTTTAACATATTTCTTCAACATCCTTTGATTCCTGAAATGTCTGCATCTTCACTAATTTTCCATCTACTAGTGGAACAAAAGAAGCAGGTTTGACAGGTTTCTTAGCCATTGGCTTAGGAGTGGCACTAGTTGTTGAACGCACAATAATATTCTTCTTGATTCTACCCACTCCTCCAAAAGGTAAGGGATTTTCATGTGCTGCCTTCAAGTACACAGCTGCATCTTTACAAGCATCCTTGGAATGATTAATAATGAAGCATTCCCTACATATTTTACTTGGTTGCTTATGATAGAAAAAGTTGACCCATTTAGTAGCCCTGCTGCAATGATATATTGCTAAGACACCTCTTCTTAGAGGAGTTGTTAGCTCAATTCTAACAGATATCTTCGCTGGAGTACCATCAACTGGGATAATATTAGCTGGTTCAACTGCAAGAAACTCACCCAACAATTTCCCCGTTCCTTCAATTGATTTCACATTCATATGTTCTGGTTGGAGATAATTAATCTCAATCCAGTAAATCTGATTGTTTCAATCAAGATTTTGATGAATCAGTCCCTAAAAGTAATCAAACAAGATACATACTTTACCATCAATGTTCCATGGACCTTCTTCAATAATTTTATATACTAGTTCTACACTGCCTGGAGCGGATCTAAGAAGGGTTAACTAATCATGGTCCCCTTAAAATTAGAAAAACCTTTAAAACACCTTTGCTTTTGTCCTAGATTTCTAATCAGCCCACTAATATTTTGCATTCAGCCCGCTATATCCACATGTTTATATAAAAATTGTTTCTAGCCCCCCACGAGTTGAATACCAATCTTGGTATAGGGGCGACATGGTTTAGTAGAGGGGCGACACTGTGATAGTAATGTCCCTTTAGCTGGTTAGGGGATGTCCTAAAGGGGATGTAAATTGACTAGATTACCCTTTTCACCTTAAATCAACCAAAATCAAATCAATTTTTTTTAAACCTAATGAATCAGAAAAAATCAAATCAGTTTTTTTTCATCTTCTTCTTCATCTTCTCTTCTCCTCCATCAACCGTAACCTCCATTAAAACTGAAAATTTCATCGTCTTCGATTAATCGGCGATTTGAAAAATGTTTAGAAAAACCCAGTTAGGGTTTAGTTTTTTTGTTGGATTTAAGTTAATTTTGTATCAAAAATTAGGGTTTTGTATGAAAACTGAAATTGAAATTTCTGGTTGCATGTGAGTTACGGTTGGTAATAACTCAAATACGAACCATAACTGTAGATTGGGTTGATGTTACGATTGGTTTAAACTCAAATATCAACCGTAAGTTCTTAATTTTGAGAAATATGTTCAGTTACGGTTTGTATTTGCATCATATTTATCAACCGTAATTGAGTTACGGTTTGTTACTCAAACAACCATACCAACCGTAAATAATCTTGTGTCTTAAGAATTTATCAAATAATGATTTACGGTTCAAAAGTTAAGTTGACACACCAACCGCAGGGTAGTTACGGTTGGTCTCGATTCATTAGTTACCAACCGTAATTTAGTTACGGTTGTTGTCCAAATTTAATTACCAACCGTAACTGGTTTTACGATTGGATCTTCCCCAAATTTAACCAGTTACGGTTGGTATTCGGTAATTTACAAACCGTAACTAAGAGTTACGGTTGGTCACGAGCAAAATTGCAACCGTAAGTTCTTCTGAAAATTTAAAAGTTTTGATTTTGTTACGTACTTTAGATAATTTTGAGCGAGAAAAAGCTAATGGGAACTAATTTAGAAGTATACCGGGTCACTGGAATCACTCATTTTGGTTGAGTGACTCAAAATCTAGGGTTTCACAAATATCACAAAAGTTTTTCTTTTTCTTCTCCTCTGAACTTTTTTTCTTAACTCTAAAAATCTGATTTTGTTTTGATTTTGAGTTAATATAAGTGAAATTAATCATCAACACTAAACTTGATTATCATCACTAAACTAGGTTATCAACAAGGAGGGTTAATTTGTCATTTCCAGTTTTTTTGATAAGGGACACCTTGAATGATCATGTAATGACCCTTTTTGTCCTATTAAAATGTCATTCCTCTAATAAACCATGTCGCCCCTGTAATAAGCTTGTTTTTAAAATATGTTAGAGAATACTAAGGTTATTTATTAAAAAAAATAGCATTTTGTTGTAGGAATATAAAATTTCCCTAAGAATAAAAAAAGTAAAAAGAACAAAAACAATTGGCCAAATACATCGACAAAATCAGAGTTTAGAAAAGTAAGGTGTCTTTTTGTGTATGAACCCAGGGGTTCGGCCTATTTTTTTTTTTTTGGACATACCAATAACTTCTTTTCCTTTTCTCTCTCCACTCTAACTCATTCTCTGCTCCGATCAGGTTCATTACGACTGCATCTGAGCATATTTCTTCATTTTTTTTTGTTTCTTAGTTATTTAGTAGATTATATTAGGTTAGTTTAAGTTTTTGCTTTAATCTCCATCGTTTGAGATTTTCATAGTGTTTTTATGGGTGTTTTGCCCTTTTTGTTTGTGTCTTCTCCTTTATGGAGATTTTTTTTGCGCTCTCATGGTTTTTCTTTGTGATTTTAATGGAGATTTTGGGTGGAAGTTCAAGTGTGACGATCAAAATTCAATACTCTGGGTATGTTACTCTCTTTTATGAGACGATCTCTTTTTATAACAAAAAAAACTCTATAAAAGTGGTTAGATTTTAATAGGAAAACTTCTTTCAATCTTCGGATTGCTTGGTGCGCTTGTTGTTTCTTCGTTACTTCTATTCATGAATTACACTATGTTAGTAACTTTTAGTTTTATTGTGAACTTTGATCTTGATGTTCTTGAAGTCCATGTAATCTCTATTTATATCATGAATGAAATTTGATGAGATTATGTACAAAAAATAACAGTATATGAGCGAAACCTCAGATAGCCTCTCTAGCTCTAAGCACCAAGCTCATTTTAAAGTTTTATGCAGATAAAATACTTGGGCATAAACCTCACCTAAGGCACATGCCACTTTCCGCAAAATAGAATAAACGCAATAAAGTTCAGCTTATCTTTTCCTAGCTATTCCTGGAAAGATGGTAAAAATTCTCTACGAGACAAGATGCCCCTATTTTCACCGACTTGGGATTAGAGAGTTATGTTATAAATAGATGGTTCTATATAACAAGTATCATATCAATTATTCTGGAAACCCGGAATTCTCTGATTTCTCTATCTCTCTCACCCACTTCCACCGTAAGATCATCTTTAATCTCTAGTGTGACCCAAACATCCCTTGTATGACCATATCTCTTGGTCTAGGCGAGGACTCTTCATGCTAAACCTTCCAAAAATCACTTTCAAAAACCCTTGAATCTCGCTTTTACCCTTTCACCGATTTTAGGTAATTACACCTGCAACCTCGGGTTCAAAGTATTTCACGTATCCAACATCATTTCTGAAATTTTCGAACTAACTAAGTGTAACAGTTTAGTTATTATTTATTGATAAGAAACTGGACGAAAAACTGGTTTCTTTCATCATGTAATGATCAGAGTTCCCAAAAACCTCTAGCCAGTTCTCCATAGTTCTTGCTTCATTTTCATACCACAACGACTCCCCATTAAATAGCATAAGAATCTTATATACACATTGAAACATGGAATTGGAATCCTTAGGATTGCGCACATAAACTTTTAATCAGCTGAAGTACTTATAGACTTCATGGTACCTATTATCTAAGATATGAATATTCAGAATTAACCCTTTAGCGTTGTTAATTGACTCTATAAAGGACCATTCTTGGCGCCAGATAATTGTGACATTTTTGCATTTGAGTTCCGTATTCCTGTTCATTACAATTACCATTGCAGCCCCCATATCCCCACTAATTACTCCTCGTGGAGCTCTGGTACATCTAGCTAATTTGAAGATCCGTACATAATCAAGGAGAACCATGCAAATATAAGCACTAAAGTCATTACTATTTTTGAAATAGTCCATGTTCATTTTCTCTGCATCACTTCTAGGTTTTTTCCCTTAGTTTTGTGACAAGATTTACAATCCGGGTAACAGTGTAAGTCAAGTTGGGAGTCACAACATTGAAAGCTTTTGACACCTAATTTTCCAAACAAAATAGATTTTTGTAGCACACAATTCACCTAGTCAATTTCATCATGATGATTTTTTTTCCCGAAACCAACAGCTAAAGGTTAATCTTTAGTTTTGACGTTTTGAAGATTATAAGAAAAGTGAGTACAAACTACAAACCTCCTTAACGAAATCACACACAATTAACAAATGTTCCTGGTGTTCATCAGTTTTATTGAACTATGGTAGACTTAATAGCGTTTGGTATGATTTAAGCTTCTTTTCCGTTACGGGGGAGAATATCATAAAGGCATTTCCACAAAAACACTTAAATTCCGGGGGTAAGACATCTAGTTCCCAAATCTTATTTGAAGGTTTCAAACGGGAAATGGTTGGTATCTTTTGTTTATGTTTCTTCCCTCTCCAAAAGGTCAATGAAGAGAAGATGATTAATAGAGAGACTACCTTTAACCACCTTAAGACCATGAATAAGTTATTTCTTTTGAGCCAATTATAATAGTAATAATAAAAAAAAAATTATGTCGCAATCACCTCAACTAGCTAAATTGGAACTGGAGATACTCACAAGAGAAAGATGCACTCTGAAAGAAAATTTTTCGACGCAAGACTAATTTTAATAAAGAAGACCCTTTCCCAAAACATACATATCTCCATATGGAAGGGGTTTATGTAAAGAAATGGAAAATGAAAAGGCTTAGTGCTCTAGAATTTATTAGTACAAATGGGGTCTGGAAAGATAACAAAATGCTATATGGACCCTTGGAAAGGCCATATTTCATTCTATCAAACACATAAAAGGGCTTTTAAATCTAGAACAAACAAAGAAGCAAAGGTTGCAGAATTAGTGCAAAATGACAGTTGGACTATTCATTTCTTCATCAACTTGATGAGGAGGTTAAATCAAAGCTGGAAAAAATTATTTGTTCTGATTTGGATCTCCTCCCACATTAAACACTAATCCGTACTTTGTAAGCTTTCAAAATGCAACCAGTTACACACCAAAAGAAGGTTATGAATGGTTAATGCAACTAACAACAAATTGGAACTGGAGATGATTTCAAGATTGTATGGAAAAAAGAGGTTTCTCCAAAAGCTCAATTGTTCATATGGCTTGTTATTCATAATGCAATTTCACAATTGATAATTTGAATAAGAGGTAGTCAAATCTAGGAAAGAAGATGCATTTTTGCAATAGGGATGATGAGGATGTAAAACACATTTTGTTGCAATGTCAACTCTCTAAAGACATATGAAATCACTTCGCCAACATCATGGACTCAACTTGGACGCATAAAGCTGGTATTAAAGACCAACTCCAACTTTGGCATCCAAATAAGTAGGAAAAAATAACCAAGAAAGTCTCATACATATTATCTTTTGCAATTATTTGGACATTATGGAGGAGAGATACATGAGAGTGATGGCAAAACAAATACAAAAAATAATATAATATAAAGGCTAATCATTGAAGTCAACACACTAGTTTTCAATGGGGATCACCGCATTCTTGGTTCATATTCTATACCTTCAGAGGTCGCACTCAGTTTTGGAAAAACACTCTGGATATCCATTGGAATTGTTTTGGTTGGTCAGCTTGAGCTGCCATTTATGGTTGTAATTGGGCTTGGTTTCATCAGGGCTGGATATTTTTCTCTTCAGTGATATATTTCTTTTTTTTATGGGAAAAGATCATATATTAACTAGCAAATATAGTACCGTACAAAAGATTTACAAGATCATTTTTATCAAAAACATTAGAATCTATGCTAGATTTATGAAGTTTTTGGTGCAGGTTATCTGCCATGTGTTATAGCTTTTTAATCCTTACTTCCTTGGTAATATAGTCCGCTGCTGAGTTATTCTTCCTCTTAATATATTTCACTTTAGCTTGAGGTAGACCGCCCAAGATTATCCTTATTTCTTGCAAGGTGTTTTCCGATGTCCACGAAGAATCTATGCTTACCTTGTTTATATTGTCTGCCAACACTTTGCAGTCAGTTATTATGAAACGCTTGATAAAATATTTTCTTTTAACCACGTAACTGCCTTTAATAAAGATTTTGCTTCTGCGTGGAAAGCTGACGTAGCCCATTCTGAACCCGCAGATAGGTGCATGAAAGTCTCTTCTTCTGCTGAATATAGAATGAAAGCATATCCCATCGACAAATCATCTTTCTTAAAGGAAGCATCAATGAAAATTATCCGATCTGAGTTTAGGTTGGACCAAGAGTATCTGGTTGATATTTTCTTTTGAGTTTTCGTATCACTTGGAAGGGTATTTGACGGGGAGGATTGTAAAAAACTATTGATTTGCCCTATTAAATTGATTGGATCTGGGTTTATTTTCTCAAAGCTACCGAGCATCTATATTTCCAGATGAACCAGAGTATGGTGGAAATTTTTACCTGAAAATGGCTCAAGTTAGTTTCCATAATCCACCATTTATTCCAGGAAATAATTGTGCTAGAATTGTAACTTGAGATTATATTATTGAGCGAGAGACAAAACCAAACTTCTTTTGCAAACGGACACTCGCAGAAGAGATGAAGTTCCGTTTCTTGCGCTTGATTGTTACATAACTGGCAAATCGAGTCGATATCTGGATTATGAGCACCTACTCTAGCAGATGTTGGAAGTATTTTTTGTGATAGTTTCCGGATGAAAAGTCTTATTCTTGGAATTGCTTGAATTCTCCAGTTCTTATTCCATGGGAAATCTAGGTTGTCGTTATTGTCTTGATCCTGAATGTTTAGAAAGTTATAAATATTCTTGGTCGTGAATCTTCCTGAGTGATGATGCCTCCATCTAATGATGTCTTGCTCTTGCTTCCTTGAATTTATAGCTTGAATTTTCCCTATCCTCTGGATAAAGAATTGGTTTAGCTTTTCTTGATCCCGCTTATTCTGATCCGTTATTAGCTATTGAACTCTTGTTGGTGTCTGATCTTGAGAGTTGGGGATTTTATGGACTATATCCGTGTTAGGAATCCATCTGTCTTCCCAAATTTTTACCGAAACTCCATTTTTGACTTGCTAAACAAAATTTCTTTTTATTAGCTCTAAATCTTTTTTTAATGATATCTTGACCCTCACATTAAAAAAACATGAAAACAAAAAAGAAAAAGAAAAAGAACCATGATTCTATTACATCTCATTGGGTGGCTAGTGGGTAGCGGCTAATAACATAAAACAGATAAGGCCCATCAGGATGAGAAATTTCACGTAGTGGGCCGGTGCTGGGTTTGGTTCCTCTATACCATAGCGGCACAGTCAGTGTTGGCACCCCAATACTACCGCTCCGTTTCCGACATTCTGTGCTAAAATTTAAGAGGCAAAGTTTAACACAAGGAGGGAGAGGGACTTCTAGTGCCGTAGTGACGGACACATAGCTAGCAGCCTAGCACTAAGTAAGTGCTTTCCCACAGTACGTAGGCAATTTGCCATCTGTGTGTGACATGGCATACTGACATGTTTTGGCTTAAGTTATTTTATTTATCCTGCTTTATTTTTTGGTAGAAGACTAGAATTCCTCATCGTTGAGATGGTTGTTTCCATTGCGGACGAAAGTCAGCAGCAAGTCCCATGTTTTGGTTGTAAACTCTGATTGGCTGGTTATATTGTCTTTTTTTTTTTCATCGGAATTTATTTTGCCAAACTAGTAAGAGTTGCAATATAGCCTGCCCACGAGACCTTAGTCGGTTACTTGTGCAACTGATGTAATTTCGGAAAATTGAAAAGCATTTCCGAAGGCATTTTGTAAATCGTTGGCATTTTCCACCTTGGTTCTTGTTCGTGTTTTTTTTCAAACTTGTTAAAGGCGCGGGTGGTTGCATTGGAGGGGCGGCAAGGGTGATAGCAATATTCTATTATTGGTTAGGGGGTGTCCTATAGGGGTTGTTAATTGACTAGATTACCCTTTTCACCTCAAATGGACTAATTTATTCTTACTTTTTTGGTTGAAAAGACTGAATTATCCTTCCGCATTATTAACCTAATTGAATCTGAAAATCAAAACATTTTTTTTTCAACTTTACTTCTTCTCTTCTCCTCCTCTCCACCATTAAAACTGATTTTTCATCGTCCTCTTCGATTAATCGGCGATTTGAAAAATTGATAATCGTTGATTGGAAACTATATTAGAGATGCCGAAGAAGAAGGTTGACGAAGATTGTAGTTGTTCTAATGAACCAAATCCTCCATTAGGTCAAGAACATCAATATGAAACTCCTCAACCGTCAAAATCAAGCACAATGACTTATTTGAGGTATGTTTCGAAAAACCCAGTTCGGGTTTAGTCTATTGTTTGATTTAAGTTAGTTTTGTATAAAAAATTAGGGTTTTGGATCGAAATTGAAACTGAAATTTGTGTGTTGAATGTGAGTTACGGTTGATAATTACTCCAATTTCAACCGTAACTATGGTTTTTGTTGATGATACGGTTCGTAATAACTGAAATACCAACCGTAAGTTCTTGAATTTATGAGAAATTGTTCAGTTACGTTCTTTTTTTGCAACTGTAAGTAGATTACGGTTGGTCTCGTGTGTTGAGTTACGAACAGTACATTGTTCTGTAACTTTCATTTGGTTTCTACGGTTTGTAATTCCATCAATGTTATCAACCGTATTTGAGTTACGACTTGTAACTCAACATCCATTACCAACCGTAGAACATCCTGTATGTTAGTATTTGGCCAAAGAAAACTTACAGTTAAAAACTAAGATAACATACCAACCGTAGTTTAGTTACGGTTGATCTCGATACATCAGTTACCAACCGTATCGTTGATACGGTTGGTCTCGATTCACTATTTACCAACCGTGTGAGTGGTACGACTGGTCTCTGTTCATTAGTTACAAACCTTAACTATGCAGGATCACCATTTTGTTTTGTTTTTTGTTGTCTATATTATTTGTTTTACCCTTATTAAATCAATCAATTGCAATGCTTGTGTAGGAAGAAAAAGAGAGGAAATGACTTAACCCCGATTGATCATACGCCCACCCCTCGCGGTGACAAGCATTTAGGGGTTAATAATAGAGGTACCCACAAGAATGAGAAGAAGATGAAGAATAAGTTTTAAATTAAGTTGATGGAACAACCTGTGGCTGAATCTGGAGTTGAGCTAGAAGGAGTGGAACATAACGATCAAGAAGAGGTCGGAGTCGAAACTAACCGTAAAGGCAACGAAAATGAAATTGTGGAGGAAGAAACTAATAATGATGAAGATGAAGAAGAATTTAAAGGAACCAATGATGATGGAGGGGAGGAAGAGGAAGCAAATGATGAAGAGGATGAAGATGAAGAAAATGATGAAGAGGAGGCCGATGAAGAAAATGATGAAGAAAAGGAAGATGAAGAGGTAGAAAATGATGAAGAGGTAGAAAATACCAAAGGAAAAGAGGTAGTTGTAGCTGCACCTACAAGGCAAAATAAAGAAAAGAAGCCGAGAAAGGAGACCGCACCGAAAGGGATGCATATTCCTAAAGGCAAAGATTTGTTGTTGCCACCGAAGAAGAATAAAAGACCTTGGGGCGAGGCCCCAGATAAGTATTCAATCTTATTTGGTTATATCGGTTCCTCGTCCGCAAAAGTCTGTCATACAAGGGTATGTATTTTGTTACTTTTCTTAAAACATTCATTATTTTGATACATTTTGTTTGTTTATTTCAGTTCACCATAATATGCTTATATTTTTGTATATTTGTTTTCTTAGGACCACGCAAGATGCATTAAATTGCTCAAGCGTCAAAGGGGTAAACATTGGCCATTAAGTCAAGAATGTGCTTCGGTTCGCAATCTAGTGGCTAGTACGGGACTAGGGCCTGGAATTCTTCACCTTCAATCGGAGTATGATAGTGTTGTGGTCTCTGCCTTCAGGGAACGATATTGGCTTGAAACTGATACGTTTCATCTTCCATTTGGAGAGATGACAATAACACCGGATGATGTGAAGCAAATTACTGACCTTGAAGTTGAAGAGCAATCTGTGTTTGAAGATTTCGACAACAACATGTCTTGGACTGACCTTTATATCCTTGTTCAAGAAACACTTGGGTGGGAGAAAGATGAAACTGAGATGGAGTTTCAGTTGGATGGTGGTTATGACCCTGCTGAACCACATAAACCAAAATCATCAAAAAGTTATTGTTGAATAATCTGAGGACCAAGTTTGAAGGAACAGCAGTAAAGGAAAGGGAAGGTCAGGTGATGGATGAAACAACAGTTAGGCGTACAGCCACAACGTATTTGTTGTATTCTCTTGGGACCGTATTCTTTCCCGAAAACTCGGTAAATAGGGTTAATGTTCATTACCTACAACTGTTGAAGAATTTGGACAACATCAAAAACTATTTGTGGGCCACTGCAACCCTTGCATATTTACTTGACATCCTAAGAAAGGCCTCTACGGTTGGAGCTACTGAAATTGCCGGGAATGTTGCGCTTCTAATGGTAAGTTTGGTTACATTTTTATTTGTTTGTTATATTTTTAGTCATGTGTCAATTCTTTATACTTAATTTATTTTTTAGGCATGGGTTTATGACCACTTTCCGAGCCTGGGACCTCCTACTGAGTGGGAAGAACATGATTATGGCCCTACGGAAAAGAAGTTCAAGTTCACTAACAGACAACTAAGGAACAAAGAGGAGAAGCTCATTCAAATGAGGGAGAAAATAGATGCTTTCACTGTTGAAGATGTTATCTTTGACCCTTATTTGAGGATTTAAAATGGAGTTGATGTTCGTAGGTTCACAGAGACCGCAGGTTACAATGGACCATTGTATCATCCCACGGGTTACGTTATGACCAATCCTCGTCGAACTCTACGCCAAATTGCTCATATTCAACAAAGGGTTGTAGAGGAAAACTTCAAATTATCCAAGCAAGGATCCGAGACAAAAGGCCCCACCATTGTGCTCAACTACAGGCCAACTCCAACGGTTGATGCTTGGAACAACCGCCATGAAGAAAGATACCAACTCGCAGCGGGAGAGGCAATTCCTTGTAACAACACGAAAGAAGCCACTACTGATTACATGGGTTGGTATTCTCATTTTGGTCATCCATATGTGATCAATAATGATTCGGAGACCCAACCATATATTCAAGAGGCTATGGCTCAAAGGAAGGCGATCGACGAGACTAAAGAGAAAAAAGGTCTATTTGGTTTGACTTGGAAGAAGCTATATTTCATGTCGGTACGTAATTTTGTTATCCTCATGACTTTGGATTTTAAGATTAATGATTATTATGAAATAATCTCTTAACACTCTTTTTGATATGTGAATAGAAAGAGCGAGGACAAGCTTTGGTAAATAGCATGACTTCATGCATCCGTCGTAATGGTGTGCTTAAAGCTCGTGAACAAAAGATCTTGCAAGACCAAATAAGGAACATGCATAATCCAAACATGGCAGAAATGTATGAGGGGTTGGCCACAGACGAAAGAGGCTAAAAGAGGAGTAGAAACTCTCTTAGAGGTGAGGGTAGTAGCCGTCATCAACCTTCATCTAGCAGCGAAGAGACAAATGATGAAGAGGTGGTTCACGGGGTGGGTACTAGCCAAAGAGGTGGTCGTGGTCGCGGTAGTCACGGTGGTCGTCGTGATGGTCCTAAAACTCGTGGTGGTGGTAGCACCAACAAAAGGGGTCGTGGTGGACGCCATGCTTAGTTATGGATTTATGTTAGTTGTGTGTGGTTAGTTATGAATTTCGACTTATGGATATTATGACAAACTAATAGTTGCGTGTTAATTATGGATTTTAGCTTATGAAATTTAGCATATGGATATTAATTATGAATTTGAAGTTATTTGTGTTAGTTATGGATTTAAACTTATGGATATTATCTATGAATTTGAAGTCATTTTTGTTAGTTATGGATTTAAACTTATGTATGTTTGTTTGTGACAGTTTTTGTCTGAAATTTTGAGTTACAGAGTCAATTACGGTTGGTAACTATTTTTTGTTATGAATCGTTGCACAGACTGGAACAAGCATTTTTTACTAACTTAAGTTACGGTTCGTAAAAATTTATCGAGACGAACCGTAGAGAAAGTTACGATTGGTAAATCTTTCACCCTAACCAACCGTAAAACATCCTGTAACCTATAACTTTGATTACGGTTCATTTTGAGTCACAGTTACCAACCATAACTCTGTATATTTTGATTTTGACAGGTTTACGGTTGGTAATCTTTCCGGCTAAGGAATTGTAACTCTGGGATTCATTTTTCTCCAGAGTTACGGTTTATCATCTCTAAACAATTACGAACCATAACTTTCGAATTCAAAATTTTACGTAGTTACGGTTCGTTATGTGCTTACATTCACCAACCGTAACTAAACTTTTGGCAGAAAAAAATAATTGTTTGGTGCTTACAGTTGCACTGACATGTCCTTGTGCAATTCGAAAATATAGTCGTTGAGACCTTCAACAACTTCATTTTCAAAAAATAGATCCGTTATTGAAATGTCCTTGCACTAACAACTTCATATTTTTTTTGTTATAAATATATACTTATCCTCCTTGCTAGAAGTTACACTTCCACATGAATCATCTCTTCCCTTAAATTAGATTATGGCTCTAAACCCTGAATTCACTTTGGAAGAAGATTTATGTATTTGCCGCAACTTTGTTTTATGCTATCCAAAAAGATGGGAAGAACGACCTCGATGTGGTTTTGTGAGTACAATTTATTTGAGAACTCTTTTTGAAAACTTTTGTTCCGAAACAGGTAACCCTAATCACCGCGATGGAATTATGTTGTATGTTCGATATGGAACTCTTCGGGATAACGTTAAAAAATTTATGGCATTAACATGCCGACATGGGAGTCCCAAACTTGTCATGTTTGGACAAACACACTCTTCTTCATAATCCCCCAATTCATAATGTTGTACTTCATACATTATCTTATCAATAGCGCGGTGCGAAACTTGATGTGTAATTTCCCTTAGCCACTTATTGTCTAACCATTTGGTGTGTTGTTTACTTCGGTTTTTTTCAAAAGACTTCGTAACTCTATCGTGATCACGGCGGAAATACGAATCAATGGCTTCGAATAGCGTAACTAACCCACCATTACAACTATGAAGTTTTTTCTTCAACCGGTTGTGAGATGACTCCGCCGTACTTGTAGCTTGGTTGTCATAGTGCCTATATTGGTTAGTGAACGCCGATATGAACTTCTGTTTGTGCGGATCCAACCAATTATCCAACAAATACTTCACAACACTTGGATAACCTATTTACCAATGAGCCACTAACATACGCGCTCTATCCTCATATTCATCCACGGTGATAGAATAAGTCAAGGCTCTCCACTCCGTTTTGAAACTTTCCCATTTTAGTTCCGCCAACTTGTCATCCTTCTTAAATTTCTCTTTGGCATCCTTTTGTTGATGTAACGGTAGTTTCTTTATTCTATCCATTTCGTTTTTTTTGGTTGTATGGACAAGGCGCATGCACTTAGTTTCAATACTTTTCCACAAGTGGAACATGCAAAGAAGGTTATGAGCTTCCGGGAAAACCCTCCTTATTGCATTCAACAAAGCTTGTTACTTATCGGTAATAATCACCTTTGGAGTATATCCCTCTACGTAGAATAGCTTCACTTGGTTTAATGCCCACACATAGCTCTCTTCGAGCTCATCTTTCAAGAAGCAAAAACCAACACTAAAAGGAGCATTGGTAGAAGTTTTCCCGACAAAGTTCAACAAAGGCATCTCAAACTTGTTGGTTTTGTATGTGCAATCCATTAGAAGGATTTGATGAGAGCACTGTGTCAACTTCACAAACTCAGGATTAGCCAACAAAAGATGTCTTATTCGTCCTTTCTCATCATCATCGTGGAAAACCGAGTAATTATTCGCCTCCCCCAAATGCCTTAATTGTTGCATTTCGTTCCTTTGTTCCCATTTCTTAGCCTTCAATTTTGTTCTTGCGTTGTAGATGTTAGCCAAAGTAGAAGCATTTTGTGGGTTTCTTTCCTTTAAGTGAGCGAGGATATCAACGGGCTTCATACGAATTTGTGCCAGTGACTCTACGATCTTTTCTTGTTCTTCGGTAAGGCGTCCAGCATACGAATGTGATAGCAAACTCTCCGGTATAGGGTGGTTATGACTACCGCATACAACTTTCTCCAAAAACCACCTTTTTGCCGCGTTCCTTTTAAATTGAAGCTTGAAGGGGCATCGGGTTTTCTTAGTGAACGTAGTTTGCTTCCTCTTTGCCTTTGCTACTTGCACGGTACCCTTTTTTGCATGACTTCTATGTTGTCCACTACACTCGCAAACCATTTGAAAGGCACTTTCACTAGTGGTACCATTACAAACTATGATACACATAATCAACTTGCCTCGTTCTCTAGCCCAATGCTTTGCATCATCTTTTTCCTCTCATGTCTCCTCGGTTAAATAGTGAGAGCTAGAATATTGGGTGAGAAGTTGATTTGATAAAGGTTGTTCATCCATTAGGGGAGGTACACTCACGATCTGGACGACAATACACCCAAATTAGTCTAAACAAGAACAAAACGAAAATATATATAAAGTTACGGTTGGACACGACAAGGAAATACAAACCGTAACTGAGATACGGTTCGTAATTACAATCACTTACAAACCGTAACACAACTACGGTTGGTAGTGGTCCTCCCGTAACAAACCGTAAATAGGGTGAAATGAAAATGAAAACATACAGATCATTATACGATCGGTAAAAAACACAGATCACAAACCGTAACACAATTACGGCTGGTAGCTATTTACATATTACCAATCGTAATAAATGCAGTAAATACATCCATGCACATGATTAGTTACGGCTGGTAACTACTGAAGAACGTAACCAACCGTACTGAAATTACGGTTCGACTCGAAAATTTTATACTAACCGTAACTGGTATTACAATTGAGTTTTTCTCCAAATTGAACCAGTTACGGTTGGTATTGGAAACTTTACGAACCGTAACATTCAATTACGGTTGATAACTAGCTAATTACAAACCGTAAGTTCTTCTGAAAATTTTTAAAATTTGATTTTTTTACGTACTTTAGAGAATTTTAAGCAACAAAAAGCTAATGAGAACTAGTTTAGAAGTATACCTGGTCATTTTCAGTTGCTGGTTCTTCACTTTGTTGGCTAATTTCTTCAATTGGTTGAGATTGACCTTCACTATGGGTTAAAACATCTCTACCATCTAAGAAATACTCCATATCAGGATCTCTATCAAGGGGTATGTAGTATTTGTTTTCTCTATCGTATAGAGATTCACCCATCTCAAATTTGCCATTAGAATCACTCATCTTGGTTGAGGGAATCAAAATCTAGGGTTTCACAAATATCACATGAATTTTCTTTTTCTTCTCCTCTAAATTTTTTTTATAACTCTAAAAATCTGATTTTAGAGTTATTATAAGTGAAAATTAATTAACAACACTAATCTTGATTATCATCACTAATCTTGACTATTAATAATAAGGGTTAATTGGTCATTTCTATATTTTTTTGATAAAGAGCACTTGAATTACCACCTAATGACCCTTTTTATCTTATTAGGTTTGCCGTCCCTCCAATGAAACCACCCGCCCCTTTAACAAGTCACTTTTTTTTAGCATAGGGTAAAGAGTCGCTTCTTACGTGGTGGTTTCCAAGTAGTGTTAAACTAGTAACAAAGAAGGATGTTTTATGTTGTCTCCAAACAAATCGGTGGCATGGTACCCACTAGGATTAGTCTGATTCTAATCACGATTAGGCATGGTTCACAAACCTGTCAATGTCTGAGTTATATGATACTCTTTTTCTTAATCGAAACAACCAGGAGTAACATATGTTGTTGCCACTCTTGGCCAGCATTTAGAAATATCAAATTGAAAGCCAACACCAAGCAGCAGAGCAGAATCATTAACAAATGCCGAAAATTTATCATTGTGGCTGAACCCTGGTTGTAGTGTGCTACCTAGCTAGAATCGAGCCTTCCCTTGGAAAAACAATTACTCGGTTGTAGTTGACGCATAGAGTTCAAATATAAATCACTTTATTTTAGCCTCCTGCTTACTTGAGAGGTCTATTATTCTAATTAAAATTAACGATAATGCAGACAAGCTTTTCTACAGCTTCATATCTGTATCAAAGAATAAGTCTGCAGTATCCAACATGGCTAATAAGTCTGCAGTATCCAACATGGCTACTTCCAATCCTGTGCAAGACACCTGGGCATTTTGATGTAATCTCGATATCATATCTAGGAAAAAGCCGTTTGCATATTTTGTTCAAGAGAAAATATGTGTATATTCAGGATCCTGTGCAAGAGAAACGTGTGTGTAGGGATCCATAAAACAACTCAAAATAGCAGACAAACTAGCGATGATCTTGTAAACCTAAAGTACTTATAAAGAGAGGAATTGACTTGGAAACATGTCTGCTAGTGGCCAAATTTAGCACCAGAATACAAGCAATCCAGTATAAGTTTAATCAGGAGACTTTTTGGAGTACGTATTGTTGGGGTTTTGTTCCGCAAACAAACCCATATGGCTGAAAACAGACTTTAGGTAACAGTTTTGCAGCAGAAAACAGTGATCTAATGCTGTCAAAACCGTGGCTAAAGGGCAGTTTCGGGTTTGGAATGTCTACAAGGTTTATTTGGATTAGGAAACTTGTATGACGGTTTCGAGGAGTGTTTTCCAAGTTTAGGGTTTCCTAATTAAGGTGTGAGGCTATTCTTATAAGTTCTCTAAGGCTTGGGGAGTAAGGATTTAACTACTATATAAGAGGGCTTATATTGTGAGTAGAAATTTCATCCTCTTGTTAATCCTCTTGACAAGAGTGATCGAGGGTCACAACCGTTGTGTCCTACAATGGTTGGTGATGGGGAAAAATCTATGTGAGAAGAGTGACTTGTAGTGAGGACGAGTATGGGAGAAATCTAGGGTTTCTAGGGTTCATATGGGGAAGCTAGAATTCATGATGTTCTTCATGTTCTTGTCTAAAGTCGAAGCAACCATGGCGATGGAGGTTTATGGAAGAAGAAGAACAAAGGTAGAGGTAAAATCTTCGTAATATGTCTTATTGTTTCTAACGTTTAGCGTTAGTGGGTTACATAACTAGTTGATTATGTGATGTGTGTCGATGTAATAACTTGTTATGATAATGAAGATTCTCGGGGTGGTTTTGGCCGTGGATGTAGCCTACAAAGGTGAACCACGTAATCTTTGTGTTGTGTGTGATTGTCTATTGTCGTATTGATTATATATTCGTGCTAGTATTATTCGATCATGCTAATCTAAAGATGTAAGTAAAAGGATTCGATCTAGTTATCTAAAGTAGGATGTTTCATGGAACTGACTTCTATGAAAGCATGCCGGTTCTAGATTAACGTAACCTCGGTTTCCCGACAAGTGGTGCGGTGAGCGTGGATAAAGATGGCAGTGATTCGGTAATTTTAACAAGAGGTTTCAAAGAAGAGAAAGTCTTGGTTAGTAGCAGGATGATATAGTTCATGAAGATGATGAGTAAATCAAGACCAAACAAAGAATATGATGACGTCAAGAAAGATTCGACAACTTTGGTTGATGTGACTATGATTTGTGTTGAAGGTTTTTTCTTTATAAGAGAAGATCGTTCGTGGGTTCAAGTGGCGTCTGCAAATATTGTCAGGGAGAATGTTTTGAATCATGGTGGTGCTAAGTAACAATCGTTCATACACAACATATGAAGATTGTAGCATGTTTTGTCTACATGGAGGATGACTCAAGATTGTTGGTTCTTGGAGTTGGTGAAGTCCGTCTGAAATTGTTTGGTGGCTCAGATCAAATAATGTCAAGTGTTAGACATGTGTCGAAGAAGAAGTATTCTGCAAAAGGTGGAATAATGAGTGGTGATGGAGACGAAGTAGTTTGATACAAGTCATGCAGAAACTTGTATAAATTATATGAAGAAATTGTTTGTGGTGATGCTAGAAGATCGACAAATAGTGATTCCGGTGGTGCAAGTGCAAAGAAGGAATTTGGCTTAGGTGGTGGTTCAAGCTCAAAGTATAAGACAATTTTGATTCGTGCTAGTGATGATATCCGAGAGGATGACCTTGTGTAAGGTGGTAAACATTCATGATTTTTTAGAGTGAATATGGTGTTTTTGTTCACGTCACAAAAGGTGGTGATTATTGGGGTTTTGTTCCGCAAACAAACCCATATGGCTGAAAACAGACTTTAGGTAACAGTTTTGCAGCAGAAAACAGTGATCTAATGCTGTCAAAACCGTGGCTAAAGGGCAGTTTCGGGTTTGGAATGTCTACAAGGTTTATTTGGATTAGGAAACTTGTGTGACGATTTGGAGGAGTGTTTTCCAAGTTTAGGGTTTCCTAATTAAGGTGTGAGGCTATTCTTAGAAGTTCTCTAAGGCTTGGGGAGCAAGGATTTAACTACTTTATAAGAGGGCTTATATTGTGAGTAGAAATTTCATCCTCTTGTTAATCCTCTTGACAAGAGTGATCGAGGGTCACAACCGTCGTGTCCTACAATGGTTGGTGATGGGGAAAAATCTATGTGAGAAGAGTGACTTGTAGTGAGAACGAGTATGGGAGAAATCTAGGGTTTCTAGGGTTCTTATGGGGAAGCTAGAATTCATGATGTTCTTCATGTTATTGTCTAAAGTCGAAGCAACCATGGAGGTGGATGTTTATGGAAGAAGAAGAACAAAGGTAGAGGTAAACTCTTCGTAATATGTCTTACCGTTTCTAACGTTTAGCGCTAGTGGATTACATAACTAGTTGATTATGTGATGTGTGTCGATGTAATAACTTGTTATGATAATGAAGATTCTTGGTGTGGTTTTGGCCGTGGGTGTAGCCTACAAAGGTGAACCACGTAATCTTTGTGTCGTGTGTGATTGTCTATTTTCGTATTGATTATATATTCGTGTTAGTATTATTCGATCATGCTAATCTAAAGATGTAAGTAAAAGGATTCGAGCTAGTTATCTAAAGTAAGATGTTTCATGGAACTGACTTCTATGAAAGCATGTCGGTTCGAGATTAACGTAACCTCGGTTTCCCGACACGTATACCATAATAATACTAATGCATTTACCCTTACCTTTACATCTTGCAACAGCGAAATAATAGGCGGAAATACTAAAAATATTGTAAGTCGGCCACTTCTTGTCAGACTAATGATGCTCTAAAAACCAATAGATGGTTTACTAGCAGTGTAGGGTGTCGGAAAGCTTTCACTTATTCCAGACCTTTCTTACATATACTCATTCTGTTATACAATTTATACGCAAAATCAGTTTACTACAGTCTGTGCTACATTCTTTCCTAAAAATTAGTTTGATTATACATTAAATATAACAGCAAGTAACAAAGCAAGATTTCTCAAATCCAAGTTAATTATAACACACTAGATAAAGATGTGATGGATAATGCAAGAAAGAAAAACAACTAAAACAACTAACAAATTGTAAATTAAATAGGATTCAAAAAAAAGGTACCATGTCTTTACTAACCAGTCACAAAATGAAACCATTATGTATCCTTATGAACTTCTTCCTGCCAAATGTTGCTTGTCCTCTCTAATCATTTCTTTTTATCTCCAAACTTGACTCCATTCTTTTCGCAATTTCTTCTCCTAAAGCTTTTAATGAAACTAAAGTTTTCATGTGAGGAAATGGTGACGATGACATTCTTTATCAAGACTGACAAGCATCTTCAGAGAAGATGAATGTAAGTTGTGGTATTTTCGTATTTTCTTCTCCTAAAGCTTTCAATGAAACTAAAGTTTTCATGTGAGGAAACGGCAAACAATCAAATTCTTTATCAAGACTGACAACCACCTCTAGAGATGACGATTTTAAGTCATAATGATAGACAGTGGTATTTGTGTGGCTCGCTCTGAAACACAGAGCTGCACCACTGTTTGTAATGGCAAATGGTTCCATACCACCCAAGTTAAACTATTCACTGCAGCTTATTGACTTGAAATCTACCTCCCAATTCATGTCATAAGTACCATTTTCCTTAAATAACCATATGTCAAGAGACCTATCACTTTTCTCTCTCATATAATTGACACACATCAAAATATCACCCAAAGACCCAACAAGATTAAGGCTTACATCCCGATTCCTATGTTGTGGAAGTGTGGGTAATGAATTTTCAAGAATCTTTTCATCAACCAAATCGAAGGACATAATCCTCCTTTTCTTCCCACGGGCTATCCAATGAAGAGCTCCATTTGCAAGGACACCTATTCTGGCAGAGCTAGTTCTACAGTTGAGTTTTCCAACATTTCTCCATCCATTGCCACTGCCTAGAGTGTATACCTCCATTTCCAAAGTATCGGGTGAATTGGATTCTGGATCATTTATTCTAACAACTTTATACTCATTAGTTGAAGCAAGGTAACCAAAACCATAGTACACACACTTTAATGTAAACCCTGAAAGAACAGCGTACTCTTTAGTAATGGGGTTCCAAATAATAAATACCCCAATATTATGAAGACAGATTAACCCGTTACAGGAACCCACAAAGGTATAACAATTGAATTCAGGGGGTAAATTGATACTTCTAGTTCTAGTAATGGGTGTGTCATTATTCTCACTGTATTCAACATAGTAGGCTTTTTCCGAATCAAAATAGCTAGACAAGATAAAACCCAAGTTACCTGAATCATCATCATCAGCAGATAAGAGGCGATTTAAATGCTTTTGGGAGAATGATGGATGGCGAACAACATCTCTCCAAGTTTTCGATACCAATTTGGATTCTAAAACTGATTCGGTGGGTGAACGTGTTAAGATGTCTAGCATGATGTCAACTTGGAGTTCCATTGAAAACTTTTGTTCAAGGATATTTACTGAGAAAGAGAGAGAGATCTAGGGTTTGAAGAAAATGGGGAGAGAGTTGGAAATGGGTTTTTTGGGCTGTGTAATGGAGAGGTAATACAGTATGTGTTAGAAAATGAAAGGTGTTGGTGTTTTTGTAGCAAATAACGGTTTTAACAAAACGTTTGTATATCGATTGAAAAAACGGGTTTTCTCAAAGTGAAAAATACTAGAACCACCCTACTATATGGGTTCAACATATAGAAGCCCCATTAAATGGATCATTCATTGTCAACTCCATACTTTAGGAAAATGATATTGGTAGGCCCAAAAAATCAAATTTTCTTCAGATCTGGCCCATAATTAATCATTATGAATTTTAATAATACCAAGAATACCCTTTAGTATTTATACAAGAGGAATAACATAAGAGGCTTTTATTTTCAGTTTGTCTCTCTCTCTTCTCCAAACGATTTTTTCTTCTGCAGATATGGTTTCTCGTCAAATCCTTCATTTCCAGATGTGAAAAAGGATTTCTCTCCCAAAATCAAGATCTCACACGTAACAACATCGTCAACAACTCT
Source organism: Papaver somniferum (assembly GCF_003573695.1). NCBI lineage: Eukaryota > Viridiplantae > Streptophyta > Magnoliopsida > Ranunculales > Papaveraceae > Papaver > Papaver somniferum. The sequence continues at coordinate 90,642,380 of NC_039367.1, forward strand.
TGTTCTTGCGATTTCAGTGCATATCGGTGAAGAAAAGTGAATGAAAATCGTCAACAACAACTAGAAATGAAGATTTAATCATCAAATCATGATGAAAAAGATAAGTTCTATATATTTTCATCTTTTCATTCGATTTAAACTTCTAATTTGTTGATTTCCAAATCGAAATCAGAAGAAATATTTTTTTTGTTTACTGTTGAAAACCTAATCGATCTGATTTCATCTAGAAATCTTTATTCAAAACATGATCAGAACATAGATCTATAGTTATTTCATCTTGATCTCTCTTTTGAGATTCAAATTTTCAAAAAAAATTGTCTACAAATTTTTTTAGGGTTTCGAATTGAAAGTCGATTTAACTTTTAATCGATATTGTTGTGCAGGTTCAACAATGAAATTAAGAAGATCTAAGATTTTTCATTTCAACTTTGACAACAACTAATGAAGAGCTGTTATGATTTATTCACTGGTATATCTCGACTTCAATTTTGTGTGTGTATGTAGGGATTGTGATATGTTTGATTGAGATTGAATTGTTCGTGTTTTTTCTTCTTTTAACTTGATTTTAATAGTTTGCGTATGAACTGTTTTGTACAGATAACCGACTTAAGGCCATTTGGTGTCCTTGTAATTTTGGTTGTACCTAGGGCTGCACAACGGGTAGGGTGGGTAGGATATGGCCTATACCCGCCACCCTACTCGTTTACTGGCGGTTAAGAAAAATTTTACCCGCCACCCTACCCGCCATTAAACAGGTAAGATCCTACCCAACCCATTCTCTGGCGGGTCGGGTAAGGTAGGGTGGAGGGTATAACCGTTTTTTTTTTTTGCAAATCCAATGACTGTTTGCCTCATCTCTTTCATTAACCAACTGCAGTGGTTTATGGAGTTCCTCTTCATTTTCTTTCTCAGATGGAATAGCTTTCTTCTCTCTTGCTTCCGGCTATGGATTTTGTCGTCGTCGACTTAGCCATGGAACTGGCAGATTTCTGGTTACTAGTTACTAGTTTCAACGGCTACTAACGGCTGTTAGATAAATAGGCGGGTAGGCGGGTAGGGTAGGATAATTTCGAGCTTTACCCGTCACCCTACCCATCTAACGGCGGTTAAGAAAATCTTTACCCGTTACCCTACCCGCCAAATAGTGGGTAGGATAGGATACGGTTAAAACACTGGCGGGTAGGGTAGGATTGGCGGATATGGGTAGGGTATGTGCACCCCTAACCCTAAAAAGTCCCCTATGCAAGTTAACAATTTGCTGTTTCGAGAAGGCTATCGTTATTTTGAGGAAATGGCAAGTGCTTAGACATTTATTTCTAGGATTTGATTGAAGTTAGGTAGTTAACTTGTGAATACAGATTCTTAGTTATTGTTGTCGTCCAAATGTTTTTGTTGTTTTCAAATCATAAAAAAGTTGTGGTGCAAATAGATTCTGATGTTGTCTCTTTCGTTACATTTAGTTTTTATGGTTGCAATGTTCTGGACTTCATGTAGATTTAAATGCAAACTTATGATAGCAAATTCCTTCTTGCTTTTGTGATAATGGGCCGAATTCTAGTTCTCTCAAGCATTTGAAGATTCATACTGATATTTTTTGTTTGTTGTAGGTTTTTGAGAGGATGATAGATTTCTACGATGAACCAGGTCGCGTAGGAAAAAAATCAAAAATGAAATTTGTATTGAGGCAAAAGAAGAAAATGAAATCAATGTTCTCATCATACCCCTGCATGGGATTACCGAATATTGTTGTGAGTTTTTTCCTCCTTCCGTAGCGATCATGCTAAGCTCTGTTACAATGTGGTAAATGCAACCTGGGCTAAGAATTAAATAAAAAGCACCTAAACCTAATGATAGCCTTAGGTATGTAGTTAAAAACGATGAATTTAATCATCTAAAAACGACAAACTCTCATGATTACAATGGATTCAGTTATTGACTTGTATCTGTAGATGATAAGACAAAATCTGATTGTTAAAACATCTGTAGATGTTGTATGGATATGTTTCACAGTTTGTGTCTAGGAACTTGGTTAGCTATCATGGGTTGTAGATGCTATCACTCCTTATTCACTTATAATGTTGGATGCTAAGTATGTTTTACTAGGTTTTCAATTATTCAAACTTGAAATCATAGCTTTTTGTTATCTTAGATGCTTATTTTGTGGAAAATTCAGGAAATATACAAAAGAGACTCTTATGAGGGAAAGAGCATTCTTACTGTTTTCAGTTCTTCTACCACAAACTTAGTTTGTACTTTTATTCATCAATTTAACTTAAGGTGTTTCGGAACAGGTACATATTGCTGGTGTTGGTGATTTTCGTTTAGCTGGTGTTATAAGTACAACTGATCCTTTCCCTTTATGGTTGGAGGTTCATGACGTTCCTTTGTCATTCATTCTCGTTGGAGTTATCAGTCCTGAAGATGACAATGTTGATCTTATGCAGGTTATTTTGCCTTCTCTATTTTTATTTTTCTCATTCGAAGTATGCCGAAAATTTTTACTCATAGAAATAGCCATTATTCGATATCTGAATATGAACTAAGAGGAAGACATTTACTCATGTTATCTATTAACTGTACTCTGTTTGCCATCCTATTTGATCATGTATATGTGTTATTTCAGGCGAGACTTAAGCGATATAACCTATATGTTAACTGTAAATCATATTAGGAAGATACATGTGTAACTGTAAATCATCTGCAACTCTTTATGTCACTATATGTTAATTGCTATAGAATTATAGGAAAAGTATGGAACCTTCTGTTGGTAGGAACCCATATTTGATGAAATTATGTTGCTATAAGCATGTGTATCTACTAGTTACACATGCTAGAAAGCATGTGCAACTACTAGTTACACATGTTTTTAGGATATGTAATTGTTGGTTACACTTGCATTTTGAATGTGTAATAGTTGTTTACACATGTATTTACGGATAAGAAAAAATGACGCCTGGAATGATCATAGGAATGGTATGAATTTGGTTTTTATCTTCTCTTGCATGTTATTGAAAGAAGTTATGATCAATCTCATTTGGACTTCAAACTATTTTACCTATACAATGTTGCAACTAATTATTTCCTCTTACAATATGTCATGGTTGTTACTCTCTTTGATTTCTAAATTCAAGACCAGAATGAAGGCAGAGACAAGAAAGAGAAGATTTGTTATGGCGTCTGTCACACTGGCGTTTGTCACTGAAAGAACAAAGTTACAGCTGCAGGACATCAACTTTCAGATTCAAAAAGACAAGTAGGTGGTTTGACTTGGAAGTAAACAAATTGATAGGTGAAGTGATGGTAATTTTTAACTTGTCTTATCTCTTATTTGCAGAGGGAATTTCACTGGCACCGGTAAATCTAAGAGGAAACGCCTGGAAACAAGATTCATTGGTAACCACAATTCTACTGAAATACCCATAGTTGTTAAATGGTTTGAAATGCATTTGTAGCTCACCTGGATACTTAAGCAATATATTTTTTGATCTTTCTTGTTGACTATATTGATCATCAGATAGGTAGTAATCCTCACAGCTCTTGCTCTACCACTATTGCAAGTTGATGATTAGATTTGAGTATCAGGATTGAATGTCAATAAGAATGATTGTTTATTGAAAGTGTAATTCTTAGTTAGTTAACTTGTAGACACTTGTCTTGTATCTCCTAATTACACGTTATATGCAAGTGTAATTCTTAGTTACACATAGAAGATGCATGTGTAACTTCTGATTACACCAGACAAAAGCATGTGTAATTCCTACTTACACATACTACAATGAACGTATTTAGTTGGTGCATCATTCACATTAAAGTTCATTCATTGTAAGAATATTATGTTTCCCTAACTAATGACCGAAACTGCATTTCTGACAGACTGTTGATTCCATTAGCTCTTTTTGGAGTTGGTTTCACTGGTTATAGTAGAAATCGCTGAGCGCCAGGTAACTTAATTTTTGCTTCTTATAAATACATCAGTTTTGTGGCACGTTTATTATGAATACATGACACACTTGGCCAAATTAACTTTATCCATATTTTTCATACTCGGTTACCCTTTCTTAGTGTATTTTGCTTTTGATTGAACCAAAAACTGTAACATTCTGCTTTAGGTAACTTAGGTTTGCAAGTTCATGATAAATGACATATGCCATATGCATGTGTAACTGAAAGTTACACAAGTTAGATGCATGTGTATATCCTAATTACACATGCTATATGCATGTGTAACTCTCAGTTACACAAGTCAGCTGGTGTGTAACTAAATCTGAAGTTTCTGTATGGATATGATTTTTCGTTGTTTGTAGAGTTCAATGAAAAGTGTATTTCGCTTTGATTGCTTGATTTCTCTTGTATTGTTATTGTTTTTTATTATGAATTGCAGAGTGTTTCTTCTGGTGGTATTGGAGCTGGAGGTAGTGCGAGTGGTGGAGAAATACGTGGAGGTGTCATTTTAAGTGGTGATGGTGGTGGAATTCCAGAGTGTTGTAACTACTCTATTGAGTTTGTGATTCTAGGAGGTGGTGGTACTTATATTAAGTTATATTTCTCCTAATAGTTTTCTAATTGTTGATCCATATTGTATCATAGTGAGTAAACATTTTCTTTAAGATGAAATAACTTTTAAAGCTCTTCTTGTACGAAGGTTGCAGATATGCAAGCATTTTGGTAGAGGAAGGAAAAAACTGGATGGGAACAGTTCTACTGTAGGATGTGGTGGCTCATTTCTAGGATTTTTTTTTGCATATCAAGTGTTTTAACTCGTGGATTATTATCAATAACAGCGCATTACTATAATTGATAGACTGAGAAATTATTGTAAATAAATATTAAGGCTAATACATGTAACTTTTGTATATTTTTTTTATGTGCACTGTTATGGCATGTGTAACTGCAGACTACACATGACATATGCATATGCAACTTATCATTATACATGCATATAACTGATGAGTACACATCCATACGCATGTGTAACTTTTAATTACACATGCGTACACATGTGTAACTTCTGCATACACATGTGTAATACTGAGTACACATCTATATACAAGTGTAACTTTGGATTACACATGTCATATGAATGTGTAACTTTTGGATACACATGCATATATGCATGTGTAACTTCTGTTTACACATTCGCACTGTACTTTAATAATTTTGGGCCTAGATTTAATAATTTTGGGCCTAAATTTAAATGTTATTTAATTATGGGCTTGACAATATATAAAATGGTATGAATGTCCTTTAATAATTCGGGCCTAGATTTAAACTTCTTTTAATTAAGGGCCTCATATTATGGGTTACCCATGGGTTGGGCCTTAGCCTAATTCCCTTTCTCAAATTTACACAAACTTAAAAAATGTTGAGAGGATTTGGATCCTGGCTTAATTGGGGTATACCCAGATTAATTGGGGTATACCTAATGAGACAAAACCCAAGACATTATGAAGTAAAAGAAGCCACGCCTTAACCTTGTATTTTATAAATGGCTAATATGCCCTTGTTTAATTAACACTAAAAATTCTAGTTAGGTTAATTAATTGAGTTTAGTTTAAATTTTGAAATTATGAATTCAATAGATTAAACCTTTAATCCGTCTTAGGAGTTCGATTTCGATCAAAAAATTTGGTTTTGAAAATGTGAATGGTCGGCAAGGTCGACGTTTGAATAAGGTGTCGGCTATGTTTCGCCGGCATGGTCGACGTTTGAATAACATGCCGACAAAATACAGCCGGCATGGTCCTTGGATGAAGAAAATGTCGGCCCTTCTTAGGCCGGAATGGTCTTTGAATGAAGAATACGCCGACTATCTTGGGCCAGTAATCTTACGGTCGGCATGTAAATATTTCCTACCATGCCGGCTATATGCACATAATGTATAACACTGTCGGCTGACATGTAGTCGGCATGATAAGGATTTATAACCTTGCCGAATTGTACTCATACCAAACAAAAAACAGAATATGGGAAGATGCAATTCACTTTATTCATGCAATTTTGGTTACTACATTGATTGAAACATAAAATACAACTCCTTGTCGACGGAAAAAAGAATGCACTTAGCATGTGCATCAAGCCTTTGAGCCCCTAGGCGACCCTAGTGGACGAGTTATAGTCTCGTGAGGGTTTACATAGAGATGTACCCACAAAACCTATACAAAAACTTCTAAAGCCATCAATCTTCCTCCTCTGAAGATGATACAACATCTAAGTATTCCGGATTATCCTCCGGGATTCTTTCTTCCAAGAAGTGATAGCTTGCATCGAACGCGAATGTTTCCCCCTTTTCCTCCAAGTAGCGCGCTTTCACGACTTCATGCTACAAAAACACAAAAACAAACTTACATTTGTTAGTGGTGTTTGATTGGAAGATAAAACAACATGGGTTACGTAAAAAAAAACCACAAAATTACTTACAAATTGTGCAATGGACAAGGTGAAGGGGAGAGTGTTAAAAATCCAAGGTTGGAGAGCTAAAAAAGCAAGTATCGCGTTTTCGATGACTAGGTGCCTCTCATGGACTTGTTGAACACTTCTTGCATTAGGATTCCCAAACTTTTGGCTAAATTTATTGTGTACCCTAGCCCAAAAGTTTTTGGAATCCACCCTTTCGGAGGATTGACGTCTAAGTCGTTTTTCCGCATACCAAGCTTTGGTGATTGTCAAATCTTCATTAGAATCAAATGAAGCCATTGTTATATGTAGAGATCTATTGGATGAGTTAGATGGAGTGTATGATGATATGAGATTTGGAGAGTATATGCAAATAGTTGTGTGTTGTTTTGTGGAGATAAGCAGTGTATTTATAGGATGGTGCCCAAATTTGGCCGTTATAGTGCATAAGTACAAGTCAATCAATGCAATTGTACTTGCCCCTAAAAAAATTGAATTTTAAAACTGCTGACAAGGTTTGTTTTCCCCAGTTTTCCGACTAAGTCCGGCCGGAAGGATCGGAATTTTGTTACCATGGCAGCCTTATGATGATTTTAGGCATCAGGAGAACATTTTTTTCTGTCTATCCGCCGGAACTGTATTTGGTCATTAGCATACCGGCAACGATACGGCCGGCAGGGTAGAAATTTTCTTACCATGCCGACCTTATATCTTTTAGGCATCACGAGTTCATGTAATTTTTTGTTTAACCGTCGGAATGGTATTTGATCACTAGAGTGCCGGCTGTTAAGTGGTCGGCAGGGAACATAATTTTAACCATGCCGACTTTGTGATGATTTTAGGCATCAGGAGAAGTTATCTTCTGCAACACATAGTCGACAAGGTCGATAATATAATACCCTGTCGGCTTCTTAACAGCCGGCTAGGTTTTGATATGATTACCCTGTCGACCCTGGTATGCAAATAATTTTTAGTGTCAGGGCCGCAGTCTGACAGTTCAAAACCTTGCCGTCCCTGGTGTGGTCGGCACTGTAACTTAAAAAAAAAGCATGACGGCATATGTATTGAAACTTTACATAGCTAAACAAACCATTCATTCAACAACTAGAAATCCAATACTTGTTGTCCAAAATACAAAAACATGTCCCATAAACCTTTAAAAAAAAAAACATTTGTCCAACCGTTAACCAGAAATAAACTAGAGACTGCATGCATTCACCACCACGACCCCGTTTAGGAACACCCCCACTACTACTACCTTCACCACCACGACCAACACGAGCCCTCTTTTTTTCAGCATTCATCTTGGCTTGTGCTTCCCTCATGGCTCTTTCTTCCCTTTTTACTTCAGCATCAGCTTGCTTGAACAATTCATGGACATCCTCATTGTCAATATTGCAAGCATAGTCAATGTGCTTGCTTTTCTCTTCAATCGACAAAGGCTCTCCTCTGTCTTTCGCGCAATACAACACCTTCACAAAGGTCTTCAACTGCTCCTTCTATTTTCAATTAAATAACAAACAATTAATAGAATGATTCGATAATGTAATCTTAAAACAGTAAGAGCAACTCTAAAACACTTACAAAGAACTTAAGACTTATTGTTGAGTCTTTCGATGCCATCTTCTTGATACGAGCCAGTTCTTCAGCAGTCGGTTTCCTAATCATAGTAGGACGATCCCAACCCAAGTACCACGTCATGTATTTCTCACTAGCTTCATTACCTTTGGTCACCTCGTCCAAAAGACTCACATCGATGATACGGCCACGTCTATCGTCCCAATGTTCTTGATTTGGCGGTGGATCGTAAGCGACGTTAATAGTTTTTTGGGATGTGGAGCAGTTAGCCTTTAACACAGTAAAGAACGGCTTATCTTCATCCAAATGAGGTTCTTCTTGGACGTAACCCAATTCTCACATTATCCGATGTGGATCGTACATTGAATATCCACCATCCGCAGTCATTAAGGGTCCATAGTATAATGCAACTTCATCTCTCATTTGGATTAAACCTTGATTTATAGCATCTCGATACGGATCAAATAACACATCATTTGCAGTTAATTTGTCGATGGCGATTCGGAGTTTGATAAGATTTTGCGGCATTTCCTTATCCTGACCACCCTTAAAACTGTATCTTTTCCCTCTTGGCTTATCAATCGCAACATTCTCATCCACTTTGATGTAGGAGTTGGCTTTCACCAAAGAAGGGAAGTGCTCATATATCCAAACCTATGCAAAAAAAAAAGTTTAGTAAGAATCTTATCTTACGAGAATTTTGCAAATATAAATAATTTAGACAATAAATTTACCTGGAAGAGACATATGTTTCTGTTAACTTGCGCAGTGAGTGCCCTAGAACCCTCTGTCAACTCATTGTTTAAGAAGGCGACCACCGCAGTACCCCAAGAATAATCATGCATCTTATCTAAGGGATCCAATAGTTACATATAACTGGCGTCGACCAAGCTTCCGGAACTGTCGGGGAAGATACATTTTCCCAGGACGTATAGCAAATGACCTAACGCGGTAGCATTGATTCGCACCGGGTTCACCCTTCCTTCCTTATCAAAGATTTGCTTGGTGTAACATAGTGTGTCCCTCAACTTCTTCAGATTAAACTTCCTGCTTAGACGACCATCCTTCCTCTCAAGTATAGACTCCGTCTCAATCTGATTCCAACCGAACAATTTCTGGCTCAATTTGTAAATATCCTTGAAAGAAAAATCATCATCGAAGCCCTCACTGACGGCTTTTCCCTCAACCTCGAGGCCTATAATTTGATGAGCATCATCGGGAGTTATCGCCATCTCACCGAATGGGAATAAAATTGTATCAGTCTCTCCGTAGAACCTCTCACAGAATGCAGATACAATAACTCTATCATGCTCAATATTCGAACTCTCCACCGCAGGCCACAACCCGGAGTTATTGACAATCACTTTCACCTCCCCACATTCATCCTCAAGATTCCAAGTCTTAGTCACTGAACATGAAGCTTGGTGCCTCATGAGACGGACGGCATGCTTGTGATCCTAAATACCAAAAAAACAAAATGAAAAGAAATACAAACACTTGAGGCAAATTTAAGATAGATACACACTTGAATAAAAAACAAAGACGGGTTGAGATTACTAACGATAGTATTATGGATCGTACATGCCCATGAGTCTTTGTATCCAAAAAGAACATCTCCACCATCTCTTGGGGTCCCCCTTGGAAGCTCACCTTCTTTCAGCGTAAGCATCAAGTGAGAGGGAGGCATGTGGGAATTAGCTGGTTTAGTGATCACCCTCTTCTTCTTTCTGGTTTCAGTTGAAGTTGAAGCTTCGGTTTGTTGAACAATAGCTAGAGTTTTTTCTCCATCTCCATCTCCTTCTTCTTCTTCTTCTTCTTTCACTTCCTCTTCAACAATTTCATCTTCGATATCCTTATCTTTATCTCCATTACCATCATCGTCATCATCATCATCACCTCCTCCAACATTAGGCATTTCTTGATCACCATCATCGTCATCATTGTTACCTCCTTCAGCAGCCGGAGTTCTTTCATCAACATCATCATCATCACCTCTTCTACCAGATGGAATTGATTGGTCTTCATCTGGAGTCTCGTCTGAATCACTGGGTTCCGATGGTGGTTCAGAATCATTCAGTACACGGATCAAAAGCGTTCCCGGCACAACGTATTCCCCTCTATGTGTTGAAGTCAAGAGTTTTTCACCAACACGAGGAAGTCTTGAAGGAGGACTAAGAGCTTTTAGAGCTTTATTCTTTGCCTTTTGCAACCTGAACAAGAACGATTAAGAAAAAATACATAAGTCGGCAGGGTCGACAAATACAACCTTGCCGGCTACACAAAAGTCGGAAGGGTCGACTAAATAATGCATGCCGGCTAAACAGAGGTCGGCAGGGTAATATTCACATAACCTGTCGGCTAATAACAAATATGAACACATTGTATACAAGGATTTTCCACAAAACCAGTCGGCAAGGTCAATTACCCACACATTGTCGGCTAACACACAACCGACATGGTTTTATCCAAATACCATTCCGGATTTTAAATTTCAAGGCATCAGGAGACACAAAAAAAACGAAATATAGCCGGCAAGGTAAAAATATATAACCAACCTGGCTTAAAAAAACTGTCGCCGGCAGGGTCTTAGTTTGAATAACTTGCCGACCCTGCAAGTACCAGTTACAGGTATTCAACAGCCGGCAAGATCTTCAACCTAAGAGCCTGCCGGCCAAACCCTAAATATGAAAAGTCGACAAGGTCTATAACATAATACCTTGCCGGCGACGCAACTGCCAATTCACAATTTCGATTTTTCTGACCTAACTTGACATGCAAACATGAAATTGAAGTACTAGAGTGGTTCTTCTTTAACCGTTTTTTTCTTCACTTTCTTTTGAACCAAACTTGCAATTCCAAAGTTATACTCATTGGGTTTTCGATTAGCGTCTTTCATAGGAGTAGCTTTACGTCTTGGCGGATCCATTGTTGAAGATTAATCGGAGTTTTCGAATCGACGAGTTTCGAGTTTTGATGGAGAGGAAGAAGAGAGCCGGTATGGTTATGGAGGAGAAGAAGAAGAGAAGAAGGAAGATGAATGAAAATAATAAAACTGATTTAGGGTAAGGGTATTTTTGTAACTTACCCATTAGGACTCCCTCTAAAATCTTCAAAAAGAATCCACTTAAAATTGGGTATACCCTAGTTAATCTGAGTATACCCCAATCAAGCAAGGGATTTGGATTGCGTTGACATGATCAAGGCATTTTTCTTTGAATGGTAGTGACATCGTGTATTTGCTGAATCTAGCATTAAAGTCCCAAAGAAATTAAAATCATGGGTGAAATTGAAAAGCCTTGCGCATCACAGGTATAATGATAAAGTGTGAAGTGGCATTATGGGTGTACTTACTACTTGCGAGTAGAGTTGAGTTAGATGTAAAAAATCTGGACGGTACAGGAGGTCGAAGAGAGCACAAGCAAAATCATGGAATTCCTCTGATGAAAGCAAACAGCAGAAATGGCAGCCATGGTATGGTTTACAGAGGCCCTGAACCTCACCTGATTTTGAAAGCTTCCTTCCAAGCTGGATGGTTGGAACAATTGAACTGACTGCTTTCCGCATTTGGTTGTATCATATTTTAAAAAGTATGGGAGTTTGGTTTGTCAAGCTTTTGAGTACACAGTTCTACTAGCAACAACAAAGTGGAGAATAGAATGAAACCAAGGTGGAAAGCTTCTGAAATGGACAGGTTCATCTAATTACAAATTTTAAGTATGTTTAAAGAAAAGAAACGTGAAAAAATCGCTGGGATTGCTCCTACGTCTTACACAAAATGCTAAAATTCAGGAATCATCCTTCTGAATCCTGGTGGTAGAAGGCAAGGAAAAATAGCATTATTTGGACAAACAATAGCATAGTTGTAGTGAAACGCATCAGACTATACAGTTGATATATAAATCATGTTAGTTGCTGCCGAGTACTTTGCCTACTTGAGTTGTCTATTGTTCTGCTGAAAATTAATGATGAATGTAGATAAGCTTTTCTACAGTTTCCCATTCAACTTACCACTCATTTCTGTAGTTCTGTGTCAGGTGATTTTGGTACTAACATCTACAAAAGGGTGGAGACAGCTAGCAACTGATGCTAAGAAAACAAAAGTGAACTAGTGTAGTTGACAAATCTGCAGTAAGTAGCATTGCTACTTTCAACGTTGTGAAAGAAACATGGGCAATTTGAAGTAAACCCGATATCTCCCATATCGAGGAGAGAGCCGCATCCATGTTTTGATCAAGTCATCCAAACATAACAAGTATTCGGGATCCACATAATGACTAAATGACAGATAAACTAGCAAAAATCTTGTAATAAACAAAATAAAGACAAGAGGAGCTGGAAAAAAAACATGTCTGCTAGTGGCCATAATTAGCACCACAGTACGAGCAATCAAGTTTTATCTTTATTCAGGGGAAGTTTCTTAGTACTGATGAATCACCCAATCCTTAACCTGTTGCAATAACATCGTCGAAAGTACAGAAAAATCATAATTCAAACACTTCAGATTGTCATACTAGTTATGCTCTAATGCTTTACTGGGAGTTTGAAAGCTTTCACTTATTCCAGACCTTTACTGCATATACTCATTCCTTCATCTCTTATAAGCAAAGTCAGTTTACTACATTCTGCGTCACATTCTTCCACTAAAATTAGTTTGATTTCACATTAACAAATGAGTAACAAAGCAAGATAGCTCAACTCCAAATCATATGACAAACTAGATAGAGATGTGAAAATTGATAGGTAATGTAATAACAGATAGCAACTAAAACATCCATGAGTAATTCCTTTAGTGGCACAGAATTGCTTCAGGAATGAGTTTAAAAATTCTCCTTCATAGTCAGTTCTGATGGTAATAACAGAAGTAGATAAAAGGTTTTCAGTTCTATGTACAAAATAAACAAATGCATGTTTGAAATCTGATTTAGAAGACAAGGGTAACATCCAGTTACACTATCCGTAACTTTGATCAAGAGGTTTTACTAATGCAGTTACACTATCCGTAACCTGTTGCAACAACGAATTAGCAGGCGGAAATACAGAAAATATAGTAATTGGGACGCTTCAAATTTTCAGTCTAGTTATGCTCCAAACACCAATAAATGCCCTTACTAGTAATGAGGGATATATTAAAGCTTACACTTATTCCAGACCTTTACTGCATATACTCATTTCTTTATATTTATAAGCAAAATCAGTTTACTACAGTTTGTGTCACATCCGTTCACTAAAATTAGTTTGATTACACATTAAATATAACAAATGAGTAACAAAGCAAGACAGCTCAACTCCAGATTAAGTAACACGCTAGATAAAGATGTGCTAGATGATATAAGAACAGAAAAAAACTAAATCATACTATGTAATACTAGCCATTAACAAATCGTAAATTAAATAGGATTCGAGATAAGGTGCCCTGTCTATACTAACCAGTCACAAATTGAAACCACTATAGATGCTGATGGGTTTCTTCCTGTCAACTGCTGCTTGTCCGCTGATCATCCATTTGTCTCCATTCTATTCGTATTTTCTTCTCCCAAAGCTTTCAATGAAACTATAGTTTTCATGTGAACGAATGGTGGTTGAATGAATATTTTATCAAAACTGACAAGCATCTCAAAAGACGACGATTTTAAGTCATAGCCGTAGAGAGTGGGTTTTCCGGGCCTAGTATTGAAACACAAAACTGCACCACTGTTTGTAAAGGAAAATGGTTCCATATTGCCTACATGAAACTTTTTACCCCAGCTCATTGACTTGTAATCTACTTCCCGATTCATGTCAGTGGTACTATTTTCCTTCAGTAACCATATGTCAAGAGACCTTCTCAGTTTCATATAATCGAGACACATCAAATAATCACCCAAAGACCCAACAAGTTTAAAGTATCCATCCCTATAGAGACACTCTGGAAATGTGGGCAGTTGAATTTCACGAAACTTTTCATAAGCCAAATCGAAGGCCACAATTATTCGTTTCCTACTGACTGCCCAATGAAGAGCTCCATTTGCAAATACACCTACTTGGTCACAAAGTAAGCCATATTCAGAGTTGAGTTTTCCAACATTTCTCCAACCGTTTCCACTGCCAAGAGTGTATACCTCGACTTCTACAGAACTGGGTTCTCCCGGTAACTCATATACTCTGACAACTTTGTACTCATTAGTTGATACAAGGTAACCAAAACCACAACGCAAAAAGAAATAACAATTCAATCTTGGAAGATCAACATATTCTCTAGTGATGGGGTTACAAATGATAATCGAACTAAGCTCGTAAAGACAGATCAACCCATTACAGCAACCAACAACAGTATAAGATTTCAATTCAGAGGGTATGTTGATCCTTCTAGTGCTAATAATGGGTGTCTCATTATTCTCATCGTATTCAACATAATAGAATTCTTTTGAATCAGAATTTGTATAGTCAGTGAAAAGAAAACCCAAATTACCTGAATCTTCAGAAGAACAGAGACGATTTAAATGCTTTTGAGAGAAGGATGGATGATGAACAACATCTCTCCAATTTTTGGAAACTAATTTGGATGCTAAAACCGTTTCAATAGGCAAACGACTAAAGATATCAAACATGATGTCTAGTGGGAGCTCCATCGAAACTCTTGTTAAACAGAGGAAAGGAGATTTGCTGAGAAAATTCTAGGAATTGAAGAAATGGCGATGGAATCATGGAATTGGGGTTTTTCTTTTGGGCTGTGGAAACTGGAAAATGAAAGTGTTTGAAAAACGGGACCTGGGTAAAAATCGTTTTTGGTATGACAAAACGCTCATAACGATCTGAAAACGTTTTTCTTTTCTTTTCGGTGATAAAACTGAAATACCAAAAAAAAAAAAAAAAACGCAATCACGACACATGACTGTTAAAACGTCCGTGAAAACACTTTTTTCAGTTGTACAACGCAACACCAAGGTTTGAAAAACAGGTCACGGCTCAGGTCACGGTCACTGGGCGTGACCGTTGTAACGCGTTTTGACTGGTGTGACCATGTTTCGGGGAAAAAACGTGTTATTTAACGAAAAAACGTATTTTTTATAAGTTATTCTAAAATAACGGACGTTACAATAAAAAAGAATTATGGTTTGAAATTCCTATCTAACGGTTAAAACGTGCGTGAAAACAATTATTACGGGTCTAGTAACTCTATTATAATGTTTTCTATATATTATTATTTTATTTTAAAAATATTAATTATAATTTTTTAATCTTTAATTTAAAATATAAAAAATTGTAAAAAAATATTTTTATATTTTTTAGAAGCAAAAAACGTAAAATTCAATTTTAGAAAAACAGTTATAACATGTGTGAAAACGGAAAAACAGTCCTAAAAAACTGTTGTTATTTCCTATTTATCGGCTTTATATAGGCACGGGGCTCAGGGACCCTCACGGCCACAGTATATGGGTGTGACCGTTATAACGGCCGTTTTTCCAGAAAAACGGGTGTTTTTCAAAACTTGCATAAGCGTGACCGTTTTAACGGCCGGTTTTTTTCAAACAATGCACAACACTAATTTTGTCTTTAAAACAAGGTTTGAAAAACATGTCACGGCTCAGGTCACGGCCACAGAGCGTGAGTTATAACAAGGTTTAAAAAACACTCGTTTTTATCGAAAAAACGGCCGTTAAAACGGTCACACCCATATACCGTGGTTGTGAGGGTCCCCGAACCCCGTGCCTTTATAATGCCGATAAATAGAAAATAATGGCAGTTTTTTAGGACCGTTTTTTAGTTTTCACACATGTTATAGACGTTTTTCTAAAATTAGTTTGAATGTTTTTTTCTTCTAAATAACATTTTAACGTGTTTTTTTTAGAACTGTTTTCCCGTTATCACGCACGTTATAATCGTGTACATAACTTTCTTACCATTTTTTTCTGAGTTTTTTTTCCTTTCTCTGGATTGAAAGCTTAACATTTCGAATTATATTTTTTTAAAATAATACAGGGAAAGTAAACTACATGATTAAAAACTTTAAATTTAAAAAACATAAGATTGTTAAACTAGTGTTCATCATTTAAAAAGCTATGCGGACCAACTACGACCACCACCTTTTTTTGATTTATTCATGTATTTTTCATTTTTTCGGCGGTTCCTTTCTTCATCATAGTCATCGTCGTGGGGATACTGGCTATCTTCGTTCGCATAAGTATCGTCATCATAATAGACTTCATTATCGTCATCATAACCCCCTTCATCATCATTGTTACCCACTTCATTATTGTTATCAATATTAGAATTATATCCTTCGTTCATATGTTGAACACCATGGTCAGAGCGATCGGAAGTGCAACCTGAATCATATATCGGATTCACATTCTCATAATATTGTTGTCTCCAAATGAAAGATTACCAAAGTCATAAACAAAGTCACTCACCGGTAACCTTTCGTATGAGATTTGAACTTCGGGATCATGCCAGTTGTATGGTAGAGGGACATGCTTTGGATTATTAACGGCTTCCTCTTCCAGCATATTTAACAATTGTTCTTCTTGAGGTAAAACTGGTGTTTTGTCTTCCCCCGCTATCCAGTCAAGCATATTGTCATCCCTCGGTAGACTATGAACGTCGTGAACATCAATGTTATGTCGCCTTGCTTTACCTTTAATTCTTTGTTGCTCCAACTTCAAATTGTACTGGACATACACCAGATCATTTATTCTCGATGAAAGTAAACGATTGCGTAGTTTGGTGTGGATTCTTTCAAACACACTCCAATTCCTCTTTGATCCAGATGATGTATTTGTTTGACTTAATATCTTTACTGCAATCTTCTGGAGGGATGGATACTCAGCACCATAAGATATCTTTATTGCAATCTTGTGGAGGGGTGGATAATCAGCACCAAAGGATTCGTTGCCTCCCCTAATTGCATCAACTTTAATTTTCAAGTGAACCAATTCCACTTCTTTGTTAAAAGTTAAAACTTAAAGTGAGATAAAAATTATATATGCATCATCATCCAGTGGCAGTGGAGGTACATGACTTGGGAGTCTTGCACGTAATAATCATATCATTTGAATAGAAGTGGAATTTTAGTCGAATCTATTAATTGTTTGATTGACTCTACCCGACTAACCATGTACATGCCTAGCTTATTTTGTTTTTAAGCATTCAATGATTGAGTTTTAGAAATTAGTACCTTATTGACGAGTTAAAACTCTGCCTACTTGTTGGCATCTGATGGAAATTTTGCCATCTAACAAACGTGCAAGTCTACCTAGCTAGGTTATGGATTTTCATAAATTGGATTGATGATTCTTTGATTCTTTCTTCATATTACTTATGCATGTATTGCATAATTGCTGCCGACAAAATTCTAGTGGCTGTAATTGACTGTCACGAATTTTATCAAATTTTCGTAATTTGTATAATGAAAAGATTTTTATAACACCTACATAAAAAATATAAACATGACTATCAAATTATACATATTTCTTATACTAACGATAATCAATTAAAATAGTAGTTTTAGAAATGAGGAAGGATCGCCTTAAAATGACAGAGTTATCACAAAGTGGTACTACCAATGGATTTCTCAATTACGAATGGCTAAGATGAAAGAGGAAACATGCGGGTTTGTAACTTTATCCATGACCCATTTTACTTTTGGTATCTTCTCTCTGCTACCAAATTATTTCCCCCAACTTTTCCTCTCTCGATTCACACAGATTCTTCTTTGGATGCCTTCTGCACTAAGAACTTAGTTATGTCAGAGGAAAGATTCATGGATAATCGTTGATAGTGATACAATTTTTGCTGGATTAAGAGAATATATGCCTGATGAAGCTAAATATTGAAAGCTTATGGTGAATTACCTTAATATACTAGACCTAATGAAGAAATTACTGCTTACTGGTTTAATTGATGATATAAGATGATGTTTCTGGTGATAATCACATCGAATTGGAAGATGAAACATTGATAAAATTAGGGGTTTATTTTTTCTTTTCAACAATCCTAATTCCAGTGTAATTTATATATGGATTTTTTAGGTATTCAAAGTCTGCTTGTATCCCTACTGATAATATGAAATCCTTGGTTTGTGTTGTGTATATAACAAAGCTACTTGAACATCTTAGATATGACCCATGATGTTCATCGTCATGTGTTCCAGATCTAAAAATATGAGATCACTTTCGACATTTCTAAGCTTTTTAACAGAAGCCAAAGAATTTGGTTGCAAAATAGATATCTAAGATTATTTTCTTTTGTTGTTCGAAAATGGAAGAAAACCATGTGAACTGAGAAGGGAGAAAAATCAAGCAAAGAGGGAGAAAAATAACAGAGAGTCAACAATCAGTAGGGCTGAACATGGCGTCGGTTAACCGTTGGAAACCGACCGAACCAGACCAATAAGCAAGAAACCGAACCAAATCATTTAGATTTGGATTGGTTTGGTAAAAAAGTTGAAAAACCGACATTACTGGTTTGGTTTTGGTTTGACCTGAAAACCGAACCAAAAACCATTGGAGAACCGATTAATTTTTAAACTTAGTTTCTACCGTCGATTTAAAAGTATTAGATTCTACCCATTGATTTAGAGGATAAATAGAAACCCTAAATCTAATATTTCATTATGATACTCTTCCTCTTTCTCTTTCTCCTTCTCTCAGCCGCCTCCCTTCTCCACCCCCAACTACAGCTGCTGCTACTCGACTTTTTTCTTCCCGTCTTCCTTCTTTTTTATTTGTCAATAACTAAATTAAGATATATTATATATCTTCTTTTGATCTCTAGAATTAGAGTAAGCTTTAACTATTCTTGATCTTTTTTTTTGTCTGTATATTTGTGTAAACCAATACTATTGGCAACTACGATTTTTTTATCTGTAAATTTGTCTATTTTTTTTTGGTTTGACATAATTATTGGTTAAACAAAAACCACTAGGACAAACCGAAACCAACTGGAACCATTTGGAAACCGAACCAATGGTTAATGGATTGGTTTGGTTTAGATTTTTAGAAACCAATAGTATTGGTTTCGGTTTTGGTTTGGCTAGAAACCGAACCAAAACCGACCATGAACAGCCCTAACAATCAGCATCTTTCTAATTATTAAATCGGGTCATAGATAAATTATTAAACCCGCGTGTTCTGTGTTTAAATATCAGCCAATGGTAGTGGAGAAATCCATTGGCTTGACGACTTTGTGATGAACTCTGTCATTTAATGATACACGTTATCTATTAGTGAGACAAAATTTAAAAATGGATAGGTCATCTATTTAGGGAAAATATTAAAAAAGAAAAAAAAAAACTAACTCACTACGTTTTTTAGACACGTTATAACGTTTTCGCGTACGTTATAACCGTTACATAGGAATTTTATATCATAATTTTTTTTAATTTTCTATTTAACCTTTATAACGCCCGTTTTTATGAAAAACATATAAAAAACGCGTTTTTCTCTAAATAGCGTGTTTTTGCCCAAAAAGTGCTCACACCCGTCAAAACGCATTATAACGGTCACGCGTAGTACCCGTGACCTAAGCCGTGACCCGTTTTTCATACCTTGCGTTATAATGCGTTTTGACTAGTGTGAGCACGTTTCAAACAAAAAACGCGTTTTTTAGGAACAAAACGCGTTTTTATACGTTATTCTAAAATAACGGGCGTCATAACGGTTAAATACAAAATAAAAAAGAATTATGGTTTGAAATTCCTATCTAACAGTTATAACGTGCGTGAAAACAGTTATAACGGGTCTAATAACATTGTTATAACGTTTCCTATACATCATTATTTTATTATTTTAGTTTTAAAATATTAATTTAATTTTAATCTTTAATTTAAAATATAAAGAATTATAAGAAAATATTTTTATATTCTTTTTTCTTAAAAACGATTATAACTGACGTGAAAACGGGAAAATGGTCTAAAAAACTTGCGTTAAAATGTTATTTAGAAGGAAAAAACGTAAAACTCAATTTTAGAACAACAGTTAAACATGCGTGAAAATGGTTATAACGTGTCTAAATAACACCGTTATTTCCTATTTATCGGTAATATATACACATGAGTGTCAATGACCTTCAATGGCCGTTTTTTCGGAAATAACAGACGTTTTTCAAACCTTGCTTTAAAATATGCACAA
The DNA here is from genome assembly GCF_003573695.1 of Papaver somniferum. Taxonomy (NCBI): domain Eukaryota; kingdom Viridiplantae; phylum Streptophyta; class Magnoliopsida; order Ranunculales; family Papaveraceae; genus Papaver; species Papaver somniferum. The sequence goes on from NC_039367.1 coordinate 90,662,458, forward strand.
TCTCTTCTTGATATAACACGTCAACTTTACAATGCTTATTAAGGCCTAATCGGTTAGCATTATTCAACAACGATATGCATTGGTGCATAAAATATTTGAATAAAAGTAATCAACTCGGAAAAAATATTTAAATTAAGAAAATCATTGTTCTGACCCAGGTGATAGTGCAAGTTACCTTGCTAAAGTCTAGTTTTCCCATGGAAAAATAGCAAAACCTAACAAACAATTACTTGAATATTCCTAATGAAGCTTTTCTACAGTTACTCATTCAAATTACAACTCATTTCCGTATTTTTGTATCCAGTGATTTTGGTACTAATATTTACAAAAGGGTGGAGATAACTAGCAGCTAATGCTAAGAAAAAATAACAAATAAAATTAATAGATCTGCAGTGTGCATGCAACACGGCTAATTTCAATCATATGCGAGAAATTTGGGCAATTTGAAGTGATCTTGATATTTCTCATATCGAGCAAAGAGTCATATCCATATTAAGTCATCCAAACATAGCAAGAGAAATGTGTATTCAGGATCTAATAGTGACTCTAAACAAAGATAAATTAGCAAAGATCTTGTAAACAAAACGTGATTATAAAGAGAGGAGTTGAGATCAAAACATGTCTTGGCACCACAGTTTAACTTTATTCAGACGAATTTTCTTAGTACACATAAGTGATAATAATTATAGTACTAACCAAATTACCCCTGTTACAATAACGGAATAGTTGTCGAAAATACGGAAAAAATCGTAATTCTTTTTTTTGCTAAGATAATAAATTTCATTCCAAAGAACAGATTACAAAGTTCAGGAGAGAGGCAGGTTTATCACCTAACCATTCCTATGTTACATTGTGTCTTCTATAACGTTTTATTAGATGACTGTCAGTTTCTTATGAATAATTTTTCATTCTCAAGGTTAGGTTATGTTAACAGAAAATTTATATCTTTAGTTGATAGAAAAAATCGTAATTCAGACACTCAAATTGTCAGACTAGCAATGCTATAAAAACTAATAGATGCCTTGCAAGCAATGAAGGATCTTAAAACCTTTCACTTATTGCAGACCGTTACTGCATACAGTTGATCACTTTTTTAAAGCAAAATCAGTTTACTAAGTTCTGTGTCAATCTTTCATTAAAATTAGTTTGATTGCACGATAAAGATAACAATGAGTTACAAATTAAGCAAGATAGCTCAACTCCCAGTTAAATAACAGTAACACACTAGATAAAGATGCAACAAATAATGTAAAAACAGAAAACAACTAAAACATATTGTGTAATTTCAACCACAAACAAAATGTAATCAAATATGACCGAAGAAAAGATGCCTGTCTTTATTAACCATTCATATAATGAAATCATTATATATGCTCATGGATTTCTTCCTTTCACTTACTGCTTGCCCGCTAATCGTTCCTTTTTGTCTCCAAACTTGACTCCATTCTTTTTATACTTTCTTCTCCTAAAGCTATTTCCTTTTGTCTCCAAATTTGACTCCATTATATGCGTATTTTATTCTCCTAAAGCTTCCAATGAAACTAAAGTTTTCATGTGAGTTGATGGTGAAGGAAATATCTGTTTCTTAAAACTAAAAAGCATCTCCAGAGATGGCGATTTTTCATCATAACTATAAACAGTGGGATTTGTGTAACTACATTTGAAACACAGAACTGCACCACCATTTGTAATGGCAAATGGTTCCTTATTACGTTAAACTCTTTACTCCAACTCATTGATTCGTAATCTACCTCCCTATTCATGTCATGAATACAATTTCCCTTTAATAACTAATAACAGATAAAACTGTTTATGCTTACATCAGTTTATGTGTTGTCATTCTCTCAATGGTTAAAGTGTAGTCTATGTGTTATCACTCTCTTATTGGCTCAAGTGTAGGTTAGCAGGATTGATAGTCTGTCCAGTGTACGTTAGTTTTCCTCTCACAAATATTAATTTTGCATCTGTGTTTTAGTGTGTGTAAGAGAGGGAGAAGAATAACCTCCTCTTATTTTTCACTTTTGTTTCTGTTACTGTAATCTTCAACATATCATTAATGGATGATCATCTTGAACAAATTTTCTGTGTAACTATCGTATCAGACTGAGAGATCTTCTCACATCTCTCAGGTTTTTCGATTCTCATTGCTTTCGCTTCTTATTTTTTCAAGATTTGCAATCTTTTTAGATATGTTCTTTTTCATTTTATGAGATTTTCCTTCATCTTCAACTTCAATGGAAAATCCTACCAGTATTTCGATTACAACTGTTTCTCTATCTCAACTCACAAGTTTTGTAATCTTAAACTCAAAGAAGAAAATTTCATAACCTGGAAGAATTTAATGTCACCTGTGATTCGCAAATTTAAGATTCAATGTTTTCTTTATGGAACACATCCTTGTCCTCCTCAATTCACTAATGCCAGGAATCAAGCAAACAACATTGAAAATCAACTTTACACTGATTGGATGTATGAGGATGCCTCTATCATGATGTGGTTTCACTCTATAATTTCAGATTTAGTAATTTCCTACTTCTCAAATTGCTTAACATCCTATCAACTCCGGACTAGCATCAATCCAAGGTTTGCAAGATCCTCCACTACTTATTCAATTTAGTTACGTACTAAACTCCTAGCACTCAAGCAAGGTGATAAAACTGTCTCTGCTCTTATTAATAAAAATTAAATCTTTATCCAATCAACTTGCTGCAACTAGAGAATTCGTCTCAGGATCAAGAATTGGTTGTAGTTACTCTTGTTGCGTTCAACTCTGATTATATTCCGTTTGCAACCTTTGTGCGTCATAAATATCCTCTTATCACTTTTATTGAACTTCATAACAATCTTCTTAGTGAGGAAGTTGTTGTTAGTGATAGGAATGCTAATTTGCTTACTGAATCGTCCAACAAGGCCTTTGCTGCTAACATGAATTCATTCATATTTTATGGTAGAGGTATTGGTGGAAGATATAATAGTTTTACTCCCAATTTTTCAAGAGGTTTTGGAAGATCTGGTAGAGGTTTTTCTTCAGACATAGGTTCTTTCTTTCTTGGTCAAAGCTCTACTTCTATATCTTCACCTTTCCCACCTGCCACTAGACCACCTGATTCTGTGTCATCCTTAGACACTGCCTCCACATCCACTCTCATTCTATGTCAAATTTTCCACAAGACAGGATATAGTGTTCTTGAATGTCACAATATACTCAATTTTTCCTATCACAACACTCATACTCCTCAGCATCTCACTGCTATGTTAGCTTCATCAAATATATTGGGATACAACCCTTGGTATGAAGATACAGAAGCCAATAACCACATTTCATCTGATCCTTCTAAACTCCAAGCAGTTTCTACTTATGGAGGACTTGAAGAAATCCAAGCAGCCAATGGTGAAGGTATGGGAATTACTCATTCTGGTTTTACTTTGAAAACCTCGCCAAATCATAGGTTTCATCTCAAAAATGTGCTTCCAGTTCCAAAATCTTCTCACAACTTATTATTTGTCCATAGATTTACTTATGAATATCATTGTTCCATAACCTTTGGTTCAGATGGTTCCTCTGTGAAGGACTTATCCAATAGGAAGATACTTTTGCAAGGCCCTCATCATAATGGTATATATCCTCTTTATTTTTTGCATGATACATCCTCCAAAGCTCTTTCTAGTGTCACAACTACAATTTCTGATGAAGTATGGCACAAGAGACTTGCTCACCCATCCTTTCAAATAATGCAACATGTGTGTAGTTCTCTATCTTCTTCTATGATGAGGACACCTATATTTTGTAATGATTGTCATTTAGGAAGAAGTCATAAATTTCCTTTTTCCATTTCAACTCATTGTAGTTCACAACCATTAGAAACTTTACATCTTGATCTATGGGGTCCAAGTCCTGTAACTACTATCTCTGGATACAATGTTATGTGAATATAATTGATGATTTCTCAAAAATCTGTTGGATATTTCCTCTGTTTGATAAATCTTACTTCAGAAAGGTATTTTATCAATTTAAAACTCAAATTCAGAAGCATCTACAATGCTACATTAAGACAATCATGATTGATGGTGGTGGTGAGTTTATATACAATGATTTGGGATCTCTCTCTCTCTCTACTCATGGTATTCTGCATGACATAACTTGTCCCCGTACACCTGAAAAAAATGGTGTTGCAGAGTCCAAGCACATGCATTAATTTGGTGGATGTTGGCAGAATTCTCCTTCTTCAGTATGGTATTTTTCCTACCTTTTGGGTTGAGGCCTTCACTATAGCTAACTTCACATTCAATAGATTACCAGTCATATCTTTGAAATTTAAATCCCCCTATGAGGTTCATGAAGCCTGATTATACGTTTCTCAGATCATTTGGATGTTTGTGTTTCCCTTGTATCAAAACCTACACTCCACATAAACTAGCACCTAGAAGTGTTTCCCGCATTTTTGTTGGTTATGCTGATAATCATAAAGGTTATAGGTGCTTAGATATTTCCACTGGTAAAGTCTATATTTCTAGACATGTGGTATTCCAAGAAGTTGTGTATTCTCTCAAACAAGTTCTTCCTCCTGCTTCTCACATTGTTAGCCACTAAGAACCACTCTAAAGTTACTCCAACTGATGCTTCTGTAGTGTCTCCTGCTCAGTTGTTCTACTTCATCTGATGATGTGTCTATTCAAGATACTTCTTATACACCACCAGTTACTTCTCCTGTTCCACCAGACACTTCTTCTGCACCTCAAGTAAATAACAAGCATACTATGATTACAAGGAGTAAAGCTGGTATCTTTAAGAAGCAATACTCCACCAAATACATTTTATCAGCCTCATTATTGAAGTCTCAAAGTCCTTCTTTACCAACTTGTATATCTCAATCTCTGAAGTGTCCTGAATGGAGACCACCTCTACATGCAGAATTCAATGTTTTGCAAACTGCAGGTACTTGGTCTTTAGTACCATCCTTCACAAAATTTTGTAGGCTGTGAGTGGGTATTCAGGATTAAGCACAACTCTGATGGCTCTATAGATAAATTTAAATCCAGGCTTGCTGCAAAAGGGTTTCATCAACAAGAAGCTAGGCATTGATTGTTCTGAAACATTCAGCCATGTTGACAAACCAACAACAATTAGAGTTGTTATTTCTCTTGCAGTTAACTTCAACTGGAACATTGCTCGGATGGATGTTATCAATGCTTTCTTGCTTGGAGATCTCTCAGAAGAAGTTTATATGACACAGCCTCCTGGTCTCATTGATCCTAAGCATCCTACTTATGTGTGCAAACTTCACAAATCTCTCTATGGGGTAAAGCAAGCACTTAGAGCTTGGTATGACAAGCTACAAAAAGTTCTACTATCCTATAATTTCAAGCCATCTGCTGCAGATTCATCCTTATTTGTTCAAAAATCAGGCTTAAGAATTACCGTTCTTCTTGTCTATGTTGATGACATTCTGCTAACATGTAACTCTAAATCTTACTATCAGGAACTTATATCTAATATGCATGCGCATTTCAGTATAAAAAATTTAGGTTCTCTGCACTATTTTTTGGGTCTGGAAGTTAAGAGGAATGATTCTGGTCTTTTCATGTCACAAATAAAGTATGTTATTGATCTTCTTGAAAAGTATGACATGGCTGGTGTTAAGCCATGCTCCTCACTTGTTGTTCCCAACTGCAAATTACTTGTTGCCTCAAGTACACTACTTGCAGATCCTACTTCTTACAGATCTCTTGTTGGTGCTCTTCAGTATCTTACATGGACCAGACCAGAAATCAGCTTTGCTGTAAATCAAGTCTGCCAACACATGCAAAAACCTATAACTGAGCATCTTATTGTTGCTAAGAGGATCCTAAGATACATTAAAGGTACCATTGATTATGGCATTTTATTCAGCAAGGGTTTGAGTGTTGTTCATGGCTTCAGTGATGCAGACTAGGTTGGTGATCCTGATTCTATAAGACGTACAGGAGGTTATTGCATCTTTTTTGGCTCAAGCCCTATTTCTTGGTCTAGTAAAAGACAAAATTCATTTGCCAGATCTTCTACTGAGGTAGAGTTTAGGAGTCTTCCAATTATGCAACTGAAGTTTTATGGGTTGGCAAACTTCTCAGATATTTACACATTTTTCTCCCTACTTCTCCTTCAATGCTATGTGACAATATTAGTGCAATCTCTTACTCTTCAAATCTTGTCTTTCACTCAAGAATGAAGCATTTGTAAATTGACTACAACTTTGTCACAAAAATGGTTCAGTCCAAAGACCTTTCCATTTCTTACATCTCTACTATTGATCAAGCTGCTGATATCTTCACAAAGGGCTTGTCATGACCAAGATTTACTCTTTTACGAAACAAGCTGAAAGTCCTGTCAAAGTCAGCTCTACTCAGCTTGAGGGGGGCTAATAACAGATAAAATTGTTACTGCTTACATCAATTTATGTGATGTCATTCTCTCATTGGTCCAAGTGTAGTCTATATGCTACTGTCATATTGGTTCAAGTGTAGGTTAGCAGGATTGACAGCCTGTCCAGTGTATTTTCAGTGAGCAGAGAGATGAGAAATTGAGGTTATTAGTGATGCTAAAGAGATGGTACGTGATGGTGATGATGGGCTTAGGTAGAGTAGAGTTGGGGAGAAAATAGTGGAGTGATTTGGGGTGAGGTGGTGGTGATGGAGACGGACATGGTGGTGGTACGGGGTATGGTGGTTCTGCAGAGGGGGGTGATGGAGGAGATGGGTTCGATGGAGAAAGGGGAAGGGTGCGTTTGTTTGGGGTGTAGGTGCTCGGTCGCTAGGGTGTGAGGCGGGTCCATCAAGAGGATTTTGATGTTTCGCGAAGCTGGACCGATGGATGGGAAGATGGCAGAACAATCTGACGGCGAGATGGAGTGAAGCTTGTAGCGACCGCTGGATTATATAATACAACAAAATCAACGACGCCAGATGGAGTTAGGTGTTGTAGTGTTAGGCGGAGATATCAAACTTCGATGTACAGCAAGGGAGCGACCGTCGGATGCTTCTGAGAACTGATCTGACGGCTGAAGACGCAAGCGGGTATGGATTTGGGAAATGAGTTTGGGCTTGGAAAACCTTGAGCCCACTTCTTCTTTAAGAACAACTTTCTTCTTCTTGAGCCCATTTCCAGCTTTTTGGACGTGCGCTCCATTCTTTGCGGCCTCCTTGCGTAATTTCTCCCGGCTTTTCACCACTTTTCTGCTCTTTTTGCTCCGCAAGTCATCCAGACTTTATTTATTACCTAAAAATGCAAAATTAATTAATAAAAATATTTATTCTTGAAAACAATGAAAATACAGAATATGGGATAAAATGTAGAATTAATGCACAAAAGATGAGTTAAAATGCCAACAAAAAGGGATAAATATATACATTATTTGGCACTCATCAAATACCCCCAAACCTGAATTTTACTTGTCCTCAAGTAAAACAAAACTAAGGAAATCCTAACTATACCACTGTCGCTGGTCTCTCGAATGCATTTAGCGTATGCACTAAGCCTTTTAAACCACTAAGTGTCCCTAGTGGACGAGTTGAAGTCTCGTGAAGGTTTGCTTAGAACGTACCTACAAAGTTCTAGGTCAAAATATAAGCTCAGATTCCATCAAATGTGACATGTGCAAAACAGTTTAAGCTCACAGCAAAATGGAGATGTCAATCTAGCTATCGAAGGCACAATCCTAGCACTGATAACAAAAAAAGACATGTGATAAGAGTGTAAAGTGTATCTACACATGTGTAAAGAAAGATCTGAAGTCATGACTACTAATCACCAAGAGATAGTTTCTCAGGCTAAGAACTGAGGTCGAAATCTAGCTAGCTGTCCGGACTTTACGAGAATTGTGAATGAGTTGGAGGTATTTCACAATTACTCGCGTTGTACATCAATGGCATACACCCTCCTTGCTTATTACAAAAAACAACAAAAGATACTCTTTACATGACTCTTATTTACATTGACTATTCTCTTTTATTTTTGGAACAAGAGATGATGGAATTGATAAATACTTGATTTTTTTTTTTTTTTTTTTTTTTTTTGAAGGAAACACTTTTGATACATAACAAAAGGAAACAAATTACATGACACTTTGCAAGAGGTAGCCCTTTTTGATGCACCCAGTTAAATTCGATGGTTGTCTTTCTTAATGTAACCTCCACCTTCTATCCCAACCAACCAAAGAACAAGCTAGTCAAGTTTCGTTCAGTATTCTAAAGTGATTGGCAATCGTAACTTCCTATCAAACACCTTGAAGATCGAGGCCATACATGTATTGGTAGATCGTGCGCGTGCAAATTTCTTATCACTATGTGAATTGTGCTAGAATCAGGGTGCCTAAATATCTAGACTAAGACTCCTAATAAATACATATTTGCACAAGAGTCAACATTTCAAGGTAAATGAGCTCCATTTTTATGATTTTTTTTTTAATTTTTTTTTTTTTTTAATTTTGAATTTTTCAATTTTTTCAAAAGAAGGAGTTCGTTTTCAATTATGGCAAATTATCATGGTATCTACTCTATACCCCCAAACCTAAACTAAACATTGTCCTCAATGTTTCAAAATATGGAAAGAATTATAAAACAATATATGAAGAGGAACATGCTGAGTAGAGTAAAAGGAGAGAGAATACCCGATTGTACGGCGAACTCGATTAAAACTCCGTTATTCAAGGCAAAAATCCATCATATTAGGAGTCACAATGGATGAGCACAAATATATACAAAAGGAAATTTAACTAACACATTATCTACAAGAAAATTTGGTTTTTAATGGGATTGGACTTTTTGGAAAAAATTTGGTTTTGTTGGGAAACATTTGGTTTTGATGGGAAAACGAAAAATTTTGGTTTTTAGGGAAATTTGGAAAACTTTTTGGTTATTTAGGGAAAGAGTGGACCAGTTTAGTCCACATAGACTGGGTCCTCCAGGTTGGTTGTTTCAATGTCGGGTGGAAATGGCTCAAGGAATGGCTTTAATCTCTGCCCGTTGACTTTGAAAACGTTCTTGTTGGAGACATCCTCCAGCTCTACAGCTCCATGAGGAAAAACTGTGCGTACTAGGTACGGACCCTTCCATCTGGAACGCAGTTTTCCTGGAAAAAGATGTAATCGGGAGTCATACAGCAAGACTTTCTGACCAGGAGTGAAGGATTTGCGTAGAATACGCTTCATGAAATCATCTTCATCTTGCTTGTACAGCTTGGCACTGTCATAAGCCTCATTTCTCAATTCTTCCAACTCGTTGAGTTGAAGTTTCCTTTGAATTCCAGCTTCGTCCAGAGAAAAGTTCAGCTCTTTGATTGCCCAGTAGGCACGATGTTCTAATTCCACAGGTAGATGGCACGGCTTCCATACACTAGACGATAGGGGGACATGCCAATTGGTGTCTTATAAGCTGTTCTATAGGCCCACAAAGCATCATTCAATCTCAATGACCAATCTTTCCTGGACGGGTTGACCGTCTTCTCCAGAATGTGCTTAATTTCCCTATTAGACACTTCCACTTGTCCACTAGTCTGAGGGTGGTACGAGAGTAGCAACCTTGTGAGTTATGCCATACTTGCGTACTAAAGACTCAAAGTACTTGTTACGAAAATGTGAACCGCCGTCACTGATGATAGCTCTAGGGGTACCAAAACGTGCAAATATGTTTCCTTTAGAAATGAAAGTACCACCTTGTGGTCATTTGTTCTGGTTGCTATGGCTTCTACCCACTTAGAAACGTAATCAACTGCGACTAGGATGTACAACTTGCTGTCAGACATGGGAAATGGACCCATGAAGTCTATCCCCCAAACATCAAAAATCTCCACAATCAAAATGGGGTTCAATGGCATCATGTTTCTCCTCGAAATGCTTCCTAGCTTTTGACAGCGTTCACAAGCAACACAATAATCATGGCAATCCTTGAACAATGATGGCCAATAGAATCCACACTGCAAGATCTTTGCAGCGGTTTTCTTGGCACTGAAATGGCCTCCACATGCTTGGTCATGACAGAAAGATATCACATCTTTCTGTTCAGTGTTGGGGACATCTCCTAATGATTTGGTCTGGACAGTACTTAAACAAATATGGGTCATCCCAAAGGAAATGTTTGACTTCAGCCAGGAATTTAGAGCGGTCTTGTCTCGACCAACGTGAGGGCATCCTACCTGTAGCGCGAGGTAGTTAACAATATCAGCAAACCAAGGAAGGTCTGAGATAGACATCAGCTGTTCATCTGGGAATGATTCTCTAATCAGCTCAATTCATCAATAGACTCTAAAGTTAATCTAGACAAATGATCAGCAACCACATTCTCACAACCTTTCTTATCACGGATTTCGAGATCGAATTCCTGTAATAAGAGTATCCATCGAATAAGGCGAGCTTTAGCATCCTTCTTGGAAAGAAGATACTTCAAAGCCGCATGGTCTGTGTATATGATGATCTTAGACCCTATCAGATAAGATCTAAACTTGTCTAATGCGAAAACGACGGCAAGCAATTCCTTCTCGGTAGTTGAATAATTGAGTTGGGCATCATTAAGGGTTTTGCTAGCATAGTATATCACATATGGTAGTCTATCAACTCGCTGTCCTAAAACAGCACCAACAGCATAATCAGAGGCATCACACATAAGTTCGAACGGAAGCTTCCAATCGGGTGGTCGGACTATAGGAGCGGTGGTGAGAAGGGTTTTTAATTCCTCCCATGCCTTCACAAGCAGCATCGAAATTGAAGGCAACATCTTTGGAGAGAAGACTGCACAGAGGTCTGGAGATTTTGCTGAAATCTTTGATGAATCGCCGGTAAAAACCAGCATGACCTAGAAATGATCTGATCTCCTTCACAGAGCAAGGTTGTGGTAGATGTTGAATGAGGTCAACTTTAGCTTTATCCACTTCAATTCCTTTTCTGAGATGATGTGTCCTAGAACTATTCCTGAATTCACCATAAAATGGCATTTTTCCCAATTTAGAACAAGGTTCTTTTCTTTACATCTGATATCACGAGGGCAAGATGCTTCAAACATTCGTCAAACGAGGAACCAAAAACAGAGAAATCATCCATAAAGATCTCGAGAAAACTATCTATCATGTCAGAAAAAATGCTCATCATGCAACGCTGAAAAGTAGCAGGTGCATTACACAACCCGAAGGGCATACGTCTATAAGCAAACGTCCCAAATGGACACGTGAATGTAGTTTTTTCCTGATCTTCCGGAGCAATGTGAATTTGGTTATAACCGGAAAAGCCATCTAGAAAACAGTAGTGACTGTGTCCAGACACACGTTCTAGCATTTGGTCAATGAAAGGGAGCGGGAAGTGATCCTTCCTTGTTACTGTGTTCAACTTCCTGTAGTCGATGCATACTCGCCATCCTGTGGTTGTACGAGTAGGGACTAATTCATTCTTGTCGTTCTGAACAACAGTAATGCCTGACTTCTTAGGCACAACTTGAATGGGACTAACCCATTTGCTATCGGGAATTGGGTATATGATACCCGCATCAAGTAGTTTCAGGATCTCTCCTTTGACTACATCTCTCATGTTAGGATTAAGTCTCCTTTGCATTTCCCTCGATGGTTTGGCATTCTCTTCAAGGTTAATGTGGTGCATGCAAATGGTGGGACTAATTCCTTTGAGATCTGAGATGGTCCATCCTAAGGCCTCTTTGTGTTCCTTAAGTACTTCTAAAAGCTTACTTTCTTTCCTGTTCCGTGTTAAACATGATGAAATAATGACAGGTAAAGTATCAGAAGAACCTAGGAATGCGTACTTCAACGTACTAGGCAATGTTTTCAATTCAAGCTTGGGTGGCTCAACAATGGATGGAATAAGCTTGGAATCAGAGAGTAGGGGTGGTTCCACTTCATATTTCCTTTCAGTGACGTCCATTTGAGGTACAGATTCGAGCAGAGATAGGACGTCACTACAGTATGCATCATCATAGGAATCAGGGTTAAAGTTCTCCATACATGCTTGAAAGGGGTCGACGGATAGAATGTTAGTCAACGAATCTTGCATTAATCCTTCAATCATATTAACTTCATGCACATCATCATCATCAAGATTCACAGGTTGTTGACTAATATCGAACACATTCAATTCTACCGTCATGTTACCAAAAGACAGTTTTAACACTCCATTCCGACAATTATGATCGCGTTGGACGTAGCCAAGAAAGGACGTCCTAAGATGACAGGAATGTGACAGTCTGGGTTTTGTACAGGTTGAGTGTCTAAGACAATGAAGTCTACGGGAAAATAGAATTTGTCAACCTTGATCAAAACATCTTCGACCACTCCACGAGGAATCTTGACAGATCGGTCTGCCAGTTGTAGAGTGATAGATGTTGGTTTCAACTCCCCAAGACCTAACTGCTCATAAACAGAATATGGCAGTAGGTTAACACTTGCACCTAGGTCTAATAACGCTTTATTGACCGTGTGTTCTCCTATAGTGCAAGAAATTGTTGGACATCCTGGATCCCTAAACTTGGGTGGAGTTTTGTTCAGAATGATGGAACTCACCTGCTCAGCTAAGAAAGCACGTTTTTGCACATTGAGCTTGCGCTTTTGAGTACACAAGTCTTTGAGGAATTTGGCATAAGCAGGGATTTGCTTGATTGCTTCAAGAAAAGGAATGTTGATGTTGACTCTCTTGAACAGATCTAACATCTCATTGTAATGGGTACTTTTCTGTTGATAGATCAATCTTTGAGGAAATGGGGCAACAGGAAGATGAGTTGGCAAAGGGACATTCACAGCAGTAGAATTGTCAGATTTTCCAACTTGCTCAGATTCTTTGGTTTTCTGGGGTTGTGGAGACAGTGTGGAATTTGTATCAGATTCATTAGGTTCGCCTACGTTGTTCTCGATGACTTTACCACTTCGGAGGGTGGTAATGGCATGGATTTGATCAGGTGAGGTTTCAGTGCAGGATGTTGTGCCTGTTTGAAATATCCTCTTTGGATTTTGTTGGGGTTGGCTCGGAAGTTTACCCTTTTCTCTCTCACATATTTGATCCATCTTTTGATCTAGATTTTTCTGACTTTGCATCAAACTCTGGAACATTTCCTCTAGGGTGGATAATCTCTTGTCGTATTGTGTTGAGGATATGATTGTTGTTGAGAGTTTGATTGTTGTTGAGGGTTTCTCGGGTGTTGATAACCTTGATTGTTCTGATATCCCTGATTGTTTTGATAGCTCTGATTGGGTTGAGATGGTCCTCCTTGAGTGGGTCCTTTTGACCATGAAAAGTTAGGGTGGTTTCTCCATCCTGGATTGTAGGTCTGTGAATAAGGGTTATGCTCTGGTTTTTGAAACATGGCATGTGCCTGTTCAAGCCTAGACTCCTGGACTGCAAGCAAATCTGGACAATTTTGGAATTGATGGTTGGGGTCGTTACAAGCAGCACAAACAGACGAAGCGACATGTTCTCGGAGAGTAGTGGTGGAAGGTTTTGAATTTTTATGTAGTTCTAACTCTTCTAATCTCCTAACTATTGATGCCATGTTTGCTCTACCCTCAAAATCCGCTTCAATCCTAAAAGCCTTTGCTTCGGATGTAGTCTTTCTGGTTTCACGGATGGATTCCCACTGTTGCGTCTTTTCAGCTACTTCAATCAAGAAGTCCCAAGACGCGTCAGCAGTTTTATCTACGAATAGACCATTACACATCGACTCAACCGTTGTTCGGGTGGACACATCTAGACCTTCATACAAAATTTGCACAAGTCTCCATTTTTCAAAACCATGATGGGGACATTGGAGCAATAATTCATTGAATCTCTCCAGGTATCTAGCTAAGGTCTCACCTTCTAATTGCACAAAGCTATTCAGACTTTGACGAATTGTCGCAGTCTTGTGGTTCGGGAAAAACTTTTTGAAAAACTCCTTTATGAGGTCATCCCATGTCATGATGGATTGAGGCTGTAAAGCATAGAGCCAGGCCTTTGCCTTATCTTTCAGGGAGAAAGGAAAAAGCCTTAACTTCAGGGTTTCGTCGGTCATTTGAGTGAAACGCAGAGTTCCACAAATTTCCTCGAATTCTCTCACGTGGTGGTACGGGTTTTCATTCTCAACACCTCTAAAAATAGGAAGCATCTGTATTGTGCTTGATTTCAGCTCATAATGGCCATTAGCCTCGGGTAGCACAATACAAGAAGGTTGACTGGCTCTAGTTGGGTACATATAATCCTTGAGGGTACGGGGTTCTCCCATTGTTTCTGGTTGATCTGGACTGTCTCCCTCAGAACTTAGAATTTCGATAGGTTCGTCTGGGTTAATTCTAACAAGTCTGTTTGTCTGGTCTCTGTAGGTCACAATCATGTCCTAGTAGGTACCTTAACTAACATGTTGGTCAGACAGAGCAATCGGAAACAATTTGGCCCACAAGGGTTATGAAGATTTGGTTTTGAATGGGTTTTGGTTTAAAGAAGGGGTTTTGTTTTTGGTTTAAAAATTTGGGCTTTGAAAAAAAAATTTTGAACTAAACCTAGCATAAATACATAACCAACTCATAAAAGAAAATAAAAACAATAATAATAAATTAAGACAAACCCATAAAAGAAAAAAAAAAAAAAATAAAAGAAAAAAAAAAAAAAAAAAAAAAAATAATTACAGTCCCAAATATAAAAAAAAGAAAAAGAAAATAAAAATTATTACAATCCCAAATAAATAATTAAATTAATTATTACAAGCCCAATTTGAATTTAAATGAGGCCCAAGTGGGTTAACTCATGGGTTAGGCTTACTTGTTTTTGGAGGGAAGCCCAAAAATAGGCTTTTAGTCCCCTTTTAGTTGCACAGCCCAGTTGGGCTTTAGGATCGTCCTAAGCAGCTCACGTCCAAGCCCAGCAGCAACAGGTGGAGCAGAGCCCAGCAGCAGCAGCAACGAAGCCCAGCAACAAAGGATGCAAGCCCAGCAGCACTTGGTGAAGCCCAGAGCAGAGTTACTAAGCCCAGCTCAGTTGGTTCAAGCCCAGCAGCAAAGGTTGGATCAGAGCCCAGCAGCAGAGGTTGCACAAGCCCAGTTGACAGCTTCAGTTGGCAGCCCAGTTGGCTTGGCAGCAGGCTTGGTAGCAACAACAAATAATGCACAGCTCCAGCAGCAGTTAGCAAGTGAACAAGATAGCAATGAACACACACAACTAGGCAAGCACAACAAGGCCACAACAGCTATGAAAACTTCAAAAATATGGCAGCCAGCTCCCCGGCAGCGGCGCCAAAAACTTGGTGTGAAAATGGGGAGCACACAAAACACTTGCAAGTATACAAGGCCAAGATTTGTAATAAAAGGGTGAGTAGGGGTTTGTCCACAGGGAGAGGAGCATACAAGAAGTTTTCCTAGCTAAAGTGTGTAGTGATGATGCAAGGCAGAGCAATATGGCATACAGACAAGAACCACAGCAGGGAAAGAAACAGCCAAGAAAAGCAGCAAATAACCAAGGCTTGGCAGCCAAGGGCAGGGTGAGTTCAGTGCACTGACTTCAGTGCACAGTAGCTACAAAGTGCAAGAAAATGAAAGGCAAGAAAAGTAACTGAAGAAAATGACTGATCAGGAAGCAAACTTAGAACTGAAAATGTAAATTACTAAGAGGGAATTGGTGGGTAAGCCAAGGCTTATGATCCACCTTGTGTCCTAATCAAATGACATGTTTCTAGGTTATGTTTGTTCCTAAGCATTCATCTAGAAATGGAAGAACACCAACTTGCTCACTAGTCTACCCCTAGCATTGGCTGTCTTTTGACAGTACAGCCAATCACAGGCTCTATGAGCATTGGCATCTCTCATTTGCACAATCAAAACATACAAGGAAGTAACTATCCTAGCTCATTTACACTTGACAGTGCACAAGGCTTCACTGAGCCTTGGCCTGAAGCTGATTAGCTCATGCTAACCATATTATGGCAACATACATACATTAACATAGATAATTCATACACATTTAGCAACATATCAGATAACCAAGAACATATGCAATACTCAACTGTCACTGATAAGCACTGAAATTTGAAATGCATTAAAATTTTGTGGCAAATTCTCTACTGGCTAGTCCAGAGAGATATACAGTGTCCCCTACACACTTCACATAACATCAATTTATACCCATTACACATCATTGGGTTTTCCCCCAATTTTCCCCCAAAATCAGTAGAACTAGGGTTTGGTGAAATTGATTTACCTACTGTTGATGAGATACTCGCTCCATCTCGTCGACCCACTCTTCTCCTGCTTCTTCTCGTTCCTCCCATGCTCCAATTGATGCTTTAATCATCACTTATATCCCCAATTTCTCACCTAGGGTTTCAGTGAGCAGAGAGATGAGAAATTGAGGTTATTAGTGATGCTAAAGAGATGGTACGTGATGGTGATGATGGGCTTAGGTAGAGTAGAGTTGGGGAGAAAATAGTGGAGTGATTTGGGGTGAGGTGGTGGTGATGGAGACGGACATGGTGGTGGTACGGGGTATGGTGGTTCTGCAGAGGGGGGTGATGGAGGAGATGGGTTCGATGGAGAAAGGGGAAGGGTGCGTTTGTTTGGGGTGTAGGTGCTCGGTCGCTAGGGTGTGAGGCGGGTCCATCAAGAGGATTTTGATGTTTCGCGAAGCTGGACCGATGGATGGGAAGATGGCAGAACAATCTGACGGCGAGATGGAGTGAAGCTTGTAGCGACCGCTGGATTATATAATACAACAAAATCAACGACGCCAGATGGAGTTAGGTGTTGTAGTGTTAGGCGGAGATATCAAACTTCGATGTACAGCAAGGGAGCGACCGTCAGATGCTTCTGAGAACTGATCTGACGGCTGAAGACGCAAACGGGTATGGATTTGGGAAATGAGTTTGGGCTTGGAAAACCTTGAGCCCACTTCTTCTTTAAGAACAACTTTCTTCTTCTTGAGCCCATTTCCAGCTTTTTGGACGTGCGCTCCATTCTTTGCGGCCTCCCTGCGTAATTTCTCCCGGCTTTTCACCACTTTTCTGCTCTTTTTGCTCCGCAAGTCATCCAGACTTTATTTATTACCTAAAAATGCAAAATTAATTAATAAAAATATTTATTCTTGAAAACAATGAAAATACAGAATATGGGATAAAATGTAGAATTAATGCACAAAAGATGAGTTAAAATGCCAACAAAAAGGGATAAATATATACATTATTTGGCACTCATCATGTATGTTAGTTTTCCTCTCACAGATATTAATTCTACATCTGTGTTTTAGTGTCTGTAAGAGAGAGACGAGAATAACCTCCTCTTATTTTTCACTTTTGTTTCTGCTACTGTAATCTTCAACATTTCATTAATGGATATTCATCTTGAACAGATTCTCTGTGTAACTAATAACCATGTGTCATAAGACCAATCCCTTTGCATAGAAATATGATCAAACAAATTATAAAATTGGCACACATCAGATGATCACCCAAAGACCTAACAAGTGTAAGTTGTTTCATGAATTGATTCCAGCAGCGACGTTGTGGAACTGGGGGTACTGAAACTTCATGAAACTTTTCATCAGCCAAATGGAAGGCCGCAATCTTTCGCTTCTCCTTGAACATCCAATAAAGAGCTCCATTTGCATGGACACCTAGAACGACAACAAGTGACTTAAATTCAGAGTTGAGTTTTCCAACATTTCGCCATCCATTGCCACTGCCAAGAGTGTATACCGAGACTTCTACAGCTTCCCGTACTAACTTATTTATGCTAACAATTTTATACACATTGGTTGAAACAAGGTAACCAAAACCTAGACAGTGTTTCAGCTCTGGAAGATGAACATATTCTTTAGTTATGGGGTTACAAATAATAGTTGAGGAATAATTGTAAAGACAGACTAAACTATTATAGGAATCCACAACTTCAAAAGTATTCCATTTATGGGCTAAGTTGACTTGATCCTTCTAGCGACACTAATGGGTGTCTCACATTGTCATCATAATCAACATACAGTAAAACTTTTTTAAAATAATACTCGATAATATAATAGTCTCGTTAAAATAATAAAATTTTCCAGTCTTGACTCGGGCACTTAGTGCTAAAATAATAAATTCGATAAAATTATAATATAATACATTTCAAAAGTTCCCCTTAAACATTAATAGGTCTCAAATATTATATAAAATAATAATTCCATTAGAAAATAAAAAATAATTTTCATACACGTTAAATTTACTCAAAATATGATTCAAAATTTTTTTCAAGCCATCCTAGTGATTTAGAAGTTTGTATTGTTTGTGACTAAATTGAATTGTAAATTGTACGTTAAATACAAAAAATTTCTGTATAAAAATCTTTTTTCATGAAAATTAATAAGATTTATTACTTTAAAAACAAATGCATGTTGTTCTAAAAATATTTCCGTTAATGTTCTTTTTATTTTTTCTATATTTTTTGCTTTTAAAAATATTTCGGCATTTATCCTAAGATATTAAATATGAAAATTCTCGTTTTTCCAAAAAAAATGTTTTAAATTAAAAATTATTTTTTAAATTAATATATAATTATATATATAAAATAATAAATTATTATTTTATCGATTAAGTAATATCTCTTTAAAATAATAGGATTTCGGGGGTCCCAAACCTATTATTTTATAGATGTTTTACTGTATTATAATTTTCTCTGTGCTTTCCGCTAGATAGTGAACCACACATCGAAATTATGTTAAGGAACCGTACATTCCCCAGGATTGTGAACCATATGCAGAAATTATGTTGAAGGATCTGCCTTTGCCATAGCATAATGCAGTCTCCAACCTTTCTAGGTAGAAAGACTGGCAAGGTAAATGGCAGATTCCATGAACTCAGCTTAG
The DNA here is from genome assembly GCF_003573695.1 of Papaver somniferum. Lineage (NCBI taxonomy): Eukaryota > Viridiplantae > Streptophyta > Magnoliopsida > Ranunculales > Papaveraceae > Papaver > Papaver somniferum. Next base: position 90,681,276 of record NC_039367.1, read on the forward strand.
GTTTGCAAGGTAAAGACTTGAGTCCGTGATGAAATAAATGCTTCAAACAACCACTTCCAAGTCTGCAAGTTAAACCTCGCAGCACAATTGTGAGGGTGAAAAGTAATTCTCTGAATTGTGAGGGTGAAAAGTAATTCTCTGAATTTCTCACAACACACTGATATTCAGATGCAACAACTAACAGCTAAACAATGTTTGTAAACAGCTAAACAAAGATAAAGATATATGTAATCCACGAGCAATATTAATATTAATTCAGTATTCTACATCAGCCACTAGACTTTAAGCTGACTGAAAAATATGTGGTTCTAATCTGTACTTCAGAACCACATACCCACAGGTGCTTCAGAACAACATACCCACAGGCAATTATGTTCATGCAGGCTAACGACTAACAAGTGATAAATACCCATTGCAAGTATATCCTGCATGAGTTGTCAACTGTCTCTTGAGGCAAGTGTGATGCAGGCTTCATGTTTCATGTTAAAAGACTAAGAAATACCCATTGAAAAAATAGATATCTCAGAATAGATATGCCTAGGATGCTATACAAAACAGACAATCTAACAAGTTAGTTCCCATCAGACCAAGTGTTCAATCAATTTGTGCATCCAAAACAAGGAACTGTGAGACTAATATTTTCAGAAATCTAATTCAATCAAACCCCATTCATCTTTGAAAATCATACAACTTTAGCATTCTATCTGACAACTAATATCCTGCATGAGTTCTGAACCGGTCACTTCAGGCAAGTATGACATGAATAGCAATCATAAAAGACTGAGAAGAAGTATCCATTGCAATGGATAGGCCTTGACATTATACTACACAGGCAATCTCGCTCCAATGAGAATTGAGTGCAAGATTGATTGGGGCATCATCTAACCAACCTATAAAACAAAGAATTGTGAACTAATGTTTTCAAAAATCAAACCATTTCACCTATTGAGAATCATAGAACTTGTATATTTCTATCTCTGACAACTAATATCCTGCGTGAGTTCTGAACCGGTCACTTCAGGCAACTATGACATGAATAGCAATCATTTTAAAAGACTAATACCATTGCAAAATTCAAAATAGACAAGACCTAGACAGTATACTAAACAGGCAATCTAGCAAGTTCGTTCCAATCAGACTTAAGTGCTAGATCATCTAATCAACCTCCAAAACAAAGAATTGTGAACTAATGTTTTCAATCAACCCTGCTCATCACTGAAAATCAAATTCAACCAACACTAACTCATATTTAAGCTCTTTCACCAAATTTCAGAACCAACACTACAATCAATAATATACAAAATGATATAACAATGAACTGTCAAAGCCCAACCAGACACAAAACATTGTATCATGTATACTCCCAACTTTACAAAGTAAACACAAGAATCGCATGGAACAAGCATTAAAGACGTACTATTCCAGGTTCACTCGGCAAAGTCAATCATAAATCAAACTATATATGTTGAAATTGCATAGCATTCTAATAGCAATTCACTAATTCCTTACTTCCAAGTAAACATCTATATCAAAATGAGGGCCCAACATTTTCCATAATGCAAAAGAAATCAAAATACCCATCCATCAATAATCTCAAGATAAGGGAACATCTACTGCAACAACATTGTTTAAGCAAATAACTAGACATTCTTGGTCTTTTATAGATAACAGAACTAATGTCTAAAACAAACTATCAAAATTACTACCCACAAATGTTTCCTCCTTCAAAACTCTTCTGTTTAAGTTGATGAAGATGCTCCAATCTTCCTGGGTGCAGCTTGAGTACCTAAACCAAAACCCCCAAAATTAAACCCTAAATCAGGACACCCACAACACAAACCAAAATAATATTCAGAAATTATAAAAACCCATAATCTAATGCATCTGATTATGTACTATACCTTCTCTGAATCCACTCTTGAATCTGCGAGGAACATTACGCAAGTACTGCATCCTACCACTTCCAGTAGTCTTCCTCCTCAAAGCCTTCTCACTCCAGTTAACTATATACAACACAGAGAGATGATATATAAAAAACTTGAAGATAAAAATCAAATCATAGAAGAAACAAATGAATGAGAAGAAACTTTACATTTCCTGAGACGAGCAGCAGGGTAACCGCAAGCAGCACATCTACTCTTCTGGAGATGATAACTACGACGACCACACCTTACACAGAGTGTGTGAGTCTTGTTCCTCCTCTTACCGAAACTTCCTGTACCTTTTCCCTGTTTATCATCATTTTAAAGATCAAAATAAAGAAGAAGAAGATGAAGATGAAAAAAAAAAACTAGGGTTTCTTTGCTATTGATTAGATCTGGAGCTTGAATAAAGAGAGAGGGGAAGGGTAGAGATTTACCATTGTTAGTTCTTCGCAGTTGCAGAAACCCTAAGCTCCTCTGAAACTTTGCTCTCTGTGGGGAAAGGCTGGAGGAAGAGAAGATGTTGGAATAAATATGAGGGGGTTAGCGACATTGATATACTAGGGTTTGGGTTTATTGGACTTATTTGTTTGGGCTCAATATAAGCGGGCTAGTATATACCCAAAGGGATGTAAGAATCTGAGTTGGGCTTGCAGGTATTAATCGGCAATGTTAGCACTGGCGCGTACACGGGTACGGCGACACGGATACGGTCGAATTCTCAAAAAACTAGGACGTGGACACATTATGAAGTTAGTGATATTTCTAAAACATGTATATTATGAATGTAATTTTTTCTCCCAGTGCTAATAAATTGTTGAAAAATAGTAACAAATTTGTGTAAGAATAAGCATATATATACCAATGAAATAGTACACATACAAAAATTTCATACATTATTAGCGTACATGCATATTGACATAGTGTGTGACATATAAATGGGATGTCATCGGTGTATGTCACACGAAGATGTGCGCCCACAAGAGTCGCGCGAGTTTGGTGCGGACAAGTGATCATTTTAGGCGCATTAGTGCTACATAAGATCCAATTTTATCATCACATGTAATCTGTATAATTATCGGAATTCAGGAATGTTATTTTCATAAGTTTTTTATTTATGAAAGACGGACAAATTTTAACAGGACAGTAAACGATGAAAAGAATTTAATATGATATGCTTAGTCAATTTATTTGAAGTTCTGGAGGTTGGTAAGCTTTAAAAAGACAGTGGATAAAAAGAAGATGAATTCGATAAGGATAATTTGGAAATGGCACATCGACTGGATATAACTAATTAAAGTGTTGGATGTTAATGTTAAAGTGTCTGATGATGTGTTTAAAGTGAATAAGGGTTTTAGAAGCGCAATGATTAAGTATAAAATATTTATCTTTAAACATAATGAAGGTGATTTATTTCTTCCCATTCCAATAGCAAATATAATAGATATAATTTTGGAACAAAAATAAGTAAAGGAATTTAAAAAGTTTCCTACACTTCTTCGTAACAAATGACAATCCTTTTATTGGAATGTTAGAGGCGTGAAAAGCAATAAAGCCTATAAATTATTCAAATGTATTCTTTGATCTTTATTATAAATTAAAGTTGGAGGGAATGAGTAATAAGGTTATTCACGATTCAAATAGCGAAGGGGAAAAACAAGAAATATTTGGTTTTTCTGGAATGCTAGTTTGACTGTTCCTATCAAGACAAACCATGACAGTGGAGTTGGGAGAGTTCTTGTGTTTTAATGCTCATGATAAGGTGTTTTTAGATCAAAAAAGAAGTTTGTGCATAGTTTGAGTTATAAGTGGTTAGTAGGATGGATAGACATTGGCTGGCGATTGGCAATTTTAATGTCATTCTTTTTGCTGATGTGAACGAGAGTAGTGAGGAGCCTAATCAAGAGTTCATGCTGGAATCTGGAAATTTTATTAATAGTTATGGATGATTCAAGCAGATAAGTTTGGTATAAATTTTTCCTAGTTTATTGAGCAAAAGGGAAGTAGCTAGGTGGATAACTTGTAACTTGGATCGAGCTCTTTACAATATGAAATGGGTGAATTGTTTAAAAAATTGGTGTTATAAGTAAGTGTTAGAGAAATGCTCGGTTGAACCCACAAGTTTTGTTATCTCAAGCTTGTTGTCAATGGTAAATGATCAAAACTGTATCTTGATTTCTAGTCTACTAAGTCAAGTCTCGGACTAGGTAAGAATTTGGTAGTTGCGTATCAGACATCACCCTTGAAGATTGAAGATCGACGTAGACATTTGGAGACTTCTGTATCAGGTATATGAACACTGAACCATTGTATTTTACTCACTATCTTACCATTATATCTGTTCAGACGATATCGTATGACTTCTAGTAGATTTGCAAAGAATAAGTTTTGAGTCAAGCTTGTCTTGTTAAAAATCTCAAAATATGATTTAGCAAAGATGTTCAACGGTCCTTAACAATATTCGTTTTAAGCAATTTATTGTTTGTGAATTAATTTGTGGATCAATTCAAAATTGGACATGCAAATTATTTTATCACTTGGGAATGTTTCAAACATCATAAGAGACAAATTCAGAACTGCTGATTTTTCTGCTCAGGGTAGGTTCGCAAACCAGTTCGCAGTACATAGATATCTGAGTTTCGGAAATATAGGGAAGGTTGGCGAACCAGTTCGCAAACCGTGAGTTCAGTTGGGAACAGTTCATGAATCGTTGTGAACTGATTTCTTGAAATTGGTATTTTAGGCTAGAAGTCGAACCAGGTTCATGAACCGTGGTCAATTGAGTTCGATACTCTTGTAGGGTTGGCGAACCCGGTTCACGGACCGTTGCACCTAACTCGTGAACAAGCTTTATGGTTCAAAGACTTATTTTTAAAAAATATGCTTAGCATTGCTAGAAATCTCTCAAACACTTCTAAGATTTCATTGATCACTCAAACACTTATGTGTGTGCATCATGATTAAATTCTTAGGTGTTTAAATGGACATCAAGTTGCTTTTAGTTCATTGTCATATTTGCCAAACTGAACAATCATTATACATGGTTCCACAACCGGTCCATAGTGTATAAGTGCTTGCTAGATTCTCAAGTTATCTTAGCTTGAATTCTAAGCAACCCTTAGTCTTTGAAAACTATAAATAGCGATGCTTTTTCAACTTGGAAATCGAATCCTTGACACTTCGTGTCCTAGTTGATTATTGAGTCGTCCTCTATAGACATAGTTTTTATCTAAGAAACATAATTAAATTTACAATTAAAAGACTTTGTTTTGGGGATTCGTGAAGTCAGGTCCGACTATCTTTACCTTAATAGTTCGTAAATCCTGATCTTGCTTTTTTGTTATCGAGGTTTTCGTAATTTCTTGCAGGCAAGATAAATAAAAATCACAACTCTCTTCGTCTCAGATTTTTTGATTCCTCAAGGTAGATATTTTAATTGATCTTCTGAAGATTTTTCTTGAGAGGTGGTTAAGAATCTAAGCTACTCTTTAGCAGTCGTAAGTTCCGGATTTGTGAGGTTTGCTAGCTCATCTATTATAAACAGAACACTTCACCTTGATCTTTGATCTAAAAGGAAATCAAATAGGCTTATCTATTAGAGGAAGATTGTTATCAAAAATATTCACTTCGCCTGAAGCAACTCTTAGGCTGTAAATGATGTCAGCTAAGGAAATCAATTGCGTAGAGCCTTCCGAGATTCAAGACGTACGGAGCACGACTGTAAATGAATCACTTGAAGGGTGGATTCGGTATCAACTACATTCCAGTCCAAAGCCTCATAGGAGGCTAGTGTCTGTAGCGGCTTAATACAGTTTGGTGTTCAAATCTGGACGAGGTCCCGGGGTTTTTCTGCGATTGCGGTTTCTTCGTTAACATAATTCGTGTGTATGTGTGTAGATGGGGAAAAACGAGTTGCTGGTTTTACAGAATTGAGAAGACGACCGTGCGGAGGAAACTCCTTGAACCGAGCGAACTGTTAAACCTCACACAGATGCACTGCAAAAAGGGAGTGCTTTGAATTCGAGAGATCAATCTATAAGACTCCGGCCTAAACCAAGACAATGGTCGTTCCAGAGTCAATTCGGTCACAAGAGAGGATGGGTCGATCTGTAGGAGGAAAGCGGAGTAATGTGTGAGATCAATGGTGATCGAAGATTTTGGGTTTGTTGTGTATTCTGCGTATGGGAATAAGATAAGCTCTGATTTATTGAATTCGCTCCGTTGAGAGTAATTGCTCAGATGTTGAGTTGCTAATCTCGTATTGTATGTTTTACGAAAGATTGTCTTGTTTGCAATCATGATTCAGAGACTTATTTATATTGATAGAATTGTAAACACCTTGATCCCATTAAGTGTGACAGTTGCTGGAGTCAAAAAGTGGGGAAGTGGAAATCGTGTTAAAACCAGTTGCTCATCGTGCGGAGACTTGGTTGATTTTCTACCCACTACTTTTCTAACTCCTTCAACTGATTGCACGACTTTCTCACATTCTCATCGTGTGTATGAACACACGTGCCGTAGAACGCCAGACCAAAACCCTAGTTAATATCACCCCATGTAACACGATTGATGTCTCGTGATTGTGGAGTCTGCAAGGCAGACGTGTATTTAGTTAGTCAGTTGCTGACTTCATGGGACGATGAGTCCTTGTATTGCTGAGTCGAACGTGATTTGCAAATATTCTGAGACTCATGAATTGAACGTATCTGTTGAGACAGAGGTATGATACTCAAGTAAATCTTGATAGTTAAGGTGAGAAAATATTCTTCATTCGATGGATTGTTGAATATTGATAGTTGAACCAATATTCTTTAGTCTGAGGAAATATTGCTCATTTGAGCAAATATTGCTCGCTTGATGAATTATTGGTAGCAGGACCAAATAAAATATTAATTTAAAATACTGGCAACTGAACCGAGTATAATTAATAAAAATGTTGATCATGGGATCAACGTAAAATTATTAGCGTTTGAATCTGGAATTATGAACCTTGGACTCGAAACCCTAATTCGATCCATTGATGATCAATTGATGATTTATTGAAAATTAACTACTGAGTGAAGGAGGGACCGGCTACATGGGGTGATGGATCGACCATGTATCGCCCAGATGCTCGAGTGAACAAAATACCAAAGTCTCTTGAAGACCAGTTGGTGAAAAGATTAAATGCTGGTTTAATCATTTATTCAAACAATGTTCGTCTGAACCTTAGGTGAAAAAACTTAATAAATTATGAAGAGATGAAGGACCGACCAAGGGGTCATGAAACTGGTCCTAGTTGGTCACGGGATCGACTGACGATCATTTCATGAAATTCCAAAATTGTTTGGAAGAGTTTGAACCTAATGTGAACGAATTAGGTCAAATGATGAAAAAGTATAGGACCGGCCTCTTGCAAGCCGAAGAGCCAACCTTGGTCGGTCAAGGTAACATGCTCACATCGCCAAAGTGTCCGCGTCTCAGTTCTGAGAATTTTGATATTTTCTAATGTGCGTTTGAACAACATTTTGAGAAAATATGAAGAAATCAAGGATTTTGCTGAAACTGAGGAAACTTCATAAGATGAAGAAAATAATAATAATAAATTAAGGAATCATGAAGTGTGACACCGGCTATGGACAAGGCATGGCCGGAAGGCCAATGAGCCCGGTCTCATGGCAGTTTTCCTAATTTTATATTATTTTCATGATTTTAGGGAAATATCATGAAATCAAGGAGTTTGTTGAAATAAAGGAGTTTTCCTTAAAGTGAAGGAGTTTCCATGAGATGAGGGAAATAAATATTATTAGGAATAATAAAATAAGGGCGTGTGGGACTGGCTTGGGCATGGTCGGCCGGCTAGGGCCCGGGCCCGTGAGCTTTCCCTAATTTTATATTGTTTTCATGATTTGAAGGGAATTTCATGAGATTAAGGAATTTCATGGGATCAAGGACATAATAACAGTAAAATAATAAGGAACTCAAGGTGTGGGACTGTTCACAACTAGGGCATGACCGTCCGACTAGTAGGCTGATAGACGCATTTATGTGTCTATTTGTTCTCATTTACATGTATTGTTAGTGCTCGTTTTTCTACTTATTTGGTTATTTTGCGCTTTTGTAGGTGTTTTTGGAGAAATAAGCTTTTGCGGCGAAATGAGCTCGAAAAGTGGTATTTACACCCCGAGAGGAACTACCAGAAGCACCCCAGAAGTATGTTGGAGACACCCCAGAAATACCCCGGAGGAACCCCGAAAAAGTGCGGAAAACATCCCAGAAGATTTGCTAAAGGCACCCCATTTCAGGGCATGTACTAAAGGGACTCTCGAACTGGATAAGTGGGAGGTCATCTTCATAATTCAAATACAAGTTTTGGCGGGAAAATGCATGCAGCGAAGAACAGTTTTGGAGATCGAATTCTGACGAGATTTTAGGAGATCCAATGGCTGTATTTGGTACGTATGGACTCTAACTGACTGAACAGGCCTGGTACAATCGATTTTAACCCAACCAGTTGGGCTGGAATGACCGGGAGAAGCAATCAAAGTCCAAACAGGACATGTATGTTGCTGTTCACGTTCAAATATTTTGTGAGAAATTTTTGGGAGACTTTCATGCTGGATATACATGTATCTAGTTTTGTTCAAGTCAGGAGAGAGTTTTGTGGCAATGAGATAGCTAACAGACGCGTACAGAAGAGAGAAGAAGAGAGAAACCCCTAACTGGCAGAGAAGAGAAATAGGAGACTTCATCGGGATTTGATGACCCCGTTGAGTTATAAAAAGGTTGGGTCGAGTCATAAGAAGGGTTAGAAACCCTTAGGAGAGAGTTTAGAGTTCAGGATAGACGAGAAGAAGAAGTTACAGGAGATATTGCTGCTGCTGCTGCCATTGAAGATCCTGAAGAACACGAAGAACAGACTCGCAGAGTCCGTCGTTCTTCAACAGTCTTAATATCAATACCCAAGTGTCGTTGTCCTACAACAGTTTACTTCTATCGATTATATTCAGCACTTACCCCTTTGTAACAGTGACGCTGTTCTACAGCGTTGCTAATTCATGTTTCATCTTATATACATCAATAAAAACACCTATTTTAGCCATGAATTTATCTTGTGAGTGTGTTTTTGGGATGAGGAGCTAAACCCATTAGCCGAGGACGACGGAGGAAGCCATTGTCCAGATTAATTGGTATAATTCTAATTTTTATTATTTTTTGCAATATTTTATTTGATTATTTGCATGGAATTGAATGAAATATTATTTTTATTGAGTGTGAATTATTTTGATGAAGCATGCTGGGTTTTTAAAAACTTTTGATGTTTTATACTTTGTGATTACAATTATTACTTCAAAATATTATAGGCAAATATTAGAATATTGAAAAGAAAAATTGCATGAATATTATAGATTTATATTTATGGTCAATGGTGGAATCCTAGTCTTGGTGTTTTTCTCTATAACTTTGACAACTTTATTTATTGTCTGTTTAATTTAAATCTAAAATTGTTTTCTTCACAAGTCTGAAAAGAACCTTTTACCACTACTACAATCACTATTTGAAAACCATCAAATTTTGGCGCCGCCGACGCGGATTTGTGTTTAGGTAGCATTTTTTTAGATTATTTTTTATTTTTTTGTTTATTTTTATTTGTTCCTTTTACGTTTCTTTTTGTCTTTGATTTCAGGTTTGAAGTGAACACTAAGGACTTGGAGAAAAAAAAAGCTTAAAGCGAAAGAGAAGACAAAAAGAAGAATTTTTTTTAGGATTTATTTTTTTATATTTTTTAGAATTTTTAGGAAATATTTGTAATTTACTTTTTTTTTTGCACTTTATTTTTGGACTTGGACTTTAACTTTGGACATTTTTATTTTTATTTTAACCCTACGGAAGGGTATTTAAATAAAACTGTTTGCAGGGAAGGACGACGATTACGATATCGTCTCGGCCCCTCGGGTTCGCACACGACATAGGAGTCGTGGCCCGAGTCGACTTCAACGGTTCATCCCCGTCTGGTACGGGAGGTAAGTCCAATCGAAACACTCGCGAATCTCCTGCAAGCGGGTTACTGTATTCCTTAAGGTGATAATTGTTTGAGGACGAACCGGACTGTTTTTATTTCCTAGTAAAGGGCAAGGCCTGGCCTAAACAAGATAAGGGTTCGGATTTCATCACCGCTCCCTTCTTGCCCGCCTTAGGAAAACGAAACCTAAAGCGAACCTAAGCCTAAAATTTGGACTAGAAAGAGACCTATAGGGTATCGAGCTTAACAGGACAATCATTCGAAAAATATTGGTTACTCTTTTAAGCACACCTCGAAGTTCTTGACGGTTTCTGCGAGTTGAATGCGTGACTGCGCCGCATTGGATCGGATGAGGTTTTGGGTATCAAAGCTCCACTGAGCTTCCCTCGCCTCGATTCAACTTGCTTTAACTCGGATTGATTCCAGAGGGGTTTGCTAAATTGTAACGAATTCCCTTTCGAAGGATTAGAAGCTGGTCTAGAAACAATCTAAGTGGAGCCATCATGCTTGTTGTTTGCTAGAAATCTTTAGGTTTGCTGTGGTAAAGTCGAGTCAGCCTGCTGTGATTGCTAGAACCTTCCTGTTAGGATTTTTATTTCTTTTTGAATTCTTTTTAGTGTATGCCCGATTTTGTTAATAGGGCTTGGAAAAGAGATACTCTAGGTCGATTGATTAGCGAAAAACCTAGTAGTTCTTCTGATTTAAGCAGGGAGCTCGAAGACTCTTTTGAGAGCCCTGTTTTTGGAAACTTCAGTTTTGAGAATTTCTCTTGAGTGAAAGTACCCCTAGTACTTCTGTTGTGCCACGATGGCAACTTTGAAAGATTACATGTTCCCAACTAGGACCAACCGAGCTTCATGCATTAAATTGCCAGCCACTACGGCTAATTTCGAGATAAAACCTAGTATTCTTCAGATGATCCCTATATTCTTAGGAAAAGATGATGAGAACCCTTATTTCATATTAGGGACTTTGAGGAAATTGTGGGACAATTAGAATAAAAGACCTTACTGATGAAGTCTTGAAACTTAAGATGTTTCCCTTTTCCTTGAGAGATAAAGCCAAGACCTGGCTGAACAACCTACCATCTGAATCCATTGAAACATGGCAGGAACTTATTGCGCTTTCTATATGAAATTCTACCCTAAGCATAAAACTGCAGCTGTTAGGCAGAAAATTAGTGCTAGTGTGCAACAAGAGGGAGAGTCTCTTTATAGGTTTTTAGAGCGATTCAATGATCTCCTATCTCAGTGTCCTCACCATGGATTTGATAATATGAAACTCGTACAGATTATTTATGATGGTTTAGACTATTCGACCAAAGCCATGGTTGAGTCTATGTGCGCTGGTGAGTTCACTAGTAAAAATGCTGATGATGCTTTTACCTTCTTAGGAGCTATCGCTGAAAAATCCCAACAGTGGGAATCTTGTGTTGAACCCCCTAAAAGACTCTTGGTCAATAGAAGTAGCACCAATATGGTAGATACGAGTTTTGGTCAGATGCTAAGTTTGCTGCTTTGTCTAGAAGGTTAGAAGCTTTGGAAATGGGTCAGTCTAAAAATAGGTCCCTTGTTGAACCTAATAGAGCCTCTCAAGTCTCTAGTTGTGGAATAGAGCCCGATAATTCATTTTGGGAAGGTCAGGTTAGTGAAGAGCAAGCCCATGCTGTCTAAAACAATGCTAGGTTTGAGAACCGTCAGAAGTTTGACCCATACTCAGAAACCTACAACCCTGGTTGGAGAAACCATCCTAATTTCTCTTGGTCTAAGGGCCAGAGTCAAGGCCAGTCTAGCAATTCTCAGCCTCCCCCAGGTTTTGGTTTTAAGAACTCTTCAGGTCAAACCCAGTTTCAGAACACTTCCGAGAAAAAGATCTCTACCTTAGAGGAACTCTCACTATGTTAGCAAATAACCATGAATGCTACAAAGAACCACATGAGCTTTCAACAAGAAACTAGGCAAGAATTGAAGAATAATTCCCAGAGTCTTGCCAAATTAGAACTTCAAGTAGGACAAATAGCTAAGTTATAAGTGAGAGAGAAATGGAAGGTTCCCTAGTCATACTGATCCTAACCCAAAGGAGAGAAATCGTACAATCATGTGAATGCTGTCACAACCCTTAGGAGTGGAAAGAAGTTGACAACAAGGTTGCCATGCCTGATAGTGAACATGCTGTAGTTCACCCTGCTGAGCCAGAAAATGAGGAGACTGATAGAGTCTCCAAAGAGACCAATGAGGGTCCTGTTGAGCCCGGCTTTGTTCCCAGAGCCCCGTTTCCCCAGCTGCTAGTTCCGACTAAGAGGGAGTCCAACTTTAATGATATATTGGAGGTTTTTAAGCAGGTTAATATCAACCTTCCATTATTAGATGCAATTAGGCAGATTCCCTCTTATGCCAAGTTCCTTAAGGACTTGTGTACGCGAAAGCGTAAGCTCAGTGTCCAGAAGAAAGCCTTCATAGCTAGTCATGTGAGTTCTATTATTCAGAATACCACTACTCCTAAGTATAAAGACCCAGGGTCCCCTACCATTGCTTGTACAATAGGTAAGTACCGTGTTGAGAAAGCTTTGCTTGACTTAGGAGCCAGTGTGAATTTACTTCCATATCATGTGTACCTTAAGCTAGGACTTGGTGAGATGAAACCTACCCAGATGACACTTCAGTTAGCTGATAGGTCCGTTAAAATTCCTCGTGGTGTGATCGAGGATGTTCTCATAGAGGTTGACAAGTTTATTTATCCAGTGGATTTTGTTATCCTAGATACCCAACCTGTCCCTGACCCAGAGAACCAAATACCAGTGATTTTAGGTCGCCCGTTTTTAGCTACATCCAATGCGATCATTAACTGTCGAAATGGTATTATGAATTTGTCTTTTGGTATATGACTATTGAGCTGAACATTTTTTATTAGTAAGCTACCCTCTGAACTAGATGACTCGAATATAGAAGAGGTGAACATGATAGGAACATTAGTCGAGGAGTCATTACCAAACACTTTGTTAGAAGATCCATTAAAAATGCCTAGCTCACTTTGGGATTGATTTTGATGATGATAATGATTAATGAGGTGAATGCTTTGTTAGATTCAACCCCTTTGTTAGATACTAGTAATGGATGGAAACCTAAGTTCGAACCACTACCAGTTTCTAAGTCTACCCTAGTTCCTTCTTTAGAAGAGCCTCCTAAGTTGGACCTAAAACCATTGCCAGATACCCTGAAGTATGTGTTTTTAGGCCCGTCTGAGACTTTACCTGTGATTGTTTCTTCCGACTTGGATAGAGATCAGGAAAGTAGGCTAGTAACCGTCCTTCAAAACAACAAGGAAGCTTTAGGGTGGACCATAGCAGACATTAAGGGTATAAGTCCTACTGTTTGTATGCATCAGATCTATTTAGAGGAAGACACCAAACCTTCTAGGGAGATGCAACGTCGACTAAACCCCAATATGAAAGAAGTAGTTCGAACTGAGGTTCTTAAGCTATTAGATGCAGGCATTATCTACCCTATTTCAGACAGTAAGTGGGTCAGCCCCGTTCAGGTTGTTCCCAAGAAATCTGGTATTACTGTAGTCCAGAATGATAACAATGAGTTAATCCCGACCCGAGTGACCACGGGTTGGCGTGTTTGTATTGACTATAGGAAATTGAACAAGGTCACTAGGAAGGACCACTTTCCCCTTCCCTTCATCGACCAGATGCTAGAGAGATTAGCTGGACATAGTCACTACTGCTTTTTAGATGGCTACTCTGGATATAATCAGATCGTTATTGCCCAGAAGACCAGGAGAAAACCACTTTTACCTGTCCCTTTGGTACCTTTGCGTATAGACGCATGCCTTTCGGGCTATGTAATGCCCCTGCGACTTTTCAGCGTTGCATGATGAGCATATTTTCTGACATGGTAGAATCGCTTTTAGAGGTCTTTATGGATGATTTTTCAGTGTTTGGTTCGTCTTTCGATGAGTGCTTGCATCATTTGTCATTAGTTTTGACTAGGTGTAAGGAAAAGAATTTAGTGCTTAATTGGGAGAAATGTCACTTTATGCTTCGTTCAGGAATTGTTCTAGGGCATATTGTATCTTCAAAGGGTATAGAGGTGGATAGAGCCAAAGTTGACCTTATTAAAACTTTACCGGTCCCAAAAACCGTAAGAGATATTAGGTCATTCTTAGGGCATGCTGGTTTTTATCGTCGTTTCATTAAGGATTTTAGCTTGATGTCTAGACCTCTTTGCAATTTGCTTGCAAAAGATGTTAAGTTTGTCTTTGATGATGCTTGTTTAGAGGCTTTTGAGAAGCTTAAGTCATTACTCACTACCGCCCCCATAGTCCAGGCACCCAACTGGAACCTACCCTTTGAGATCATGTGTGATGCTTCAGATTATGCTATTGGTGTTGTGCTAGGTCAGCGAGAAAATAAGTTACTTCATGTGATTTACTATGCTAGCAAAACTCTGAATGATGCCCAGTTGAACTATACCACTACAGAGAAGGAACTATTAGCCATTGTGTTTGCCTTAGACAAGTTTAGACCCTATCTCTTAGGTTCTAAGATCATCATATATACTGATCATGCTGCTTTAAAATATCTTTTGTCTAAGAAGGATACTAAACCTAAATTAATTAGGTGGATTCTGTTGTTGCAAGAGTTTTCTCCAGACATTAGAGACAAAAAGGGTGCCGAAAATGTTGTAGCAGATCACTTGTCTAGGCTAGTTGTTAGTTCCCCAGATGATTCCCTTCCTATAAGGGATAGATTTCCTGATGAACAATTGTTCTTTGTTACCCAATTACCTTGGTATGCGAATATAGTGAACTATCTTGTTACTGGTCGAATGCTGCAACATTGGGGTAAACAAGATCGTTCTAGATTTTTAGCTGAGGTTAAGCACTTCTTTTGGGATGATCCTTATTTGTTTAAGTATTGTCCAGACCAGATTATTAGGAGATGTATACCTGAGAGTGACCAGTCCAGTATTATTTCCTTTTGTCATGATCATGCTTGTGGGGGTCACTTTAGTGCTAAGAAAACTGCTGCTAAGATATTGCAGTGTGGATTCTATTGGCCTTTGTTGTTTAAAGACTCCCACAGTTACTGCGTTACTTGTGAACGATGCCAGAAATTAGGAACCATTTCTCGTAGGAACATGATGCCATTAAACCCTATTTTAATTGTTGAGGTCTTTGATGTGTGGGGTATTGACTTTATGGGTCCGTTTCCTAATTCTTTTGGTAACCTATACATCCTTGTCGTCGTAGACTATGTCTCTAAGTGGATTGAGGCGGTTGCGCGTAAAACCAATGACCATAGGGTTGTGATTGAGTTCTTGAAAAATAATATACTTACACGTTTTGGTACACCGCGAGCTATAATTAGTGATGGAGGGTCGCACTTTTGTAATGGGACTTTTAGGCTTCTGATGAAGAAATATGGTATTACACATAAGGTAGCTACCCCGTATCATCCACATACTAGTGGTCAGGTAGAGGTTTCCAATAGGGAGATAAAACGTATATTAGAGAAAACAGTTAACCTTAATCGGAAGGACTGGTCGTCTAGGCTTACTGATGCCTTATGGGCTTACCGTACTGCGTTTAAGACCCCCATTGGAATGTCGCCTTATCGGCTTGTTTATGGAAAGGCATGTCACTTACCTGTTGAGTTAGAACATAAAGCTTATTGGGATGTTAAGCAGCGAAATTTTTCACTTGACGAGGCAGGAGCCCATAGGAAACTCCAGCTCAATGAGTTGGACGAGATTCTATAGATGCTTACGATAGTGCGAAGGAGTATAAGAACAAAATGAAACTTGTGCATGATAGAAACATATTACGGAAGTCATTTTCTCCAGGTCAGAAAGTTCTTCTGTATGACACTCGTTTGCATCTATTCCCCGGGAAACTGCGCTCTCGGTGGACCGGTCCTTTTATGGTCCGTACTGTTTTTCCTCATGGCGCTATTGAGATTGAGACATCAGATGGTAATAGTTCTTCAAAGTTTAATGGTCAGAGATTGAAGCCCTTTTTAGAGCCTTTTCCTACAGGTGATGTTGAGGAGGTCCCTCTGGAGGACCTTGTTTACCCTTGATTGACCATCGAGGCGATTTGTATGTTGTATAATTTTTGTATTTAGTTTTTGGTTTCACTTCACTCAGGTACTATCTTTCCGAACTCTCTCTTTACTATTTCATCATGTTACTTATATTTTTTTGGTACTGTTCTTTCATGCGAAACATTGAGGACAATGTTAGATTTAAGTTTGGGGGTGGGGAAGAAACTTTTTGTTAGTTTTAAGTTGTAATAAATAAACTCCAGAGCCTAGAAATTTATCGTTATTAAGGAGGGCACTAACCAACCTAAGTGGATGGAAGCATTTTGGTTGTAGGAGTTGAGGAACCAATCTGATTAGATGGAAACATATAGAAGAGTCTATTCATAAAAGCACAGAGCTCAGGTGTTAGAAATAACATGATAGTTTCACCATATCTCGTTGGGTCCTTTTCACTTCTATTTTTATTTTATTTTGTGTTTAAACTATGTTACTCTAAGTGATTAGGTGGGGCTCACGATTCAAGTTGTTACCAATGCTAGGGTGAATTAGAGTGATTGAGATAAAAAAAAATTATTATGAAAAAAAAAAAATTGAGACCAGACCATTTGACCAAAAGGAATAAATTCAATAATGTCGACCACTGGTACCCTTGTATATGCCAGTTGTGTTGACCTAGAGTTAGGTTATCAACCACTGGTTCCCTTGTATATGCCAGTGTGTTGATATTAGTCAGACTAATATCTCAATCCATTAGGATAGGTTCATTTTGGCGGAGGCCTTCAGACAGATATGGGAAACACCCTTCACTTAGTAAACATCAAAACCATCTATGTTTTTCTATTTCCATCTTCTTGATCTATCCATGTGATTAGTTTTGACTCCGGATATTGATGTCCATAGTGCGACTATCTTAGTAGAGCTCTGTCACTTTATATGAATTTTAGTATGCTTGAGTGCAAACTCGTGTACAACAATTGGAATTTCGCATCAGGGTATTTCTTCCTGCAGTCAATAAGTATGCCAACCAAGGAGATTCTTTAGTGCCTTCCGAGGTTCTGCGTAGATAGCTAGGATCTGGAGTATTCAGGTTTTGTGGGTATATCTCTTGTAAGCCCTCCCAAGACTATAACTCGGCCACTAGGGACACCTAGGGGTTTAAAGGCTTATTACATACGCTAAATGCAATCGACGATGCCTGCGACAGTGAGTTAGGATTTTATTTTGTAGTTTTTTCTCGGTACTAGCAAATAATAAGTTTTAGGCTTGGTCCCGCACACCTTTCCTAATTATTTATTATTTCCTTGATGTGAAGGAAACACCATAAAACTGAGGAGTTTCCTTGAAACGAAGGAAGTTTGTTCAAATGAGGGAATTTTCATGAGATCAAGGAAAATAATAAAAATATGATAAAAATATAGAATTGGGCGTGGGGCTGGCTACGACACGACCGGCCGGCCGGTGGACCCAGTCCCCCAGCGCCTTGATTAATTAATATTCTATTATTTATTATTTTCTTCCTATTTTTGCATAGGTGCATCGTTCCTTCGTGTTTTGGAATGCTCGTTCGCGCATTCAGGTACTCGTTAGTGCATTATTGCTGAGTACAGTTGCACCATTTTGATCGGGGCTTATTCGATAGTGGCTCAGATGGACGTACATTGAATATTTATTACTAACCCATGGAATTCTGCTGGAAAAAACCATGAATTGAAGTAACGAAATATTATGAATAATGTAAAATATTTTCCAAGAATTCAGTTAATGAATCTGATAATTTAGGAATAATTAATTGATGACTCTATACTAGTACGATCGTCTATGAGCATTAATTATTCAGGAATTGAGTGATATGAGCTTGTTGAAGCGTCATATTTCTTCTATATAGTTAGGGAAAACATTGTTACATCCTGAAGACGTTATTGCTCTATACTAGCAGGCAAGTTGTCTAGGAGCCATCTAATCTTGCGGTTCTATATAGAATAACTTACTGAAATTGCTCAGTATTCATGAGATATGTCGTTGCCTCAGCTGAGAGACTACACATCTACATATACTCTGAGAGACAATATTCTCAGTCAGAGATTCTTGTGGCACGAGCTTTCATGCTTCAATGAGAGACATGATCCTCAATACTCATCTGATTGCTGGATCAGGAGCATGTATAATTATGGTTTTACGATTTTATCCCTTGTCGAAAATCCACCATCTACGTTAAGTCCCCTGCTTAGTGAGGGACAGTCAAGTTCCTCAGTCAGCACTGAATGGTGATTTTCCAGTTACAAACAAAATAAGTAATTGAACTTAGTCGTAAGATAAGATGTTACTGGATTTTCGATTGCACGAGCAAACTACGGTTTGAACAAAGATCCCAGTGGCATGATAAAGCTTCATCTGACGAGCATAGAATGGTGTAGCATCGCTGATTTGGTGATGGAACCTTGGTCGGTTTGGGATTTACGGGTCTGGGCCCAAAAAAGGAAATCCTTGTGGAATTAGGTTTTGGAAATAAAATTTGATATAAAAGGGATTAATCCTTATTTTTATTTCACCTACACACGACCACCACCTTCATCTCTTCATCACCTTCACGCCATCAGGGAGGAGAAAAGTTTTCGCCGGAGCTTTAACACCGCCGACCGTCGCTGCCATCGTCCGACCAAATTCCAACCGACACCGACCAGGTACACGATTTTTTTTTTGTTTTTTGTTTGTCGTTTTCATGAGTTGTTCATGTTTTGTTCATGCTGAAGTTATATACATGTGCATGTATGAGCGTGAGTTTTATAGAAAACCCTTGTTTTTGGAAAATGTATGTTCGTTCAATCGTTAGTTTGAGAAGCTAGTAATAATCCATGACTTAGGAGAGATTTTTTTTATATGTAGACCTCTAGTGATAAAATTTTATTTATGAGCTTTCATGGAAATCAAAACTTTATCTTAAAAGGTGTGAGTTTTTTCATAAAATCGAGATAAACCTTCGTTTCAAAGATTAACGATGTACGAAGCAAAAATATGATATATATATTTTTTTTTGTTGACGGAACCGTGGAATGTCCACAATTTTATTCAAGTGAGTTTTTGCTCACGTCAAATATATATATATATATATATATATATATATATATATATATATATTTTACGATTTTCGTGAATAAATCACGTTTTTTGTATATATAAATATATATCTTGAAAATCAAAGCCTGACCTTGAGTAATATTTTAGAGGTATACAATTATTTATGATAAAATATTGTTTAGTTTTCATAATTCTATGGTGAATGTTTACACAGTAGAAGTGTTTATGATTTTATGAAAACCTGAGTGTTGCTCGTCTTTTGTAGATTTCGAAGAAACGAGTAAGTTTTGAAGTGTTAACTCTTTGTATTACAATCACTATCGTTAGAGAAATATAAACATGTAAGAGTTGAGGATTACCATTTCGTTGTAAAATTGATATTGGCATATCCATGATTCCGCGTTTCTGGTTTCAGATAATGGTGACCTCCAGCAGTGATTATTCCTCTACCTCTTCTGATGAGGATTCCAGGATTCCTTTGTCCAAAGCACGTGCCAATATGGATCATGCTAAGAAGACAATAAATAGCATGTCCCTCGATGAGCTGAAATCTGCTCGCGATGAACTCTTGAAGAGGAAGGCCAGAGAGGAGATAATTGTTGAGTATCGGGAGAAGAGACGTAAAATTCAGCGGAAAACATAAGATGCCGAGGAGAGACTCCGATCTCGTCCTTATGGTGTATCCTCAAACTCAAATCCCTCAGATGTCGAGGAAGAACCCAGGGAGCCGGAGGAACGCAGAAGTAGGCCGTATCCACCTCACAAGGAAATTGAGCGGCATGTTAAGGCTGATCTTCAAGCTGAATGTGACGAAGGAGACTACTGGAATGCAATAAATGGCGATCTCGTCGAGGAAGAATTCTCTAGTTCGGACAGTGACTCTGAGAAAGAGTCTGGAGAGGAATCTTCAGAGGATGATGATGATGATGATGACAAATCGGATGACTCTGACGATTAGTCTTGCTCATGATCTTGTTTAAACATTTGAATATTTTTTCTTAGTCTTCGTAGTAGACATCTCTTTGATTATTTGAACAACTTCACTTCAGAATTAGGATTTTCTTTTTGAGTGAGAAACCCTTTTATTAATGTTGATTCTTCCTGATTGAATTAAATGAAATGGACCAATGTTCATGCACCAAAATCCATCATGATCCCTTTCGGCTCACCCTGGTGATTTCCATCTGCGAAAAATACTAGGATACGTCGTATAGGCTGAGAAAACATGCAACATACACAAATCCGTGAGGATTTCTGACCATGTCCATCTTTGGTCATTGTCAGTCCAAAGTACGTTATTTTCCTCCGCGTCTCCAGTATTGATATTGTTTGAAACTTAGGGTTTCAGTAAAAATCTCAACTGAATTGACTATTCACAGAAGAAAAGTATCCACTGTATCTTGTATATATGTCCAAGACTTAGAGTTTATCATTTACGAAAATATTTCCTCCATTCCTGAGTTAGTTTCATCGTACAGAGAAAATCTTGATTATCATACCTTCAGCAACATGTAAGACAACATTTCATCTCCTCTAGTGTCTCCATTAAAGTGGGGAGGCAAGAAATCCGATTTGGTATGTGGTATTCCTTTTTCTGTTTCTTTCTTTTGTGCAGTCAATGGCTGATTAAAGAAAGTGTTTGTTGCAGATGAACCAAGGCGACCAATGTTCTTCTTCTTCCCCGCATATCTCAAGACCCAAGCGTACAATAAAGATTCCTGCTCGTTTCAAACCTGCTCGTGCAGGTGACGGAACATTTGTAATTCTTGACAGAGAACTTCTTGAATAATATTTATCCAAATGTCTATTGAACTTGAATGTTGTATTTTTAGGTTGATATTCATGTCGTAGAGGACGGGAAGAAGAAGAAAAGACAACCGGCAGTAGCAGCAATCGATG
Source organism: Papaver somniferum (assembly GCF_003573695.1). Taxonomy (NCBI): domain Eukaryota; kingdom Viridiplantae; phylum Streptophyta; class Magnoliopsida; order Ranunculales; family Papaveraceae; genus Papaver; species Papaver somniferum. The sequence goes on from NC_039367.1 coordinate 90,702,223, forward strand.
ATGATCATGTTGACGACTACTCGATCAACATTGTGGACGCTGATGTTGGAGTTCTTCGTGAGTACCCGACTGCTGGGCTTCCATTTGACATTCCCATGGAAAATACTTTCCTAGATAATATACTTGTTGACGGTTTCATTGTGCCCAAGTGTCATGCACCTCTGTACACCAAAATCTGGAGAAAATACAGACACATTGCCACCACGGAAGCATGGAGGGGTTTTCTTCCAACTCTCTTGACCACGGTTGCTGGCTTGTTGCCTATTATTGATGAGATGGACAGGAAAAACTTTCGGGATGTCAAGAATAAAGAGCTTTACAGGTGGAATGATATGATCTCGAATTGTGAGCTCTTGAAATTCAATGTAGGCTGGCTTCGTCGTCGTATCGAAATTATCAAGATTGATAGCGTTGTCGTTGCTGCTCACATGATCTCCTCGTCAACTGCTATTATTGAGGAAGAGAGAGCACTCGCTTTGGAATCAGCGAAAGTTGATAAAGCAATTGAGGATCTGAGGATAAGGAATGAAAACTTGCGAACGAAGCTGAAGATGATGTCCAGTAAGAATTATCTGTTATTGTACGGTGTGCTCTAGATGAGCATTTATGATTGTTGTTTCTCGAATAAATTTAGTCTTTTCTTTAGGTAAAATAAGTGATCATGGCATGAAGGAAATTTTGTTCATTTATGAGACGTTTAATGAACAAATGAGCATTTTGCATGCTCTTTGGAGGAATATAAATTACATTTTGAAAATGCTTGAAATGATGAAAAGGTAATTGTTTTTTCTACGGATCAGGCATAATATGCTTTGAGCCATTTACCGTTCATTATATTTCCTTCCACTCCTCCGTCAATAGCTAAGATCTTGTAATATCCATTGGATACTTCCTTGATGACTACATATGGTCCTTCCCATTTCGTAGAGAACTTGGGAGAAGACAAATCTTGTTGAATATGTTTTGCTATCTTTAATACCAAATATCCTACTTGGAATGTTCGAGGTCTTACCATTTTTTTGTAAGCTCTGGAGATCCTTTGTTTGTATGCTTCTACGTTTTTTCTACCTTAGCCCTCATCAGCTCAAGCATGTCCAGTTCAGCAATTCTTGAGTTGGACACTTCGGCTTCATCCCATTGTACTCCACTGGCTGTTGCAATCCTTTCTGAAGGAATTTTGATTTCTGCTGGGAGTATGGCGTCGGCTCCATAGACAAGAGAGTATGATGAAGTTCCGATCGAGCTTCTTGGTGCGGTTCGGTAGGCCCATAATGCCATAGGCAATTGTTCATGCCACGTTCGCGGATTATCATGATTGTTCGACTGAGAATTCAGATCAAATTTTTGTTGGTGCTTTCTGCTTATCCGTTTCCCTGGGGATAGTATGGTGTGGAGAAAACTTGTTTGATGTCGTATTCCTCGAGCATTTCTGTCACGTGCTTGTTGGCAAAAGGAGTTCCGTTATCGGTGACAATGTGTTTAGGAACACCGAATCTACATATTATGTATTCTTTGATGAAGGCTGCAATCGTGACTCCAGTGGTGCTTCGGAGAGGAATAGGTTCAACATATTTGGTAAAATACTCAGTTGTAGTGATGATGTATTCATGATGCTTCGAAGATGCTGGATTGATCTTCCCGATGATGTCCAGTCCCCAGCTATAGAAAGGTCATGGACTATTTACATAATTCAATGGGAGACAAGGAGTGTGGATGAGATTACCATGGATTTGCTATTGATGACACCTCTGAACGTGCGCAGCTGCATCGTCTTCCATGGTCGGCCAATAATATTTCTCATGAATCTGGAAAAATAATTTCCTTTTTCCCTAATGTTCTCCATCATGCATTTCTTTTAAAATTGTTGGGATTTCATGCTCGGCTAAGCATCTCAGTAAATTCCCACCAAAACTTTTGCGGTATAAGATTCCATCAATAAAGACAAATCTTTTAGCTCTCTCAATGAGTTTGATTGTTTCTTTCTTTTCCAACAACAATTCATTGTCTCGGAGGTACTTGATGTAAGGCTCCCTCCAGTCCCAAGTGTGATAGACTGTCAAAGCTTCTAAGTGATGAGGAGGCGTCTGACAATTGGGAAAAGATCTTTGCAGGATTCTTGATTGAGTCTCCATGGAAGGCCAATAGTATCCCATCCTTTGAAGCTTTCAGTAAAGTGTTACCACCAACGTCTGTCCGCAGATTTCTTCATGTATGCGTTTGAGTTGTTCGTCCGCTTCATCGTTTCCGAGACATCGTGATAAGGACCCATTAGGATTTCGATAGTATAACGCTCCGTGAAGCAAGAAATAATTCTTTAATTCCTTGAGGCTGACTTTCCCTTCTGAAAGAGAACTGCTTAATTCATGAATAAAGGTGCTCTCCAATCGTTTTCTTGAATGTCTTCGACTTGAGCAAGCCAGGTAGATGACACAGTACGCCTCTGTACTGTGATTGTTTTCTCTGCTCCTTCGAATTGCAGCTTAGAAGCGAGAGTTGCTAGGCAGTCGACATGCCTATTGTTAGTTCGTCCAGTATGGACGATCGTTGCATCAACAAAATGAGTTAATATCCTCTGATCTTCAACTCTGAATGGGGAGAGCGTGATTTCTTTGAGAGAGTATGCTCAATTCATTTGATTGACCAGTAGTTTCGAATCTCCCCTTACCTCAAGGTGTGTTGCTCCTGCTTGCTTGGCCAAAGAAAAGCCTAGTAAGAAAGCTTCATATTCTTCTGAATTGTTGGTACAATGAAAATTCAGCTTGAATGAATGTGAGAAGACTTCGCCAGATGGAGATACTAGCACTACGTCCGCTCCTCCGGTATCATTGCTAGGGGTGGCGGATCCATCAAAGTATAAAATCCACGTCTCTTCTTTGACGACTAAGACTTCTGGAAACTCGTCGGGCACATCTTCATGTAACATTTTTGTATCTTCCCCTGGAAAAGCAGCGAGAAAGTCTGCAACTTCTTGCCCTTTGATTGCTTTAGGTGGTACACAAGCTATGTCGAACTCTGCCATCTGAAGTAGCCACTTTGCTGGTCTCCCTATCAAGGCTGGCTTTGATAGTAGAAACTTTATAGGGCCATCCTTGGAGACGAGCACGACTCTGTTGGATAACAAATAGTGCCTGAATTTCTGGATTTCATGCTCCAATGCTAGACATGCTCTTTCGGATTTTGGGTATCGGAGTTGAGCGTCCCTCATCATACGGCTGAAGTAGTAAATCGGACGTTCGATACCTTCTTCATCTTCTTGAGCAAGAAGTGCTCCAATAGCGACATTTTTAGAAGCTGTGTAGAGTATTAGTGGTCGTCCTTGCACTGGAGATTTCATGACATCAGGTGATAGCAATATCTGCTGTATTTTCTGGAATGCTTCTTGTTGGACGGTTGTCCATGTAAAACTCGCTCCTTTCTTCTGTAGAGGGGTGAACGAAGCAATGAGTTGAGCCAATCCAGGAATGAAGCGTCGAATATAATTTACCTTTCCCATAAAACTCTGGAGTTCTTTCACAATGCCGGAGGAGGCATGGTATTAATGGCTTTCGTCTTGTCTGGATCAACTTTGATTCCTTCTGCGGTGACCAAGAATCCTAGAAACTTTCCGGAGGAAACACCAAAAGCACACTTCAGAGGATTCATCTTTAACTTGTATTCTCTGCATCTTTCAAAAACTTGTCTCGGAACTTAGAAGTGGGATGCTCGAGTCTTCGACTTTACCACCACATCATCAACATAGTCTTCCACTTACTTGTGTATCATGTCGTGGAATATGGCAGTCATGGCTCGTTGATAAGTGGCACCTGCATTCTTCAATCCGAAGGGCATCACGGTGTAGTGAAAGTTCCCAATAGGAGTACAGAATGCGGTCTTGTTGGCATCATGCTCGTACATCTTGATCTGGTTGTATCCAATGTAACCATCCATGAATAAGAACATACCGTGACCACTGGTTGCATCAACGAGCATATCAATGTTGGGTAAGGGAGAATCATCCTTTGGACAACATTTTTTCAGATTCCTGAAATCAACGCAACATCTGATTTGACCATTTTTCTTCTTGATGGGAACAACGTTTGCCAGCCATGTTGGATGTTGAATAGGTTTGATGAATCCTGTTGTTAGTAGTTTCTGAATCTCGACTTTGATTTGTTCCTCGACTTCTTGTCTGAACTGCCTAGGCGGTTGTTTGACAACTTTGGAGCCAGAAGTGATACGCAGATGATGCGTAACTAATTTGTCGTCTAGACCAGGCATTTCTTCATACGTCCAGGCGAAGACATCCTGATATTCTTTCAGCAAATTTATCAGCTCCGTTCGTTCCTCTGGTGACAGCGCAGAACTAATTAAAATTGGCCTTGGATCATCTTCCGTCCCGATATTGATTGTTTCGAGATCATCAATGGTGGAATCAGTGCCGTCTTGCAATTTTCGTTGAGCGTCTTGAACCTCTTCTTCGAGTGATGGCTCGCTCTGACATGATTCTTCGGGGCGGGGAAACTTTTCATCGTTCTCCCCGGTTAATTGTTAATCTTTGTGTCGACGATAAATGATCCTCCCCTCCGAGTCATGACTGGATATGAAATTGGACCTCGGGGTTGAGACCTGATCCTTGCGGCGTTTAATCAGTGTAGCAGATAACTCGATCGACTTAGCACCTGAGGATGATGGTTTGTCAGAAACTTCTTCAATGGACTTCCAGCTTGCGAGTGGAGTACTGTAAATCCTTCTTGGAGGTATAGGGATATCCTTTTGAGACTCAAGGAATTCAATATCATAGACCGGGGCGTAAGGAGATGATGAAGCAGCAATACGAACAATTTTGTTATTGAGTAGAGCCTTCATGCATTGATGATACGTCAAAGGAACCACTTTATTGTCATGGAGCCACGATCGTCCGAGGATCATGTGATAATCAGGCTCTTGTTCGATCACGTGAAATTTGGCCTTTGATTGAATAGGCCCTACCTTCAAGTCTATGTATGCATATCCATATGTATGGATCTGGCTTCCTTCAAAACCTGTCATCAAGATGGGATGGCGAACAATTTTACTCTGTGGGAACTTGGCCGCTTTGAGAGTCTTCATAGTAATAATGTTTGTAGAAGCGCCCGTATCGACAAGAGCTCTCTTGAACTCAGAAACTTTGATAAAACTTGTCACATACAAGGATTGGTTATGCCCTTCATCTTCCATGCGATCTTCTTCTCCGAAGGTGATATTGTTGATTGAATGTTCAGACATCATGGATGCTTCTTCAACTGCTAGGCATGACGGAGTTAGTTGCACGTCTGATGTATTTGGTTGAGTGCAGGGAACGTGTTCGTACGTTGATCCCTTGAGAAGTGCAAGAGTTCTAGATCCACCGGCTTCTCATAGGTGGTGAAGCTGTTGGCTTGAGGGCTAGCGTCAGTAGTGTCGAGGGATGAGCTCTCCACCACTTGAGCTCCTAAGATTCTCGTCAGGTCCACCATGCAGTTGAACAAATTCTCGATCGCTCCCTTCAATCTATTTATGTTCCTTTCTAAGATCTCTTGCCTTCGTGTCAGTTCGGCTATTGACGAAATTTCTCCATCAAATGCATTAATAGATAAAAAAAGGAGTAGTAAAGTACGGATGAAGAATATTACCAGAATCATTCGGATGAGCCAGAGAAGCGTCACCATTTGAGAGATTCTGACTGGAGTTTTGAGTACTGAATTAGATATAAAACCGACCATATTTGTGAGAATTGAGATTACAACCGAAAGAATGATCTCCCACTGTGGTCGCCAATCTGTAGATGGGGAAAAACGAGTTGCTGGTTTTACGGAATTGAAGAGACGACCGTGCGGAGGAAACTCCTTGAACCGAGTGAACTGTTAAACCTCACACAGATGCACTGCAAAAAGGGAGTGCTTTGAATTCGAGAGATCAATCTATAGGACTCCGGCCTAAACCAAGACAATGGTCGTTCCAGAGTCAATTCGGTCACAAGAGAGGATGGGTCGATCTGTAGGAGGAAAGCGGAGTAATGTGTGAGATCAATGGTGATCGAAGATTTTGGGTTTGTTGTGTATTCTGCGTATGGGAATAAGATAAGCTCTGATTTATTGAATTCGCTCCGTTGAGAGTAATTGCTCAGATGTTGAGTTGCTAATCTCGTATTGTCTGTTTTACGAAAGATTGTCTTGTTTGCAATCATGATTCAGAGACTTATTTATATTGATAGAATTGTAAACACCTTGATCCCATTAAGTGTGACAGTTGCTGGAGTCAAAAAGTGGGGAAGTGGAAATCGTGTTAAAACCAGTTGCTCATCGTGCGGAGACTTGGTTGATTTTCTACCCACTACTTTTCTAACTCCTTCAACTGATTGCACGACTTTCTCACATTCTCATCGTGTGTATGAACACACGTGCCGTAGAATGCCAGACCAAAACCCTAGTTAATATCACCCCATGTAACACGATTGATGTCTCGTGATTGTGGAGTCTGCAAGGCAGACGTGTATTTAGTTAGTCAGTTGCTGACTTCATGGGACGATGAGTCCTTGTATTGCTGAGTCGAACGTGATTTGCAAATATTCTGAGACTCATGAATTGAACGTATCTGTTGAGACAGAGGTATGATTCTCAAGTAAATCTTGATAGTTAAGGTGAGAAAATATTCTTCATTCGATGGATTGTTGAATATTGATAGTTGAACCAATATTCTTTAGTCTGAGGAAATATTGCTCATTTGAGCAAATATTGCTCGCTTGATGAATTATTGGTAGCAGGACCAAATAAAATATTAATTTAAAATACTGGCAACTGAACCGAGTATAATTAATAAAAATGTTGATCATGGGATCAACGTAAAATTATTAGCGTTTGAATCTGGAATTATGAACCTTGGACTCGAAACCCTAATTCGATCCATTGATGATCAATTGATGATTTATTGAAAATCAACTACTGAGTGAAGGAGGGACCGGCTACATGGGATGATGGATCGACCATGTATCGCCCAGATGCTCGAGTGAACAAAATACCAAAGTCTCTTGAAGACCAGTTGGTGAAAAGATGATTAAATGCTGGTTTAATCATTTATTCAAACAATGTTCGTCTGAACCTTAGGTGAAAAAACTTAATAAATTATGAAGAGATGAAGGACCGACCAAGGGGTCATGAAACTGGTCCTAGTTGGTCACGGGATCGACTGACGATCATTTCATGAAATTCCAAAATTGTTTGGAAGAGTTTGAACCTAATGTGAACGAATTAGGTCAAATGATGAAAAAGTATAGGACCGGCCTCTTGCAAGCCGAAGAGCCAACCTTGGTCAGTCAAGGTAACATGCTCACATCGCCAAAGTGTCCGCGTCTCAGTTCTGAGAATTTTGATATTTTCTAATGTGCGTTTGAACAACATTTTGAGAAAATATGAAGAAATCAAGGATTTTGCTGAAACTGAGGAAACTTCATAAGATGAAGGAAATAATAATAATAAATTAAGGAATCATGAAGTGTGACACCGGCTATGGCCAAGGCATGGCCGGAAGGCCAATGAGCCCGGTCTCATGGCAGTTTTCCTAATTTTATATTATTTTCATGATTTTAGGGAAATATCATGAAATCAAGGAGTGTGTTGAAATAAAAGAGTTTTCCTTAAAGTGAAGGAGTTTCCATGAGATGAGGGAAATAAATATTATTAGGAATAATAAAATAAGGGCGTGTGGGACTGGCTTGGGCATGGTCGGCCGGCTAGGGCCCGGGCCTGTGAGCTTTCCCTAATTTTATATTGTTTTCATGATTTCAAGGGAATTTCATGAGATTAAGGAATTTCATGGGATCAAGGACATTATAATAATAAAATAATAAGGAACTCAAGGTATGGGACCGTCCACAACTAGGGCATGACCGACCGGCTAGTAGGATTGGTCCCGCACACCTTTCCTAATTATTTATTATTTCCTTGATGTGAAGGAAACGCCATAAAACTGAGGGGTTTCCTTGAAACAAATGAATTTTGTTTAAATGAGGGGATTTTCATGAGATCAAGGAAAATAATAAAAATATGATAAAATATATAATTGAGCGTGGGACTGGCCACGACACGATCGGCCGGACGGTGGGCCCAGTCCCCCAGCGCCTTGATTAATATTCTATTATTTATTATTTTTTCCTATTTTTGCATAGGTTCATCGTTGCTTCGTGTTTTGGAATGCTCGTTCACGCATTCAGGTGCTCGTTAGTGCATTATTGCTAAGTACACTTGCACCATTTTGGTCGGGGCTTGCTCGATAGTGGCTCAGATGCCTGTACGTTGAGTATTTATTACTAACCCATGGAATTCTGCTAGGAAAAACCATGAATTGAAGTAACAAAATATTATGAATAATGTAGAATATTTTCCAGGAATTCAGTTAATGAATATGATAATTTAGGAATAATTAATTGATGACTCTATACTAGTACGATCGTCTAGGAGCATTAATTATTCAGGAATTGAGTGATATGAGCTTATTGAAGCGTCATATTTCTTCTATGTAGTCAGGGAAAACATTGTTACATCCTGAAGACGTTATTGCTCTATACTAGCAGGCAAGTTGTCTAGGAGCCGTCTAATCTTGCGGTTCTATATAGAATAACTTACTGAAATTGCTCAGTATTCATGAGATATGTCGTTGCCTCAGCTGAGAGACTACACATCTGCATATACTCTGAGAGACAGTATTCTCAGTCAGAGATTCTTGTGGCATGAGCTTTCATGCTTCAATGAGAGACATGAGCCTCAATACTTATCTGATTTCTGGATCAGGAGCATGTATAATTATGGTTTTACGATTTTAGCCCTTGTCGAAAATCCACCATCTACAATGTGTGTGTGCTTTTTACTTTTTCGCATCTTATTGATTGTTAAAAGTACTATACAGGTTCATAATTCTATCAGAATGAAAAAGTTGGTAGTGTACTTGGTACCCTGCGTTTTCAATTGGTATTAGAAGATGCTCGTGTATTATACAAGCTCTTAATACATTTTGGTGTTCAAATCTGGACGAGGTCTCAGGGTTTTTCTGCGTTTGCGGTTTCCTCGTTAACAAAATTCGTGTGTGTGTGCTTTTTACTTTTCCGCATCTTTTTGATTGTTAAAAATACTATACAAGTTCATAATTCTATCAGAACTAAAAAGTGGGTAGTATACTTGGTAACCCTGCATTTTCAATTGGTACCATAACAGGTTCGTATACTAACGGTGTCACAACCGACATGACGATCTCTTGCTTTGATATGAGCAGTCAATTAACAGATCCCGAGTGTTTTTTAGAAATAATTGATGTTGATCTGAATGTTGATTTGATAAAAGTCATTGATAATATTTGTCATGATAAACAACCATTGATAAGGAAAATTGATGGACTTCATTGTGAATTATACATTAAGAATTATGATCTTCGAGAAGAATCTAAAAGAGAAAAGGTTCTTCAAAAGGAGTTGGATGATCAAATTCGTATCAATAAGGATGTTATTGCCATGTTAGATGAATCAAAGTCTGGCTTAGCAAAAACCCTCGAGGATTTGAAATCTGAAAAAAAAAACTCTATCTTTTTAAAGAATCTAAGTCATAGTGCTCTTGATTCTTATTTAAAGAATTATCGTAAATCAGGAGATAAAGGAGGTCTTGGCTTTGTTAAACCTGACGTGGATCATATTTCATCGGAAGGATCTAATGATGCACCCACTATTTTCTGTAGTCTCCTGTATGTTCTGTGGTTTGTAGTCATTACCAACATACATGTAAGCTCTTTAGAAAAAAGTTTAAAGTTGTTAATGTTTTACATAAAAAGGCTGGCTGGAAAACTTTTGTTCAACATTGAAAGATTTACAAAAGGCATGACAAGATATCCTAATTCAAGGAAAACTAATGTCTGTTCGACAGCTTATTCCTTAAATTCAACCTCACTCTTTCAACGGTTTATGAACAGTGCGTGTAGCCGGCACATAACAGGTGACCTTTCGTGGTTCATGTACACGGAAAATTTTAAGGGAGCACATGTGACATTTGGGGATGGGAGTTGTTGCAAAAATGGAACAATCAAACTACTGGGAGTACTTAAAATTCATGACTTTGTTTACATAAAAGGTATGTCTTCTAATCTCCTTTCTATTATTCAAATTTGTGACAAAGGCCATAAAGTTATCTTCAATGATGAAGGATGTGACATTGAAGATAAGTCTGAAAAAGTAATTTTTCGTGGCATTTGTGGTAAAGATAACTTTTATCTTCTAGATGTTCAGTTTAATCTATTTTGTAACTTGACTAAGGTGGAATCTACACAACTTTGGCATGAACGTTTTGGTCACATCAGTTATTGCCTCCTTGGCAAGATCATTAATAAAAAACTTGTTAGAGGTGTACCCAAAATCAGTGCCAAAGTGGATGGTGTTTATGGTGCTTGTCAGAAAGGTAAACAAGCTAGAATTCCACAAAAGTCATCACAAGACATTTCCACCAAAGCTCCACTTGATTTTGTTCATATGGACTTATTTGATCCTATCCAACAACCTACTATTAGAGGGAAGAAATATGCCTTGGTAATGGTTGATGACTACACCAGATTCACTTGGGTGGCGTTCCTTGCTCATAATAATGATACCCTGAGTGAATTTAAGAATACTATGAATAGAATCCATAAAGAACAAGGTCGCAGACTAAAAAAGGTTATGAGCGACCGTAAAACAGAATTTATAAATACTAAGGTATTTAAGTTCTTCGACAAACTGGGTATTACTCAACAATATTCTCCACCAATTACTCCACAAGCTATTGGAAGGAAGAACAGAAATATCCAAGAAATGGCCCGGGCAATGCTCCACAACAAGAACTTACCTTTTAAGTGTTTGGGAGATGCTGTCTTTACGTCATGTTATTTGATCAACCGTGTTTATCTGCGGTCACAAACCCTAAATACTCATTATGAGTTATGGTATGGTAAGAAACCGAACTTGAGTTATCTCCGTGTGTTGGTAGTAAATGCTACATTCTTAAGGATCGAGAACAAAAAGGGAAATCCGACTCTAAAAGTGGCGAAGGAATTTTCCTAAGTTATGCATCTGATAGTTGTAGTTTCCGAGGATATAATCTCAGAACCAATGTCATAATGGAATCAACAAGTGTTATTATAGATTATTTGAGCAATTTTTATCATGATAACACTCCTGCCAAGTTTCCTCCTATATAGACGTCCGAGAAAGTGAAAGAGGTACCAACGTCAGAAGAAGATGTTCCGACGGTTTTTGACCTTGATGGCTCTAGTGACAAGGAGAAAAACCCTGAAAAGGGTGTCCCAATTGAACATACACCAGATCAAAATTTATGGGTTTGTAGGGATCATGATACCAACAATATTACTGGAGGAACAAACTCAACTGCTAATACAAGAGGTCATCTCCAAAATGTATGCAATTATGCATGCTACCTGTCTCAAGCCGAGCATAAGAATATTGATGAAGCTTTCAATGATCCTTCTTGGGTAAGTGCTATGCACGATGATCTTAATTAATTCAAGAAATAAGAGGTTTGGTATCTTGTTCCTTGTACTTCCAATATAAATATTGTAGGTACCAAGTGGATATTTAATAAAAAGTCAGATGAATTTGGAACGATGGGTCGAAATAAAGAAAAACTGTCACTTAAGGATACTCACAGATTGAAGGAATATAATTTGACGAAGCCTTCGCTCCTGTTGCACGTCTTGAGTCTATAAGTTTGCTATTATCCCATGCTTGTTTTATCAAGATTAAGCTATATCAAATGGATGTAAAATATGCATTCTTAAATGGGTGTATAAAGGAAGAGGTTTATGTAGCTCAACCTAAAGGATTTGAATGTCCATAAAATCCCGATTTTTTCTTTAAAATTAATAAGGCATTCTATGGATTAAAACAAGCTCCACGAGCATGGTATGAAAATCTAACAGTTTCTCTTCTCAGTAAAGGTTTTGCTAGAGTTTGTGATGATAAAACGTTTTTTATCAAATGGAGTAAAAAATATATGTATTAATAGCTCAGATATATGTAAATGATATCTGAAAACGCAGGGGATACCAAATACGCCCAACTTTTTTGTTCGGCAACATGTATAGACAAATCTTAATACAATTGCATGTAGACCAACTTAATGATCCTTGACAATATGTACATAGAGTTAATATCTCAACCTATACTCAATCGGTATGTATATATACACAAGGTCCGTGAACTTAATTGTTAAGCAGAGTACTTGGATAATCTCAAAAATTAATATCCAAGATCAATCTCGTCGTATCCAAATGATCTAATCGGAATTTTGCTAAGTCATTAAACTTGTTATCTATCTTTCAAGATACGAGTTCTTTAAGAAACAAGTATCGTAATCGATTGCAATCAAGCGAACATATCTACTTAGATTGAATACGTACAAACCCGTGTAAATCCAATTATAAAGATAAGCAATATAATGCAGAAGATAAAAAAACACAAGATACTAGAAATTTTGTTAACGAGGAAACCGCAATAACAAAAAGATAACCCGGGACCTCATCCAGATTGAACACCACACTGTATTATGCTGCTACAGACACTAGCCTATTAACAGACTTTGGAGTGGAATGTTGTTGAGACCGAATTCACCCCCAAAGCGATTCAGTTACAGTCGTGATCCTTACGTCTCTTGAACCTCGCAAGTATATACGCACATGATTCCCTTAGCTGACGTCCTTTACAACCTAAGAGTTGATTCAGCCGAAGTGAAGACTTTCGATACCAATCTTCCTCTAACAGATAAGCCTATTTGATTTCCGTTTATATCAAAAATCAAGGTGTGGAATCCTTTTTGCAAAGCAATCTAGCAATCCTCACAAATCTGGAACGTACGACTCCCGAAGAGCAGCCTAGATTCTTAACCACCTCTCAAGAACAATCGTTGAAAGATCAACTAAGATCAGTCTTTAGATATCTATCTTGAGGAACCACAAAGTCTGATATGAAGAGAACTTTGTGATTACTATCTATCTTGCCTGAAAGAGATTACAAAAACCTCGATAACAAGAAAAAGATCAGGATTCACAAACTATCAAGGGAGTCGGGTCTGGCTTCACGAATACCTAAGGGAAGTCTTTTTAGTTGTAGACCTAAAAGGTCAATAGAGGCGACTCTAGAATTAACTAGGACACAAAGTGTCAGGGATTGATTTTCCCGGTTGACAGAGATGCTCTATTTATAGTTTTCAAAGACTAGTGTAGCTTAGAATTCAAGTTAATATAACTTGAGAATCAATATAAAAAAATAGGTCTTCAAACTACAAGAGAAGACTATACACATAGGTTCGATTATTGACGTGTATAATGACTATCCGGTTTGAAAATTAGCCAAAAACCTAAAACCTATTTGATGTTCATTTAAACACCCAAGAATTTAGTCATAGTTCACATACATAAGTGTTTGAATGATCAATGAAGTCTTAGAAGTGTTTAAGAGAGTTCTAGCAATGCTAAACATGTTAAAATAATAAGTCTTTGAGCATCTGCTAAACATTGTTAGGACAGTTGGTACAACGGTTTTCCAACCACATGACTTGTTCACGAGTCAGGGTGCTATGGTTTGTGAACCGGGTTCGCCAACTGCTAGCCAATTAAACCAGCTTATAAAATCCAGTTCACCACGGTTCGCCAACCAGATTCATGAACTGTTCCCAAGTGAACTTGTGGTTTACGAACTGGTTCGCCAACTGAAAATGCGGGGGTCTAACAACCACACCCAATAATTCGTTTGGAAATCTGAGAAGAGTTACTCCAATATACTTTCTAGAGAATCAACTAGACAGTCAGACTCAATCTAGAGTAAAATATATCAAAGAATTTAATATCTCTAACTCTTAATTCAATCCGCAATCAGCAAATAGAAATCTGTGAGCCCGATTGAATGTAAGAGGAGTAACTTGAACGGTACCAAAGACCAATGTTCAAGTGTCAATCAATTTAAATCTGTTAGAGCATTGCTCGGTCGAACTCGCAGGCGTTGATATCTCAAGCTTGTTTGTCAAATTTAGTTGTCAAAACTGTATGTCTTGATTTCTAGTCTACTTATAGCTAAGTCTCGGACTAGGATAGTTAAGTGTAGTTGAGCTCTAGACTCCACGACTATCATCTTACGAAGACGAAGAACTACTCAAGGAACCAGTAGAACTTCATCCGACTAAAAGGTATGTGGAGACTTGAACTTATCTATCACTCAAAAGTCTATCTACTCTATCTCTACTCTTGAGACAAAAGTCGTATAAGTATGATAGTTTTCATACATACACATTTGCTATTTCGAGCCGAGTTTATCTCTCCTATCTATTTCTCGAAATATGTGTTGGTAAGCTTTCGCTTTAACCATTTTCATCTTTACCTGTGATGAAAGTCATGATGACGTTTCAATCTCTTGAAAATTTTCTTTGATGACGATAGTTGTGAATAATGACTATTATAACATTATAGAAGAATGTTTCAATGATTGAAATGTAGAGTTGAGATTATGTAACCATCTATGGATATAAGCATATATAGTGTGTTCGCACATTAGTGTATAAATCCATGTACCGGAAACCAAGTGCGTGCATATGTGTTCATACAGAATTGGTAAAGGAGACAGTTTGGGTACGCCTACCCGTATGCGTACTGGCGGAACTTTTCCTCCCTGAAAATTCTATTGAGTTTGTAGTTTAAAAACTAGTAAACCAGTCACCTGAGTTTGGAAACCAAAACCAACTCAATCCAGTTTCTAAGTTACGCATACCCGTACGCATATCCAAGCTGGTTATTTTCTTAAATCGCTAGTTCATGAACTTAAACAATAAATTATAAGGAATGCATGGCCTCCGGACTGACTGACATGCAATCTGAAAAAGTTCTGGAAAAATTCCAAAACTCAAATGTCCAGGCCTATTGCTCCAACTTAACAGACTCCAAATTCAGTTTTTCTTTTTGGAAAAGAAAGATTAGTCTTTCCTCTTTGAAAGTTGGGGTCAACCACTCAAATCGTACTCCGTATGAAGTCTCGAGAGCTATTTTCGTGACAAGTGCGCATTCAGAATTTTCTGACGAGAATTCGTCAATTATAGATATAGGACTTGTAAAATCTAAGATGGAAATGCAAGATATGATATGCAAGACTAAGAAAATTAAAAACAAAAGGGATAGAGATACAAAACCGGTGGGTTGCCTCCCATTTAGCGCTTAGTTTAATGTCCTCAGCCCGACTTGACATCCTTTTAATTACTCCTCCAGAGGGAGATAATCACGAAATCCTTGCACATCCATATCCACATAAGCAATGCTTTCATAATATGGCTTCAATCTATGGACGTTCACCTTCAAGTTTGTTCCATCTCTAAGACTAGAAATTTCAACTGCGCCATGAGAATAAACATTAGTAACAACATATGGTCCAATCCATCTGGACCGTAGCTTACCAGGAAATAGTTTAAGACGAGAATAAAATAAAAGAACTTTTTTCCCTACAACAAAACTCTTCTGAGAAATCATCTTGTCATGGAAAAGTTTCGTCTTTTCCTTGTAAATACGAGAACTCTCGTACGCATCATTACGTATCTCCTCTAGCTCATTGAGTTGTAACTTCCTTTGTTTCCCCGCGTTGTCATAATCCATGTTGCACATCTTTATCGCCCAATATGCCTTGTGTTCAAGTTCAACCGGAAGATGAAAAGCTTTTCCATAAACCAACCAATATGGAGACATACCAGTCGGTATTTTGTTCGATGTTCTATATGCCCAAAGTGCATCATTAAGCCTGTAACTCAAATCTTTCCGTGTAGTGTTTACGGTTTTCTCAAGAATGGACTTAATCTCACGGTTTGAGATTTCGGCTTGCCCACTAGTTTGTGGGTGATACGGCGTACCGACCTTGTGTGTTATGTTGTACTTCTTGAGTAGAGCATGGAAGGATTTCTGAAAATGGGAACCTCCATCACCGATAACCAATCTTGGTGTACCATGTCTAGAGAAAATATGTTCCTTCACTAACTCACAAACAACTTGAGAATCATTAGTAGGGGTGGCTTTAGCTTCCACCCATTTCGAAACATAATCCACAACAAGAAGTATATAAAATTTTCCATTAGAATTGACAAAAGGACCCATAAAATCAATTCCCCACACATCAAATACTTCCACAGCAAGAATTGGTGTGAGTGGCATTTTATGTGTTTTCAAAGTTGTTGTAGATAGTGATAAAAAGGTTGTTTTAAGACTTGTGAAGGCAATGAATTTTGGACTTAATAAAAATTTAAAAACAAAGAAAACTTATTACAAAATTGACTTCAAGATATTAGAAAACAACCAAGACACTGATTTCACTATTACACATGAATAAACTATGGTAAACAATCCAAAACTCTAATTATCTTTTAAGACTCTTATTTCTTAATTCACAAATAATCTGGAAAATTCTCAAAAATTAATTGTATCCCTAAGCATAGATTATCTAAATAAAGCATAACCTATCTAATTGAATCACAACTAATGAAGAAATTTTTTGCAAACAATTAAAAACTCTGCAAAAGCAGTGATTGAGTGAATTATAAATTATAAATTAGAGAGAATAAATAATTACCAATTATTCATGCGTAAATATCTTCCTCATTGTCTTGGTTGTGAGAGAATTAGCCGCTCATCATGTTGGAAAACCTCTCAAAGAATTTCATTGATGCTCAAAAATGGTTTACAAATGATGAGAATATGAGAAATACAATAAAACCGGGTTTGTAACAGTTATAAGTGTTACAAACTAGAGAACTACGACCCACAATATGTGTCACTGATACTGTTTCTCTAAGACCCACGTTAAGCGTCGTTGTCACTGTTGGAAAACGACTGTCTTTGGCAGTCCGTTCTTCGTGTTCTTCAGAAATGCAGTAGCAGAAAATGGCAGCTCTGCAACTTTGGTGTTTAAGCTCTGTCGTGCTCTAGAACTCTCCCCAAACTCTCCGTCTGCTTCTCTGCTACCCCAGGATGATATTTATACTCAACATGCGAAGAAAATCCTGCGTAATAACTCACAGTAATCTCTCTTTATTCGGCAGTGAAGGGTAATATTCTCGGAATATTTTCTTTCCAAAAATCCTTCTCCTACACGTCTGCTGCTGTTGAATCTACCTTATTTACCTCTGACACGCTCCAAACTGTTGCTCGAATCAACAAACATGTTCAGAAATCGTTCAGACTCATGCAATCCCGTGAAATAACTCTCCCATGCACGTACTGCCCTGTTTTGCTTCTCGCGGAATATCCAACCAAATTGGATCAAACCAAAGGACCATACCAAGCCTTGTAGGCTATATCACGTCCACCCATGAAGTTTCAGCGATTTAGTCTACCTCTAACCCATCCAAAATCCGATCGAGAAAAGTGCCAGGAGTGAACTCTTTTTCCCGCCAAAAAATGAATTTGAAATGAAGAAGAAGGGTTGCCCCATATCCGGTTCTGGGGTGCGGTTAGCAGCTGCCTATAAATGGGGTGCCCCTTAGTAATTAGGTTACCCCTTATCCAAAGTGAGGGTTCGTATAGCAAATGTCCTCCGGGGGGTGCTCCGAGCAACTTTTCGAGCCGAATTTTCCAACAATATTTATTTCCTAAAAATACATAAAAACACAATATTAGTACAAAAATCGAGTTCCAACAAAACAGACATTGAGGAAAATTTAGACACAAAAATGTGTCTATCAAATACCCTCAAACTTATTATTTGCTAGTCCTCGAGCAAAACTAATAAAAAAAAAACCGAGTTGATCTCGGGAGGGTTTACCAGAGGTGTACCCACAAAACCATGACTTCTAATTGGTCACAAGTATCCAAAGAGCTATGAGGACATACAAATTCTCAACCTATCTCCAAGTAACTAGAATGCCAGAGAAATTAAAGGTGTCAGCTCTAAAGCTGACTGAAGAAAATGGGAGACACATTCGCAACACTGCTAGATAAAGAGATATCCGCTACACAGCTAGATAAACATTGTAAGATGCGTCCGCTGCTTTACAGCTGGATAAGATTAGGAGAGAGATAAAGATGAGAGGGACATCTGCTACACAGCTGGACTAATTACGTGTGATGAGTTAAACCAATGCTAGAAAGATCTTGTGCCAGATTGAAAGCGGACTAACAAAGCAAACAAATGTATCTTTCTTCGACTCTCTCATAGTGCTCAGTAGAAACAACGTCTTCTTCGGTCTTCAACTGTTGATGATAAACTATCGAACCTCATAGAACCTTGACAATTAACTCTTCTCTTCGATTTCTTCCTTGACTTATAAATTTCTACTTCCCTTTGGCCTTATTGAACAAAACGTAACGATGATTTTTTTTTTCTGGAAACAAAAATTACAAGACAACAATTTACATGGCCATGAGAGAAGGACTTTCAAAACTTGGATCTTCGCAACTTGTGATGTCTTGGTATCATGGATTCTAACAACTTATATCATTTGCTCTTATAACTTCAACTTTGATTTTTGAATTATTCTTTTCTATTGTTGCTTCTAAACCTAAAACGTCTTCAACTTTCTTCATAGATTTTGATGTCGCTCCGCTTGTTGATGATGATAAGTTTCTACTGAGAGAGAGTCGCAATCCAGTAACTAAGACTACATTGTGAGGTTGCTTTGTCTTTCTGGCATTTCCTGACCTACTTGCCTTTCCATCATGTATGGTTAGGTCCATCACGGTTACCCTCTAAAAGGAACAAGTTCTCTCTTGAATTTCAAGGATCTCAATGTCTTTTTCTCTAATGTATCAAAAGGTTGTTATCCCTAGCATTCTAATTTCTATCTTTTCAGTGAGAAACAGTATGTAAACTTAGCTAACGGATACCATGTGACGCTAGAAGTTTAAAAAGTGCAACTAAAAAGTTCTTCCCCACCCCCAAACTTAAATCTAACATTGTCCTCAATGTTTCTAATGAAAGAGCGATACCAAAAGTAAAATAACACGAGGAGAAGTTGGAAAGATAGTACCTCGGTGAAGAAATCAAAAACTAATATACAACATACAACTTCCTCGATGGTCAATCAAGGGTAAAAAGGGTCCTCCAGAGGGACCTCCTCAACATCACTTGTAGGAAAGGGCTCTAAAAAGGGTTTCAATCT
Organism: Papaver somniferum; assembly: GCF_003573695.1. Lineage (NCBI taxonomy): Eukaryota > Viridiplantae > Streptophyta > Magnoliopsida > Ranunculales > Papaveraceae > Papaver > Papaver somniferum. The sequence continues at coordinate 90,721,368 of NC_039367.1, forward strand.
CTGACCCTTAACCTTCGAAGAACTACTACCATCCGGTGTCTCAATTTCAACAGCTCCATGAGGAAAGACAGTGCAAACAATAAAAGGACCCGTCCACCGAGAACGTAACTTCCCAGGGAAAAGATGTAAACGGGTATCATACAGAAGAACTTTTTAACCTGGAGAAAATGACTTCCGTAAAATATTTCTATCATGCACAAGTTTCATTTTGTTCTGATACTCCTTCGCACTATCGTAAGCATCTATATGAATCTCGTCCAACTCATTGAGATGGAGTTTCCTATGGGATCCTGCCTTGTCAAGAGAAAAATTTAGTTGCTTAACAGCCTAATAAGCTCCATGTTCTAACTCAACAGGTAAATGACATGCCTTGCCATACACAAGCCGATAAGGCGACATTCCAATGGGGTCTTAAACGCAGTACGGTAAGCCCATAAGGCATCAGTAAGCCTAGACGACCAGTCTTTCCGATTAGGATTAACTGTTTTCTCTAATATACGTTTTATCTCCCTATTGGAAACCTCTACCTGACCACTAGTCTGCGGATGATACGGGGTAGCTACCTTATGTGTAATACCATATTTCTTCATCAGAAGCCTAAAAGGTCCATTACAAAAGTGCGACCCTCCATCACTAATTATAGCTCGCGGTGTACCAAAACGTGTAAGTATATTATTTTTCAAGAACTCAATCACAACCCTATGGTCATTGGTTTTACACGCAACCGCCTCAATCCACTTAGAGACATAGTCTACGGCGACAAGGATGTATAGGTTACCAAAAGAATTAGGAAACGGACCCATAAAGTCAATCCCCACACATCAAAGACCTCAACAACTAAAATAGGGTTCAAGGGCATCATGTTCCTACGGGAAATGGTTCCTAATTTCTGGCAACGCTCACAAGTAACACAGTAACTATGGGAGTCTTTAAACAACGAAGGCCAATAGAATCCACACTGCAATATCTTAGCAGCAGTCTTCTTAGCACTAAAGTGACCTCCACAAGCATGATCATGACAAAAGGAAATAATACTGGACTGGTCACTCTCAGGTATACATCTCCTAATAATCTGGTCTGGACAATACTTAAACAAATAAGGATCATCCCAAAAGAAGTGCTTAACCTCGGCTAAAAACCTAGAACGATCTGTTTACCCCAATGTTGGGGCATTCGACCAGTAACAAGATAATTCACTATATTCGCATACCAAGGTGCTTGGGTAACAAAGAAAAGTTGTTCATCAGGAAAACTATCCCTTATAGGAAGGGAATCATCAGGGGAATCAACAACTAGCCTAGACAAGTGGTCTGCTACTACATTTTCGGCACCCTTTTTGTCTCTAATGTCTGGAGAAAACTCTTGCAACAAAATTATCCACCTAATCAATCTAGGTTTCGTATCCTTCTTAGACAAAAGATATTTCAAAGCAGAATGATCAGTATATATGACGATCTTAGAACCTAAGATATAGGGTCTAAACTTGTCTAAGGCAAACACAATGGCTAACAGTTCCTTCTCGGTAGTGGTATAGTTCAACTGGGCATCATTCAGAGTTTTGCTAGCATAGTAAATCACATAAAGTAATTTGTTTTCTTGCTGACCTAGCACAACACCAATAGCATAATCTGAAGCATCACACATGATCTCAAAGGGTAAGTTCCAGTTGGGTGCCTGGACTATGGGGGCGGTAGTGAGTAAAGTCTTAAGCTTCTCAAAAGCCTCTAAACAAGCATCATCAAAGACAAACTTAACATATTTTGCAAGCAAGTTGCAAAGAGGTCTAGAAATCAAGCTAAAATCCTTAATGAATCGACGATAAAAACCTGCATGCCCTAAGAATAACCTAATATCTCTTACGGTTTTTGGGACCTGTAAAGTCTTGATAAGGTCAACTTTGGATTTATTTACCTCTATACCCTTAGAAGATACGATATGCCCTAAGATAATTCCTGATCGAACCATGAAATGACATTTCTCCCAATTAAGCACTAGATTCTTTTCCTTACACCTAGTCAACACTAATGACAAATGATGCAAGAACTCATCGAAAGACGAACCAAACACTGAAAAATCATCCATAAAGACCTCTAAAAACTTTTCTACCATATCGGAAAATACGCTCATCATGCAACGCTGGAAAGTCGCAGGGGCGTTACATAGCCCGAAAGGCATGCGTCTATACGCAAAGGTACCAAAGGGACAAGTAAAAGTAGTTTTCTCTTGGTCTTCTGGGGCAATAACGATCCGATTGTAGCCTGAGTAGCCATCTAGAAAACAGTAATGACTATGTCCAGCTAATCTCTCTAGCATTTGGTCGATAAAGGGAAGGGGAAAGTGGTCCTTCCTAGTGACCTTGTTCAATTTCCTATAGTCAATACAAACACGCCAAACTGTGGTCACTCGGGTCGGGATTAACTCATTGTTATCATTCTAGACTACAGTAATACCGGATTTCTTGGGAACAACCTGAACGGAGCTGACCCACTTACTGTCTGAAATGGGGTAGATAATGCCTGCATCTAACAGCTTAAGAACCTCGGTTCGAACTACTTCTTTCATATTAGGGTTTAGTCTTCGTTGCATCTCCCTAGAAGGTTTGGTATCTTCCTCTAAATAGATCTGATGCATACAAACATTAGGACTTATACCCTTAATGTCTGCTATGGTCCACCCTAAAGCTTCCTTGTTGTTTTGAAGGACGGTCACTAGCCTACTTTCCTGATCACTATCCAAGTCGGAAGCAACAATCACAGGTAAAGTTTCAGACGGGCCTAAAAACACATACTTTAGGGAATCTGGCAATGGTTTTAGGTCCAACTTAGGAGGCTCTTCTAACGAAGGAACTATGGTAGACTTAGAAACTGGTAGTGGTTCGAACTTAGGTTTCCATCCGTTACTAGTGTCTAGCAAAGGGGTTGAATCTAACAAAGCATTTACCTCATTAATCACATTATCATCATCGAAATCAATCCCAAAGTGAGCTAGGCATTTCTCTAACAGATCTTCGAACAAAGTGTTTGGTAATGACTCCTCGACTAATGTTCCTATCATGTTTACCTCTTCTATGCTCGGCAGCGGCGCCAAAATTTGATGTGTTTTCAAAGTTGTTGTAGATAGTGATAAAAGGGTTTTTTTAAGACTTGTGAAGGCAATGAATTTTAGACTTAATAAAAATTTAAAAACAAAGAAAACTTATTACAAAATTGACTTCAAGATATTAGAAAACAACCAAGACACTGATTTCACTATTACACATGAATAAATTATGGTAAACAATCCAAAACTCTAATTATCTTTTAAGACTCTTATTTCTTAATTCACAAATAATCTGGAAATTCTCAAAAATTAATTGTATCCCTAAGCATAGATTATCTAAATAAAGCATAACCTATCTAATTGAATCACAACTAATGAAGAAAATTTTTGCAAACAATTAAAAACTCTGCAAAAGCTGTGATTGAGTGAATTATAAATTATAAATTAGAGAGAATAAATAATTACCAATTATTCATGTGTAAATAGCTTCCTCATTGTCTTGGTTGTGAGAGAATTAGCCGCTCATCATGTGGGAAAACCTCTCAAAGAATTTCATTGATGCTCAAAAATGGTTTACAAATGATGAGAATATGAGAAATACAATAAAACCGGGTTTGTAACAGTTATAAGTGTTCCAAACCAGAGAACTACGACCCACAGTATGTGTCACTGATACTGTTTCTCTAAGACCCACGTTAAGCGTCGTTGTCACTGTTGGAAAACGACTGTCTTTGGTAGTCCATTCTTCGTGTTCTTGAGAAATGCAGTAGCAGAAAATGGCAGCTCTGCAACTTTGGTGTTTAAGCTCTGTCGTGCTCTAGAACTCTCCCCAAACTCTCCGTCTGCTTCTCTGCTACCCCAGGATGATATTTATACTCAACAGGCGAAGAAAATCCTGCGTAATAACTCACAGTAATCTCTCTTTATTCGGCAGTGAAGGGTAATATTCTCGGAATATTTTCTTTCCAAAAATCCTTCTCCTACACGTCTGCTGCTGTTGAATCTACCTTATTTACCTCTGACACGCTCCAAACTGTTGCTCGAATCAACAAACATGTTCAGAAATCGTTCAGACTCATGCAATCCCGTGAAATAACTCTCCCATGCACGTACTGCCCTGTTTTGCTTCTCGCGGAATATCCAACCAAATTGGATCAAACCAAAGGCCCATACCAAGCCTTGTAGGCTATATCACGTCCACCCATGAAGTTTCAGCGATTTAGTCTACCTCTAACCCATCCAAAATCCGATCGAGAAAACTGCCAGGAGTGAACTCTTCTTCCCGCCAAAAAATGAATTTGAAATGAAGAAGAAGGGTTGCCCCCTATCCGGTTCTGGGGTGCGGTTAGCAGCTGCCTAGAAATGGGGTGCCCCTTAGTAATTAGGTTACCCCTTATCCAAAGTGAGGGTCCGTATAACAAATGTCCTCCGGGGGGTGCTCCGAGAAACTTTTCGAGCCGAATTTTCCAACAATATTATTTCCTAAAAATACATAAAAACACAATATTAGTACAAAAATCGAGTTCCAACAAAACAGACATTGAGGACAATTTAGACACAAAAATGTGTCTATCAGCATTTGATTTCAAGCACCTAGATTGCCCGTTCTTTGACATCCATCACAAGATTTGCAAAAAATATATGCATCCTCAAAGAGGGTAGCCAATAAAATCCACTTTTAAGTACTTTGAAAGCGGTACGTTTAGAACCAAAGTGACCACCACATGCATACGTGTGACAAAAAATAAGAATAAACTGAAATTCAGAATTAGGTACGCACCTGCAGATGATTTGATCATAACCGTATTTCCACAAGTAGGGATCATCCCACACATACTGCTTGGCTATTTTCTTAAGCTTAAGCCTTTGAAAAATAAAATATTTTACTAGGTACTTGTCTTGTAACCAAGTAATTCACTATATTCGCGTACCAAGGTGTTGAATCTTCAATCGACAAAAGTTGTTCGTCTGGAAAACGATCTTGTAAAGAAAGTTCTTCCTCGGAAACAACAAGTCTACTAAGGTGATCAACAACAGTATTTTTAACAACTCTTTTATCCTTGATTTCATAATCAAATTCTTGCAATAGTAGAATCCACCGTATAAACCTTGGCTTAGCTTCTTTCTTCTTTAGTAGGTACCTAAGTGTTGCATGATCAGAATATACAACCACTTTTGAACCCACTAAATAGGATCTAAATTTATCTAGTGCAAACACTATAGCCAAAAATTCTTTCTCGGTGGTAGAATAGTTTATTTGTGCATCGTTTAGGGTCCTAGATGCATAATAGATTACATGAGACAGCTTGTCTACTCTTTGACCCAAAACGGCTCCAACTGCATAGTCACTGCATCACACATTAATTCAAATGGCAGACTCCAGTCCTGTGACTTGATAATTGGTGCAGTTGTCGGCAACTCTTTCAATTTATTAAAGGCATCCTTGCACTCCTTTTTGAAGTCAAAACAACCTCCTTTTGCAATAATTTGCACATCGACATTGAGATTTTGGAGAAATCCTTGATAAACCTCCTGTAAAAAACTGCATGACCAAGAAAAGAACGAATTTCCTTCTCCGAAGTGGGATATTGTAAGTTTCTTATTAAGTCTATCTTTGCTTTGTCGACTTCGATCCCTCGAGAGGACACAATATGACCGAGCACTATGCCATGGTTTACCATAAAGTGACATTTCTCCTAATTTAAAACAAGATTAGTATCTATGCATCTTTTAAGCACAAGTTCAAGATTTTGTAAACAAATATCAAATGAATCGCCATAAACACTAAAAGCATCCATAAATACCTCAATTATGCGTTCCATGTAATCATAAAATATACTAACCATACATCTCTGTAAAGTGGCAGGCGATTGCAAAGACCAAACGACATACGTCCATAGGAAAACGTACCAAAAGGACGAGTGAAAGTAGTTTTCTCTTGATCTTCTGGTGCAATAACAATCTTATTGTAGACCGAATAACCGTCCAAAAAGAAATAATGTGAGTGTCCCACTAACCTCTCTAACATCTGATCAATGGAAGGAAAAGGAAAGTGATTCTTTCGGGTTGCGACATTAAGCTTTATGTAGTCTATGCACACTCTCCATCCAGTTTGAACTCTTGTAGGAACAAGTTCATAATCTTGATTTCTAACAACAGTGACACCTGCTTTCTTAGGTACCACCTGTACCGGACTAACCCATTTGCTGTCAGAAATTGGGTAAATCACCCCCACACTTAGTAATTTGATGATCTCTTTCTTCACGACCTCCATCATTGGGGGGTTAAGCATACGCTGAGCATCACGTACTGGCTTAAAATCATCTTCCATTAGGATTCTATGCAAGCACATGGGTGGACCAATGCCTTTAATATCAGGAATTGTCCAATCAATAGCCGTTTTGTGCTCTTTCAGAACCCTAAGTAAACGTTCTTCTTGTATTGGGGTGAGGTTCTTTGCAATAGTCACCAGAAGTTCTTCTTTGTCACCTAAGTACGCGTACATTAGGTGGTCTGGAAGCGGCTTCAATTCTAGTTTCGGTGACTGCACAATAGAAGGTAAAGGAACCTCATTAGTTATGGGTAAAGAAATATAAGAAATATTACCCAGATTAGCTTCTTGTAGTGTTGTTAAAGCACCACACATCTCGACCAGTCCTTTGGCTAATTCAACGTCCAGGTTCGGCTGTCCGTGAACTTCTAAATCAATGCTACTTCGTAGCAAAACTCCAAGTTCATCTTCACTATTCAAATCAAATACTTGTTGTGCTAACGAACCAATAACATCAATGGAGAAAGCAGAGTGAACATCACTAGGATAGCTCATAGTTTCAAAAATATTGAACCGTATGACCTCCTTATCAAATTCCATAGTGAGTGCACCACTATCAACATCAATCTTCGTCTTTGCAGTTTTCATAAACGGTCTCCGAAGAAGTAACGAAGTAGATGAACAATTATCTCCATTGTGCATATCCACACTGTAGAAATCAACCAGAAAGATTAACTGATTCACTTGAACTAACACGTCCTCCACGACTCCCTTAGGATATATATTGGACTTGTTAGCCAATTGAATAGTGATCTTTGCCTCTTTTAAAGGTCCAAAATTCAAAGAATCATAAACATCGGCTGACATAACACTTATGTATGCTCCCAAATCAAGAAAAGCACACTCGAATCGTCGGTTACCAATGGTAACGGGAACTGTGAAGCCGCCAGGATCCTCACACTTTTTAGGCATCTTCTTTACTAACATAGTTGTAGCACTTTCTCCCACCTGAGTAATCTCATTAGCAATCAACCTATCCTTCCTTGTACAAAATCCTTCAAAACCTTGGCATACCTGGGCACGGTTCTGATGGCCTCAATAAATGGAATGTTGATGTGTATCTTGCCGAAAATGTCCATGATTTCCTTGTCTTGAGCTTGCTTCTTAGACTTGGCAAAACGACTAGGGAAAGGAGGTGGTATGGTAAAAGTGGGAACCGTATCCTTAGGTTGGCCGTTTGAGATTGGCTTTTCCTTTGGGACGGTTTTCTCCTCTACTTCCTTTTCGATGTCGTTACTAACCTCTTTTTATTGATGTGGCTCTTCAGTTTGTCTCCCACTTCTTAGAGTGACTGCATTAACGTGCTCTCTTGGATTCACAAAAGGTTGTGATGGGAGTGTTGTAGACGCATGAGCCTTCATAAGATTCATATCCGTTGCCAATTGCCCCATTTGAGTTTGCAATTCTTTAATAGCCGCATCATTCTTTTGTTGATTCTGTTGAAACATGGATGTGAGACCTTGCATCATTGCGATCATCTTCTTTGAGGTGTCCTCCTTTGGAGCTTGAGGTTGTGGTTGGAATTGTGATTGTTGAAAACCACCTTGTCTAGCATACAGATTAGGAGCTGCTGCTTTCTTATTAATATAACTGAAATTAAGATGATATTTCCAACCAGGATTATAAGTATTAGAATATGGATCATACCTGGGCCTTTGATTAGGAAATATGGCATTTACCTCGGCTTCCACTTCGTATGAAGGAACAACTGCAGAAGCTATGCGTTGTACCATTTTTTCCATATTACTCATTCATTGCTCCATGTGTGTAGAATCTCCCATCTTGCTAACTCTTCTAACTGTCGAGGAATCTCGAGTGTAAAATTGTTGAGTGTTTGCAGCCATGCTCTCAATCAAACTAGTCGCTTCCTCGATAGTTTTATTAGCCAATGCACCACTACTAGCTGCATCAATCAAGTGTTTCTCATGTGGTAGTAAACCCTCGTAAAAGTGTGTGATAATGAGTTGTGGTGGTATTTGATGGTTTGGACAGCTCGCCAACAATATCTTGTATCTATCCCAGTATTCATACAGAGATTCTCCAATAAATTGCACAATGCCACTAATCTCCTTATAAATAGATGCAGCTTTAGAAGTACGAAAATACTTCTCTAAAACAGTTTTTTCATTCCATTCCAAGTGGTAATACTTCCAGGAGGGAGACAATATAACCATGATTCTGCTTGGTCCGCTAATGAGAATGGAAAAGCTTGTAGGAAAGTTGTATCAGCATCATCGTCATTCTTTCTCATGCTTCTTACTGTATTCTGAAATTGTTGTAGGTGTCGATTAGGATCTTCACCCGGTAATACCTTGAACTTCGGAATCCAATGAAGAAGATTTGACTTAAGTTCCACTGTGTCATTCAGAGTAATACACAATGGTTGAGAATCCAAACATGGGGATGTTAGATCTCTTAACGTTTTCCTCTCCGGAGGAGGATGTGGTGGAGGATTTTCACCGTCGTTCACCATTGTTGATGTAGAAGGTTCTTCTTGCTGTGTTTGCTGACGTGCTTGAAGTACCGTTCCTTTACGGGTTTGAATTCTGCACCTCTGGTATTCCCAGTATTTCGGTGCCAGAGATTAAGTACCTGAAAACAAAAATCTAGAAAACGAAATTAAAAACTAAAAAGAAATTCTAAAAAACAAGATTAAAACTAATAAAAATAACAACTAAAGCCACCGACTGCTCCCGGCAGCAGCGCCAAAATTTGATGCGTGTCGTGAGTGCAATCAAATTAATAATCTTATTTACACACAATTAACTGGTAATATAATGGAAATAAGGATCGTTCCCACGAAGAGCAGTGAGTTTTAGTTGTCGAAGTGTCACAAATGGGGGGTTTTGTTTTAGATTGTGAACAAAGTAAATAATCAAAACAAATAAAGTTGTATTATAATCAATAGAGAGAGATATGATTGAGGAATCCTTCTTCGTTAATAAACCTAAAAAATGAGTTATTATAGTTGCCTACTCGTCGTTAATCATATATTATCACCAACCAGAGAATAACAGCTAGATCAGTGTTATCCCCTAAATTCCTTACATCACTGGATACAGAAGTTCTCGCCTACCAGATTCTATTCAATGAACCACCAAGTAGTAGATCACTCAAGGTGTAATCCAATCGAATGCTTTATCTTTTGTGAATTTATAGATTGATCCTACTAGTTAGACTCTTAGATCAAGGTCCACTTTTTAGTATTGTTTATACACACAATCGCTCCACAAAATCCCTCTGCAAGGTTTTGTGTTCTCTACTTGCGTACAAGTTATTCGACGATTACTTATCTCCTAACTCAATACTATCAATAGATTGAATCAAAAAATCAATTTAGTTGGCCACCTAAACAATCTATCAATCAATCATAAATATTCAAATAGTATAAACAATCGATAATCATATGAAGAACTTCAAAGTAGATTAATATAATAACTCAAATCTTGTTTACAACTTAGAATTCATCCTCAATCAGTAGGTGTTTAGCTACTCATGGATGTAGAAACATCCATGATATACATATAAGAAAAGTTTAGAGATATCGTTACGATTGAAGAACCGCTCTGAAACCCTAGCTTTCGTTCCGTGTGATATTTCTTCTCTCCAAGTCTTCACAATTTCGTGATCCCTTGATGTTCTTCCATTCATGACCTAATACCTCCTTTTATAGGTTTACATTGCTTGGCCTTCACGTATTTAGTTCGGTTCAAGAACCTGACCCAAAAATACGAAATAACAATCCCAAACGTGACCTTAGGCCTTCCAAGGTATGGATACACGTTTTCGTACTTGCTAAGTACGCGTACCTGGTCCGCAAACTTCAAATTCCAGCAGAAATTTTCGGAATTAAGTATGCATACCCGGTATGCGAACCTTACTGTCTTCGGTATTCGATAAAAACTGTTTTGGCCACAACTTCTTCATCCGAACTCGGAATGACCTCATTATTTTTACATTCTTTTTATCTTTCAATTCTATTCAATATGATTATGAGAAATACTTAATTTGAATGAGTTAAGATCGGTCTTTGTCACTTCTCTTGATTTTGAGAGTTTTGCTCCTTTTCGTCGCACTTCTTTCACTTCTCTTGGACTTTGGCACTTGGATACTTGGAATACTTCTCTTCATAGCTATTTTCAGCACTTTGTAGCTCCTTTTTGGATGATTCACCTATAGAGGCAATTAAGAGCAAACAAGAGTAATAATACGAAAATATGCAAGAATAATAGATAAAACAAGTATGGAACGGACACTAAAATCATATGAATTATGCACTTATCACATGGTTAAATCCAACTTTAACTCTCATACAAGCAATAAACCGGATTACGTTCTCTGTCATCTTTAAGTTCAGTCACTCTTGTGAGAATCTCGATGTAACCTTAGCGACATGTATACTATGTGACTCTAAACTAACTACAAGTTGGAGTTTTTTTTATTAATTAGTTTACAGAAAAGTTGAAAAATTTGAAAATTTACAATGAAAATGCTTAACCACTCCCCCACACTTAAACTTTACATTGTCCTCAATGTAAATTGAATCGTCCAAAGAAATTCAAGGTGGGAAATCATATAATGATAAAAAGTAAAAACAAGACAAGAAAAAACTAAAAACAAGAGAAGAAATAATCATCCCATGGGTTTACTCCAGTGTAGCGCTTGGTTTAAAGTCGTCATCCCGACTTGCAAAACGAATTCCCCATACACCAATAATATGAAAAGGTAGGGATCCTTCCATGTAATATGTTTTGCAAATACTCGCTTCACACAAATATTAGTACAAGAAAACAAAAGTGAAGCTATCGCCCCATAGAAGTTTCCCCCACACTTATTCTTTTCTACACTTGGAAGTGTATAAAGAACATAAAAATCAGGAACTTCTATGGTTTCTTCTTTGCAAACATTCATAGTATGAGAATCAAATGTTTCTAATGGCGAATATCGAGAAACAAAGTCATTTAACAATATTCTCGAAGCACATATATTCAATCCAATAAGAGGTAAAAGAGAATAAACAATATGCAAAGGGTTAGACAAACCTATCACATTCTCTTATGTTATAGTATCCTCTTCATCCTTAAAGAATTCAAATGAATTACTTACCTCTTGCACATCGTGTTCCTCTGTCAAACCTCGCAAGAATTCTTCGTCCGTTTCTGCCTTAACCAAAGTCTCGACATCATTACAGTCCTTTGCAAGATCAATTGGGTCTTCCACAATATGGATCAAATCGGTCACATTCTCAACACACTCCTCTTTTTTGTAAGGCACATACTCTTTTGCGGATGCAATTCTGTCCATAAGGAATTTCTTTAGAACACTCATTGCATCATCCTCGAGATCTACCTTTTGAATAGAATCTTGATCATTATAAAGATCAAGGCTTGAGTAAGCTACACTAGTGTCATCATATTCCTCTTCGTATTCATCTTGATCCCAAAAAGATCCCGTTGTACACCTTTGGGAAATGTCACCATGAGTTTCTTCGACCGATGTATCTTCATAATCATCTTCACTTTCATAGTTAACGTAAAGTTGGTCGTCACTGAATTTAGTGTTGCTAGTCTCAAGATCATCCTTTTGAATAGGTGAATGATCATTATTAAGATCAAGAGTTGAGTTAACTACACGATTATCAACGATAGACCCCAAAGGTTGGCCTTTTTCATCATTAGCATCAATCAAATATTCATCACAAACCGTATGCACATTAGAATTATCCATATTTTTCTTGCATTGATCAATGCCTCTTCGTAAGATAGCCATACCTTCACGAAGTTCTTGGAGTTGATCTTCCGTAGTCTCTTTAGCTTTTTGAAACTCTTGTTGTACAAAGTTGGAAAATTTGTCCAAAAAGTTAGAGACTTGTTGTTCACGAGCATAAGAATCCTCTCATCCTTGTGGTTGTTCACACACATACCCGCCATAAGGTTGTTGATACGTATGAGGACTACAAGGTTCCATGGAATATTGGTCATAACCAATGAATTGGTTTTGATTATACCCCTGGAATTGGTAGTTGTCATATTGTTGAGGTTGTTAAAAACCGTATCCATCCATGTAGTATGCTCCTTCCATGAGAAACAAGTACCTGAAATAAGATTCTCAAACCAAGGTTAAAAACCAGAAGATAAGAAATGCAAAAACAAAAGTAAAAACAAAAAAAAATAAGAAACCAAAAACAAGTGACAACTGCTGCCTCCCCGGCAACGATGCCAAAATTTGATCGCTGTCGTAGGCGTCAAAAATAATTAAACTTTCTTACTACTCAAAATATATAATGAAGCAATGGCGAGAAAGGATCGTTCCCACAGAGAGGTCTTGGGTTGTCAATATGTTTCAGTTTCTTATATAAAACAATGGGGGGTTTTCTGATTTTTAATAAAGCAAACAAAGAAAAATAAACAAATCAAAGATGTAAAGATATTGGTTAAGGGTTCGTTTTCATTCACTTATATGTTCTTGTCTTAATAACTAGAATTGATATTTAATCTCTCATTATCAAAGGCCCCAGGATACCTTGATCGCAAGTATATCCCGCAAATCTCCTCTTGTCATCAACAAACACATTAAAAGATGCGAATATGAATTCTATCTAAGAGAACAACCTAACGTGTAAAAGCACTAATCAAGTTTAATTCCCTAGATGCATTAAGTCCTATGAAATCTGGCCAATCAAAGCAATTGAACGTGTAAAAGCATTAATCCGATTTAACAAAGGTTATGATCTACTTGTGACTACTATGATGCATCACTACAAGCAATATCCACAATTATGCTACTTGTAATCAAGAATTTATCAATTTTGCGTATAATAAATCCTAATCTAGCAATAGAGATGAAATCAAACTCAATCGATTCTAGACCCGATAAAACAATCATTCAAATCATAAGACAATATCAATAGTAAATCATAATCGATAATATGGAGACAAAACTAATTTATCATATCAAAAAGCATATTATGTGAAATCCAATTATTCCATAACTAATAATAATAATCTAGCTCATGTTCATGGAGTTCATAACAAGAAGAAAAAGAATTCCTGTAAATCATTCAACTGAATCATTTTAACAGTTGGACTTCTTCTCTTCTCTACCAGGCCAAGTACCAGCAACAACCCCACTGCCATATTTCAGCACCATCTCCTGCAACTCATTGCAATCAAACAACACCACCTGAATCATTTCCTTCTCTGTCCATTCAAAGCAACAACAATTCACTAGTACCAGCCACAACTCCTTTTCTACTGCAATTACCACCTGTAGTTTCACACTAAAAAAGCGGGGGTACAACAACCACACCCAGTATTCGCTTAGCAATCTGTATGGACAAACTCCTATATACTTTCTAGAGAATCAACTAGACAGTCAGACTCAATCTAGAGAAAAGTATATTGAGGAGTTGATATCTCTCTCGCTTGATTTGATCTTTACTCAAGCAAATAAGAATTTGCGAGTCTTTATCAAATACAAGGATAATAAACTTGGATGGTACCAAAGACCAATATCCAAGGATCAATCAATTTCCAATCAACCACGAAGGTAGGATTTCACAATTGATCGATACAATGCACAACCTGTGATATTTCAATTATATAACAAAATATAATGCGGAATAGAAATAACACAGACACCAGAAATTTTGTTAACGAGGAAACTGCAAATGCAAAAAAACCCCGGGACCTAGTCCAGATTGAATACCACACTGTATTAAGCCGCTACAGACACTAGCCTACTACAAACTAACTTCGGTCTGGACTGTAGTTGACCCCAATCAATCTCATACTGATTCAAGGTACAATTGCGCTCCTTACGTCTCTGATCCCAGCAGGATAATACGCACTTGATTGACTTAGCTGATCTCACCCACAACTAAGAGTTGCTACGACCCAAAGTCGAAGACTTTAATAAACAAATCTGTATCACACAGAAAAGTCTACATAATAGATAAATCTGTCTCCCACATAAATACCTACGAGTTTTGTTTCGTATTTTGATAAATCAAGGTGAACAAGAACCAATTGATAAACCAGACTTATATTCTCGAAGAACAACCTAGTATTATCAATCACCTCACAATAATCTTAATCGACGCGACGAAATAAGATATTGTGGAATCACAAACGATGAGACAAAGATATTTGTGACTACTTTTCTATCTTGCCTATCGGAGATATAAATCTCAAGCCAATCGTTACGATTGCAGTCAAAATGATAGAATCAACAAGATCAGATCACACAACTACGAGAAAGTAGTATCGTTCTGGCTTCACAATCCTAATGAAGTCTTTAAGTCGTTAACATGGTTTACAAAAAGAAACCTAAAGTTAAAGGAGAATCGACTCTAGCTAATACAGCTAGTAACACACAGGAGGTGTGGGGATTAGGTTTCCCAGTTGCTAGAGTTCTCCCTTATATAGTCTTTCAAATCAGGGTTTGCAATCAATGTTAGCTTGGTAACAAAGCATTCAATATTCAACATTAGATGAAAACCTGATTAGACTCAAGCTAATATATTTCAACCGTTGGATCCAAAACTTAGCTTATTATACACAAATGAAATGTAATATTTTGGGTTTATGTAACCGTACCCAAACATGAACATTTGTTGGTTCAACAATAGTTAACCAATGGTTAGCCATATGAGCACTTTCATATCAATCATGTTGTTCTTCACCATAACTAGTTCAAATGACTCAAATGAACTAGTTAGAGAGTTGTTCAATTGCAAGGAAATCTTATGTAACTACACAAGACACATTCGAAGCAAAAACGATTTGATTCACTCGAATCGATTCATGAACTATATAGCCACGGTTTGCATTTAGCATTCCTTAGTTAATATAAGTAAGTTCACAAACAATCATCTTTAGATATAAGCAGCTTAAGTTCGCAGACTTAGTTCGCGGACTTAAGTTCCCGGAAGGAGTTCTCAAACTCCAGCAGATTTTCTCGGGTCGAGAACTTCCGCCAGTTTGCAGACTGGGTTCGCGGACTGAGTTCACGACTCTTGTTTCGGTTCTCTTGATCAATAAAGTTCGCAAACTTCAGTTCAAGGAAAAAGGACTTATACATATATGTGTTGCTACACAATGCTTATATCCATCATTGATTATTTAATCTAAACTCTCATTTCAACCATTGAAACATTCTTAGAGGACATTTCGTCAAAGTAAGCAATTTTAAGGTGATTGAAACGTGTCATGACTTTCCTCACTAGGTAAAGATGAACTTATCCAAAGCAAAAGCTTACCAACATATATTTCGCGAAATAGATAGGCGAGATAAACTCGGCTCGAAATAGAAAATGTGTATAATTAAAGTCTATAGAGCAAAACGACTTTTGTCTCAAGATAGGAGATAAAGTAGATAGACTTTTGAGTGATAGATAAGTTCAAGTTTCCACATACCTTTTAGTTGATGAAGATCCACCAGTTCCTTGAGTAGTCCTTCGTCTTGTATGATGATTGCCATGGAGTTCTTGAGCTCAACTACACTTTCTATCCTAGTCCAAGACTTAGCTATAGTAGACTAAAAATCAAGACTTATAGTTTTTATCACTAACATTGAAAAACATGCTTGAGATAGCAATGCATGCGAGTTCAACCGAGCAATGCTCTAACAATCTCCCTCTTTGTCAATTTTAGTGACAAAACTATCAATACATATAGAATACAAAAATAAATGAATTAACTTTTGTAGCTCCTATTCCACATTCCTAATCTTCAACATTACTCGAAATCTTCGTCACTTCCAAGTACTCCAATGATCCCAAAGGTTGTAAGTTCAGCATCATCGTTGTTGAAAATATGTAGCTATAACAACGAGAAAATAAGAGTTCTCAATCATTGTTATACATTGTCATAGTATCATTATATAGTATCAAAGTTCAATTGTATCACAACTTCGACAACAATACTATGGTGATATGTATCACCCCCCCTTAGTCAATACTCCATCTCTCATGGAAACCACTCCCCCTTACATAATGATACGAAAACCATATGTATTTGTAGTTTGAACTACATATTAATTCTCCCCATTTTTGTCAATAAAATTGGCAAAGGTACGAAAACGGGATCCTAATGAAATTTCCAAAAGAGACATTTCATGACCAAAAGAAAGGAGTTTATAAAGATGCAAGATAACTCCTATAATATTCCACAACCGCACTCCCCACAAAGATTTGGCAATTAAGCACAAGTTCAATTAAGAACTTTCCCCCATAATATGTCATTCCCAAAGGAACAACAAGAGCGACCTTAATTTCAAAAGAAAATAAGGATTTCTTTGGACATAACAAATCACATACAAGTATGGATTTGAATCCAAAATACTCAATTAAATTAACCACAAGAGAACCCATGATTAATTTAATCGGAAATGCTTAATATAAGTGAACTTATGGAGAATCCAAAATACACAATTGGATTAATCACAATAGTAATCAATTTAATTGGTCATGCTCGACATAAGAGAACTTACGGAGCAACAACTAAATAACCAAACGAGGATGATTAATTTAGTTGAACATGCTCGACAAAAAGTACTTCACGGAGCAACAACTAAGATAAGAATAACTCAGTCGATTGTGCTCAACATAAGACACCTTATGGAACAACACAGTATGTACACAAAAATTGTGGATCGAAGGTCGACCTTATACCGTGGAATAAGCAAGGATTCATTCTATTTTCCATCACCATGACATACAATAGACATAATCCTTGTAAACAAAAGATTTTAACTTGTCTTTCATCAATAATTGACATAATAGGCTTAACTTTTGTATTTGTCAAAAGTTCATTCCTTCTTTTATCAACACATGCATATTGACATATAAAGGACTTAACTTTCGACAAGGTATGGGCCAATCACAGTTCACGGACGCAAAAACACATATCCCATAACAAATTGCAATATATAAAATCATAAAGCTTATGTTAGAGCATAGCTCGGTCAACCTCGCATGCGTTGCTATCTCAAGCATGTTTGTCAATGTTAGTGATCAAAACTATAAGTCTTGATTTCTAGCCTACATAGCTAAGTCTCGGACTAGGATAGAAAAGTGTATTTGAGCTCAAGGACTTCATGGAGATTCATCATACAACGACGAAGATCTATACAAGGAACTGTGGAACTTCATCAACAAAAAGGTATGTGGAGACTTGAACTTATCTATCACTCAAATGTCTATCTCTTCTATCTCCTATTTCTTATGAGACAAAAGTCGTATGCTATATAGACTAGATCATACACATTTGACATTTCGATCTGAGCATTCATTGCTTATCTTTTATCTCTAAATCGTGTGTTGGTAAAGCGTTTCGCTTTGATCAAGTTTATCTTCACCTAGTGACGAAAGTCATGAAAAGTTTCAATCACTTTGAGAATTGCTCTGACGTGAATCATTCTGTGAATAACGGCTACATAGCGTCCTCTGAGAATGTCTTAATGATTGAAATGTGAGTTTAGATTACATAACCATGTATTCCTTGAACCGAAGTTTTCGAACTTTGTTGATCAAGAGAAATCGAGAGGATTGGGAATTGGCTTGCCAAGTCCGCGAACTGACGGAAGTTCTCGACCGAAAATTTCTGCTGGGATTTTCCAAAACTCGTGTGTATGCTAAGTCCGCGAACTAGCGGAATTTCTCATCGCGAGAATTTCTGCTCAGTTTGGAAAACTCAACCGATTAACTTAAGTCCGCGAACTTGTTTGTGAACTTAAGAGGTTATGATCTAAAGATGTGCTCTGAACATGAAACGTGCCATGGTGAGAAAGACTTTGTTCACCTCAACACAACTTTATTGTGTTGAAAGGTGTATCCTCACCAAGGAATGCCCTGCTTTGTATACGGTGAGGGAAGCACAAGAATTGGGATACACAAATTATGTTCGGTAAGGCGGTAGAATTTGATTGGATTCATCTAAAAAGGTATGTCTATAAACTTGAGAAATATTTGAATTTTTATTTGCTTAGAGTAATTATAATGATCCGTGTACCTTGCTTATCGTTCATTTCTACCTAACTTGATCTGTATTTAAGGTTCTTATATGTGTAGGTTTGAAAATAATAGTTCAGGATGTTTGGACTTCATGGTAGACATACCAAGTATGCATAAAATCTTTTAAAATAAAAATCTAGGGATTTAAGTTTGCAAACCCAGTTTGAAAACTGCTCAAAGTCATGAAAATTCGTTTGCAAACCCGTATGCATACTTGCCTGTAGACGTCGATATTCGGTAAATTTGTTTTGGCCGTAATTTTTTCATACGAACTCGGAATGACCTCATTCTTTTTGCATTCTCTTTCTTTTTGAATTCTATTCAAAATGGAGATGAGAAACCTTGAATTTGGATTAGTTAAGATTGGTATTTGTCATGTCTCTTGTTTTTGAGTGTTTTGCTCCATTTCGTTGCAGTTGTTCTACTTCTCTTGGACTTGGGCACTTGGATTCATGGAGTAGTACTATTATAAGATCATTTGTAGCTTTTACAAGAATGTTGTTGGTGAATCACAAAGAAGGAAGTTCAAGAATGAGCAGTAGTACACATTACTATGGGATTCTTGAATGTTCACAATCATTTTATGTGAACTATGGTGCATGGTCGTTAATGACTTTGTATGTTCATCTTTGAAAATATTTTTATACGCCTTTGGTAGCTATTCTTGGTATAAATACGGGCGAAAAAGATTGATTCTTCTCTCTAAGGACAAATCATCTTATATGTGCATTACGAGTTTGTCTTGGTGCCTAGGAAACTTCTTATGAGAATTTATTCTTGTTTTTGAGAAGGATTACTAGAGTTTTGAATAGCGACGATTGTGACTACACATAGCTATTTTTTGTTTTCATCTTCTTATATTTTTTAGATTTATTGGTTTTTAAATTCTAAAAATATTCGGAGGATGATATTATTGCAGTATTAATATGTTTTGAGGTATTGCAATATTTTTATGGGATATGTATTGTTTACGTCCGTGAACTTGAAGGTCTCATATTGTGTCAAAAGTAAAGTCGTTCATAAATTGATATTCGTATTGATAAAAGGACGAATGGACTTTTGACAATTACAAAAGTTATGCCTATGCAGTCATGTATTTGATGGAAAATAGGATAAAATCTTTTGTTTGACAAGTATAAAGTCTATTATGTCGTTATGATGGAAAATAGAATAGATCCTTGTATGTTATCCACGGTATTGATCTTCATTGATCCATTTTGTTATGTTTTACCGTGAGGCTCCATTGTGTGTCTTATGTTGAGCACGATATAATTAAGTCGATTATTCTTATTGGCTTTGTTGGTTGTTCCATAAGATGCTATATGTTGAGCATTATGAACTAAATTAATCAACTAGTTTGGTTATTTAGTTTGTACTCCATAAGTTTTCTTTCTTATGTCGAGTACATGTACGGTTAAGGTTGTCATATTCTATGATGAACTTAGTCGGGGTTCCATAAGTTCTTTTATGTCGATCCCAAAATAATTAAATTGATTACTTCTGTCATTAGTTTGGTTATTTGTATTCCAATTAGATTAATTATAGGTTCTCTTGTAATTAATCTAGTTGAGTTTTCATATATTCCACAAGTTCTTGTGTTGAGTATATGAAAGGCTACACTATCATGTTCTTTGGTTAATGTAGTCATATATTCCGTAAGGTTTTCCTTATGTTGAGTATTTGAACAGTTAAGTTAGTCATCTCCGTGTGATTGACTTAGTCGTAGCTCCGTGAGTTTACTTCTATTGAGCACTTTCAATTAAATTGATCACTTTTGTGGTTTGATTTAGTTGCGTATTCTAATTGAGTTAATCATGGGTTTACTTGTGGTTAATTTGGTTGAGCTTGGATATGGAAAATCATTCCTATGGTTTTTGGTATCCAACATAAAATCCTTTTATTCTTTCGAAATTAAGGTCGCTCTTGTTGTTCTCTCGGGAATGATATCAAATGGGGGAGAGTTCTTTTGAACTTGTGCTTAATGGTAATATCTTGCGGGGAGTGCGGTTGTGGAATTTTATAGGGGTTATCTTGTATCTTAAAACTCCTTGATGAATGCTATTAGCTTCGGCTATTAGATTGCATCTAAATTAAGTTGGTATGTATTTTTTCTTTTGGTCATGAAATGTCTCTCGTGGAAATTTCTTTATGATCCCATTCTTGTACCTTTGCCAATTTTATTGACAAAAAGGGGGAGAAATATCGTAGTTCACACTACAAATACATATAGTTTTCGGATCATTGTGTAAGGGGGAGTGGTTTCCATGATCGAGATGGAGTATTGACTAAAGGGGAGTGATACATATCATCGTAGTATTATTGTTAAAGTCGTGATACAATTGAACTTTGATGTTATATAATAATACTATGACACTGTATAATAATTGGAGCTACGGATCTTCAACAACGATGGTGCTAAACTTACAACCTTTGGGATCATTGGAGTACTTGGAAGGACGAAGATGTCAAGGAACGTTGAAGATTAGACTATGAAATAGGAGCCACTAAAGTTTATCTTTTTTGTATTCCATATGTATTAATAGTTTTGTCACTAAAATTGAGAAAGGGGTAGATTGTTAGAGCATAGCTCGGTCAACCTCGCATGCGTTGCTATCTCAAGCATGTTTGTCAATGTTAATGATCCAGACTATAAGTCTTGATTTCTAGCCTACATAGATAAGTCTCGCACTAGGATTGAAAAGTGTAGTTGAGCTTAAGGACTTCATGGCGATTCATCATACAACGACGAAGATCTATACAAGGAACCGTGGAACTTCATCAACAAAAAGGTATGTGGAGACTTGAACTTATCTATCACTCAAAAGTCTATCTCTTCTATCTCCTAATTATTATGAGACAAAAGTCGTATGCTATATAGACTAGATCATACAAATTTGACATTTCGAGCTGAGCATTCATTGCTTATCTTTTATCTCGAAATCTTGTTTTGGTAAAGCGTTTCGCTTTGATCAAGTTTATCTTCACCTAGTGACGAAAGTCATGAAAAGTTTCAATCACTTTGAGAATTGCTCTGACGTGAATCGGTCTGTGAATAACGACTACATAACATCCTTTGAGAATGTCTTAATGATTGAAATGTGAGTTTAGATTACATAACCATGTATTCCTTGAACCGAAGTTTTCGAACTTTGTTGATCAAGAGAAACCGGGAGGATTGTGGAATTGGCTTGCCAAGTCCGCGAACTGACGGAAGTTCTCGATCCAGAATTTCTGTTGGGATTTTCCAAAACTCGTTTGTGTGCTAAGTCCACGAACTCAGTCCGCGAACCCAGTCCGCGAACTGGCAAAAGTACTCATCCCGAGAATTTCTGCAGATTTTAGAAAACTCAACCGATTAACTTAAGTCCGCGAACTTGTTTGTGAACTTAAGAGGTTATGATCTAAAGATGTGCTCTGAACATGAAACATTAAATTACTAAGGAAATTCTTTATGCAAACCGTGGCTATAATGTTCATGAGCCGATTCACTCGAATCGAACCATCTTTGTTTCAATTGTGTCTTGTGTAGTTACATAAGATCTCATAACAATTGAACAACTCTTTAACTAGTTCTTTGAGTCAATTGAACTAGTTATGGTGAAGAAGGAAAAGGTCAATATGAAATGCTCATATGGTTAACCTTTTGGGTTACTATGTTGAAGCAACATACACGTACACGTTTGGGCATGGTTTTCACGAACCCAGTAAACGTCTACCCAAGTGTGTGTGACAAGCTAAGTTTTCGATCTAACAGTTGATAAATATTAGCTTGAATCTAAATCAGGTTTTCATCTGACGGTGAATAAGGATTGCTTTGTAACTAAGGAAAGACCCTGATTTGAAGGCTATATAAAGGAGACATCTATCATTGTGCAAAACTAATCCCCACACGTCTGTGTGCTACTAGTGCGCCCTCTAGAGTCGATCTCCATTAACTTTTGATTTTCTTCTCTAAAATCAGGTTAACGGCTTAAAGACTTCATTGGGATTGTGAAGCCAGACCGATACTACTTTATCGTAGTTGTGTAATCTGATCTTGCATCTTCTATCGTAGGAGTACAATCGATTGATTGGCTTGATATCGTGAGAGTTCTCCGATAGGCAAGATAAAGAAGTCACAAACATCTTCGTCTCACTGTTTGTGATTCCTCGACAACCCGCTTGTGTAGTCAGGAAGGATTGTAGAGAGGTGATTGATTAATCTAGGTTGTTCTTCGGGAATATAAGACCGGATTATCAATTGGTTCCTGTTACCTTGATTTTATATCTAAAGACGGAACAAAACCTAGGGTTTATATGTGGGAGACAGATTTATCCTCTTATAGACTTTTCTGTGTGAGACAGATATGTTTATTATCAAGTCTGTGATTTTGGGTTACAACAACTCTTGGTTGTAGGTGAGATCAGCTAAGGGAATCAAGTGCGCAGTATCCTGTTGGGATCAGAGGCATAGGAGTACAACTGTACCTTGGATCGGTGGGAGACTGATTGGGGTTCAACTATAGTCCAGTCTGAAGTTAGTTTGCAGTAGGCTAGTATCTGTAGCGGCTTAATACAATGTGTACTCAATCTGGACTAGGTCCCGAGGGTTTTCTGCATTTGTGGTTTCCTCGTTAACAAAACTTCTGGTGTCTGTGTTATTTCTTTTACGCATTATATTTTATATAATTGAAATAATGCAGGTTGTGCGTTCATGATCATCAATTGGAAATCCAACCTTTGGTTGTTGATTGATATTGGTTGATCCTTGGATATTGGTCTTTGGTACCGTCCAAGTTATTCCTTGTATTTGATAAAGACTCGCTATTGATTTTAGCTTGAGTAAAAATCAAATCAAGAAGGGAGTGCTTTAAGTTCGAGATATCAATCTTTAAGACCTCGGCCTAAACCAAGAACAATGGTCGTTCCATAGTCAATTCGGTCACAAGAGAGGATGGGTTGATCTATAGGAGGGAAGCTGAGAAATGTGTGAGATCAATGGTGATCTGAGATTGTAGGTGTGTTGTGAATTCATAGTGAAAATGCTCTGAATGATTGAATTTTGCTCAATTGAGAGTAATTTCTATGAGTTCGTGTAGACGAAAGATTGTCTGTATGAACTTTGATGAGAAATTGCTCGTTTTGGAGAATGTTCTTCGATTATTCGAAGAACCTCTGTCTTTTCAATCAGGATTCAGGGACATTTTATAATGCCGGAGTTGAAAACACCATGATCCCATGAAGTGTGACAGTTGCTGGAATCAGAGAATGAGAAATGGGGAAATCATGTTAAAACCAATTACTCATCATGCAGAGACTTGGTTAACTTTCCACCCACTACTTTGCTGACTCTTCCAACTGATTGCACGACTTTCTCACATTCTCATCATGGGTGAACACACGTGCCGTATACCGCCAGACCAAAACCTTAGTTAGTATCCCCCCATGTGACACGATTGAAATCTCGTGATTGTGGATTCAGTTGCTGACTTTATGGGACGATGAGTCCATGTATTGCTGAGTTGAACATGATTATCAAATGTTTCGAAACTCATGAATTTAATGTGTCTGCTGAGACGAGGTATCATCATAACCTAAGACGAGCAAAACTGTGTTGCTAAATTGTTGAATATTGATAGTTGAACCAATATTCTTTGTTTCGAGCAAATATTGCTAGTCTGAGCGAATACTGCTAATTGAGTAAATATTGCCGGTTCGAGCGAATATTGCTAGTTCGAGCAAATATTGCTAGTTTGAACAAATATTGTTCTTTTGATGAATTATTGGTAGCTGGACCAAATAAAATGTTAATTTAAGTTACTGACTGCTGAGTCGAGCACAATAAATATGAATATCAATCATGGAATCAACATAAAATTATCAGAGTGTTCGAATCTGCACAGAATCACGTTTCTGCAGAGCTCTGGATTCAAAACCCTAATTTTACCGAAATGATGATTTATTGCAAATCAACACGGGACCGGCTACATGGGATGACGGGTTCACCATATAACGCCCAAATGCTTGAATGGGCAAAAATACCAAAGTCTCTTGAGGACCAGTTGGTGAAAGAATGATTAAATGTTGATTTAATCATTTATTGAAATAATGCTCGTGTGAGCAACAAATCATAAAACCTGATGTAGGAAATATGAGGGGCCTACCAAGAGGTCATGAGATCGGCTCTTGATGGTCGTGCGACCAGTAGATGGTCGTTTGACCGAACTTCCAATTGTTTGGAAAGAGTTCGAACCTAATATGAGCAACTGAGCAAATTAGGTTAAAATCATTAAAACATGCGGGACCAGCTGTTTGCAAGTCTCAGGATCACCCTTGGTCGGTCAAGGGGATGTGCCCGTGTCACCATAGTGTTCGTGCTTCAGTCCTGAGAATTTTGATATTTTCTGATGCACGCTTGAGCAACATTTGGAGAAAATATGAAAAATCCATGGTTTTGCTGAAACTGGGAAAAATACATGAGATGATGAGAATAATAAATAAACAAGGAATCACAAGGTGTGGGATCGGCCACGGCTAGGGCATGGCCGGCCTGCTGACACGCGGTCCCACATGCTTTTCCCAGTTTTATGTGATTTTATGTATTTTTCTCTGATTTAAGGGAAATTCCATGAAACTGGAGAGTTTGGCGAAATTAGGGAACTTCCATGAGATGAGAGACATAAATTAAAATATAAAATAGGTAATGGGAGTGTGGGACCGGCAATGGCCGGACGACCAATGGGCACGGGTCCCAAGGCACTCTTCCCAATTTTATGTAATTTTGATGATTTTAGATAATTTTCATAAAATCAAAGGGATTTGTTGAAAACAAAGATATTTTGTTGAAATCAGGGAGTTTACATGAAATCAGGAAACAAAACACCAAATAATAATAAAATAATGGGCATGTAGGACCGGCTAGGGCATGGCCGGCCGGCTAGAGCCCGGTCCCACAAGTTTTTCCTAATTTTTTAATATTTTCCATGATTTTAGAGAAAATACATGAAATCAGGTAATTTTAGGGTAAATTCATAAAATCAAGGAATTTTCATAATTTAAGAAGGAATAATGAAATAATGGGACGTGAGGTGTGGGATCGGCCACGGCCAAGGCATGACTGGCCGGCCGGCGGTCCCGCGACACCTTTCCCTAATTTTATTATTTTTTGATAAAATCATGTGATTTAGATAAAAATACATGAAATTAGGTAATTTTCATGATTTTAGGGAAAATTCATAAAATCAAGGAATTTTCATAATTTGAGAGAAATAATAAAATAATGGAGACGTGAGGTGTGGGACCGGCCACGGCCAGGGCATGGACGGCTGGTGCTCGGTCCCGCGACACCTTTCCCTAATTTTATTATTTTTTGATAAAATCATGTGATTTAGATAAAAGTACATGAAATTAGGTAATTTTCATGATTTTAGGGAAAATTCATAAAATTAAGGAATTTTCATAATTTGAGAGAAATAATAAAATAATGGAGACGTGAGGTGTGGGACCGGCCACGGCCAAGGCATGGCCGTCTGGTGCTCGGTCCCGCGACACCTTTCCCTAATTTTATTATTTTTTGATAAAATCATGTGATTTAGATAATTTCTTTGAAATAAAGGAAATTTGCTCGAACGAGAGGATTTTCATGAGATCGTGAAAATAGTAAAAATATGGTAAAATATAAAATTGGGCGCGGGATTAGTCGCGACATGACTTGCCGGCTGGTGAGCCTAGTCCCCTGCGCTTTTGTTTAATATTTTATTATTATTATTTTCCCTTCCTATTTTGCATAGGTTCCTCGTTCGTTCGTATTTTTGAAATGCTCGTTCGTGCATTCAAAATGCTGGTCTGTGCATTATCTGCTAATTACACTTGCACCATTTTTGTCAGGGCTTATTCGATGCTCAGATGCCTGTTCCGTTGAATATTTATTACTAACCTGTGGAATTCTGCTGGGAAGAACCACAGATTGAAGTAACGAAATATAACGAGGAATCGTAGAATATTGCTGAATATTCAGGCGATTAATTGACGACTCGTAGAATATTGCTGGATATTCAGACGATGGCTCGTAGAATATTGCTGGATATTCAGACGATTTAAGATAATTAATTGTTGGCTCTATACTAGAAGGGCTTCCTGTCTAGGAGCATTAATTATCTGAGGGTTGAGCAATATGAACTTGCTGGAGTGTCATATTCCTCTTGCATAGTCGGGGAAAATCTGGTTACATCCCGAAGACGTTGTCGCTCTATACTAGCAGACATGTTGTCTAGGAGCCGCCCAATCTTTCGATTCTATATAGTATGAGATGTGTCGTGGCCTCAGCTGAGAGACTGCACATCTTCATCTTCTCTGAGACACTTTCTCCATCAGAGGTGGCATGAGCTTTCATGCATAGAGACATGAGTCTCGATACTCATCCGATTGCCGGATCCAAAGTAATTACTGAAATTGCTCAGTATTCATGAGACGTGTTGTGGCCTCAGCTGAGAGACTACACATCTACACGTACTCTGAGAGACAGCCTTCTCAGTCAGAGATTTATGACATGAGCTTTCATGCTTTAATGAGAGACATGAGTCTCAATACTCATCCGGTCTCCGAATCTGGAGTATAGTTTTACAATTCTACTCTTTATCGAAAATCCACCATCTACAGATGTCAACATGATTGTTAAATCCTCAACCAAGGAAAAAGAAAAATCTCCTGTTTCTAAGTCCCTGAAAAGAAAAAGAAGGAATACAAGAAATCCCAGGGTTGTGCCTTCTAACTCTCACAAGTTTTCCGATGTTCTTGATGAGTTGAAGTAAGTAAGAAAGGAGATTCGTGAAATAAAGGCTTTTGTGTCAAAGTCCTTAGAAATTCAGAGAGCCTTGGTACGACATAATCAGCCAAGATAGTTTGTTGATATAAACTCCTATCTTCATGAACCTTATGTTTCAATGGCTG
The DNA here is from genome assembly GCF_003573695.1 of Papaver somniferum. Lineage (NCBI taxonomy): Eukaryota > Viridiplantae > Streptophyta > Magnoliopsida > Ranunculales > Papaveraceae > Papaver > Papaver somniferum. Next base: position 90,748,679 of record NC_039367.1, read on the forward strand.
TTGACAACAAGGAGTTTGGGAATGATGCAGAATTTCTCAAAGGCATTGTCGCCTAGGATGTCTTCTTTTTGGAGTAGTTGGAAAAATAACTAGTGCTTTGAATAGCGATGATTGTTACTACACATATCTATTTTTTGTTTTCATCTTCTTATGTTTATCTTTTTTAGGTTTATCGGTTTTAAATTCTAAAAATAGTTGGAGGATGATGTTTATTGCAGTATTTTAATGGTTTGTGATATTGCAATATTTTTGTGGGATATGTATTGTTTACGACCGTGAACTTGAAGATCCCATTTTGCAGTCAAAAGTAAATTCGTTCATGAGTCGGTATTCGTATGGATGAAAGGACGAATGGGCTTTTGACATATACAAAAGTTAGGCCTATGTAATCATTAATTTGATGGAAAATATGATAAAATCTTTTGTTCAACAAGGATAAAGTCTATTATGTCGTTATGATGGAAAATAGAATAGATCCTTGTATGTTATCCACGGTATTGATCTTCATTGATCCATTTTATTATGTTTTACCGTGAAGGCTCCATTGTGTGTCTTATGTTGAGCCCCTTACAACTAAGTCGATTTACCTTGGGTTTGTTGGTTGTTCCATAAGATGTTATATGTCGAGCATTAAGAACTAAATTAATCAACCTGTTTGGTTATTTAGTCTGTACTCCATAAGTTCTCTTTCTTATGTCGAGTACATGTACGGTTAAGGTTGTCATATTCTATGATGAACTTAGTCGGGGTTCCATAAGTTCTTTTATGTTGAGCCCAAAATAATTAAATTGATTACTTCAGTGATTAGTTTGGTTATTTGTAGTCCAATTAGATTTATTATAGGTTCTCTTGTAATTAATCTAGTTGAGTTTTCATATATTCCACAAGTTCTTGTGTTGAGTATATGAAAGGCTACACTATCATGTTCTTTGGTTAATGTAGTCATATATTCCGTAAGGTTTTCCTTATGTTGAGTATTTGAACGGTTAAGTTAGTCATCTCCGTGTGATTGACTTAGTCGTAGCTCCGTGAGTTTACTTATGTTGAGCACTTTCAATTAAATTGATCACTTTTGTGGTTTGATTTAGTTGCGTATTCTAATTGAATTAATCATGGTTTACTTGTGGTTAATTTGGTTGAGCTTTGGATATGGAAAATCATTCCTATGGTTTTTGGTATCCAATATAAAATCCTTTTTTTCTCTCGAAATTAAGGTCGCTCTTGTTGTTCTCTCGGGAATGATATCAAATGGGGGAGAGTTCTTTTGAACTTGTGCTTAATGGTAATATCTTGCGGGGAGTGCGGCTGTGGAATTTTATAGGGGTTATCTTGTATCTTAAAACTCCTTGATGAATACTGTTAGCTTCGGCTATTAGATTGCATCTAAATTAAGTTGGTATTTATTTTTTTCTTTTGGTCATGAAATGTCTCTTGTGGAAATTTCTTTATGATCCCATTCTTGTACCTTTGCCAATTTTATTGACAAAAAGGGGGAGAAATATCGTAGTTCACACTACAAATACATATAGTTTTCGGATCATTGTGTAAGGGGGAGTGGTTCCATGATCGAGATGGAGTATTGACTAAGGGGAAGTGATACATATCATCGTAGTATTATTGTTAAAGTCGTGATACAATTGGACTTTGATGTTATATAATTATAGTTGCAGGAAATCCTACAACACACCCCTTGTATTATCATGACTATGATTTCTAGATCTAAACTTATTTGATATGAAAATAAAGATAAAGATAATGAAAATAGAAAATAAAACACAAGATTTACGTGGTTCGATCAATTTGATCTACATCCACGGGGTTAGGTTTTACTATGATTATTTGTAATTACATCTTGATTACATGGAGACTCCATTAATGAGTATTTGGAGCTCTAGGTTCTTGAAGGAGGAAGAAGAAGGAGATAATAATAATACAACCAATTCTACTTTCTCTCTCTACAGAATGTATCCTCTCCTAAAGTGTGTCTCTCTTTCTGATTATCTATCCCCTTTCTCTCTCTTGCCTTTCTCTTTATATAGGATTCTACCTAGTGGGTGACATACTCATATGCAGCTAAGATTTCGCCTAATTTCGGATCTGGCTTGCGATGATATCGCAAGCTTACAAATGTTAATTTCGCAGATCTTCTAATCTTCGCAAAATTATTACATTTTTCTTATGTCTAAGCTAATATCACTTATTGTATCGTTTCTCAAAGTGCTCTGCGACATTTTTGTAATGCGTTGTTAAGAATTTCGCGAGCGTATCGTTGTCGCGAAATTCTGATCCTACATCTTGCCTCTTTTTTCTTTAATATTGCTTGAAGAGCGATCTTTAGGAAAAAATCCATTGTTGTAGTTGTTGGAGTAGTCTTTGATCTTTGTTGATGAAGGAACGAGCCAAAGAATACTGGATTTGAAAAGTACGTACTTGCCTCTATTCTTTTGTGAAGTTACGGAATGTTGCGAAGTAAATAAGAAGTATCATCTTTTGAAGTATGCGAAGTGTGAAGTATCCTTGAAGAAGTATAAGAAGCATGAAGTATCCTTGATGAAGTATAAGAAATATTCAATTCTCGAAATGTAAGAAGTATCCGTCCTTGAATGAGAATAATAAGTATTGCCTCTATTCATGCGAAATTATTACTCCATTTTTGGTGATTCTTGCCGAGAAGATAAAGAACATAAAATGTTTTCTTGGTAATCCATAGTTGACTCTGTTCTTTATCTATGAAGGTAGAATCTTTGAGAAAATGTTGAGTGTGCGAATTGTTTCTTCATTCTCATCTTTCCTCTGTCTCATGTTTTGTGCTCATGCGATAGTATAATCTCTTCAAGTTGCTTATAATTGTGCGAAATAATTGAGCGAGATAATCACATCATTCGGAAGAATCATATTCTGCGAAATTCTGACACATTCTACGAAATTTTGAATCATTCTGCGAAATTCTGAATCATTCTGTGAAGTTCTGAATAATCTTGCGAAATTCTTGAATAATCCTTTGAAATTTTTAATAATCCTGAATAATTCAGCTAAATTCTGCGATATTATTGCGAAATTCTGCAATATTATTTCGTACAGTTTTGTAAAGTACTTATGCGAACATAATTCTTATGTGATGATTATGTTATGAAATGTGTATGCGATGTTTATTCCATGAAATGCTTATGCAATGCTTTTATGATGCGAGTATGATGCTTGTATGATGAGAGTGCTTATATATTGCAATATATAGTTAAGGTTTGTGTTATTTAGCTCATTTTGCCGTCTAAAATTGATGTAGCTTTAAATTGCTTCCATTCTTCATTCATCTGCCTTTTTCTTTAGTGTATGCATTCTTCTTCGTGTAGTTATTGTTCTTCACAAGTTCTTACTTGTGTTTCATCTTCCCTCTTTCCTGCACTATTAGTATCTCATAACAGTATGATCATAATATCAAGTCTGCGGCATTTTCAATACCTCAGTTTCATTTTCATGTACATATTCGCAAGCTTGTTTGCTTACATATAATCATCCTCGCAAGCTTACTTGCTTACTCATTTTCTTATGTGGTCTTATTTTGGATTCCTAGTTAAAGGTCTTATTTTGCCACCTCTTGTCATTGCGACAAAATCGCAGGACGTCTTTGCACTTTCATGCAAAAACCCATTGATCTTACCTTAACTTTTTCTTTTGTATTATTGCCTCTTCAGGATTGTTGCGACAATATGACAGGCCTAAATATTCTTGCGAAAATAAAGTCCCATGACATTGTCGTCTTGCGACAAAATCACAGGACGTCTTCACATTTTCATGTAATGACCCATTGATCTCGTCTTATCTTTTTCTCTAGTATTATTGCCTCTTCAGGATTTTTGCACAAATATGACAAGCCTTAATACCCTTGCGAGTAAAAATCCTCATGACATTTGCGTCTTAAGACACTTATCAGCTCCCTAATGGAGGGTGCCGCCGTTATCTCCCCCTGGTTGCCCCTTCAAGGAGGCATACTTCTACCATACAAGGTTAGCTCCTCCCATCCGGTCTTAACAACAACCAGTTGTTTTCGCAGCCTCTTATCCCTTTTACCTATAAGGATTATGGTTACGAGACTGCACCCTAAGTGGGATTTTCTTCGGGCCGAGTGCAGTATAAGCCAAGACTTGTCAAGAATGGCAAGGACGCTTCAAACGCCCCTGACACTCTTGACTCAACCGTGTACCTCAGCGCCTTGATCAGATTCCGCACTCCTTGGGAGAGTCCTTATTACCTTAGTCCCCAACCTAAGTCATATGCTTAGTCTGAGAATCCAAGGTGCCTCTCCCGGATGGGCTTTATTGACCCCAAATCTCCATGACTCAGGTTCCAGGGGCGGTGTAACCTTTTCCCTGAGTCATGCTACAGGTACCCCCTTCTATGACGTACTTTAGGTCTTACATTTGCCTCTTGCGAAATTTTATTCGCGAACTAGGGTGTACGCCATAAAGGTTCGCCCCATTCTAATCTTAGATTTTTATGGATATTAGATTGTCTCTTGCGAAATTTTTGCGTTTCTTTGTTCTTTTATTCTTTCATTCATTCTTTCATTCTCATAATATCATATCATTTGAAGCAAAGTAAATATTCAAGACAAGTTCTAATACATTATAATTCTGAAATCTTTGTAATTGTGAAATCTTTGTAATTCTGCGATTGTTTCGCATTTTGTAAATCAAATCAAAAATCTTTTTATTCTCTGTAAAAGAAATATTCTAGAGAAACATATAAATTAAATTTTCTCAGTTTTCTGTAATTTTGAAATCTCGCAATCTTTGTAATTTTGAAGTCTTTGTAATCGTGCGATTGAATCGCTTTTTTGTAAATCAAATCAAAAATATTTTTATTCGTTCTTAGTATAAAGTAAAATGTTCAAGGAAGTGTTACTTATCTTTCATGTGAGTCACTGTTGTTGTCAAAGAAGTGAGTAAATACCTTGAAATGTATGAATTTCGCGCAGCAAAAAGAAGTGTCAGAAGTGAGACTTTAACCCTTGATCTGCTTCTTGGATTTTCTCGCACCATACCAACTATGTTAAGCCTCTTTTGCGAAATAATTAAAGTTCTTGCGAAGTAATCAAATTCCAACTGTGTAAGAGGCAATTCTGTATAAATTTCGCATAATAAAAATAAACATGCGAAAAGCAAGAATTGATCCCGCGACCTGCTGCTTGCATTCATGCCTCCTGACCAACTGTGCTAACCCTCTCTTGCGAAATAATCAAAGACTGTGCGAAGTAATCAAATATCAACTCTGCGAAATGAATATTTGCGAAGCAAAAATTATTTGGTCGCAGGGAGAATCGAACCCATGTCGTCTAGTTTGCATACTCCTTCTCTGACCATCTGCGCTACTTGTTGCTTGCGAAAGAAACACACAATGCTGTACTTTATTCCATTTCTTCGCCTTTAGGATTTCAAAAATGTGTGAAAAATTAAGCTTGATGAGGGATTCGAACTCGAGTCTTACAACTCACTCTAGCGAAGCTTGACCAACTGTGCTACCTCTTGTTTGCGAAGTAATGTAACATTATTGTGAAATTATCCATTTTTTCGCTATCTGTAAAAAGAAGAAAACTCTGCTCGCAGGGAAATTCGAATTTGTGACAACGAACGTACATATTGTTCTCTTGACCAACTGTTCAACAATCTCTTTGCGAAATAAACACACAATGTTTTTCTCTTATTCTTTTATTCTCCCATGCAAATGAGAAGAAAATGAAAAATATGTATCTCTGCGAAATTCGAACCCGTGACCTATCGCCTACTCTCTCCAGCTCAAACCATCTGTGCGAATTTCTGTTTGTGATAGAAATTGCAGCATCTGCCTCTTATCTTTTCTTCGTCCTTCCTTAACTTCTTTCACATTTGCCTTCTTCTTCTGAACATGAAAATCTTCCACTGAAACTTCCATTTTCTCCTTAAATTTCACCACAACAACTATTTTTTTCTCTCACTCTTTTCATGTCTTTGAATTGTTGATGATGTTTACTCCCTGAAAGTGTGATTTCTTCCATAAAATTTCCATTTTTGAACCTAAATTTTGTAGATCTAGAAAAATATGAACAGTAGCTAATCTTCATGAAAATTTCTTGGATCAACAAGTTACAGGAAGGATAAATACTTTACTCGTCCTTTCTAGCGCCATTATGTAGATGCAAGAAATCCTACAACACACCCCTTGTATTATCATGACTATGATTTCTAGATCTAAACTTATTTGATATGAAAATAAAGATAAAGATAATGAAAATAGAAAATAAAACACAAGATTTACGTGGTTCGATCAATTTGATCTACATCCACGGGGTTAGGTTTTACTATGATTATTTGTAATTACATCTTGATTACATGGAGACTCCATTAATGAGTATTTGGAGCCCTAGGATCTTGAAGGAGGAAGAAGAAGGAGATAATAATAATACAACCAATTCTACTTTCTCTCTCTACAGAATGTATCCTCTCCTAAAGTGTGTCTCTCTTTCTGATTATCTATCCCCTTTCTCTCTCTTGCCTTTCTCTTTATATAGGATTCTACCTAGTGGGTGACAACTCATATGCAACTAAGATTTCCCCTAATTTCGGACCTGGCTTGCGATGATATAGCAAGCTTACAAATGTTAATTTTGCAGATCTTCTAATCTTCGCAAAGTTATTACATTTTTCTTATGGTTAAGATAATATCACCTATTGTATCGTTTCTCAAAGTGCTCTGCGACATTTTTGTAATGCGTTGTTAAGAATTTCGCGAGCGTATCGTTGTCGCGAAATTCTGATCCTATAATAATAATACTATGACACTGTATAATAATTGGAGTTACGGATCTTCAACAACAATGGTGCTAAACTTACAACCTTTGGGATCATTGGAGCACTTGGAAGGACGAAGATGTCAAGGAACGTTGAAGATTAGACTACGGAATAGGAGCCACTAAAGTTTATCTTTTTTGTATTCCATATGTATTAATAGTTTTGCCATTAAAATTGACAAAGGGGGAGATTGTTAGAGCATATCTCGGTCAACCTCGCATGCGTTGCTATCTCAAGCATGTTTGTCAATGTTAGTGATCCAAACTATAAGTCTTGATTTCTAGCCTACATAGTTAAGTCTCGGACTAGGATAGAAAAGTATAGTTGAGCTCAAGGACTTCATGGCGATTCATCATACAACGACGAAGATCTATACAAGGAACCGTGGAACTTCATCAACAAAAAGGTATGTGGAGACTTGAACTTATATATCACTCAAAAGTCTATCTCTTCTATCTCCTACTTATTATGAGACAAAAGTCGTATGCTATATAGACTAGATCATACACATTTGACATTTCGAGCTGAGCATTCATTGCTTATCTTTTATCTCGAATTCGTGTGTTGGTAAAGCGTTTCGCTTTGATCAAGTTTATCTTCACCTAGTGACGAAAGTCATGAAAAGTTTCAATCACTTTGAGAATTGCTCTGACGTGAATCGGTCTATGAATAACGGCACATAGCATCTTCTGAGAATGTCTTAATGATTGAAATGTGAGTTTATATTACATAACCATGTATTCCTTGAACCGAAGTTTTCGAACTTTGTTGATCAAGAGAAACCGGGAGGATTGTGGAATTGGCTTGCCAAGTCCGCGAACTGACGGAAGTTCTCGATCCAGAATTTCTGTTGGGATTTTCCAAAACTCGTTTGTGTGCTAAGTCCACGAACTCAGTCCGCGAACCCAGTCCGCGAACTGGCAAAAGTTCTCATCCCGAGAATTTCTGCAGATTTTAGAAAACTCAACCGATTAACTTAAGTCCGCGAACTTGTTTGTGAACTTAAGAGGTTATGATCTAAAGATGTGCTCTGAACATGAAGCATTAAATTACTAAGGAATGCTTTATGAAAACCGTGGCTATAATGTTCATGATCCGGTTCAATCGAATCGAACCATCTTTGTTTCAATTGTGTCTTGTGTAGTTACATAAGATCTCATAGCAATTGAACAACTCTTTAACTAGTTCATTTGAGTCAATTGAACTAGTTATGGTGAAGAAGGAAAAGGTCAATATGAAATGCTCATATGGTTAACCTTTTGGGTTACTATGTTGAACCAACATACACGTACACGTTTGGGAATAGTTTTCACAAACCCAGTAAACGTCTACCCAAGTGTGTGTGACAAGCTAAGTTTTCGATCTAACGGTTGAGAAATATTAGCTTGAATCTAAATCAGGTTTTCATCTAACGGTGAATAAGGATTGCTTTGTAACTAAGGCAAAACCCTGATTTGAAGGCTATATAAAGGAGACATCTATCATTGTGCAAAACTAATCCCCACACGTCTGTGTGCTACTAGTGCACCCTCTAGAGTTGATCTCCATTAACTTTTGATTTTCTTCTCTAAAATCAAGTTAACGACTTAAAGACTTCATTGGGATTGTGCAGTCAGACCGATACTACTTTATCGCAGTTGTGTGATCTGATCTTGCATCTTCTATCGTACGAGTACAATCGATTGATTGGATTGAGATCGTGAGAGTTCTCCGATAGCCAAGATAAAGAAGTCACAAACATCTTCGTCTCACTGTTTGTGATTCCTCGACAATCCGCTTGTGTAGTCAGGAAGGATTGTAGAGAGGTGATTGATTAATCTAGGCTGTTCTTCGAGAATATAAGACCGGATTATCAATTGGTTCCTGTTACCTTGATTTTATATCTAAATACGGAACAAAACCTATGGTTTATCTGTGGGAGACAGATTTATCCTCTTATAGACTTTTCTGTGTGAGACAGACATGTTTATTATCAAGTCTGTGATTTTGGGTTACAACAGCTCTTGGTTGTGGGTGAGATCAGATAAGGGAATCAAGTGCGCAGTATCCTGCTGGGATCAGAGGCGTATGAGTACAACTGTACCTTGGATCGGTGGGAGACTGATTGGGGTTCAACTATAGTCCATTCCGAAGTTAGTTTGCAGTAGGCTAGTGTCTGTAGCGGCTTAATACAATGTGTATTCAATCTGGACTAGGTCCCGGGGTTTTTCTGCATTTGCGGTTTCCTCGTTAACAAAACTTCTGGCGTCTATGTTATTTCTTTTCCGCATTATATTTTATATAATTGAAATAATGCAGGTTGTGCGTTTGTGACATCAATTGAAAATCCAACCTTTAGTTCTTGATTGATATTGGTTGATCCTTGGACATTGGTCTTTGGTACCGTCCAAGTTATTCCTTATATTTGATAAAGACTCACTATTGATTTTAGCTTGAGTAAAAATCAAATCAAGAGAGAGATATTAACTCCTTGAGATACTTTTATCTAGATTGAGTCTGATTGTCTAGTTGATTCTCTAGCAAAGCATTTCGGAGTTAGTCCATACAGATTGGTAAGCGAAATATTGGGTGGTGTTGTTAGACCCCCGCTTTTTCAATTGGTATCAGAGCAGGCAAACACGTTTAAGACCTTACAAGTGTGTGTTTGTAGCGATCTGACTCTATGAAAAGAAGTGTTATCTCAATAAATACACCACCAGATCCAGGGATTTCAGAATTCTCTTCCATGACTGATTTAATAAAATCTGCAGAAGAAATTCTATCTAAACCTTCACCAGGTTTAAAATCCCTTGAAGTGTTTTCAGGGCTTGAAAAGAAGCTTGAGAGCTTATCTCTTGATGTTGAGTTATACCTCCAAAAAGAGCAAGAATCTCTTGACAGGCTAAATCAAGTTATGATGAATAATATTCATGTTGAGGTTGATATTGATTTACTAATCAGTGAGAGCAATGCTCCTCCTCTACGTAATCCAATTAGTTGTGATAAACTAAACGAATTACAAGAGGAGTTTAAATCTCAGTCATCTGAGTGTATCACCTCAAAGCATGAATTGATTCATTGCTCAATTCCTGATACTTCCTATCAAGATAATAGTATTGTCTTCTTTTATGAAGAATCTAGGACGTCTCTTTTTATCAAAAGAGTTTCCCTTCGCAGTACTAAAAACTATCTGCAGAAACTTTTTTTATAAGTTGGAAAACAAGAAATCAGAAACACAAATCTTTTTTGGTTATCTTGAAGTTCTTTGTTAGACTTATAAAAACAGTTGCTTGGGTGTTTCTCAACATTATAAGATTTAAGAGTTGTTGGAAAGAAACTCTTTCTTGGTGCCATGGTGAGCAAGACTTTGTTCACCTCAACACAACTTGATTGTGTTGAAAGGTGCATCCTCACCGAGGAATGCGCTGCTTTGTATATGGTGAGGGAAGCACAAGAATTGGGGAACACAATGTGTATTCAATCTGGACTAGGTCCCGGGGTTAGTCCGAAGTTAGTTTGCAGTAGGCTAGTGTCTGTAGCGGCTTAGTACAATGTGTATTCAATCTGGACTAGGTCCCGGGGTTTTTCTGCATTTGCGGTTTCCTCGTTAACAAAACTTCTGGTGTCTGTGTTATTTCTTTTCCGCATTATATTTTATATAATTGAAATAATGCAGGTTGTGCGTTCGTGATTATCAATTGGAAATCCAACCTTTGGTTGTTAATTGATATTGGTTTATCCTTGGACATTGGTCTTTGGTACCTTCCAAGTTATTCCTTGTATTTGATAAAGACTCGCTATTGATTTTAGCTTGAGTAAAAATCAAATCAAGAGAGAGATATTAACTCCTTGAGATACTTTTATCTAGGTTGAGTCTGACAGTCTAGTTGATTCTCTAGCAAAGTATTTCGGAGTTAGTCCATACAGATTGCTAAGCGAAATATTGGATGGTGTTGTTAGACCCCCGCTTTTTCAGATTAATACTTCAAAAATCATCTTCCAAACAATTTTAGAATTTAAACCAATAAATCTAAAAACATGAGGATGAAAAACGTTGGACATAGCTATGTGTAGTCACAATAATGGCTATTCCAAACTCTAGTTATTCTTCTAAAAAAAACAGGAAAATAGAAGATTTACTAGGCAATAAAAAAAATCACAAGCTAAGAAACAAAAAAGCAGACTCCAGTGCTATCCCGTACACGAACTAAGGTCAATTAGACGATTCAGGAACATCACGAGTCTTGGGGTCTTCGAGCTTGCGATTGACAGCGTCCATTGCATCTTCAGAGAAGAGATTCTCTTTGAGAAGATCATTGATGGGAGATTTTATAAGACCAAGGTTAGAGGTAACCTTTTTCAACTCAGTTTTTAACACATTAAGACTTTTCAGAGTATCAACGAGCTGCAGCTTTGATTCCTTAAAATATTTAAGAAAATCATGAACCACTTCAGCAGAGATCATATCCTCCTTCTCAACATTATCATGAGTATAAGCATAGTAACATGAGGCATTAGGATGATCTTCATCTACAAGGGTTCTTTTCTTCCTCCCTTCGGACTCAAAACCAATACCTTTATCAAGAAAGCCTTTAGCAAAACCACAAGCTTGTGAAGAGGACGACATTCTTGATAAACCAAAATAACTCAGAATATGCAAATGCGTCTCAGAGGTTTGGTATTTTATATGGTTTCTTAGGGAAGGTGACCTTTAGGGTTTCTAAGAATTGATTCGTAATAGTAACATGGGTACCCGTACGAACACAACCCGACCCAAGGAAAATCTTAAGACAGAAATCTTTTTGCTACATGAAAATTCAAAAATGGCTCAATATATTCCATTCCAACATAGGAGTAATTTAGAGAACAAGAGTAGCAGGAAGCATTGTTGCAATGAAAACTTCCTTTTTCTTTTTTTTTTTTAAAAAAAAAACAAACAAAAAACGATCAACAAGAAACGACAATTAATACTTAATCAACCTTTTCTGCAGACAGTAGTTTAGCTATAGACGATAAGAAAATAGCTTCACTAAACATAAGTAGTATGCTAACAATATACCTGATTATTGACACAATTTACTCAACATGATTTTTATGAGTAAGTTCTTTAATCCTTGTGATTAATTAGAACAAGTATGAGCTCTGAGCTCATTAAAAGAATTGTGTTTATGGTCGAATCTCTTTTTCTTCTGAGTCTAGAAAAGGATTCTTTTTGATGTGAGAAATTATCATAAAACTTACTGTCATCAAAATACGAGACATAGTTTGAGTCCTTACCAGAGGATTTCTGCCTTGAAGGAATTGACAACCTGTTGATAGTTTCTTTATTCCTTTTAATCATATCCTTCAGGATATTTCTCATATCATCATTTTTGCTTCTTTCTCCTGGAATCTTATTCACATCAAGTACAACATTATCTTCTCTTTTAGCGATAGGAGAGACTTGTTCTTTCCTTAAATGTTTTTTATTAAGACTTCGGTTCTGCATCGGAGCATTTGAGGAACTCATTTAACTGACTTTCCTGGTAGCATATACATGGAACGTACGAAAACTAATTGGTTTAGACATACGAATGTCAGTTACACCTTTGAGAATTAAGTCTAAGGTGTGTTGAAGTTGAACCACAGAGTTTTTATTCAACCTAGAGTTTCCCTTTTGTTTAACAGAACTCTTTGTCTCACAGAAGAGACATACTTTCTGATCACAAGAATGATTAGATAGTACAGTCTTAACAGTCTCGTTAGGATATTTCTTCCTTCCACGTGATGTGGAACTTCCTTGATTAGGGGAGGAGACTAACACATCTCTTCTGATAGGAAGGGATTCCAATTTTTCTTCTGGATCTGAAACATTTTCAGTCGTAGCAGAAGTACTTGGTATATTAGACTTCTTAGAGCATCCTTGAATGGAGAGTTTACTCAAGCGATGTTCAATTTCCAAAGCATCCTTTTTGAGGATTGCCTCAAGATATATACGTGAAGAATGATCTTCAGTATTTTCTTTGAACTTGCAGTCCCTTACAACACCAAGTAGAACATCGACATGATATTTTAACCGATTAAATCTATCAGCTTGGATTCTAACAAGTTTTAGAATCAAATCACTCTCTTCAGCTGTTTCCCGTTCATTAAGAGAGATAGACTCTTTTGAAGGGTAATGGGAATAGAACATGTCGGAGCCTGTCTATCTAGTTTGAACACATGGTTCGTCTATATTTGAGATTGAAGAATCTTTCTCTTTAACAGAAATAGACGAGACAAAACTTTTATTTCTGGTGACGCGTTTATCAGAGATAGTACTCTTGTCCATAGAGTCAAATCGCTACAAACACAGACTTGTAAGGTCTTGAACGCATTTGCCTGCTCTGATACCAATTGAAAAAGCGGGGGTACAACAACCACACCTAATATTTCTCTTAGCAATCTGTATGGACAAACTACAATATACTTTCTAGAGAATCAACTAGACAGTCAGACTCAATCTAGAGAAAAGTATATTGAGGAGTTAATATCTCTCTCGCTTGATTTGATCTTTACTCAAGCAAATAAGAATTTGCGAGTCTTTATCAAATACAAGGATAATAAACTTGGATGGTACCAAAGACCAATATCCAAGGATCAATCAATTTCCAATCAACAACGAAGGTTACATTTCACAATTGATCGATACAACGCACAACCTATGATATTTAAATTATATAACAAAATATAATGTGGAATAGAAATAACACAGACACCAGAAATTTTGTTAATGAGGAAACTGCAAATGCATAAAAACCCTGGGACCTAGTCCAGATTGAACACCACATTGTATTAAGCCGCTACAGACACTAGACTACTACAAACTAACTTCGGTCTGGACTGTAGTTGAACCCCAATCAATCTCACATTGATTCAAGGTACAGTTGCGCTCCTTACGCCTCTGATCCCACCAGGATACTACACACTTGATTCCCTTAACTGATCTCACCCACAACTAAGAGTTGCTATGACCCAAAGTCGAAGACTTTAATAAACAAATCTGTATCACACAAAAAAGTCTACAAAATAGATAAATATGTCTCCCACAGAAATACCTACGAGTTTTGTTCCGTTTTTTGATAAATCCAGGTGAACAGGAACCAATTGATAAACCAAACTTATATTCCCGAAGAACAACTTAGTATTATCAATCACCTCACAATAATCTTAATCGACGCGGCGAAAGAAGGTATTGTGGAATCACAAACGATGAGACGAAGATGTTTGTGACTACTTTTCTATCTTGCCTATCGGAGATATAAATCTCAAGCCAATCGTTACGATTGTACTCAAAACGATAGAATCAGCAAGATCAGATCACACAACTACGAGAAAGTAGTATCGGGTTGGCTTCACAATCCCAATGAAATCTTTAAGTCGTTAACCTGGTTTACAAGAAGAAACCTAAGGTTAATGGAGAATCGACTCTAGCTAACACAACTAGTATCACACAGGAGGTGTGGGGATTAGGTTTCCCAGTTGCTAGAGTTCTCCCTTATATAGTATTTCAAATCAGGGTTTGCAATCAGTGTTAGCTTGGTAACAAAGCATTCAATATTCACCGTTAGATGAAAACCTGATTAGATTCAAGCTAATATCTTTCAACCGTTGGATCGAAAACTTAGCTTGTTATACACAAATGAAATGTACTATTTTGGGTTTATGTAACCGTACTCAAAAATGAACATTTGTTGGTTCAACAATAGTTAACCAATGGTTAGCTATATGAGCACTTTCATATAAACCATGTTCTTCTTTATCATAACTAGTACAAATGACTCAAATGAACTAGTTAGAGAGTTGTTCAATTGCAAGGAAATCTTATGTAACTACACAAGACACAATCGAAGCAAAAACAATTTGATTCACTCGAATCGGTTCATGAACTACATAGCCACGGTTTGCATTTAGCATTCCTTTGTTAATATAAATAAGTTCACAAACAATCGTATTTAGGTATAACCAACTTAAGTTCGCAGACTTAGTTCGCAGACTTAAGTTCCCGGAAGGATTTCTCAAACTCCAGCAGATTTTCTCGGGTCGAGAACTTCCGCCAGTTTGCGGACTGGGTTCGCGGACTGAGTTCACAGCTCTTGTTACGGTTCTCTTGATCAACAAAGTTCGCAAACTTCGGTTCAAGGAAAAATGACTTATACATATATGTGGTGCCACAAAATGCTTATATCCATCACTGGTTATTTAATCTAAACTCTCATTTCAACCATTGAAACATTCTTAGAGGACATTTCGTCAAAGTAAGCAATTTTCAAGGTGATTGAAACGTGTCATGACTTTCGTCACTAGGTAAATATGAACTTGGCCAAAGCAAAAGCTTACCAACACATATTTCAATAAATAGATAGGCGATATAAACTCGGCTTGAAATAGAAAATGTGTATAATTAAAGTCTATATAGCAAAACGACTTTTGTCTCAAGATAGGAGATAGAGTAGATAGACTTTTGAGTGATAAATAATTTCAAGTCTCCACATACCTTTTAGTCGATGAAGATCCACCAGTTCCTTGAGTAGTCCTTTGTCTTGTATGATGATTGCCTTGGAGTTCTTGAGCTCAACTACACTTTCTATCCTAGTCCAAGACTTAGCTATAGTAGACTAGAAATCAAGACTTATATTTTTGGTCACTAACATTAACAAACATGCTTGAGATAGCAACGCATGAGAGTTCGACCGAGCAATGCTCTAACACACACAACATTCAGAGTTTATATAAAATGACTGTCTCACACAAATCATTTAAGATGTTACCAGGTGATTTTCACATGATCACCTTTTGACTTTCGTCAGGAATATAAGTTGAACTTGGTTAAAGTGAAAGCTTACCAACACATATTTCGAGAAATATGTTAGCGAATTAAACTCAGCTTGAAATATCAAATGTGTACAATTGTAGTCTATATATCTGTACAAATTTTGTCTAAAATAGGAGATAAAGTAGATAGACTTTTGAGCGATAGATGAGTTCAACTCTCCACATACCTTTTGTTGATGAAGTTACACAAGCTCCCCTTAGTAGTTATTCGTCTTTAATCGATGAACGTCGTGAAGTCTAAAGCTCAACTACACTTTCTATCCTAATCCGAGACTTATCTATAAGTAGACTAGAAATCAAGAGTTATAGTTTTGGCAACTAAACTTGACAGCAAGCTTAAGATAGCAACCGTTGCGAGTTCGACCGAGCAGTGCTCTAACAATTTTTCCCTTTGTCAATTTTAGTGATAAAACTATCAATACATATGGAATACAAAATAAATAAACTTTGTAGCTCTCAATCCAAATGCTTGATTTTCTTGGTTCTTCAACATTACTCGAAATCATCGTCACTTCCAAGTACTCCAGTGATTCTGAATGTGTTCAACTCAACATCATAGTTGTTGAAGATCCGCTAGCTATAACAGTGTCATAGTATTATTACACAACATCAACTTTTTCGTACACCACCAACTTTTTCGTTGACCATCAACTTTTGTTATTGCTGGATATGAAAAAGGGAAGGTACCAAGTACACCACCAACTTTTCCGTTACAAAACCTACAAACTACTCCTTGCGTAAACTTAAATCAACGATTAAGGCAGAAAGAAAATATCTTTGGATAATCTCAAATAAAAGTTCCTGACGAGGATTGATTTAGCTATAACCTTCTTATACTTTTAATTCTAAAAGTAAGTCAATATAACGTGGAAAATAAAAATAAAGCAAAACACTTGAAATTTTTGTTAACGAGGAAAATTGCAGAGCAAAACCTCTTCCAGTTTGAATACACATTGTATTAATCCGCTACAAACACTAGCATATTAAATGACTTTGTCTAGGAGTAGCTGAGATAAAGTAAACCCTCAAAACTACTCTATTTCAGTTGTGCCCTCGCGTCTCTTAATTCACGCAAGAACCCGAGCATACTTGATTCCCCTAGTTGATGTTATTTACAACCCTGGGAGTTTCTCCACGGTCCATCATGAAAACTAATGTTACCTTGCCTCCAACAGAACGACCGGTGATTTCCTTTATAAACCAACATGACATGGTTTATTCCCTTCAAAACTTATATAGATACCTAATAAGCTATCTAAACAAGCATATTAATCTAGATGAAAGTCTAATATGAATTCTCGTGGAAAACTTAAATACATGATTTCATTATATAAGAGTTAAATTCAATGGTGTTTTAAGTTTTCTATCAAATTGGGATTTGATAAATAATTCTTGAGTGCCCTTATATCAAAAGAGAAGGACCTTAGAGTATACATGTGCATCATGGATCCCAAGAGTGAAGTCTTTCAAATTCACACCTTAGATATCAAAGATCCTTAGGTTTTTTGAGGGAAAACTTTAGGGATTGGGTTTTCAATGTTGCTGATATCCAATTTGTAGTAATCGATTTAGGCTAAGTTGTTTAATATGTAAGCAATGAATTTCTACAGCCTATGTAAATTCTCAATTGTTAAATCCAAGTCGTTTCCTAAAATACATAAAAAAAAATCATTAGGAAAAGTTAGACTCGCAATGGGGTTATTTCATATTTTGAAGTTGTATACAATTGTTAGCTGATGTGGTTTTTTTATGATGTTGTAGTAAGATGATTCGTTCACTCAGATTTGTTGAGAATTTGTTTTAAGATTTAATAAAGAAAATAAGAAAAAATATATATACAAAATTTGTCACAAGATGAAGAGAGACCGGGACTCGGGATTCCACTGGTTTTCATGTTCATGGGGTTCATAAATTAATCCTAGACATTTATAGCTCAAAGCAAAAGAAACAATAACTATATTCTTTGCCAAAGTAGATTTCGTAGAACATCAATTGTAAATTACAAGCATAGTGTATCTAAAGCATCTAAGACTAAGCATACACTATCTAACAAGATAACAAATGATGAATAGAAATCATAAATCATTTAAAATTTACGCAGAAAGTAAATAAGGAATTTATTAAATTACCCCAAGGATGAAATACAGCTTCCTCCGTCGTCCCAGTGAAGGGTTCTAGCTCCACATGGTGAAAACACACTCAAAAAGATAACTCATAGCTCAAATGGTGTTTTTATTGGAGAAATAAGATAAAACAGAGATTTGCAATGGTCTACGGGTGTTACAAATGTTGCAAAGAAGCTGTTACAAAAGTATAGCACAAAACAGTCGCAGAAGCAACAGTCTTTTTCTGGAAGAAAACGAAACGGTTTTAAGACACTAGAAAACGACTGCTACTTGCAGTCTATTGTTCTTCGTGTTCTTCTCTAATGGCAGCAGCAGCAACTCTCTGCAACTCTAATTTCTATACTCTGTTCTCACCCCTAACTCTCCATCCCCCTTCTATGACTCTCGATAATCCTTTTTATACCCAACAGCCTCATAAAATATTTCTCAATCACTCCAAATATTCTCCCATTACTCGACAATAAACGATATATTTTTCTTTCCTTTTTTTATCTCGATCACGTATCTGCAGCTGTCAATTACGTGAAAACTATCCCTGTTTATCTTTGTCACGCTCCAACAAGTCGTTCAAGTCATTACACATCATCAGAACACGTACAAATTCTTCCAGAACCCGTGGATATCTTCTCCATGTACGTGTTTTCCCTGTTTGCAACTCGTGGATTGCCTAGCCGATTCTAGCTAATTCTGATCGAACCAAAAGCCCACAACGTGTTTGCTAGGCCATATCACAACTTCCTACCAAAAATCATCCATTGAATCTCCCTAGAACACGTTCAAAACTTCGATCAAAAATCTGCCAGTGCAGAAGGAAATTTTCCCGCCAAAAATGAAATTTGAATTTTAGAAGAAGGACACCCCTTATCCGTTGCTGGAGTGCGAATAGCAGATGCCTTTTGGGGTGACCTGGGATGCCCCTTAGTAATTGAGGTGCCCTTATCCAACGATGAGAGTCCGAATAACACGTGTCCTCCGGGGCTTTTACCAACTTTTCGAGCCGAATTTTCCAAAAAATGTTTATTTTCCAAAGGTGCCTACAAACACATAAAACACCAAAATTAGTACAAAATCGAGTGCCAACAATATATAGTATTGAGATCCAATTAAACACAAAAATGTGTCTATCAAATACCCCCAAACTTATTATTTGCTAGTCCTCGAGCAAAATTTATTTTTGAAAAGATAAAAAGACTACACTTAGCACGTGCAGCAGGCCGTTAAACCGCTTGGTGGCCCTAGCGGCTGAGTGTTGTCTCCGGAGGGTTTACCAGAGGTGTACCCACAAAACCTTTACTCATAATTGGTCACAAGTATCCAAAGAGCTATGAGGACATACATATTCTCAACCTATATCCAAGTAACTAGAATGCCAGAGAAATTAAAGGTGTCAACTCTAAAGCTGACTGAAGAAAAGGGGAGACACATCCGCACCACTGCTAGATAAAGAGATATCCGCTACACAACTAGATAAACATTGTAAGATGCGTCCGCTGCTTTATAGCTGGATAAGATTAGGAGAGAGATAAAAATGAGAGGGACATCTGCTACACAGCTGGACTAATTACGTGTGATGAGTTAAACCAGTGCTAGAAAGATCTTGTTCCAGATTGAAAGCAGACTAACAAAGCAACCAAATATATCTTTCTTCGGCTCTCTCATAGTGCTCAGTAGAAACAACGTCTTCTTTGGCCTTCAATTGTTGATGATAAACTAACGAACCTCATAGAACCTTGACAATTAACTCTTCTCTTCGATTTCTTCCTTGACTTATAAATTTCTACTTCCCTTGGGCCTTATTGAACAAAACGTAACGATGATTTTTTATTTTTTTTTCATTTTTTTTCATTTTTTCATTTTTTTTTTTTTGGAAACAAAAATTACAAGACAACAATTTACATGACCATGAGAGAAGGACTTTCAAAACTTGGATCTTCCCAACTTGTGATGTCTTGGTATTATGGATTCTAACAACTTATATCATTTGCTCTTACAACTTCAACTTTGATTTTTGAATTATTCTTTTCTATTGTTGCTTCTAAACCTAAAACGTCTTCAACTTTCTTCATAGATTTTGATGTCGCTCCGCTTGTTGATGATGATAAGTTTCTACTGAGAGAGAGTCGTAATAATCCAGTAACTAAGACTACATTGTGAGGTTTCTTTGTCTTTCTGGCATTTCCTCCTGACCTACTCGCCTTTCCATCATGGATGGTTAGGTCCATTACGGTTACCCTCTAAAAGGAACAAGTTCTCTCCTGAATTTCAAGGATCTCAATGTCTTTTTCTCTAATGTCTCAATAAGTTGTTATCTCTAGCATTCCAATTTCTATCTTTTCAGTGAGAAACAATATGTAAACTTAGCTAACCGGATACCATGTGACGCTAGAAGTTTCAAAAGTGCAACTAAAAGTTTCTCCCATACCCCCAAACTTAAATCTAACATTGTCCTCAATGTTCTAAAGATAAAATTAAAAGCATATGAACAAGGAGAAACTGTTACCATTTGAAGCAAAAGAGTTAAGGAAATATATTACCATGTCGCATGAGATTGGGTTACCTCCCAAGAAGTGCTAAGTTTAAAGTCTTCAGCCAGACATCGGAAGGAATTAGTCACCTCATAGAATCAAAAAGTATCAGCCGAAATAATTGTGGGTCTTCAAAACCAAAAAGATCTGACCAAAGGAAACTACAATAACCCAAGAAAGTGAACAAGGATAGCATGCCCTTATCTAGTTTCCTGATTAAGATATTTATATCTAATTGTGGTTCAGGTTCAGGTTCTAAGAAAGGGTCTAAATAAAATATTTTCATTGGTTGCGTTTCTTCATAGGTGGGATCCGAATCATTAGGTCCTAGAGTCTGGAAAAACTCAAATATGATCTTAGAAGCGCACAATAATAACCTAAATAACTGAGGATCCTCTAAGTCAATAAGATTTGACTTACAAAATTGACCACAATGATAGTAATGGTCACTCTTAAGCAAATGTGTTGATTCTAATTTCCTAAAGCATTTAGGTTTAGTCTCACAACTTAATATTCAACACATTTGAAATATAAACGTTCCCACATTTGGAAGAAAACTATTTGGTGGGAAAACAAAGTCAATCTGGGTATCATAGCCTGGGAAAACCACATCAACCAGAGGATGGGTTTCTAACGACTGAACTTCTTTTTGGACATCATTAGGTTCAGGAAAAAGTATACTAAGATAATCTTGTAAGATGGTTGAGGCACAAATGTCAAGTCCTACACGAGGGAACTATTTAAGAGTTAAAGCACACGGAGAATGATAATCACCCCCAAACTTAGAGTTTTCTGTGTCTCTAGAAAGACTAGTCACAACTTCCGTAATTTCTAGGTCATCGGATTCCCGAAAATGGTCAATTGATTCTTCTAAGTCGGGTTCATCCTCACTCATTTCTACGAGTTCATTTTCTTTTTCTAAGTCTAATGTTTCTAAATTTCTAGACTCTAAAACAATATTCTCAGAATAAACTCGTTCCTCAAAACTATCATCGGCTTCGTAGACAGGAAATACTACATCATCTAAAATGGGGGTATCTCTAGTCAAATCCTCATCCTTTTGAATAGGTGAATAATTATAAAAATTATTTGGATTTGAATTAGAAATAATATTATCATCGTAAAGCTTAATTGGAGTAACAAATTCCTGATCACTATGCCTACATATTTCATGTTCTTCATCGATACTATCCTCATCATAATCATCACTATAATAACATGAAAATGATCGAACCTCATCAAAACAAGTAGTGTTACCAATTCTAACCTCGTCATCTTGATTATGAAAATAACTATCCTCATTTTTAAGGGTATTATTGGAAACACTATATTGGAAAGTAAGATTATTTCGAGCAAGTCTTTCATTCGTCTCAGCCATCAGCTTGAGGGATTCCTCTATAGAAAGTTCTCTTTCGTCAAAAACTAAGTTATTCATTTCTGCTAACTTACGTGTCGACTCAGCTAATTTACGTGTTGACTCTAGTAAAGAGGAATTATCAGAAGGATCATAAAAAGGACTACTTTTCAATAGTTTCATTGCATCCTCCAAAGACGAGGAACTAGTTCTATAGTCTTCTTGCTCGTATGACCGGTGCGCATGTGGATAGTAATTGGGATCACCATGGTATAACCCATAACCTTCAAAATTTTCGCGTTCCCAATCACTATTCACACTATGGTCATAAAAAGGATAATGTCCAAGCTGCTCAGTGGGATACTCATTGTATTGGTTGTTATAATACCAGTTCGACATCCTAACTGCAAGGGAATTCTAAACAAACACAAAGAAGGCTGACTCGACCACAACAAGCCTATTTTATCTAGCAAACAAAAAGCATGATGGTTCCACTTAGATTGTTTCTAGACCAGCTTCTATTCTTTCGAAAAGGAATTCGTTACAATCTGAGCAAACCCCTATGGAATCAATCCGAGTCAAAGTAAGCTGAATAGAGGCGAGGGAAGCTTCGTGGAGATTTGATACCCTATAGGTCTCGTTCTATTCCAAATTTTAAAGCTTAGGTTCGCGTTTGGTTTCGTTTTCCTAAGGCGGGAAAGAAGAGAACGGTGATGAAATCCGAACCCTTATCTTGTATGGCCAGGCCTTGCCCTTTACTAGGAAATTAAAACAGCCGTATTCGATTCCTCAACATATATGCATACAAAATCATCCAGTAAACTCGCAGACAGGAGATTCACGGGTGTTTAGAATTCTTACCTCCCGTTCCATACGGGGGATGAACCGTTGAAGTCGACTCGGGCCACGTCTCCTATGTCATGTACGAACCCGAGGGGCCGAGACGATATCGTAATCGCCGTCCTTCTCTGTGCAGTTTATTTATAACTACCCTCCGTAGGGTTTTAAAAAAAATAATGTCCAACTGTCCAAAAAATAAAAATGTCCAAAAATTAAAAAGTCCAAAAATAAAAATAAGAATTACAAAAAAAATAATCCTATATACAGTTTCTAAATATAAAATAAAAATAAATTAACTATATACAAAATCTTCTTCTTTACTTCTTTTGGATCCCTTCTTTGTTTCCTTCTTTAGCTTCGCTTTTCTTTTCAACACTTTTTCTTTTTCTTTAGCTTAGCTCCAAACCTGAAAGAAAATAAGAAATACCAAAACGCATAAAAAAGAACAAAAATAATAAAAAGAAAACCTAAAAACAAATTTATAAACAAATCCGCGTCGGCGGCGCCAAAAATTGATGTGGTTTTTTTATGATGTTGTAGTAATATGATTCGTTCACTCAGATTTGTTGAGAATTTGTTTTAAGATTTAATAAAGAAAATAAGGAAAAATATATATACAAAATTTGTCACAGGATGAAGAGAGACCGGGACTCGGGATTCCGCTAGTTTTCATGTTCATGGGGTTCATAAATTAATCCTAGACATTTATAGCTCAAATCAAAAGAAACAATAACTCTATTCTTTTCCAAAGTAGATTTCGTAGAACATCAATTGTAAATTACAAGCATAGTGTATCTAAAGCATCTAAGACTAAACATACACTATCTAACAAGATAACAAATGATGAATAGAAATCATAAATCATTTAAAATTTATGCAAAAAGTAAATAAGGAATTTATTAAATTACCCCAAGGATGAAATACAGCTTCCTCCGTCGTCCCAGTGAAGGGTTCTAGCTCCACATGGTGAAAACACACTCAAAAAGATAACTCATAACTCAAATGGTGTTTTTATTGGAGAAATAAGATAAAACAGAGATTTGCAATGGCCTACGGGTGTTACAAATGTTGCAAAGAAGCTGTTACAAAATTATAGCACAAAACAGTCGCAGAAGCAACAGTCTTTTTCTGGAAGAAAACGAAACGGTTTTAAGACACTATAAAACGACTGCTACTTGCAGTCTATTGTTCTTCGTGTTCTTCTCTAATGGAAGCAGCAACTCTCTGCAACTCTAATTTCTATACTCTGTTCTCACCCATAACTCTCCATCCCCCTTCTATGACTCTCGAGAATCCTTTTTATACCCAACAGCCTCATAAAATCTTGCTCAATCACTCCAAATATTCTCCCATTACTCGGCAGTAAACGATATATTTTTCTTTCCTTTTTTTTATCTCGATCACGTATCTGCAGCTGTCAATTACGTGAAAACTATCCCTGTTTATCTTTGTCACGCTCCAACAAGTCGTTCAAGTCATTACACATCATCAGAACACGTACAAATTCTTCCAGAACCCGTGGATATCTTCTCCATGTACGTGTTTTCCCTGTTTGCAACTCGTGGATTGCCTAGACGATTCTAGCTAATTCTGATCGAACCAAAAGCCCACAACGTGTTTGCTAGGCCATATCACAACTTCTTACCAAAACTCAGCCATTGAATCTCCCTAGAACACGTTCAAAACTTCGATCAAAAATCTGCCAGTGAAGAAGGAAATTTTCTCGCCAAAAATGAAATTTGAATTTTAGAAGAAGGACACCCCTTATCCGGTGGTCGCCCCTTATCCGTTGCTGGAGTGCGAATAGCAGATGCCTTTTGGGGTGACCTGGGATGCCCCTTAGTAATTGAGGTGCCCCTTATCCAACGGTGAGAGTCCGAATAACTCGTGTCCTCCGGGGCTTTTACCAACTTTTCGAGCCGAATTTTTCAAAAAAATGTTTATTTTCCAAAGGTGCCTACAAACACATAAAACACCAAAATTAGTACAAACTCGAGTGCCAACAATATAGTATTGAGATCAAATTAAACACAAAAATGTGTCTATCATTAGCTCAAATACCACAGTGAAAAAAATTACCACCAAAGATAACTTCAAACTATCAATCAAAAAGAACTTTTCCCCATCAAAGGAACTAGCTAAGAAATTGTGCATACCATGTTTCATATGTTCTTCTGAGCCCAAATATCTAGTATTTAGTAAAGGCATCAAGCCCGAGTCCAACTCTAGGAATACTCTAGAATGTACATAACTTACTTAGCTAATGTACCCTATGAGAGCACCAGTTTGTTGAGGAGGTGATCCCTCGAGATTATAAATATGTAAGCTTAAGCGAAAGTTGAGGACCCTAACTTGAAGATCATATCAGTGAAGTGTAAGTCGTCTCTTCTAATGTCTCTTTACTTATGTTTTTAACTTAATAGTGAGTTTATCTCTACTTGGACATGGTGGTTAGATTTTGAGAAACTACATTTTGGCGCCAGCGAAGGATATCTATCGACTCAACCTTATGTAATCGGAAAAAAATATTTTTGATTCTTCATTTATTTGAAAAGCATAGTAGAGTACCTGACAAGGCTCAGAGCATTAAAAATATTAAGAGAAACTCTTGTGCAAAAACATACAGTATAACAACATCTACTTAGCACGATCATGATGCTGGAACGAACAGGACGACATCAAATGCAACAACAACATGATAACAATAACATTTTTAACAGGTCCCGGTGTAATACACACCATGCCTTGGTTTTATAAGGGGTAACCAAAGCCAAATTAATAGAGAAATTTTAGAGCTGTGTGATAGTAACTAATTCCATGGGAACAAAATACATTCTTTTTTTTTTCATGTCTCTGTGAGTGAAAGATTTGTCCCCATATGATGATTCTGTCATCATCTGAGGCGTTAATTTACTTACTAAAATATCACATGTTTCTATCCAAAATCCCAGCATCACAATTCCATTTTTATCTAAATTCCGGAATAAGTGGGTTTCTAAATGCGGTATTTCATTAGTGATCCTTTCAGGGCATTGGCTTGTCATGTGTCGGAATTTCATATTTCTGTATATGAAAAGAAGTATAAACATCGTCATATACTAGACGTTCACTAATAAGTACAACGTCTTCAAAATTGTAGCCTTCCCGTGACATATAAGCTGCTAATATGTTTTTTCCCAAAGCGAGTTTGCCACCAATTGTAGCAACACCATCTGCTAAAATTTTCCATTTTTAATGCAGTTACCCCTATGAACTTGGGATTTTTGATCCGACACGATATTACGAGGTCACAATTCACCTAGATAATCCACGATGAACACAAATTGGGGATCGGATGCGGGAAGTTATAGATTTTGTTCCAACATAGCACTAAGAAAGAGGGAGATGCCCAAACAGAGTTCTTTTAGTTAGTAGCACTAGTCATACCATTACAAATAGAACGAACCTAGTTTGGGCGAGGATTCCATAGTGTGCTGAAAAAAACAAAACTAATAAAACCCCAATTACACCATAGTAATTGCTTAGGAAAAAAAGAAAAATCCGAGGTAGAAATTTGGTTAGCCGAAGAAACAGAACTTTATGAATTTCTAAAAAATCTGACGACAAATGATATATGTATAGGTTAATGACATGAGAGCGAGTGAGTATACGTTTCTCAAATTACAACCGTTTTCTTTGTCTTAAAAGATAGTAATTTTTTTTGTAAACTAACTACTAACTGGGTTTTGTATAAACAATTCATCCATGAAACTAATTATTATTGTTTTATGTAATCGAGAATCTTAGAATGCGGTACAGTTATGAGATTGATATATAAAATGTCATCACTCGTACTATCGTTATATGTGGGGCTATTTTGTGTTTTCTTCCCTCCCAAAATCGTTAATTAACGGTTTCTCCTCAAATAGATCCAAATTAATGATTCCTCACTTCATTAGTTTTTCCATCAATTTTTTGATTAGCTGAGTCATCACCGGTGCATACGTGGCAAAAACAAAAACCATTTTAGTAAACTGTCCAAAATACCCTCACACCTAAAAATAATGATATCATATTAACAGAGACTTTTAGTCTTCTTCCTTTCCTATCTAATCCAGATCTTCATCATCTCCCACGTTCGACTGTCGGCAGCAAAACTAATTTTACAATCAACAGCAAAACGACGATCACCCAGGAAAACACAATTTGAACCCTGTTTCATAATCCTCAATTTGTTTCCTTCTTAAGTCTTAACACATCAAACTTTCCAAAATTTATTGGGCTAAAATACACTAAAAATTCCAAAATTTGTTGAGATGCAGTCTTCAATTTCACCATGACCCAATTGCATAAACGCCCAATTACCTAAAATTTAATATAAAAACCAAGCCTAAATCAACAAAAACTAGAAAAAAATTGCAAATCCATTCAACCGAGGCAATCTAAAAATTTGATATCAACAATCAAAATTCAAATGATGAAAAAGAGTTTGGTGATACCTGGGATCAAACCAACTGCAAACCGATTCCACCGCGGCAAACTAAGATTTTGAAAACGGAAATCAAATTTCAAATGATGAAAAAGAGTTTGGTGATACCTGGGATCAAGTTCAGGAACATGTTCTTCGATCTGCTTCTGTGTTTTTGTTCAATCGTTGCAGAAGATTTCGTTTAGCCCCAACCATTTTAAATATACAACGGAAGAAAAAGGAAACCCTAGAACTACATAGAACCAGTGGAGAAGAGATTAGTTTGATTGAGAGTGAAATTGATGAATGCTTAAGAGTCCTAGTTTGTTAGATATCAATGGGTTGTGTCTGAATTTGGTTTTGCAGGAAGGACATTTAGTAAAGAACTAGACGAATTCCAACGGAGTTATCTCCGTCACCATCTGTGAAATGGATATCACATGTTCGAGAGAAGACCTAAGTGACCGGATCACTGTAGTTATATTTCTAAAAATGAAATAGGATGTACACGCATATTTCCCACAAATTTAAGAGGGTATTTTGGGTACACTATAAATAATAATTTTAAATTTTCCACGTGGACAGTGCTGCTGACTCAGCTAATAGAGAAATGGATGGAAAAACTAACGATAGGAAGAAACACTAATTTAAATCTATTTGGTAGGGCTGGCAAAGGATAACCGATATCCGATATCCATTTCTGAAATCCGACATCCTATAGGATTTTATCCGACATATCGGATATCGGAATCGGATATTTTATCGGATATTTTCTCTTAACGATAACGATATTGGAATAAGCCTTTCCGTTAGGTTAATATCCGATATCCGATAGTCTAGGGGTGTACTTGTAATTTCCTACCCCTAGATATATGATGCCCGCTGCCGACAGGGAGAACCTAATATAATCTTCTGATCTTCGACTTCTCTATTCCGCTATTCGATTCGACTCTAGACTCTAGAGGAGGAGTAGGGCTGTCTTAATTACTAGGGTTTTTTAATTTGAGAGATTTTTTTGAATTTCAAAATCATCTCCATTATTCAGCTTGAGCAGTAAGGTCTACTACTGGTATATTTCTTGAAGATAGAAACTGAATCGGCTCTCAATTGTGAGTTTTTTTTGTTTCATTTTAAGCTGGTTTTTGTTCGATTTTGTTTATTTTAAGCCAATTTGGTTTCTAGGGTTTTTCTCAGAATGTGTATGGGTTTTATCAGTATTTTGGCAGTGGGAATTTTTGGAGGAGAAAGCGAGGAGGGATAAGGAGATTTGAAGAAGTTGAACAGAGGTCGGTGTGGATCTTGGTGAGTATGATTTTGTAAGTTTTTTGTTTATTTTCTTTGTTTCTCTGTTGATTTAGGTAATTGAAAGTGAGATTGAATAGTTGGATTTTGAATAGTTCGATTAGGGATTATTGATTTAGTTTTTTTTGTTTTTGTTTTTGTGTTGTTTGAATCAGCTGTGCGAAAATCCTCAAGGTAAGCTAGGGTTTCTTTCAATTGTTTTGATGTTTTCATTCTTGTATGAAGCAGCTTCAACTTCGATTTAGGGGTTACCGGTTTAGTTCATTTTGTGCGTGTGAAATGATATGCTAAGTTCCAATTATTGATTCTTCAGTTAAATGTTGGGTGTATTTTGTGGAATGTGGGGTTGAATCTTGTTTAAAATTTCAGTAATGTGGAACTAATTTTGGGTTAAAACTTCATTTAACCTCTAGTTCGATTTGAGATTTTGGGAAGTTAAAACATCTTATGTTGTGATAGAATTTGTCTTCAACGTTTGATTTGTTGTATTTTCTGGATTTCTTGGAGATATATAGGTAAACTGATGTTTTACTTGCTTGCAGGGCTGAAGACTGGTGCTTGTAACTCTGCAGCAGGATCTGCAAACACGGAGTTTGGAAATACCAAGGTCAGTGTGTCTGTGTGAGTGAGTATAACTTGTATGAGTTTAGGTAAAGGATTAGAGTTTTATTATTGGTTGAAATCGATAAAAAACATCCAACAGAGTTTTACTATTTCTTGAACAACATTCTTTATGCTTTATGACTTTTATGTTCTGTGTTTTACTAATACTTTATTCATGTTGTTCTCAGAATGTCTGAAAGTCATAAAGCATCCAACAGAGTGTTGAATATTCAACAATTGCTTCAAGTTCAACATTCTTTATGCTTCAACTTCAGGCAGTCAACCAAATTCCGAACAACCAGAACAAGAAGATCAAAGTGTTGAATATTCAACAATTGCTTCAAGTTCAACACCTTCTTCAAGTAAGAGATTAGCAGAAGTAGCGGATGAAAATCATCCACTTGTTGTTGCTTTGTTGAAGAAATTGCGTACAACAAGGTCACCGGCATGGGATGAATTCACTAGGAGAATCATTGTACAACCTGTAAAAGGGAAGACAGATGAGGAAGAAGATGTACTTATGGGTGAATGTCATCATTGTAAAAGGTTAGTACCTGCTCAGAGTGAACAAGGAATTACCCGCTTGTCTTATCATCTAAAAACCTGCCTTGAGAAGCCTGAAAACAAGACAGGCAAGAGGAAGATTAGCACTGCATTTAAAAAAGGAGGTAATAACCAAGTTAAATTACTTAATTGGAAGTATGATCCTATTGTTATGAGAGATTGCCTTGCTAGAATGATTGCTAAGCATGATTACCCTCTTAACATGGTTGAGCATTTCTACTTTAGAGAGTTTATTAAGTCTTTAAACCCTGCTGCTAAAATGCCATGTAGGAATACAAGTAGAGAGATGTTATGAGGTGTTATGCTGAAATGAAAGATGACTTGTTACTACAATTAGAGAATTTGACTTCCAAATGTAGTCTTACAACTGATATGTGGACTGCCAAATACACTAAAGATGGTTATTGTTGTGTTACATGTCATTTTATAGATGATGAGTGGAATTTGAAAGCCAAAACCTTAGCTTACATTGTAGTGCCGTCACCACATACAGGAGATGCTCTCTCAGATTTTATCAAAACTTGCACTTTGGAATGGAACATAGATAGGAAATTTTTCGCTTTGACTGCTGATAATACTCCAGCTAATGGTGTTATGATGAGAAATCTTATCACTTGGCTAGATGGTAAAAATTGTTTGTTGCTTGGAGGAAAAATGTTTCACATGAGGTGTAGCAACCACATACTGCATTTGATTGTATTGTATGGCATGAAAGTAGCTGCTGAGTTTATAGAGGCTATTAGAGATTGTGTTAAATATGTAAAGTCTTCACAAGCTAGGAAAGAAAAGTTTGATATAGCATTGGCACAATGTAGATTTTCTGGAGAAGTTAGTTTAGATGTGGACACAAGGTGGAACTCCACTTTCATGATGCTTAAGAATGCAATTAAACTGCAGGAAGGTTTTGAAAGACTTAGTGAGTTTGATTCTGATTTCGATATTCTACCATCTAAACAGCAGTGGGAACAAGGAATAGAAATATGTAAATGTTTAGAGGTTTTTAATACTGTTTCAACTCAGTTTGCAGGGATTAAGTATCCAACTGCAAATCTGTAATATAATGGGGTTTATGAAATTTACAAATGCATCAACAGTTGGAAAGATAGTGAGTTTTTTTATATCAAAGAAATGGGGTCGAAAATGAGAGAAAAGTTTAATGGATATTGGAGTGAGAGTAACTTTATTATGAGCATTGGAGTGGTTTTAGATCCTAGGTATAAGGCAAAATGGGTTAGGTTCACATATAAAAGAATGTTTGGAGATGCTAAAGCTGCAGAACTTTATGAGAAATTCAGAACATACTTGTTCAAAGTTTACAATGCATATGAATCTCAAAACAGCAATGCAGCTCCTGCTTTCTTTAGAAACTCTGTCGCTCGCATGAATGTAAGAAGCTCAGGTGCATCTAGCACAGATTATGCTAGTTTTGTGTTGAAAAATGATGAAGATGATGTTCAGAAATCTGAGTTAGAGACATACTTAGCAGAACCAATTCTTCCAACTCTAACAGCTCAAGATGAAATGAACTTTGATATATTGGTTTGGTGGAAGATGAATGGTTGTAAGTATCCAACTCTGGCAAAGATAGCAAGAGATGTATTGGCTGTGCCAGTGACTAGTGTGGCGTCAGAGTTCATGTTCAGCGATGGTGGAAGGGTCCTAACAACTCATAGAACTTCACTAAGTCCAGATTTAGTCCAAGCATTGCTGTGCTTAAGTGATTGGCTGCCAGACTTCTTTGATGCAGGTAAATCTTCGTTTCTTTTCCTTTACTTAATTCTTTTCCATATTAGAACTGTAACATATTAATATTAGATGAGCTACCATATTAGATGAGCTACCATATTAGATGAAGAACTGTAACATTAGATGAGCTACCATATTGCACTTGTTTCAGAACTGTAATTAGAACTGTAACATGTAAAAACATATTAGATCTCATACACTAGTAGATGAGCTAATATAGTGTCCAAGTATTGAGCTACCCTAACCAGGTTTTTGTGATTGTGAATGCAGATATGGAAGTCGTCGACTGAAGTAGATGCAAAATGAAACCAGCAAAGAAGATCTAGCATGTTTGAGTGTAGTTTTTTGTTTGTAGTTGCAGACTCTGTTTTTGTTTGTTTTTTTCATGTGTGATGTGACTGAGGTGTTTGTGTGGTTTGTATTTCTTACACCTGAAAAAAAAAACTGTCAAAAAAGCTTGAAGAACAACCTAAATTTTCAGCATTTCTGCATTTGCTTCTGTGATAGGCATTATCGGATTTTAACGGATAAATATCCGTTATCCGATAGATTAACGTTAACGATATCGGTTTGTATTTTTGATATCCGCCGGATATTAACGGATATCGGATATCCGATAATTCTTAACCTTAACCTTATCGGATTGTCTAATATCCGGCGATATTTATCCGTTGACAGCCCTACTATTTGGGGAGGAAACACTAATTAGTGATCTTGGAAGAGGAGGAAACGCAAAATAGCCCTTATATGTATAAATTTAAAATATTTTATGATTTACAGTCATTTTTATATTTTTGCAAATTAAAAAGTAACTTACAGAAACAAAGTGAACGGCCTTCGGCCGCCTAATCTGATCAAGATTATGATTGTCGGCATACGAATTTGTCCTCCCAAATTTAAAGTCATGTCTCCGTTTCTGCTTCTCATATATATGATGCAACACAATTCAAGATATATAGTTAGTTACAAGGTGAACATATTTGATTTAAGGCTTATGAAAAGACAATGTTGCGAAACTTGACCAATTTAAGTATTTTACTACATTAATCTTTAATGCACTTAACATGAATGCAAATGAGAGTTCATGTAAAAAATAGAATTTAACCCTCGAATAAAGATTTCTGGTTACGTCGCTGCCCGCCTCTCATAAAGAACCCTCTATATGGAATACTCTTTCTATGCGATTGTTTCCTTTTCCTACTATCAACCACAACCTTATCAAAATAATTATTACCACACTTCACAAAGAATAATGATTCTAATCAGATAAAGCAAAAATCTCAATTGAAACTTAACCAGAAGATTAGCAGACCTTTTGTATTCTAATATATCTATCTTATTTTAAAAAATAAGAATAAATGCAAAATGAAGTAAATCACTGCACAAAAGACAAATCATTTAGAGCCTATTTGGTACAATTTTTAAAAACAGTTTTCGAAATAGTTTTCCACTGTTTTAAAAACATACCTTTTTTTCCTTGTTTTCATTTTCTAAAAATTGTTTGGTAGGATAAAAATTGTTTTTGAAAACCCATAAAAATCAACTAAATCATATCAAATGTAAAGACCCGTCTAAGAGATAGTGATACTGGGCATGACTCACTTGCGGTCATTCCACCGATCTCTTACGTTGTTCTGAAAAGAAGAAGAAGAAACAAAAAAAGAAAAAAGAGAAAATACAGAAAACAATAATTTGTTGTTTTCATTTTTTTTGTTTTCAAAAACAAAACTAATCATAAAAATCCAAGGTGACCAAACTTGTGGTACAAAAACCCCACTCAAATGTTGGGATTCATTAAAAATCCATCTTAAACTAAATTGATACAAAAACCTCAAATTTTAAAAAAAATTGATACAAAAATCCCAAATTTCAAAATTGGTTTCATCAAATTTTATGATGAAACAAAAAATTGGTTTCGTCAAATTCTATGAGGTTTCATCAAATTTTGGTTTCATTAAAATCTTTGGGGTTTTTGTGTTACTTTTGTTTTGGCGGGTTTTTTGTGGATGGATAGTGACACCTTTGGGGTTATAACTCGCGGACCATTTCAAAAATAAAAAAACAAATAGAAAACATTTTCTGAAAATGTCCTTACCAAACACGTTTTCTTCCGTTTTTAAAAACAGAAAACTGTTTTTGAAAACTGTACCAAACATGCTCTTAATTTTTTGTTTTGGTGCTAAATAATTTTTATTTTGTTTTGGGCCTTAAAAATCCCAAGATCCTACTTGAAACTTTAGGTGCGCTCAACCAACCAACATGGGAGTGAGACTCATAATACTCTCTCCTCTCTTACAGAAACAAAAGCAGAAAAAAAAAATTCCTAAAAAAACTCTTCAAATAGCTTCCATCCCAAAAGGACCAGATAACGGAGCAAAAAATTTGTTTTATTTTTTTTTCTTATTAGATTTTAATGTAGGATTTTCAATTTTGTTATGATTTTGATGTTGTTTGACATATCTCTTCGCTTTTGTATGATTACGTCTTCACTATTATTAATTCAAGGTGATTATTTCGAACGCGTAATTGGGGGATATTGGAAAAGGACAAAAGTGGATTTAAATATCAAATCAGGGTCACCCCTTATCTATGTATTTTAACTAATTCCTAATCTACCCTCCACTAATCAGGTTTAGTATTTAATTATAATTAGAAAATTTATAAGATTATTTGATAACTGATTAGTGTGTATATTTGAGTGAGGTGAGAGTAGAAGGAGGGAAAAAAATATGAGTGAGAAATTTTTTTGGTGAAAATGGTGGATGATTGTGATGAGAGAATTGCTGCTGAATCTTTAGCTCAACTACAACAAGGAGTATATCTTGAATCTTCTGCTAATGACAACAATTCATAATTGCAATTATTTGTGGAACCAACACTCTTGGATCATGATTTTTATGAGCATGAAGTGTTTCGTGAAGAACCAACCCAAGAGAGTAAACAAGTTCAACATACAAGCACTCCCAATACTCAGGTGAAGGTGCCAATGTGTTGAAAATGTATTTTTTTCCTTTGAATCCACCATTGTTGCAGCTGAAGCAGCTTGGTGCCGGTATGGACGTAGTATGAACACAATGCTGGAAACACTATTACCGGCATAGTATTCATACTACAGCCATGCTGGCCAATAATATCCCCTATTTTGAAATGCAAGCCGACATTGTATTCAACCAAAAAACTATGCCGGTACAAAAGTTACTTTTTACCTATCACGGAATATTCTACGGAATATGCTACCGGCAGGTTCAATTCTAACGTTATCATGCCGGTATCTCCAAGAAAACATACATGAGTAAGTGAATTTGAAATTTAAATATCCACGTGGTTGATTAAATATCGACCAAGACGGCACTTTGTACCGGCATGGAACCATAGGTAATGAGCATGCCGTCACTAAATTTTCCGGCATTGATTTCCAATGAAATTTTATGCCGAAAGCATTTCAGATTTGGTCTTCAGTTTCGGTTCAGTTCGAGCATGCCGGAATTGTGGTCCGACATAGTATTTTAATTTTTTTTTGGAACTAATTTAATTTTCTTTTCATTCGTTCCTTAGATTGTGACATATATTGATCCAACAAACGCAAGGCCGCTTGGTCAGGATACGTCGGAATACTATAAAATGCCACCGGTATATTACCAAAGAATACTTTTCACCTAGTATCTTGAACTTTACAAATGGATTGCTTATAATGAACCTTATAATCTCCCATTGTTGTCCTTATGTAGGGAATAAAATCTAAAAATGAAGCAATTGTTTGGGATAAAGAGACGGCACTTAAGAACACATGTGTGTTGGTGAGGAATACCCAAGGTTCAAAGATTCGTTTTGAGATGGCTTGCGAGAGAAGTGGGGAATACAAGGAGAATAATAGCCACAAGAGAAAGAGTTATATATGTCCAAAGAACACTAATAGGGTATACAAGACTCGTACGAGGAAGGATAATTGCCCCTTTAAGCTTGTATTCCATTTAAGAGACAAAGAATGGGATTGTATGGTGTGGTTCAGCCACCATAACCACCCGGATCCGGAAGATTTTGTTGGTCACTCTCTAGTTGCGAAGCTAAAATCTCCTGAAATGGAGGATGTGAAGAGATTGACCAAAGCATGTAACAAACCAAGATAAATTCTCAGAGGCTTCAAGGAAAAGGATCAGACGAACATTTATTCTCTAAGTACAATTTATAGTGCATAAGCAACTATTAGAAAGGTGGAATGGGAAGGTACGAGCGTTATGCAAGAATTTGAGAAGATAGCTTGGGATCACAACTACACACGTATCATTAAAAGAGGGCCGGACAACAATCCCCTTCAAATATTTATTTCACATCCTTTGCTTGAAAAATTGGCTCATACATGTTTTGGTGTTCTTATGATGGATTGCACCTACAAGACAAACAAATACAATATGTCGTTATTCAACATCGTGGGACAAACATCAGACAAGGTATCATTCACATTGGCTTGGTGTTTAATGGAAAACAAGAAGGATTATAATTATAATTGGGCATCACGAAAATTGAAATTACTCTTCCGGGAAAATCATCTTCCGAGGGCCTCATAACCAATAACGATGGCGCATTAATGAATGCAATATCCGACGTCTTCCCGGATGCACAAAATTTCCTATGTACATATCATATACGTCAAAATGCGATAAAATCTTGTCATGCTTTGTTTGAACCCATTAAGGCGGATATTAAGAAGAGAATGATTGTTCAACTAGAGGAAAACATTCGCAAGAACAAACTATCACCCGAGGAAGAAAAAGATGAAAGAGGAAAGATTAAAGAGCGAATGGACAAAGAATATGATGAAAATCATAAAAAGTGGTTGGAATTTCTAAGAGATTGGGAGAAAGATTATTGGTCTCTTACCGAGGATACGTACGAAAAGAATTTGAACAAGTTTATTGCCAATTGAAACGAAGTGTATCCAAGTGTCGTCTCGTATTGTCGGAAGCGATGATTGGATAAGTACAAGGAAAAATTTGTGCGTGCATGGACAAACCTGTATAGACACTACGGTAATTAAGCAACTAGTGTAACGGAGTCCGCTCATGGTAGATTTAAAGATCTCCTCGAGTCTAATATAATTTTCAACCAAAGCATATACCCCAGAGTCCTTTACTAATTTCTGGACCTCTTTACATTCCTTATTCAAATGCCAATCACTCGCGGCTTGGTGTTGGAAAACACGCACAACTTCTTTATGATCCTACAATTAAGAGACAATACAATTAGGAGATTTTACATAAATACAAAATAATACATATGCTCGCGATAAAACTTCTTACATAGGTTTGATAGATAGTACGAGACCACGTGTCCTTGTAGCCAAATAGTGGTACCGGATCGTCAGCTTCACCCCAAAATTTATCACCACCAAGGTTAGGTATCATGTCATTAGAATGAGGAAGGTGCGAACCTTTTACTTTGACTACTTTATTCTTCTCTTGATCCCCTTCACCTTCACCTTCACCTTCACCTTGTGTCGGTTGTTGACTTGGCCCACCATATTGCTCAAAAACTTCGCTTTGGGTTGTTAATTGACTTGGCCCACCATC
Source organism: Papaver somniferum (assembly GCF_003573695.1). Taxonomy (NCBI): domain Eukaryota; kingdom Viridiplantae; phylum Streptophyta; class Magnoliopsida; order Ranunculales; family Papaveraceae; genus Papaver; species Papaver somniferum. The sequence goes on from NC_039367.1 coordinate 90,785,409, forward strand.
TTCCCCTTCAACCTCATTATGTTCCTCCTCGACTTCCTCTTCATCATGCTCATCGTGCTCAACTGTTCCAGTATGTTCACGGATTACGAGTTTTCTACGGTCACCACCACTCTCTCAATTTTTCCCTCTTGTAGAGCCTGCCCCCAAATGCTTGTTGCGACCTTATTCTTTCTCTCGAGGAGGCAGAGACTCAGGAGCACCAAGATCGTTCTTTTTTTTTTCTTAATGCCAGCATCTTTAGCTTTTGCTTTCTTAGCTTCCTTGGCTTTAGATATCAAAAGAAACACGAAATAAATATAAGACAACTCACAATCATATCTGATGCCGGCATAAATATGCTGAATAATGGCACAGAATCATCGGTGCCGACATTGGTTCACGAAATAACGTCCATGCCGAGACTAAAAAACGACATAATAATTTAACAAAAAACTATTTCGGGACATGAAGCCGACATTGTGGAATAAATGTCGACAATGCCGGTAGTCTTAGGTAATTCCTAGGTTATTCCTGTATACCAAAAGAGCACTGCCGGCATATGCGAGAAAAATTAAAAAACAATGCCGTAACATGGTAGCAGCATGGTATTCATCCTATTTTCAATGCCGGTAGTCTTAGGAAATGCCAAGGCTATTCCTGTATACCAAAAGAGCACTGCCGGCATACACGAAACTATTTATCACAATGCTGTAACAAGGTTACCGGCATGGTATTCATCCTAATTTCAATGTCGGGACAAAAGATTCAGTTTCAGGTGATTTAAGTTTTGTAGCCGACATAGTATTCATACTAAATTCATGCCAAAACTAGTTACCGGCATGGTATTCATACAAAATACAACGCCGAACTCGGTACCGGCATTGTATACATACTAATTTCAATGTCGGTATTGACTGTAACTCAACTGTTTGAGTTAGGGTTCGCGATTCTAACCTAAACCCACTGTCTTAAATCGATTAAAACATTCATAGAACAGTTCATAATCACTTACCTTCTCACAGAAGCCATTTTTTCGAGAGTTTGATGGTCCGAATACTCTTCTTCTTCTTCAAAGGAAATTCGATTGATCTTTTCTTCTTGTTTTTGTTGAGCTATGGATTTTGATTTTGATTGCGGACTGGGATTGGGTTTCTTTCGTGGAGGCATGGTTATAGAATAGGGTAATCGATGAAGAAATTTTTGAATCGACGATGAAGAACGATGAATATTTTTTTTCTTTTCGAAACCCTAACATACGAGTGTCCCGGAACATATGAATAGGGGGATATGAATTTGGTTTTTTGCATTTTTGAATTTAAGTTTTAAGATTTTTATTTTGTGGGAAGGGTAGTATAGTCTTTTCATAATGTTTTTTAATTAACTAAAGGGTATTTTAGTGTTTCTGCACCCAAAAAACACCCCTCAGCAGACACTATTGGATGGGGATAGTAATTCATATCCCCCAATTAATATAAATATCCCCCAATTGTGCGTTCATCATTACAAGGTATTTTGAACGATTTATAAAGGGGGATACCAGTCCTACTAAGTGATGATACCATTTCATCGATCCAACGGCCAGGATCGGTGGGATCTTTTTGTCCTATATGAAACGGTATCAGCACTTAGTAGAACTAGTATCCCCCTTTATAAATCATGGTATTTTGGTTGGGTTTATGGTTTATTATTTTGGATTATTCAAAATGGTTCAACTCGGCGGCGCTTCGATTTTTCCTTCAATCCAAGAGATTTTCGGCATCCGGGTTTGTATCAAACAACAGTTAGAGCAAATTACTTCTCTCTTTTAAAAGCATCTCTTTTTGAAGAAGACAACTATCTTAAATGATCAGATTTGATTCCGATTTTTAGCATCCATGCTCCTCCCTACAAAAATCGGATACTATTGCAGTTCATCGCTTTTTCTCTTGGCGATTTATTTATAATTTGTATCTTTATTTGGATTTTATTTTTCTCGTTGTATGTTGTTCTTGATTATCTTGTAAACATCCATGTAACCTCTATTTTGCCATAAATAAAATGTTACATGATATCAGAAAAAAGTAAAAATAAAATTGCAAGCGTTTTCCTAACAGTAAACTCTGAGTCCGGGCTATGCAGTAAACCGGTGTCCAGATGGACCAGATGGAAAAGGAAGAAGCACCTCTGTTAGGCTGTTAGGCGCTAGTTAGAAACTACTGTACGGCAAGACCTCTACGAATGCATCAATACCAGCGAAACACCTAAATCTGTACCTAGTCACTTGAGTTGTCAAAGCTGCCTTGGTTCTTGGCCGAAGCCAACGCCAAGACAGTCAACTACAAAACACTCCAAACCAAAGCTATACTGATTGTCTTTTTTATTTGTTTACGCAGTTGTACATCCAATTCGCCTAGAGCCGAATTGATTATCCAGCCACCAAAAACCGAATAGGGTCGGCCGATTTTGCTGAATCGTCCGGTTAACCGTACAAATAAAATAACTACACTAGGCTTAGCACATGTTAAAGTTGCCCAATAATTGCAAAATTATCAATCCTGACAAGTGACAATGCCCCACCGAGAGTAATTTGTTCATATGAAAAGTCCGCGGTATTAACACTTGTTTCAGATGGTTATAGAACAAGCTATTGGTCTCGATTAGATCTGTGAATCCGATTAAGTTGAAGTGTAGACACTATTCAAAATTTCAATATCTCAGTAAAGACACACACACAAAAAAAAAAAAAAACATTCAAAATTCAAAAGGGACAAATACTTCAAGTACCAAAATAAGAAACCTATTATAGGGTTTCAAGAAAAGAGTTCTGAGGGCTCCTAAGAATTCAAATATCCTACAATGAAGATAAGGGGACCTAATTCATAAGAAAAATATTAATATACCCTTAACCTATTAAATATTGAAACATAAAATTAATTTATTTTCATTCCTCTCCTTTTAAATCTTCCATTTTCTTATTCCCCATCACCTCCATCGCATATTTCTTCGATTAATCATCAATTCTCAAAATAATTCATTATCGGTTAACACCACTTAACCACCCGCAATGACTTTAATAAGGTAAAAATAAAAAAATCCATCTTATTTCATTAGTTTTAATGCATGGATAGGCGGAATCGATCGAATTAGGTTTTTGAAAAAATAGTTTCAGAACTGTCTACGGTTGGGAAATCCAACTGTATGTCATCTACGGTTTGGAGTTCTTAACTCCAAACCGTATATTCTGGGTTCAAAATTCATACGGTTTGAAAAAATCATACTTCCATACCGTAACTTATACGTACGGTTGGGAAGTATGAATTTTCCCAACCGTAGGTTAGCTTATGGTTCAAAATTGGGGGTTTTCAAAAGCAAAAAAAGATGAAATTAGGGTTTTTAGAAGATCAGTTCGGCTGATCTTGGAGTATCAATTTTGAGCCGAACCTAGTGTATGATTTAGAGAAACACTATGTTCGGCTCACGCGACTTTGCTAAATTTTGTTCGAATCAGCCGAACCTAAATTTGTCAGTTTCAGAGTGAAGTTCGGCTGACAACTTTTCAGCTGAACCTCAATTTTTTAAAATATACCTAGGTTCGGCTGATAACTTGTCAGCCGAACCTAGGTATATTTTCAAAAAACGGAGGTTCGGCTGAAAAGTTATCAGCCGAACTGTTCATCTGGTCAGTAGATCTGGGTTTTAAAAATTCATTTTTTTGAAAGATTCAACTTATAAAAAGAAATTAAACCTCGTATAGAAGTCTACCTCTGATTTGAATCACCCATTTTGGTCACTTCTAATCACTAAAATCTCAAAATTCAAAACCCAAGTTTTTTTCACTTCTTCTTCTTCCTCTCAAAAATCCCAACTCTCTCACATAAATTTGATTTATCTACTAATTCACCACTAATAATTTTATTTTTAATCAATCCTTAAAATTCCTAGCTAATCAAATCTAATTATAATCATTAACACTAATTATGTAAGGGTAGTTATGCCATTATCAAAAAGGGTGGATAAGGGATGATGTTGTTTTTTATTTAGTGACCCTATTTTGACATTATATAGTATGCCTCAAAAAAATTCAGTATGCCTCAAAACAGGTTTCGGAATATAGCCTCAAAGTTCCCAGCACGATGATCAGTTGTAGTGACCCAAATACCTTCTTGACCACCTCCAACAACCACATGATCAAAAAGTGGAGACATTGCAACAACATTTAGTAATTTTTCTGGGTGCTTTTATTTCTCGAAAACGCCTACAAATACATAAAATAGAAAAATAAGTATAAAATAGGTACAAACGATACAAACAATTGAGATCAAAGTAGACACATAAATGTGTGTATTATTGGGCAACAAATGCAAACTCAATAATAGAAGCAGAAGCTCATGCCCTCTTTCACGCAGTCGAATGGCCGAATGGGCTACTCGAAACCAACTACAACATCCAATTTTCAACTCGGGCAATCTCATTTTAGTACAAGCTATCAATGGCGAAGTGTCTAATATCAGATGGACATAATTTTCTCTTGTAAGTTGTAATGACTGTATAAACGACTTGCCGACACTGCAACAGTCTTCTTGTAAATATGTTCCGCATATACTTAACCGAGCAGCTGATGCTATTGTTGGACTTGCTAGAAAGTCTAATGTAACTAAATCCTGGGATCTTTATCAACATGTCTGTATAATAAGAAAGATAACCCCTTCTGTCGGAGGAGTCCAGATAGTGAACTACAAGTACAACTGTGAGATCCTCTAAAAAATCGATGATAACTTGAAATAACAAAGTCTCATGATAACTTTAAACTATCAGCAATTTATTGACGAAAAGTTGAATTTAATTTGGCAATACAAATACGTTCATGGCAATAATTCAATTTAAGAAAGCTATCTCACTTGGCAATTTCGATATACCAATTTAAGATATACCACCAGATTAATGTTGTCAGGAGCATCTACACCTACAAGTCTACAACCACTTTTACTGTGAGAAACTTCGTGGATCAGATCCAACAGTTAGCAGGGAAGCGATACTACACTTGGATTAGTAGCGGGAAGATATTTTGCGGGATTATCCTAGGGATAGAAATCATTTCCCAAAGAAAAATTGATATATTGCTCTTGCAGAGAATAAAGAGGGATCAAAATATGACAAATGTCATTTCCAAATTTGCGAAACTTACATATACATATATAGCAAAAGTGCAGTGGTGGGAGTGAGAGATGAACATAATGGTGCAGAGTGTGCTTTTACATTTGGTTGTTAGTTAGCTAGATTTCCGCTGGTTTATCTAGGCATTCCGTTAGGCAGTAAGCTCAAGAACAAGGTAATTTGGGAGATTATTATTCAGAGATGTCAACAAAGGCTGAGCACTTGGAGAAGGCGATATTTGACAAAAGGGCAGAGATTGATACTCATAAACAGTGTAATGGCTAGTTTGCCAATTTATTACATGACTATGTTTGAGATACCTGTTGGTGTTGTGAAGGAGTTGGAAAAGCTTATGCGTAATTTTTTATGGGGATCTTCGGCAACTAACAAAAAAAGGAGCTGGGTTGCATGGTCAAAAGCTATGGTGCCAAAAGCGAGAGGTGGTATTGGTATAAAATAATTAAAACTTGTAAATAAGGCTTTACATTGTAAAATGGATATGGAGGTATGGTAAAGAAAGGAGGCTCTCTGGAGGCAAATAGTGCTGGAAAAATATGGTGATAATTTTTCATCCTTTTCTCCAAATGTTTCTAAAAAGTGTATGTGGATGAGTCTGTGGTCTGGCATTCTAAGGTGCAGACAGTTCGTCAAAGATAATACCAATCTTGTTCTCAAGAATGGTAAAATAATTAGTTTCTGGTGTGATATTTGGGTGGGTCAGGTCACATTGAAAGAAAGATTTCGTTGACTCTTCAAAATTTCATCCACAAAAACTGCAACTGTAAATGATATGCTGTCTGACGAAGGAGCATGGAATTTTAATTTCAAAAGAAGTCTGAAAGAAAAAGAAATAGGACAAGTAACGGATATGTTACAGGTTCTAGGAGATTATGTACCAAATGTTGATGACGAGGATAGCAGACAATGGGGTTTTGGTTGTGATTTTACTGTTGCAAATTGTTATGCAGCTCTTGATGTAGATGGCTTACTTGTTTTCCCTCGTAAGCAAGTTTGGAATCCTAAAATCCCTCTAAAAGTCTCTTTTTTTGTGTGGACTCTGTGTCATGGGGGCGCACCAACACTTAATATGCTTTACAGGGCTGGGAGAGTGCAGTCTAATCTTTGTGTTCTATGGGGAGCGGAGCCAGAATCTCAGGAGCATCTATTCCTGCATTGTGTGGAAACTAGGAAGTTATGGCATTATTACTTGGACAACTTTCAGGTAAGTTGGGTCTTTTCCGATACTGTCAAGAGCAATGTGTGGGAATGGAAAAAATATAAAAGCAAAACTTTTATGCGACAACTTTAGAGTTTACTGCCATTTGTAACCTGGTGGACAATATGGAATGAACGAAATGGAAGAGTTTACAGGAATCAACGAAGGAATCTTGATCAGTTGATTGTTTCATCAAAATGCATTTTATTTGGTTGGTCTTTAAGTTCAGATTTGTTTTATGGTTTCTCTTTGAGTACCTTAATTGGTAATTGGAATGCTGTAATTCACAGGTAGCTTTAGCTATTTCTTCTGTTTTGGTTTCTCCATCACTTTGATGAAGCTATGCCCTTAATAAAACTTTGCCCTTTCTCAAAAAAAAAAAGAAAGAAGAAAATCTTGGTTTCCCTGTGTTGTGTTCCATGAGAGATAGAGTGAGAAAGTTCCACGTGCAAGTCAGTCGTATACTCGTATGTTTGTTGGATACCTTTAATGATGGTCCGTGACAGTTAGTGGCGGAAAGCATTTCATGCAAGTCAAGTCGTTTGTGGGTCATCATTTAAGGAGCAACCAATCTTTCTAACGGCTCAAAATCAGCTAATTATATTATATCCACATGAATTTTCTTTGTATGAATATATTCTACCGAATTAGTTGAACACAATTATACTATAGAGTGGCTGCTCTTAATTTCTTTACAATGAATTTTCTTCGTGAATAAGAAAGGCGACTATTTTTTATCCATTGAATAATTGGCTAATCTAAGCTAATCCCTCTTTAAATTCTAGACCCAGGAAAACCAATTCTTCATTATCATCTGCAATGAAGTCTCTTCAAAGTGCATGGATATTCCTAATCTTTCTTATTTTGAGTTTTTCAAGCTCTGACAATAGTTGTGTTAGAGGGAAATGCCGGAAAGATCAGAGAGCTCTTGTTCTCCAGCTAAATCAGAGTCTTATTTCTTCTATGATTTTTTCTAAGCGTAGTTCTTGGAGCTTAAGCAGTGATTGCTGCACTTCCTAGGATGGTATTATTTGTGATGCAGGAGGTCATATTGTTGGTTTGGACTTGAGTAGTGAAGATATTAGTGATGGACTAGATAATTCTAGCAGTCTTTTCAAACTCCAGTACCTTTGATAAATTAAATTTGTCTCACAACATTTTCAGTACACTAATTCCATCCGGGTTCGACCAACTTTTTAATTTGAATTACCTCAATCTATCACACTCAGGCTTTTTCGGGAAAATTCCTAAAGATATATCACGTATGACGAGGTTGGTAACACTAGATCTCTCTGACTATAGGGATACTTATATACTCCATGATACGGATCTTAAAACGCTTGCCCGCAATTTAACAGGGTTGAGAGAACTCGTGTTAGACGGTGTAAATATTTCTGATGAAGTACCAGAGTTCTTCGGCGGATTCTTGCGGGTTGTACGGAAAATTTCCGAAAAGGATTCTCCAGATTCGATCTCTTCGTAAACTCAATTTGTTTATGAATCCGCTTCTTCAAGGTACTTTGCCAGAATTTCCTGTACATGGACTGCTTGAGGAGTTGGAACTTTCAGATACGAGTTTCTCAGGTGAATTACCGGATTCTATTGGTAATCTTACATTCTTATCCAGGTTAAACTTTGAGTACGTAGGGTTTAATGGGTCAATTCCCCAATCAGTTTCAAACCTTAACCAACTTCAAGTTTTAACCCTTCCAATAAACCGTTTCACCGGAACAATACCAACAACTATATTCACACTACCTTTATTACGTGAACTCGATCTGTCAATGAATCAATTCACAGGTAACCTTGGTGAGTTCTCCAACGGATCTTCTTCACCAATGAAGACCCTTGATCTAAGTGACAATAAGCTCCAAGGACCTATTCCAAAATCGGTTTTTGAATTGTCCGGACTTGAAAGTCTTGTGCTTTCTTCCAACAACTTCAGTGGCAGGGACGGACCCAAGAAGTTTTCTCAACCTGGGCTAATAGCCTTGGCCCATTATAACATTTCAATTTTCAGGTTGTTTTTAGGTTGTTGGGCTGTGACGACTACCTGGGCTAAAATCCGGGTTAGCCCAGCTGTAGGTCCGTCAGTGTTCAGTGGCACAATAAGTCTAAGTATGATTTTTCATAAGTTAAGAAATATTACGGAGGTGGAACTCTCAAGTAACGGATTGTCAGTAGATATTGCTAATGTTACTTTTGCATTATTTCCTCAAGTTACAAGTTTAAAATTAGGTTCCTGCAGTTTGAAAGAGTTTCCTATTTTTTGAAAGTTCCATCTAGATTGTCCGTGCTAGATCTTTCGAAAAATCAAGGGTGAAATACAGATGGATTATAAACAGATGTATTCCTGTACTTATATCCGATTTAAAAATGTATTCCCTTTTTTTTTTCATTTACAAATATACTCCTGTTTTCCATCCAACTCCGTTTAAAAAGTCAATTTCTCGGAATTTTCGTCAATTTTTCGTTGACCGAGATGAGAAAATGAAGTAGTGGATTACAATTTTATTCTTTGATAGTGGCGAAATCTGGTGTGAACTTGGACATCTCGAAGAAATTAGAGGGCTATGATTTAATCCTGGGCATAGTTTAACGCAAGCTAAATCTAACCCTCTTCGTTAGTTTTTCATTCTCCACATCTCTGTTCGTCTTCTCCACTTCTCCTCTCCACGGCAACATCAGTCCCCATCGACATCACCACCACTCTCGTTGGAATGTCACAGCCGCCACCCACACTACCACCGGTAACACCTTATTCTTCAGTTACTTCTTTTTCTTCTACAGGTAATTCTTCTGATGTAGCGTAATTCAGTTATAAATTGATTTAGATTTCTTTTTAATTCAACCCATTTTCTTAAATTCGATGTATAAAACTTAATGGGTTTCTTCAGTTTCGTATTTTTAGTTCATTGTTTGTGTCTTAATTTGAATTGATGGTGTTAATTTGAGTTGATTGAAATCGGTGGAAGAAAGTTCTAACCCGAACTTGGTACATCTTTTTCTTAATTAAAATCCAGATAATCAAAGGATATGCTGATCATTTGAGATGAATTAATAATCGATGATGTTAATTTGATCAGCACCACCTTAACCAGGTTACTCAGCTTTTCGAGTTGACCTTATTTGTTTATTTATTTTCATACGTATTATTACTCTGCAGGTTACCCAGCTTGATATCCACCACTTTTTTCATTCACTTGGAGCTGGAGTACTTGAAGAAGTTCGTGTCCAATGAGATAAAGGGTTTGGTTTTGTGAGATACAGTACCCACGAAGAAGCAGCTGTAGGCATTCAGTTGGGGAATGCTAACATGCTTTATGGAAAGACAATTAAGGTTAGTGTCACCATCTGAATGTCCTAAGTAGCTTTCTTCAACATTTTATATAAACAAAGATTAACTAAGCAAAGAAGTTGATTCTTATTATGTGCTTGTCGATTTCGTCGCGATGATAGGCAAGCCGCCTTGACCTTCACATTTCGTGTTTTTCATCCTAACCTGATTGTGGGCTCACATATCAATTCAGGCAAGTTCATTGAGCTCTTAATATATATAAGTGAATTGTAAACATAAACCTGTTCAGTGATTCAGTAATGGAATTCATTCTAATGGAAATTGGTAATGTTTCTTTGGTCTGAATTTGCAGAAGGCAATTGAATGTAGGAGGGGGATGTGATGCTAAAAATGAAGGGAACAAACCATCTCAACATATCAAGTATGACTGACAGCAGGCACCTCATAATGTGGTGTAGCTGAGATTGAATTCTAATATCCTTGAGGTATGCTGCTTCCTTTTTTTCCCATAATTAGCTAGTACTAAATGTTGTTGGTGCTGCCAATTTGCTAGTTCACACCTTAATTTTTAACTGATGGATTGACTCGTACTTTATTAACCGGATTCTAAACTATAACGTACTAACTTATTATAAGAGATGTAGTGTAGTTGGTGCTCAGATTCTTCCCCAGATTCTTACTCCATGTATTACTCTGTTTAACCATTCAATTTTGTCTTGGATAATGATGCTCTAATAGTGCTTCTGGAAGCACAATTTAGCAACCACGAAGCCGGTACTCCTGGAAAACAACAGCTTCTTATCTGCAGTTTTTGAGTCCCCATGACCCACACTTGATCATTCTGTATTTTCTTGTAGTTCTGTGCAGGGAGACACTGTTTTCCTGTGTTGTTATTAGATGTTTTTCTTGTAGTGGAAGGTCATTCACCTTATGATCTGGTTCTCAATATAGCTTCATTCAAAACGACAACCTGCTCCTGTTTATAACAGACTTGTGTTTGTGTTTCGATAATTTAGAAAACATAGAATAATGCTATAGTTATATTTGAGTAAATGCAATTGTTCGAACTAATGGAATGGTTGAATATATTTGAACAGATCAGAACGTTGAGATTCTTTTAAAATGTAATGGTCGTGGGGAGATGTCATTTTTGAGGGGAAAGTCAACAGCTACAACTATTGAAGTTTATGGAGGGGTGAACAGTAGGGTGTCAAACCCATTGATGAAGATCAGATGATTCAGATCCACTATAGTGTCTTTATATCTAGAACTGATTTCTACTTTTAGGTTATGTTTTATGTATTTTTGTTTTAATTAGATGGAATGGATAATGTTTTCTATGATATACAGTTTTTAATGAATTTAAGTAATGTTCATTGGATTTAGATTGAATAATGAAAAAAAAATACTTTGTTTTTAGAGTTGTTCATTGGTCTTATGTTATAGACGATCCGAGTTAAGAGGTTAAATTGGTGATTTAAAACAGTTAAACAGGTTCCTGGTTTACTTGGTGATTCAAAGGACTAAACAGTCTTTTTAAGCGGACTTAACTGCTGACGTGGAGGATAACTCTCCATTAACCGTTTTTTCAAAAATACGGTTAAAACAGGTGTACATTTCTAAAATTCAAAAAGCCGGGGTACATCTGTATGCGCCTAAAAAAACAGGAGTACATCTGTATTTCACCCAATACAAATCTAGGCCTCTTTTTTTTTCGCATAACAAAACTAGGCCTGTTTTGACCAAAGTGGCCAACGGTGGTTACCCACCTTTTTGACACCGTTAGTGTAGGGCAAAAAGACTTATGAGCCCTTTGAATCTTTCCGCTCGTCGAGTTGCAGTCTAACTCGCCGATTTGGAACAATAACTCGGAGCTGACTGGGTATACACGTGTATCTATACACATCACCATATGTACATGTCACCATCTTTACACGTCACTATCTATACACGTCATCATCATACACCTGAACCTCACATCTCCAGCTGAATTTCAATGCCATTTCAAGTCTCATCTGAATCCATTACCATCAGTACCACGTTACTTCCATTTTCTTCTTGCACAACCCATATTTCTATTATGTCAGGTTCCAAACCAGATCTATCCACTGCATAACCTAAATGTTTACAGTAATCGGGACAACAACACCATCATCTTCTATACATTTCTCTAAACCAAAAGCTCCAACACTACTGCATTCTCAGTACCACCATCGCAACATATCTAGCTGCCTGCGCAACACCCATCACCTAAACCAACAACAACTCGGCACAATCTAGCCAACAACATCAGCAACACCTGAACTGCAGCTTCAATCACCTGCTGCAATTCTCAAGCCATTCAAGACACATCCACCATCCTTAATCACTATAATCACAGCCTTAACACCTACCACTAATTTATATCTTCACCAGTCATCCATCTAAACTTCAGTTCCTGCATCATTCTCACATACACAGATTCCCCTGTATTTTAACACAATTTTAAAGAGTATACTACAACTCCATAACACACCATCAGGTTTATTTACAATTACCAAATCTCAGGAACTAAACAATGAGATGAACAATTTTACCAAATCAACTCATAAGACAATTACCTCAAACATGGATCTACCCAAGCAAAACTGACTATTCTTGCTTTTGATTTATCACCATCAGGTTCAACTGTTTCATCTGTAATTCAAACCCATAACCCTAAATCTTCATCCAATCAGGACCCTAATTCATGAAGTTCGAATCCATAAAGAAACTACAATCTAAACCTCAACTGAAACAAACCCATTTAGTAATTGTATTAGCTTCTTCGATTTGCAGTTCAGATAAACCCCTTCTTCAATTCTTCAAAATCCAGAAACAAACCAATTAAATCTGAGAATCAATTACTAATTAATCTTATTCACTTTCAGTAACGAAAACCCATCACAACTTCTTCTCAATTAACATCTTAACAAGCAAAAACCCTAAATTCTAATTCTCCCTGCTTCCATTGTCTTCGATCAATATAAACCCTAACCCAAATCAAAATCTCAATCTCAATCATACTAACACCTTCCCAATCCTTTTAATTCACTCAATCGGTTCTTAATTGATATGAACGATCATTCAATTCCAATTTTCAATTCAACCAAACCCATCGAATAATTGTTAGATACATCTTTAATTCCACATAAACTCTCAGACATATCAAGAAACCCTAACCCCTATATCTGCTTCTCTCTCTGTTTTATAACCTCAGTTCATCATGATTTGTAACTAGGGGTGCACATATCCTACCCTTATCCGCCACCCTATCCTACCCGTCAGAATTTTTACCCGTATTCTATCCTACCCGCCATCAACGGGTAGGATGACGGATAAACATTATTTTATCCGCCGTCAAATGGGTAGGGTGACGGATAAAACCCGAAATTATCCTACCCTACCCGTTTACCCGCCTAATATATATAAAAGACCAAGTAATCCCTGTCAGGAGCACCAACAGCTGCTTTCACACAGACTTCCAAAGCCATTATTGAGACAACAAGTGAGCTGAGCAAAAGAACAGAGAAGATGAGTAGATTCATGGTGGTCATGGTAACGGACTGTTTGAGTGAGGCAAAGAGAGAAATCTGAGATTATAAAGGAGAGAGAGCACTGAGAAAATTTCTTTTTCTTTTCAGGTAAATTAATTAAGATGTCGATCATGACACATCTGTTTGGCATGACTCGGGAGTTTGTTTGTGGTTGATAATTTGGTTGTACAGAGATCTCTGTTGTCGACAATGAGTGAATTAATAGAGCACTGACACGACAAATTAGACCACTTTGCGTTTTCATTCTTTTTCCTTTTTTAGCATTCAGCTTTATTAATTCATTTATCCACAGCCTCAAGGATATGCCAAACCTAATAGGGAAGTTACTAGAAATACCTAGAGAGAACCAAACTTCCCAAGCAAAGGTGCAATTCAGAAAAAAAAACTGCTTGATAGTTCCAGTGGAAGTTTTACTTGAACTACAAATAGGAGAAACACCAGAGCACAACTGAATAATATTCAAAGAAACGGGTAAAAATGTAAAGACAACAAATCCAAATTATCATAGGAAAGATGGTTGTCCCCACCATTAAACGGGTAAAAATGTAAAGATGTTAATATAGAAAACTAAAAAGGAAAAAAAAAAAAAAACGATTATACCCGCCACCCTATCCTATCCGACCCGCCAATTAATGGGTCGGGTAGGACCTTATCCGTTTAGTAGCGGGTAGGGTGGCGGGTAAAAAATTTCTTACCCGCCAGTCAGCGGATAGGGTGGCGAAATAGGCCATATCCTCCCCACCCTACCCGTTGTGCAGCCCTATTTGTAACAACACCATCTCCTTAACATCTATACTGTTTCATCAACTGTTCTCTCAATCAAAACTCACCAATAATCACAGAAGAGGAGAAAAGAAAGAGAAAAAACGAACAAGAAAATGATTTTCTTCGATTGGATTTGGTGATAAAATCTATAAGAATTACTAAGGCTCCCAAACGTTGGATCTTATAGCTATAAAGATACGTGGACAAAATGGATACATGTGGCTGCTATCAAATCTGTTTAATATAAACCGTTGGATCTCATAGAGATTGCTCTAGTGAGATATGTGGACAAATAAATACATGTGTCTGCTATCAATTCCATCTAATCTAAGCCGCTCATTCTTTACGGGATTAACACTACTATTAGATCAAACCCTTTTAGCCTTACACGTGTATAAAGGGTGTATGGGTAATTTCGTCGTCATCATCTCATCTCATATGGGGAGAAATTGACCTAATTGACCGAAAAATTGACAAAACTAACTTTTTTGGATGGAAACATGGATGAAAGCCTAATTTTGTCATGCGAAAAAAAAGTGGCCTAGAATTATAACCCAGGATAAAGGTGGCCTATATTTATAAATAATCCAACAATCAAATACATGGGAAAAATACCCCATTGGATTTGGTAGATCGGCAATGGAAACCTATATGACCTAAATCTTTCTCACAACTTGTTGGAAGATCCTGAACAACCCTGGTGATTATGATTTTTCTGGGGTTGTAGTAATGAAGGTTCAAACTCTCGGATTTGTGAAGGATAATTTTTTAGACTTAATAAAAAAAGATAAATATATACAATAAAATATTAACAATGGTGAGAGGTACTGGGACTAATGATTCGGCCAATCTTCATAAAACAAGGCTCAATGAATTATTCTCGACATTAATCGCTCAAAACATAAGTTATATGGACTCTTATTTTGCCAAAGTAGATTCTCAAAAAATTGATTGTAAATGTTAAGCATGGAACATCAAATCACCTAAGCTAAGCATGACCCATCTAATCAAATAACACCCAATTTAATCAAATTATATTTCAATTAATTCTTAATGCAAAAGTCTTAAAAAGAATTAATAAAATTACCCATGTATGAAGCTCGGCCTCCTCCGTCGTCCCAGTGTTGGGGTTTAACTCATCATAGTAAAAATGCTCTCAAAATAATTATTTATGGCTCAAAAATGGTTCACAGTGATGAAATAAAGAGAAAATGATGAAAATCGGGTGTTTGCAACGTTTATAATTGTTGCAAACACCGTTACAAAGAACGATAAAAGACTACTGCAGTTGTCTGTGTAGCTGACTACGACCCACAGGGACTGGTCGTTGTCACTGTTGAAGAACGACGGTTTTTGGCTGTCTGTTCTTCGTGTTCTTCATCTTCATCAATGGCAGCAGCAGCAACAGAGAAAAATGGTGGATTCTTCCTCTGCAGCGCTCTCCTCTCTACTCCCAACTCTCAACACCCTCTACTGTGATACCCAAGCACCTTATATACACAACAGGACACGTAAATCCCGAGAATATCTTTATAATAACTCCCTTTTCTTCTCTGCAAGTCACCAGAGATTTTATTCTCCATATTTCCTTTTGCACGCTTCTGTTTCCTTTCAAACTCTAATTATGCGTTAATAGAAGATATTTGGTATTTCTATCTTTTAGGATTCGATATATATCCTTCTAGGTACAATATCTTCCCTCTTTACTCGAGTATCTTCCACATATATTCTTTCCAGGATGCTTCGGTCCCTGTTTAGCTTTGATCTTCTCTAACGGATTGTTCAGCCCAAGTTTTTCGATCCAATTCATTGTACCAGGCCTGTTAGGCTATATTAGGTCCATCCCAATCATTTCCAGCGATTGAATCTCGCTCAAAGCCCACACAAGATCGAACCCTAAACTGCCAGTGAAGTGTGCATGGCATAAGATTTTCCCGCCATTTTTTGAATCGTGAAGAAAGGGTGTCCCCCTAACCACTGTTGGGTGTCCCTTTAGCAACTGGGGTGGAAACATCCTTTTTTGGGGGGAAATAATAATTTTTCTGGGTTCCTCCAGGACATTTCTGGGACGTTTCCGGTGCATTTCTGGGGCGCTTCCGGCATACTTTTGGGATACTTCCGGTTCACTGTTTACAGAGGTCCAAATGCCACATATTCAGTCACTTTCGCCGCAAATTATTTTTCCAAAAACACCTACAAATAAATAAAATAGCATCATAAATACAAAAATGGGTGCTAACAATATATACAATTGGACTATATTAGACGCATAAATGCGTCTATCACCTGGTCTATGAATAGTTTTTAATCGTTGGGAATTCTCTGACTTCCACTCCAACATGCTTCAAGGGAAGAACCCAATCGTGTCATTATCCTTGGAACTCATGGATTACTCGTTCAACAATTTCACTTGGATGATCCCGAATACTTCTTCCTACTTGTCATGGGAGACTGAAGTTTTCTCCTTTTCTAACAATCAAATTAGTGGGGAAATTCCTTCATCGGTGTGTGAAGCCAATAATCTTGAAGTTTTTGACATATCGGAAAACAACTTGAGTGGATCAATACCGCCATGTCTGGGATCAATTCAAAATCTTGCAGTATTAAATTTAAGAAGAAACAACCTCTAGGGAGATATACCTGACACGTTTCCACAAAATTGTAATCTTAGGACACTAGATCTGGGTCGAAATGAATTAGAAGGGCGGCTACCAAGATCTCTTGCTAATTGCATAGAGCTTAACGTTTTAGATGTTGGAAACAATCAATTAATCGGTACTTTTCCTTGATGGTTGGGAAGTATGTCGCAGTTGCGTGTTCTAGTGTTGCGGTCCAACAAATTCTATGGTCCCTGGGCAAAAACCAACTTCACAATGTTACGCATTATTGATATATCCTCAAATAATTTTTCAGGCACTCTATCCAAAGAATACTTCTCAAGTTGGAAGGCCGTGATGGTAAACCAAGAAGAAGTAGAATGGATCTACCATGATCAGACATTAGGATATAAGGATTTCGAAGACAACTATCACCCCGACACAGTGACAGTTACAAGCAAAGGACTGGATATGGATCTGATGAAGATTCTTACGGTTTTTACGAGCATTGACTTGTCGAATAATTCATTTGAAGGAAAGATACCAGAAGTCATTGGGAATCTTAGGTTACTTCATGTTCTCAATTTCTCAGGAAATGCTTTTACAGGTCCAATTCCGTCAACTATTGGGAATATCACGCAGCTTGAGTCATTAGACTTCTGTCAGAACAAGCTAACCGGAGAAATCCCATCAAATTAGCACAATTGTCATTCCTTTCTGTCTTGAATCTCTCCTTCAACAAACTTTGTAGGTGTAGATAATCCATAGGGCTAGGTGGCAAGATCCTAAGTTATGATACACCAAAGAAAAAAGAGCGGCGAAGCACGGGATAGAACCAAACGGCGCAAAGAGCGAGGTATCACGTGGGTCGGACGTGATGGCCCAATAGGTGTCGGATGTGACGTGACCCTTATCCTCTGACAGGTAGGGCGAACAATCAGAAGGCACACGGTCAGAGTAAGGAAGATGGTCAAACAAAGGAACGAGAAGAAAAAAGGGCGACATCGTGTTAACCAGACGATTAAGACTCAGCCTCGGGTGAAGAACTATCGCTCAAACCAGAAAGTCGGGCGAGCAGTGAAGGTCCGATGGGGAACAACTAAATTGATGTAATGCGACCAACATTGTAATTCTGTTGTATGTCAACCTTGGCTTATAAATATAAGGACAGGTCGAGAGAGAGAGGCAGGTTGTAAGGACAGGAAAAGAAGGCACCATACTTGAGTTGTGAGAGCTTCACCATTTGAGAAGGAGAGAACATTTGTAACCAAAGAAGAGAAATAATAGCATTCACCCTTTCACCCCGTGGACTAGGTAATCATATCGAACCACGTATATCTTTGTACCTATGTTTGTTGCGTATCTTCATTTTGTGTTAATCGATCTTCTACTTCGTCGGATGTGGTGTGTGGTTTTATGGCACTACAAACTTGAAGGAAAAATCCCATCAGGCCCTCAGTTCCAGACTTTCCAAGTGAATTCGTTCCTTGGAAATGATGGATTATGTGGACCTCCCATGTCTAAAGTCTGTAGCAATGTCTCGGATAAGTTAGATTTGCCGCAAGAGGGTTTGAATTCTGGGAATGAATTTCATTGGGTTTTATTGGTTATTGGACCTCAATATTTTTGGAAGAAAGAGAGTGGGCCAATGAACTTATCAACAAAATCCTTTGCATTAGTTGAGATGATGTAATACAACAAAATCCTGTAGTCTCAGACTCTCTCACATGTAATGTGCTTATTTATCGTAAATGGAATTTTAGAGAGAAAACGAAGAAAAATGGTGGTTGGGGTTGGCCTCGAATTATTCGGATTTACTTGAAAATGAGAAAATGAATGACTGATAAAGAGAGAACACTAGACTCCATATTGAGAGAGAGCACTTGCCTCTTTGGGATATCCATACTTCATATAAAATCAGAAAATCTTACGACAATCAGTAATTTTTTCCATTTCTATCATATTCTTTATGCAGCCAAGTTCATCCTCAGTTAAGTTAACATGTATACTACACAGCAGTTTCAAATGTTTTTAACCTTAGAGCACAAGAAGTTTCAAATCAAGAGAAAGGAGCATGAAGAAACCATATTATTTCCAGCTTGATCAAGCGTGTATGTAACCTACCTAAGGAGTTCAAACGTAATTTGCAGGAAAGAACAAGTACTGCTGCCATCTCTTACCAAGCGGCACAACTGTCTGGACATAGAACATTTACCTAATCAAGTTAAAGCTACTTCGATTAAGCAGAAGAAGATAACAAACAGGAAAAGGAAGTGGAACTGTGGAAGCAACACTGTTATTTGAGCAGGACGTAAAAGCACATATAGCACTATGATTCTGGTGTTCCAAGTCGTGGTCGGTAATTACAGTTTCTTTACTTCCACGTCAACAACCATTTCATCCTCATTACACAATTCTATTGCGCAAGGGAGTATTTCCTTCCATCCACTGATGTTGAACAGCTGCAAAGTCTCCGACAGTCAAAGATAACATCCGACCTCTTTATTTGAAGGAAGAATTCCATTTTAAACTACCAATCAAGTACAAGTTGACCTCTGCTGAGTTCGTTTGAGTGGTGACTTGTGTTGTGCTTTACACAATTTGCTGTACACAATCTGCAGTGTTGGATATTATTAGCTTGACTAGTTTGAGGTGTGCCCGAAATTGTTTTTTCATTTTCAGTTGCTTCAATTTCCGTTTCAGTAATTTTAATTCATCTTTATATTTGTCGTTTGATTGTAACATTCCTAACACCTCTATGAAAGGATACACATCTCTAACTTCGAACAATATTCACATGCATGCTTTATATGCATCAGAATTATGTCAGTCTTTATTAGGAGAAATTTTTTTGATGGTGGCGTTTCTTGCAGGGGGTATGAGAGACAAATAATTTGTTGACAAGTGTTTTTGATATTAACTGATTCCCATGAATTCTATTTCCAAAAATATGAAAGAAATGTATTTTTAGATAGAAAATTGGATATCTTAATTGGTGTTTGTATTTTTGGAAACAGAATTCATGGGACGTGTCAACATATCATTTGTCCCCCATGCCCCCTTCAAAAAACGCCCCCATCAAAAATTTACTCCTTTATTAGTAAGTGCAACAAGCCTTTCCTAACAGTAAAGCTCTCGGGTATGGTGTAAATCGATGTCTAGATGGAAAAACCGGAGCCTATATTACCTGGCTAAATTGGGGCCTATGTCACTTAATTGGGGCGTATAGATTACTTCATCTACCTTATACACAATGATAAGGGGTGTCCAAATTTAAAGCAAACTACCAAAATTACCCTCTAAAAATATTAATATTACTAAATTACCCCCATCAACTCTTAATAATAAACCTAAAACTAAAATCAGTTTCCATTTCAATCTCATAAACCGATTCTTCATCTCTTCTACTCCCTCTTTTTTCATTTTTTTAAACCAAAAATCGACGATCCAAAAAAGATTAATCGTTTTCTTTCTTCTATAAAATGTCGAAACCATCAAGATACAAACAAGCCACTGGAATCACTTATCCTAGTGAGTGTAATCCCGGAATTGTTAAAGCAATTGGAAACAAACCGAAGAAGAAAACGGTTGCTCGAGAAGAACCATCTCTAATCGAACAACAACAACAGGAAATGGGTCGAATCAGGTACTTTTCTGTCAACCCAATCCTCCGAACTAGGTTTTAGTAACATGCAATCGTTTAGAAATCAAAAATTTTGAAATCGAAATTTTCTGGGTTTTACAAAATTGGATTATGTTAGTGTACTTGTTAACCGATTGTGGTTAGAAATGGTTGATGTTCATGGTCACATGAACCGATTATGTTGCATGTGAATTGGAATCGGAGAATGTTAATGTATAAATAGCTCGATTCTGATGACCATTGTTTCTGTAAATTTTTTCCGTTAGAATCGGATTACATATGTGTTCACAAAACCCGATTGTGCAGCCTTTGAATTCTTATATGCTTAGTCAATAATCGCACTTTATATGTATATCGAGAAGACCGATTGCTAGAATCGGTTTACATTAGCACTTAAAAAATCCGATTGTTAGTTTTATTATCTTAGGAATCGGACTTTATATATGTAGCATGTAAACCGATTGTATACCTGGACTTAGAAAAAGTGGATTCGATTCCATTGTTGTTTGTCGCTTAACTTCGCATTCTACACGCCAAA